>NC_047103.1:20679540-21985790 GCF_902500255.1 Thalassophryne amazonica | reverse complement strand
GAATGCCTTAGTAGATTTTGAGCAGTGTTTAGGGTCATTGTCTTGTTGAAAGATCCAGCCCTGGTGCAACTTCAACTTTGTCAGTGATTCATGAACATTGTTCTCAAGAATCTGCTGATATTGACTGGAATCCATGTGACCCTCAACTTTAACAAGATTTCCAGTACCTGCGCTGGCCACACAGCCCCACAGCATGATGGGACCACCTCCACATTTTACTGTAGGCAGCAAGTGTTTTTCTTGGAATGCTGTGTTCTTTTTCAGCCATGCCTACCACCCCTTATTAAGTTCACATAACTCAATTTTTAGTTTCATCAGTCCACAGCACCTTATTCCAAAATGAAGCTGGCTTGTCCAAATGTGCTTTAGCATACCTCAAGTGATTCTGTTTGTGGTGTGTACGCAGAAAAGGCTTCCTCTGCATTACAGCATCATACAGCATCTCTTTGTGCAAAGTGCACTGTATAGTTGAATGACGCACAGAGACACTATTTGCAGCAAGATCATGTTGTAGGTCTTTGGAGCAGGTCTGTGGGTTGACTATAACTGTCTTCACCATTCTTCGCTTCAGCTTATCTGATATTTTTCTTGGCCTGCCACTTCGGGCCTTAAATAGTACTGTGCGTGCAGTCTTGCATTTCCTCACTATGTTCCTCACAGTGGAAACTGACAGCTGAAATCTCTGAGATAGCTTTTTGTATCCTTCCCCTGAACCATGATGTTGTTCAATCTTTGTTTTCAGGTCATTTGAGAGTTGTTTAGAGGCTCCCATGTTGTCACTCATTAGAAGAGGTGCAAAGCAGAGAAACATTCGCAAACGTCCACCTTAAATACCCTTTCTCATGATTGGATTCACCTGTGTAAGGAGGTCAAGGGTCAATGAGCTTACCAAACCAAGTTTGTGTTCCAATAATTAGTGCTGAATGTATTCAAATCAATAAAATGACAAGGGTGCCCAAATTTATGCACCTGCCCAATTTTGTTTAATTATTACACACTTTCTGTAAATACTAGAAACTTCATTTCACTTCTCAAATATCAGTGTGTTTGTCTGCTATATGATATATTTAACTGAAATCTCTGATCCAGACAACCAATGATTTATAAAGGAAAATCATGAAAATTCAGGGATGACCAAACTTATATATATATATATATATATATATATATATATATATATATATATATATATATATATATATAGTAGTGTTCAGAATAATAGTAGTGCTATGTGATTAAAAAGGTTAATCCAGGTTTTGAGTATGTTTCTTATTGTTACATGGGAAACAAGGTACCAGTAGATTCAGTAGATTGTCACAAATCCAATAAGACCAAGCATTCATGATATGCACACTCTTAAGGCTATGAAATTGGGCTATTAGTAAAAAAAAGTAGAAAAGGGGGTGTTCACAATAATAGTAGTGTGGTATTCAGTCAGTGAGTTCGTCAATTTTGTGGAACAAACAGGTGTGAATCAGGTGTCCCCTATTTAAGGATGAAGCCAGCACCTGTTGAACATGTTTTTCTCTTTGAAAGCCTGAGGAAAATGGGACGTTCAAGACATTGTTCAGAAGAACTGCATAGTTTGATTAAAAAGTTGATTGGAGAGGGGAAAACTTATACGCAGGTCCAAACAATTACAGGCTGTTTATCTACAATGATCTCCAATGCTTTAAAATAGACAAAACAAAAAACAGAGACGCGTGGAAGAAAATGGAAAACAACCATCAAAATGGATAGAAGAATAACCAGAATGGCAAAGGCTCACCCATTGATCAGCTCCAGGATGATCAATGACAGTCTGGAGTTACCTGTAAGTGCTGTGACAATTAGAAGATGCCTGCATGAAGCTAATTTATTTGCAAGAATCCCCCGCAAAGTCCCTCTGTTAAATAAAAGATGTGCAGAAGAGGTTACAATTTGCCAAAGAACACATCAACTGGTCTAAAGAGAAATGGAGGAATATTTTGTGGACTGATGAGATTAAAATTGTTCTTTTTGGGTCCAAGGGCCGCAGACAGTTTGTGAGACGACCCCCAAACTCTGAATTCAAGCCACAGGTCACAGTGAAGACAGTGAAGCATGGTGGTGCAAGCATCATGATATGGGCATGTTTCTCCTACTATGGTGTTGGGCCTATATATCGCATACCAGGTATCATGGATCAGTATGGATATGTCAAAATACTTTAAGAGGTCATGTTGCCTTATGCTGAAGAGGACATGCCCTTGATATAGGTGTTTCAACAAGATAATGACCCCAAGCACACTAGTAAACAAGCAAAATCTTGGTTCCAAACCAACAAAATTAATGCCTCGCAGATGTGAAGAAATCATGAAAAACTGTGGTTATACAACTAAATACTAGTTTAGTGATTCACAGGATTGCTAAAAAAGCAGATTGAACATAATAGTTTTGAGTTTGTAGCGTCAACAGCAGATGCTACTATTATTGTGAACACCCCCTTTTCTACTTTTTTTTACTAATAGCCCAATTTCATAGCCTTACGAGTGTGCATATCATGAATGCTTGGTCTTGTTGGATTTGTGAGAATCTACTGAATCTACTGGTACCTTGTTTCCCATGTAACAATAAGAAATATACTCAAAACCTGGATTAATCTTTTTAGTCACATAGCACTACTATTATTGTGAACACTACTGTATATATATATATATATATATATATATATATATATATATATATATATATATATATATATATATATATATATATATATATATATATATATATATATATATACAGAGAGAGATAGATATATAAGCTTGCTGATGATTACACAACACTTTTATAAACTTTATTAAAGAATCATAATTTTTAGAACTGAGTCTTTGTCCCTGTGATATGAGTAATTGAGGATAGAAGTGGAGAAAGTGTCAAAGTACTAAAAGAAAAAAGTTAAATAAATCAAATAGCCAATCATGGCACACATAGATTAGGAGGGATGAAGGTTACAATAACTGGAGAACAGAAAGAAGGAAATGAGAGAATCAGCTCGGTTATTACTTGGAATTCTTGATGTTCTAATAAGCCATCTATGTGAGGCCCACATAACGTGCGAGTAGTAAGATGACGGCCCTTTTTGCTTCAACTGTTTGTACGGAGTGTGTGGGCCAATGAGCTATCCAGTGTTACATACAGATCAGTAGTCCATACAAGGTCACAGAATTTGGCTGTAGCACCTGTAGTTTTCACTGAGGGTCTGAGTCTTCAGGGCACTTTTTCAGCTTTTTACATTTTCCAGTGTAACTAGAAGAAAAATCAGAGAACACACAGTGGAATCACCTTACCAAAACTGAGAGAAATGTATCACAGAGTGAATTGTGTTATTGTGTGTTTATTCTTTTATCATCTTATATGCAGTGTATTGTGAAAGGTGCTTTGCTGCCCCAATGTGGTTGGTGAGGAGCGCTTCAGATATTTTGCCCGGTTGCTAAGAATAAAGCAGGGATGAGAATGGGCAAAGAAATAAGAAAAACTCACAGGCCCACAGGTTTTGAGCATTTTATAGGCCACTAGAGAGACCTAATTTCATGAATTTCCATTTTATATTTTTTGTATGTTGTTGTATGTGGAGACCTTACTGTAAAAAAGAATCTGTCTATGTAGAGCTTCTTTCAGTGATACCTGCCTTGTGCTATAGCACATGTACTTACTATAAATACCATATAGCATTGGACAGATATCACTGAACTTGTCAAAATTATTCTTTAAGTGCCTTTCTTTAACCTGCAGTGAGCTCCGAAATATACGGGAACTTCATGCAAGTATATGTAAATCATTTAAAGAGATTAAAACCTATCAAAACAACATCTGAGGTATAAAACAGTGACTTTATTAATATTTACATGTAAAATCCATGCTTACAAATTACTGCCACATAATAAATTCCTAAATCACACCATATGAGTTTGCACCCCAACTACAGCGGCTTGCAAAATTATTCAGCCTCTTGGTATTTCACACATTTTAATTTGTTTATGGCATTTCAAATACAAAAGGTAAAGCAGGCTTCTCAATATAACAATTTTGAAAATTATCCTCCTTAGACTCAAACTGAAAGTAAATGTCTAAAACTTGATATAAATTAATGAAAAATATAAAAGCCAAGATGATGGGTTGCATAAGTAATGGGCCCCTTTGGTATAATACCTGTAAATAATCAGTTTAATTGCCAGTTTTCTTCAGACAAGTCAGGCGATGGATACATGAACATTTCCAAGTCACTGAATATGTCTTGAACTTTATTTACATCATTTATATGTAGGGACCAGGAAGCAGAGTTGTAGTCTTACACACCTCTCTGCAGCTTCTCTCCCCCTGCCATCCCCTCATTACCCCATCCCCGTAGAGACGGTGCCTGCTCCCAGACCACCAATAACCAGCAAAAATCTATTTAAGCATAAAAATTCAAAAAGAAAAAATAATATAGCACCTTCAACTGCACCACAGACTAAAACAGTTAAATGTGGTCTATTAAACATTAGGTCTCTCTCTTCTAAGTCCCTGTTAGTAAATGATATAATAATTGATCAACATATTGATTTATTCTGCCTTACAGAAATATGGTTACAGCAGGATGAATATGTTAGTTTAAATGAGTCAACACCCCCGAGTCACACTAACTGCCAGAATATTCGTAGCACGGGCCGAGGCGGAGGATTATCAGCAATCTTCCATTCCAGCTTATTAATTAATCCAAAACCCAGACAGAGCTTTAATTCATTTGAAAGCTTGTCTCTTAGTCTTGTCCATCCAAATTGGAAGTCCCAAAAACCAGTTTTATTTGTTATTATCTATCGTCCACCTGGGCGTTACTGTGAGTTTCTCTGTGAATTTTCAGACCTTTTGTCTGACTTAGTGCTTAGCTCAGATAAGATAATTATAGTGGGCGATTTTAACATCCACACAGATGCTGAGAATGACAGCCTCAACACTGCATTTAATCTATTATTAGACTCAATTGGCTTTGCTCAAAATGTAAATGAGTCCACCCACCACTTTAATCATATCTTAGATCTTGTTCTGACTTATGGTATGGAAATTGAAGACTTTACAGTATTCCCTGAAAACTCCCTTCTGTCTGATCATTTCTTAATAACATTTACATTTACTCTGATGGACTACCCAGCAGTGGGGAACAAGTTTCATTACACTAGAAGTCTTTCAGAAAGCGCTGTAACTAGGTTTAAGGATATGATTCCTTCTTTATGTTCTCTAATGCCATATACCAACACAGTGCAGAGTAGCTACCTAAACTATGAGTGAGATAGAGTATCTCGTCAATAGTTTTACATCCTCATTGAAGACAACTTTGGATGCTGTAGCTCCTCTGAAAAAGAGAGCCTTAAATCAGAAGTGCCTGACTCCCTGGTATAACTCACAAACTTGCAGCTTAAAGCAGATAACCCGTAAGTTGGAGAGGAAATGGCGTCTCACTAATTTAGAAGATCTTCACTTAGCCTGGAAAAAGAGTCTGTTGCTCTATAAAAAAAAGCCCTCTGTAAAGCTAGGACATCTTACTACTCAGCACTAATTGAAGAAAATAAGAACAACCCCAGGTTTCTTTTCAGCACTGTAGCCAGGCTGACAAAGAGTCAGAGCTCTATTGAGCCGAGTATTCCTTTAACTTAACTAGTAATGACTTCATGACTTTCTTTGCTAATAAAATTTTAACTATTAGAGAAAAAATTACTCATAACCATCCCAAAGACATATCGTTATCTTTGGCTGCTTTCAGTGATGCCAGTATTTGGTTAGACTCTTTCTCTCCGATTGTTCTGTCTGAGTTATTTTCATTAGTTACTTCCTCCAAACCATCAACATGTCTATTAGACCACATTCCTACCAGGCTGCTCAAGGAAGCCCTACCATTAATTAATGCTTCGATCTTAAATATGATCAATCTATCTTTATTAGTTGGCTATATACCACAGGCTTTTAAGGTGGCAGTAATTAAACCATTACTTTAAAAGCCATCACTTGACCCAGCTATCTTAGCTAATTATAGGCCAATCTCCAACCTTCCTTTTCTCTCAAAAATTCTTGAAAGGGTAGTTGTAAAACAGCTAACTGATCATCTGCAGAGGAATGGTCTATTTGAAGAGTTTCAGTCAGGTTTTAGAATTCATCATAGTACAGAAACAGCATTAGTGAAGGTTACAAATGATCTTCTTATGGCCTCAGACAGTGGACTCATCTCTGTGCTTGTTCTGTTAGACCTCAGTGCTGCTTTTGATACTGTTGACCATAAAATTTTATTACAGCGATTAGAGCATGCCATAGGTATTAAAGGCACTGCGCTGCGGTGGTTTGAATCATATTTGTCTAATAGATTACAATTTGTTCATGTAAATGGGGAATGTTCTTCACAGACTAAGGTTAATTATGGAGTTCCACAAGGTTCTGTGCTAGGACCAATTTTATTCACTTTATACATGTTTCCCTTAGGCAGTATTATTAGACAGCATTGCTTAAATTTTCATTGTTACACAGATGATACCCAGCTTTATCTATCCATGAAGCCAGAGGACACACACCAATTAGTTAAACTGCAGGATTGTCTTACAGACATAAAGACATGGATGACCTCTAATTTCTTGCTTTTAAACGCAGATAAAACTGAAGTTATTGTACTTGGCCCCACAAATCTTATAAACATGGTGTCTAACCAGATCCTTACTCTGGATGGCATTACCCTGACCTCTAGTAATACTGTGAGAAATCTTGGAGTCATTTTTGATCAGGATATGTCATTCAATGCGCATATTAAACAAATATGTAGGACTGCTTTTTTGCATTTGCGCAATATCTCTAAAATTAGAAAGGTCTTGTCTCAGAGTGATGCTGAAAAACTAATTCATGCATTTATTTCCTCTAGGCTGGACTATTGTAATTCATTATTATCAGGTTGTCCTAAAAGCCTTCAGTTAATTCAAAATGCTGCAGCTAGAGTACTGACAGGGACTAGAAGGAGAGAGCATATGTCACCCATATTGGCCTCTCTTCATTGGCTTCCTGTTAATTCTAGAATTTAAAATTCTTCTTCTTACTTATAAGGTTTTGAATAATCAGGTCCCATCTTATCTTACGGACCTCATTGTTGTGTGGGCCGCTGAAGAGGAGGTACTGCTGGCCCACCACCACAAGATGGCGCCCTGCTTGAAGTGCTAGAGTGACAGCTGGTACGGATGATGAGTGACAGCTGTCACTCATCCACTACTCATCACCACCACCATAAAGGCCGGACTGCAACTCCACCTCCCCGCCGAGAAATCAGCTACCATTCAGGTAATTTCTCTGCTAAGCTTAACTGTGACTAATAGTCTGATCTCATTTGCAGCCGTTTTCCTGTGACGGTGTCCTTATCTGCGGTATTGGCGTTTGGTGTGGACTGCGACGGCTTCGCCTCACACCCCAAACCAGATAAGTGGTTTCACAGTAGCTGCACAAGTGTGTGATTGGAGGTGGAGGTTTTCCCTCCTAACTGTATACAGACTGTGGGATTACTGAGTGTGCGAACTCACACTCATCAGGACCGTCTCTGTTCTCTGCCAGCAGTACCGGGTCTGACTGCTGAAGACAGCGGCCATCTGGGGCGCAGGGCTTGGCGGCGCCGGTGTTCTTCAGCTCCGTTGGTGGTGGAAGCTGTGTGGGATCTTCTCTCGCCAGGCGTCTTCTATCATCGAGCCTGCCCACACGTCACCTGGTGTATAATTGACAGTCCACCATATTGTTATTGTCTGTACGTCGTTGTGTGATTCACAACATTAAATTGTTACTTTTGGTTTATCCATTGTCCGTTGATTACCGCCCCCTGTTGTGGTTCTGTGTCACGACACTTTCATAACAGGATTTCTCGGCCAGCGTCATGGATCCCGAGGGGCGTCAACCATCGCTTGAACAGCCAATGGAAGAGCGAGGTGCACAGGCGCCAGCAGGAGGCGTGTTTGGTGAGCTGCAGCACATCTTAACCGCCTTTACCGCTCGGTTGGACTTAGTTACCGAGCAGAGCATTATTCTCAATCGTAGGATGGAGGCTCTCTCCGCCCAGGTGGAAGCGCATGCTCAGGGCGCTGCTGCAGCACCTCCTCCTGTTGACTGTGTGCCAGAGACAGACATTCCGCTGGTTGTTCAATGAACCCCCCCACCTTCCCCTGAAGCATACATAAGCCCTCCGGAGCCGTACGGAGGCTGTGTGGAGACGTGCGCGGACTTCTTGATGCAGTGCTCGCTCGTCTTTTCACAGCGTCCCGTCATGTACGCGTCAGACGCTAGCCGGGTGGCTTACGTTATAAATTTGCTTCGAGGAGAGGCACGCGCCTGGGCTACGGCGCTCTGGGAGCAGAATTCACGGCTCCTAACGGTTTACACTGAGTTTGTGAGGGAGTTCTGACAGGTGTTCGACCACCCTCATAGAGGCGAGACCGCTTCAAGTGTGCTGCTGTCTATACGGCAGGGGCATCGGAGCGCAGCGAAGTATGCAGTCGACTTCCGCATCACGGCAGCGCGAGCCGGCTGGAATGCTGTTGCGCTCCGCGCCGCCTTTGTAAACGGACTGTCTCTGGTCCTTAAGGAGCACCTGGTGGCGAAGGACGAGCCGCGGGATTTAGATGGGCTTATCGACCTGGTTATACGGTTAGACAACCGATTAACAGAACACCGACGGGAGCAAGACGAAGGGCGTGGTCAGGCACAAGCCGTCCCTCTTCCTCCTGGGTCCGAAAGGGAGCCAACTTCCCCACGCTCCGCTGCCAGGGCTCTCCACGTGACGACAGCTCCCCTTGCTGACGTTGCTAGGAAAACGAGCAGGGCCAAAAAGCGATCAGATCAGAGACAAAGGAGGCTGATCCGTGGAGAGTGTTTTCTCTGCAGCTCTACCGAGCACACACAGAGAGAATGCCCCAAACGGTCAAAACAGCAGCACTCGTCCTTAGAGACTGGGCTAAGGGTGGGTCACAACACCCACGTGGGAAGACCCCGACGATCTGCACGTATCCCAGTCACGATCCTGAGTGGGGATCTAACCCTTCATGCCCCAGCACTGGTGGACACGGGGTCGGAGGGGAATCTGCTGGATAGCAGATGGGCAAAGGAGGTTGGGTTCCCTCTAGTGGCCTTACTGTCACCATTGTCGGTGCGGGCACTAGATGGCACCCTTCTTCCACTAATCACACACCAGACACAGCCAGTGACATTGGTGGTGTCTGGGAATCACAGGGAGGAGATTGTGTTTCATGTAACACCTTCTACCTCCCGAGTGATTTTGGGTTTTCCATGGGTGTTAAAACACAATCCCGGATTGATTGGCCGTCTGGGGTTGTGGTTCAGTGGAGCGAAACCTGCCACCGGGAGTGTTTAGGATCCTCGGTTCCACCCGGTGTGACAGCTAAGGAGGAGGTTTTAGTCCCCCCCAATCTGGCGGCGGTGCCAGCCGAGTACCATGACCTTGCTGACGTCTTCAGCAAGGATCTGGCACTCACGCTGCCCCCGCACCGTCCGTACGATTGTGCCATTGATTTGATACCGGGCGCTGAGTACCTGTCCAGCAGGCTGTACAACCTCTCACGTCCGGAACGCGAATCAATGGAGACCTACATCCGGGACTCGTTAGCTGCCGGGTTGATCCGGAACTCCACCTCCCCGATGGGTGCTGGTTTCTTTTTTGTGGGCAAGAAGGATGGCGGACTCCGTCCATGCATTGATTACAGAGGGCTGAACGAGATCACGGTTCGCAACCGATACCCGTTACCTCTGTTGGATTCAGTGTTCACGCCCCTACATGGAGCCCAAATTTTCACGAAATTGGATCTTAGGAATGCTTATCACCTGGTTCGGATCCGGGAGGGAGACGAGTGGAAGACGGCATTTAGCACCCCGTTAGGTCACTTTGAGTACCTGGTCATGCCGTTCGGCCTCACCAATGCGCCCGCGACGTTCCAAGCATTGGTTAATGACGTCTTGCGGGACTTCCTGCATCGGTTTGTCTTCGTATATCTAGACGATATACTCATCTTTTCTCCGGATCCTGAGACCCATGTCAAGCATGTACGTCAGGTCCTACAGCGGTTGTTGGAGAACTGGCTGTTTGTGAAGGGCGAGAAGTGTGAGTTTCACCGCACTTCTTTGTCTTTCCTGGGGTTCATAATCTCCTCCAACTCCGTCGCCCCTGATCCGGCCAAGGTTGTGGCGGTGAGAGATTGGCCCCAACCAACGAACCGTAGGAAACTACAACAGTTCCTCGGTTTTGCAAATTTCTACCGGAGGTTCATCAAGGGCTACAGTCAGGTAGTTAGCCCCCTGACAGCCCTGACCTCCACAAAAGTCCCCTTCACCTGGTCGGATCGGTGCGAAGCCGCGTTTAGGGAGTTGAAACGCCGGTTCTCGACTGCACCGGTTCTGGTGCAGCCCGATCCCAAGCGCCAGTTCGTAGTTGAAGTGGACGCCTCTGACTCAGGGATAGGAGCCGTGCTATCCCAGAGCGGGGAGTCTGACAAGGTTCTCCATCCATGTGCCTACTTTTCCCGCAGGTTGACCCCAGCTGAACGGAACTATGACATCGGCAATCGGGAACTTCTTGCGGTGAAGGAGGCTCTTGAGGAGTGGAGACACCTGTTGGAGGGAGCATCGGTACCATTTACAGTTTTCACGGACCATCGGAACCTGGAGTACATCCAGACAGCGAAGCGTCTGAACCCCAGGCAAGCCCGCTGGTCGCTGTTCTTCGGGCGTTTTGACGTCCGGATCACCTACCGCCCCGGGACAAAAAACCAACGATCTGACACCCTGTCCCGGGTGCATGAAGAGGAGGTCAAGATCGAGCCGTCAGACCCCCCTGACACCATCATCCCCGAGTCCACTGTCGTGGCCACCCTTACCTGGGACGTGGAGAAGACCGTCCAGGAGGCCCTGACATGGAGCCCAGACCCGGGGACAGGTCCGAAGGACAAGTTGTACATCCCACCAGAGGCCAGGGCTGCGGTCCTTGACTTCTGTCACGGTTCCAAGCTCTCCTGTCATCCAGGGGTGCGAAGGACCGTGGCAGTGGTCCGGCAGCGCTTCTGGTGGGCGTCTATGGAAGCCGACGTCCGGGAGTATGTCCAGGCCTGCACCACCTGTGCCAGGGGCAAAGCCGACCACTACAAGGCCCAAGGCCTCCTCCAGCCTCTGGCCGTGCCTCGTCGCCCCTGGTCTCATATTGGCCTGGACTTTGTCACGGGCCTCCCGCCGTCCCAGGGCAACACCACCATCTTAACGATAGTGGACCGGTTCTCCAAGGCGGCCCACTTCGTGGCCCTCCCGAAGCTCCCGACGGCCCAGGAGACTGCAGACTTCCTGGTCCACCACGTCGTGCATCTGCATGGGATTCCATCAGACACTGTCTCGGATCGTGGTCCTCAGTTCTCCTCCCAGGTCTGGAGGAGTTTCTGCAGGGAACTGGGGGCCACCGTCAGTCTCTCGTCTGGGTACCACCCCCAGACGAACGGGCAGGCAGAGCGGACAAACCAGGAACTGGAGCAGGCCCTCCGCTGCGTGACCTCTGCGCACCCGACGGCCTTGAGTGACCATCTGGCCTGGATCGAGTACGCTCATAATAGCCAAGTCTCATCTGCCACCGGCCTCTCCCCGTTTGAGGTGTGTTTGGGGTACCAGCCCCCATTGTTTCCGCTAGTGGAGGGAGAGGTCGGGGTGCCCTCGGTCCAGGCCCATCTGAGGAAGTGTTGTCGGGTGTGGCGTACCGCCCGCTCTGCCCTGCTCAGAGCCCGGATGAGGGCTAAGGCCCATGCAGACCGCCGGCGTTCCCCGGCCCCTGCATACCAGCCCGGGCAGGAGGTCTGGCTATCCACTAAGGACATCCCCCTGCAGGTGGAATCCCACAAACTAAAGGACAGGTACATTGGACCATTTCCCATACTCAAAGTCCTCAGTCCGGCCGCAGTGAAGCTGGCAGCTTCAGTACTAATGCCATGATGTCAAAATAAAGGTTTGTTAAAAACATTTTAATTCAAGATTTAACATCTAAACTTGATGCACATTTTAATAAGCCGCTTCAGCATTACAAGTACGCCTGTGCAGGCGCGCTCTTCCGGTATCGTGACAAACAAAGCCATGACACAAATGATATAAAACACTACAAGACAACATAGTCCAATGTACTGGGAAACATTTATTATGCTTACTGTTGATAAGAAATGCCATTTTCCACATGCAGTGAGCGATATTATGTTTATTTCGCGTCAAGCGTCCCGATGCTTTCCCATCAGCCCTGATGCGCCCAAGATGCTTAAGTGGCTTATTGTTTCATTTCAAATTATATGATTGTTAACAGAAGCAAAATATATCATTTGATTTGATTAATACTGTCCTGTCTGAACTTTCAAGTTCACCCAACAGTAAAGGTCATGGGACCAAGAGCAAAGGTCATGTGGTGCTCCTTTATGATGCGTGAGCCAGTCCTTTGCTTTTGGCTTTATGATGCTTTATCAGTAAGCTTCTGCGTACTGTGCTTCTGCTTACTCTGAAACTTCTCTGATTTTCACAGATCTGACAACTTGCTCCTGACAGATTGTTTGTTGCTGTGACACCACTCTAAACTTCACACGGTTGTATACGCTTCTTTTATTTCTGTTTAGCACTCTTCTGGTTATTAGTTGTATCTACTCTGAACGTTATTTAACAACAGTCCTGTTGTGAATAACTAGCAGTTAGCATTCGCTAGCGGTTAGCTTTCGCTAGTAAATGGTAAATGGACTGCATTTATATAACGCTTTTCCATCTGAATCAGATGCTGAAAGCGCTTTACAATTATGCCTCACATTCCCCTCTGGTCCCCTCCCCTCCCGGGGTACTGATGAGGCATTTAGCAGGCTGACATCGTTAAATAGGTGGCCAGCGCAGTTTTGTAGACAGCAAGGCTTTAGCTTTATTGATAACTGGCCTTCATTCTGGGGCCGCCGTAACTTGCTGATGCCGGATGGCCTCCACCCTATTGGGGAAGGCGCCGCCATCTTGTCTGCAAACATAGATAGAGACCCTGCAGGAAATTAGAGGTCATCCATGTCTTTATGTCTGTAAGACAATCCTGCAGTTTAACTAATTGGTGTGTGTCCTCTGGCTTCATGGATAGATAAAGCTGGGTATCATCTGCGTAACAATGAAACTTTAAGCAATGCTTTCTAATAATACTGCCTAAGGGAAGCATGTATAAAGTGAATAAAATTGGTCCTAGCACAGAACCTTGTGGAACTCCATAATTAACCTTAGTCTGTGAAGAAGATTCTCCATTTACATGAACAAATTGTAATCTATTAGATAAATATGATTCAAACCACCGCAGCGCAGTGCCTTTATGGCATGCTCTAATCTCTGTAATAAAATTTTATGGTCAACAGTATCAAAAGCAGCACTGAGGTCTAACAGAACAAGCACAGAGATGAGTCCACTGTCTGAGGCCATAAGAAGATCATTTGTAACCTTCACTAATGCTGTTTCTGTACTATGATGAATTCTAAAACCTGACTGAAACTCTTCAAATAGACCATTCCTCTGCAGATGATCAGTTAGCTGTTTTACAACTACCCTTTCAAGAATTTCTGAGAGAAAAGGAAGGTTGGAGATTGGCCTATAATTAGCTAAGATAGCTGGGTCAAGTGATGGCTTTTTAAGTAATGGTTTAATTACTGCCACCTTAAAGGCCTGTGGTACATAGCCAACTAATAAAGATAGATTGATCATATTTAAGATCGAAGCATTAATTAATGGTAGGGCTTCCTTGAGCAGCCTGGTAGGAATGGGGTCTAATAGACATGTTGATGGTTTGGAGGAAGTAACTCATGAAAAGAGTCTAACCAAATTCCAGCATTACTGAAAGCAGCCAAAGATAACGATATGTCTTTGGGATGGTTATGAGTAATTTTTTCTCTAATAATTAAAATTTTATTAGCAAAGAAAGTCATGAAGTCATTACTAGTTAAAGGAATACTCGGCTCAATAGAGCTCTGACTCTTTGTCAGCCTGGCTACAGTGCTGAAAGGAAACCTGGGGTTGTTCTTATTTTCTTCAATTAGTGATGAGTAGTAAGATGTCCTAGCTTTACGGAGGGCTTTTTTATAGAGCAACAGACTCTTTTTCCAGGCTAAGTGAAGATCTTCTAAATTAGTGAGACGCCATTTCCTCTCCAATTTACGGGTTATCTGCTTTAAGCTGCGAGTTTGTGAGTTATACCACGGAGTCAGGCACTTCTGATTTAAGGCTGTCTTTTTCAGAGGAGCTACAGCATCCAAAGTTGTGCTCAATGAGGATGTAAAACTATTGACGAGATAATCTATCTCACTCACAGAGTTTAGGTAACTACTCTGCACTGTGTTGGTATATGGCATTGGAGAACATAACAAAGAAGGAATCATATCCTTAAACCTAGTTACAGTGCTTTCCGAAAGACGTCTACTGTAATGAAACTACCCCACTGCTGGGTAGTTCATTAAAGTAAATGTAAATGTTATTAAGAAATGATCAGACAGAAGGGGGTTTTCAGGGAATACTGTTATGTCTTCAATTTCCATACAATAAGTCAGAACAAGATCTAAAGTATGGTTAAAGTGGTGGGTGGACTCATTTACATTTTGAGCGAAGCCAATTGAGTCTAATAATAGATTAAATGCAGTGTTGAGGCTGTCATTCTCAGCATCTATGTGGATGTTAAAATCGCCCACTATAATTATCTTATCTGAGCTAAGCACTAAGTCAGACAAAAGGTCTCAAAAATCACAGAGAAACTCACAGTAACGACCAGGTGGACAATAGATAACAACAAATAAAACTGGTTTTTGGGACTTCCAATTTGGATGGACAAGACTAAGAGTCAAGCTTTCAAATGAATTAAAGCTCTGTCTGGGTTTTTGATTAATCAATAAGTTGGAGTGGAAGATTGCTGCTAATCCTCCCCCTCGGCCCGTGCTACGAGCATTCTGACAGTTAGTGTGACTCGGGGGTGTTGACTCATTTAAACTAACATATTCATCCTGCTGTAACCAGGTTTCTGTAAGGCAGAATAAATCAATCAATCAATCAATCAATCAATTTTATATAGCGCCAAATCACAACAAACAGTTGCCCCAAGGCGCTTTATATTGTAAGGCAAGGCCATACAATAATTATGTAAAACCCCAACGGTCAAAACGACCCCCTGTGAGCAAGCACTTGGCAACAGTGGGAAGGAAAAACTCCCTTTTAACAGGAAGAAACCTCCAGCAGAACCAGGCTCAGGGAGGGGCAGTCTTCTGCTGGGACTGGTTGGGGCTGAGGGAGAGAACCAGGAAAAAGACATGCTGTGGAGGGGAGCAGAGATCGATCACTAATGATTAAATGCAGAGTGGTGCATACAGAGCAAAAAGAGAAAGAAACAGTGCATCATGGGAACCCCCCAGCAGTCTACGTCTATAGCAGCATAACTAAGGGATGGTTCAGGGTCACCTGATCCAGCCCTAACTATAAGCTTTAGCAAAAAGGAAAGTTTTAAGCCTAATCTTAAAAGTAGAGAGGGTGTCTGTCTCCCTGATCTGAATTGGGAGCTGGTTCCACAGGAGAGGAGCCTGAAAGCTGAAGGCTCTGCCTCCCATTCTACTCTTACAAACCCTAGGAACTACAAGTAAGCCTGCAGTCTGAGAGCGAAGCGCTCTATTGGGGTGATATGGTACTACGAGGTCCCTAAGATAAGATGGGACCTGATTATTCAAAACCTTATAAGTAAGAAGAAGAATTTTAAATTCTATTCTAGAATTAACAGGAAGCCAATGAAGAGAGGCCAATATGGGTGAGATATGCTCTCTCCTTCTAGTCCCTGTCAGTACTCTAGCTGCAGCATTTTGAATTAACTGAAGGCTTTTTAGGGAACTTTTAGGACAACCTGATAATAATGAATTACAATAGTCCAGCCTAGAGGAAATAAATGCATGAATTAGTTTTTCAGCATCACTCTGAGACAAGACCTTTCTGATTTTAGAGATATTGCGCAAATGCAAAAAAGCAGTCCTACATATTTGTTTAATATGCGCTTTGAATGACATATCCTGATCAAAAATGACTCCAAGATTTCTCACAGTATTACTAGAGGTCAGGGTAATGCCATCCAGAGTAAGGATCTGGTTAGACACCATGTTTCTAAGATTTGTGGGGCCAAGTACAATAACTTCAGTTTTATCTGAGTTTAAAAGCAGGAAATTAGAGGTCATCCATGTCTTTATGTCTGTAAGACAATCCTGCAGTTTAGCTAATTGGTGTGTGTCCTCCGGCTTCATGGATAGATAAAGCTGGGTATCATCTGCGTAACAATGAAAATTTAAGCAATACCGTCTAATAATACTGCCTAAGGGAAGCATATATAAAGTGAATAAAATTGGTCCTAGCACAGAACCTTGTGGAACTCCATAATTAACTTTAGTCTGTGAAGAAGATTCCCCATTTACATGAACAAATTATAATCTATTAGACAAATATGATTCAAACCACCGCAGCGCAGTGCCTTTAATACCTATGGCATGCTCTAATCTCTGTAATAAAATTTTATGGTCAACAGTATCAAAAGCAGCACTGAGGTCTAACAGAACAAGCACAGAGATGAGTCCACTGTCCGAGGCCATAAGAAGATCATTTGTAACCTTCACTAATGCTGTTTCTGTACTATGATGAATTCTAAAACCTGACTGAAACTCTTCAAATAGACCATTCCTCTGCAGATGATCAGTTAGCTGTTTTACAACTACCCTTTCAAGAATTTTTGAGAGAAAAGGAAGGTTGGAGATTGGCCTATAATTAGCTAAGATAGCTGGGTCAAGTGATGGCTTTTTAAGTAATGGTTTAATTACTGCCACCTTAAAAGCCTGTGGTACATAGCCAACTAACAAAGATAGATTGATCATATTTAAGATCGAAGCATTAAATAATGGTAGGGCTTCCTTGAGCAGCCTGGTAGGAATGGGGTCTAATAAACATGTTGATGGTTTGGATGAAGTAACTAATGAAAATAACTCAGACAGAACAATCGGAGAGAAAGAGTCTAACCAAATACCGGCATCACTGAAAGCAGCCAAAGATAACGATACGTCTTTGGGATGGTTATGAGTAATTTTTTCTCTAATAGTTAAAATTTTGTTAGCAAAGAAAGTCATGAAGTCATTACTAGTTAAAGTTAATGGAATACTCAGCTCAATAGAGCTCTGACTCTTTGTCAGCCTGGCTACAGTGCTGAAAAGAAACCTGGGGTTGTTCTTATTTTCTTCAATTAGTGATGAGTAGAAAGATGTCCTAGCTTTACGGAGGGCTTTTTTATAGAGCAACAGACTCTTTTTCCAGGCTAAGTGAAGATCTTCTAAATTAGTGAGACGCCATTTCCTCTCCAACTTACGGGTTATCTGCTTTAAGCTACGAGTTTGTGAGTTATACCACGGAGTCAGACACTTCTGATTTAAAGCTCTCTTTTTCAGAGGAGCTACAGCATCCAAAGTTGTCTTCAATGAGGATGTAAAACTATTGACGAGATACTCTATCTCCCTTACAGAGTTTAGGTAGCTACTCTGCACTGTGTTGTTTTATGGCATTAGAGAACATAAAGAAGGAATCATATCCTTAAACCTAGTTACAGCGCTTTCTGAAAGACTTCTAGTGTAATGAAACTTATTCCCTACTGCTGGGTAGTCCATCAGAGTAAATGTAAATGTTATTAAGAAATGATCAGACAGAAGGGAGTTTTCAGGGAATACTGTTAAGTCTTCTATTTCCATACCATAAGTCAGAACAAGATCTAAGATATGATTAAAGTGGTGGGTGGACTCATTTACTTTTTGAGCAAAGCCAATAGAGTCTAATAATAGATTAAATGCAGTGTTGAGGCTGTCATTCTCAGCATCTGTGTGGATGTTAAAATCGCCCACTATAATTATCTTATCTGAGCTAAGCACTAAGTCAGACAAAAGGTCTGAAAATTCACAGAGAAACTCACAGTAACGACCAGGTGGACGATAGATAATAACAAATAAAACTGGTTTTTGGGACTTCCAATTTGGATGGACAAGACTAAGAGACAAGCTTTCAAATGAATTAAAGCTCTGTCTGGGTTTTTGATTAATTAATAAGCTGGAATGGAAGATTGCTGCTAATCCTCCGCCCCGGCCCGTGCTACGAGCATTCTGACAGTTAGTGTGACTCGGGGGTGTTGACTCATTTAAACTAACATATTCATCCTGCTGTAACCAGGTTTCTGTTAGGCAGAATAAATCAATATGTTGATCAATTATTATATCATTTACCAACAGGGACTTAGAAGAGAGAGACCTAATGTTTAATAGACCACATTTAACTGTTTTAGTCTGTGGTGCAGTTGAAGGTGCTATATTATTTTTTCTTTTTGAATTTTTATGCTTAAATAGATTTTTGCTGGTTATTGGTAGTCTGGGAGCAGGCACCGTCTCTACGGGGATGGGGTAATGAGGGGATGGCAGGGGGAGAGAAGCTGCAGAGAGGTGTGTAAGACTACAACTCTGCTTCCTGGTCCCAACCCTGGATAGTCACGGTTTGGAGGATTTAAGAAAATTGGCCAGATTTCTAGAAATGAGAGCTGCTCCATCCAAAGTGGGATGGATGCCGTCTCTCCTAACAAGACCAGGTTTTCCCCAGAAGCTTTGCCAATTATCTATGAAGCCCACCTCATTTTTTGGACACCACTCAGACAGCCAGCAATTCAAGGAGAACATGCGGCTAAACATGTCACTCCCGGTCCGATTGGGGAGGGGCCCAGAGAAAACTACAGAGTCCGACATTGTTTTTGCAAAGTTACACACCGATTTAATGTTAATTTTAGTGACCTCCGATTGGCGTAACCGGGTGTCATTACTGCCGACGTGAATTACAATCTTACCAAATTTACGCTTAGCCTTAGCCAGCAGTTTCAAATTTCCTTCAATGTTGCCTGCTCTGGCCCCCGGAAGACAATTGACTATGGTTGCTGGTGTCGCTAACTTCACATTTCTCAAAACAGAGTCGCCAATAACCAGAGTTTGTTCCTCGGCGGGTGTGTCGCCGAGTGGGGAAAAACGGTTAGAGATGTGAACGGGTTGGTGGTATACAGGGGGCTTCTGTTTAGGACTACGCTTCCTCCTCAGTCACCCAGCCGGCCTGCTTTCCCGGCTGCTCGGGATCTGCTGGGGGACAGCTAACGGCGGCTAAGCTACCTTGGTCCGCACCAACTGCAGGGGCCTGGCTAGCTGTAGGATTTTCCAAGGTGCGGAGCCGAATCTCCAATTCGCCCAGCCTGGCCTCCTCTACGAATAAAGCTACAGTTATTACAAGTACCATTACTGCTAAAGGAGGCCAATGAATAACTAAACATTTCACACCCAGAGCAGAAAAGTGCGGGAGAGACAGGAGAAGCCACCATGCTAAACCGGCTAAGAGCTAGTAGCTGCGCTAAGCTAGCGGATTCCTAAAAACACACAAAGTGAATAATGTGTAAATAATTTAGAGGTGATTCAGCAGAGGGAGTGCTTTAGTTAAGGCACGTGAAGATTACACTGTGAAACAAATCGTTATCTAGTTATCTAGATCAATCTAACTACGCAGATTAAACAGCTAACAGATACAGCAAAGCACCGCTGTGCTCCAGAACAGGAAGTGATACAATACCGCAGTGAGAGACAACCACCAGTAGAGGCAAGCAAGAGTTTAAGGATCTGTGGCCCACTCTTGGGTCGACTGTGCTGGAAATTGTTAATCTTTCTTTAACTTCTGGATCTGTTCCTAAATGTTTCAAATCTGCAGTGATTAAACCATTACTTAAGAAAACTAATCTTGACCCTAGTGTATTGACAAACTATTGTCCAATATCAAATCTATCATTTTTCTCTAAAATTCTGGAAAAAGTGGTGTCACGGCAGCTGGTAGACTATCTAACTGAGAATAATCTCTTTGAGCCACTGCAGTCTGCTTTTAGAAAATATCATTCCAGAGACGGCTCTCACTAAAGTGGTGAATGATCTTCTGCTTACAATGGATTCGGACACCACTATGGTTCTGTTGCTGTTAGATCTCAGTGCTGCATTTGATACAGTGGATCATCATATTCTACTTGATAGGCTGGAAAATCATTTTGGGATTACTGGGAGTACCCTTGCATGGCTGACATCATACTTGACCAATCGTTCTCACTGTGTTTTGTACAGTAACACTACCTCTAACCTTAGTGACATAAGATTTGGGGTTCCACAGGGGTCTGTCTTAGGCCCCCTGCTTTTCTCCCTTTATATAGCACCCCTTGGGCACATATTGCGGCGTTTTGGGATTACCTTTCACTGCTATGCAGATGATACTCAGTTATACATGCCGATAACTGCTGGTAATCTCATTCACATAAAATCCTTAGAAGATTGCCTTGCAGCAGTGAAAAGTTGGATGTCTAGAAACTTCCTACTTTTAAACTCTGATAAGACTGAAATGATGGTTCTTGGTCCAGTGAGACATCGCCATCAATTTGACCAGTTAACGCTCAGCCTCGGCTCGTTTGTTATACATTACAATTCCAAAGTGAGGAACCTTTGGGTAATTTTTGATCCTTCGTTGTCCTTTGGCCTCCACATTAGAAATATTACTATGACTGCTTTCTCCCACCTGCAAAATATAGCGAAGATTCGTCCCATCCTGTCTATGGCTGATGCTGAGACCCTGATCCATGCATTTATCTCTTCTAGATTGGACTACTGCAATGTTCTATTTTTCTTCTAGATTGGACTAGATTGGTCTCCAATTGGTTCAAAATGCTGCAGCCAGACTTTTGACATGAAGCAGAAAGTTCAACCACATTACACCCATTTTGGCGTCTCTTCACTGGCTTCCTGTCCCAGCGAGATCAGATTTTAAGGTCCTGCTACTAACCTATAAAATTATTCATGGACTGGCACCTCCCTACCTAGCTGACCTAATTAAACCTTATGTACCGGCCTGGGCTTTACGTTCTCAGGGTGTAGGACTACTTTGTGTCCCTAAGGTGAATAAGAAGTCTGCGGGTCACAGAGCTTGCTCTTATCGTGCCCCTGTTCTGTGGAATGATCTCCCTGCGTCAATAAAACAGTCAGATTCTGTGCAGATTTTCAAGTCCAGACTTACGACACACTTATTTTCCCTTTCATGTGGCTAGCATACTGGTACAGTTTTGTTTTACGCTTTTTACTCTTTTAATTAATTTATTAGTAATTGGAGCGGGCTGCGGCCCCAACTTTACCTAAATTCTGGGTCTTTTAGTGAAGTTTAGGGCTAGTGGCCGGCGATCACCTTAGTATTTCTTCTGTTTTTCTTGTTGTTTAATGCTGGCAAATTATACAGTATTTTTTTGTCTTTCTGATGCCTGATTCTGTTTTTTTCTCTCTGTTTAAGGTGCAGCTCCATCCAGAGATGGGAGTTGTATTCGTGTTGGCGATCCGCCTGTCCTGTGCGCCAACAGCATTTCTTGTATATTCATCCGTGAATTGTTCTGTAATTTATGTTTGTAGCATGGCCCAAGCAGAGGGTCACCCCTTTGAGTCTGGTCTGCTTGAGGTTTCTTCCTGAGAGGGAGTTTTTCCTTACCACTGTTGCTCTGGGGGTGGTAAGGTTAGACCATACCTGTGTGAAGCACTTTGGGGCAACTCTGTTGTGATTTGGCGCTATATAAATGAAAATAAATTGAAATTTAACTGAATTATCATTTGTCAGTGCCTCATACAAAGCCAGAAATATACAACCTCTCATTCAGTGGCAGTCAGGTGACAGAAGGAGCAGGTCAACATTTTAAACAGAGCTACAGAATGTTTTTTCTTGAGGATTATGAGGGGTTGCGTTCTATTGGTTCTGGCTCATTTGGAACATCCATCCATCCATCCATTTTCTTCCGCTTTATCCGGAGTCGGGTCAGGGGGCAGCAGCTCAAGCAAAGCCGCCCAGACCTCCCGATCCACACACACCTCCCCCAGCTCCTCCGGGGGAACCCCAAGGTGTTCCCAAGCCAGCCGAGAGATGTAATCCCTCCAGCGTGTCCTGGGTCTTCCCCGGGGCCTCCTCCCAGTGGGACATGCCTGGAACACCTCTCCAGTGAGGCGTCCAGCAGACCCTCACAATACGTTTGGGCCTGCCAGGTCTGACTGGCTTCCTACTCTCCCAGCGGATCCAACTCACGACCAGGTGGTGATTAGTTGACAGCTCTGCCCCTCTCTTCACTCGAGTGTCCGAGACACGTGGCCGAAGGTCAGATGATACGACTACAAAGTCGATCATCGACCTCCGGCTCAGGGTGTCCTGGTGCCACGTGCACTTATGGACACCCTTGTGCTCAAACATGGTGTTCGTGATGGACAAACTGTGACTAGCACAGAAGTCCAACAACTGAACACCACTCGGGTTCAGATCGGGGAGGCCGTGCTTCCCGATCACTCCCCTCCAGGTCTCACTGTCGCTGCCCACATGGGCGTTGAAATCCCCCAGGAGAACAATGAAGTCCCCAGTCGGAACGCTATCTAGTACCCCTCCCAGGTACTCCAGGATGGTCGGGTACTCTGCACTGCCGCTCGGCCCGTAGGCCGAGACAACGGTGAGAGACCTGTCCCCGAACGCGACCCTCTCGTTCACCGGAGTGAACTCCAGGACTTGGCGACTGAGCTGGGGAGCAATAAGGAATGCCACCCCAGCTCTCCGCCTCTCCGCATGGGCGACGCCAGAAAAATGAAGCGTCCAGCTCCTCTCCAGGAGTTGGGTACCAGATCCCAAGCTGTGCGTGGAGGTGAGCCCGACTATCTCTATTCGGTATCTCTCAACCTCCCGCACAAGCTCAGGCTCCTTCCCCCCTAGCGAGGTGACATTTCACGTCCCAACAGCCAGGGGCTGTGAGCATGGACTGGGCCGCCGGGCCACCCGCCCTTGACCGCCACCCAATCCTCTCTGCACCCGACCCCCATTGCCCCCTCTGCAGGTGGTGAACCCACAGGAGGGCGGGCCCACGTCACTCTTTCGGGCTGAGCCCGGCCGGGCCTCATGGGCTAAGGGCCGACCACCAGGCGCTCGCGTGCTTGCCCCAACCCCAGGCCTGGCTCCAGGGTGGGACCCCGGCTCCACCATACCGGGCGACATCTCGTTCCTTGATCTTTTACTGGTCACGGAGGTTCTGAACTGCCCTTAGTCTGACCCGTCACCTAGGACCTGTTTGCCTTGGGAGACCCTACAGGGAGCACAAAGCCCCCGACAACATAGCTCCTAGGATCATCCGGGTACGCAAACTCCCCCACCACGATAAGGTGGCAGCTAGAGGGGGAGTTTCTGGCATTTGGAACATGCCAGAAAATTAAAAGAAAGTCTGATGGCAATGTAAGTAACAGTTTAGTTATTTTTTCATATAAAAACAGTTCAAGTTGTGATATTAGATGAAGTAGTTAGCTGTCTCTTGATTGTGTAACATTTTACGACTGTCTATCCAACCTTCATTTTTCTACCTCACATCTGAGGTCAAGTCTCTCTGACAGCAGACTGACCTTCTGTGAATAAAATAACAAAATACTTTTTCGTCTATCTACTATGATACTATGAGCAACAGAATGGTCAAGTCCCGTGTTTCTTGAAACAGAATATCTCCACCTAATGGACATTTACCATTAATGCAGGTACACCAGAATTTCACCATGAGCTTTTGTTTAAAATACAGATAAAAGCTCTCCATAAAAATAGAAGCATCATTGTGGGGATTTGTTTTTAATTTTTTTTTTTTTATTTATAAAGGGACCATGTACAATAAAAACATAAATGTTTCCATTTGATGCATTGTACCAGAGTTAGCTTAAAGCTAATTTACATCTGCAGTCCCTTGACAAATCACAGTTAAAATAAAACATCACAAAAACATAAACTCAAAACTGCAAAACTATAAATCACCCACACAGAGATATACCTACCCATCCACACAAAACACATTAACACAATCCTATTTACATAATGTTTCAAAAAAAAAAAAAAAAAAAAAAAAATCAGTGGTTGCAGAATTGAGTACCTTTCAGAAAATTTTTCAATTTGTTCTTGAAACTTCCAATAGAATCAGAGTTCTTGTTGCCGTCAGGGAGAGCATTCCACTGAGTCGTGGCTTTCACAGAGAAAGCTGACTGACCAAAAGCAGTACGACGGAAAGGCACAGAACAGTCTCTTATTGAAGATATTCTGGTAGATCTTATGGACTGCACCGGGCGAATATTAACAAATTTGAGTTTTAAGCATCGTCTTGAATTTTTCTGATTTTTTTTCCCAGATAAAATGAAGTCAAAAGACATGTTCAGTGACTTGAAAATTTCATGTATCCATCCCCTGTCATATTTAAAGGAATATAGCTGTAAAAGTGAAAAAAAAAAACAATGGTTTGAAATTCATCATATGTAGTTTGTCCAATTACTTATGGTCTCTGAAAAAAAGGGACTGTGTATAAAAATGACTGCAATTCTTAAACAGTTAGTGATATTTTATTAAAATACTTGAATACAAGACATTTTGCACATTTTAATTGTTTCATCTCAAATTTATGCGATTGTTCACAGAAGCAAATTTGATCATTTGATTTGATCAATACTAGGGATGGGTATTGATAAGATTTTATCAATATCGATGCCATTATCGATTCTGCTTATCGATCCGATTCCTTATTGATTCCCTTATCGATACCTCGTGAATTTTGTACTAAAAGTAGGCTTTACAGGTTTTCTATGTATTTCATTGAGTCTTAAAGGAAATAAATATGAAATTGGTCACTGTATCCTTGATCTCTGGACATAAATAAAAATAAACAAAACGGTGTTTCGCTTTGAAGTTATTAATTCGGACTGGATTCTATCGTTCTAACTTGACGCAGCAGAGAGCCGCGCAACGTTTGGAGCTGTGTGAACAGAACGGAGGAAGATTCTCGTTTCTTTCTCGCAACAAGACAGGAGTCCCAGTTAGTAACTTTAATCCGCACAAAAGTGAAACACGATTTCACATATTCGGAGATGAAAGTGGTGAAAAACAAAAACAGCTGAAACCCAAACGCTTGACAGCTGCAACTGTTTAATGCTAATTTTAACATTGAAAATGCCATAGACATGCTAACATGTTAGCATCGGTCCCGTTTTTAAGTTATAAAATACATCTATCAATTGTTTCAGAAGACCATAATAGGTTGGTTTAACATAAAAAAGGTAAATAATACTCAATTCAATTTGATTCAATTTTATTTATATAGCGCCAAATCACAACAAACAGTTGCCCCAAGGCGCTTTATATTGTAAGGCAAGGCCATACAATAATTACGTAAAAACCCCAAAGGTCAAAACGACCCCCTGTGAGCAAGCACTTGGCGACAGTGGGAAGGAAAAACTCCCTTTTAACAGGAAGAAACCTCCAGCAGAACCAGGCTCAGGGAGGGGCAGCCATATGCTTTTTCGGGTTTTAGCGGGAGAAAGCGAAAGAAAAAATTAACAAAGCAATGAACGAAGCACTGCTTCGATCTGCGAATCACTGCTTCGATTGGTTTAAAGTTCAAAGCAAAGCCGCGCTGCAAAAAAGTTGATTACAGACCCGCTGCAGGGTCTGTAATCAATGTAGAGAAATTATAATTTTCCTGACAAACACCCCCAAAAACAACGGCCACTCTGAAGGACTGATAAGGGAATCGTTAAGTAAAAAGGTTATTGATGTCAGTGGATCAAACCATTTCTTAACGATACCCGAAAGGAACCGGTTCTCGATACCCATCCCTAATCAATACTGTCCAGTTTGAACTTTCAAGTTCACCCAACAGCAAAGGTCATGTGACTAGTGATCAGTGGTTGCTCCTTTATGATGCGTGAGCCAGTCCTTTGCTTTAGGCTTTATGATGCTTTATCATTTGTCAGTGCTTCATACAAAGCCAGAAATATACAACCTCTCATTCAGTGGCAGTGAGGTGACAGCAGGTCAACATTTTTAAACAGAGCTATAGAATGTCTTTTTTCAAGGATTATGAGGTGTTGTGTTCTGTTGGTTCTGGCTCATTTGGAATGTGCCAGAAAATCAAAAGACAGTCTGATGGCAAAGTAAGTAACACTTTAGTTAGTTTCTTCACATAAAAACAGTTAAAGTTGTGATAGTAGATGTTTTCTGTCTCTTGATTTTACGTCTGTCCATCCAACCTTAATTTTTCTGCCTCACATCTGAGGTCAAGTCTCTCTGGCAGCAGACTGACCTCCTGTTAATAAAAATAAAATACTTTTCATGTATCTACTACTATGAGCAACAGAATGGTCAAGTCCCATGTTTCTTGAAATAGAATATTGCCACCTAATGGACATTTACCATTAATGCAGGTACACCAGAATTTCAACATGAGCTTTCAGTTAAAATACAGATTAAAGCTCTCCATAAAGATAGAAGAATTATTGTGGGGATTTGTTTTTAATTTGAGTTTTAAGCATCGTCTTGACTTTTTCTGATTTTTATCATATTAAATTAAGTCAAATGATATGTTCACGGACCTGAAAATTTCATGTATCCATCCCCTGCCATATTTGAAGGAATATAGCTGTAAAAGTGAAAACATTGTTTGAAATTCATCATGATATGAAGTTTGTCCAATTACTAATGGCCTCTGAAAATGGAGGGGCTGTGTATAAAAATGGCTGTAATTCTTATATTGTTAATGTGATATTTTATTAAAATATGCAGGGGTGGTGGCCAAGTGGTTAACGTGCTTGGTTTCAGTGCAGAAGGTTCTGGGTTCAAATCCCACCCCTGCCACATTTCTCCATGTAATGTAGACACCTTGCATTTGCTGTGGTGACCCCGAGTGCAAACAAGGGAGCAGCCGAAGGGACTTACTTTTACTTGAATACAGATATTGTGCACATTTTGTTTCATCTCAAATTTATGTGATTGTTCACAGAAGCAAAATTGATCATTTGATTTGATCAATACTGTCCAGTTTGAACTTTCAAGTTCACCCAACAGCAAAGGTCATGTGACCAGTGATCAGCGGCTGCTCCATTATGATGCGTGAGCCAGTCCTTTGCTTTAGGCTTTATGATGCTTTATACTTTGTCAGTGCTTCATACAAAGCCAGAAATATTCAACCTCTCATTCAGTGGCAGTGAGGTGACAGAAGGAGCAGGTCAACATTTTAAACAGAGCTACAGAATGTCTTTTCTTGAGGATTATGAGGTGGTGTGTTCTGTTGGTTCTGGCTCATTTGGAACATGCCAGAAAATCAAAAGAAAGTCTGATGGCAAAGTAAGTAACACTTTCACTGTTTTTATATGAAAAAGTAACTAAATGTTTTATGTATAACTTATTGACTAAAGGAACCTGTGATAATAGCAAATAATAACATATTGTATTTTACTGTGTAAAGTGACACACATGGTTGTGTTGAATTGTGTTATTTTCAGATGTGTCTTTAATGAAAACCATTCGTATTTGTAGATTCTGGTGTGGAAGGTAGTGAGGTACAAGTCCATGAAGCCACATCAACTAAGGTGTCTGCTGTCAGAGGTTAAGATCCTGAAGGACCTAAAACACCCAAATATCGTCCAGTATTTTGATCACTTTTTAGACTGAGAGGAAAAAAACTCTACATTGTGATGGAGCACTGTGAGGGTGGAGATCTGGACACCCCCATTCAACACTACAAGCGGAGAGGGTAAATCTGTCATCCTGCATGTTCGTCCTTCACATTCTGTCACAGTTGTGTTCTGCACTGAAGCACTGTCACAAACGGCCGGAGAAAAGTGTTGTGCTGCACCAGGATTTGAAACCAGCAAACGTTTTCCTGGACAAGAACCTGAATGTGAAGCTGGGTGACTTTGGTGTGGCCTACGTCCTCCCCCGTAAGGACCATGTCTGCAGCAGTCAAGCTGGGACTCTTTATATGAGTCCAGTAAGTCACTTTTCTTGTCTCTTTCTTTTAAAACAACCTTCTTGTCCTTAAAAATACAAAACACTTACAAGCACGGGTCAATATGGAGCACAAAGGGATCTTCCTCAGGAACAGTGGTCGTTTCTACACCAGTGGGTGATCTACACCTTTAATCGTGGTCGTGGGTGGGGAAGTTTAGGCTCCTTCAGCAGATCAAAAGGCCAACAGTCATGTTGAAGAAGGTCCAGTTGTGTTTTACGTGAACCCGTTACTGGAGTTATTGACTCAAGGCCAAAGAGGTTATATATGAGAACTCTTTGCTCCAGGCCAAGAGCTCCTAAAGTCTGGAACTTCTCTTTAGGAAATGACAAAGCAAAAAAGTTTAAACTGCAACACAAACTGTCTTGTCATAAATGTTGAATATCTCACCAGAAACTGTGCAGATCATGCAGACTTTATTGTTTTGTTTGTTTTCCAGGAAAAGTTGAATAAAATGCTGTCCGATGAGCGTTCAGACACCTGGGTTCAGGGGTGTCTGATATACGAGCTGTGTGCCTTCATGTAAGTTCTACTACTCAGATTTGAGCTGCTTTTCCTACATTGTTGACAACACGGCTGAATAGTTTTTGCTGAATTTCTCCTCTTTAGGCCTCCATTTACTGGTGGACAAGGGATAAAGCTGGAAGACTGCATCAGTAGTGGAGCGTTTAGGAGAATCCCCGTCCACTAGTCCGACTTCCTGGACTCCATCATTAGGGACATGCTGCAAGTCACGGTGAGATTCATATTTAAAAGAAATTTTACTTTGGTTTCCACCTGCTCACTCATTTTGGGAATCTCATAGATCCCCCCAAAAAAGTATTTCTGTGCTGCATTAGTGATGGATCTTGATTTTCTCTCTTTCCAGGTCAGCAGGAGGCCGTCGGCAGCCGACATCATCAAGCGGCTGATTGACAAATGCATTGAAGAGTCGAGGTCACGCCATCCTGATCGTCGTCTTCCACAGCCCGTGTCTGTGAAAAACATCAGTCCCAGAAAAAAAACAAGCACAGGCTCCACAGAAGAAGCCGGGCGCAGCTGTGAATGTGAGTGTTATCACCAACAAAACGTTTTGAGCCCATCTCCACAAAACCTGTTCAAAAGATTTCATCCAGTGGAAGTTCAGTAGGTTTTGAGAAAATGGGTTCCACCATCACAGCCCATTTATCAATTTTTAAAAATGAAGATCAGCCTGAAAACACAATTCATTGTACTTTTCCATATCACCTCCAACATTTTATACACGATGTTTATTCATAAAACAGCATCTTACAAAGTGAAAATTGTTTTTTTTAAATATTAGTTTGTTAGTTTCTTGACCAATCCCAAAATATAATGTCACTAACCCCCCCATTTTTTTTTTTTTATAATTCAAGACAAACAGAAGAAAGCAAAACCACGAGTTGGTGCTCAGCAGCAACAACACCGTCCGTGGAGGTGACCTCCATCGAGCCTCTTTAAAGTGTCCCACTGACATGCCTCAGTCAGGAGACCAGACAGACAGCACCATGAGCCTCTGTGCAGCACAGCAACTCAATACTTTACTGTTTGTAATCGATTCTCTTTTTGTGTCATTTTGAATTGAGAGCCTGATGAATCAGAAGTGTTATATTTGACCAGGAAAGCCTGATTTAGTGGAGCAGAATGGGCAGGTGCGTTGTCGTTATAGAGCTGTCAAATTCTGTCGGCCACGCAGCCGGTGTTTTGTGGCACACAGCATCACAAAGGTGATGGAGGCCCTCCTTATAATGACTTTTATTAATACTAGTGCAATGCCCGTAGGAAGTTTTTTTTTTTTTACTTTGGGTGGGGTGGGGGGCAAATATCACTTGCACTGTAAAATATAAGGAACACGATTCAGTTTGTTGTTGGCACATCAAATTAATACATTTGTTGTCATTTGATGATTAACATCACACTGTTCAAGTTATCATTAACTGTCTAATTTGGTCGGAGTTGGCGATAAAGGCAACATTCCTTAGTGTGTTTTGTAAAGATAACCACAAACTAATTCCATGCTTTTTAAAATTCAAATGAAACAATATTAGTTATTGAATTAAGTGTTGAAGCTTGAAGAATAGTACAAGGATACAAACATTATTAGTGTGTGTGTGTGTGTGTTGGGGGTGGCCCCCCAAAAAATACTTCTTCGAAATAAATGTTTTGAAGATAAATCCCCCAAAATCTTAAAACATAATAAAGGATTGAGCTCATAATAAGCACTTTTTATGTCAATTAGGTCTGTTCTGATTTGTTATATTATTATTATTATTTGAATATTGTTTGTTTTTTCTTTTTTTAATCAGTTTTATTATCAATCATATGAAAATAAAAGAATTCCTATTAAACAGCTTTTTGCAAGAGATTCAAAACAAAATTAAACAGAACATTTAAAATATTTGAAACACAGTACTCCACCTCCTGAACACAGTTTATTTAAACTTGAACTCGCAGCAAATATAAGATTTTATTCAGCTTATGTACTTACTGAAACTTTGTAGAAATTGTGTGGAAATTCGCCGTTTTCAGAAAAAAAAAAAAAAAAGATTTTAGTTAATGTTTCCTGTGTTGCCAAGTTAAACTCAATCACAAGGAACACTAACATGCCTTTCACAGTAAAAGTATTTGATGGGATGCTGGCATCAAGCGTTTTATTGTGAAAAGGTGCAAGCAACATGAAGTATCTGATGTTGGTCATCTTGGTCAGAATTAGCTTACAGCCTCGAAACGCCACAGCGGGCGCCATTTTGGAAGTACTAATGTCACAATGTCAAAATAAACGTTTATTGTCAAAATAAGAGTTTTGAAAATGAATTACCAAATTGCCAGATTGTGTCAATCACCAGATTGTGACTGTACGACCTTTGTGGCCGGGACGGCGGTAGGATCGAACCCGGACGGCTTGCACTAAAGACCATTCCTCTACCAGGTCAGCCAAAGGGGAATTCCCCCTTTAGCCAAGATGGCGGGAATGTCTTTTCAATCAGGACCCGGGACCTTCATCCAGCCACACTTATCACTGTCACCTGTGTGCTTGCTCTTGGGGTTGGTATGGTTAGACCTTACTTGTGTGAAGCGCCCTGAGACAACTTTGTGATTTGGCGCTATATAATCAATCAATCAAGTTTTATTTCTATAGCACTTTACAACAGTTTTCATTGAACCAAAGTGCTTTCCAATAGCACCAGCTAGAGATAAAAACAGTATAAATATAAATTAAATAAATTGATGGCTGATGAGGCACTGACTTCATCACAATCAGATTTACAAACAAATGAACCTCACAGAGTAGCTTATTCACCATTTGATTGGCAGCAGTTAACGGGTTATGTGTAAAATCTCATATCAGCATTCTTTACACATAGAAACTGTAGCACACTTATAAATGAAGTCCACGTGCCGCTCCTCCTGAACAAAAGCATCAATGACTTGTTTCTAGTCTTCCTCATCTTTCTTCAGTTTAAATGTCTCTCTGTCTCAGAGATCACTGCCAGGAAAGAAAGTTGTCCCTGATCAGTCCTGGTCCGACTCTATGTTTTGAGTCTTTTCCTTGAATGTGAGTGGTCGACCGCTCGTGTTTGATGACAAAATTCTTCAGGTCACAATAAGCCATCTGAGTCCAGACACTGTCACAAGTTATAAAAAAAAGCACCAAAAAAGGGGGTTTCTTGCTGGACATCCACACTGCCAGACTTTGCGTGTGTCAAACCCTGTTTGAAAAGAGCGGGTCTTCTGTAACCGCAATTTGAAGCGGTGTCGGGCTTCCTTTAATTATTACTTCCTGCTTCGACTGAAAGTCCAGTTTAGAAAATTCTTTCAGTTTGGATATGTAATCCTCCATTCTGAAAGTAAAATAAAATGACCGTGGCTCTTGACTTGCAGTTTGCTGTCACTTATTCTGCGGCTGAGGAGTTGGTGCAGAATGCTCCTAGTACCTTTTTGCAGCCGTTTTATGATCGCTTAGCAAAACACACACACAATTGTTGACAAAAAACACCGTATATTATGTACATCAGCTAAACTATGGAATTTAAATTCATATAGCCAAAGTGTTTGACCATTTTATTAGCGACATTCAGAGAGACAGTAATACAGTCCCACTGCACAGCATGCCAGCAGTTAGACCAGTTATTGTGCAATCCACGGTGAGGCACAGCTGGCTGCTGCCTCACCACACGTCTCTGCTCAGTATTTGAACAGCAAATGTGAAAACTCAGTGATTTTGAATTAAAAAAAAACAGAGGAAGGAAGACAAGGAGACTTGGTGGTGGAATGAAGACGTCCAGGAAAGTATAATGTCTAAGGAAAAGGCATACAGCGAGCTGTACATGAAGTTGAACACTAAGAAAGGAGAAAAGGACTTTTACTGACTGGCCAGATAAAGGGAGTGAGCTAGAAAAAAAATGTGCAGCAGGTTAGGGTGAAAAAGGATGCAGATGGTAAGGTGCTGACAAGTAAGGAGAGCATTTTGAGAAGGTGGAGGGAATCTTTTGAGGAGCTGCTGAATCTAGAAAATGAAAGCGATAAGGCAGAATGGTGTGGAAAGTAAATCAGGAAGTGCAAGGGATTAATGAAGAAGAAGACAGCTGCGAAGAGGATGAAGAGTGCAAAGGCAGTTGGTCCAGATGGCATTCCAGTGGAGTCATGGAGATAGCAGTGGAGTTTCGAACCAGACTGAATTTTTTAAGCATGACAGCAAATATAATTTGGTGTTTCAGTGAACTGTTCACAAACGGTGAACATGTACTGCCCTCTACAGGCCAAAAAATTAACAAAGTACCAAATTAGAAAACATGAGATTTTGTGCCTCATTCACTGACACATCAGAGCTACAGTTTTATGGTGCACTGTAGCATCAACTGTACTTCTCCTTCATAAAAAAAAAGACAAAATAAATTCTACATTCATTTTATTTATATACAAGAAGTAAAAGTATAATTTATAATACATTTCATAGAACTGTTAGGAACTAATGGCATTGATATTTTTCAGTTAAGGCGGGTCTTTTTCAGCTTGGAGGAATCCGCAGCTGCTTTACGTTTACATGAAAGAGTACGTACATTTTCATCAGATGGAGCTTCAGACTTCAGGTAGTACAGCTCAATAGGAGGCGTTGGCTCCTGGAGACAAACAAAACATGTCATTTACACACAAGGAGCCCAGGTTTTTTTTTGTTTTTTTTTTTAAATTACTGTATTTTCCAGAATACTAGTCACACCAGAGTATACATTGCACCTGTCCAAAAAAAAAAAAGAAAGAAAAAAGCCTGTTGAAGAGCATAAAAATAATACACATTTCCATTGGAGTATAAATTGCACTGCTTTTTCTATATGCAAAACTCACTCTAACGCAGTGTCTCTCTTTTTATGTCTGGTTTTCTCCCCACTATATTAACACGTTTTGTTAGGACATTTTCTTCAATATTCTGATGGTGATAATTTGGTTAATTTGCACGATGTCTGTGCATATTTTAAATTCTTTGCTTAAAATTCACGAGTAACAATCATTCTGACCAGGCGTGTACATCCCACTTCAGGAAGTCTGAGATGATTCTTGTCATAGTTACATAAACTTCATGAAAAATCTTTTTTTAAATAATGTGTCCATTAAGTTATAAGACCCACACTGACCTGCATGAGGTAGTCCGCGATGTATTCTGGCTTCAAGCACATGACTCCTTGTGAGGTCGCCTGAGATATGTCGACTCGGAAGTCTCCAGGTTTCAGTCGACTAAAATCTGCAAACAGATGAGTAGCCTCTTTGTAGAAGGACGGAGATGGACTGGGCAGAACCTAGAGGGCAAACGGAGAGAACTCAGATCCTGACAGGGAGGAATGAAAAAAATGAAGAGAAAGCAAAAAACAAACAAAAAAAACAGTAAATTGGAAACTATGTGACCCTGTGGTCACTGATGTCTCACTTATTAGATTTTTACCTTCTTGCTTTGTCCCTCATTGACTTCACAGGTTGTTCTGACAGATTTGACTTTGTAATTAAACCTAATGTTGTTTATTAAATGTCAGTATTGAAAAAAGAAAAATAAATTTGCTCTCCATTATGGAAACTGCTTTTTGGACAAGGAGTCCAGAGCTACTGACACTGCAAAAACCTTTTGCACAGTTGGTGTCACACCTACTCCTGCGCATAATCTGATATAATTATGCTGCTAATCTGCATCATTATATCACTTTAAATAAATACATTTAAAAAATCCATTTATTTAGTCTTATACCAACACTTGCATTGCTTACTTCTACTTAATTTTATTATTTGATAACTTTTTGAGCTCTTGTACCCTGGACATGCAAAATATGTTGCAGTTGGTAGGTCTGGGGGTCTCAGACACCCTGTTTAAGGATTGTATTTAAAACATCTCTCCCTCTGGTAAAAACCTTTTACCTGTCTGATCTGAAACTTGGTATGAGAGGGAGGACGCCACAGCTCAAATAAATAGGCAGTAATTAACCTTTGCTCCACCAGACTGCAGTAACCGCCTGAACCCCGACTCCCTGTTCTGGTCGATGTTCAGCATCACCGTCCATCCACTGAAGGCTCCCTGTAAGAGAATTGGTGGCAAGATGATCAGTGGAGTAACTCTTAAAACATTAAACCACCTCTAGACCACATGAGGGTGGTGACTGGTGTGGTGCTAAGGTGTTATTTACTGGAGTTCCGGCAACACGCAGTATACAATATATCAAATCCACACAAAATTGAATGACGGCACTCTATTTTCTGGACTATAAGTCACATTTTGTGTGTTTCTTTTTTTTTTTTTTTTTTAATTTAAGATATTCTGCTGATCCCATGACTTATATTTCAAAGCGATTTGTGTATTAAAAAAATACAGCATCATCGTCTATGGCTACAAGATGGCACCACCTACATGAGTGACAAGCTGGTCCTGTATACTGATCTGAAAAAAGTACTATGATTCACACTATGGAGCAGAAGGTGGCAGTCATGCACAACTAACTTGGATACCAACCTATGTAAAACAAGAACAAGATCTGATTGAGAAAGATGTGCTATAGGTCTTCAAGAATGAGTGAAATTCATAAATCATGCTCTCACACTGAAAGATGACAATCTTGACTAAATAGAGGGAATAACATTCAGACTACTCAGCACACCACTTGTTTGGACTTTGTGGGACAGTCAGAATGGCAACGAGGAGGTCAGCTTGGCTAAGGCAAGCCTAAATATGTTTGAAAGATGTATAGGAATTTTAAAACATTTAGCTCTCAAAAGAAGCAACAAGAACTAATTTAATCAACTTCTTTGTGCTTTGTACAAAAACATTAATTAGTGGGTTAGCTTCTGCTTGCTAACACAGCATTTGTCTCATAAATAAATAATGCACTGATAAAATTCATTTTACTTCATGTTGCATAAAGCAGTAGCACCACATTTCAAAGATAAATGTCATCGTCACCTCGCTAAAATATTGGCCTACGTCGTGCTTTGGAAAATATGACTTTGGCCATTATTTTAGGAAGGTGACGATGTGACTTATAGACCGGTGTGACGTGTTTTTCCACGTCATGATACATTTTTGAATGTGATGTGACATTTAGTGCAGAAAATATATTTGAGACAGTGGTACCTTCTTGTCAGTGCAGCTCTGTAGAGTTTTTCTCCAGCGCATGGCAGCCAAAGCCAGTCTCTTCTGCTGGGAGGTGATGGAGGGTAAAGCGTCCAGGATGGAACTACTGCCCCACTCATACTCATCCTCCTGACACACACAAACATAGAAATGACAACTTAGTAGGGATTTAAAAATTATTTACATTGTCCAACCCCATGTTGTGGAAAGCAGTTGAAAACATACATACAACTACCAGTACTAGTAGTAGTAAAAAACAACAACAAAAAAAATACTGCCATGCCTCAATTACGGCAGGGCTCGAAATACATTTTTTAACATACTTGCACTGGTGCTAGTAACAAAAAAATTACTTGCACCAAAAAAAAAAAAAAAAAAAAAAAAGTTACTTGCACAACCAAAAGTCAGTCTTACATCAACCTTAAAACTCCTCCTCTGTTGTGTCAGACTCTTCCTCTCTGGGCCCCTTGGGCCTGTAAAGCCCCTTTCACACCGGGCTGCTCCCAGTTGCGTCATGACGCCACCACGTGGAAGCAAATCGGTGTCAAGACAAGCAGCTTGATGTCACAAAAGCATGAGAGACGTAAAGGATGAAGCAAATCGGACGCCAAAAATTAAACATGTTAAATTTTTGTTTGCGTCCTGTGCTCGACGCAGAAATTAAGTGGTTTCAGCGCAAGTCAGAGCAAAGCGACATTACTCGACGTGACTGGAAGCCACACCCTCACAAGACAATGTTACCCAAAACCAATGTATGATTCCTGCTGTGTTCCATTGTTCCTGAAGTATAAATCACGCAGGATTGTTTTATACCATGTACACAATGCAGTAAAACTACACGCTCTCTCATCACAGTGTTAAAGGACAAAAAGGACATAAGTCCTGCTCACAGACTGCCAGAAACAGGACATGTCCACATCAACTATAACTCCAGACATCTCCACATTTACTCGGTGACGCATCTCGCAGTCAAAGGAGGAAAGATAAACTATAACAGAACTCAGAGCACAGACCTGCAGCTCAGCACAAGAACAAATATAAACTAGAAGAGAAATCAAAGTGCACAGTCTGGCTGCAGCCAAACTGTGCACTTTGATTTCTCTGTGCAGAGAACCTGCAGGCTGCATTCTCACTTCCTCTCTGCCCCCCGCTGCGCGCACCTGACGCAGATATTCCTGTGGCGTCATGACGACGCAGGAATATCTGCATCTTCATGACGCCACAGGAAGCAACTCGAAGAAGGTCCGATGGGGTTATGACAGAGTTTGAGGGAAGAGCAGCAGACTTTTTTTTTCATGTGCGCACGCGAACTCACTCGGTGTATGAGAGTCATAAAACGCAGGGAAGATGAAGACAACACACTGGAAATAGTTTTTTTTCCTTATTTATTCCTTTACTGGTTCATTCTACTGGTGCTTATAGCTGATAAAACTTGGATAAAGTTACTTGCATCAGTGCTAGTGAAGTATAAAATTACGTGCACCGCTCGAATAATACGTGCACAAACTAGCACATGCACGTACTATTTCGAGCCCTGATTATGGTAATTTAAAAAGCCTTAAAACTAATATTCATGCTTGACAAGGCAACTGGAAATAAACACTACTGTCTGCTACAAGAGGCAGAAAAACCTGTGAGGAGCAAACTTCAGAAAGTGACCTGGATGAAGTGACTGACAGAGCGGCAGGCCTCCAAATATGAGCGGTGTAGGATCCATTTCCCAGCAGCCATTGCAGCAAGATATTTCTCATTGCGTAAGGGACTGCCTACAATGATGTGGGAGCAGCTGGGGTCAAAAGACTGCTTGTCGAACACAAGGCCACCTACAATCCCAAACAAAAATACAGACACTACAATATTTGCAACGAAGACACAAACTTTAAGTTACAGAAAGAGTTAAATCATGAAAGGACAAATTCAACAGTTGCAGTAATATTAAAATGCTGTCAGTAATTAAGCCTCTGTGTGCTTCCCTCACCAGAGAGAATTCCTTTTTCCACAAATTGCTGAACTGGAAATACATGGGTGTCATTAGGGATGTCCCGAGCCGATACTCAGTATCGGTATCGGACGCCGATACGGCTATTTTCCAAGAATCATTTGGTATCGGATTTGGGAATGGTATTGGGCCATTTCATGTTACTATTTGCAGTTATTTCTGTTGACATTGTTAAATAATCCAGGGACTATTTACTATGCAAGATATCAGCACTAAACAAACAGATCTGAAGCATCTTCTCAGGCTGATGCAGGTCTGATATAACCTGGGATATTACAAATAAATAATCTGGCCCTACTTTTACTTTTTTTTTTTAAAGAAGCTCTGTACTACTGACAATAGAAAAAGTCACTAGCATAATGTCTTTGCCCAAATATGGATAACTTACTGAGCAAATAGTAGAGAAGCTTGAATCTTCGTCTGGACTGGGTTGCTTGACGTGAGGGCGTTTCGCTTCAAATCACAGAAGCTTCCTCAGCTAAAATTCTTGCTCTGGTAGTCTGACTTCTGTCTTGACTCTTGTAGAGAAGAATGAACTAGAAGCCAACAAAAGCTGGAGTTTTTAACCTAACCAGACCCCTCCTACCGAGAGGCCGACTGCTATAGGCTAGTGACTAAACAATAGCTCTAATTAGCACCTATTGTGCACTCTCCTAATGATGGGATGGAAGCCTCCCCTGATGGCTCCCTTGACGACTCTCCTGATGACGTGAATGACTCATTTCCATGAACAAAAGACTGGAACTGCTTTGACCCGAGTACCCCATTGTAAACAGGGGGACAAAGCGTGTCTGAGACCCGCCCCCTGGTTAAGGCTGGGTTTCAACTGTTTTACAAAGAATGCTTCCTTGACACCTCTCTCAAACCATTTCTTCTCTCTGGCTAAGATTTTAACTTCCTTGTCCTCAAACGTGTGGTTAGTGTCTTTCAGGTGGAGATGAACTGCAGACTGAGGTCCACTGGCGACCTCTCTGCGGTGCTGGTATAGCCTCTTGTTTAAAGGTTGCTTAGTCTCACCTATGTAGTGTTCATTACAGTTTTCCTGACATCTGATATAATACACTACATTGCTCTGTTTGTAACTAGGGATCCTGTCCTTAGGGTGAACTAATTTCTGTCTCAAGGTGTTAACCGGTTTAAAGTAAACTGGGATTTTGTGCTGTCTGAAGATCCTCTGTAGTTTTTCCCCTACTCCTGCTAAATAAGGGAGAGACACTCCTCTTCTTCTTGTCTCTGTCTCCTGTCTATCTGGTCTCTTTGTTTTCTGGGACTTCTGCACTTTGTCCAGGGACCATCGTGGGTACCCACATACTGTGAGGGCTTTCCGTACAAGTTGTTGTTCTTTAGCCCTTCCCTCTGCAGTTGTGGGCACCTGTAGGGCTCTGTGTTGAAGAGTCCTGATCACCCCGAGCTTGTGTTCAAGGGGGTGGTTTGAGCCAAAGAACAGATATTGGTCAGTGTGAGTGGGTTTTCTGTAAACCTCTGTGTGGAGGTGCCTGTTCTCTCCATTCGTAACATCACAGTCCAAGAAGGCTAAATGGTTATTTCTGGCATCCTCACGTGTGAACTTGATATTGGAATCCACCGAATTGATGTGTTCTGTAAAGTCCTCGACCTCCTGTTGCTTGATTTTAACCCATGTGTCATCGACATATCTGAACCAGTGACTGGGAGAGATGCCCGTGAACGACGTCAAGGCTGTCTTCTCCACTCGCTCCATGTACAGATTGGCCACAATGGGGGATACCGGAGACCCCATCGCACAACCATGGATCTGCCTGTAGTAATTCCCCCTAAACAGGAAATACGTGGTGTTAAGACAGATCTCCAAGAGTTGGCAGATGTGGTCTGGTGTGAGTTTGGTCCTTTCAGGTAGAGACACATCCTCCAGCAGTTTCTGCCTCACAGCTGAGATGGCCTCAGCGGTGGGGATACTATGGTGTCATTTGATGTGACTTCGTTGTTCACCTGCATCCCCACCGCTGAGGCCATCTCAGCTGTGAGGCAGAAACTGCTGGAGGATGTGTCTCTACCTGAAAGGACCAAACTCACACCAGACCACATCTGCCAACTCTTGGAGATCTGTCTTAACACCACGTATTTCCTGTTTAGGGGGAATTACTACAGGCAGATCCATGGTTGTGCGATGGGGTCTCCGGTATCCCCCATTGTGGCCAATCTGTACATGGAGCGAGTGGAGAAGACAGCCTTGACGTCGTTCACGGGCATCTCTCCCAGTCACTGGTTCAGATATGTCGATGACACATGGGTTAAAATCAAGCAACAGGAGGTCGAGGACTTTACAAAACACATGTTCACACGTGAGGATGCCAGAAACAACCATTTAGCCTTCTTGGACTGTGATGTTACGAATGGAGAGAACAGGCAGCTCCAGACAGAGGTTTACAGAAAACCCACTCACACTGACCAATATCTGCTCTTTGGCTCAAACCACCCCCTTGAACACAAGCTCGGGGTGATCAGGACTCTTCAACACAGAGCCCTACAGGTGCCCACAACTGCAGAGGGAAGGGCTAAAGAACAACAACTTGTACGGAAAGCCCTCACAGTATGTGGGTACCCACGATGGTCCCTGGACAAAGTGCAGAAGTCCCAGAAAACAAAGAGACCAGATAGACAGGAGACAGAGACAAGAAGAAGAGGAGTGTCTCTCCCTTATTTAGCAGGAGTAGGGGAAAAACTACAGAGGATCTTCGGACAGCACAAAATCCCAGTTTACTTTAAACCGGTTAACACCTTGAGACAGAAATTAGTTCACCCTAAGGACAGGATCCCTAGTTACAAACAGAGCAATGTAGTGTATTATATCAGATGTCAGGAAAACTGTAATGAACACTACATAGGTGAGACTAAGCAACCTTTAAACAAGAGGCTATACCAGCACCGCAGAGAGGTTGCCAGTGGACCTCAGTCTGCAGTTCATCTCCACCTGAAAGACACTAACCACACGTTTGAGGACAAGGAAGTTAAAATCTCAGCCAGAGAGAAGAAATGGTTTGAGAGAGGTGTCAAGGAAGCATTCTTTGTAAAACAGTTGAAACCCAGCCTTAACCGGGGGAGGGTCTCAGACACGCTTTGTCCCCTGTTTACAATGGGGAACTCAGGTCAAAGCAGTTCCAGTCTTTTGTTCATGGTAATAAGTCATTCACGTCATCAGGAGAGTCGTCAAGGGAGCCATCAGGAGAGGCTTCCATCCCATCATTAGGAGAGTGCACAATAGGTGCTAATTAGAGCTATTGTTTAGTCACTAGCCTATAGCAGTCGGCCTCTCGGTAGGAGGGGTCTGGTTAGGTTAAAAACTCCAGCTTTTGTTGGCTTCTAGTTCATTCTTCTCTACAAGAGTCAAGACAGAAGTCAGACTACCAGAGCAAGAATTTTAGCTGAGGAAGCTTCTGTGATTTGAAGCGAAACGCCCTCACGTCAAGCAACCCAGTCCAGTCGAAGATTCAAGCTTCTCTACTATGGAAACCACCTGGACAACTGAGAGCCTACACAGAAACATTACTGAACAAATCTGTTAAAAAAAAAAAAATCCTGCAAATGAAGCAAGATTTCCGGTTTCCGCAGTGTGAAGCAGACAAGAGTTTACGACACTGATGTAACAGCAGTCCAATGCAGGTAACTTCTCCAGCTAAAGCCAGCACACATTTACAGCTAGGTGGACTGGGACAATTCAGATTAAATACCTTGTTCAAGGACACAGACAGACAGTATGACTGGGAACCGACCCCAGTTCTACATACTGATAGAGTAACTCCTTATCCCACTGATCTGCCTGCTCTACATGACTGTAAAATCTGAATGTACTTATTAATCTCTGATATGAACCTGATAATGAGCTAATGCAGATATTCCCTGATCTAGAAGAAGTTTTCTCCTGTTTTGTCATTCCTGATGACTGGAGGTAGGAACAGTTTTAGATTAGTGAGTGTTGACTGAGACACTGGAATCTGTAACAATTCCACCTTGAAGCATGTGGCCTCACAGTTGTGGGAGAAAAGCCTCACCAAGCTCCTCTATGAGGTGACTGTAATCGATGCGTTCCTGAGGGCTGAGAGACGAAAGCTGAAATCTTGGTGGCTGCTTTTCTTCCTCACAGTCCTCCTGCAAGACAGAAAAACCTTTTAGCAGCAGTCACCATTTCAGATGGTCAGAACACATCTGTATGTATGTGTTGATAATATCTGAAACAATATATTTTTTGAAGCAAAATCATTAAACTGGTTCCAGCGTCTTAAATAGAAACATCTGTATGTGATTGCCAAATAAATATCTTTGGATTTCCGATTGAGACCACAATAAATCTGTTGCTGAGTTCTGGAAATCCCAGTGATTATACAAGAATTACTGCAGATTAGTTGAAAAGTTTTTTTAGTGTGTATGTGTGTGGCTGCAACCTCAAAGGTGCCCAATATGTTTTCTAAGTACATTAAATACACAGTTTTCTCCCAGTAAGATCATTATATCTGCCAGGATTTCCTCCTGAAACAGTTTCCTTACTCCTGTGGGGAAGTGGGAAAACACTTCCGGATAAATGACATCATCACAGCCCGCCTGCCATCTGGTGGATGCACTTTAACAATATACCTACATGAATGAGACGAGCAGTTTTGTCAAAATTTAAATATTTGTGATTCATGCCTTGCAGTTTGATTTGAAAAGCATTAAAAAGTAAATGTGAATCAAAGATGCATAATATTTCGTGTTGATTTAAAAGAAATAACCGAAAACATGTCATCTCTGTATTTTGTAATATTTATGCTTTTCTCCATCCATCCATCTTCTTCCACTTCATCCAAGGTTGGGTCGCAGGGGCAGCAGCTCAAGGAAAGCCGCCCAGACCTCCCGATCCACACACACCTCCCCCAGCTCCTCCGGGGAACCCCGAGGCATTCCCAAGCCAGCTGCGAGACGTAGTCCCTCCAGCGTGTCCTGGGTCTTCCCTGGGGCCTCGTCCCGATGGGATGTACCCGGAACACCCCTCCAGCAAGGCGCCCAGGGGGTATCCGAAAAAGATGTCCGAGCCACCTCAGCTGGCTCCTTTCGACGTGGAGGAGCTTTTCTAATTCTATCAATTCATGACCCGTTTCAGAGGAAATATTTTTTGGTGGTTAAATGAATTCACCATAACTATTACACCAGCAATAAATAATTATGTTCATTCTGATCATTTGTACTCAGCTAAGTCTATCAATCATATAAATAAGAGCACAATGTAATTATTATTATTCATTCGCCTGTTGAAAAACAACAAATAAATAAATGCTCAGAGTTGAGCTTGTACTCACACTTTAATTAGTTTGGCAGCAGAATCCAAATGTTTATGCATTTCATACTTGGTTTAAACCTTTCTAGCATGTGCAAGAATGTACTTTTGCTGTTACATATGTAGATTGCATTTGCTACGAAATAGAGCCAAAGGAGTTCGAGTTAACGGCTTAATAAGAGAGACTAAGCCTGTAATTCTGGGTGGTTTAGCTGGGAAACTTTTGCATTAAGCCAAAATAAATTGTTAGCAGGTGAAAATACAGAGAACAGGAAGTGATTTAACGGACATTTGTACAAGTAAGAAGCAGCTGATTTACAAGAACTTTCAAATAATTATATCCTCCAATAAAAGCGCAGAAACAGCATGATTATTGTTTTAACAAGAACATCTGCATTAGAATTTTTCTCTATAACAATATTCACCTGTGGCTCTGGTGCTACCAGGGGGTTAGCGAGAGGGAAGGCGATGCTGGGGGCTTTGGGAGTGAGAATGTCACTGTTTGGTTCCTCTCTCAGTGGGGTCATGACCTTCTGGCCCATTTGCTGATCGATGACATCACAAGCAGCTGTAATTTAGGAGATGCTTCATGTGTTTATACTGACATTTTGACTGAAAGACACGAGTTAAAACTCTACTTATGACCAAACCCACATTCTTCTCTAATATACAGCAGGATCGGGATCTCTTACCCATCTCGACCAGCTCAGAGTCGGTCATGGAGTTCTTGAACTGAGGGACGATTTTGGACTGCGTGGTAGGGGGAGGTGGTGGAACAAGGGGCTCCGAGTACTGTGAGGGACTCCCGGGCCACTGTAAGTTGTCAGCCAGCTTGGCCCTCTCCTCCCTCGCTGTGGGATCATCCCAAACAATCTGCTCACTCTGCGACAGCTCTGTGTTTATGTCCAGAGCTGCATCTCTGGACACCCTGATATTAGCACAGAATGTTCAAAGTAGAATATAAGAAAGCCCCTTGGGAATCATTCTTTTTGTTAACCGACAGCTACTGTGAATTACTGAGTTCCAAAGTTTTTGAATAACCTCGATACATCTCAAAATCCTGCTGCTGTCCAAGAAGATCACAATCATCACGTTGGTTTGTGATCTGAGTTTGCAGTCTGTCAGTTTCTTCTCACACACAGTCTTTATCCATGCTTTGAAGTAACTGAATTACCAGTACACGGATACCTTACCTCAAAGCCTCCAGAGTGCGTGTACTCCCACTGCGTCCAAGTCTGGCCCCGTCAGGAGTATGGGGACTCAATGAGTTCCCTCCTGATCCCATCCTGGCAATTCTGACTGAGGTACGTCTACCCGTTGTCAGTTTGGTGGCTGACATGATCTCCTGGAGCTGCCTCTGCAAGTTCTCCCTCATTTCCAGAGTCTCTGTAATAGCTGGAACAAAAGGTAAGCATGAGTTTATCTTTAGAGTCCTTCATGTAAGCACACAAGGTGCTGCAGAACTAAATAAATCACATCAACAACAGAGGCCTACCTCTACTGTCTGTGGCATCTCGCACCTCTGCTTGATCTGGCTCAATATCACTGATACGGCGAGGGGTTGTTTCTTCTTCTATGACATTATGCTCAGACTAAAAATGGAAAATGCTGACATTCTTACGTTAATTCTTTATTGATTAACTGCAGTAAATATGCACAGACACCAAAATTTATCTTTTTTCCACCAATTAGACAAGAGCATGTCTGAGCACTTTTAACACATGTTTTACACAGTGTTTCACCCACCTTGTTGTTCTGGGTGCCGTCTTTGATTTGTGTGCGCGTTAAGGGTGGTGACCTCTGGGAGCAGCTCGGAATCTGGCTGAGGGTCAGGCTCATTTTGGGGTTGTAGGTGAAAGGATACAGAGACTCTGAGACACACTTCTGCTCCTCAGCACACTGCATAAGACGACAACCTGTTAGTCTTAAGCAAAGGTGGGACGAAGTCACTCTCAAGTCATGAATCAGCAAGTCCCAAGTCAAGTCTCAAGTCAGCTTGGTGGTCATTATGACTTGGGACTTGCTGATTCATGATTTGAGAGTGCTTGATGGTGACTTTGTCCCACCTCAGTGCACACTACATGCATAGTAAAATAATAAAGGCTTGTAACAACCTCCTGTCAGCCTTCAAAATGACATCAAAGCTCATTAGTTACTCGATGGTTGTCGGCATAATTCCTCCAGGTGTCATGTGGGAACTGAGTAATGAATGCTAAATGGATACAATAACAGCATTCAATACAATGAAAACTAAACCCAATTAATGCAGGGATGAGATTGGCAAATTCGATTTTCAGAGGAAAATAAGCCAGGGTCCAGGGGCCGCAGGCCCCGGCGGGTCCAGGGCGGAGCCAAAGCATTTTTGCTGTCTTAAAACATGTAAATTGCACTAAAATGATATTAAATACTACTATAAATTTCCAGGTGTTCATATCTATAACTCAAACTGTAAACCCTTACTAAGACCATCTACTGTACATGTGTATTTTTGTGACCAAAATATTTTTTCATAACTAGACTTACTTGATTTTCGGCATTCTCCACTTTCAGCATGGCACACTTGTTAACAAACATACATGTATATCCTCAAATACATGTACAATCCAATGTTCTATGTCCATTGAACTGTCAGACCATATAAGGTTTTTATGTAGTCGATGTGATCTCCACCTATAACACTGTATCACAAGATCATTGCTTCACTTTATCATACTGGACTGATTATATATGCGGACTGTTTCACTGCGCTCTGTCACGCGTGCTCGCGCTCTCTGTCTGACACACACACACACACACACACACACACACACACACACACACACACACACACACACACACACACACACACACACACACACACACACACAGAGAGAGAGAGAGAGAGAGAGAGAGAGAGAGAGAGAGAGCGAGAGAGAAGTCTGAAGTCTGAGTCTCCTTAAAATAAACCCGCTCTCTCTCCTCTATCAGACTCCTTAAAATAAAATAAAATAAACCCGCTCTCTCGCGCGTGCACACTCTCCCTCCCTCTCTCTCTCTCTGTGTCTAATCAGAGCTGCGACTCTTTAAAATAAACGTGCACTCGCTGCATGTCAGTGCGCTCATCAAACGCCCTGATCGATCAGTCTGATCAAAGCTGAAAAGAGCTGTCACTCTAAAATAAACGTACACTCGCTGCATAAAAAAAAATAATAAAAAAAAATAATGGTAAATTACTCTGTTTTTGAGCCGCACCACACCATGCAGTAGAGAACAGAGCGTACTTCCACAGAGGCAGAAAATAGCACTGAAACTGGTGCAGCATGGCACATGCGACTGTGTGCACATTAAAACGTGAACACACGCAGCTGCAAGTATGAACAAACACTGTTAAAGGCTGAGTACGCGTGTATTTCGGCCGTATTTAAATGAAACACAACACTGCAATGAGCAGCTCTACGAATACGCCACTGTGAAAGCCCCTAAAGGTACTCCTGGCATTAATTTTTTTTTGCATTCTTACCCCCCCCCAAATAAAACGGATTTGGACGTTTCACAAAATCGACCCCCAGGACTGTCAAATCCGCGGAAAAATCTCATCCCTGTTAATGATATCTCACCTCAAAGACAGTTTCTTTGCATGCATGCAAATGAACAAAGCATCATGCATGCATGTGCATGTGTGCATGTCTCACAACAAAGTGCTGGATTTGAGTTTTTGTCCTGATCCTTTCCTTTGTGTAACTTTTTTTTTGTTTGTTTTATACCTGCATGAATTTCTTTCCTCCACATGAATTTAAAGCCTAAACAGGTCCTGGGTGAATGAATGGTTCAGTGAACGTATCAGTCCTATAACAGACTGAATAATAGTTTAAGAGGGTTCCCGCTGCTGTCTTTAATTATTCAATACGACAATCCTGCCTCACCAAACGAATAAATGCACCCATTTCTGACCTAATTACAATGTGACAAGTCAAACCACTGTATTTTAAAGGTTCTCAGAATTTGAGTTTCATTAATATTTAACATACAGCTTGCAGCCAGTGCTGCGACACCACGTGCAGCCCTCTCTCCTTCACTCCTCTGTATTCTCGAGTGTTGTCCCCGACGCGACCCTGGTAAATGTAGTGGGTCACTGTATCGTCACATGTCCACCTAACATAGTTAAAACACATATATGTAGTAAACAATTAAGAACTTTTCTAACTATTTAGTTAAAGGAACATTTAGTCAGTTGTGATTACCTGAACTCTGCACCAAGTGAGGCAGCGATGGCATTAAGTTCACCCTGCATCTTGCTCAGCTTCTTCCCCACGCAGATCACAACACCAGTCAAGGGGCCGGGTTCTTCTTCTGGGGCCTTATGGGAAATAAAAAAAGGGGCACACCTATAATTTGTACATATTTTCAGCAACACAAAACATGTATAAGATAATGACAAATTTACTTTCTTCTTGTACTACATAAGAAACCAAAACAAGTGGCATAATTCTGTGTCCCCACCTGTGTGATGTGTTATTAATACATAAAAAGTATGAAAGCATTTTTACATTTAATTAAAGTGTCTCAAATTCAAGGATGTGTATAAGCAGTCACGTCCTAGAGTTTAAGGTAAAACAAGGTGGAGACAACTAAGAAAACAAGTTGTTTTCCTGCTGAAGATTACATTTCATTCACTAACTGTTGCTGCTCTTTTCTAATGCAGCATCATATTAGAGAAAGACTTTAAACTACACATTATTTAAATACTTCAGGATAAACACATTTTAAGGGGACAGCTTTTCTAGAGCTTTTAATTCATTCAATAATTAAAAAGTAGAATTATTACATCATATGCGTCCACCATCAAATGAGACTACGGTGCACAATTGTACTGCTTTAATGTGTGTTGTAATTGTATTTTATTTTGCTAATTTTAGTGGGGGTTTTTTGCCTTTAACCAAGATTGGTATCACAACCTACATGTTTGTTTGATGAGATTACTAACCACAAGAGCAGTAATCAATCATCAATGCAACCCATTTTAACAGCCCCCTTCCAGAGGGAAGGTGGTAAATACAAAAGCCTCCTTAAAGGTGATAGAGAGAGGTTGAATGGGGCATTAATCCTTGTTCTGTGATGTGATATGTAGCCCAAAAAAAAAATTGGTTGGGTCTGTAATGGCTCAGAACCTTCCTAAAAGGCTCTCTGAAACAGCTATGTTACTATGCTGGGTTTAGAATGCCTCGTTTGCCTTTAATGGCGTCGTTTCGGAGCTTATTTGGCAACCTCATTATGAAATGCAAGTAGGTGGCACTGATCGGTTGCCGTTGTTTGATTGGCTGCCCTTGCTCTCACTGAAAAGAAAGCATTATTTATTTAATTTCATTGCTTTTATATTTTCTGTTGTGTTTCTATTCAGGTTTTTTGCCTCTTTCTCTAAAATTGTATATAATAATCATTAGATTATTAATATATAAACAAAAATAAATTTAAGAAATATTACAATTTGAAAACAAATGTACCCGAACGTGATGACAGCTGCAATGCTAACTTTTAACATTGAAAATGCCATAGACATGCTAACGCGTTAGCATCGCTGCCGTTTTTAAGTTATAAAATACATCTATCAAGAACATAATAGGTCGGTTTAACATAGAAAAGGTAAATAATACTCACAGACGTATGCTCTTTAGGGTTTTAGCAGGAGAAAATTAAGCAAAAGAAAGAAAGAATAATCGAAGCATTGCTTCAATCTGAGAAGCACTGCTTCGATTGGTTCAAGGTTCAAAGCAAAGCCGTTTACGGACCCGCTGCAGGGTCTGTAATCAATACAGAAATGATCATTTTCCTGACAAACACCCCCCAAAACAACGGCCACTCTGAAGGACCGATAACATAATTGTTAAGCACAAAGCTTATTGATGTCGGTGGATCGAGTCATTTCTTAACGATACCCAAAAGGAACCGGTTCTCGATACACATCCCTAGCTGCTAAGGGGTTAGCTCATTCCCTTTAGAGAAACAAACCAGAGCTAACGTGCCATTCTAACGTGCAATTCTTACAACAGGAATATGGTGCCACACAAATTTAAAACAAAAGAAAATGTGATACTCACAGGCTGTACTGATTGCTGGGGTTGATTTTGTCGCAGAGTCGGAACTGACCCTCTACTGAGTATTACATGCCAACTGAAGCCAGCTCGAAATCGTGCAAGGTTTGTGAAACAGTCCTCCGTGAAATGCGCAGAGCAAAGAAATAGTCGGCGGCTGTATGTACTGGGGATGCGGTTAAAAATGAATAAAAGCCAGTGATCGCGTACACTGCTTTCCGTGGGAAGATCGTAGTCCGCTAAAAGAGCCTGGGAAAGCACACCTGTAGCTCGCCATTGCTTCTCGAGTGTTACGAATGGGTGGGCACAACCTTATGAATAATTAATTTCGAAGGTGCGTGTGTGAAAGGGTGTGGGAGTGTGTGGGGGGGCTATTGGTGAAAAAGTGACGTACGTTTTCTCTCAAAAACGGATTGGCCTGTTTTCTAGGGGCAATTCAAAAAAGGAGAAATACTTGAAACAGAGGTCCTGAAACTTGCTGGCACTTCGTGTGTATTCCCCACAGCGGGGAGACTCTGAACTAACACCAAAAACATGAAAAAGATGATTCTGATTCTCTATCGGATAGAGAATCAGAATCATCTTTTAGAGTCTATCCCCTTTAAACATTAACAGACTGCATTCAATGAATAAGGTGACTGTGATCAGGGGAATAAATCTCAATATCAGGTGGCAAAGTGAGAGGTTTTTGCTCTCTAATACATCAGTAGAGGAGCTGTGTTTTAATGTCAATCCAGACCATGAATGAGAATGTACCGATGATGGAATGGGCACAAGGTCACACTCCCGTCTCAACGAGACCATCAAAAAATGTGGCTGCTATTCCATCTCAAGAACATCTTTGCATACGTTGTGTCATTGTTTACCTCCTTCTCAGTGGTCGTGGTAAGCTGGGGGCTAGCAGAGACTGCCTGCATATCGGAGGTGTGACTGCAGCTACTGGCCAGCGCTACCTTCAGGTTCCTGTTGATGTCCTCGGTGAGTGGCGTCTCCACTCGCTGACCTGGTTTTGCTCTTCCAGCTGGAGTCTCCAACGCTCCTTGTGCATCCTGAACCAGGAACATTCTATTTAGTGGATTTGCCACTTGAAACAGCAACTGTTATTATCATCCCAGAATTTACTGCGGCTATCTGATCTTATTTGTAAAACTGCACTGTTGTAGTTTGTATTGTTACTCTGCTGGCCAAAACCTTGACATTAAGAGTCGGCCTGAAGAGCTGTTCTCTGCTGAGGAAGCGTGAGGGCGTGTCCAGCTGCAGGGGCGTCTCCTTCTGAAGGCGGTTATTTCTGCTGCCTTCTTGGTTTGGTCCAGGTGTGCTGGTGTTCTCTTTGGGCTTCATCTGGTCCAACACGGAGTGGAACACTTTGCTCTGGAAGCGCCCTAAATCCAATGGCGTTACAGCCTTACCACTCTGGGGACCTAGCAGGGGGATCTCTGGGGAGGAACGAGCTGGTGGAGGCTTGGAGAGCTTCTGGGAGCCACAAACAAAACTCTCATCTCTTTCTGTGGAAAAACAGAAGAAACTGTTACAGCAAAGGAAATTCCACACAAAATACACTCCAGGTTTAAGCACAACCAGTTTTAAAAACATATTTTCTACTTCTTAAAAAGCGACGTAACTAAATAAATCCATATGCAAGACTTAAAAGAAACTTTAATCTGTGGTTGATTTGTCAGTGTGTAAAATTCATGTGGTTGTGTACCTGCCGAGCTGCCAATTTTCTGTTTGTGAGTACTTAAAAACTACGGTTCTTGATGAAATTCTAATGTATCTGCATTAATGCAAAATGTCTACCAGGTGAGCTATTGCTCCATTTCAAAAATCTTGAGTACAAACTGCTATGGGACATGACGATGAACCTGTTGCTTACAGTAGCAGGTGGGGATCCACACACAAAAACTGCCCTGCCCCTCAGCTCATACTCGATAATTGCTTTCTGCACTAATATGCAATGACAGACAGCTATAATAAAACTTTGGCAATGTCAAAGAATGCAGCAAAGTTATACTTTAACTTTTCTCCTGGCTGTCTTCTCTGACCTGATGAGGGCGGTAGATCAACCAGAAAACATTCCTCGTCTGCTCTTTGTCCGGTGCTTGCAGATTGTAGTATCCAGTGCATAGTGATGGCAGGAAGTCCCCACTTCTTAGCTGCCTCGTACTTTGTGCCTTCGGGACTTTGCAACACCAAGTGAGTGCTAGCCAGCATGCCTTTCTTTTGGTTGGCGAAGCGCACAAAGAAATCTTGAACACTGCAGGCAGAGACGAAAAAGATGTAGATTTAACACACATAACTCTCATTAGGCAAGTTTTTCTAAATGCACCAGAGATGGAATTTTAAATTTTGACACCTTTTTGACATTTTTTTTTTTTTTTTTACTGTTAAATGGTAAATGGACTGCATTTATATAGCGGTTTTCCATCTACATCAGATGCTCAAAGTGCTTTACAAATAATGCCTCACATTCACTCCGATGTCAGGGTGCTGCCATACAAGATGCTCACTACACACCGGGAGCAACTCGGGGATTAAGGAGCTTGCCCAAGAGCCCTTAGTGATATTCCAGTCAGGGTATGTTGGCAAATCGCACTCATCACTCATCTTCAACCTCTTATCCGAGATCGGGTCACGGGGGCAACAGGTCCAGCAAGGGACCCCAGACTTCCCTTTCCCATGCCACACTGACCACCTCTGACTGGGGGATCCCGAGGCAGTCCCAGGCCAGTGTGGAGATATAATCTCTCCACCTAGTCCTGGGTCTTCCCAGGGGTCTCCTCCCAGATGGTCGTGCCTGGAACACCTCCCTACGAAGCCGCCCAGGAGGCATCCTTACCAGATGCCTGAATCACCTCAGCTGGCTCCTTTCAACGCGAAGGAGCAGCGGCTCTACTCAGCTCCCCACAGATGACTAAACTTCTCACCCTATCTCTAAGGGAGACACCAGCCACGCTCCTAAAGAAGCCCATTTTGGCCGCTTGTACCCACGATCTAGTTCTTTCAGTCATGACCCAACCACCATGTACAACCCCTGGCAAAAATTATGGAATCACCGGCCTCAGAGGATGTTCATTCAGTTGTTTAATTTTGTAGAAAAAAAGCAGATCACAGACATGACACAAAACTAAAGTCATTTCAAATGGCAACTTTCTGGATTTAAGAAACACTATAAGAAATCAGGAAAAAAAAATTTGTGGCAGTCAGTAACGGTTACTTTTTAGACCAAGCAGAGGGGAAAAAAATATGGAATCACTCAATTCTGAGGAATAAATTATGGAATCACCCTGTAAATTTTCATCCCCAAACTAACACCTGCATCAAATCAGATCTGCTCGTTAGTCTGCACCTAAAAAGGAGTGATCACACCTTGGAGAGCTGTTGCACCAAGTGGACTGACATGAATCATGGCTCCAACACGAGAGATGTCAATTGAAACAAAGGAGAGGATTATCACTCTTAAAAGAGGGTAAATCATCACGCAATGTTGCAAAACATGTTGGTTGTTCACAGTCAGCTGTGTCTAAACTCTGGACCAAATACAAACAACATGGGAAGGTTGTTAAAGGCAAATATACTGGTAGACCAAGGAAGACATCAAAGCGTCAAGACAGAAAACTTAAAGCAATGTCTCAAAAATCAAAAATGCACAACAAAACAAATGAGGAACGAATGGGAGGAAACTGGAGTCAACGTCTGTGACCGAACTGTAAAAAACCGCCTAAAGGAAATGGGATTTACATACAGAAAAGCTAAACGAAAGCCATCATTAACACCTAAACAGAAAAAAACAAGGTTACAATGGGCTAAGGAAAAGCAATCGTGGACTGTGGATGACTGGATGAAAGTCATATTCAGTGATGAATCTTGAATCTGCATTGGGCAAGGTGATGATGCTGGAACTTTTGTTTGGTGCCGTTCCAATGAGATTTATAAAGATGACTGCCTGAAAAGAACATGTAAATTTCCACAGTCATTGATGATATGGGGCTGCATGTCAGGTAAAGGCACTGGGGAGATGGCTGTCATTACATCATCAATAAATGCACAAGTTTACGTTGATATTGTGGACACTTTTCTTATCCCATCAATTGAAAGGATGTTTGGGGATGATGAAATCATTTTTCAAGATGATAATGCATCTTGCCATAGAGCAAAAACTGTGAAAACATTCCTTGCAAAAAGACACATAGGGTCAATGTCATGGCCTGCAAATAGTCCGGATCTTAATCCAATTGAAAATCTTTGGTGGAAATTGAAGAAAATGGTCCATGACAAGGCTCCAACCTGCAAAGCTGATCTGGCAACAGCAATCAGAGAAAGTTGGAGCCAGACTGATGAAGAGTACTGTTTGTCACTCATTAAGTCCATGCCTCAGAGACTGCAAGCTGTTATAAAAACCAGAGGTGGTGCAACAAAATACTAGTGATGTGTTGGAGCGTTCTTTTGTTTTTCATGATTCCATAATTTTTTCCTCAGAATTGAGTGATTCCATATTTTTTTCCCTCTGCTTGGTCTAAAAAGTAACCGTTACTGACTGCCACAATTTTTTTTTCCTGATTTCTTATACTGTTTCTTAAAGCCAGAAAGTTGCCATTTGAAATTACTTTAGTTTTGTGTCATGTCTGTGATCTGCTTTTTTTCTACAAAATTAAACAACTGAATGAACATCCTCCAAGGCCAGTGATTCCATAATTTTTGCCAGGGGTTGTAAATAGGTGAGAGTAGAACAAAGATTAACCAGCAAATCGAGGGCTTGCCATTTGGTTCAGCTCCTTTTCATCACAGCAGTACGGTACAGCTAATACAACACCACCCCTGCTGTGCTGGCCAATCTCATGCTCCATCATCCCCTCACTCGTGAACAAGACTCTGAGGTACTTGAACTCCTTCACTTGGGGCAAGACCATTTTCCCTACCAGAGTAGGGAATCCATTGGTTTCCTACTGAGAACCATGGCCTCAGATTTAGAGGTGCTGATCCTCATCCAAGCCGCTTCAGACTCGGCTGCGAACTGATCCAAAACCCCAGCCTGACCGAAAAATCACTAAGGGCCCTTGGGCAAAGTCCTTAATCCCAAAGTTGCGCCTGGTCTGTAGTAAGTGCCTTGCATGACAGCAACCTGACAGCACTGTGTGAGTGTGTTTGTGTGAATAGGTGAATGTGAGGCATAATTGTAAAGCACTTTGAGCACCTGATGCAGATGGAAAAGCGCTATATAAATGCATTCCATTTACCATTTACTTATAGAGTAAAAACTCAACTTCAACTCAAACTTACACAAGTGTTAAACAAAAAGTCAGAAACTCTTCCCCAGCTTTAATATTCATACCAAAAAGCCTGACTGGGAAACAAACTGTAGCATATGTAAGTGGTGAGAACATGGTGCAGTCATACTTGGCTCCAAGGTGCTTTGCGAGCTCCGCCAAAGACTCTCGTTCTGCTCCGGTGAACTGGCTGATGGAGAGGACGCAGTCTTTGAGAGGAAAATGTCCTTCCATAACAGGAACAGGGGTGAACAAAGGGTTGGAGGAAACCTGCAGAACACACTCATTCTCCAAACACATGGCCTGAAGAGAAATAACAGCAGAAACATAGAATAAGGTAGAAGATAATTTAATTTTCAAAACATCTGAATGAGGACACACGGTATCAAACTCACTAAGAACATCACATTCTCATCTACACAAAGAAAAACAGCCTGTGATCCTACCAGCCAGGTATCAGTGACGACCTCGTCCACTGTGGCCTCCACTGGACAGCCCAACAGTGGGACCACGGCATAGTCCGCCACAATGCGTGTCCGCTTCAACAAGACTTTTCCTCCATTTTCTGTCACTAATAGAGAGAACTGAGCCTCAGCCTCGGAACCAAACCCCACAAGAAGGAAACTTTTCCCGGCAAACAGGCCTGCCTCACTGGCCTCATGCAAGGTTGAGGAGTCTGGTTCTGGTCCCCAGGACTCTGCAACTGCAGCACTGGATATCCTGCTGCCACCCTCTGCTGCCAAAGGCATTTCAACTGTATTAAATAAATAAGTAAAAGACAATGATCACTTCACTGCTTTTTATATTGTAACAATAGATGCAGATTAAGTCATTTGCCAAAAAAAACAAAACAAAAAACCCTTATGTACAACCGGCCTCAGAGGATGTTCATTCAGTTTAATTTTGTAGAAAAAAAGCAGATCACAGACATGAAACAAAACTAAAGTCATTTCAAATGGCAACTTTCTGGCTTTAAGAAACACTATAAGAAATCAGGAAAAATAATTGTGATCACTCCTTTTTAGATGCAGACTAACGAGCAGATCTGATTTGATGCAGGTGTTAGTTTTGGGGATGAAAATTTACAGGGTGATTCCATAATTTATTCCTCAGAATTGAGTGAGTCCATTCCCCCCCCCCCCCCCCCCCCCCCTGCTTGGTCTAAAAAAGTAACCGTTACTGACTGCCACAATTTTTTTTCCTGATTCCTTATAGTGTTTCTTAAAGCCAGAAAGTTGCCATTTGAAATGACTTTAGTTTTGTGTCATGTCTGTGATCTGCTTTTTTTCTACAAAATTAAACAACTGAATGAACATCCTCCGAGGCCGGTGATTCCATAATTTTTTCCAGGGGTTGTAGTTTACTCAACAATACTGACCTACTGTATGGTCAACGTTCATATACTGTGAGAGGAGGTCCTCGTCGGCTTGTATTTGCTGTGGTGTACTCGGGCTGGCCAGAGGGGGAACTACTGAGGTGATACTGGCCTTGGAGGTGGGGGAGTGAAGAGACACCAGAGTTACAGCAGCTGGGTTTGGGGGCAGGCAGTCAGGGTGGAGGTAGTCTGCTTCTGGGAGCAGGCTGCCTTTAGAGAAGCTGTCTAGCAACCACTGCACTGTTACTACATGAGGCCTTAGAAAGGACAGAGAGATCACAGTTTACATCTATTACATATGTAAGCAACATCTCAATCACACTATTCTATGCTAATTCAGTACTACCCACACCCCCCACATCCAAATAATTTCATATCAAATAGCTGCTTCTCTATAATCTATGTAATTCAGTCTGAGAAATTATGGAAAACGTACAAGCAAATATTCCAAAAAGATTTGCAGCTTTATGTGGACTACCCCCATTGACCACATTAAAAGGTCTACAGGGGTTGAATAACATTACCCGTCACTGACCTGTGCGTCACTTTGGCGAGAAAATTCTTTAGGTCTTCGTTGAGGTCTCCTACGACCACATGTGTGAGGTCCTCACTGGGCTGGTTGAAGCGCAGGCCTCCTGCAGCATTCACAAGATGACGCAGCTTCTCCAATTTCTTTCCTGGCAGGCCACATAGATAGAGCTGCGCAACATTGACCAATTATCAAACAAAGCCTCAAAGTTGTCTTTAAATTTGACAAAGGATTTAAGAATATAAAATAAGAATAGACTATTTAGTTACACAGTATACAAAAATGAATAAATTCTTGCAAAATCTAAATAATGTTTCTAATTAACAACTAAAACTTGGGTGCACCTATTTACCTTACAGCCGTCCAGTACATCATCAGCTGGGCAGATGGTGAGGTCGAAGCTATCGATGGGGTCTGGACCTTCCAGAGGGCTGATGGTGCCATTAGTGAGGGCTGTGTCATGAATGGTTATACTGGCATTGACAGAAATGTGGCTCAAACCCAACAGAGATGGGCCCTCTAGTGTTGGAAAGAAAGAAAAAAAAAAAAAAGAATATTTGCAGGTGTAAAGTTGCAAATCTGAAACATTTTATAAGATTGGGCTGTTTCACTCAACCAGTAATCACACCTTGAAGATGAAAAGTCACATAAACAATACAGTGAACCGCAAAGGAGCACACCATCAGACTGCAGCTCACCATCCTTTTTGTTGGTCCCAGTCGGAGTGGAAGTGTGCGGTCGGATGGTTTTTGGAGCGCTACGATCGACAGCATACCTGCTCTCGTCCTGACAGAAGCCCTTTTCTATGCTGTCAAACAGCCAGTGCAGAGACACGCAATATACATTCCACTTCTGTGCACACTCATACTTCTGTCCTGTAAACAAAGAGAATGTAGGTGGCAGCATTTGTGCAAGAAGACTACATCCAAACTGACTGCTGTCTGTTTTATTGTTAACTTGAGTACTGTGCGTGTTTTTTTTTTCAACAACTGATAACTGACAGAAATAAGATTACTGATGCAATAAGTTGAGGAACCACTGAAATTATGGTTACGATCCAATTCCAGATGGAGATTCAGGAGGTAAACAACATGTCAAAAATCAGTAACTGCAGAACGACCACAGAGTTTTATAGGCTAAATTGTATAAAAACAGAATCACTTGCCTGTTGGCTCACTCACGATGAGGTGTGTACACTCATTCATTTTAAGCTGGCCAGTATATTTGGCTCCGTGCTGCTCACAGTGCCGCTGCACCTCTCTGCGCTCAGTGCTGGAAAGGCCTGTAACACAAACCGTGCAGCCTTGCAGTACTGGGCACAAATACTGTTCCACAGGCAGGTCTGTATACCTGAAAAGACTGACAGGGAAAAACAAACAAACAAACAAACAAACAAAAAAAGCCAATAAACAATAATTTAATAAATTCATGCCATTAATATATCTCACTTGTGAACATCACAAAAGCTTTTTTCCATCTTTTTTTAAGAAAGCTGTTCACCACCCCAAAAAAATGCTAGTGACAGAAATTGTCCAAAAGTCTGCAAATTTTACAAAAACAAATTTGTATATCCCATACGAATTTGGAGAAGCATTAAAATAATTGACTGATTGAAATCACATTATGTTTAACTGCATAATGACAGACGCGGTTAGTTCAACGGAAGCAACAACAGTACATCATATTAAGCGTACTAATTATGCTACTACCTGTACGTCAACATGCGTCCAAACAGCATCTGCAAATGTAAGCAGCATTTATAGCCTGTGTGTCCACATCTAACTTGACTAATCGTGCACACGCATGCTTGGATAGACCAAAACAGTTTGCATTGTACGCAAAAGATGAGCAGACTTTGTGTGATGGGAAAATAAGAAATGTAGGTTACATCTATGATAAAACGACACGATAGGAGCATTTTAAGGCAATTTTCATGAGTATCAGCCCAAAATCTATAAAATACATGGATAAGTGTTAAGTAAAATTGTTGTGCAGTGTTATTGGTGTGGTTATTACAGCCCCCTCTTGCCCAAAAAACAAACAAAACTGCCCTATGGCAAACAGGATTCCATTTGTCAAAAGCAGCTTAATGCTGCAATGTTTTAAACTCCCTCGAAGTCTATGAGCTAAAATCATCTTAACATCAAGATACTTAACAGGACACAGGGTTACAAATAATAACCTGTACATATCAGCTCAGAAAGGTCTTCACAGAAAATACCTGTCCTGAGATTTCTCCCAGCAGGATTTGACCCACGAGGGCAGTAGGATGGGTTTACCCAGGCTGGCAGCTACCAGGTATTTCTTGCTACCCACTTCCCCTGCTATCAGGTGTGTAACAGAAACATTAAGGTCAAGATAGACTCGTCCACCCATAAGTTGTACCAAATCCATCACTTCGGTCTGTAAAGTAAGACCAACACAAACAAATAAAAAAGTTTGAGAATACATCATGTTGACATACTTTTTGCTCCTTCACATATATGTTACATGCACTTTTTAAATCAATAATTCAGTCTAATACAACACTAACCAATACAATATTCTTTGCATTCTTAGTATTAAACAGTTTCATGAAAACCACTATTAAAAAGTATGATTGTACAAAGATATAAATTAACCCGTGTTGCTTTATCCATGCTGGTGCAAGAAATGGTAACATCAGCCATGGCCATGTTGTAGACAGGCTTCTCTGCTTTGGGAACACAACGCTGCTGCTGGAGGCAGTACAAAACCACCAGTGGACTCACCACTCTGCAGCCAAGCTGAACAGCATGACAGACAAAAAACAGTGACCAAAGCAACGATTATTCTACATGAAAGAGTTCCTATGATATTCAGATCCAGATGTCAAAAGGTGAAAAAAAAAAACAATCAGACCTTCTTGCAGTGAAAAAAAGCTGGAGTGGAGAAGCTGTTGAAGACATAAAGAGACTTGTCCTTTTGGTCCATCTGCAAAGCGGCATCCTCAGTGATGTTTTTCAAATACTTTTCTGACTGCAGCTCCAAAATAGCCTAAACATAAAATAAAAATGGTGAACAGCAAACACAGAACATAGTGCATAGAAGCATCAATAACAGGACAGATGCCACAAATCAAATCAATCAAATCAAAATCAATTTTATTTATATAGCGCCAAATCACAACAAACAGTTGCCCCAAGGCGCTTTATAGTGTAAGGCAAGGCCATACAATAATTACGGAAAATCAAAGAAGAGTCCCAACAATATACAACAACAACAAAGAAGACAAAAACAAGTAGCAAATCTCCATTTGAAGTACCAATTAGAGCAGTGATTTTCAACCTTTTTTGAGCCGCGGCACCCTTTTTATATTTACAAAATCCTGCGGCACACCACCAACCAAAATAATATTATAATTCTATTACCTCTGGTTTTGCGCAAAACCCAATTATCGCAATAGAAAATCGATACAGAAAACACCGCATTTCGAAAATCCTCAAGCATTTTGCGCTCTGATCTCAAGTAGGACTGTCACGATTAGGCATTTCTGGAGACGATTAATTGTCAGACAAATAATTGCGATTGATGAATATATTGTCTATTTTTTTTTTCTTTTTTTTCCCCCCCTTCTTTATATTCTACTATTGTAGTATAATTACACAACTCTGGAAGAACGTTTGGCTTCTGTGAGTGTAGAAACTGGGAATAGTGCAACATTTTTATTTTTATCTTCATTTTACAAACAGTCCCAACTTTTTCTGATTTGTGGTTGTTTCTGTTGCATTTCTGAAATTGTTTCTCCTCATCAGTCACGTTTTGTGCTTAAACACTGCATTAAGCCCATATTGAACAAATAAATACCTTTGGAAAGTAACAGCTGTTAAAGTTTAGAGTTCTCACCTGCTTTTTGTGATCTGTGCATCTGAACATAACCACAGCTTCTCCATGTCAGCGTTTTTGTTTTTTTTTTTGTGGCTCAGTTCATTCATATATTCTCATTTTTTAAATATGTTTTTAAAGATATTTGACCGTTTATTTCATCTCATGATCTCATAAATTCAGCATACGACGCGCACATGGTGTGAACAGGACGGTAACGGCAGAATCACACCTTTAGAGAAAGTTCAGAGAGAAGTAAAGGCAGCTTCATGTTTTGGTTTTGTTTTGTTAGCATGTTCACTCGGGTTAAAATTCTCTCTGCTCTGCGCTCGCTGCGCACTGATGGTTCTCAGACTGTAACGTGTCGTGCTTCCATTCAGGAATCTCCCTCACGCACCCCCTCCCTCCCAGCCTGCAGCCTGTTGACACACACACCGACAGCTCTGCATTTTAGACGGCTTTTGAAGAAGACGGCCACTGTTTTAATCGGCCGTCTTATCCAAACGGCAGGACGGATCGCTCTTCAGCCTCCATGTTATTGTCCCTCCTTAAGACGACAGCGAGGCTGCAGCACAATGACGTCAGATTGAGTCGTTTTATGCTTTGTGGATAAAATAATTCACGGTAATTGCGAATATGAAAAATAATCGCGATTGACGAATATTTAAGAATTGTGACAGCCCTAATCTCAAGTGGTTTTTTTTAGACGTGTCGACACTTTTATTCACAATAATCTGCCACTCTAATATTCACGGAGCGCAGAGGCTGCCTTCAGCGAACCCAGTTGTGAGCGAGAAGGCCCAAGTCTGACCACGGTGACATCAACGGAGGTCAGGCCGCCTTCCCCGCACACCTCCACAGCCAACGCGGTTTCTCTTTCCCCAGAGGAGCCATGCTCCGTGAGCAGCTGAGATTCACGCTGTAGTCAGCAACCCGTAACCATGGAGACGCACAACGCTATGTGAGCAAGTATGTCTATTATACTATAGTACAGCGCTTTGCTGCCATCTACTGGAATAAAAGAGCATTACATCATCTGCCACACTATTACAGCACATACACCCGATAATGGTGATATTTGATAATTGTCCGCACCACGGTTGAGAATCACTGACCTAAAGAACACTTAAACATGGCAGAACACCGCAATGCAAATCAGGACAATGAGCGCCGTGACACTCAAATATAACACAATGCTAAAATATCCTTGGCCGTATGAGCATGTACCTTTTAACAGCATCTGCCAGTGCATATGGTCCTACACTGACCCAGTGCAGGACTACATGTACACTGTCAGTGTTAATTTAACACTGGTGACTTTGAGATATATACCTGTGTATGTGTGTGTCTGTATATTATCAGAATGATTTAATGGCAACATAATCAGTTCCATTTGTTTAATGTGCAGACATTTAGTTGTAATTTTAATCTTGCTAGTTTATGGTAATTGTACCTTTTGCTATCTGCATTGTGAATAAATGTACATAGCAAAATCAATTCAATTCTGCCATTTATTTTTTGCGTCAACCGTAACAATTTTCGGTAAGCAAGTCTGAACGAATACAGAGCATTTATTTATTTATTTTTACCTCATAAGCTTTAACAGCGCACACTGATTTTTGTCCTTTACATTCCACAAACTTGACAATGAAGCCTTCCTTTTCTTCTTTGGACATGGTGAATCTACCTAAAAAGTCAAGGTTGAGCGTCATTACAACTTAGTACTTAGCTTACACAATGCGACCAGTTTTATATTTTACTCGTCACTTACCACTCTTTGTCGACCTCAGACTCCCAGTAAATACAGACCGCGCAATTACAGTCAACGTGGGATGAGACTTTTCACGAAGAACACATATTTTACTTCAATGAATAAGCTAACCTCTGAGCAGCTAACAGGTTAACTAGCAATTAGCTGCTACGCAAGCAAGTACAAAGCGGTTTCAGACACTATTACTAGTTACGCACGGAAAAGTTTTCGTCTACAGTGTTTAGGGGAACAAAACTTTAAGTTAATAACTTAAATAGAAAAGTGTGGCGAAACGGAAAATATCTGCTTTGTTGATACTGTTACTCGCGCCAAAGACGCAACTTCCTGTGTTACCTGTTAAACCGACCGGCCCAGCGTGTAAAAAGGTCCGTAACAACTTTCGTTCCACTATGAAATTATGACATTTAATGAATTTAACAAACACTTTTTGATTATGTGCTATGCGCAAAATTAAATTAGTTTGTTTTATCTGAATGTTGCTTCTTAGTATGGTATTAAAATATATTATTAATAATAATAACATTAAAATAATTGTAAATCTCAAGTTTGATATTAAAGGAAAAAAAATACACAAAAACATCCAAACCTTATGTACAGTGAAACATCAGGGATTTCCACAGTTGTAACACCCAAATTAGGGGGAAAAAATAGTGATACTTGCATTTATTTGGACCATGAGCACAATTTGGTGGGGGATAGGGGGGACATGTCCCCCCCACCACCACCTTTTCAACCAGGGAGGACAGAATATGCTATGTCCCCCCACCTTCTGACATATGTGTGTACTTGAAACATGCTATACCAGTCTTATGTGCAAACCATGTCAGAATAGTATCTTTGTTTCTGCAAGTTTGTATTTTTTGCAGCATTGACTTGTTTACAACACCTGTTTCTTGTCACATTCAGAATTTTCTGGGACTGCATTTGCCCAGATTTGAAACCAAAAATAGTTGCCTCTAGGGACTAGTGTCTACAGTATCAATGGACGATATGCTAATTTACTAAATTCTGAAAGTTAAAAAAGGAAATCAGAAAAGCTATCTGGGACCTCAGAAAGCCCATCTGCAATTATTGCTTGATCTCCAAAATCAGTCTATGCAAGCGAAATTATGTTCAGTATGAGTGTTGTCATTAGTGCCACTTCGAAAATTAAATTCATAAGTAATTTATCCTAAACTTATTGTTTTTGCATAAGTTTGAAAAAAACAATCTTGAGAAAAAAAAATACAATATGCGATAGTTAATAATTAAGAGCCTGTTCTTTCATATTTATGAATACATTTTACCACATTGCAGTTTTTTTTTTAATGAAAACACAACCTATCATTCTTTTTGAGTTCTACACATGTGGCGATACCTTATTTACACTAGGATGTTAATAAAATCAATGCTGGCTATTCTCAATAAAATACTTATATCCACAGTTTCAAATTGCACAAGTCAAATGGTGTCCACTTTATGGTCTTCTCAAAACATTAAAATTACTGTTCTGGATGCTCAGAATGCATCTGAGCTTATCTAGAAACCGTTGGCTTCGGGGGGCCTAAAGCGGCACCCAGACCCTCGGCCTATGGGCTTCGGCCCTGCGGGCCTCGCGCTTTGTCCCCCCCCCCCAGTTTCTAGTTCTAAATTGCGCCCTTTATTTGGACTTCTATTTAGTTTTTAATATACATCCATTCCTGCATTTCAGGTGTACAACACACACTGGGGTAACGTGTGATAGTTGAGGTGAAGCAGGACCAGGCCAATTTACGGTTAGTAATGAAGCAAAAGAAATTTGTTCAGAAATTTTTTTTTTTTACTAATAGCCCAATTTCATAGCCTTAAGAATGTGCATATCATGAATGCTTGGTCTTGTTGGATTTGTGAGAATCTACTGGTACCTTGTTTCCCATGTAACAAGAAATATACTCAAAACCTGGATTAATCTTTTTAGTCACATAGCATTACTATTATTCTGAACACTACTGTATAACATGAAAGCCTAAAGTGCTGAATCATGATGTCACATAGAGAACATAGAAAGTAAACATACACGGTACTTCTCTCCACCCGAGAACACGGTATATTTGAATTTCTCTCGAGACAAAACATTTTTGCTGCCTTCTGTCAAACATAAACAGAGATTAAAAAAATTGCACTGAAATAAGAGAAATGTAAACACTGTGGGTTCCCTTTTATTTTTAAAATTTTATGTACAAGTGAGACTGATTTCTTTTTGAATGTACATTCAGTATAGAAAGTTTATATACGTAATATTACACTGAACATTTCACAAATTGCACTAGTCTTTCACATAGATTTCTAATCATTGTCGACATCATTCCTCGGGTCTTAGCAGAAGCTCATTCTGGGCGGCAGAAGGACAATATTCATCTATAAATATCAGTTCTTTTTGCTTTCTGGAAATAAGATGACGAAGCATAAGGGAGAGGAAAATTAAATAGGAAATCTGAGCAGACGATGAGAGTGCAGATTAATATCTTCTCTGAATGGCTGGATCAAAGCCAACCGGATGAAACCTGACAAAACATCAGTCTGCGGGTTCAAAGAACATTTTCTTTGGACACTTGGGTCAGGAAAAAACAAACAAAAAAACAACATAATTATTATCAGATTTCAGGGTTATTTCTCTTCTCATGCCAGAATCCCATACAAGGGATTTTAATTCATTGAGCAGTTGTCACAAATCAGGCTGAGCACACTCGAGGTAAGATTTGGGGGTGAATGTAACTGATCATAACGATAAGGGGGGGGGGGGGGGGGGGTGGGGTAAAGAAAAGTTGTAGGTTACTGATGATAACCTTCAGTCTTCTGATGCTTTTCTCACAAAAATCTAAGTAAAAAATATATTCATAGAAAAAGTAAACATCTGTCATTGGAAGAAATGTAACAAAAAGAAAAAAAGTGGTCATCCTTTTAAACAATTTCAAAGTGTTTACAAAGACTCGAGTGCCATGTGAAAGAGGGGAGCAACACTGGAAGAGAAGTTGCAGATATTTTGGTGACTAGTCTCCTCCCTGTCTCTCTCCCCTCCAATCTCCTTATGTAAGGAGCTGAGCAGTCCCACTGAGCTGCGGCTGTGAGGCTGCAGTGCATTCTGGGTGCCTGAGCGCGACGGCACATGTCCATCAGCCCTGTTCAACGCTGTCGTGGTCCACAGGGGGTGGGACGCTGGGCATTACCGTTGTGCTAGTTCCTGCCGTAAGGTAGCCTGCTACTCCTGGGCCTAATATATATGAGAAAGAGAGACATACACATAGGAGATCCGTTACCAAGCAGGACAGCCGAAATACAGCAAGGCAACTACAATGAAATACTATCAAGCTAAGTGATTAATGGAGGCAAATTTGTTCATTTACTGTAATAGTCAAATTGAGCTATTTTTTTTAGCATTAGCATTATTTAGTATTTGGGATCTATACACACTTGTTTAGTTGGTATACTGCAGTTAAAGTTATAACCAATGCTATTAACACAATTTTTAAGTAATATTGGTAAAGCTCTTACAAATACAGTTGCGTTCAAATTAATAGTGTGTTTAAAAAGTGAGTAAAGCTCAAAATTCTTATACTAGCTTTTATTTCCATACACACAAATGCATTGGGAACGCTGCACATTCTACTCTAACTCAAAATGATCAAATCTGTTTTACTTTACAGAAAATGACGAAAAAGGAATATTAGGTTGTTAAAAAATAACTGTCTGCATTTTTCTTTACAAACTCAAACATTTACTGTATAAACTGAAAAATGCTTTAAGATTTAGCTTTACTGTGAATCACTGGACTAATATTTAGTTGCATAACCACTGTTTCTGAGAACTGCTTCACATCTGTGTTGCATGGAGTCAACCAACTTCTGGCACCTGTGAACAGATATTCCAGCCCAGGACGGTTGGACAACATTCCACAATTCCTCCACATTTCTTGATTTTGCCTCCAGAAAAAGCTTTTTTTTTGTCACCCCACAACTTTTCTATTGGATTAAGGTCCCAGGATTGGGCTGGCCACTCCATAATGTTAATCTTGTTTGTCTGGAACCAAGATGCTGCTTACTTGCTGGTGTGTTTGGGGTCATCATCTTCTTGAAACATCCAATTCAAGGGCATTTCCTCTTGAGCATAAGGCAGCATGACCTCTTCAAGTATTTTGATGTATTCAAACTGATCCATTATCCCTGGTAGGTGATAAATAGACCCCAACACCATCGTATGTGAAACATCCCCACATCATGATGTTTACTCCACCGTGCTCCACTGTCTTCACATTGTACTGTGGATTGAATTCATTTTTTGGGGGTCATCTGACAAACTGTCTGTGAGCCCTCAACCCAAAAAGAACATTCTCGCTTTCAGTAGTCCACAAAGTGTTGCATCATTTCTCTTTATGCCCGTCAATGTGTTTGGCAAATTGTAACCTCCGCAGCACATTTCATTTTTTCAACAATGGGACTTTGTGGGAGCTTCTTGCCCATAGTTTGGCTTCACATAGGCAGCTTCTAATTGTTACAGTGCTTACAGGTAACTTGAGACCTTTTTTGTCTGAGTCTTTGCCATTCTGGCTATTCTTCAATCCATTTAAATGGCGATTTCATTTTAGCTGAGCAGTCTGTCAGTTTCTGCACTTCTTTATATGTTTTCTCCTCTCCAACCAACTTTTTAAATCAACATACACTGTACTGTTCTTCTGAACAATGTCTGTAATCACCCAGACATTGTTCATTCAGACTTTCAGAGAGAAATGCACAACAACAAGCATGTACAACATCTGCTGCCTTCATCCTTCAATAAGGCCCATCTGTAAGGGTGTAATAAGGGCCATCTGTTAGACACTTGTTTTTTCACAGAAAGAAAAATACATGCACTGCTATTTTTTTGAACAGCCCAAAATTAATTTTTCTTTGCTTTCTGTAAAGTACTAACATATGTGATACATTTTCTTCAGATTTTGATTTGGAACATAATGTGTAGTGTTCCCAATGCATTTGCTTGTATGGAAATAAAAGCTATTATAAGGATTTCGAGCTTTACTCACTTGTTTTAAACAAACTATTTTGAAAACAATGGAAAACTTAACGCAGCTGTTTGTAATGGTTATGAATCTGGGTTAATCACAACTCTTCAGCCACAGTAACTGTCCAAACTGCCCGTCTCGAAGCAAACAGAAATTCTCTGCTTTTATACAAATTACATTTGTGCATATACATTAGAATTTCGGGTTTCTATTTGTTTCTGAGCCTGTGAATGGGGGATGAAGATGGCACGAGGTTACAAGCACTGCAAAGATGGAAATGAGGACATGGAATATGAAGTGCGGACTAAAGGTGGAGGTGAAGAAGTTGACAAATGGCGGTAGGAGCGAGGTCAAAGTCTACCTGCATCAGAGCAAAATAGGAGGGCTGAGATTGCCAAGCTCAGAGTCTAGAGTCCACCTCGTAGTGGACTGCTGGCAGCCAGGAGAGAAGGAGTGGATACCCCTGAGGAGGAAATGTGGAGGACAAATAGAAAAGGAAAGGCAGAGCCGGGAAGTGACAGGACGCAGAGAGATAAAAGGTTACTGGGGTTCAAGAGACGCACTGAGCGTTAAGTGAGGAGTCAGTCACAAGGTGGCTTTTAGGCTAAAGCGAAGCATAAGACTCATTAATAATCAGCTCAAACCATGCACAAGCACACCGAGAGAAAACACACATTATTTGTACTTGTGATTTCGGAGTATTTAGGTCAAGTGTTTAAATAGAAATCATGTACCTGTCAGGTAGCCAGCAGTCTGGGAGTCTGAGATGAAAAGGTCGTGTTTCTGGTCTTTGAAGGCACTCCACACAGGCGATCTTGCTAAAATTTCATTTACCTGCAAAATAGTGACGATGAAGCATTTCAAATAATTCAGACAGGATGACAAACTACAGATTAAATAATTAGGTCCACGAGTAACTGCACACAGACAATCAGGTCATTATGACTTTTTATCACAAGTCCACAAATCCATGAAAAACAACTGCTATGCCTGGCGAGAACTGTTTTCTGGTGAAAAGAAACATTCAAAACAGTAACTCAGATCAAAAACAGCCAGCAGGATGTAGGGATATACGTCAAAGAGATGACTTAATCAGAGAAGAATATAAATCATCAGTGAGACTCCAAACTAGATTTGAAGTTGTGAAGAATCAGATTAAAAAATAAAAATTTACAGATAGATGAGACCATGACTAAGTTTCACAAAATCAAGATGAAAGCTGTGGAGCAAAGACCAAACTGCTCATGATCCAAAGCATAACACCTCATATGTGAATCATGTTGATGACTGTTATAACAAAGGCACATACTCAATTAACGGGTTCTTCTGTATTTATGACGTCTGTCAAAACCAGCAGGATGAATGATGACATGTATACTGCAATATTACATGGTCACTTTTTTTAACAAATGCTACAGAAGTCATTGAATGGCTCTTTTGTGTACAGCTGGACAACAACCAAAAGCATGAAAAAGTAATTACCAAGTTAAACGCACAATAAAACTGGAATCAATGACCAATTACTTATGAACCTAATGACAAAAAAAACCCCACTTCAAGATCAATGATCAATCTCACGAAGTGAAACTGCAGCTCTGCCACATGCACCACGTGGTTACTTGCATTTGTACCAGAGGTAGTAAATTCTTTGTGAGGAAATTTCTGAATTAAACTGGTCAATCTCTGTAAATGTAATTAACCAATATGATAAAATTAAACAAAAACAAAAGTCCAGTTATCGTCCCTTAAAAGATACCCGACCAAAATTATTATCATTCACACCATGTGTAAAAATGGTGTGAATGGGCGAGGTGATGGTGATGGTCTAGTGGTTAAGGCGTTGGGCTTGAGACCAGAAGACCCTCGGTTCAAATCCCAGCCTGACTGGAAAATCACTAAGGACCCTTGGGCAAGGTCTTTAATCCCCTATTGCTCCCGGTGTGTAGTGAGCACCTTGTATGGCGGGGTGAATGTGAGACATTAGTGTGTAAAGCGCTTTGAGCATCTGATGCAGATGGAAAAGCGCTATATAAATGCAGTCCTTTTACCATTGCTTTTACAACAACTTTAAAATCATCCCACAGTTTTTTGAAGAATTCACTGTGTTTTCCTACCTGTTCTCCATACTGCAAGCTCCGAGTCATGGACTTGAGTGCTTTTACTATCTGAGCTTTAGTAGCCGAGGGGTTTTCTAATGTCTCCAAGCCGATTCCTTCCAGAAGCTTCAGAAGGTATGGGACCAGCTCAACTCTGAGGGCCTGTTGAGTGAATGAACAAGACGCAGTAATACCAACAGTACTACACAGAGGTGGGGCAAAGTCACCAGCAAGTCACTCTCAAGTCATGAATCTGAAAGTCCCAAGTCATAATGACCACCAATTGTTTGCAAGCTGACTTGAGACTTGCCCCTTGCAGATTGATGACTTGAGAATGACCCGACAGTGACTTCGTCCCACCTCTGGGACTATTTAAGATTGGTCTGACAAAAATCAAACAAATAAAATGATGAGTTTACCTGCGCGACTAGGTCTGTCTGCTCCTTCTGGAACATGCGGTTGAGAGCTTCACAAGCTAAGCCAGCCATGTCAGCACGAGCTTTCATCCCACTCATGAGGGGCCCAATAGTATCCAGAGAAGCCATGGACCGTACGCACAACTTAACACACAAAACAAAATGACTCTAGTTTATCAAAGTTAATGCAACATGTTTTTTCTGCAATTAATTTGTTATGCCATCAAGTGTCAACAAGAGGAATTCTTATGAATAACATGAACTTTGTTAACTCTGACTTCCAAGTGTGAAACAGTTAGTCCTTTGTTTTGTTTAGAAGTAGTATGTACCACAGTGGTGATGGCAAAATAATCTTGGAGTAGGCAGAGGGTGGAGATGAAATTGCTTTATTTATTACTGAATATGGAGGAGATGGTAATTTTGTTATGCTGAAATACAGTTTGTTATAAATCTGATTATATCTACATTTAGCAACTTTATAGACAAATACACTCAGGTTTTGCTAATACTACTGTTTGTACATTAACAACATACTGGTCCAACAGCAAACGGGTAAGGTCAGGTCTGGCCCAGGAGCATCCATGAGTACTATGTAGGGGTGTCACAATACATGTATTTGTACTGAACCATTTTGGGTTCAGTACACATGAGATAGCTCGGTTCACAGAACTGCACGCAGGATACATGGTACGACAGCACAGTAGGATTATAGACACATGCTCATTTGTTTCCGTAAATCACTGATATTTCATCTCATTTTCACAGACTGTGTGTCACTCTAGTTCCATGCTCTGTGCAGGAGGCGTGGCCAGACGCTCAGTGCAAGAGGGGTGTGGCCAACCCGAGTCTGTGGCGAAAAAAGAAGAAACTGAGCTGGGCAGTTAAAAAGAGTGAACGGATTATTCCAATCAAACTTGTTTTTTGTGCAAATATTTGCATATTTTGAAATGGATACCTGCAACACATTTCAAAAAACCTGGGACAGTGGGAATGCCAAAAATAGATGATTTTCATCTATTTAAAACAACCAAAATTACACCCGTCCATTGTTAGTCGTTTTTCAGTAAAATCACAAAAATCTTAAAAATCACAAACTGCAACATACCTGTCTGCTTGAGAATGTGTATGCCCTGATAATGTTTATGTTGCAAATATTAACACCATTATATTTATCCACTCCAGCCCCTAGTTGAAAGGAAAGTTAGCCCAGGCAGTGGATTTGAAATTCAAAATCCACCTGTACCACAAGGTAGCCACAGCGCTCTCTCCTTCCCTGAGGAGTTTCCTGAGAAAGACTCTCAACGCTCAGGAGTATGAGGAGGTCATCAACAGCCTTGCAGAACTCATGACAACAGTGCCACAACAGGGACTCAGGGTCCGTGAGGAGGAAGAGAAAGAGGGTGAATAGTACTAGTAAAGCAGCACCTACTGAACATTATTTACATCATTACGAAATGTGTTACTCACACACTTTGTATGTCAGTCACGTTCTCTCTCTCTCTCACTCTCACACACACAGCATTGTTCTATAATAATGTCTCAGATACACCACTGAGTGCAGAGACCACAGAGGTTCACAACTTCTTCGCAAGTTGTGTAGAAAAGGAGGAGAGGGAGGACTGTGCCAAAGGGGAATTGGCCGAGATTTGACAGACAGACAGACACGCACGCACGCACGCACACACGCACACACACGCGCGCACACACACACACACACACACACACACACACACACACACACACACACACACACACACACACACACACACACACACAGAGTGATGCTTGGAGAGACTTTTGGACTGATACTCCATTGCCACCGAGCAAGCCTCCACTTCAAACACTGAAAGTTTGTGTGTGCGTGGTTTTTCTGTGTGAATACAAATACTATTCCTTGTTAAATACTTATGTATGAAAAAAATGACAAAGCTAACTTGACTTGACTTCTTTAGTAGAATAACGTTAAAACTTAAAACTCCTTAAAACGTTAAAACTCTTGGTTGGTATTTCATACATTTGGGTAATCTGTCTGGTTGACTCAACTCCTTAATTGCCAATGTGGTGTAGCAAACATTTGAGACTGTATTTTGTTCCATAAAATCCATTCAAGTAATATAATGGCATTAAGTAACTTTTTCACATGCACACATAGTAAACCAGATGCCTATTGTTCACCTTTTGTGGTGGTTGGACAATTTGATATTTTCAAGGGCAACCGGTGTCATTTACTGAAAGGTTGCATGAAACAAAATATAAAACTACGTGGCCACAAGCTGTTCTTTCACCAGTTGGCAGAGGAAATGGTGGGTAGAGGATTTTGAATTTCGCGATGTGGTGTGCTTTCAGTTCAAAATGTTGGATAGGACACAAGTTGTTGGGAAACCGTGACGAAAGTTGGCTAACTTGTTACAGTAGGCCTTACTGTAGTTTCTCAACTCTGTGCGTAACATGGCTATTCAGGGCAAGGAAACAGCTGAAATGCAAATAGATCCCTTGCTAATCACGGGGGGGGGGGGGGGGGGGGGGACAAGACAAATGGGAGTGGGATGGGAGTGGGACTGATTTGAGTGGGAGCGGGATGGGATTGGGAGTCATCTTTACAGGAGTGGGACGGTATGGGATTTATTTTTTTACTCCGGTCCAGGATTGGGACGGGATGGGATTTTTTTTCTGGGAGCGGGATGGGAGGGGAGTGAAAATCCACTCCCGTGTCATGCTCTTCTCCAAACATCAGAAAAGTCTCCAGTAACGCCACGAAAAGTAGCGAGATTTGTCGCTAGTCGCTTTTGAGAAAATAAGTCGTAAGAGGGTTTGGAAATTCACCAGATTTAGAGAGAAAGTCGCTAAGATGGCAAGACTGAATGTAAACACACCCAACGCGAACAGCCCTGTACCGAACCGAACATCCCATACCGAAACGGTTCAATACAAATACATATACCGTTACACCCTTATTATGGACTGTAGATGATGGAATCCCCAAATTCCTTGCAAATGAACATTGAGAAACATTGTTCTTAAACTGTTGGACCATTTTTTCCATGCAGTTGTTCAAAGTGGTGAACCTGAGCCTTTTGGGGATGCTCCTTTTATACCCAATCATGACACTCACCTGCTTCCAATTAGGTGTTCTTTGAGCATTCATAAACTTTCCCCGGCTTTTTTTGCCCCGTCCCAACTTTTTTTGAAATGTGTTGCAGGCATCCATTTCAAAATGAGCAAATATTTGCACAAAAACAATAAAGTTTATCAGTTTGAACATTAAATATCTTGTCTTTGTGGTGTAATCAATTGAATATAGGTTGAAGAGGATTTGCAAATCATTACCTCCGCCAATGAGGTCATGTTTTTGGTCGCATTTGTTTGTCTGTCTGTCAGCAGGAAAACTCAAAAAGTTTTGAACGGATTTTGATGAAATTTTGTGGAGTGGTTGGAAATGACAAGAGGAACAAGTGATTAAATTTTAGTGGTGATCTGGATCACGATCCGGATCCAGGAATTTTTTAAAGGATTCTTCACCATTGCGGGATAGGGGGAATTTTGACATTCTAGTTTCTAACTCCACAAAAACAAGGCAGAAAGGCTTGAACAAAATTAGGGTGTAACATAGTCAAATGTTCTATCAAACAACAAAGTTTGGTGATGATCGGATCCGGATTCCGGATCTGGTGATCCAGAATATGCAAAAATATAGGGAAAATAGAAAATGTGTCAGTGTGAGGTGACAAATGAAGCTAGAGATACAGAACTAACACCAAATTGTAGCTGAATCTGTACTGATTCAGTAAGGTGTCAGCAGATTTGATGTAGCTTAAAATGTTATGGAGCTAGATCCAGAAGAAAACCGCTATTACCGAAAAATTGTTTTTATATAATATCTTTTGAACTAATAAAGACATAAAAGTGATTCCAAGTTCTAGTGGTATGTTTTCATGGTCAAGGATGTCAAATATAAAGGAAAGAAAAGTGTATGTATCATAGTTTTGGTTGTAACACTGAATTGTTGAATAGATCACTGTGCCAAGGAGGGAATCTCTTTAGGGTCAGTGACCCTATGGCCTTGTTTAGAGAAGTGTTTCATAAATGTTAAAAAATTCAGCTTCTGGGAAAGGTGCAAGTTGCAATAAATTGTGATGCCAAGCGCTAAGGATACATGCTATCCAGTCACAGTAGATGAAACTTTTTTTTACTACTGAGCAAACATTGTTAGACTTTTTTAGGTTCAATGATTCCACGGCGTGTAGATGTTATGGCATCAGTGACCCCATGGCCTTGGCGGAGGTTTGCACTCTCTGAGTGCTTCTAGTTGTATTCTGTTTTTAATTTACATTTTTGCACAATGTCCCAACTTCATTGAAATTGGGGTTGTATAAACTGAAGTTTTATATGAATTAGTTTAAAATTTCACGGATAAGATGGCTGCCGAATAGCGACACTGTGAACGACAAATGACAAGAGATGGAATCCAATTGCTAAACATTTAATGAAAAAAGAAACTTTACATTTTCACTTTGTCTCACAGTGCCAACGTGTCTGACAGCAGGTCTGTGCTGCTCAGAATGAAGCTTCTTGTACCGAACCGTGACATCTAAACACAAATATTAACCGAACCCTGACTTTTGCATACCGTGACACCCCTAGTACTGTGCACTGTCACATCCATCATATTATGGAACCACCTTGTATCCTAAATGGCAACCACCCAGGCAGACAATTGGTCCATCCCACTTCTCAAAAGAAATCATTATCAACCGCAGTAAGGTGAAATGTCAGCATCCCCCTTGGCTTTGTCAAGCTGTTGGGGTCCTCGACCCTGGACATCTACGTTTTGCATCATGGCCCAAAAAAGTGCCACATGGCCAAAATGTCATAACTGACTCTCTTATAATGAAAATGAATAATCCTCACCTCAGTCTCCTTAAGTAACCACTTATTTGAAACAAAGTCATTCCAGCTGTACCCAAGCATCGCGCAAACAGACCTAGTACCATAGACATCCAGTCGTCACCTTAGATCACTGGTCAGCATTCAAGTCTCAACCATACAAGTAGGACAGGAAGTATCCAAAATTAGGGGTCGACTAGTTATTGGCGCCAATATTCAGCATTTTATTGGTACCAATATTCAGCATTTATACCGGCCGATATGTCAATATGACAGTTTATTTTTTCATCACCGCGTGCAGCAAAAAACTGGTCGCCAAGTTCCGCCTTCACACCGACATTTTTAAAAAGTGACTGCCAGTCAGCGACTTTAACGTTTCATGAAGCCACAGCGCTATGCAACTGCAGCTCAGAGTGGAACAGAACACAGCTGAAAGCCACATCTCTCTCAATCTGAGTGAAAGAAAAAACTCCAACAAAATCCTTCATAAAATACTCCAAAGTTCCTCCTGTGTCGGTAGCTGCTGTTACACTCAGAAATTAACAGTTTATTTTATAGTAGTAACGGAAAGGTTAAGACCTCGTATGGGGTCAACTATGTGCTTTGCTAGCTCACCTCATTGTCAGACAGCACGTGGATGAGGCGGATGGAGCTCTTTGGTATAGCGTTATTCTTGTGGTTCAGTGCAGCGAGGATGCGGGGAAGGTGGCCCAGAGGAGGAACCTGGTCGGCCAGCTGGCTCTGTGTGCTAAACAGACACACTGCTGCTGTGGTAACTGTCTCCAAGGCCTCACCCTACAAGAAACAAGACAGACTCTAACCAATGCTACCAGCGGTAGAAAAATATTTTTATCTGTAAAATCAGCAGATTTGTGAAGCAACTCACATTGGGGTTGTTTTTCTCCAGTAGCGCAGTCAGCGTCTCCAAGAGGGCTACAAGGAACTCTCGAGGCTTTCGTAGCACCCAGCCTGGCTGAGCAATAAAGATGCGCAAGAAGACTCCACCAACTTCTAACTCACCCTGTCCCACTCCATAAGCCACTGTGAAGTCCTCTGGTAACTAAACAGACCATCCAAAAGTTTATTCCCAGATTTAACTGCTCCATCAAAAAATGCATCATTGCACTTACTCTCCAGTTAACATCAGGATTATCCTTCTGCTGTTTAAAGTGCCTGTAAAATAAGATTAAAATAAGGTCATGCTCATACACTATTATTCAAGTCTGCAACCTCCTAAACACTGTCTCAATGTCAAATTCTTATAAAATGTATTGGACCCATCCCTTAATTCAGATACACCAAATTTAATGACTAATATTCCAGACAAGACTCAACCTTTTCATTGTATTTCCCTGAATGTTATAATATTTCTTGAGTAAATTTGACAGGAAAAAAGAAGTCCTAGTGCTCCGCTCTTTTTTTATATTTGCCTCAAGATTTAAACATCTGCATTTCTTTCCCACATCAATCTCAAATCTTTCATGAAAAAAGAATCACATTGATGGTTGACGTACTCGAGCATCATTTCTCGGACAGTGGTGGAAACTGTCTCCCTGGAGCTATCGTTCCAGATGAGCTCAGGGTTCTCGTGCGTTCCCTCGAATATATGCACTGCTGCCTCTGCGTTATCTCGCATAGCATCCATGAAGACAGCAGGAAGGAAGCGTATCAGTGTTAGACGAACCTTGAAGAAATGATGATCCATGATTAGGCAAGTAAAGGTACACTGTGCAAAAATACATTAATGCAACAACTGCTTTTCCTATTTAAACAAGAAGGAGTTGGAGGATGTACTTCATATGATTCTTATTCCATCCATCCATTTTCTTCTGCTTCATCCGGGGGCGGGTCGCGGTGGCAGCAGCTCAAGCAAAGCCGCCCAGACCTCCCGATCCACACACACCTCACCCAGCTCCTCCGGGGGAATCCCAAGGCGTTCCCAAGCTAGCTGAGAAATTTAGTCCCTCCAGCGTGTCCTGGGTCTTCCCCGGGGCCTCCTCCCGATGGGACGTGCCCGGAACACCTCTCCAGCAAGGCGTCCAGGGGGCATCCGGAAAAGATTCCCGAGCCACCTCAGCTGGCCCCTTTCGACGTAGAGGAGCAGCAGCTCGACTCCGAGCTCCTCCCGAGTGACCGAGTTCCTCACTGCATCTTTAAGGGAAACTCATCTCGGCCGCTTGTACTCGCGATCTTGTTCTTTTGGTCATGAGCTAAATCTCATGAACATAGGTGAGGGTCGGAATGTAGATCGATCGGTAAATCGAGAGCTTTGCCCCCCTGCTCAGCTCTCTCTTCACCACGATGGTACAATACAGCAACCGCATCACTGCAGACGCTGCACCAATCCGTCTGTCGATCTCACGCTCTATCCGTCCCTCTCTCGTGAACAAGACCCCGAGATACTTAAACTCCTCCACTTGAGGCAAGGACACCCCACCAACCTGAAGAGGGAAAGGCACCTTTTTTCCGGTCGAGAACCATGGCCTCGGATTTGGAGGTGCTGATTTTCATCCCGGACGCTTCACACTCGGCTGCAAACTGCCCCAGTGCACGCTGAAGGTCCTGATTTGACAAAGCCAACAGAACCACATCGTCCGCAAACAGCAGAGATGAGATTCTGTGGTTCCCGATTTGGGAACCAGTTTCGGAACTGGAATCCAGATTCTTATTCCTTAAAGTGTATTTGCATATTATTTGAAAAACTTACACAACAACATGCTCTTGAAGCAGACCCTGTAGACACTCACCTTTGGCCCAACCAACTTGTCAGAGGTCATTTTGGAGAAAAGCTCTGCAGTCTGGGTGCGAACCTGGGGGTGTGTGCAGTTACAGAAAAGGTCCAGCAAGTAGATCAGGGCACCTGTGAAACACATTTGCGTGAACAATGACTCACTGAATTACCCTCTGAGTATGTGTGGAATAGTTTATGCTGAAATGTCGAGTTACACTGACCTTTGGACATAGCCTCTTTGATGATTTTTGTGTTGGAAGTGAGAGCATGCAGAGTTTCCAGCACCATCTGTCTACCTACAATTTGCAATTAAATATTTTAGACTAAAGATGCACAAGTGGAATAGCGTAGATTAAAAATAAAAAACCTCAAAGGGCACAGATGTTCTTACTGGAGGGTAACGAGTGAAGCAATAATAATAGGTTGGACAACACCAGGGCTTCAGCAATGTTGCTCACACATTCTTGATTGGACGTCACTGTATTTACAACCTTCAAGGAAAACCAGTGTAACTCGAATGCAGGAATTTCTGATACTTATTTCAGAAACAATGAGGATTAGAAAACAAAAAACTGAGTTGTACCTCCAAAACCAGCTGCTGCACTCTGCCGGCTCCGTGAACTCGTAACAAAGAGAAGAGTAGCTTGAAATGACCGATGCACTCAGACTCAGAACCTGTCATTTCAGAAAATGAATCATTATGCTTTCAATAGCGAGTATCGATCATCTGACATGTGATAGTTAGAAAGGAAAAACTCACCAGGGTTGTTCTTGATCACGTTACGGAGCGCCTCTAAGGCCATCTCAGCGAAGCGCAGCCTCTCAGCGTGCTGCTGAGACTCGACTTTGTTGCTGTGACTCATAGCCAATAGAGTGTGAAGGTACTGTGCTTGGGAGCCGACATAATCCAGAAGGCTAGCTGCAAATACTTTGGGAAACTGAACAAAGACAATAAAGCACATCATTGCAGCATGACAAGTTACTGGATTTTCTAACAATTTGCAATACAATTATTTACGTATATAGCACTTTCAAACAGAAACTCTGAAAGAGCTCAACATACAAGCAAATAACCAATAATAAGAAAAAAATAATTACACAGATCACATGAATACAACAACATTAAGTTCAAATAAACCATGTTCATTTTAGGAAATACAAAAATGTATAAGTCTTAAAAGTACACTCCCCCCTTTCTTGATATATATACTTGTAATTTTAGTGCTGAGGAAGTACGCATTTTTCAGAGTAGTGGGTGAACATAAGTGCAAACATGCATTCATGTCATCCACGTGTAGATATATGTATATAAATGCATGGACACAGAACTTACTCAAAAATTAAATGAGTTTGTGTGGGAACATAAGCTGCATCATTACCAGGCTGTTTGTACGTTAAAGAAAAACCTCCAGGTTAAGAATTAATGAGCTGAAGTTTGTTGAAAGTTTTCTTGTGACGAAGCTGACATTTTAGCCATTGATATACGTTTGGTGAGGCACTTCAATGAGTGTATATAAACAGTTTACTTTCCAATTGACATTACTCTTTTCTTGAAAATCACAGGCACTATACATGTTGGCTTGGTCTGCTTGATTGGAAGTTTGACATTGATTATATCTCCAAATATGCAGAGGTTTGAAGATAGTGAGACAAACCCTGATCTGTAAGCAGGATCCAGAAGTTCTGCAAAGGTGGACAGAGCCACAAAGGGGGAAACACAGATGTCTGTAGTGTTTAAACAGCACTGTAAGAATGTATCAAAATTAAAAGTTACGTTATGCGGGTTGTATTGTCTTATATAAGCTCTGCAGTTTTTTTATATTTGGATGAGCCATCGAGTTGAATTTTGTGCAATTGCAAATATATTTCTGTACACCCAGAGCTCAAGGTCAGAAAAGACAGGTCTTCTTTTGAAATGATATATGGTGTCATTCATGCAAGAATATACCTTTGAAAAACTTTTTTTGGTGAGAACTTCTTTTACCAGCTTTCTTCATCAACACAGTCACCAGGCTGCAGTATTTTCAATATTAACCCTCTGGAGTCTAGGCCGTTTTTGACTATTTTTGGTTTATCTTCATACTTTAACTTAAAAAACTTTGCCTTGTTTGGTGCTGTTTTTCAGCAAAACTCCACCTGTGTGACTTTACAACTTTTCTTTCATTCTAACATACTGTATTAATGCAGTGAACCTAAAGTCCCACAAAAACAAAACCTAAATAGAAAAAAAGTTTGATTTTACTGTGAAAACTGCAAACATGTTTAACAAGTCGTTTGTATAACTTAGAATGCAAATATAAATTGTAAATTTCAAAGACATATGTATAAATGTAGCAAAAACTACTAAAAACAACTATTTACATTAAAATGCAGGAAATGCCTCAGGTGTTTTTTATACAACTATTTACAATGCAATAAGATGACACACAAATTACTTGTGCCACTCAAAAAACAAATCCTATCAAAAACAAGACAGTGGACACAGACCCCACCCACAGGCGTGTCACTCCTCCTGTTGTCCATAAAAAGAGAGACGTTCACGCGCACGTCAAAGGCAGTGCCTCCACAACCAAATACATTCATCTGTGATAATTTTATTTGGCTTGTGTCCTGCATTTTCCACCAAATGATATAGGGAAAGTCGTGCTTTTTCCACTTGTAATTGGGGAGCGAAGTCCCCCCGCATGCATGCTGGATGATGTGATCACAGGAAGCACCGCTCCAAACATTACCATAATAATCAGGAAAAAGCCTGGCAAAAAATATCATATTCAAGTTTTACTGGGTACATCAACAAAATTTAAAAGCTGGTATATAGGTTGAAGCCTGCACTTTCATTTCAACACACATTCAAACGGAAACTCAGAGATTTGATGGGAGGACTGCTTCATTCAGTCATGTGACTGATGTGTCTCCATGTCAAACAACTTCACAGGATTAAGGGATGTTATATTTCAGGATTCTGTTCACCAATTTATCACAAAAAGTTTACTGTACACAGTAGAAGTCTAATAAAAGGAACAGTGATTTTAAAAAAGCAGGCTGAATGCCATCTTATCATAATCTTTGGCTTTACTCACCTCAAGTGGAAAAGATGGCTGCTCGTTGTAGACCCGGACAAAAATCTCCCCAACTATTAGCTCTTTGCTGTGATCACTGAACATGAACTCTGAACCAAAGCTTTTGTCATTTTCACCCTATGAAGACATCATGGTTGGGGGGAAGAGAGACATGTCTTGAACTGTTACTTTTAGAGGAGTTGGATATTCAGTACAAGCCTATGCCACAAACAATACTAAATAACCTTTCATAACCTGAGGATTGCTGGTGTGGTCCATGTACAAGCCCCCCCAAGTTAATATCATCATAATCACTAATCTCAGTAATCGACTATCTACAAAAACAATAAAGGCAAAACAAACAAACACAACAACAACAAAAAATACATCCTAATTGCCAATTACAACGGCCACTTTCCCATATGGCTGGGATATGCAAACTGTAACAACATGAAGTAGAATTCATGTTTACAGCTCAGTGCTCCCTGTTATCTTGACTCATTCAATCACTCATCTTCAACCGCTTTTCCGGGTTCGGGTCGCGGGGGCAACAGCTCCAGCAGGGGACCCCAGACTTCCCTTTCCTGGGGCACATTGCCAACCCCTGACTGGGGGATCCCAAGGCGTTCCCAGGCCAGTGTGGAGATATAATCTCTCCACCTAGTCCTGGGTCTTCCCTGGGGTCTCCTCCCAGATGGATGTGCATGGAACACTTCCCTTGGGAGGCGCCCAGGAGGCATCCTTACCAGATGCCCGAACCACATCAGCTGGCTCCTTTCAACGTGAAGGAGCAGCGACTCTACTCCGAGCTGCCCACGGATGACCAAACTTCTCACCCTATTACACCAGTCACCCTCCTGAGGAAGCCCGTTTCAGCCACTTGTACCCGCGATCTAGTTCTTTTGGTCATGACCCAACACTCATGACCATGGGTGAGAGTAGGAACGAAGACAGACCCGCATTGTTCCTCTTCAATCTGAGGTTCAACTATCGGCCGAACCCTCCTTTACAGCACCCTGGAGTAGACTTTATCAGAGAGGCTGAGTAGTGTGATGCCCCTGTAGTTGTCACAAACTCTCTGGTCCCCCTTTTTAAATATGGGACCACCACCCCAGTTTGCACTCCTTAGGCACTGTCCCAGACCTCAATGCAATATTGAAGAGACGTCTCATCCAAGACAATCCCTCCACACCCAGAGCCTTCAGCATTTCTGGACAGATCTCATCAAACCCCGAAGCCTAGTCACTGCGGAGTTGTTTGACTACCTCAGTGACTTCCACCAGGGAAATTGGTGAAAATCCTCCATCAAATTCCAGCTCTGCCCCTACTATAGAGGGCGCTCTGGTCTGATGCAGGCGTTCCTCAAAGTGTTCCTTCCAGCACCGGATTACATCCTCAGTTGAGGTCAACAGAGTCCCATCCTTACTGTAGACAGCTTGGATGGTTCCCCGTTTTCCCCTCCTGAGGTGCCTCGCAGTCCGCCAGAAGCACCTCGGTGGCAACCGAAAGTCCTTCTCCATGATTGCTCCGGACTACTCCCACACCCGCTGTTTTGCCTCCCCCACAGCAGAGGCTGCTGCCCTTCGGGCCGTTGGTACCTTGCAACTGCCTCTGGAGTCCTCTGAGATAACATATCTCGGAAGGACTACTTCTTCAGTCAGACGGCTTCCCTGACCACCAGTGTCCACCACGGTGTTCGAGGGTTGCCACCCCTTCAGGTACCTAAGACCTTCAGGCCACAGCTCCCCACTGCAGCTTCAGCAATGGAAGCTTTGAACATTGCCCATTCTGGTTCAATGCCCCCAACCTCCACAGGGATGCTAGAGAAGCTCTGCTGGAGGTGCGAGTTGAAGATCTGTCAGACAGTGGGCTCCTCCAGATGTTCCCAGTTATGGACTGCATTTATATAGCGCTTTTCCATCTGCATCAGACGCTCAAAGCGCTTTACAATCATGCCTCACATTCACCCCGATGTCAGGGTGCTGCCATACAAGGCGTTCACTACACACCGGGAGCAATAGGGGATTAAAGGCCTTGCCCAAGGGCCCTTAGTGATTTTCCAGTCAGGCGGGGATTTGAGCCGATGATCTTCTGGACTCAAGCCCAACACCTTAACCACTAGACCATCACCTCCCAGTTCACCCGCACTAGCCGTTTGGGCTTACAAGGTCTGACCAAAGTCCTCCCCCACCCTCTGATCCAACTGACCACCAGAAGGTGATCAGTTGACAGCTCTGCCCCTCTCTTCACCCGACTGTCCAGAACATGCGGCCTCAAATCAGATGAAACGATCACAAAATCGATCATCGATTTTCGGACGAGGGCACTCTGGTACCATGTACACTTATGAGCATCCTTATGTTCGAACATGGTGTTCGTTATGGACAGTCTGTGACTAGCACAGAAGTCCAATAACAAACGACCATTCGGGTTTAGATCAGGGAGGCTGTTCCTCCCAATCACCCCTCTCGGGGTGTCTCTGTCATTGCCCACGTGTGCGTTGAAGTCCCCCAGCAGAACAATGGAGTCCCACACAGAACCCCATACAGGACTCCATTCAGGGACTCCAAGAAGGCCGAATACTCCAAAATGCTGTTTGGTTCATATGCACAAACAACAGTCAGAGTTTTCCTCCTGCCACCCAAAGACGCAGGGAGGCAACCCTCTCGTCTACTGGAGTAAACTCCAACATAGCGGCCTCGTGAGGATCCCCACACCCGCCCGGCGCCTCACCCCCTGGGCAACTCCAGAGAATACTAAGGTCAGGTCACATTTCTTCTACCTCATTTTATCATGGTGTCTTGTGAGCCATTCTTAGTCTGGCCTCTCGCCTGAGACCAATTTGCCATGGGAGACCCTACCAGGAGCACAAATGCTCCAGACAACACAGCTCTCAGGTTCATAGGGGCACACAAACCAACCTCTCCACCACGATAAGGTGATGGTTCCCGGAGAGGGGAACATCACCTTATCGTTAACCACCACCTCTTAACTTTAGTTTCAGCTTATTAACATTAATGGTTATTACTATGATTATGTACAGGCATCAGAAAAAGTGGTGAATTACTTGAGACATTTACATGACAACGCTGAACACAATTCAATTCAGCTCAGGTACCCCGCTGAGTGAAAACTCTTAACTCGCATAATTACAGTTCAGTTAACCTTGGCAAAGATTTACTTCACCAAGCCAGTGGAAATGTGGCAAAGCAATGTCAGATCTCTCCAGGAATGGGGTGGGGACTGACAAAGATGGATCAACCTCAAATCAAAGGTTAAATTTCATCCGTTTGAAAGAGGCACAAGTTATTCCTACCCTCCTGATGTTTCCTTCCTGTTGTCCTTCCAGAAACTCCAGCAACTCTGCTCGTGTTCCATTGTTCCATATGAGGTAGGGGTTTTCAGAGTTGCAATTAAGCAACTTCAACACCTAAATGAACAACAGTAAGTGATGAACAAAGGTTGGTGTGGATGCATGTGTGCATTAATGCTTCATTACGTCTCAAAAACACTACCCATCCATGTGGTGAACCAACCTCTGCAGGAGAGCCACTTCCCAGCTTCCTTGAAATGTATGGCGTCAGCATGGCTGCTAGGCTCTTCCGAATTGTGGGGTTCTCCGGAGGTGTGCCTTCCACCCCGTTAAATGCTGATGCAGGATTGTTCCCATCCGGAGTATGTGGTGTCTGGGTGTAGCCTCCCAGACGACTGAGAGCTATCAGGCTGAGCTTTGCCAGATTATTAGCAACCTCCTGTTGGTTTGTGTCCTGACTTGCCTGCACACCACTCTCCTCTAGGGTGTAGTCATAGTTGAAAAGGTAGACCATCAGGTGCCAAAGCACACCAGCGTGATACAAGTGGGTCTGAAGAAAGAAGTCCACTGCAAAGGAGCTGACACACTGTACGGCCAGGGCTGCAGTTTTTGGGAGACCCTGAGAGGAAATAATGCAAACGATGAAACCAATTTGTGTGCACCACACACATACTTATCCTGCCCAAATTTTTAAGTGTCACATGGGATGACCCAACACGAAACTAGCTCTGTGAGCAGGTTCAGAAAGTAATACCCTCCAGACTAGTTGCTTGTATGTGTTATATACCTGTTATAGCAAATCATTTGTAATGAAATACCTCAATTTAAAAATTCAGGGCTGCCAGTCATTTGAAGAAATAATTACATTACTTCCTGGCATTTCAGGACAGCGATGGATCACAAATTCATATAATTTAACATAATTTGACACATTGCACCCCATTTTATTCCTCCTTTAATAACGATGCAGGGTTGATGAATTATCCTGGATTAGTTACAAGTGATGGTTAAATATAGTTATAGAAATGCCTTTCCAGCTAGAAAAGTCAAGTTTGTTCATTCCCATTCTTAAAAAAAAACAAAAAACAAAACAGGACTGCAAAGAATATTACAGACATGAAAAGGACCCACATTCTCACCTTTCCATAGAACAAGATGTGACAAAGGTCCCTGATGATGTTGGGCAGCTCAATGATCTTTTCTCTGCATTCCTCGAACTGAGCAGCCACACTGTAGCACTTACAGATGTGCCCGCACACCTGTAGCACAAGTAAAAGTGCAACTGTTCTTTCTAATATATCATATAACTAAATAGATTGAGTGCACTGCCGTCACTTTACCTGGACCGCCATGTCTTCAGCCTTACTGGATAAAGTTAAAACACCAACGCAACGAGAAAGAGCCTCCTGCAAAATCTGTAAGCACAAGCGATAACTCGTCATTGATTTACTCCCATGTTTCTATGCGGTAAACAGCCGAGCCTTATTAAAACGGTTTAAATGATAATTCAGGAGTTACGATGGTGTGAATACCTCAATGCCGTTCTCGCGGCGCAGCTCCTCTGCATTAAGGGCCGAGCAGTTGACTGTGTGGAAGGCCAACTCAGCAGCGGCCGGAAGGAGAGGGGAGGTTTTGGAGAAAAGCTGGCTGTCCTCTGTCTCCATCGTGATAGTTTTGATGAGCATGGGGTAACCAGCGTATTTATACGGCTCCAGTTCTGCCATTTGAAGTCAATGACATGATTAGCAGTTTAAGCTGATTACCTCCAATATGGAGCACCAAAATAAACAATATTAGCTGTACCTTGTTTATGTCTGTTGAACAGGATGCTTTGTGTTTTGAGAATGAGGATTATGTTTTCTGGGTCGGGGCCGTCTATGAATCGGGCAGACTTTGTACACAGGAACTCATACGCTTTATTAACTTGTTCAAACATTTCCTGAATGGGGTAAGTGGGGGGAAAAAGTTTCCAAAAATAAAACCTATTGACAATACAACAACTGAGGTACAAATGAGGTAAGCAAAGACCAAAATACCAACCCTGCCTTCTGGATTCTTGTCAGGATGGTATTTCTGAGCCAGTCTGAAGTAGGCTTTTCTGATTTTACTCTCCTCATGCCTTAAGATAAAAGTAAACATAAAGACAAATGTAATAACACAAATATGTGTCCAGTTCTCCAAGATAGGTCCCAAACCATATTGACTGCTTTAAAGAATAAAACACTCACTGTCCCTGCCCTTTGGGGAGGTTAAGGACTTCATAGGCATCATCAATAGACATAGAGGGAGGCTTCTTCTCTACCTCCTTCTTCCAGGCTTCCAGAGTGTCTTTTAGCAGTTTCACCTGTGGGAGTAATGGCAACAGTTATCACAACATAAGAACACTTCTATGTGACATCAACTGAATAATTTTCTCAATTGGAGACATACAGGATCTCGAATGGGCCAGTTAGGGAACCGGGTGATGTCACACAGATGTCTGAGGTAGTAGATGTTGCAGAAGAGCTCATTGTCCAGTTGAGGGAAACTAATCACTGGGATGGGACAGTACTGATAGAGGGCCCGCGTGTTGCTCTGCAGCCTGGGACTGAAGTCAGCCACATGGGCAGCTATCTTCTCGATCATCATCCGCCTGAATCAAGACAAGGCAAATATAAACCAGGTGTCAGTCATTCATTCATTTTTTTCATTTGCTGATGTTTATTCAGGTCATGGAAGAAGCAAACTAAACAATGAATTCTACAGTTTCCCATCCTCAGTCAAGTTCTGTAACTCAACTGGGAGATATAATCCCTCCAGCACACCCTGGGTGTTCCCCGTGGCTCCCTCAAACTGGAGGTGTCTGGAAGACCTCTCTAGGGAGACAACCATGGCATCTTCACCACCTCAGCCAGCTACTTTCAATGCTAAGGAGCAGGGGCTCTACTTCGAGTCCCTTCCGATAAATCAAGTGTCAAGTAAGTACATCTACAGCACTTTAACATTCAGATCATAAATAACTGTTTTTGTTTTTTGTTGTTGTTGTTTGTTTTGGGTTTTTTTGTTTTTGTTTTTTTTTACCTCATTTCGCTACTCCAAATAGCCTCAGGAGTATCAAATTCTCCAAGGAAAATCTCAGAGAAGCGCTCAGCCTCGTAGTTCTCCAGATAACAAACCATTGCTTCAGGTAGCACTGGCCCAAGAACACTACGCTGGACTATGTCCTGACCCTTAGCCTGGGAAAGGGCAAAAATAAATAAAATAAGTAAAAATCTTTGTAAAGCAGTTTGGATACAGGAGATGTAATCAATTGTACCATCACAGGATGAAGAATAAGAAGAAAAAACTGATTCTTAAACTGTCAAGCTTTACCTCCTCTGATTTGAAGGCTTGTTTTAGGTGAGTGTACTTCAGGAACCTACAAAAAGAATGAATCATACAATATCTGATCCTTTCTATTAGGGAGCAAAATGTGGCAAAGTGTTGGTGCAACAGCACACGTCATTTATTGTGGTGTGATTTCACCTTGCCACAGGAAGCACGTTGGACCCTGTGTACATCATGATGAAGAAGAAGATGCCAGTCAAATACAGACGCTGCAGATTAGGGTTGTCCTGCATCACCAGATATAAGACATTTGCAACCTTTTCCACCAAAATGGGGTCAAAGGTCAACAGCAACTGGGAAGGACGAAGGGTGGAAGAAGAAAAATGATTATCAACCACAGCAGGTATGGTGGCATTTTTAGGACATAAATCAATTAAAGGAGCAGCTACCTGGACAATGTGAGGAAGACAAGCATTGTCACTGATCACCCTCTTGATCTTTGGTAACGGGCGGATAATGGCGTTATCTAGGTCTCTGTGTAATAAGCAAATAAGTAGGTTAGAGCTACAGTTAAACACTTTAATGCTTCAGAAAAAGCCACCACATAACAATACTTCTTTATGGGCGAGTACCATTATTTTAATATAACAGATGGTTGTAAGATAAAGCAGGTGGTGGTAGTTTCTGGGGACACACAGACAGAGGAGATATTTTTTGTAGTCTCACCTGCTCGGATAGTAGGAGCACATGGTGATGAGCATGTTAAGGATTAATGTAGCCAGGTCAGATTCATTCATCACTGCCTGCCCAGTAGCCAAGAGGCACCATTTCAGCTGGGGAATGGCCTGTAGGGGGCGCCATCCATCCATCCCTTGAGCCCAGCAGCGGGTCTTCACTGTGAGGACACCCGTGTCCCAAAACTCCTGCATCTAGACAAGAAAAATTCAATGTGATACATAAGGTAAGTGGAAACAGCTACCACACTAGACTCCAAAAAAGTCAAGCACTGTCCATCTTCTTCAGAAAAATGTTTGTGTCTACCCTTGAATTCGGGCATTTTGGGTTAATCATTTGATTTGTATTATTTCATGCAGACTGGAAGACACTAGTATACAGAGTTCAGTGGTATGCATATTTCATGAGGTGAAAGATGGAACATACCATTCAACTCTGCTTTATCTCGTTGAATTGTATGTTCCAGCTTTCACAGAATTAAATGTTTGTTCCATTGAAAGAAAAACATTGATTTTTTTGTTCATATAACGGCCAAAATAGATCCTTGTCATTTGATATTTTATTAATTTATAAACAGAAAAGGGACTTACATTTAGTGTTTCACTGGTGTTTTGATGTGAACAGTATGAACTTTAAATTGGAGTCCAAAATTGTTCTCAGTCAACTTAGAAAAACAGATAGTTCAAAAACGACAATGTCTGTGATGTCAAAAAAAGAAAGACTTTGTAATTCCTCAGTCCAGTGAAAAATCACGTAAGAAATTTGTCCAGCTTTTCTTCCTAATGCCGCACCGGATGCCATGTGAGCGACGACGGCGAGAGGTTGCCATGTAATCCCTATGGAAGGAAGTGCTGTGGTGCAACAAAAGTCCAAGCCACGCAATGCAACGCGATGGACACGGATAAAGCGATTTTGAGCGATTGGTGCGTTTGTGGAGTGATATCGCGTTGCATCGCGTCATGTCGCCCTCTTCCCCAAGTTGAAAATCTGAACTTTTTCGTCTTGTCGCGCTGCGATGACCAATCAGGGATTGGATATGTAGTGATGTGGAGATGTCTGGAGTTTATACTTGATGTGGACATGTCCTGTCTCTGGCAATCAGCCTGTGAGCAGGACTTATGCCCCTTTTGTCCTTTATTTAACACGATTATGACAGAGTTTGAGGGGAGAGTGATGAACTGCAGCAGCAGCCAGGTTTTTTTTTTTTGTGTTCACATGCGCGCGTGCGAATGAATTGTCCGTGAAGATAATTTTATTAACTACACAGTGTACTGTGTACATACATGTGAATGAATGAATGAATGAAAACTGTTTATTTCGAACATTTGATACAACAATTACAAGATAGATCAGTAAAGACAACAACAAAAAAGTTCCTACGTGAAGCATCAGCTTATTTATCCCTACCCCTTCTTCCCCACAACCAGTAATACCCTTTTCCACATATACACAGATTCCTACACACCTAAACCGATATATCTATCTATATATATATATCAACATACATACACATATATATACATATATACCCACATATACACATATATACACATATACACACATATATACACAAACATAAATATACACCTACACATACTTACTTGCATACAAAATACTATATATTTACAAACCGAAGCAAAAAACAAAAACACCCTAACCCTCATTACCCTTCCTCCTCCCTATACCTAGAAAAAAAAACATTTTTGTACCGCTGTTTGAACTGGTTCATGCTTGTACATTGCTTGAGCCCCACTCCCAATCTGTTCCACATCCTCACCCCACAGACAGAAATACAGAAACCTTTTAATGTTGTTCGTGCCCACTGATGCTTTAAATTAAATTTCCCCCTCAGACTGCAATCACCTGATCTGTTAAAAAACATATTTTTAATATTTGCTGGAAGTAAATTGTTTATTGCTTTATACACGATTTGTACTGTTTGAAAATGAACCAAGTCTGTGAATTTTAAGAATTTGGATTGTAAAAATAGTGGATTTGTATGATCTCTATAGCCAGTATTATGAATAATTCTTATAGCTCTTTTCTGCATTACTGATAGTGATTGTGTTGTACCTTTATAAGTATTACCCCATACCTCTGCACAGTACTGTAAATATGGTAAAACCAGTGAGCAGTAAAGAATGCGGAGTGAGTTGTGGTCCAGAATATGTTTCGCTTTGTTTAGAACTGAAATGCTTCTTGACAGTTTACTTTGTATATGTTTTATATGAGTCTTCCAGTTTATCTTATCATCTATTATCACCCCCAGAAACTTATTTTCATGTACCCTTTCAATATCTACCCCCTCGACTTGTAACTGAACCTGTATGTCTGTATTACAATAGCCAAATAACATGTATTTTGTTTTACTTAAGTTTAATGATAATTTGTTTATGTCAAACCATATTTTCAATTTTCCCATTTCTATACTGATCCTCCTCAGTAACTCCTGCAAATCAACCCCTGAACAAAAAATGCTTGTGTCATCTGCAAATAATACTAATTTTAATATTTTGGAAACATTGACAATATCATTTATATAAATTAGAAACAGTTTTGGACCCAATACTGACCCCTGTGGGACGCCACAAGCATTGTCCAAGTATGATGATGTATATTCCCCCAACTTCACAAACTGTTTTCTGTTACTTAAGTAGCTTCTCACCCAGTGCAACACCAACCCCCTAATCCCATACTGTTCAAGTTTACTGATTAATATGTCATGATTGATTGTATCAAAAGCCTTTTTAAGGTCTATAAATATTCCAACTGAATGTAATTTGTGGTCTATGGCGTTTGTAATCTCCTCAACTGATTCTATTAATGCAAGTGATGTTGAACTATGTGCTCTGAATCCATATTGACTATCAGTAAGTAATTTATGTTTATTTATGAATTTGTCTAATCTATTATTGAATAACTTTTCTAATAATTTGGAAAATTGTGGAAGCAAAGAAACAAGTCTATAATTTGTGAAGTGGTGTCTATCCCCAGTCTTATACAGCGGCACAACCTTAGCCATTTTCATTTGATTGGGAAATTTACTGGTTTGAAATGATAAGTTACAGATGTATGTTAATGGTTCTACAATCCATTCAATGACCTGTTTTACCACCACCATATCAATTTCATTTAAATCGGTAGATGTTTTATATTTACAATTATTCACAATGTCTATAATTTCTTTTCCATCCACTGCTGTGAGGAACATTGAACATGGATTTCTTTCTATGATATTATTATCTCAATCCTCAGGTTGGGAACTGGGAATTTTTTCTCCCAAGCTTGGTCCAATATTTACAAAAAAAGTATTAAAACTGTTGACTACCTCATCCTTATTTTCCTTCTTGACATTATTATCAATGAAATACTGAGGGTAACTCTGTTTTTTTATTACCATTTTTGATAATGCTATTTAATATATCCCATATTCCTTTAATATTGTTTTTGTTATTATATAATATGTTACTATAATATTCCTTCCTACATACCCGTATAATATTAGTTAATCTATTTTTGTATTTCTTATATCTATTTTCTGCCTCTTTAGTCTTTAGTTTTATGAATTCTCTATACAGTGTATTTTTCTTATTACATGCATTTCGTAACCCTTTCGTGATCCATGGTCGATCTTGGATTTTTTGTTTTCTGTAGTCTTGTTTAATTGGACAATTTTTATCATATAATGATGTAAATATTTGTAAAAAAGTTTCATATGCACTATCAACATCACTTGCACTGTATACCTTTTCCCAGTTTTGCTCCTGTAAATCCTTCTTTAGTGTGTTCATGTTTTCCTCTGTCCGCACTCGCCTGTATTTTATTTTCTCCTCTGGCTGATTCCGCCGATGGTTTCTATTATAAATGATGAAAACTGGTAGATGATCACTAATGTCATTGATTAATAATCCACTCACAGTGTTATTCTCAATATCATTGCTGAATATATCATCAATTAAGGTAGCACTATGGAATGTAATTCTGCTTGGCCTGGTGATTTTTGGATATAAACTCATACTGTACATTATACTGATAAATTCATCTGTTATTTTATGCTTATTTGGATTGAGCAGATCAATATTTAAGTCACCACAAATGAACACAGTTTTTTTTTTATTAGTTTTTGAGAACATTTTTCCCATACAGTCAGTGAATGTTTCAATACTAGATCCTGGTGCTCTATATATACAGCTAATACATTTTTGCTTTTTTCTTCACATATTTCAATAGTTATACATTCTAATAAGTTATCAATCACAGTTGTCATATTGTCTACTATTTTATAATCCATGTTCTTATCCACATACATAGCCACTCCTCCTCCACTCTTATTCTTTCTGTTTACATAATTAAATTCATATCCATCCAGTTCAAAATCCATTCCTTTATTTCATTGATCCATGTTTCTGATATAGCAATTATGTTAAATATTTTTTTAAATGGACTTAAATATTCTTTAATGTTGTTAAAGTTTGCATATAAACTTCTGCTGTTGAAATGGATTATTGATAATTTGTTATCCGTTTTAATGATCCGATTAAACTGTTCATCTGTATAATAGCAACAACTGTCATTGATATTTGAGAAGAAATTATTGTCCGGGTCTATATCATGCTCCAAGTCCAGTACATTGTGGTCTGTGTATTTAAATGTTCTCAGTTCTACTTTTCCATGATCAGCAATCCTTTGAGTTATATCCTTCTTGTCTCCAGATGTAGATGATGTAAGTAGATGAATAGGTTCCTCTGGTCTGTGTCATGGTGTTGTGATGTGTTTGTGTCCTCATACCTTATTGGTCATATTTGTCCAGATCCTCGATGTTCCTGATTACCATAACCTTCGCTTGTTCTGGTGTTCCATTCAATTTGATAAATGTTTTGCAGTTGGATGTCCATGTCTGTTGAATTTTTCCCTGCTTTTTTAAGAAACGAGCTTTCCTGGCGATGTACTACACATGTATAATAAAACAAATTGTGACTGGTTTATAACAATTATGACAGAGTTGGAGGGGAAAGCGATGAACTGCAGCAGCAGCCAGTTTGTTTTTTTCTTTGTTCACATGTGCACGCGAACGGGACAGGGGGTCCTCAAACTGGGTCCTGGAGAGGCAGAAGTACCACTGAAAGCGGCGGTCATCCAGACGCAGCTCCTGCAGCAAATGATGAATTTGTGGCGTCTGGTGTGAACGACAAGCAGAGTGACACACTGGGCGATGGTGGCGCATCCATCACCAGGCAAGGGACGCGAATTTGTGGCGTCCGGTGTGAACGCAGCAAACAGCGCAGTGGATTAGTTTTGTGTGTGTGTTAGAAGAATTAGCAGCGTCACTTAGCTTCTTCAAATCTTCATCCGTAAGCAATGCAAACTCTACTATATTTTGCTAAACGCCGCCCCCAGTAGTGTGAGCTTGCGCGATGGTCAGGGCATGCAATAGCACATTTCATATAGCACCAAAATTGTACGTTAAAAAAAGAACTATTGCACGGTAAATTAAACATAATGGCAAATGGCATGAATAATCCATGTCACGTGACATACAACCCACCAATCAAATGATAAGGATCCACCCAGCTATTATACAATATACAAATAATGAATGATTAGGATTTCAGTATTTATTCCATTGAAAAGAATGTAAAAACATGAATTATTTGTTTTATACAATGGCTAAAATAGATGCTTGTCATTTGATATTATATTAATTTGTAAACAACAGAAAAGGGACTTACATTTTGATGTGGTGCTTTGACAACATTCTCAACACAAACTTTAAATAGGAGTCCAAAATTGTTCTCAGTCAACTTGGAAACAGTTAGATAGTCTGTGATACTTCAAAAAGAAAAACAAAAAGCCTGTGTACTTCCTCAGTCCAGGGAAAAATTGCGTCAGAAATTTGTCCAGCTTTTCATCCTAACAGCTCTTCATGCCTCCAGATGGATTATGGTGTAGTGGATTAGGTTTTTGTGCGCGTTTGTGTTAGAAGAACTAGCAGCGTCAATTAGCTTGTTCAAATCATCGTCCGTCAGCAAAACAAACTCCACCATGTTTAGCTAAACACCATCTCCACTAGTGTGCGCGTGGACAGGGTTCACAGCGTGCAATGGTACAAAACGTATGGAACCAAATTTACATGGTAAATGGAACCATATTTGCACGGTAAATGCAATGCAACACAAATGGGACGAATAACCCATGTCACGTGACATACAAAGCACCAATCAAATGAAAAGGATCCACTCAGCCTTTATATAATAAGTATTAGATAAATCACTGGTGATGGATGCCACTGAGTTCTGGATGATCAAAGATAAAGAGAGCCCGAGTAGGTCCACAGCAAGCATGCTGACGCACAGAAGCAATAAAGCACCAGCTCTATGTAATTGGGGCGGGAAAAGACAATCAGAAAATTGTTCATTAATACAGTATGTAATATTCATTACAATGCAGCTTTCAGATGTATTTAAATATGATTTTATGGGACATTTTGAATTAATTTACCCAGAACATCAGTTCAGTTTATTTAGATTACATTTAATTCCATCTAAAACTTACAGGAATACCACATACCTCTTCAAAACTAAAAGGTCCTCTTCTTTCTTTGTCTGCATTCCCAAAGTACCACTCTTTCTCACTCTCTCTCTTCATGTCAGGTGCGGCCTCCAGGACATTGCTCTGTGAAAATTAAGACTGTCTACTTCAAACGCAGCATCTGATTTTAACAAGTGGTGTGCTGCTCAAAGGAGTCTCATCTATGGTTTATAGAGACTGGAATGATGAAATCACTGCAGCTATTAATTTCAAACAACTCAGAGGCTACAGCTGTGTGTTCACCTGCAGCGGCACAGTAGCTCTGCTGGTATGCAGGTGGGCCAAAGTGAGCAGATCCACCAAGATGCGCACCCCATTTGAGTCCATCACCTCCTTCACATTTTTCTACAGAACAACATCATTATTCCCTAAAACTGCAAAAGCAGCAGCAGCATGAGTTTGATGAAAGTGCAATGGCAAAAACACTTTGCCTTCACCATCTTACCTTGTTGAGAATGAGTTTGTTGAGGAAGAGGATGAGTCTGTCCCTCTCAAGTTTGTCTGTACACTGTAACCGTGCATTTCAGCATTAGAAAAAGACAGAAATCCAAGGTCAGCATGACAACACTATGAATACTTGCTGTGAGTGTCCCCATGCTTACCCGGTCCAACATGCCAACAATGTATTTTGTGTCTGTGAAGGGGCCGATCTCCTCATAGCACTTTCCATAGACTATCGAGAGAGCTTGCAAGCACAGGCACTTCATGGTCACTTTGGGTGTAAGCAGAAAGCGATGGTAAAGCTCGTTGAAGAAGTCGTATCTAAGAGAAAGATAGAGATGAGAATAAATTTTCTTCTGGGATCCAGGACCAACTCACACCGTTCCTGCAGACTTGTTACACTGGAGTCTTACGATCTTTTGATGGCACTCGATTCTTCGTTTTCATCCTCCTCTAACAGTAGACGCAAGTAATAATCCCCAATCTTTATCTCATCAGAAAGGCACTCATATTTCACCTGCAATTAAGAACAAACATTTTACATGCAGCACTGAGCATAAATTTTACACCTAACCATGTATTCCTCTGTGTGCTGCTCCAGACTAACAAGATTATTGTTCTAATGGACATAATGATAAATTAAATAAGATCTGGGCAGCAGTAAGTTTTAACCCTCTTGGGTCAATGGGTGTTGATGCGTGTAAATTTGTCATGTTTGCATTAACAGATCAGGGACTTCATTCGAACACTTCCTGAACTACAAATTCTCATCTGTAAAATAGATCTCTCCTTGATACGATCTTTAACTCACGGCCATTCCTAGAGACCAGAGAAGGTCACATGGTCTGTCTCCTCTCTGCCTGATGCAAAAGGCTGCACTCTGGCTGCAGCATCTACAACCCCTGGAAATAATTATGGAATCACCGGCCTCGGAGGATGTTCATTCAGTTGTTTAATTTTGTAGAAAAAAATCAGATCACAGACATGACACAAAACTAAAGTCATTTCAAATGGCAACTTTCTGGCTTCAAGAAAAACTAAAAGAAATCAGGGAAAAAAAAATTGTGGCAGTCAGTAACGGTTACTTTTTTAGACCAAGGAGAGGGAAAAAAATATGGACTCACTCAATTCTGAGGAATAAATTATGGAATCACCTTGTAAATTTTCATCCCCAAAACTAACACCTGCATCAAATCAGATCTGCTCGTTAGTCTGCATCTAAAGAGTGATCACACCTTGGAGAGCTGTTGCACCAAGTGGACTGACATGAATCATGGCTCCAACACGAGAGATGTCAATTGAAACAAAGGAGAGGATTATCAAACTCTTAAAAGAGGGTAAATCATCACGCAATGTTGCAAAAGATGTTGGTTGTTCACAGTCAGCTGTGTCTAAACTCTGGACCAAATACAAACAACATGGGAAGGTTGTTAAAGGCAAACATACTGGTAGACCAAGGAAGACATCAAAGCGTCAAGATTACTTAAAGCAATATGTCTCAAAAATCGAAAATGCACAACAAAACAAATGAGGAATGAATGGGAGGAAACTGGAGTCAACGTCTGTGTAAGAACTGTAAGAAACCGCCTAAAGGAAATGGGATTTACATACAGAAAAGCTAAACAAAAGCCATAATTAACACCTAAACAGAAAAAACAAGGTTACAATGGGCTAAGGAAAAGCAATCATGGACTGTGGATGACTGGATGAAAGTCATATTCAGTGATGAATCTCGAATCTGCATTGGGCACCGTGATGATGCTGGAACTTTTGTTTGGTGCCGTTCCAATGAGATTTATAAAGATGACTGCCTGAAGAGAACATGTAAATTTCCACAGTCATTGATGATATTGCTGTTTGAAATAAAGCCATTGCTGTTTTGCATAAAGTTAAATATTCATTAAATAGTTATGGATTATTAACACTGTACAATTCATTGATTGTTCCATATTTGACTTATTGTGTAGAAGTCTGGGGATCAACATGTACAATTTATACACAACCTTTATTTATTTTGCAGAAAAGAGCTTTAAAAGTGATTGGCAACAGTCGATTTAGAGATCCATCTAATCCATTGTTCATTAAGTATAGGGTACTTAAATTTCATGATTTAGTTGATTTGAAATTACTACAAATAATGTACCAAGTGAATAACAATACCTTACCAATAAACATTCAAAATATGTTTGAAAAAAGAGTAAGTAGTTATAATTTGAAGGGCATAGAAGTCTTTAAAAAACCAAGATTCAGAACCAAGATAAAGGAACGGAGTATTGCAGTGAATGGTGTAAAATTATGGAACAACCTCAAAAAAAAAAAAAAAAAAAAAAAAATCAAGGTTGCTTAAATTATTTAAAAAACGTATTAAACTTGATGTATTTCGTAAGTATGAAACTATGAAATAAGTCAGTGGGCTGTGACAAAGCCAAAAATGTAATCTGTTAATAATGTGTAGAATGTTTGAAGTTTAAAATGTAATCTATTAGGGATGTAGTCTTTTAAATAATGGTTAAAATTAGGAAAGAAGTCGGTGGCATGTGACAAAGTCACAGAATTGCAATGATGTCGATTGACGATGCTTTGCAAGATTGTGTTGTAAAAAAGGGGCAGAATATATAAGACTTGTTCTTCCAAACTACTCCTTTTCGTTCAATGGTTTGTAATGTTTTGTTAATTTTGCTTTTCTGTTTTTCTTTTAAATGAATGAAATAAATCCTCAATAATAATAATAATAATAATAAATATGGGGCTGCATGTCAGGTAAAGGCACTGGGGAGATGGCTGTCATTACATAATCAATAAATGCACAAGTTTACGTTGATATTTTGGACACTTTTCTTATCCCATCAATTGAAAGGATGTTTGGGGATGATGAAATCAATTTTCAAGATGATAATGCATCTTGCCATAGAGCAAAAACTGTGAAAACATTCCTTGCAAAAAGACACATAGGGTCAATGTCATGGCCTGCAAATAGTCCGGATCTTAATCCAATTGAAAATCCTTGGTGGAAGTTGAAGAAAATGGTCCATGACAAGGCTCCAACCTGCAAAGCTGATCTGGCAACAGCAATCAGAGAAAGTTGGAGCCAGATTGATGAAGAGTACTGTTTGTCACTCATTAAGTCCATGCCTCAGAGACTGCAAGCTGTTATAAAAGCCAGAGGTGGTGCAACAAAATGCTAGTGATGTGTTGGAGCGTTCTTTTGTTTTTCATGATGCCATAATTTATTCCTCAGAATTGAGTGAGTCCATATTTTTTTCCCTCTGCTTGGTCTAGAAAAGTAACTGTTACTGACTGCCACAATTTTTTTTCCTGATTTCTTATAGTGTTTCTTAAAGCCAGAAAGTTGCCATTTGAAATGACTTTAGTTTTGTGTCATGTCTGTGATCTGCTTTTTTTCCTACAAAATTAAACAACTGAATGAACATCCTCCGAGGCCGGTGATTCCATAATTTTTGCCAGGGATTGTACTAAAGATTTGAAGAACCTCTAAATATATATTTCACATTTTCAATTTTAGAGCCAAGTTACATGTTTTAGACAGTATTGTAGACAAATATGTCTCACATTCACAAAGCTGAGCTTGTTCTTGAATATTCTGAAGTGCAACACATGACCATTATACTAAGGGTTAACACACCACAGCTGAGCACACACTACACCTCAAATTCCTGATGGTTCCAAGAGATGACTGTGGCACTTCCAAGTTCACGATCCACGTTAAAAGCACGCATCTCCCCCTCCAGAGCATCCCGCAGTTCCTCCCGCGTCTTAAGATTCCAGATGAGGTTGGACCGTGCATGGTCAAGCTGAAACCTTGAGTTGGAGAGTGGGGAGGAGTAAAAAGGGGCTTAAAACACTGTTCCATGAAGCAAAATACAGTGTGTATTCTGAGTGTGACAAAAAGATTTTGTATTTCACATTTATCCAGTCAAAGTGTAGTCCAAGCACCTCATGCAGTACAATACCTGTAGTAGAAAAGCTCCCAATTGGCTTCAATCTTAATTCTCTGTCTTCTCTTTCGCAGGATGACGGGCTTTTGATTTGGGTTCTGAAATCCATCCAAAGGAAAATTAAATATAAATGAAAAAAATTGAGGACATGCTTGCTAAATCATAGTTTATCAATCGTCACCGTTTTGAATTTTTTTTTCCTTTCATACCTTTACAGCATGAGGATATTAGTTAAGTTAAAATAAAATTGTAAGTCAACATCTCAGACAAGAGAACCAGCAATATCAAACCACCAGTGGATTGAAAAAGAAAAAAAAAAAAAGACCAATAACAGTTTCAAAAGAGAAAACACTATTATAGCACCAACACACTGAATATGGACATAAAAGAGAAAACTGAAATGGGATCCCAAATTTGGGTGCATTTTGTAATTCATGTTGGGTAAAACAGGTCTCTACAGCGTGCAAACTGTAAAAATTCTGACCTGACTTCTCATAAAGCAGTTATACACAGGAAGTGGTTACTCAGGGTCTAAGCTCACTTGCAAAGACAAAATGTTACGTGACACAAAGCATGACCTTTATATGCCATGAAGTAAAATGGGAAATCTGATGCGGGGTTTAAGCAATTTAAAATGGACAAAGACAACTTTCCTGTATGCTAATTACATTTGGGCCATAAATGTGCTTACTATTTACTGATGACAAAAATCCTACAATAGAATAACAATCAATGTAGATTATGTTAAGACTGTGTAGCCCTGGAGATATACAAATATAAGAGAAACTCTGAATCTATTCTTTTTACATTTGAATGCACATCACGTTCATGGAAACTGTTCAGCTGACACTTTCCAAACCATCAGGACCTCTTGAACCATTTCCTAACTGAATTTAAAAGATGCACCCAACACATGACATGAATTCTAGGACAGTAAAATGCTTTGATCATGAGAAGGAATGCAGATTCCATTAGTCAGTGTTACTTACCAAGTTATTTCTGTCCTGCTATATTTTTTGACAACAGGGAAACCCAGACAAGGAAAGGGGAGGGCGGGCCAGAGAGAACAGAGAGATTATAGTGAATCAAACAAATCACAACAAGAGAGTTACAAATCACAACAAAAGATACTTAAATCAGACATTTTTAAATCCTTAAGATTCATTGAATGAATGCATATTTTAAAAAATATTCATTAGAGATGTAATGAAAAAGTTAAAATGTGATTTGGGCATATTCAGTGGGAGTAATTCTATCAAAACACACAATCTTAAAAAGAAAGATGGTGGCAGTGAGGCATTGATTTTTTAAAGTTTATTCATTTTAAAGTGTGTAGCTTTTAAATTTTATTTAGGCTAGACAATATAAAGACCCAAGAGCAGTGCACTAAGACTGAGTTACTGGTAAATACTTCAGATGAGATGCCACATCTGACATAGTTCAAAAACTAGAAGAGGCCTCAGCACAGTGCATCCCTCAGACAAGGCAGTCAAGCTGAGCTGCAAAACTAAATTCCAAATCCTTAATTCGGACCAGCTCTGTCTGCAATATGTGTGTCCACCAGATCTGGATCCTTGACTGAATCAAATCAAATCAATTTTATTTATATAGCGCCAAATCACAACAAACAGTTGCCCCAAGGCGCTTTATACTGTAAGGCAAAGCCAAACAATAATTACGGAAAAACCCCAACGGTCAAAACGACCCCCTGCGAGCAAGCACTTGGCGACAGTGGGAAGGAAAAACTCCCTTTTAACAGGAAGAAACCTCCAGCAGAACCAGGCTCAGGGAGGGGCAGTCTTCTGCTGGGACTGGTTGGGGCTGAGGGAGAGAACCAGGAAAAAGACATGCTGTGGAGGGGAGCAGAGATCAATCACTAATGATTAAATGCAGAGTGGTGCATACAGAGCAAAAAGAGAAAGAAACACTCAGTGCATCATGGGAACCCCCCAGCAGTCTAAGTCTATAGCAGCATAACTAAGGGATGGTTCAGGGTCACCTGATCCAGCCCTAACTATAAGCTTTAGCAAAAAGGAAGGTTTTAAGCCTAATCTTAAAAGTAGAGAGGGTGTCTGTCTCCCTGATGCGAATTGAGAGCTGGTTCCAGAGGAGAGGAGCCTGAAAGCTGAAGGCTATGCCTCCCATTCTACTCTTACAAACCCTAGGAACTACAAGTAAGCCTGCAGTCTGAGAGCATTGGGGTGATATAGTACTATGAGGTCCCTAAGATAAGATGGGACCTGATTAATCAAAACCTTATAAGTAAGAAGAAGAATTTTAAATTCTATTCTAGAATTAACAGGAAGCCAATGAAGTATGGGTGAAATATGCTCTCTCCTTCTAGTCCCCGTCAGTACTCTAGCTGCAGCATTTTGAATTAACTGAAGGCTTTTCAGGGAACCTTTAGGACAACCTGATAATAATGAATTACAATAGTCCAGCCTAGAGGAAATAAATGCATGAATTAGTTTTTCAGCATCACTCTGAGACAAGACCTTTCTAATTTTAGAGATACTGCGCAAATGCAAAAAAGCAGTCTTACATATTTGTTTAATATGCACATTGAATGACATATCCTGATCAAAAATGACTCCAAGATTTCTCACAGTATTACTAGAGGTCAGGGTAATGCCATCCAGAGTAAGGATCTGGTTAGACACCATGTTTGTAAGATTTGTGGGGCCAAGTACAATAACTTCAGTTTTATCTGAGTTTAAAAGCAGGAAATTAGAGGTCATCCATGTCTTTATGTCTGTAAGACAATCCTGCAGTTTAGCTAATTGGTGTGTGTCCTCTGACTTCATGGATAGATAAAGCTGGTTATCATCTGCGTAACAATGAAAATTTAAGCAATGCTGTCTAATAATACTGCCTAAGGGAAGCATGTATAAAGTGAATAAAATTGGTCCTAGCACAGAACCTTGTGGAACTCCATAATTAACCTTAGTCTGTGAAGAAGATTCCCCATTTACATGAACAAATTGTAATCTATTAGATAAATATGATTCAAACCACCACAGCGCAGTGCCTTTAATACTTATGGCATGCTCTAATCTCTGTAATAAAATTTTATGGTCAACAGTATCAAAAGCAGAACTAAGGTCTAACAGGACGAGCACAGAGATGAGTCCACTGTCTGAGGCCATAAGAAGATCATTTGTAACCTTCACTAATGCTGTTTCTGTACTATGATGAATTCTAAACCCTGACTGAAACTCTTCAAATAGACCATTCCTCTGCAGATGATCAGTTAGCTGTTTTACAACTACCCTTTCAAGAATTTTTGAGAGAAAAGGAAGGTTGGAGATTGGCCTATAATTAGCTAAGATAGCTGGGTCAAGTGATGGCTTTTTAAGTAATGGTTTAATTACTGCCACTTTAAAAGCCTGTGGTACATAGCCAATTAATAAAGATAGACTGATCATATTTAAGATCGAAGCATTAATTAATGGTAGGGCTTCCTTGAGCAGCCTGGTAGGAATGGGGTCTAATAGACATGTTGATGGTTTGGAGGAAGTAACTAATGAAAATAACTCAGACAGAACAATCGGAGAGAAAGAGTCTAACCAAATACCGGCATCACTGAAAAGAGCCAAAGAGAACGATATGTTTTTGGGATGGTTATGAGTAATTTTTTCTCTAATAGTTAACATTTTATTAGCAAAGAAAGTCATGAAGTTATTACTAGTTAAAGTTAAAGGAATACTCGGCTCAACAGAGCTCTGACTCTTTGTCAGCCTGACTACAGTGCTGAAAAGAAACCTGGGGTTGTTCTTATTTTCTTCAATTAGTGATGAGTATTAAGATGTCCTAGCTTTACAGAGGGCTTTTTTATAGAGCAACAGACTCTTTTTCCAGGCTAACTGAAGATCTTCTAAATTAGTGAGACGCCATTTCCTCTCCAACTTACGGGTTATCTGCTTTAAGCTGCGAGTTTGTGAGTTATACCACGGAGTCATGCACTTCTGATTTAAGGCTCTCTTTTTCAGAGGAGCTACAGCATCCAAAGTTGTCCTCAATGAGGATATAAAACTACTGACGAGATAATCTATCTCACTCACAGAGTTTAGGTAGCTACTCTGCCCTGTGTTGGTATATGGCACTGGAGAACATAAAGAAGGAATCATATCCTTAATCCTAGTTACAGCGCTTTCTGAAAGACTTCTACTGTAATGAAACTTATTCCCCACTGCTGGGTAGTCCATCAGAGTAAATGTAAATGTTATTAAGAAATGATCAGACAGAAGGGGGTTTTCAGGAAATACTCTTAAGTCTTCAATTTTCATACCATAAGTCAGAACAAGATCTAAGATATGATTAAAGTGGTGGATGGATTCATTTACATTTTGAGCAAAGCCAATCGAGTCTAACAATAGATTAAATGCAGTGTTGAGGCTGTCATTCTCAGCATTTGTGTGGATGTTAAAATCGCCCACTATAATTATCTTATCTGAGCTAAGCACTAAGTCAGACAAAAGGTCCGAAAATTCACAGAGAAACTCACAGTAACGAGCAGGTGGACGATAGATAACAACAAATAAAACTGGTTTTTGGGACTTCCAATTTGGATGGACAAGACTAAGAGTCAAGCTTTCAAATGAATTAAAGCTCTGTCTGGGTTTTTGATTCATTAATCACCTGGAGTGGAAGATTGCTGCTAATCCTCCGCCTCGGCCCGTGCTACGAGCGTTCTGGCAGTTAGTGTGACTCGGGGGTGTTGACTCATTTAAACTAACATTCATCCTGCTGTAACCAGGTTTCTGTAAGGCAGAATAAATCAATATGTTGATCAATTATTATATCATTTACTAACAGGGACTTAGAAGAGAGAGATCTAATGTTTAATAGACCACATTTAACTGTTTTAGTCTGTGGTGCAGTTGAAGGTGCTATATTATTTTTTCTTTTTGAATTTTTATGCTTAAATAGATTTTTACTGGTTATTGGTGTTCTGGGAGCAGGCACCATCTCTACGGGGATGGGGTAATGAGGGGATGGCAGGGGGAGAGAAGCTGCAGACAGGTGTGTAAGACTACAACTCTGCTTACTGGTCCCAACCCTGGATAGTCACGGTTTGGAGGATTTAAGAAAATTGGCCAGATTTCTAGAAATGAGAGCTGCTCCATCCAAAGTGGGATGGATGCCGTCTCTCCTAACAAGACCAGGTTTTCCCCAGAAGCTTTTCCAATTATCTATGAAGCCCACCTCATTTTATGGACACCACTCAGACAGCCAGCAATTCAGGGAGAACATGCGGCTAAACATGTCATAAAACATGAATCTGGACCTAAGAAACTGATGGACATAACCATTTCTTAGAAATAAATCAAAAAGACCTTACCTCAATGTTAATGCCCCCTCCCCCCCAAAAAAGCAAACAAAAACAAACCTTTGAGCCAGATTTGAACCAAACTTAATGGGTCTTTTTTCAGCCCATCCCCCACCTTATCCACCAATTTTAATTTAAATCAGTTCATTAGTTTTTGCATAATCCTACTAAAAACTAAGCAAACAAAAACCAAACAACTGACAACATAATCTCCTTGGCAGAGGTCATTATATAAAGATTGACTTAAAGGATTCATTCGGTTTTGCACTGTCAGAAAGTTTGACATTTCAAATATGTAACTAGGTTTGCATTTTGGGGCAAATATGACTTTTAGATTGAAACAACTTTATACACATCTTCAAGCATCAGTCCGATGTTACAATCAAGAGAGCAATGTCCACGTCAATCACTGATCAATAAGTGCACAATAGGGCTGCCACAAATGACTATTTTGATAGTCAACTAGTCAACGATTATTTTTGTGATTAGTTGACTAGTCGGATCATATGTAATTAAGGCCTGCAGCATTTTCCGAGAAATGTCAGGGGATGAAAACATGAACATTTCCAAATCAGTGACTATTTCTTAGACTTCATTTACAGCAATCATTCAGAAATACAAACAGTGTGGTACTTTATAGTAAATGTGTGTCAGGTAGGCAGTTCTCAAAAAATAATGTCCATGCTGGAAGGAGACAAGTGAGGGAAGCCACCAAGACACAACTCTGGAAGAATGTTTGGCTTCTGTGAGTGGAGAAACTGGAAATAGTGCAACATTTTTATTTTCATCTTCATTTTACATATAGTCCCAACTTTTTCTGATTTGTGGTTGTTTCTGCTGCATTTCTGAAATTACAGAACTGCTTTAAAGAAAAGTGTGAACATTTTATTGTGTTTTAAAAGATTGTGGAGCAAATGCAAACACCAAACTCCTATAAAGAAGGAAAAAATAAACAGATGTGCAGGAAAACTTTGATATAAACTCAACAGAACAATGCAGGCTGATTTCGCTCCCCATATTTTTTGTAGAAATAAACCAGAATAAAATAAGAGGTAACGCACTTTGAAATTAATAAAACATATAGCTGCAGCTTATAAATAACTTTGAAAAATAACAAAAATCAGCAGTTTGTATTTTTATTCTGACTCCAGTTCATTTAGTGTGATGAAGTCATTTTTAAAAGTCATTTTTCTTTCTCCTCATCAGTCATGTTTTGTGGTTGAACATTACATTAAGCTTAAGATTGAATAAATACATACCTAGGTAAATAACAGCTGTTAAAGTTCAGAGTTCTCACCTGCTTTTTGTGATCTGTGCCTCTGAACATCAGCTTCTCCACAGCAGGGTTTTATTTTTATCTCATGTAAGCGTAATTTTTGCTCAGTTCATTTATATATTCTTATTTTTTAAGGATGTTTTAAGGATATCTGACCTTTAATTTCATCTCATGATCTCATAAATTCAGTATACGACGCGCACATGGTGTGAACAGGACGGTGCCATCAGAGCCTCACGGGTAGAGAAAGTGGAAAGAAGTAAAGGCAGCTCCATGCTTTGGTTTTGTTGTGTGTTTTTTTTTTACATGTTCTCTCGGGTTAAAATCATCTCTTTCTGCTCCGCGCTCGCTGTCTCAAGTGCACTGATGGTTCTTCAGTCTGCAGCCAGTTGACTCCGCGCGCATGCACACACGCACACAGCTCTGTCGGTAAACTGCGCATCTTAAACAGCTTTCAACAAGACGGCAACTGTTTTAATCGGCCGTCTTTCCCAAAATTTGAACGTCCAAATGACGGCAGGACGGCTTGCTGCCAAAAACTATGAATAGAGAGAAAAACAAAGACTTAAATAAAATAAACGACTCGTCGACTAATAAATTAGTTGTCGACAGTTTCAATAGTCGACGTAGTCCTGACTAGGGATGGGTATTGATAAGGTTTTATCGATATTGATGCCATTATCGATCCCCTTATCGATACCTCGTGAATTTTGTACTAAAAGTAGGCTTTACAGGTTTTCTATGTATTTCCTTGAGTCTTAAAGTAAGTAAATATGAGATTAGTCACTGTATCCTTGATCTCTGGACATAAATAAAAATAAACAAAACTGTGATTTGCTTTGAAGTTATTCAGACTGAATTCTATCGTTCTATCTTGACTTGTCAGAGAGCCGCGCAACATTTGGAGCTGTGTGAACAGAACGGAGGACGATTCTCGTTTCTTTCTCGCAACGAGACAGGAGTCCCAGTTAGTAACTTTAATCCGCACAAAAGTGACTCACGACTCATATTCAGGGATGAAAGAGGTGAAAAAAAAAAGCTGAAACCCAAAATTACCCCCCAACACCACCTGCACAAAAATGTTTGAATTCTCGAAGCTCTGAAATGCAATCTGGGACTATTCCAGACGATAAACTGGAGTGAGTGCAGCATCCATTTAGGTGAGAAAAAAAAAATGCAAGTTTCCTTATTCAGATTCATTCCAGTTGAATTCTGCTCTTACAAGGCTGCAGCAGTTTTCTAGTTTGGCAGAAAGTTCTGGAGGAAATCACAAAAGAAATTAACAAACTGAAAATATGGTTTGTCCGAACAAACTGTCATTAAACTTAAATAAGACAGGGATGAAATGGAGGTGTAAGAGTCACTAGGTGTTCACAGGAAACATTTATTTCTGTATGTATTTATTTATTTCTGTATGTATTTATTTATTTGTTAGTTGCTATTATATATTTTTTCTGTTGTGTTTCTATTCAGGTTATTTTGGTCTCTTTCTCTAAAATTGTATATAATAATCATTAGATTATTAATATATAAGCAAAAATAAATTTAAGGAATATTACAATTTGAAAACAAATGCACCCGAACGTGATGACGGCTGCAATTGCTAAATGCTAACTTTTAACATTGAAAATGCCATAGACATGCTAAATTGTAATCTATTGACATCGCTCCCGTTTTTAAGTTATAAAATACATCCATCAACTGTTTCAGAAGACCATAACAGGTCGGTTTAACATAGAAAGGGTAAATAATACTCACTGACGTATGCTCTTTAGGGTTTTAGCGGGGGAAAATTAAGCGAAAGAAAGAAATAAACGAAGCAATCGACCGAAGCATTGCTTCAATCTGCGAACCACGCTTCGATTGGTTCAAGGTTCAAAGCAAAGCCGCGCTGCAGAAAACTTGATTAAGGACCCGCTGCAGGGTCTGTAATCAATGTAGAGAAATGATACACCCACCAAAACAACGGCCACTCTGAAGGACCGATAACAGAATCATTAAGCACAAAGCTTATTGATGTCGGTGGATCGAATCATTTCTTAACGATACCCGAAAGGAACCGGTTCTCGATACCCATCCCTAGTCGTGACTAGTCCACTAGTTGTGGCAGCCCTAGTGCACAAGCAGGACAAAAAAACAAACAAACAAAAAAAAAAATCCAACAACAAAAATCCTTGAATAAAACTAGGTTTGGGATGACTACTCAATAGTTGACACTAGTTAGTACCCAACTAGTTGGATAATGCAGGGTGCAGAACAAGCAGGAACCAGCAGCTATCACTCTTTTCACTTAAAAGCTGCTAATCAATATCTTGCATCTCTACCACAAGCACAGTTTCCTGACATTAATGCCATGACTAGTCAAGGTCCAACCCTAATTATCACAAGCCAGCACCACTCTCGATGCAGAGTAACAGCAGCATATGAATTCACGAAAATGCTCGGTGTCATCTTAAAAATACTTCAACAACAACAGCACCAGCAGGCAGAGAGATTAGAAAATCGGCCAGTGAGTGACCTGGTGAAGGGAAAGAAAAACAATCTTTACCTCTTTCTGCGCTATGCCCATCTTATCTCTCCAGTGCATGAGAACTAAATCAGCCTTCTCCTTGGCAAACTTCTCCACTTCTTTGGCTGCTTTGCCCGCTATCCGCTGCCATTCAGGCACCTTGTTGCGGTTTAGCTGGTCCTGTTAGTCGGAGGCGGTGGGTGGAGGAATTAAAAAAAAAAAAAATACTACAATTAAAAGAGAGCAATTTATTTTCTACCAAACATATTGTTTAATCTGCAAAAATTCACAGATGAAATGGGTGTGTTCAGATACCGTGGCAATTTTTAGGTTGTCACGAACGTGCATTCTGTCCACATCTTTCTCCGGGACAGGGTCAGAACTGTCGAGGTAGGCTAGCAGCCCTGTAGGCTAAGAGCAATTTACCATGAATGTACTATTGGATATGCATCAAATATTTGTTTATTCAGTAGTTTAAATCAAACTGAAATGGAACCTTACCAGAATCCGCTTCAGGAGGTTCATGGCAACTGGGTTCTCTGCCGTCCACAGTCCCACTAGGTGACGACTCAGCTGCCTAACAATCAGACATAAAAAGTGGCTGCTGAAATTGCTTTCTCCTAGTAAATGGTATAATAAAAATTAAGACTTTAAAGCCAACACTGGCTACAATACAACAATCAATTCCTAAAGATAACTAAATATTGTATTTTGCTTGAACCTGTTGGTGAGCATCCGCTGGTCCGCGCTGATCGTGAACAAAGAGGTGTGCAGATGACGTGGCAGAGCTCCTTCACTCAAAGCCAGTTCTTGCATCTTTGTGGCTATTTCCTTATCTCCCTCCTACAAAGGCACCCACAAGTGGTCTGGTTAACTTCTTAAAACATGCCATCTCAAACCATGCAATATTCTTTTCAACATTTACCTCAATAATGGCCTTCATCACGAGGCCTGCTCCTTTTACTATTGCCATGGAGGGGTGCTAGAAATGAGGACATGTTTCAATGCTCGAACATTAAATGAATAAATGAGAAAAGCTGTAGTAATATGCTGCATCGCAAAGCAAAATTATGGGAATGTGCTTTTATTTTTAATCCAGCCTTATGCTCCTCTTCAGAGCCCCACCTGGAAGAGTTTGAAGAGGGTGCGGCCATTGGAGGCCACCATTTCAAGCAGCATATCAAACTGCTGGCCCTCAGTGGTTTCACTGTAGGGGGCGCAGAGGGCAAAGGTTAAGAAGTCCAGCAAAGAACTGATGACCAAGGCGCCAGTCCCGTGGTCCTGGGGAAGGAAATGATGATAAATTTGGGGAACGTGGAAAGATGAAGTGGCTTTGTTAGCCCGAGTGTGCTCACAATAAAAACACATACCACATTAGTGATGAATTTCTCAAGAAGGTTTTCTAGGAACTTCTTAGAGGACAGCAAAGAGGCTTTGTTCAGCTGCTCCTGTCTTAGGTCATAATCATCATGCATTGGCTGATGGGAAAGATGAAAAAAAAAAAAAAGCATCTCAGTCAAAACAACTAAAAATTGTTAGAATCAGAATAACCTTTATTTGCCAAGTATCCTCAAAGAATACAAGGAATTTGACTCCAGTTTAAACTGTACTCTCTCTGCACAAGCAGGTGTAAATATACACTAAACAATTCACAATTAAAATAAAAAAAAAAAATCACAACACAAAAATGTGCAAATTAAAATGTTCAGTAAAAAATGTGTACAAAGGAAAAACAGACAGACTGAGGTTGTACATGAGGTATATGAATTAGTGACTTTTATGATAGGTATTGTGGTAGGTTAAATTATTCATCGGTGTATTTTCTCTAAAGTCAGATATGGATACAAGAAAAAGGCAGATCCGTTATACTGTTGGCATGTAAGTATTTGTTGAGTTCAGCATCTACATAAAACACTTACACACATAAGGGCACAAAGCATGTCGATAGCAGCATGTGTCACACCGTTATTATTCCTCTTTAAAGCTCTTACAGTCTTCACTCCCAACTTCTCCCTGAACCTGGAACACAGAAACATGATTTCAAAACAATTTCACATTACCAAACGGGGCTGTGTGTTGATAAAAATTAAGGTGTAGAGACTCAATATTGTTATGACAGACTGAAGTATTTTATATGTGAAATGAAAAGTACACGTTTGAAAAAGGGAATTTAAAATATTTTAATTCTAAATTAAAGTCCAAATGGAAACATTTCTTGGTGATTGGTTGTAATCACAATAAGATGATTATACAAATAACTACATTTAGACATTAATATCTCTTCACAACTTAAACTTCAATTTGAATAAACTTTTTCTTTGTGAAAATAAGATACCATGTGTTGGGTTACTTCAAACTATAAGGGCTGTGTTTCAGCATTTTAATTTCTGGTTGCCAAGACTTCAGTGGTATGTTAATTTAAAATGTGACATTTTAGAAAAAAGAGAAAATGTTTCAAAACTTTTGAGTGGTAGTGCACATATACTGGATTCAGCCGGTTGGAAAAGGTCTGGGGTTGGATGCCCAAAAATTCATTGCTTTAAAAATTATCCTTTTTTTCCCCTGTCTGCCACGTGTCTTCCCCCACAACCCACCCCGACCAAATACAAAAACATACCATCATTCTCCAAAATTTACTGAACAGCAAAACACAAACATAAATGCATATATTTATAGTAGTATGTTGAGACTAACATCAAACTACTCCAGCAATGAATTACTCAGGAGAACAGATTGTGGCTCATTTGTAAGTCCACGGGAACAGAGACTAAACGGTAAATACAGCTCCTCTCATACATCTCAGTAACCCACAACAACTATAAATAATTATAATACAACAGATTATCTCTTAATAAATATTTACTGCACAGAAATAATAAAAAAAAAAAATATATATATATATATATATATATATATAACATGCAAAGTAGACAGCTGGAGAGCAACGGAGGCACAAATATGAGCGGGTGAGATGGCGAGAGTGGAGGATAAGACAAATCAAAGTTGAACAAAGTGAAACTCTGTGACTGATGTGTCTCTCAGTGCTCGAGATGAAAGCAGAACACCGATGAAAGAAAAGCAGCTTCACTGACATGCAGCAAAGTCAAAGACAAGAAAGAGAAACAAAGGGCAGACTGAGATGTATGGATTCATATTTACGTTCCATCTGTGAGTCCAGACCATTGACCAGACCTTGGAATGACAGAGCATGCTTGTTACCAGCAGCTCATCAAAATATGATTAAAAAGGGAGTTTGGGGGGGGGGGGGGGGGGGGGGGGAGAGTAGAGTCTTGTAATGCAACCTTACTTAGGCAGCTGAGTGAAAGCCTGGAAACCAGCTTTAGAGGCCACCAGTCGTCGAATGGCCTGGAAATGGCTCTCCAGCTCAGCATTGAGAGTTGGCAGTTCAGCCTCCTGGGATAAAAGCGCCAGGATAGCGTTGTTTATGAGCTTCTCTTTGTTCTCAGAGAAAAGGCCCTGATAAAAGAAGAGCGAGAGAAACGAGTGTGAAACATGTTTGGGCAGAGGGATGTGCAAGAATCACTGAACATACTCACGTCTTGGGTTACCGCGTGCAGCACGCCGCTATAAGATATGTTGGCGTTAAATCTGAACACTGCATCAGCAAAGTTTCCATCTGAGTGAAAGAGGGGAAATGGAATAATGAAACAGGTCAAATTTGACTAAAAACTGTTTTTTTTTTTTGTTTTGTTGTTTTTTTTTTTGTTTTGTTTTGTTTTTTTTTTTTTTTTACACACACCATGAAGGCTCAAACACTTGTTTTTAACAACGAGCCAGCATTCATTGTGCACATTCTCCGATATACGAGGTCTGTTAGAAAAGTATCCGACCTTATTATTTTTTTAAAAACCATATAGATTTGAATCACGTGTGATTGCGTCAGACAAACTTGAACCCTCGTGCGCATGCGTGAGTTTTTCATGCCTGTCGGTTGCGTCATTCGCCTGTGAGCAGGCTTTGAGTGAGGTGTGGTCCACCCCTCTCGTCTATTTTTTATTGCGAAAAAATGTTTGAAGATTTGGAGCTTTGCTGCATCAATTTTTTTCCAGAAACTGTGAGAGACCTCCAGGTGGACAACGTTCGAAAAATTAATATGGCTTTCAGGGACGATTTTATGGGGATTAAACAGATTATGGGGTGTTACTGCCACTTTAAGGACGGCCCACAACTGCTGAGAGCGCGGCACGCTCCCAGCCCCCATCGACAGGCTGACACCCCGCTGGAACAACCAGATCATTTCCAACGTGAAAGCTTTGTTGATCCGGGACCTTGTCTGACTTTCACAAAAAGGCAGAAGATGTGGACATCAGCACTTTTTCCGGCACATTCCACCGTTACAGGAGTTTATTTTCATGCAAAGAAAAGCGGAGGGACGAGCCACGGCTCCGTTCATTACGCGGGACAAAACCACCTCAGTGTTGGTCTCTCAGGACAGCTTTCAGGTGGATTTCAGACAGATTCCGGTTGCTTTCCAGTCATGTGAATATCCGACTGTGATTGTGCATGAGCTGGACATGCCAGAACATGTCCCGTGAGGCTTCATCACGGCGTTGCTTTGCGCCGAGCGGCTGCATCGCGACACGCGGAACTCCTCCGCACGTCCGTCTTAATGTGCCGGAAAAAGTGCTGATGTCCACGTCTTTTCACAATTCCTGTGCTAGTCAGATGACATACTGGATCAAGACAGCGTCCAGTTTAAAAATGAACGGCACATTTCACTGTTACAGGAGTTTTTGTCATGGAAAGAGAAGCTGCTCCACCGCGCGTCACGGTGCAGCCGCGACGGCGCAAAGCAACGCCGTGATGAAGCCTCACGGGACATGTTCTGGCATGTCCAGCTCATGCACAATCACAATCGAAAGCTGTCCTGAGAGACCAACACCGAAGTGGTTTTGTGCCGCGCCATGAGCGGCACGGTGGCACGTCCCTCCGCTTTTCTTTCCATGAGAAAAAACTCCTGTAACGGTGGAATGTGCCAAAAAAGTGCTGATGTCCACATCTTCTGCCTTTTTGTGAAAGTCAGAAGAAGTCCCGGATCAACAAAGCTTTCACGTTGGAAACGATCTGGTTGTTCCAGCGGGGTGTCAGCCTGTCGATGGGGGCTGGGAGCGCGCCGCGCTCTCAGCAGTTGTGGGCCGTCCTTAAAGCGGCAGTAACACCCCGTAATCTGTTTAATCCCCATAAAATCGTCCCTGAAAGCCATATTAATTTTTCGAACGGTGTCCACCTGGAGGTCTCTCACAGTTTCTGGAAAAAAAATTGATGCAGCAAAGCTCCAAATCGTTCAGACATTTATTCGCAATAGAAAATAGACGAGAGGGGTGGACCACACCTCACTCAAAGCCTGCTCACAGGCGAATGACGCAACCGACAGGCATGAAAAAACTCACGCATGTGCACGAGGGTTCAAGCTTGTCTGACGCAATCACACGTGATTCAAATCCATATGGTTTTAAAAAAAATAATAAGGTCGGATACTTTTCTAACAGACCTCGTAGTTACAATGTTGGCAAGCGACAAAACTTGGGGACAGCATAATCATTGGAAAATATTTTTCTGGAACAATATTAACAGCCAGAGAGCAGAAAGTTTTGATGACTAACTGCTTTTGTAAAATAATTACCATGCGTGGCAGGTATGAAAAGCATCTGTCTGACCTCTGAAGGCTAATCTTTCATCTTCATGCAAGTTACCGAGGGAAAAATATGAACTTAAACAACAACAAAAAAAGACATACACACAGACGTGCACACATACACATGTATACACACGTATATACAGTGCCCTCTAAAAGTATTGGGCGCCTTAGTATTTCACACATTTTAATTTGTTTATGCCATTTAAAATACAAAGTAAATCAGGCTTCTCAATACAAAAAAATTTCTATAATTATATTCTTTAAACTCTAACTTAAAGCAAATCTCTATAACTTGCTATAAAGTAAATAAAAATATAAAAGCCAAGATGATGGGTTCCATTAAGTAATGGAATGCTTTGGTATAACACCTGGAAATCAGTTTTATTTAGGGCCGGGTACAGAACTTCGGTTCTTTTGTGGCACCGACTGAAATGCTTCGGTACTACAGAGTATCGAAACATGCCTCGTCTTTCGGTACCCAGGTTAATCACGTGCAAGAAGAGTGGCCCGCAGCCACCCTCCTCTCAGCATCCAAGTCCGCCTGTGTATGTTAGAGCACGAGCAGCCTGATTCAAAATCTCCACCACCAGACTCCGCTTCAACTGCAACTTAATACGTGCATCGTTTTGAAGCTTGAAGCAATGAAGCACTGTTCCAACCCGCTGCTTCAGTTCTTTGCTTCACTGCCTTTCAGAAGTGGCAAATCTGCTTCTTAATTCCTCTCAGAGCCATTAAAATATGTCAACTGTGAGTCACTTTTGTGCAGATTAAAGTCACTAACTGGGTCTCCTGACTTGTTGCGAGAAAGAAACGCTCCGTTCAGACAGCTCCAAACGCTGCGCGGCTCTCTGCCGAGCAAGTCACGTTAGAAATATAGAATCCAGCCAGAATTAATAACTCCAAAGGAAATCGGCATTTAAATCAAATGACACCTCTTTCCAAATGTTGTAATACAAACAAACTGCAATCGATCAAAAGTTTTTTTCCTCCCAAAATGAGACGTTCTGCGCTGACGTGCAGCTGAGCTCAGCTCAGATTCTATGGCAAGACATTCATGCCAAAATGTATGAAAGGAAATGCTTTTGACAAAAACTACAGAGTGTTTTCAAGTGTTCTTTTGCACTGGAAATTATTTGTTACTTATTTTTTATGTAAGAAAACTGATTGGAGTGGAAAATTACCAAAGCTGAAAAATACAACTCAAGATTTGTACTATGTGTAATGTAATTTTCTTTTTGTAAGAACTGAGCTTATAAAATTGGTATCGAAAAAATTTTGTTCAGGAATCGGCATAGAAGTGAAGGTATCGAAATTGGTACCGGTATCAAAAATTTTTTGATTGATACCCAGCCCTAGTTTTATTGCCAGTATTCTTCACAAAAGTCAGGGGATGGACACATGAACATTTCCAAGTCACTGAATGTGTCTTGGACTTTATTTACATCAATTATAAAGAAATACAAACAATATGGCACAATATGGTAAATCTGTATGTAGTAGACTAGGGGTTTTCAAAGTGTGGGAGAGTGAGCCCCCCACCCTGAGAGCAAATGAATAGCTGCTGCCGACACACACAATTTCTTCGTGTTTCTTTTTATTCTTTTACAAATCGTAAACACATTTTAAATGATTTGTGTGTTTTTAAGGAACTGTCTATGCATTTACAAATTTTACAGCCTTGTAAACATTTTAAACACATTTTTAAAGAACTTTCTATTCTTCTATTTTTACCTTTTGTCATATTTTAAAGATCATTTTTTAAAAACATTTAAGCATCTCTGTTTTTAAATGTCTTTGGCATAACTAAAATCTTAAATAATATTAATTCAACTTTTATACATATTTAGTCTCACCTCTTGTTTAGTGTGAGCAATGAGTCCGGCTCTTTGACGCACACAGACGGCTGATGCGGGGATGCACTGTGGAGAGGAGCAAACGAAGATCGTCCTCTACTTCTTTTTTTGGTTTCCCCAAACTCTGTCTTCTCACTGGTAGATTTACACTCTAAAATTTTATTCATTTTGCTCCTGGCATGTTAGCTAACAATGTTTTCTTTTACCTTTTCCCCCTTCTTTTTTTGGTAGACTGTTTTTTTTTTTGTTTTTTTTTACACCCCCCCCCAAAGAACTCTGGTGCCACCTGGGGGTGGGTGCCTCACAGTTTGAAAAACACTGGAGTAGACAGTTCTCAAAAACGGTAACTGTGCAAGAAGGAGACGGGTGAGGAAAGCCACCAAGACACCTGGACAACCCAAAAGAAGTTACAGGGTTTTCTGGCGGTGATTAGTGTGCACATTGGCATAGTGCACATTTTAACCAACTTCATTGTGTCTTTTAGCCTAGGATTGTGCCTCGCCTCAACGATATCCAGTGGTACCACTCCATTTCATCCGTAATCTTTCAGAAAACTTACTGAAACGAACAAACTGAGCACAAAGTATGTTCCCACGGCTCTGTCTGTATCCATATTTAACGATGAGCATAAATGAGCCTGAAATCTCACCACAACGCTAATAGCTTTAACTTACTAGGTGGCGCTGCCAGGAATTTGAGATGCAGACTCTCCACTTCCTCATCCACAGGCATGCTCATCAAGCCCCATCGTTGACCTCGCTGTGTTGGAGCCATCTTAACACACACGTCCCTGTTGCCTGATGCACGAACTCCATCGAGAAGGCTGGCTAACAAAGAGTCCCTACACAAACGTACACAGTTATGAAGACCAGAAAATGGAGATCTCTCTTTCACACACAAGAAAATTACTCCAGATAGGGTGCATCCATAAAGTAGTCACAGCGCTTCACTTTTTCCATTTTGTTACGTTTACAGCCTTATTCCAAAATGGATGAAATTACGTTTTTCAAAATTCAACACGGAATACCCTTATTATGACTATGTAAAAAAGGTTTTTTGATATTTTTGCAAAATTATTAAAATAAAAAAAAAACAAAGAAATCACATGTACATGAGGATTCACATGAAGCTCAAAATTGACTGTTTGCACTGATCATCTTCGAGATGTTTCTACAGTTTAACTGAAGTCCACCTGAGGTAAATTCAGATGATTGGACATGATTTGGAAAGGCACACACCTGTCTACATACAAGGTCCCACAATTGACACGCTCCTCATCCAACCTGATGGAGCTTAAGAGGTGCTACAAAGAGGAATGGGCAAAACTGTCCAAGCTTGTGGCATCATATTCAAGAAGACTTGAGGCTGTAATTGCTGCCAAAGGTGCATCAACAAAGTATTGAGCAAAGGGTGTGAAAATTTATGTACATGTAAATTAAGTATTTCTTTTAATAAATTAGCAAAAAAAAAAAAACCTTTTCATGTTGTCATTATGGGGTGTTGTGAGTAGAATGTTGAGGGAAAAATGAATTTACTCCATTTAGAAATAAGGCTATTGGGCCTTTCACACTGAATCTGTCAGGCCAATGCGTCAACGGATCGGGATCCGTCAAATCCGTCGGATGACGTCAGACGCGTCGCTTTGGAAGCCGTAAAAAAAAAAAAAGGAAAAAAAAAGTGGGGGGCAGAGATTGCCACGTCACACTCTGGCTGTTTCCACAATCTGAAAAACTTCAGCAATCGCCATCTTGAATTTGGGTGGCCTGAACCACAAAAAAAGCTTTAAAAAACAGCAGTAGAATGATTCTCCCATCACCCTGCTGGAAGAAGCTTTTTTTTTCAGCTACTTTTCGGAGTGACGCCGACCAAGGAGGAGGATGGATGAGGAGGACCGACGATCGAACCGCGACAGCGGACCAAACCGCACGGAGAAGCCGGCCTTGAGGCATCATCACTGGGCAGACCGAGGCAGGCAGTCGGGGTGATGGAGCAGACCCACTCAGTCCGAAATCTTCCACTTTTTGGATATATGCGAAGTCCCAGTTTGCCCAACGGAGTTTAGTTCTGCAGCTTTATCGAGGTGAGAATAATGTAAAAATAAAACGTGACATTTACTTAACTGCTTTGAAGGTTTAATGATCGGCTAACGTTAGCGTAGCCTTTTAGCACAGTTGATCTGAGGGAACACTAATTTCTAAATGGTTCAGTCTTTTTATTTTTACCAAATAAAGGTACAGCTTTTTTCAGACACCACAAAAGCTCAACTTTAAATAACTTATTTTTTTGGGCGTTTTTTCCATCTTTTTTTTTTTTCCCATTATATATATATATATATATATATATATATATATATATATATATATATATATATATATATATATATATATATATATATATATATATATATATATATATATATATATATATATAAACTGTTTAGTGTTTCTTTATATTTAAAGAAATATTTTTATTTGTCCCAATCAGGAACATTTGCTGTGCAGACAACCAAACTTCCATTGATGAGCTGAACACCACAAAGTCCAGTCGAAAGAAAACATCTCTGCTTTTCAGCAACACCACCAGAGTTCAAACCTGCAGAAGAGACCTTCATCTGGTCCAGAGAATCCAGCAGAACATCACCTGCTTCTAAATAAAGGCTCTTTGAACAGCAACTATTTTATTATTTTTTAAAAAGCTGCTTCATTTTATATTTTAACAATAAATGAACAGATCATTAAAAATGTCCAAAAAATCAAAGTCAAAAGACATTTGCACAGGTAGAAGCTCTCCACTTATTGTGCTCAAATTCATATTTTAGAAATGACTCTGTCCTGATAGCAACATTAAAGGCAATTACATATTTTGGCGAAATTACAAGTTGAAATGACTCTCATCATGAGGTTTGTCACAGAAATCCTACTTTACAATCACACTGCAGTCATTGTTATATTATTTCCTGTTGCATTTATAATAAACAGTATTTATTTACAGTGTCTGTTTTTCTGTTTAAAATGAGATATAAATAATCTACCAGAATTTTAAAAAATGTACAAATTTCCATGTTATTTTGTCTAAAAATAAATGTCTGAGGTTCCTTATGTTAAACAAGAAATGAAATAATCTGAAATAACAGGTGGTTTTAATTTACAGACGAAAGGTTTCTAAAGAACCATTTATTGATTTATTTAGCTATTTTAATTACAAGTGTTCTAAACTGTTTTTTGACAGTAATCAGAAATAATGAGGTAACAACAAAAAACATTTCGAAGGATTTTTCTTCAGAAAACTGCTCCATAAATGAGCAGTCCTGTGACACGTTTCTGTTTTGCACGGATCAATGGTTTCCACCGATTCATTTTGTAGAGATCAGTGGTTTCCCCTTCCAAGATGGTGGCCAATGCGGTTTCTGCCACCCGTCTTCCGTGTTTTGGCCCGACGCGTCGTTCCTATTGGACAACGCAAAGGTACGTCAAAGCTCAGCAGGTCGGAAGTTGGATTGGCTTGAACTTTGACACCGTCAGCCTGCTGACAAGCGGCAATGCGCGCTCCCGTTAGATGCGTCGGTTTAGCTCGGCTTTTGACGCGACGCATCTGAAACGCATCGCATCTCATTGAAAACAATGCTTTTTAGACCGATTTTTGACGGATCTGACAGATTCAGTGTGAAAGGCCCTTATAACAAAATGTGAAAAAAGTGAAGCGCTGTGGATACTTTCCCGATGCACTGTAAGCATAATTTGAATAGTACAGAAAGAAAAATAAAGTAACCTGTTGTACCTAAAATCCCTACACACCAAACTGCTCTACAGCCTTTGATTTTGTAACATTTCATCATATTTCTTCCTCAGGAGTTTCTGTGTTAGATTTTGCTGTAGTATCTGTTAATGCTGTTGTAAACAGTCCAACAGCCATGGGACAATGTGTTTTGGACATTCAGTGCTTTGAAATGACTTTTAGTGTTGGGTATACTTGTCGTTAACGTCAGCACTGATGTCAGCTTATCCCCTTTCAGGGAGGTGATGGTCTAGTGGTTTACACGTTGGACCAGAGGATCCTCAGTTCAAATCCCAGGCTGACCGGAAAATCACTAAGGGCCCTTCAGCAAGGTCCTTAATCCCCTAGTTGCTCCCGGTGTGTACTGAGTACCTTATATGGCAGCATCCTCACATCGGGGTGAATATGAGGCATTATTTGTAATGCGCTTTGAGTGTCTTATGCAGATGGAAAAGCACTATATAAATGCAGCCCATTTTATCCCCACCTGTACCCCAATGCATTAGTCATCTAATGTGACAGAGGTTATCCTTTGACAGTACAATTCTTGTGTTCTGGGTGCAACTGGTAATGCAGTGAAATGCTTTTACTGTCAAGCGCAGTCAGAGATATGAATTTACAGTTCGTCCTGACAAAGCAATGGCAGCAGGGGGACGGACCATAACTATGTCAATAATGTTCATACAAACACCTAATATATTCAAGACAAGCACAGAACTGAGGAAACGGTCAAATTCCATGCAGCTCTTTCCAGAAATTTATGCAACAGTTTGTCATATGATCCAGGTGTACAGAAACCTTTACAATACCCCCTTTTCCCACTCCAAGGAGCCAGATCAAAACTTCTACAAAAACAATTCAAGTGTCAGCTGTGTGTACCTTTCAGTCGAAGAGAACTTTCTGATCTGGCCTCTGATAAATTCAACTGTAAACACCTGAGGGTTGTCTACATCACAGATGAGAGCAAATACCTGAAGGGAGATGAGGGAGAGAAAACGCTTTACTCAAATCACACATTATTTCACTCGAGCTGTTCATTTTCTGTGTTGCAACTGAAATATTATAAATGAAAGAACTTCTCCCTCTTGTATGAAGTTAAAGCACGAAAAACTCACGTCAGATTTTCGGACTGAGTGCCTACCTCCCCAAAAGGTTTGATGGTTACTATGTTGTACGAAGCTGGATCTCTCTCCACTAGGCACGTCTCCGTCAAGGCTAGGATACGTTTAACAGGCTCCTTAGAGAGAGACAGAAGACCAAGATCAGTCATAATACAGGAAAGGAGCTTCAACTAAGAAATATAGATGTAGATACGTAAACAATGTACAGTACATGCTGGTGAATTAAACATTAAGCATTTCATTATCATCTACATATGTAGCACCGTACAGTGTCATTTGCATCAAGTGTTTCGAAAAGCTATCTGCCCATTTTCCACAAAGAAACGATATTCATGAACACACCAACTTTGGAATGTAATCATTTTCAGTAAAATAATACACCATTAAAGAAAACAAGTATTATTTGTTCAACCAAGATGGGGGGGGGGGGTATAAAAAAAAAACTAAATCCTGGGTTTTAATTTGGGCTGCTTTCCTTTATGTTCCCAAGTTTCTTATATTTTTGTGCAATACAATGTAGAGCTGCAAGTGGGACCATGACCTTTAAGAGACATCACCTAAAAACGATCTGAATTACGGAGACGGAAAATTTTGATTTGGGTGTCGTGCTTGAATCTTATTATTCTAATTTTTTTTTTCTTTTCTTTTTAAAGCTCCCTGCCCTTAAAGCTGTACGGCCTTTGGTTTTTGCTTTTTTTTAGATTCATCCAAGTCCTACAAACAATTTTCTTTACCACCACTATAATTTTATTCCTTACAGTTTAAATAAGTGATTTGGAATATTATATTGCCAATATGATCAAAATTCATACAGTCTGAAATTAATTTAGAATTCTGACCCCTAATGGGATAAAATTCAAGCAATCTGATGCTTACATTTGGCAGCGATGTCACATATCATGTAGGGAGTTTCCCCAAGCTGTACAAGGATGCTGGGAAGGAAATTTAAACAGATTTCACAAATGACAGACATGGAGAGCTAAATGTGGTAGACCTGCCAATGTGACTGAAAGCGCAAGAAAAAAAAAAGCTGAGGAAGAGCTAAAGTGGAGGAGGCAGCTGATAAACATAAGTAATCAGAGTATGCACATCAAAGGCTCAGGAGAGGATTGCTGTGCAGAGGGCGAAGAAGCTCTCTACACACCGGGAGCAACTTGAGGATTAAGGACCTTGCCCAAGGGCCCTTAGCTATTTTCTGGTCTGGCTGGGTTTTCAAAAGAGGATCCTCTGGTCTGAAGCCCAACACTTAACCACTAGACCATTACCTCCCCAAAATGCTTAATGTCTACACCTGCAATACAATGCTAATCTGAGTTGAAATGCCTGAAATTGTGTGAGTTGTGTTGACCAGCTGATCGTTGCCAGCAAAATGACCGGAAGTGGGTCAGGTCACAGGTGATGTCAAAACCTCACACGTGCACACGCGTTCATCCTGCAGTTCATTTGCACAATGGCGAAGAAGGAAGAGAAAATATTCGACACTGAATTTCCCCCAGATAAATATGTTCTCTTCATTAAAATGAGCTGTAATTTTGCAACATGTTACAAAAATAAACCTAAAATATAATGCGTGGATTTAGGTAGAAACTAAATTGTCAGTTCTGTTAAATTTGCAAGGCCCTACAGCTTTAAAAAAAAAAAAAAAAAAAAAAAAAAAAAAAAAAAAAAAACACCACCACCACCACATTGGTTCTACACTCAGGTGCTTAAATGCAGCTGAACCAAAACTTTTAATTATGATTATGATTAATATTATTAATTGAATGACATGAATTAAGTCGAAGGCAAAGTCACCAACTTGGAAATGTTCATGCATTCATGCTATGAGTTGTGGCTGTAAAAGTGACGATTTAGCTATATGACAGTAGCACATTTTGTTTATCATGTTGTAGAGATTTATTTTCATTTTGAGTTTAAGGAGTTTTAAAGAGTATATATTTAGGAATTTTAACATAAAGAATTACTTTTTTATTTGATAAAAAAAAAATTGTAAAACTAAAGGGAGAACAAACATTGGTCACAACAGCAATAAGTAGAACAAAGAAAAATAAAAAGAAGCATTCGGTTCTTACAGGGTGGCGAGGAGAGATTTTCTGAACCACAAATTCAGCCAGAGAAGTGATACTCTCATCGGAACTGTACTTCCCCAACCTGTCTGTCACAAATCCCTCAAAGGTCAGCGCCTCCTTCCTCACTCGCAGCGTAATGCCGATGAAGTTCCCAGCGTGCTCTATGGAGCTACGGATGATTTCATCCCGGTGCTCTGAGGCAAAGAGATGCTGTGAAAGAAGAACAGTAGAAGTGGGAAAACAAAAAAGGAATTTTTAGACCAAAAAAAATAACAAAAACACTATGGCAAGGAAACACAAATCTGCACAAACAAATTGTGTGGGAGCATACCAGCCTGCTGAAGCCACCATAAACAATGCAGAAACCTCCCTGATAATCCGAGACCTCGACAAAACCTTCTATGTTGCGATAGTCGTAAGAACACACCATCCGGTTAGTATGAGGGTCAATCTGGTCAATGCCTCCTGGTGTCACCTCTAAGCTCACAGGCTTCCGTGTGTCACTCCAGTGGTGCTTGTAGCAGTTGTAACGCTGTTTGACATGTTGTCAGACTTTAGTTATATATCCTCACCGCAACGAGTGAAAAAGTAATCTTCAGAGATTGTAGTACTTACCCTGCCAGTTATCTTTCCTTCTGAAAACTCTGTTCTGAATCTCTGCAAAAAATAAGGGGGGGGGGGGTAGATCTGTCATTGCAATTATTTAAACAGAAATAAATAAATGGAGAAAGAAGAAGAAAGAAAGTGAAGAAGGAGGAAGAAGCAGCTGCAGCAGCATTTATTCACCACAAAATAAATTGTATAGCCTGCTCTCTGGGGAAATACAAATGTCCAGTGATGTTTCAAAACTCAATCATGCTGTAACAAAATAAAAATTACAACAGTGAGGTGTGAGATTTGCATTAAGTTATTTTGCTGCATTTTTATGTTTGCCAAACCCTCATTTACCTTCAACACTAAATACGGACACGGGCTGAGCCTGCTGTCTGTATTTGTGCATGTTTTTTGAAAGCTCATCAACACAGATGAAACTGAGCAGTACCACCGGAAACTGAGGGCAATAGCTGCTAATATGAGCAACAGGTTGGTCGTCGAGTCCCAGAGCAGCCTGTACTCAAGGTTCTGGAAATGGAGCAACAGCTCCACCTGGTGGACTTTTACCATCAATGCAGGTACAATTGAATTTTGCCAAGAGCTCCAGTAGACAATAGTTCAAACAAGACAAAGCCCAAGGTAAAAAGACATAGACATTTAACAAAATTGCAGACGTTTTTGAAGAGAGGTTATGCAAGCTGCTCAAAAATTATTTTAGTATTTAATGGCCTCACAGGCCATCAGTTTGGACTCTTCTACAGTAGATACATTATGATCTCTTTAACCATCACCATATTTGATTTCAACAGAAACCTTAGAGTTTGTACAGTGCCCTCTAGAGGGTGTACTGCTGAACATTACTGCCAACACAAAAGCATTTATGAAAGTACTTAAGGCAAGCAGTGATTGTTGCTTCTATTTCAACACACACAGAGGTGCGTGACCAGAAATGAGCCTTAATTCATGGCTTGAAAGCATGAATAAGTAATATGACAGAATATTCACTTGTTGTGAATCATGACACTAATGTGGTAGAGCTGGAAGTCTGTTTACTCACCAAAGCCTCTGTAAGCAGCTCTGTCCGATGTTCTGTTGAGAACTTCAGCGTTTCTGACTTCTTGCCACTGCCCTTGCGGAATGTGAGGTTGAATTCTGTTCCCTGACCTTTTCCTACTGGACCAATACTGCAGATGTCTCCATAAGGCCACTGGCATCACAGACATAAACACACTGGTTTAGCAGCATCACAGACAGACAGACAATCATTTCAAGAGAATGTCTAGACCAGCACCAGGTTAAACAAAATGTTTTTTGGACCCAGATCAGAAAGTGTCACATCACTGAAGAAATATATATATAAACAAAAAGAGGTGTTGAATGAGTACTTTGGGTAATCCGCATTTTGGTTTGGCACGATTAATTTTCTGATATCTTATGGGTTTTAACTGCAACTGTTATCAGGCTCATTCATAATAGGTTCTCTTATGTTTCATATGGTGGGGCAGATTGTGTATTTTATGGTAAAGAAATCAAAATTTGCAAAGATGTACAACACCAATAATAATAACACTAATAAATTCACTCTCACTCTTGAAACAATGCAATCAATTGTGATAGGAATGGATTAAGTTTGTAAGAAAACCACAATATGTACAAAAACATACGTTAAACTGATGCCAACCATAAGTACATTGATTTAAAAAAAAGTCCGCGCTTGGCATCATATCCAATTATATATAGTAAGCAAAGATGTGTGAAATCTGGTGCATTTAAGCATAAAATGCACAACTGTTTCACATATCTGCCCTGTCAATGGGTCTGTCTCTAGTCAACAAATTTAATTAGCTTCCCAACCTAGGTTAGACTTGCACTGATTTCCACTTGAGAGAGTAACTCAATAGCTCAAAGTCAAATGTAACATCCAGTTTAATGGCTCTGTATGCCAAAACGCAAACAACGTACATGAACAGGGATGGGTCCTATTTGAACAGCAATGACAAAGAAAAATATATCAAAAAACTTATCAAGCGGGTGCATGTAAACCTGCATCTCCTGTATTAAATGGGTATAAGCATGATACAGTGGATTGCAAAAGTATTCAGGCCTTTGGTATTTCACACATTTTAATTTGTTTATGGTGTTTCAAATACATAAAGTAAATCAGGCTTCTCAAAATAAAAATTTCTAAAATGATCTTCCTTAGACTCAAACTGAAAACAAATCTCTATAACTTGATATAAATTAATTAAAAATATAAAAGCCAAGATGATGGGTTGCATAAGCAATCAGCCCCTTTGGTATAATACCTATAAATAATCAGTTTAATCAATCAATTCAATCAATTTTATTTATATAGCGCCAAATCACAACAAACAGTTGACCCAAGGCGCTTTATATTGTAAGGCAAGGCCATACAATAATTCCGTAAAAACCCCAACGGTCAAAACGACCCCCTGTGAGCAAGCACTTGGCGACAGTGGGAAGGAAAAACTCCCTTTTAACAGGAAGAAACCTCCAGCAGAACCAGGCTCAGGGAGGGGCAGTCTTCTGCTGGGACTGGTTGGGGCTGAGGGAGAGAACCAGGAAAAAGACATGCTGTGGAGGGGAGCAGAGATCAATCACTAATGATTAAATGCAGAGTGGTGCATACAGAGCAAAAAGAGAAAGAAACACTCAGTGCATCATGGGAACCCCCCAGCAGTCTAAGTCTATAGCTGCATAACTAAGGGATGGTTCAGGGTCACCTGATCCAGCCCTAACTATAAGCTTTAGCAAAAAGGAAAGTTTTAAGCCTAATCTTAAAAGTAGAGAGGGTGTCTGTCTCCCTGATCTGAATTGGGAGCTGGTTCCACAGGAGAGGAGCCTGAAAGCTGAAGGCTCTGCCTCCCATTCTACTCTTACAAACCCTAGGAACTACAAGTAAGCCTGCAGTCTGAGAGCGAAGCGCTCTATTGGGGTGATATGGTACTATGAGGTCCCTAAGATAAGATGGGACCTGATTATTCAAAACCTTATAAGTAAGAAGAAGAATTTTAAATTCTATTCTAGAATTAACAGGAAGCCAATGAAGAGAGGCCAATATGGGTGAGATATGCTCTCTCCTTCTAGTCCCCGCTAGTACTCTAGCTGCAGCATTTTGAATTAACTGAAGGCTTTTCAGGGAACTTTTAGGACAACCTGATAATAATGAATTACAATAGTCCAGCCTAGAGGAAATAAATGCATGAATTAGTTTTTCAGCATCACTCTGAGACAAGACCTTTCTAATTTTAGAGATATTGCGTACATGCAAAAAAGCAGTCCTACATATTTGTTTAATATGCGCATTGAATGACATATCCTGATCAAAAATGACTCCAAGATTTCTCACAGTATTACTAGAGGTCAGGGTAATGCCATCCAGAGTAAGGATCTGGTTAGACACCATGTTTCTAAGATTTGTGGGGCCAAGTACAATAACTTCAGTTTTATCTGAGTTTAAAAGCAGGAAATTAGAGGTCATCCATGTCTTTATGTCTGTAAGACAATCTTGCAGTTTAGCTAATTGGTGTGTGTCCTCTGGCTTCATGGATAGATAAAGCTGGGTATCATCTGCGTAACAATGAAAATTTAAGCAATGCCGTCTAATAATACTGCCTAAGGGAAGCATGTATAAAGTGAATAAAATTGGTCCTAGCACAGAACCTTGTGGAACTCCATAATTAACCTTAGTCTGTGAAGAAGATTCCCCATTTACATGAACAAATTGTAATCTATTAGATAAATATGATTCAAACCACCGCAGTGCAGTGCCTTTAATACCTATGGCATGCTCTAATCTCTAATAAGATTTTATGGTCAACAGTATCAAAAGCAGCACTGAGGTCTAACAGAACAAGCACAGAGATTTGTCCACTGTCTGAGGCCATAAGAAGATCATTTGTAACCTTCACTAATGCTGTTTCTGTACTATGATGAATTCTAAAACCTGACTGAAACTCTTCAAATAGACCATTCCTCTGCAGATGATCAGTTAGCTGTTTTACAACTACCCTTTCAAGAATTTTTGAGAGAAAAGGAAGGTTGGAGATTGGCCTATAATTAGCTAAGATAGCTGGGTCAAGTGATGGCTTTTTAAGTAATGGTTTAATTACTGCCACCTTAAAAGCCTGTGGTACATAGCCAACTAATAAAGATAGATTGATCATATTTAAGATCAAAGCATTAAATAATGGTAGGGCTTCCTTGAGCAGCCTGGTAGGAATGGGGTCTAATAGACATGTTGATGGTTTGGATGAAGTAACTAATGAAAATAACTCAGACAGAACAATCAGAGAAAGAGTCTAACCAAATACCGGCATCACTGAAAGCAGCCAAAGATAACGATACGTCTTTGGGATGGTTATGAGTAATTTTTTCTCTAATAGTTAAAATTTTATTAGCAAAGAAAGTCATGAAGTCATTACTAGTTAAAGTTAAAGGAATACTCGGCTCAATAGAGCTCTGACTCTTTGTCAGCCTGGCTACAGTGCTGAAAAGAAACCTGGGGTTGTTCTTATTTTCTTCAATTAGTGATGAGTAGTAAGATGTCCTAGCTTTACGGAGGGCTTTTTTTATAGAGCAACAGACTCTTTTTCCAGGCTAAGTGAACATCTTCTAAATTAGTGAGATGCCATTTCCTCTCCAACTTATGGGTTATCTGCTTTAAGTTGCGAGTTTGTGAGTTATACCACGGAGTCAGGCACTTCTGATTTAAAGCTCTCTTTTTCAGAGGAGCTACAGCATCCAAAGTTGTCTTCAATGAGGATGTAAAACTATTGACGAGATACTCTATCTCACTTACAGAGTTTAGGTAGCTACTCTGCACTGTGTTGGTATATGGCATTAGAGAACATAAAGAAGGAATCATATCCTTAAACCTAGTTACAGCGCTTTCTGAAAGACTTCTAGTGTAATGAAACTTATTCCCCACTGCTGGGTAGTCCATCAGAGTAAATGTAAATGTTATTAAGAAATGATCAGACAGAAGGGAGTTTTCAGGGAATACTGTTAAGTCTTCAATTTCCATACCATAAGTCAGAACAAGATCTAAGATATGATTAAAGTGGTGGGTGGACTCATTTACATTTTGAGCAAAGCCAATTGAGTCTAATAATAGATTAAATGCAGTGTTGAGGCTGTCATTCTCAGCATCTGTGTGGATGTTAAAATCGCCCACTATAATTATCTTATCTGAGCTAAGCACTAAGTCAGACAAAAGGTCTGAAAATTCACAGAGAAACTCACAGTAAGGACCAGGTGGACGATAGATAATAAATAAAACTGGTTTTTGGGACTTCCAATTTGGATGGACAAGACTAAGAGTCAAGCTTTCAAATGAATTAAAGCTCTGTCTGGGTTTTTGATTAATTAATAAGCTGGAGTGGAAGATTGCTGCTAATCCTCCGCCTCTGCCCGTGCTACGAGCATTCTGGCAGTTAGTGTGACTCTAGGGTGTTGACTCATTTAAACTAACATTCATCCTGCTGTAACCAGGTTTCTGTAAGGCAGAATAAATCAATATGTTGATCAATTATTATATCATTTACTAACAGGGACTTAGAAGAGAGAGACCTAATGTTTAATAGACCACATTTAACTGTTTTAGTCTGTGGTGCAGTTGAAGGTGCTATATTATTTTTTCTTTTTGAATTTTTATGCTTAAATAGATTTTTACTGGTTATTGGTGGTCTGGGAGCAGGCACCGTCTCTACGGGGATGGGGTAATGAGGGGATGGCAGGGGGAGAGAAGCTGCAGAGAGGTGTGTAAGACTACAACTCTGCTTCCTGGTCCCAACCCTGGATAGTCACGGTTTGGAGGATTTAAGAAAATTGGCCAGATTTCTAGAAATGAGAGCTGCTCCATCCAAAGTGGGATGGATGCCGTCTCTCCTAACAAGGCCAGGTTTTCCCCAGAAGCTTTGCCAATTATCTATGAAGCCCACCTCATTTTTTGGACACCACTCAGACAGCCAGCAATTCAAGGAGAACATGCGGCTAAACATGTCACTCCCGGTCCGATTGGGGAGGGGCCCAGAGAAAACTACCGAGTTTAATTGCCAGTTTTCTTCAGACAAGTCAGGAGATGGATACATGAACATTTCCAAGTCAGAAATACAAACAATATGGCACTCTATGGTAAATCTGTGTGGAGTTGACAGTTCTCAAAAACTGACTGACTGTGCAAGAAGGGGAACAGTGAGGAAAGCCGCCAAGACACCTAGACAACCCAGAAAAAGTTTTCGGCTTCTGTGGTTGTGACTGAAGAAATTGTGCACAGTGTAAATTCTGCGTTTTGTATCTCCAGTTATAAAGCTTCATGATGAAGTGGTATAGACGAGGGTCTTCTTTCACTAAAACATCAAATCTAGGCTTGCATCTCAGATGTACCTTCTGGCAAATTGTAGGTGAACTTTCAGGTCTTTTTAAGAAAATCCTCCTCTGCTCCACTTCATCATGAAGCTGTATAACTGGGGATATAAAATCCAAAACTTGCACTGTGCACAATTTCTCTAATCACAAACACAGAAGCCTATAACTTCTTCTGGGTTGTCTGGGTGTCTTGGTGGCTTTCCTCACTCTTCTCCTTGCACAGTCACTCTGTTTTTGAGAACTGTCTACTCCACCCTGATTTACCATAGAGTGCCATACTGTTTGTATTTCTTAATAACTGATGTAAATAAAGTTCAAGACATGTTCAGTGACTTGGAAATGTTCATGTATCCATCCCCTGACTTGTCTGAAGAAAACTGGCAATAAAACTGATTATTTACAGGTATTATAACAAAGGGGCTGATTACTTATGCAACCCATCATCTTGGCTTTTAGATTTTTAATTAATTTATATCAGGTTGTAGAGATTCACTCTCAGTTTGAGTTTAAGGAAGATAATTATAGAAATTTTTATACTGAGAAGCCCAGTTTACTTTTTTATCTGAAATTCCATAAATTAAAATATGTGAAATACCAAGGGGCTGAATAGTTTTGCAAGCCACTGCACGTCACAAACCGTGAGACAATGATAGTAACAGCCTAACACACCCCTGAAGAAGAGAGAATTTAGCAATGTTCTAAAACACTACATACGTATATACCCACCTGGTTTGTTATTTCTAGTGTTGCAGGATTGTAAGTTGTAATGCCATGGGTTCCCACTGAGAAAACTCGCTTGTACCTGGAACACAGAAGGGATAATCCAGTCATCACCAACCACACAAAAGTAACAACAGCCACTGAAAGTGAAACCAGGGTGAATGGATTATGTGCCTTTCCAAAGTAGGCTAGGCTGTATAAACATCAAGTTACCAGCGGAACAGTGATTATTACTCCTTAAATGTGATTACAAGAAATTACAGCTCAAGGTGTAAAAAATAAAACCTTATAAACATCTGATACAGCAAACATTTGTACCAAGTCCAATGACATCCTTTCTGAATTGATAATGAATTGTCTGGGTGACATTCAAAGTGCCCTCTGAGGAAAAAACAACACTAACTCCTGTGAAGACTGGTGACGCCACCTCAGAACTTTTTAGGGAGTTAGGAGAGAAACTCCCACATTCCAGCTGGGACAGTTGCTGTCTCCATGTTTGCAAGTGTTTCACCCGGATGAGTCCTCGTGTTAAACAAGTTGATCTAAAAGTCAAGTGAGGTAAAGTCTGGGACACTGAATGCTAAGGGAAGCTACAACAAAGTCTGTCAACCTATAACTATTTATGTATTGACCCGGCTTTCACTTCAAAGTAATGTGGTGTTTAACCATCACATGATTGACTAAAATGAAAAGCTGACCATTTAACGTCTGTCAGCGGGTTTGTAATAATGAGTCAATTTCTCACAAACTTTGACAGTAATACTTTCCTCACACTGAAGACAGGAAATGCAAAACTGTTTTTTTGTTAAATTTGTATGTAGTTTTAAAAAACATGAAAAATCACTTTTAAACTTGCACTTTGACAAACTCTCTGGCCTCTTAATTTGGTAAATGGTAATTTTAAGGTTAAAGCTGTACAGTCCTTCAAATTCACACAACTGGAAAAATTTAGCTTCTGCCTAAATCCAAGCATTACAATGTAGGTTTACTTTTGGAACATGTGACAAAATTACAGGTCATTTTAATTAAGAGATCTTATTTATCTGGGGGGAATTCCATGTGGAATACTGACTTTTTTTCTTTGCCATCATGCAGGTGAACTGCAGGAGGAAGCGCGTGTGCAGATGCATGAGGTTTTGAGATTACCTGTGACCTGAACCACTACTACTAATTTTGCTGGCAACGATCAGCTGATCAACATAACTCACACAATCTCAGTCATTTCAAGTCAAACTAGAGCACCGCGCAAACCTCTACCAACACTAGTTTCCAACTCCACAAATTATTACCTTGGAAAAAAATTTCAAGGTTAAAGTCCTGTTAGAAGTGGTTTTTCATAAGCAAAAATATAATACAAAATATAGATCAAAAGGGCTTTCAATGTTACAATCAAATATTAACTAAATCTGCAATACCGATCAGTCAGTCGATAAAGGACACCATTCTACCTAATGCTCTCAAATATGAAAGAAATTCAATCTATTTTTTACAGAGTTATGAATTTTTGAATATTCGTTCAATGTTAAAAGGATAGGGATTTTCCTACCTTTGACCCTGAAAATTTAATCAGTTCTTGTCTATCAGGATATGAATCCTCTGTAAAAATTTCATAACGCTGTATGAAAAATTGTCAGTTACAGGCTGTTCACAGACAAACAAAACAAACTTTGTTGGCGGACATAACTAGTGTTGTATTGCAATTGTAGACATTTAGTATTTTCAGGAAATTCTCCTACAGGACAAGTAGGATGAGAGGTCCACTTGTCCAATTGCTATCCTGAATTGTCCCATGTTGGTGGGTTTGGCAATGAGGCAAACCTAGTAACAATGGCGAGAAAATATAAATTTGTGGAGGATTTCCCCTCTATATGCATCTTTAATTTATACAGTCACTTTTAAAATAATACACTACATGCAGTATTTAGTGTATGAAGCTCCTGGGTTTTTGGCAAAATTACTTTATTTTTAAATATTACAAAGAGTAAGTCAATGATAAATAATAATATTAAATCTTATTTTTTCAAAGTACTGGAGTCTGGTTATTATTATGTGCAAGAAATGTGGCCCTTTAAGGAGTATGGGGGACCCTGTGGGTCCGCCCCTGCACCCTGCAGAGTGTGTGTACAGCTGCAGAGAAAGAATTTGCTATTTGTTCATAATAACTCTGTACTGTTAAACGAGACAGATCATCTAAAATAGACATTGCGTATTTAGAGCAAAGCGGTGTATTCATGTATTTAAAAAATAAATAAAAACCCCACAGCGCTGTCTGTTAATCCCCTGGAAATGGTAAATGGACTGCATTTATGTAACGCTTTTCCATCTGCATGTTTCTGTGTAGGCTCTCAGTTGTCCAGGTGGTTTCCATAGTAGAGAAGCTTGAATCTTTGACTGGACTGAGTTGCTTGACGCAAGGACGTTTCGCTTCAAATCGCAGAAGCTTCCTCAGCTAAAATTCTTGCTCTGGAAGTCTGACTTCTGTCTGACTCTTGTAGAGAAGAATAAAACAGAAGCCAACAAAAGCTGGAATTTTAAACCTAACCAGACCCCTCCTACTGAGAGGCAGACTGCTATAGGCTAGTGACTAAACAATAGCTCTAATTAGCAACTATTGTGCTCTAGTTAGCATACCTAATGACAGGACAGCTGTCCCTCTAATGATGGGATGGATGCCTTTCCTGATGGCTCCCTTGATGACGTGAATGGCTCATTACCATGAACAAAAGACTGAAACTCCTTTGACCTGAATACCCCATTGTAAACAGGGGATAAAGTGTGTCTCAGACCCCCTCCCCGGTTAAGGCTGGGTTTCAAACGTTTCACAAAGAATGCCTCCTTGACCCCTCTCTCAAACCATTTATTCTGTCTGGCTAATATTTTAACTTCCTTGTCCTCAAAAGTGTGGTTAGTGTCTTTAAGGTGGAGATGAACCGCAGACTGAGGTCCACTGGCACCCTCTCTGTGGTGCTGGTATAGCCTTTTGTGTAAAGGTTGCTTCGTTTCACCTATGTAGTGTTCGTTACAGTTTTCCTGACATCTGATAGAATACACTCAAAGCGCTGATAGAAGACACTCAAAGCGCTTTACAAAAATGCCTCACATTCACCCCGATATCAGGGTGCCAAGGGCCCTTAGTGATTTTCCGGTCAGACTGGAATTTGAACAAAGGATCCTCTGGTCTCAAGCCCAACGTTTAACCACTAGACCATCACCTCCCCTGAAGGAAAAGGACGCACACTTTTTACGTGAATTACTGACGACTCAAAAAAATGCCTGTCGGACAGATTCTTATCAAATTTCATCAAGGCTTTCATCTATTTGTCAACAGGGTGGACAGCGGCTGTATTAATGCAGCTTTCGTGGAAAAGCTGCACTCCACACTTGCAAGGCTGTTTTTCACAGGCTGCGGTCACTATGTGCACGCACTGTTGGGAAAGCTCACAAACTCGTAAAAATGTGAAAAGCAAGTAATTTAACCACTTTAGAATGAAAAACTGGACTTACAGGTTATAAGGTTATAGGGTTTAAGGTTATAAGGGATCTATGTTGTCCAATCACATTTTTTGGCAAAATGAGAAAAAAAAAAAAACAGGAAATCACATTGTAGGATTTTTAAAGAATTTATTTGTCAATTATGGTGGAAAATAAGTATTTGGTCACCCACAACAAGCAAGATTTCTGGCTGTCACAGACCTGTAACTTCTTTAAGAAGCTCTTCTGTCCTCCACCTGTTACCTGTATTAATGGCACCTGCTGGAACTCTATCTGTATAAAAGACACCTATCCACAGCCTCAAACAGTCAGACTCTAAACTCAACCATGGCCAAGACCAAAGAGCTGTCGAAGGACACCAGGAAGAAAATTGTAGCTGTGCACCAGGCTGGGAAGAGTGAATCTACAATAAACAAGCAGGCTGGTGTGAATAAATCAACTGTGGGAGCAATTGTAAGAAAAAAATGGAAGACATACAGGACCATTGATAATCTCCCACAATCTGGGGTGCCATGCAAGATGTCATCCCGTGGGGTCAAAATGATCATGAGAACGGTGAACAAAAATGCCAGAACTATACGGCGGGACCTGATGAATGACCTGCAGAGAGCTGGGACCAAAGTAACAAAGGCTATACACTATGTGGAGAGGGACTCAAATCCTGCAGTGCCAGGCGTGTCCCCCTACTGAAGCCAGTACGTGTCCAGGCCCGTCTGAAGTTTGTCAGAGAGCATATGGATGATCCAGAAGATGATTGGGAGAATATCATGTGGTCAGATTAAACCAAAATAGAACATTTTGGTAAAAACTCAACTCGTCGTGTTTGGAGGAAGAAGAATGCTGAGTTTCATCCCAATAACACCTTTCCTACTGTGAAGCATGGGGTGGAAACATCATGCTTTGGGGCTGTTTTTCTGCAAAGAGGACAGGACGACTGATCTGTGTTAAGGGAAGAATGAACGGGGCCATGTATCGTGCGATTTTAAGCCAAAACCTCCTTCCATCAGTGAGAGCATTGAAGATGCAACGTGGCTGGGTCTTCCAGAATGACAATGATCCCAAACACCTCGCTCGGGCAATGAAGGAGTGGCTCCGTAAAAAGCATTTCAAGGTCCTGAAGTGGCCAAGCCAGTCTTCAGACCTCAACCCCATAGAAAATTTGTTGAGGGAGCTGTAAGTCCGTGTTGCCCAGCAACAGCCCCAAAACATCACTGCTGTAGAGGAGATCTGCATGGAGGAAGGGCCAAAATACCAGCTACAGTGTGTGCAAACCTGGTGAAGACTTACAGGAAACGTTTGAACTCTGTCATTGCCAACAAAGATTATGTTACAAAGTATTGAGTTGAATTTTTGTTATTGACCAAATACTTACAGGGTAGGCCAATAAAATGTTACCACTTTTTTAATTCGTACAATTAGAGAGTGTACTACAACAACCCACAGACCAATGAGACCCTGCAGAACAACATCCGTCAGGAAATTCAGAGAATCCCTCGGGATGTGTGGCAATATCATCACAAACTTCAATGTGCATGTTGCAGCTGTAATCCAAAGAAGAGGGGCATGGACTGAACATGTCATGAATTATTGAACTGTGCGGAAAACAAGGGACAAAGTGGGAAACCTTTGGTATCAAATGTTAATTGAATGCTTCTGTCTGTAAATAAAATTTTCGAATAAGTTCTCATTTGAAAAACTTGTGTACGATCAAAAAGTGGTAACATTTTATTGGTCCACCCTGCATTTTCCACCATAATTTATAAATAAATTCTTTAAAAATCCTACAATGTTATTTCCTGGATTTCTTTTCCTCATTTTGTCTCTCACAGTTGAAGTGTACCTATGTTGAAAATTATAGACCTCTCTCATCTTTCTAAGTAGGAGAACTTGCACAATCAGGGACTGAATAAATAGTTTTTTGCCCTCTGCATATTAAAATGTTAAAGTCGGTGTATGTTTAATAGTTGTACAGAACACATTCTCTTTCACACTTTCGCCCTGCGCACTGAGCACGCTGACTCAGCTCTTTTTTATTATTTCCTCACAGATACCATTAAGGCCTACAGCTCACTGAACCAAAAGACAAACTCAACGGAAGTCAAGTGAAGAGGTTACTTCCACTTGCTGCATTCTTACTTGTACATTTAATAAATGCCTGATTGAAACAGACAGGACAGACAGCTGCCCGAGGCGAGACCAAAGCGCATTACATACAAACTCATGCCCCAGTCACAATCATTTTTCCTCTAGTTTTACTCATTTCTTATCATTTCACCATTTGGACATCCTGTTCATGTATAATCATTCTGTTTTGCCGATCACTCAAGCCAGGTTGCTCTCTCCTATATTCCTTGCTTCTGTATTTCTGAGCCACAAAATCTGATACCACACCTCAGTCCTGACCTCAAGGTGTGCCGTCATCTTGACCTTGGCAGCAAAAAGGGACCTTAACTGTCTACCAGCACAAAAGTAGTGAATTATTTATTGTTTTCCTTTATGTTTTTATTCAACTGCCCCTCCATAGCCAGTGTGTGAGGTTGTTGCCTTTCAAAATGGGCAATTGTCCAGCTGGACACGAAGAACAATACGCCGTTTCCTCATCTGATTCATTTAAAGACATCAAACCCAAACATTACAATTGGTATACGTTTTGGGAAAATTAACAGCTGAATACAAAATGTGGACATTCCTAAGAATGCTCATTCATTCATCTTCTGCCACTTATCTGGGTCATGGTGGCAGCAGACCAAACAGCTCATCCCACACCTCCCCATACTTGGCAAAGGTTTTCAACTCTTCCTGGGGGATCCCAAAGCATTCTGAAGTCAGCTTGGATATATAATCCCTCCAGCATGTCCTGGGTCTTCCCCAGTGCCTTCTTTCACTTGAATATGCCTGGAAGACTTCCCTGAGAAGCCATCGTAACCAGATGCCCAAACCACCTCAACGAAGGAGCAGGTTCTTTACTCCAGAGTACCTCCCAGATATCTGAGCTTATGCCCACCGGAGGAACCTCATTTCTTCCGCACTGGATCCGCAAACCTTGTTCTTTTGACCATTACTCAAAGCTCAGGACCACAGTTGAGGACAGAACGTAAATCCACTGGTACATCAAGACACTCGCCTTCTGCCTCAGGTTTTTCTTTTTTTAACCACGATGGGACAGCACAGTGTCCACAAGACCTCAGATACAGCCCCAATCGGGCTGTCTATGTCACGCTACGTTTTACTCCGCTCATGAACAAGACCCTGAGATCTGATCTGCAGTGCATCCAGACACCCTCTGATTTTAAATCTTTGTATGGTCTTAAATTTGTTCATCTTAATGCGCGCAGCTTATCTAAAATGGACGTGGTCAGAATTTGGATTAAATCGACCGATGCAGATATTGCTTAATTTGTGAAACTTGGTTGACTAAATCTATTGAAAATGATTACATTAATATATCTGGTTATAATGTTTATCGTACTGATAGGCCTAAAAAAGGCGGCGGAACTGCAATTTATGTTAAATCTAAATTTGATTCTTCAGTAGTTCTGTCTGAATCAATCTGTAAACAACTGGAATTGTTGGCACTAAATGTGGAAATATCCAAAAGTCTTTGTATTACTGTTGTAGGGTGTTATAGGCCTCCATCAGCCCCTAGTGAAGCATTATAATCTTTAAAGCATTTTTTGTCCAAACTGAATTATAGTGAACTTCTTCTGGCTGGTGATTTAAACTGGGACTGGCTTAATGTATCCTCGGATCATTTTAAATCCTTCTGTGATACCTTTAATCTTACCCAGTTGGTGAATTTACCCACTCGACCAAATCTTAAAAACCCTGATAAATCAACTTTGATTGACTTGTTACTAATGTTCCACATAAATTCTCATCACTGGGTGTCTTCTGTAATGACCTAAGTGATCACTGTGTTGTTGCCACTGTTAGAAACACCAAGGTGCCTAAATCTAAACCTCGTATTATTTGTAAGAGGGATCGTAAACATTTTAATGAGCAAGCTTATCATCATGATTTGACTTGTATTGATTGGAAAAACATAGGGCTGATAGAAAAGCACCCTTCTACCTACGAATATTTTAGACGGCTCTTCGCCTGTGTATAATAAACTTGAAATTTTAAATTGTTTTAATGAGCATTTTATAAAATCTGGCTCTTTGTTTGATTTTCTTGGCACTGTCCCAGTGAAACCCTGCACAAATTCTCCAACTTACACTGGAGACCCTTTTAATTTAGTACCTTTTTCTGTGCAGAAAGTTCATAAAGCCCTCAAAACATTAGATCATAGAAAACCCTCTGGCCCAGATTTGATAGATCCTTATTTTTTTAAATTGGCTGCTGACTTTGTGGCAGAGCCTCTTACAATCCTTTTTAACCTCACAGTGGAAAGAAATGACATACCATTTCTATGGAAAACGGCTTATGTCTTCCCATTATTAAAAGGGGGTGACCCTGCAATTCTGACAAATTATAGACCAATATCCAATCTTTCAATTTTGGCCAAAATTCTTGAATCTCTTGTTAGTGAGCAAGTGAAGGAGGTTTTGTATGCAAATGACATCCTATCAAAACATCAATCTGGCTTCAGAAAAAAAACACAGTACTATTACAGCAGCAATGAAGGTGGTAAATGACATTACTGTTGCACTTGACAAACAACAACACTGTGCATCTCTTTTTATTGATTTGTCAAAAGCGTTTGACACTGTTGATCATGACATTTTAAAACTTAGATTGTGTCATTCAGGATTTTCAGAGCACACAGCTGCTTGGTTCTCAAATTATCTCAGTAACAGGTCTCAGTGCATTAAATATGATGATCTGTGTTCTGAATTTGTTACTGTTCATAAGGGGGTGCCACAGGGTTCTGTACTGGGCCCCCTCTTATTTATTATTTATATCAATCACTTGGGTCTAAATGTGTCCGATGTAAATGTGCATTTCTATGCTGATGACAGTTATTTACAGTTGTGGACCAACTCTTGTTCAGGCTGTAGAATCTTTGCAGAAAGCTTTTGTAGCTGTTCAGCACTCTCTAATACACTTGAAACTTGTTCTTAATGCTGAAAAAACAAAGCTTATGTTATTCTCTAACTGCAAAAAGCCTCAAATGGTACCCACTGTGTCCACTCTTGAGGGCAGTGAAATACAGGTGGTTCATATGTATAAATATTTAGGTGTCTTGATTGATGATTCACTCACTTTCAAGCCACATATAGAAAATCTTGTTAAGAAGCTGAAGCTAAAAATTGTTTTTTATTTTCATAATAAGTTGTGTTTTTCTTTTAATGTGAAAAAGTGTCTTGTCGCTGCAACATTTGTATCTGTGTTGGATTATGGAGATCTTCTGTACATGAATGCTGGTGCTCAGTGTTTACAAACAGTTGATACCGTTTATCATGCTGCCTTGAGGTTCATTACGAACTGTAAAATGTCTACTCACCACTGTGAATTATACACTCGAGTAGGATGGTCTCCTCTGACCACTCGAAGGGCTAGTCATCTCTACACTTTTATTTATAAGGCAATTTTGGGACTGCTGCCTTCATACATTTGCTCGTTAATTACTCTGAGAAATGTTGAATCCTATTCTCTTCGTTCAAAAGAGTATTTGTTGCTTTCTGTCCCCTTTGCTCGGGCGGAATTGGGCAAAAGAGCCTTTGTTTATTCTGCACCTTATGGGTGGAACATGCTACAGGAAGACTGGAAACTAACTGAATTAATTTCTTTGAGCACTTTTACATCCAAACTAAGAGTTACTGAGGCCAACTGTACTATATGCACTTGTTTCTCATAGTGTGTTTATAACTTCTGTGTTTTTATTGTATAAATATGTAACTGTATTTTGTGTTTGTTGCTGCCATTTTGGCCAGGACTTCCTTGAAAAAGAGGTTTTTAATCTCAATGGGATATTTTCTGGTTAAATAAAGGTTAGAAGAAAGATAGTTCAGTTTATCCATTTGGGGTAATACCTCTCCCCTGACACAGAGGGGACCACTCTTTTTATATATCGCATTTACTTTATTAAATGCCCCGTTAGTGCGTTATCAGGAGATTGAAGAGGAGCTTATAAAATGGTTCCAGGAAAGGAGAATGGCGGGCATTCGCGTGACAGGGAATGGTCTAAAATATAAGGCACTGCGGCTGCATAAGCAACACGAAACCACAACAGACTTGATGAAATTTCGAACCAATGAGGTAGGACTATTTCATTTTACTCTGTTCTCTCAGGATTTCATAATTTTAATATATGCAATGTGCAGGGAAAAAAGGGGGCCTTTAATGGAGTAAATATGGTGTGTGTATATATATATATATATATATATATATATATATATATATATATGTGTGTGTGTAAGATTTAGTTCATGCATTCCAACAATCTTGTTTCCATTAGTAAAATTATTTGTTAGCGTAGTAGTGTAATTTTATGAGCAAGTCACTTTTAAAAACAGCAACAAAGTAACAGTAAAAAGTTAAAAATGAGGGAAGACTTTGACGAGAATACCAATTTCAAGCACTTCCAAATATATTTTCATGTTGCAGTCTGTGAGAAGATTTTTTTTTTTCTTCCTTGAATAATGATGTACAATGTGGTGTACACATTATGGTTTAAAAATCTTTTCCTTCCGCTACAAAGATTTCATAATGCATCACATTTAGCAACTTCCTGTATGTGCCTAAACCCTCTGAGCAACTGCCTCTCCTTTTTTAGAGTAACTTTATTTCATATAAGCAAGATTTAGACAAAAAATTTCATACAAAAAAATTGCTACAGTCACTCAAGACTGAAATCTCAGACGCAAACTAATGAATATTTCCATCTGTGTATGTGTATATGAAACCACTACTAACCAAAACTAACACTTTGAGAACCTGTAACAGCTAAGCTTCCTTTTTTGGTCAAGCCACTCAACGGTGATTTAAAGCAGCCTGTGACCTGCATTGTTCTTATCTGAAAGCAGATAGAAAGGTCTTCTCAGATATTCTATCTGTGTTACTCATGAAAATTTCAGACATTTCCTTTATTGTGGGACGTGCTCACTAAGTTACAGTCAAAATGAGTTCAACTGATTATTACCATTTAGCACGAGAAAAGCGACACTTGTTGTGAATCAAAAATTTTGTTAAACAAGCTAGCCACGACACAGGAGCAGCTGGTCATTAGAGGGTGCCACCCACTCAACATAATGAGAAAAGAGAATACAACAACCCAATGTATACAATTTGCTTAGAGTCAGAGTACGCAAGTGCCTGTCAGTGTCAACATGCCAACTTCCTGGATGGGTTCCTGGTCATAAGAAAGCATGGAAGGTTGTGAATTTTTCATAATCGTGACTTGAGACTGAATGTTTCTATGTCTTATACAAACACTGATGGGAAATCACATGTAATTGTTCAGCGTTCACCCACCACCACATTTTGTTTTTTAAAGTAACATGAATTGCACTTGGCTTCACCCATTTTTGGCCAGAGTCACCATAGCAGATCCAGCATGCATCAGCTTGAGATTTTGCACAAGTTTCAACCGGATGCTCTTCTTGACACAACTCGTGTACAAGGAGAGTGAGACACTGGTGGCACTGAGCCAGGAACTTTGTCAGGAGACAAGCTGGTGCCATCGTGCTGCCCTCTCGAGGATTTAGACTCAATCTGTTGGAATAGTCTCACTTTTAAGAGCCACAGTCTGTAACTGTGGAAAAGTTTATAGAAGGGGATAATATATCAATCATGTTTCAGTAGGCCACTGAAGTTTTTTTTAAGGAAAGATATATTGTCCAAACGGACAAAAATTACTTTTTTATCCAAATATCCCTTCGGCGGAAAATTACGGCCCTTTTTAGGGTAGGGGTTAAAGGGGCCAAAACAGTTACATAGTCAAAATGTGGATATTGACCTTTGAATATTTTTGTGCACCATCAGTAAGCCTCATTTATCTTATGGTATATGAGTGTATGGATGGAGTTCTCTTATTTAGCGTTATATTTTTCAAGGTTAACTGAGGGCGGTGCCTATAGGTGGTGCTTCAAGTCACAACTTTTGGCATTTTGGGCTACATTTGGGATCTTCCCAGGGCCTGTGCCCTGAATAAGCCTTGCTCATTTATGCATATTTGGATACACTGGAACAATTTCTTTCCAAATTTGCATAAATGGTGGTGGCTTAATTCGGGCGCTTTTGCATAGGTGGCGCTCTTTATGTTAAGAACACGATATTTGGCGATTTTCATTTGGCCATATCTCGGTGTGCCCCTTATGGATTTCAGTTAAACTTGTTTTATTATGTTCCTCTGTGTCTCTGCTATTCATGATAAAGATATCAAGAAGGCGTTTTGCCTCATTAACCCTGTTAATATAGCACCACCCATTTGAAAGTTACAAATTTCAGCTCTTAAATGTGAACACAAAATTCTAACCAGGTAGAGGGGCTACAAATTAGCCTTTGCTACATGCCTTACTGTTGAATAATAAGTGTTTTTCTGCTGTTGTTTAGGAAGTGGTACAACAACTATGCTGAATAATGTTGATTATGCTGCTCCCATGCATTACACATGAGACAAAAGTGACAGATGTATTGGAGATGACTAATTCAATTCAGACTGGGAATGCTCTGTATTTACAATGAAAAACTGTTCTCTTTTCATCTCTGACAGTTACCTCAAATGGCCCAATGGCTACCTTCCTCTGTCTGAAGCCACAGTTAATTACACTATTAACAAAACTGCCCCTGCACCTCTCAGGGGTGAGTTTTTTTTTAGCACATGCAGAAATCTCATCTTGATGATATACCTTTATCTCAAACTAAGATGACTCAAAGCATACCCAGACAACTGGCTTTAGCAATTGCGCCTCATTGTGGACTGAAGACTAAAGCTGCTCACAGTGTCTGCAACTGAATCTATATAAATAAAATCAATAACTGGCATCCCGTTCTTTGTTTTGGTCTGTGTCTGACTGACATCATTTGATACTACAGATACAAAATTATGTTTTAACACAGATGTACTGTTTTATATTTAACAGGTTTAACACAGCTGAGGTGGTTCGGGCATCTGGTAAGGATGCCTCCTGGGTGCCTTCATAGGGAGGTGTTCCAGGCACGTCCACCTGGGAGGAGACCACAAGGAAGACCCAGGACTAGGTAGAGAGATTATATCTCCACACTGGCCTGGGAACACCGCGGGATCCCCCAGTCAGAGGTGGTCAATGTGGCATGGTAGAGGGAAGTCTGGGGTCCCCTGCTAGAGCTGTTGGCCCCATGACCCAATCTCAGAGAAGCCGTTGAAGATGAGTGAGGTTTAACACACTCATTTCTTAAGACAATCTGGAATTATCCGGGACACTCCCTCTTCTCCATCCTCCCGTCTGGCAGGCTCCGGGTTATCCGAGCCCGCACAAACAGACTGAAGGACAGCTTTTTCCCAATGGCTGTGAAAAGACTTTTAGAAGAATATTGACTACTTGTATCGCACTGGGGATTACACTGCACTGTTTTTATTATTGCACTGGATATTCCCTCCACTGTTTTATTCTTTAAAATATGTATTTAATATTCATTATCTTATTTATACTGAGTTTTTAATATTTTATATGTGATAGTCTATTGTATATTGTAATTTATCTGTGAGGGAGCTGCTGCACAGGGGTGTTGCCGAACGACATTTCATTGTGTTTTTTATACAATGACAATAAAGCTTATTCAGCTTAAATCACAAGGCGCCTTAGTCAACATAAAATAAAATTGAATAAATAATTAAAAATTAATAAAAAATTTAAATACATAAATAAAAACAGAAGTAAAAGAATAAAACAAAAATAAAAACTATCCATAAGAAAGAGAATAAAAATAGGTTTTGAGTCTTGACTTAAAAATGTCCACAGACTCAGACTGCCTCACGGTCGCAGGAATTATAAAGTTTTCCTACAATATAACATATTCACCCGTCAGAGGGCCCATGGCCCTTCACGCACAATTCTGCCTGAAGAGGGGGTTGGGCCAAAGCACGAGCATGGCCAATTTTATATTCGTTGGAACACCCATTTCAATAAAATGTCTGATTTCATCACAAAAAAAAAAAAAAAAATCTCAAATAACTCACTTGTTTGTGTCCATTTTTTGTCCTTTTCACATTCATCAAATGTGTTCCTTGTTATTTAATTTAATTTCGGGTGGGCGCTTAACCAACTTCAAAAAAACGACTGACGCTCAGCCCTGGGCCGTCTGACAGGCAAATATGGTAAATGGACTGCATTTATATAGCGCTTTTCCATCTGCATCAGATGCTCAAAATGCTTTACACATTAATGCCTCAAATTCACCCTGATGTGAGGGTGTATGGAGCTAAATCAAGGCCAAAAGTTTTGTAATCTAAAAAAAAAAAAAAAAAAGATTGAAAAAATAAATTTTGAAACTGAAAATTAAAGTTTTGCAATCTGAAAATAAAAAACGATTGAAAAAATAAATTTTGAAACTAAAAATTCAATGTTTGTTCTTGAATTTTGTAATCATTTAAAAAGTATTATCAAAATAAAAATAAGTGTAAGATATATATTTTTCAGTTTAAATACATTTTTGATTCAGCTCTGTAATTTTTTTGATCAAATAATTTATTTTCATTCATATTTCTTTTTTTCACCTTCAGATCTTTTTTTCACTTTCAGATCTTATTTTTTCAGTTTCAAACTTTTGGCCCCGTTCTGGCATGGGAGGGCGTGGCTTCGATTGAGAGGGGTGTGGAATTGTGAGTGACAGGAGAGCAATCAGTCCTCACATGATGTTGCTTTCAGGAAACGTGGGTACTTTGATAGATAATGACTTAACACTTTCTCTCCACTGTATTGTCTTGATACCTGTAAATAAAATGATGCTAAAGATGTCTATTACAAGTAATTCTAGACCACTCTTGGTCATTTTTTATGTTTAAAAACTGGAAAATATGCAAGATTGTAAAGTGTAACACCTATACCTAAAAAACCAATGTGTCCCAAATCCACACAAGACCGTAAACGCAGCACAGCATCACCACATAAAAATGAAGCCAGTCGCTCATTTTACAGGCTGCAGTGGAGTGTTACAAGCTTTCTATGACATACAGAGAGACCTGGCTCAGCAGATCTGAAGGAAGCTTTAATATGGACAGAACCAAACAGACCGCCCGTAAATCCAAATCCAAAGCCGCCCGGAAGAACGCTCCGGCTACCGGTGATGTGAAGAAGCCTCGCCGTTACAGAACACCGGCACTGTGGTGCTCCGCTGCTACCAGAAATCCACCAAACTGCTGATCCACATGCTGCCCTTCCAGCACCTGGTGAGAGAAATCGCTCAGGACTTCAAGACTGACCTCCGCTTTCAGAACTCCGCTGTGATGCTCTGCAGGAGGACGGCGAGGCTGACCTGGTCGGCAGCTTGTGGATCAGCAGCTTGGTGTATTTCTGGTAGCGGTGGATCTCTCTCAGTGCCGGGCCTGTATCGGCAAGGCTTCTTCACACCGCCGGTAGCCGGAGCGCTCTTCCGGGCGGCTTTGGATTTACAGGTGGTCAACTTTGTTACATCGTCATTAAATTCACTATCCAGTACAACATAGCCCTCTCAGCTTGCTGAGAGGGATTATAAAAGGAGGTTAGAGAGCAAACTGAAGAAAAACAGCATGAGGGAAGTGTGGAGTGGTATGAGAACCATTACTGGCTTTAAGCGAAGGAGAGTGGGCCACACGGGGACACCGCCATGGCCGAGGAGTTCAATCGGTTTTACTGCAGGTTTGACCCTGCTGTTGCTGCCTCCTGCACTGCTCCACCCGGCAGCGTCTCCACCTCTGCCGCTGCCTCCTGCTCTGCACCACCCGGCGGCGTCTCCACCTCTGCCGCTGCCTCCTGCTCTGCACCACCCGGCGGCGTCTCCACCTCTGCCGCTGCCTCCTGCTCTGCACCACCCGGCGTCGCCTCCACCTCTGCCCCTGCCTCCTGCTCTGCACCACCCGGCGGCGCCTCCACCTCTGCCGCTGCCTCCTGCTCTGCACCACCCGGCGGCGCCTCCACCTCTGCCGCTGCCTCCTGGTCTGTTTCAGTCTCCACCTCTGCCGCTGCCTCCTGTTCTGCTCCACCCAGCGGCACCTCCACATCTGCTATTGCCTCCTGGTCTGCACCACCCAGTGGCGGCTCCATCTCTGCTGCTACCTCCTGTTCTGCTCCACCTGGCAGCGCCTCCACCTCTGCTACTGCCTCCTGCTCTGCTCCACCTAGCAGCTATGCGGGGGGACTGTATAGGGAGTATTTCACCATGGACGAGGTGAGGGCGGAGCTTCGAAAGGTGTGTCCTGGTAAATCAGCTGGACCTGATGGCATAGCACCGAGGGTCCTGAAGGACTGTGCTGCGGAGCTGGCAGTGCCTCTGCAGGTGCTCTTCAATCGGAGCCTGCAGATAGGGCAGGTGCCAAGGCAGTGGAAGACCGCGTGTATTGTGCCAATGCCCAAGGTTCGGAGGCCATCAGGGGTCAAAGACTACAGACCGGTGGCCCTGACATCTGTGGTTATGAAGACACTTGAGAGGCTTCTTCTTCGGCGGCTTGGGCCATAATTACAGCCTGCACTCGACCCTTTACAGTTTGCCTATCGAGCACATATGGGTGTGGAGGATGCCATATTGTTCATGCTGCACAGGGCACTCTCCTTTCTTGATGGCATGGGGGGGTATGTGTGGCTTATGTTCTTTGACTTCTCAAGCGCATTTAATACCATCCATCCCTCTATTCTGAGGGATAAGCTTGTGAAGTTGGATGTGGAGCAGGTATTTATCTCCTGGATCAACAGCTACTTGACAGAGAGAACACAGTACGTTAGGTTGGAGCAGGCAATTTCTGGAACTGTGCAAATGAGCATCGGCGCTCCCCAGGGAACGGTCCTCTCCCCTTTTCTTTTCACACTGTATACATCTGACTTCACCTACAGGACTCCAACATGTCATATGCAGAAATATTCTGATGACACAGCTGTGGTGGCCTGTGTGAGGGGAGGGGACGAGACAGAGTACAGGGCAGTTATCAAGGAGTTCACCAACTGGAGCAGGTGCAACGGGCTGGTATTGAACACCAGCAAAACAAAGGAAATGACAGTTGACTTTGGCAAGAGGAAAGCACAACACCTACCAGTCAGTATAGACAATGTGGGCATTGAGGTGGTCTCCACATGCAAGTACCTCGGTGTCCACATTGACAATAGATTGGACTGGTCGGTGCAGGTAAATGCAGCGTATAAAAGGGGACAGAGCAGATTGTTCTTCCTCAGAAGACTGAAATCTGTTGATGTTTGTAGCGATATGCTTTTCCTTTTTATCAATCTGTTGTGGTCAGCGCTCTATTATTTGCTGTTGTGTGTTGGGGGAACAGCCTGTCTGTTAGGGACAGTAACAGACTGGACAAATTTGTCAGGAAGTACGTGTCAATGATGGGGAGGGAGGCGGTCTCTGTGGGTGAACTGGTAGAGTGTAGGTTGAGGTGTATTATGAATTCCGTTATTAACAATAAATCTCATCCTCTACACGACACTGCGGTTGCTCAGAAAAGCAACCGCAGTGACAGATTCCTCTCCATGAGATGCAGGACTGAGAGGTATAGAAGATCATTTGTCCCGGCCGCCATGAGATTGTTTAACGCTTCTTGTTAATGTAGTTTTACTTCAATGAGTTTTTATATTTGTCTTATTTATTGGTATTTTGTATGGATGAATTGTGTATGTATGTATGTTCTCGGGCAGATGAATTTCCCCTTACAGGGGATGAATAAAGTTTATCTATCTATCTATCTATCATACGGATCCACTGAACCAACTGCTACACATCAATCACAATAAACAGCTTCATCTTGAGGGTTTAAAGCCTCGTAATAAGCTTTCATTCTCTCTATTTTCTTTCACACGCCAGCCACGTAGCAATCCACAATGGAGAAGGGAGCAGAATCATTATCTATCAAAGTACCCACGTTTCCTGAAAGCAACATCATGTGAGGACTGATTGCTCTCCTGTCACTCACAATTCCACGCCCCTCTCAATCGAAGCCACACCCTCCCACGCCAGAACGGGGCCAAAAGTTTGAAACTGAAAAAATAAGATCTGAAGGTGAAAAAAAGATCTGAAGGTGAAAAAAAAAAATAATGAAAATAAATTTGATCAAAAAAATTAGAGCTGAATCAAAAATGTATTTAAACTGAAAAATGTATATCTTACACTTATTTTTATTTTGATAATACTTTTTAAATTATTATAAAATTCAAGAACATACATTGAATTTTTAATTTCAACATTTATTTTTTTCAATCTTTTTTTATTTTCAGATTACAAAACTTTAATTTTCAGTTTCAAAATTTATTTTTTCAATCTTTTTTTATTTTCAGATTACAAAACTTTTGGCCTTGATTTAGCTCCATAAGGGTGCTGCCAAACAAAATACTCAATACATGCCGCAACTAGTGGATTAAGGACCTTGGTATGCTGCAAATGTAGTTGAGTATACAGTACTTCCCTTGAAAACCACAAAATGCAAATAATTACATTCAATTAACCACAAGTTTCCGTTTCAAGTCTTTATGAACACTTGGAAGCATGACACTCCCTTTTCCAGTATTTGTACATACACTTTTTGCATGTTTGTCTCTCTGGAGTCAATTGCACAACCTTCAAATATTCAGACTCAAGCTGGCTGATGTGTTGAACAAGTCAAACACCGGTCAACACACATTACTGTGTACACGTACAAGCTGTGTGCTTTGAATAAAATATTACCCAGACCAGTCCTGGCAAACTTTTCAGTAGACATTAGCAGGATGATGCCCTGATGGTGGATGATACTTTGCAGCCCAGCTACCATTACTCAAGACAGATCTAATGGGGCTAAGGCATTTAGAAAGCAAGTATTGGTAATTTGATCCTTTTGGCTCACTGATGGATACAACAGGAGCTCAGACATTTATTAGCTTTACAGGTGACTCAGTGCAATCGATACATTTGTGTTTCGGAATACAGCAAGGATAATACAGCTACAGATGTAACTGTGTTTATAACAAGGTTTTTTTTAATTTTCTATCATTAAAGTACAAGAATAACATAATGAAATGTCTCTCAATTTTGTCTTTTTGGAAAACAGACAAGACAGTATTAGTGTCACTTATGAAAAGCGGTTTTTCATGATTTTCTCTAGTATTTATATCACTTGTCTCAGATCAGTTTACTGTGCCCACCTTTTTCTTGGTCTTACAATTCACAAGACACTGAAGACATGCAAAACCCTCTTACACTACTGCTGATCTGTGACTCCTGATAGCGGTCAACAGACCTCTTTCTTGGACAAGATAAGCAAGTAAACACAACAGAAGACAGAGGATTTTGACTAGACCTGTTCGGCTAAGTAGTCAAGACAATAGTTGAGGGTTCTTAAAAACACAAAAGAAACAACAATGACCAGCCATGAAATCCTATATATGGAGTTTTTTTTTTTAAAAGTTGAGAGCTTTACTTTCCCCTCCAGGAGTGTTTGGTGGTGTAGAAACAGGCCAAGTCTTTGTTTTCTCTGACGACATTCATCTTTCCACGAGACCTACAAGACAGAAGGCAAACGGTTGTGATTAAATCCCAAAAACATGACAGGAGACAAGGTTCAGGAAACAATCTAGTGGGTGCTCATTATTTAAGCAGCGCTCAGAGTCTTTTTTTATAAAATTAATCAACTCATCAGGTCAGAAATAAGATTATTGCTGTGCTTGTAGCTAAAGGTCTTTATATTTACTGCAGGTAGCCAACAAAAGCTCTGAGCTTATTTCCAGGAGGGCCCACAGTCCGTGTCTCTCTACCTCCACAGCACCTGCACTTCTCAGGGTTGTCAGCAGGGACCTTGGCTATAACTGGGAAATGAACCTGGATCGTAAGCATCCCAGTCCAACACACAAACCATGACGCCACCACCAACCTAAAGGCTGGTTGATGACGTTCACATATTGACTTACTGATGCAGTATATGAAGCCATATTTTGACAGAAATGTATATTATTAGCATACCAACAAACAGCAGATGTGGTGAAATTGATTCAGCTCCACTCAAGTGAAAGTATTATGTGCTTGCAGAGAACGGTTAAGAGCCATGTCAATATGTTTGCACTCTGTTAACAAGGTATATCATGCTATATAGCCACAGCCAGTTATTACAGCAAGTTTATGGAACGTCCACTTCTGCATATTGCCACACACATATCACACAACCATTTGACATTCTCCAAGAGAGCCCCCGCCCTCCAAACACTCTCAAAGATCTTATGCACAGCCAACCCAGTGATAACAGGTCAGCTTTTAGATAGTCCATTAAGACTACACACAACTTCCATTTACAATAATCCTCTCACTTTGAATCCTCTTTCCCTTTAGGCATTTCCAGAGGGACACATTAAAAACATACTTGGAATATTAATGATAAAGACTGCTAAACCAAAAAAAAAAAAAAAAAAAGTTCATTTCCTCCGGTTCTGTGCTAATAATACAAAAACCCATGACAACAAAGCTTCAGCTGAACATGAGTCAGTCAAGTCAGGTCTGGGAGTATGCACTGATGCAGTGTATCTCACTATCCATCAAACTAGGGAACTGTATTGGGTGCTGGATGGCAACCACCAGGCAGGCCATTGGTCTATTTCCCACACCTTGAAAGGAATCATCGATGTCTCGCAGCCAGGTGAAATGTGGGCCTCCCCTTGGCCTTCTGCAGCCACTGGGTCCTCAACATTGAGGCACCTATATGGTGCATTATGTACAACCCCTGGCAAAAATTATGGAATCACCGGACTCGGAGGATGTTCATTCAGTTGCTTAATTTTGTAGAAAAAAAGCAGATCACAGACATGACACAAAACTAAAGTCATTTCAAATGGCAACTTTCTGGCTTTAAGAAACACTATAAGAAATCAGGAAAAAAAATTGTAGCAGTCAGTAATGGTTACTTTTTTAGACCAAGCAGAGGGAAAAAAATATGGAATCACTCAATTCTGAGGAAAAAAATTATGGAATCATGAAAAACAAAAGAACGCTCCAACACATCACTAGTATTTTGTTGCACCACCTCTGGCTTTTATAACAGCTTGCAGTCTCTGAGGCATGGACTTAATGAGTGACAAACAGTACTCTTCATCAATCTGGCTCCAACTTTCTCTGATTGCTGTTGCCAGATCAGTTTTGCAGGTTGGAGCCTTGTCATGGACCATTTTCTTCAACTTCCACCAAAGATTTTCAACTGGATTAAGATCCGGACTATTTGCAGGCCATGACATTGACCCTATGTGTCTTTTTGCAAGGAATGTTTTCACAGTTTTTGCTCTATGGCAAGATGCATTATCATCTTGAGAAATGATTTCATCATCCCCAAACATCCTTTCAATTGATGGGCTAAGAAAAGTGTCCAAAATATCAACGTAAACTTGTGCATTTATTGATGATGTAATGACAGCCATCTCCCCAGTGCCTTTACCTGACATGCAGCCCCATATCATCAATGTGGAAATATACATGTTCTTTTCAGGCAGTCATCTTTATAAATCTCATTGGAACGGCACCAAACAAAAGTTCCAGCATCATCACCTTGCCCAATGCAGATTCGAGATTCATCACTGAATATGACTTTCATCCAGTCATCCACAGTCCACGATTGCTTTTCCTTAGCCCATTGTAACCTTGTTTTTTTTCTGTTTAGGTGTTAGTGATGGCTTTCGTTTAGCTTTTCTGTATGTAAATCCCATTTCCTTTAGGCGGTTTCTTACAGTTCGGTCACAGACGTTGACTCCAGTTTCCTCCCATTCGTTCCTCATTTGTTTTGTTGTGCATTTTTGATTTTTGAGACATATTGCTTTAAGTTTTCTGTCTTGACGCTTTGATGTCTTCCTTGGTCTACCAGTATGTTTGCCTTTAACAACCTTCCCATGTTGTTTGTATTTGGTCCAGAGTTTAGACACAGCTGACTGTGAACAACCAACATCTTTTGCAACATTGCGTGATGATTTACCCTCTTAAGAGTTTGATAATCCTCTCCTTTGTTTCAATTTACATCTCTCGTGTTGGAGCCATGATTCATGTCAGTCCACTTGGTGCAACAGCTCTCCAAGGTGTGATCACTCCTTTTTAGATACAACGAGCAGATCTAATTAGATGCAGGTGTTAGTTTTGGGGATGAAAATTTACAAGGTGATTCCATAATTTATTCCTCAGAATTGAGTGAGTCCATATTTTTTCCCCCTCTCCTTGGTCTAAAAAAGTAACCGTTACTGACTGCCACAGTTTTTTTTCCTGATTTCTTATAGTGTTTCTTAAAGCCAGAAAGTTGCCATTTGAAATGACTAGTTTTGTGTCATGTCTGTGATCTGCTTTTTTTCTACAAAATTAAACAACTGAATGAACATCCTCCAAGGCCGGTGATTCCATAATTTTTGCCAGAGGTTGTACAAAGAAATGCATCACATGTCCAACATGTCATAGCTAATGTTTCTGGTTAACCTGTATACATACTCATCATGAGTCAGTATAGTCTGTTCATAAATAGAAGAAAAAAAGATGTAGCATATTACTTTTATGCACCACTGATTGTGTCTTAATATTTTGGTCCTTTGTTTAGTTTGATTAAAAAATAAAAATGTTCCAAAGCCCAAACAGACTGATGAGAACCTATTTTGTCTTTATTTATTTATTTATTTATAGAGCACTAAATCACAACATGCATTGCCCCAAGACTTTGATCAAGAGTAAGGTTGAACCTTACCCCCAAGCACGCATATTGGCAACAGCAGTATGGAAAAACTCCCTGCACCTAATTCTAACAGGGTGGCACGGTGGATTAGTGGTTAGCACTGTTGCCTTGCAGCAAGAAGGTTCTAGAATCGCTTCCCGAAGGTTCTAGAATCGCTTCCCACTTGGGCCTTTCTGCGTAGAGTTTGCATGTTCGCCCCATGTTTGTGTGGGTTCCCTCCGTGGTGCTCTGGCTTCCTTCCACTTCCAAAGACATGCAGGTTAGTTGAACTGGTAACTTTAAATTGACTGCAGGTGCACAGTCATTTTCAGATCTCACCAGAGATGTTCAATTGGATTCAGGTCTGGGTTCTGGCTGGACCACTCAAAGACATTCACAGAGTAGTCCTGAAGCCACTCCTGTGATATCTTGACTGTGCGCTCAGGGTTATTTTCCTGCTGAAAGATGAACAGTCACCCCGGTCTGAGGTCAAGAGCGCTCTGGAGCAAGTTTTCAACCAGGTTGTCTCTGTACATTCATCTTTCCATCAATTTAGAGGAAAAAATGAATTTCATCCATTTTGGATTTAGGCTGCAACATGGAAAAAGTGAAGTGCTGTGAATGCTTTCCGGATGCACTGTACCTCTAGATACACACACGGTTTTATCCCCCCCATATCACAGATAAATTATTAAAATATTCAATAGAACTATTAAAATTAAAAAAAATCATTAGTTATTTGTTTCATTAATACTGACTTGTTTTTAGTATTTTTTTTTCCTCTCGTACATCCAAGATGAATGTTGCAATGAGCAGCCAATTAACTGTAAAAACTATCAAAAGAAAAGAGAAACTGCCTTTCCCATCTAGTGGACTAAGAACCTCAGTTTGCTGCTGGCTGCACAGCTAAGGGGAACCTGTGTCAGCACTCTGTCAGGATCCTGGAAAAAAACTGACTCCTATTTTCCTTCCTCTGCATTTCAGTGTGCAAATTAAGTTAGGAACAACACAAAAAGTCAAAATATGTCATTCACAGAGAACAGGAGAGTGAGGTAGAACCTAGCTTTGTGTTCCACACCACACTATCTTAATCCCTCAAAGGTGGATGCCTGCCTGCACTACAGAAAAAAGTGCACCAATGGTTATTTTTCTTCCACACATATGGCACTGACAAATAAATCTGATCCAAAGCAGGGGTCTCATGAAATACATATTAAGCAAGTGGCAGATAGCGTGTTCCCTGGTACGGTACGGTGCAGCACAGGTTTTAATTATATAATTGTAATGATTTTATGATGAAGTGTACATTAAAAAAAGAGTTCCAGGACTGGGTCATGTGATTAGGAGAAACATCTTCCTGACTCTATTCAGAACAACAGCATTCTTCACATCTTTCCTTGAAATTATTAACTACAAATGCATCTAGGGATTTTCTTTTCCAAAAGCAAAGCACACAACACGTTACTGCTGACATAATGTATGCTGTCCACTGTGTTAACTGTCTTTTGCTTTGAACAGTGTAGTCTTGGTGATAGGATTACAGCAAACCTCCCAGTGTGACCCAACAGGATGCCATCAGGACTATGACAGGCAAACTAAGAAAGAACAGTCCTGATGACAGCAGAAGCAATTAGCTGACAAGCAAGAATCATCAACTATTGCAACAATTCATTATTCGTATCGTGTTACCAAGAAAACTGACCAACTTTTTTGGCTACACCTTCCCCAACACAAACATATGCTCCTTTTCTTGATTCTCATCACTGTAAGATCAGGCAGGTATTAACCTAAAGCCCTGGCCCACCAAATAATGAAGGATGAATAATGAGACGCAGCATGTTTTTTTTTTTTGTTTTTTTTTGCTAAGAGAGGGTTTATTCAACTATCATGGGAAAATGCTGGCTCTGAGTGGCTCTTAGAGGCATTATCTTCGGTTAACGAGGCTCATCTCTGAGCATGCCGCTAATTTCAAGATGTTCAAAATTTAGCAACAACAGCATGGGGCAGTTTGTGTATGAGATTTTAGAGGCATGTGCGTGGTGCTTACAAGGCTGCTAAAAGCCCATTATCCCAGCGCCTGTCAGCTACGCAGGACCTGAGAGGTTATTTTTGGAGCAGCTGCCTTCTTGTGCACACAATTCCACCTGCTCTTTGTGCTGGATGCTGTATATAAAATAATTATTTTGTAGCAGATTAGAATCATTTTATGCCAAACCTTGGATGCTGAAAACACCTCTAATTGCTTCAGGAATAACAGAGGACCGTTTGATCTGGACGCTTTTGTTGCCTCTCTTTTCTGCCCCATGAGGATTGTATTTTGGAACAGCTTAAAGTAACTATTTTTAATGTTTTTATAGCTTGATAAAACAGTTGCATGTTCATTCCTAGCTGTAAAAGTATGTCTATGGTTGATTTAATATCTTGTTAATGGATCACATGAGCTTCGCTGTGTGTGTGCACTGCACGCTGAGGCAGTGACTCATCACGCTCCAAACAAGCATTTAGGCAGAGCGCCAGCTCACAAAACAGTGATTTTTCAGTCAATAATGGATGAACACAAAGTTAAAATCTGGATGACTGTCTAAAAGTGGCTGTGTGTTTAAAGCCACGGAAAAATAAATCCAGTGAAGCCACGAGAAGTAGCGCAGAGCTGTCCAGCAACACAGAACGAGAGCGTGCAAAAGATGATTATGAAGATATAACACAGTAAAAAGTTGCATTACGGTGACTTGTAAGCCGCGGAAGAAATAAAGAAGTATATATATATATATATATATATATATATATATATATATATATATATATATATATATATATATATATATATAGTGATCCACACGAGTTTCGGCAGCAGGTGTATATAATTAAAGCGGCCACCTCATTGTGCATGCAGAATGGCAGCGCGCGCACAAAAGAGCAATTTTGCAGACATAAATGGACGAACACAAAGTTAAAATTGGGATCATAATGTTGAAATGACTGTTTAAAGCCACAGAAGAAACCAAGCCAGCGAGCTGCGGATGGAAAGGAAACCAGCGAGGAGCTCAGAGGTGGCTGTCCAGGAATGCAGAATGGCAGTGCACGTACAAAAGAGCGATTTTGCAGGCAAAAACGGACAAACACAAAGTTAAAATTGGGATCACAGTGTGAAAATGACTGTGTGTTTAAAGCCGCAGAACAAATCAAGCCAACAAGCCGCGGATGGAAAGGAAGCCAGCGAGGAGCACTGAGGCGGCTGTCCAGGAACCCGTCGTTCGGTTGTAGCTGGTCTGGTGGATTACAGGTGTACAGCAGCCTGGCGTGCGGTGCACACTCGCAGGACTGTACTGCAGCATCTATTTTTGGACTGTGTTTAAAAAAATGTGACATCTTTAAATGGTGCTGTGAATTGAAAACCCACACTTTAAAGGGACCAAGTGTGGGAGGGCTGGAGGTTTGGACCAAACCCATGCCTAAACGTGCACCAACGTCACGTTATCATGGCGCTACATGGATCATATGTGGCTTGACGTGGATCATATGCGGCGACACAAGCCGCTCAAGGCTGGACGGGGCTCAAATGACAGCTCAGTCGTGGCTCACTAGAGGCTGATACCTGGCACTTGAGAGGCACATTGAGGTGCCTTAGTAGTGGATACGTGATGGTTTAAAACATGGACCATTCTTCAAATAATTGCTGACACACCCATGCATGGCTCATTATTCATGGTTTATTTGGTGGGACCCAGGTTTAATGGTTTGCACATTGAACTGTGATGTCAGCAATCTGGGTTCATTTCACAATCAGCGAAGTTCACAACTGGCACCAAGTGTTGCACTATCTTTGGCAGTGTGAAGTTTGAATTGCGGATGGTGGAAGGTGAAGAAATAGGTGCTCTTGGCCCTTCCGGAAATAAGTTTTGTGCTTCTGTTGGGTACCCATGCTAATAAAGACCACCTAATTTGAAAATCTTTAAATTTTAGTGCTACACTGTAAAAAATGTCTGTGAAAATTACAGTGAAAAACTGTGAAATGGCAACAGGAATAAACCGTAAAGCAAGAAGAAGCTTACTGTTGTAGAATAAACATTGAATTACCATAAATTTAAAAACTGTCAAAAATGTTATTTTTAATTGTTTTAACATGTGAAATATATGGTGAAAAGCTGAAATGGTGACAGCATTGGACAGTCATATTAAAAATAGCACATTACTGTATTATTCACGGTGTAAATACCTTAAATAAAAAACATCCTGTCAACAATGTTTTTTTACTATTTTAAGATGTGAAATATACAGTGAAAAACTGAAATGGCAATGGTAATAGATTGTAATATTAAAAACAGCATATTACTGTATAATTACTTCAGGCATCAGACATTCAACAGATCAAAAAAAGCAGCAACAGACAATGTACGTTTAACCCACAACGTGCAAAGTGTTCTGATAAGGTGCCTTGCGGTAGTCTGTGTGGATTCTACTGACCAAAAATATTGTCCAGTGTTACAGTGAACAAGTGCTAAGAGAAATAAATAGCCCACAATTCCAACAGTCCTATAATAGTCCAGTATGGAGAAAAAGGTGTCGTATTCGGCTATGACTTGGTGCAATAGTGCAGTGATTACAAATTCAAGCGACCTTAGATTTAGCTTTGCTTTAGATTCCTGAGAAATACTAGCCCAATTCATAGAATTTGTTTTCATTCTATCTTTTATAATTTCCCTTATTCTTTTATCTATTTTCTGTATTATTACTATAGTCAGGCCTATGGTATTTAATAATAATACAGTCTAGGCCTAATACTCCTGAATCATACTCCAGCCCAGCAGGTGGCGACCAACCCTCAAAAATCCCCCCCCCCCCCCAAAAAAAAGAAGACGAAGACAAAGAGGGACTTTTCTGCGGTCCAGCTAAATCAGACATCACTTATGAGAGAGAGAAGCAGCTAGTCCCTCATCTGCGCGGTGAATATTCGCTTTGAAGGAGAATATATTTGTGTTGAAGGAGAAGTTTTTCAAAGGAGAGGAATCCAGAAACTGTCAGCACGTCCGTATGCCTTTCTTTTGTTTTGCTAAAGATTTTAATCTTGTTGTTGATGATGAAATGCAATACCGTTAACTAAGGTGGTGTGTACATTGTGCAGACTTCGTTTTTTTTCTTCAAACTGTTAGTGTTAGGTAGAATTTCTCTGCACCACCCTTCCTGTTGAGATAGCTTCATCATTTAGGTAATATCGAGCTGCTTGCTTCTTGATATTGTTTTCAATCAATCGCCATATTGCATACATGTGAATATTTGTTTGAATGAGCTATTGTTTTCACCAACCCTCAGTCTAATTGTCTGTTCATGTTAATAGGGATTTCGATTTTGTTGATCACTAAACAATTTGGAGTAAGGCCTGGGCATTAGCCCGGGCATGCCCATGCAAACTGTTTGTTTGTTTGTTTGATTACTCAAGGTTTGGAGACAACTAAAAAACCTGCATGAATCACTGGCTACTGTGTTTAATATTGGTAATGAGCAGTGGTGGGCACACTTCTGATAATCCGATAACAGATAATTATCGAAGATAATGTTTTCATTATCGGATTATCTTCTTAGATAACTTTAAAAACCATCATCGGACTAATTATCTTCAGATGAATTGCCGTCCGATAACTTTTAGACCAATAACGTAGTAAACCAAGCTGAACAGTGAAAAACATTTTTAAAACTTAAAAGCCGTTGAGACCTACCTGTTAAAAGTTTCCTAATAGGTATATTGTTCTACACTTTGCAAACAGAAGAGAGCTGTTTTCAGAAGAAACCACTCTATCCTCTGTAGGCAAAGGAGAACTGGTGACCCAAAAAAAAAAAAAAAAAAATTTCCTTTAACACCATACTGATATAATCGCATTATTACCCAAGTCATCCAGAGGCATACATTTTTAACTTATGGTTCAAATTTTAACCTACTCATTTTGGACAAGTTATTTAAAATTACTGTCATGTCTGAGATTTATAAAGTGAAAATATCAGATATATGTTTTCGTTTTAAAGTAATGTGCTAATTTTAAAGAACCAATCAGTGTTTAGCAGAGGCACTTTACCCAGAATGCTTTGCAGTCTGTGTTTGTTACAAAACCTCAGAATTAGTGCATTATTCAACATTAAAAGATATATGTTATATTTTAACTTTGTACAAATGACAGAATTGACATTAATGGAGTTATTCTATCAGTATTTTCACAAAACCATAAGTTAGTATGACTTTATTTTTCAAGACCTCCGCCTGACCGGAGCATTATGATAAGTAGAGAGCTGATTTTGTGGGTACTCTCAGGATTTGTCTGTGCAGCTTCCTACAGGGGGCATCATGGTCAAACATGGAAATACTGGCTCATTCTTTGGGTCTTTAGTCGCTTTTGATGCTTACAAAAGCGATTGTGTTAAAAGTCAATTTCAGCTTCTTAGTAATTGCAAATGTACCAGAAAAAAACACTGGAATTTATCGGTTATTGATTATCTCTAACTTCCGATACATTTTTGGGTGGTTTATCTTTATTAAAGATAACTTTTCAGTTATCTGATTATCTGTTATCGTAGTTAATTTTTTGGTTATCTGTGCCCACCACTGGTAATGAGTGTAATGTTTTTGCCTGCATTCTAGTGATAGTCTGGCATCCACAGGTGCTGGTAATTCATTGTAAATCTTATTTCAGATTTTAACAGGACTTGACCCTAAAATGAGGTAATAAATGATGTGAAATGGATGGGAATTCCCCTGAAAAGCAACAGTTATAAACTGTGAATTGAACAGTCATATCGTCAAGGCATAAATAATTGTGCTGTTTTAACAGAAATTGACCATAAAATAGGACAATAAATGCTGTGGAATGGATAGTATTTCACTTAAAAAGCAACAGGGTTACATTGTGAATTGTACAGCTATACCATGAGCCTATATACAATTTCACCGTTATTTTAACAGTAACTCATCTTTATTGGAACATTTTCAAACTGTTGTTTTTACAAGTGTTAATATACCTTACCGTGAAGCCATATACAATATCACTGTATTTTTTACGGTGAAAAAATGGCAACCACAGCTGCGTTTTTCACCGTAAATTTGACAAGATTTTTTTTTACAGTGCACAGTACAGTGCCAAAAAAAAGAAAGTGATTTGAAGATTTCACAGCAGTCTTTAGGCCAGTAAAACAATCGTATTGGACTTTTGCAGTCTAAATAATTCAACACACAAACACCTGACTGAAGACTAACTCCTGACTAATGAGACTGCAGCCACGGGTTATGTGTGAAATAATCAAGCAGGGTAACTTTTAATACTGAACAAATATATCTTGTGTGTTTGACTTACATCTAATCAACCTTGTTTATCATAGCTGTTAGTCCAAAAATCAATAACCAGTTTTTCCTGTCCTTTTTCAGTAGACAGGCCAGCAAAAGTTTAACACATCTGTATGGATCCAAAGGTCAAATTATCATGCGCTGTCAACTCAATAAAGCAAATCCCTTTGGTTCCTTCTTTGTTTGGAATCGCCACAGCAGATCCGAAGTGGATCTACATGTTGATTTGGCACAAGTTTTACACCAGATGCCTTTCCTGATGCAACTCTACATAACATGGAGAATATGTAGGGGTGGCTGTGAACCGGGAACCTTCATCACTGGAAACAAGTGAAATTAACAGCCACCCTCCACCCCTGCCACAGTGTCACATCAATATATGGTTTTAATGATTTTTTTTATACATTTGCAGAACAAAACGTTGCTATCAAAGCTTAAGTGAGAGCACAATAAAAATGAATTGGGCTGTTTTGACAGTCATAAACAAAGTGAACACCATGCAAACATGCAATGAAAAAAATGCTGCAATAACCTTCATTTGCAAGTGTGAATGAAGCAATCTGCCACAGCAGGACAGGAACTGTAAAGATTAGGAACTTACACTGCTTCATCCTGTTTTCTTGGAGATCACATGAAAATCTCATTTACACGTGACTTCGTAAAGAGCGAAAAAGCAGCCGAGCTATTAGGAAAATGTTTAATAAAATAACCAGTCTGAAAAGCCCTTTAAATTTTGCATTTGGGCTTCAGATGTCAACTAAATGCATCACTACGAACAACGCCAACATTACCTGATTCCCAACCGTCTAACCTTAACCAAAATCGGCTTCATTGCAGGCCTTCGCGTTGTAGTGTCTGGTTTGCAAAATGCAAAGAGAGAACAAGAACGACACTGAGATTTTTGTTGTGTCGACACTGTTGATGCGAATTAAACGGCCCACAGTTTTGTTAAAAGCGTTTGTTTGCAAATGCAAAAGAGGAGGAGGCGAGACGGTAGCAAGCTAGCGGTAGGTTAGCCGTATGCTAGCAGCTAATCTATCTGCAGGCATTAGCGGCGGAGTTCCAATTCAAAAGCGGAGAAAACGGATTGAAGTCTGTGTCAGCTCGTAAATTTACCTGTAAAACCGCTAACAGATGTTTCAGTAGCCGTGCCGGGGCTCCCCACCCTCCACTAAGTGCGGCTGGTGCTCGTCAGTTTTCCCACTTTGATGCTGAAGGCGCTCAGTCTCAGCGTACACACAGCTCAGGACGCTGCCATGTTCCTGATAGCCAAACGTCCTCGACTGCGCAAGCGCAAAGACTGCCTGTCACGCTTCTGTCAGCTGATTGGTTTGTCAGAACGCCAGACTCTTGAAACACCTGATCCCAGACCGGTTTCCATTCAGATTCTCTCGTGTTTGAATCGGCGGCTTCAGTCGAAACTGACACCAGAACAGCTTAGGTCCGCCGTGTGTTGCTGATCGGGTTAAACAGTAGAAAATACGACTGTAATTTCATTTTGTCGAATTAGAAACTATTAACGTGTCCACCACACTGTTTTCCCCACATTGTATGTACGTGTAATATTAAGAATAGGAGCATTTGTTGGTAAAAGCGTGATATAATCTCATATTAAACAGTAATCATTTCTGTACATATTAAAGATACCCTAAAAATAAATAAATAAATAAATTACCTTCAACATATAATTAAGGACAACAGCTCCCCCCCATAAAATATAAAAATATTGTTTTCTGAACTACTTAGGAGACTCTGGATGCTGATCTCCTGATCTATTTTTGTTGTTGTTGTTTGCTTCCTCTGTGCTTGCAAGAAATCCAGATTTCCAACCATAGACATTATATATATATATGTGTGTGTGTGTGTGTGTGTGTGTGTGTGTGTGTGTGTGTGTGTGTGTGTGTGTGTGTGTGTGTGTGTGTGTGTGTGTGTGTGTGTGTAATACATAGCACATTTGTAACTGTATTTTCTGTCATATTATGCATAGTTTTTATAATTATTTTTGGTTAGGGTTTCATTTTAAACACACCAAATTCCTTCAATTTTTTTGCTGATGTAGACTTTGGAAAGTTTGGTGAGTTTTTGAGCATGGGAAGAGGCCGAAATTTCGATTTCAAGAGCGATAATAATAATAATAATAATAATAATAAACAGCGCAATTACAATAGGGTCCTCATAGGACGTTGCCTACTCGGGACCTAATGAACCAAGAGTCACCAACAGTTGACCCCTGCAGAGGAGCAGCACCAACATCTTCTAAGTCATCTCGAAGTTTACAGAAACTGGATTTCTTGTTGATCTTCAAATTCTTCCATTTTACATCAACATTCAAGTCTGCTTCCAAAACTAAAAACAACTTTCAACCCCTAACATGTTAAAATATGGTTCCCCTAATATGGTAAAATATGTGCCACAGTTGAAATGGACTCACCGTGATTGAAGGTAAATGGGAAACATCTTTTCTTCTCTGACTTAACTGATGTTGTCCAGTAAACTTGAGCAGAACAGCACAGAGTGGTCACGCTATCAAGCATCTGATTATTCGACCCACCATGTGCTGCCTGTTATTGTAATTTAATTATAGTAACAGAAACAAAAAAACTTCCCAGTTCATTTGTAGGATCCTCCTTAACAAAAAGATGTGGAATGCATATTCAAAGACTGACTACTAATAGAAATGTAGTGAATGTTGACATTAAAACAGGGATATAAGTTTAGGGTATCTTACCCTGTTTTACTAAAATAATTATTATTTGAAATTCCAATCTTGGGATACGCAGCCGATCTGCTCTGTGTGAGCCTGATCCCGTCAGATCTCAGGAGCTAAGCAGTGCGGGACCTGGTTAGTACTTAGATGGGAGACCTCTTTGGAACACCAGCGGCTGTGTGTGTTTCTCCAGGTAAAACTGGAGTTGCGTCAGGAAGGGCAACCGGCGTAAAACTTGTGCCAACTACCAATGCAGATCTGGCTGTATCCACTGTGGCGACCCCAAACACAAAACAGAAGCAGCTGAATGGACAACAACAACATTCCAATCTTGGGATATTGAACACTGCATGCCTAGTGAAGATTATTTGTAGTTACAGAAATACATTGACAATAGCTTAAATAATGTGCTCTCTGTCATCCCAATTAAAAAAAACATTGATAGTTTACATCTCCTACACTTATTTTATATATATAATTTGTAGATTATATTCATCTATCTCACAAAAGCTTCTGGTGACTATGACCTTCTGCATTTTGTGCTCATCTAGGTCCCATAAGCAATATTTTAAACATTAATACAGCAACCATCCATTAGTTTTGTATGTAAAGGTTTAGTGACATATTTTTGTCCTTCGCAGCGAATGAAGCAACACTCTGTGTGTGTTGTAATTCAAGATTTTTTGTTTTTGTTTTCATAGCCTGAATGGTTATGTGTGCATGTTTAGTGCATGTTTAAGGCTGTGAATACGTATGTACATGTGATTTTTTTTAATTTTTAATTAATTTGCAAAAAAAAAACTTTTATGTTGTCATTACGGGGTATTGTGCATAGAATTTTGAGGGAAAAAATTTTGGAATAAGACTGTAACATAACAAAATGTGGAAAAACTGAAGCACTGTGAATACTTTCCAGATGCACTATACATAGCAAGTTTGTTAACAACTCATTTTATGCAGCAGAAGTTACCTTTCTCCCAATCATGTGTTGTTTTTTCTTTTCAAGTTTCCCATATCTTGTCCTTTGACTCTCTAACCACAAACTCAATTGTTAGAGTCGGATTATCCAACACACATAGCAAGAATTGAATACATACAACAAGAATTTTGGGGTTGGTAAACTACAATTGAGTTAAAATGACCTGACCATGACCTTTGACCTTCTAATCCCTAAAAATATTGGATTCTTGTCATCAGGCTTGATAACACTGGGGGGAGTACAGCAGAAATGATCACAGTTACAAGCAATTTCTCACAAGCTTGGTCTTTGATCGTCTGACTCATAATCAAAGACATTGACACTAACCTGGTCCAAACATATCATACATTGAGATGATCAGTTTTCCCGTTTTCCAACAAATGTATGGAACACATGATGAACATGATGAGAACCTTCCGACTATACATGCTGACACTGGCTTAAATGGCAACAATTTTCTTTATATACTGAGTGTCATAACAGACAACAATTATAGCAGATGTAAACATATCGTAGTAAATGTATATTTTGTGATAATGATCTGAAACCAAGCTCACGTGAAGTTGCATGACAAATCTGGAGCACTGCCCAATAAAAGAAATGTGTTTTTGTTTGAACCACCACAACTTTTAGAACTGTTGTACATAGGATCACACTCAGTTAAAGGGTCATATTTCTCCAAGTCTACTTTAATCTTCCTTTCACATTTAAATATGGTTGAGTTTGGCTGTAAACCTCCTCAAAGTCCCATAATTCTATGTGCACGTAGAAAGTCTGCTGTTACCAACAAAACTTAAACCCGAAATGGTTCCTTTCAGACTTTTGTGACATATGTCACAAATGCCCATATCTGAATTTGTTCCTGCTCTATGAAACACCCATACTGTGGGGGAGAGCTGGATTGTTCAGCTATTACAGTGCATTGCTCCTGCTTGTCCTCCCTTCAAAGATAGGGGGCATGTTGTGCATCAGCTCCTTTCCATTTAAAGCAACAGACACAAAAAACAAATCTGATTATTTTTTCAATTTCAATTTATTTTCATTTATATAGCACCAAATCATAACAAAGCTGCCTCAAGGCACTTCACACAAGTAAGGTCTAACCTTACCAAACCCTAGAGCAAGCACACAGGCGACAGTGGTAAGGAAGAACTCCTTCTAAGGAAGAAACCTCAAGCAGACCAGACTCAAAGGGGTGACCCTCTACTTGGGCCATGCTACCGACACAAATTACAAAACAATTTACAAAATGAATATGCAGGAAATGTTGCCAGTGCACAGGACAGGAGGGTTTCAGAAACAGACACCACAACCATCTCTGGATGGATTATGGATTGATAATATACATTTTGTTTTACCTCCTCCTGTTTTAGGGTTAATAACATCAATATCTATGGGGTATTTTTCATGCCAAAACTGAATTAGCTTGGTGAAAAAAGAGTCCTCTTTAAGTTTGCCCTGTTTATTAAAGGTGTGTGCCAAACGTGATCATTTGGTAGAGAACACTGATATCTATTACACTCTATTGAAGCATATTAGGCTATTAAAGGGTTAATCCCCGAAGGGCAATTAAGTTTCTACAGTCCACTGGTCATCCATACACATTCATACCAAATCAAAGAATTCACAAATAATAAATGAGACAATATGACAAACAAGCACACACATGGGCAAGGCAGAGAACAATAAACAAACAAGTATTTAAATAAATAAAATAAAGAAATAAGTTCAAGAATAAAGGTCTGTTAGTTAAGAACAATTAAAAAGAAGTGTGAAAGACCAAAATAAAAACATAAAACATCATCCAGGAGAAATATATTGATTATATTTTCTTCCAAAAGGGAACAATGTGAAGAATACATTTATTTAGATCAATGCTGCCACCTGGTGCTTTAAAACTGTCAAGCTTTATTATTTACTGTTTATTACACTGCATTCTGAGGTGTATGTGAATATCATCAGGAAGGGCATCTGCTGTAAAACTTCAGCCACATCTACATGAGGATCTGTATCACAGAGTGCTCAAGGGAGAAGCAGCTTACTTGTCTTCAGAATTTGCAATCTTGAATTTTATTTTTGATGATGATGATGATTATTATTACCATTATTTTGAGGTATCAAAATGGCTGTTTTACAAATAAATTATTATATGGTAAATGGACTGCATTTATATAGCGCTTTTCCATCTGCATCAGACGCTCAAGCGCTTTACAATTATGCCTCACATTCACCCCGATGTCAGGGTGCTGCCATACAAGGTGCTCACTACACACCGGGAGCAATAGGGGATTAAAGGCCTTGCCCAGGGGCCCTGAGTGATTTCCCAGTCAGGCGGGGATTTGAACCCATGATCTTCTGGACTCAAGCCCAACACCTTAACCACTAGACCATCACTTCCCCCTGTTATGAATTATAAAAATTGTGAAAATGTTTATATTAAACACTTTTCAATTTAAGGACAAATCCAATTGAATGTATTAAGCCAAGACATTTTGAATTAATTTATTTATTGATTTAAGCTACAGCCCGTTAATTTTATTTATTTATTTATTTATTGTGAAAACTTTTAATCTAACCTGCAATACAACAATCAAATTTGGCACAGCCAGGAAATGTTTTCTTTTCTTTTCTTTTTTACAGAATTGATGTACGCACGCTAATAAGTGTAGAAATGAAAATAAATAAAAAATAAATAAATAAACATACAATTTTATGACAAAATTTAACAAAGACTTACATAATAATAATAATAATAATAACAATAATAATAACCTTAAAGTTAACAATTTAAACATTGCAAATTACATGTTTGAAAATGAGCAGAAACAAGGTTTTTTCCCCCACTTTTCAATGTAACGTTACTAACACGTTATGTGCAAAGCAGATTTATTTCTTTAATAAGGTAATGTTGCTAAGTGTAACATTTCTGTAATGATGTTTAAAAATAAAGATTTTCACGCTTCATGAAGGCTACTTTTCGCCAACTATGTAAATTATATATAGTACAGTGCAAATGTTTTGGGCACATTTAATAAAACTAAAAAAAAGGAAACATTCAAAATCGCTGATATTTGCTAATGTGTATAAACAGATAACACGCATAGACAATTTTCACCATAAAAAGGAAAAAAATATTTTCAAATGAGTAGTAGACATAATTTTTTACATGGTATAAACGTTATCAGTTTTTTATTATTATTATTTTGTTATTGTGCAATTATTGACAAAGAAATACATTTTCAACTTGAAAAAGAAATTTGATAATTATTTTGTGTCTTTAATGACAGAGAAAAAGACGTAGAAAATAATATTATTTTATTTTTGACATCTATTTACTCCTAGATTTAAAAACCTGGGCATGTAGGCTGTAAAATATAATAAGTCTCCCATAACTACGTAGTGTTCCTGAACGCACCATCAGTAACCAAGGCAATGACGCTATTTTCTGTTGCCAAGGCATTTCTACGGCAAACACTAGCTCGTTAGCTAAGGTAGCTAAATAATCTGCAATATAACCTCAATAACTCATAATTGATCTAAACATTACGTATAAAGTTGACAAGAACGTTTGACTGCATTTTATTATACATTTAGCTTCCCGACTCCTTTCTGCGTGGCCTAAATAAGAGGCTAAAGAACGTAGCGGCGGTGACTTGTCAGCCACAATGGTAAGTAGCTGCAAACAGATGTTGCTAATGTGTGCAGACCAGAAGATGACAGGCTGAGCACATAAAAAAAAATTAAACACGGTGCTGCTGCATTCGTAGATAGCATCGCCACGGGCACAAGACGTTTATGTGAGCAGGGCCTGTTACACATGAGCAGCAGAAAATCCTCTTCAATTTAGCTGCTTAGTTAGCTGGAGTCATAGCGTGTCCCTTAACCTCTCCCTTTCTCTCTCTGTAGGCTGATTTAGGTTTCAGTGAACATCATCAGAATGAAATTATCAATTACATGCGATTTACACGTTCAAAGAGGATCCTGAGACTCAAGACCATCGACGCATGCTTTGAGGAAGTCAAAGATAGCAGGTAGTTAAAGATTTGCTTTCTGGCGCTACCTTAAGGCAGGTGAAAAGGGGCAATTATTTAGTAACGGAATTAATATATATATATATATATATATATATATATATATATATATATATATATATATATATATTATGACATGTTCAAAATAAAAGATCTGTGCCAATTTTTATTGTAATCGGACATTGTTTAGGGCAGGGGTGGCCAAGTTCGGTCCTCGAGAGCCACCTTCCTGACACTTTTAGTTGTCTCCCTGCTCCAACACACCTGAATCCAATGAAAGGCTCATTAAAAGTCTACTAACGAGTCTTTTATTGGATTCAGGTGTGTTGCAGCAGGGAGACAATTATGAGTGCCAGGAAGGTGGCTCTTGAGGACCGAACTTGGCCACCCCTGGTTTAGGGGTTCCCCCACAAAGCAACATTTTTCCCCAAACAGCAATGTAGTAATCCAGTAATTCCAGTAATGCTGTCTTCTGGGTGACCAATCAACCACCACTTTTTGTGATTAGAAGCCATCACATGTACCTGCAAAGAAAAATAATGGCATCAGAGTCTTTTCCCGTTAGGGTGAAGTTGCCTTGCCATCAGAGGGAGAGGAAAATGTGTCACTCTGCGGGACCTCTAAATCTTATCTGATTGACTACAAATTTGGTTTGCACCTATAAAGCCCCAAGTGGAACAAAAACAACATGTGGCCTAAAGTCTTATTTTTAAGTCTTATTTTTTCACTATATAACATGAACATTCCTAATATATATAAAATTTCCCACCCTTATGTAGCCAAAAACACAAGACAAAAATCTATCCTATTCTGGGATGAATCAGCCCAAACCTTTTTTTTTTTTTTTGATATGCTCAATACAATCTACAATTCAGGTTAAAAGAGCAGTGCTGCTCAATTTGTTGGCTATGGAATGACATCAGAAAAACAATATAAAACAGTCATCTACTTTTTCGTAAGACATCCAGGTGAGTGCAGTGCTTCACTGCCACCAACTGATTATTCAACTTCTCATCATCACCATGTGTGGCCAGAGGTTTCATGTATTTGTTAGCAGAGGTGTCAAATCCAGCTTCAGAAAGTAACTACCTGTGCACCTAAAACAGGTGATCTCAATAATTAGTTCATCCACCTGCCTGAAGAGCTGAACTAATTACAATCAGTAGGTTTATTGGGAAGATGTAACAAATATGTGGCTGGACTTTTACTTTCTGAAGCTGGATTTGACACCTCTGTTTGTTACCCTCGAGAGCAGAAATCTAAGCTGGAAACTGTTTCAGTACCCCATTTTGTTCCTGAGATATGGTCATTAATTTATTTTTGACACTAGCCTCTTATTTGACCTTTGCATGACCTGTGTTGTGAGAGTCCAATGATTTTATCCATTAAGTCTAATTGAAATGGCTCTTTGCATTTTGAACGTATCGCTGTGGACAGAAACAGGCAGATATGGACATTACAGTTGCTTCTTTCCATTTCACGGTGAGGTTAAAAACTCTTACAAAAGAGAAATGTTTGATTAAAATGACAGTAGGACATTACATCTTAGGTTGCCAGCTCTGAGTTCAGATTAAAATATTTTCCAAATTTTGATATGCCTTGGAATAATTCTTGACACAGTGCATGGCAACAGCATTACGGTAACGGAATTACAAAATGAAGACACTGCAGAATAGTTTGAGCCCACCTCTGATGTTACTGTTTCATTCCATTTGGTCTCTTATACACAAAATATTTTTTAAATAGACAAATTCCTTAACGGAGAAAATATTAATAGATTCATATATGTGTATAGTCTACAGTTTGGGTGTTTGGTGGTGTTAAAATGTGCGTTTTTAATTTATGTATTTGTAAACATTTACATTTATGATAACGTCGGAAGGTTGGTGGAGGAAACATTCACAGTTGATGAGGTGAGAGAAATGCTGGACGGGCTGCAGATGGTGGTGCATGGAGAGGTGGAGACAGAACTCATGAACTCAGCCCACATCAATGTTCTGCAGCTCAGGCAGCTCTTCTCCCAGGCCGAGAAGTTTTACCTCCGACTACAGAGTGACATCTCAGAGCTGGAGAACAGGTGCGTAGTGTGATTTTATTTCAAATCCATGAGAAACAAATACACACAGTGAGGTGGGATTAAATATTAGTGCCTCTTTCCATCCTCATCCTGGTTTGGATGTGTGATTGAAACTGTGGGAACAGTGCTGTCCACAGTGCTGAACCTTTACTTTCATGTACTGTCAGCGATAATCAAAGTCCAATGACATTCTTGCAGTTACAAATGCAGCTATCCTATGTGATGGAATGTGTCCAGGCGAGAACCTGTATACTTTGAAGAAGAAGCTTTGAGGTCCCATTATTCCCAGTGCCACAAAGAGAAGAAAATAACTACTTTTCCTTCAGTAGATCAAGTCAGGTTAGGGAGCATAAACGTCCACCATCTCATGGTATGGTTTGGGCCTTGCCTGGCCACCACCCAGGCAGACCTGCGGTCCATCTTTATTGTTGTGTGGGCCGCTGAAGAGGAGGTACTGCTGGCCCACCACCAGAGGGCATCCTGCCTGAATGGCGGGCTTCAGGCACAAGAGGGTGCAGCCGGGAATGACAGCTGCCACTCATTACCACCTGACAGCTGTCACTCATCACCACTTCATCACCACATCCCATATAAGCTGGGCAGCAACTCCACCTCCCTGCCGAGATATCGTCTACCTGTCAGGTAAACCGCTCAGCCTGAGTAAACACAACAGTAGTAACGTCTTTGCTTCTGTGTGTAACATTACTTTTGCAGACGAACCTGTTTGTAGGTAAGGAGTAGTTGTGTGTTGGGGAGTTGGCGTACTCCGCTCCTCGGTTGGGGACTACTAAGTATACCAACAGGATCTGCACTTAATTCTGGAATATTGTGATTAAGAGGTGGAGGTGTTTCCCACCATTGTACTGACTGTTTGCTGGGTGTTCACGCACCCACCATCACCTGTTCTGCTCTTCCTGCCAGCAGTGCCAGATCTGACAGTCGGAGGCAGTGGCCACCTGGGGACTCAGCGCTTGGTGGCAGATCCGCTGGCAGTGGAAAGCGTGTGGGGCCCGGCTCTTCTCTGGACAGGCGTCTTCTATCCTTGAGCCTGCCCACACGTCACCTAGTATTATTGACTGTTATTCTAAATTGTATTTGTCTGTTTTTCCGTTGTGCACATTCACAACATTAAATTGTTGTATTTTGGCTTATCCATTGTCCGTTCATTTATGCCCCCTGTTGTGGGTCCGTGTCACTACACTTTCTCAACAGGATATCTCGGCGAATGTCATGGATCCTGAGGGGCGTCAACCATCGAGTGAACCACCAATGGAAATGCAGGGTGCACAGGCGTCAGCAGGAGGCCTATTAGGTGAGCTGCAGCAAATCTTAACCGCCTTCACTGCTCGGTTGGAGTTGGTGACCGAGCAGAATGTTATTCTCAATCGGAGGATGGAGGCTCTCACCGCCCAGGTGGAAGCGCGCATGCAGGGCGCTGCTGCAGCACCTCCTCCTGCTGTTCAGGTGCCGAATACAGATATTCCACTGGTTGTTCAACGAATCCCCCCACCATCCCCTGAAGCATACATAAGCCCTCCGGAGCCGTACGGAGGTTGTGTAGAGACGTGCGCAGACTTCCTGATGCAGTGTTCGCTCGTCTTTGCACAGCGTCCCGTTATGTACGCGTCAGACTCCAGCTGGGTGGCTTATGTTATTAATCTGCTTCGAGGTGAGGCACGTGCCTGGGCTACGGCGCTCTGGGAGCAGAATGCACGGCTCCTAACGATATATACTGAGTTTGTGAGGGAGTTCAGACTGGTGTTCGATCACCCACATAGAGGCGAGACCGCTTCGAGTGTGCTGCTGTCTATGAGACAGGGGCATCGGAGTGCAGCCGAGTATGCAGTCGCCTTCCGCATTGCGGCAGCGAGGGCCGGCTGGAATACTGTTGCACTCCGCGCCGCCTTTGTAAACGGACTGTCTCTGGTCCTTAAGGAGCACCTGGTGGCTAAGGACGAGCCGCGGGATTTAGACAAGCTTATCGACCTGGTAGTACGGTTAGACAACCGATTAGCAGAACGTTGAGGGGAGCGGGGCGAAGGGCGTGGTCAGGCACGAGCCGTCCCTCTTCCTTCCGGGTCTGAAAGGGAGCCGTCTTCCCCACGCTCCACAGCCAGAGGGCTCCGTGTGGCAACAGCTCCCCCTGCTGACGTTGTTAGGGAAACGAGCAGGGCCAAAATTAGATCAGATGACAGATTGAGGAGGCTGGCCCGCGGGGAGTGTTTTCTCTGCAGCTCAAAAGAGCATATACAGAAAAACTGCCCCAAACGACAACACTCGCCCTTAGAGACTGGGCTAAGGGTGGGTCATAACACGCACGAGGGGTGCGCACGTAAATCTGCACGACTCCCAGCTACGATCCTGAGTGGAGATCTAACCCTTCACGCCCCAGCACTGGTGGACACGGGGTCAGAAGAGAATCTGTTGGACAGCAGATGGGCAAAGGAAGTGGGGCTCCCTCTAGTGGCCCTTCCTTCACCATTGAAGGTACGGGCACTAGATGGCACCCTTCTCCCTTTAATCACACACAAGACACAGCCCGTAACATTGGTTGTGTCTGGGAATCATCGGGAGGAGATTGTGTTTTTTGTAACACCTTCTACCTCCCGCATTATTTTGGGCTTCCCATGGATGATAAAACACAATCCCCGGATTGATTGGCCGTCTGGGGTTGTGGCTCAGTGGAGCGAAACCTGCCACCGGGAGTGTTTAGGATCCTCGGTTCCCCCCGGTATGACCGCTAACGAGGAGGCTAAAGTCCCCCCCAATCTGACGGTGGTGCCTGAGGAATACCATGATCTTGCTGATGTCTTCAGCAAAGATCTGGCACTCACTCTTCCCTTACACCGTCCGTATGATTGTGCCATTGATTTGATCCCGGGCGTCGAGTACCCGTCCAGCAGGCTGTACAACCTCTCATGTCCAGAGCGCGAATCAGTGGAGACCTACATCCGGGATTCGTTAGCTGCCGGGCTGATCCGGAACTCCACCTCCCCGATGGGTGCTGGTTTCTTTTTTGTGGGCAAGAAAGACGGCGGACTCCGTCCATGCATTGATTACAGGGGGCTGAACGAGATTACGGTTCGCAGCCGATACCCGTTGCCCCTGTTGGATTCAGTGTTCACACCCCTGCATGGAGCCAAAATATTTACAAAACTTGATCTTCGTAATGCGTACCACCTGGTTCGGATCTGGAAGGGAGACGAATGGAAGATGGCATTCAACATCCCGTTAGGTCATTTTGAGTACCTGGTCATGCCGTTCGGCCTCACAAACGCCCCCGCGACGTTCCAAGCATTGGTAAAGGACGTCTTGCGGGACTTCCTGCATCGGTTCGTCTTCGTATATCTAGATGATATTCTCATCTTCTCCCCGGATCCTGAGACTCATGTCAAGCATGTACGTCAGGTCCTGCAGCGGTTGTTGGAGAACCGGCTTTTTGTGAAGGGCGAGAAGTGCGAGTTCCACCACACTTCTTTGTCCTTCCTGGGGTTTATAATCTCCTCCAACTCCGTCGCCCCTGATCCGGCGGTGAGAGATTGGCCCCAACCGACAAACCGTAGGAAACTGCAACAGTTCCTCGGCTTTGCAAATTTCTACAGGAGGTTCGTTAAGGGTTACAGTCAGGTTGTTGGTCCCCTGACAGCCCTGACCTCCCCAAAAGTCCCCTTCACCTGTTCGGATCGGTGCGAAGCCGCGTTTAGGGAGTTGAAATGCCGGTTTTCGACTGCACCAGTTCTGGTGCAGCCCGATCCTAGCCACCAGTTTGTCGTTGAAGTGGATGCCTCTGACTCAGGGATAGGAGCCGTGCTGTCCCAGAGCAGGGAGACCGATAAGGTCCTCCATCCTTGTGCCTATTTTTCCTGCAGGTTGACCCCGGCAGAAAGGAATTATGACGTTGGCAATCGGGAACTCCTAGCGGTGAAAGAGACTCTTGAGGAGTGGAGACACCTGTTGGAGGGAGCCGCGGTACCATTTACGGTTTTCATGGACCATCGGAACCTGGAGTACATCCGGACCACCAGGCGTCTGAACCCCAGGCAAGCCCACTGGTCACTGTTCTTTGGGCGTTTTGACTTCCGGACCACCTACCGCCCCAGGACCAAGAACCAAAGATCCGACGCCTTGTCCCGGGTACACGAAGAGGAAGTCAGAACTGAGCTGTCAGATCCAACAGAAACCATCATCCCCGAGTCCACTATCTTGGCCACCCTCACCTGGGACGTGGAGAAGACCATCCGGGAAGCCCTGGCACGGAACCCGGACCCAGGGACTGGCCCGAGGAACAAACTCTACATCCCACCAGAAGCCAGAGCTGCAGTCCTGGACTTCTGTCATGGTTCTAAGCTCTCCTGCCACCCAGGGGTGCGAAGAACCGTGGCAGTGGTCTGGCAGCGCTTCTGGTGGGGATCCATGGAAGCCGACGTCCGGGAGTATGTCCAGGCCTGTACCACCTGCGCCAGGGGCAAGGCTGACCATCAACGAGCACAGGGACTCCTCCAGCCGTTACCTGTGCCTCATCGCCCCTGGTCCCACATCGGCCTGGACTTTGTCACGGGCCTCCCGCCATCCCAGGGCATGACAACCATCCTCACGATAGTGGACCGGTTCTCCAAGGCGGCCCACTTCGTGGCCCTCCCGAAGCTCCCGACGGCCCAGGAGACAGTAGACCTCCTGGTCCACCATGTCGTACGTCTGCATGGGATTCCATCTGACATTATCTCTGACCGTGGTCCCCAGTTCTCCTCGCAAGTCTGGAGGAGTTTCTGTAGGGAACTGGGGGCCACCGTAAGCCTCTCGTCCGCGTACCATCCCCAGATGAACGGACAGGCAGAGCGGGCAAACCAGGATTTGGAGCAGGCCCTCTGCTGCGTGACCTCCGCGCACCCGACGGCCTGGAGCAACCATCTGGCCTGGATCGAGTACGCTCACAACAGCCAAGTCTCATCTGCCACCAGCCTCTCCCTGTTTGAGGTATGTTTGGGGTATCAGCCCCCATTGTTTCCGCTCGTTGAGGGAGAGGCCGGCGTGCCCTCGGTCCAGGCCCACCTAAGAAGGTGCCGTCGGGTGTGGCGTACTGCTCGCTCTGCCCTGCTTAAAGCCCGGACGAGGGCCAAGGCCCATGCAGACCACTGGCATTCCCCGGCCCCTGCATACCAGCCCGGGCAGGAGGTTTGGCTATCCACCAAGGACATCCCAATCAATGTTGAATCCCAAAAGCTGAAAGACCGTTTCATTGGACCATATTCCATCCTGAAAGTCCTCAGTCCGGCCGCAGTGAAGCTGAAGCTACCAGCTACCAGCTTCACTGCGGATTCATCCCGTATTTCACGTGTCACGCATCAAACCCTGCAACTCATCACCACTCTGCACCCCCGGACCGGTGCCGCCTCCTCCCCTGATCATCGACGGGGAGCCAGCATGGACAGTTCGCAGGCTCCTGGATGTCCGTCGAAAGGGCCGGGGGTTCCAGTATCTGGTGGACTGGGAGAGTTATGGACCCGAAGAGCGCTCCTGGGTGAAGCGGAGCTTCATCCCGGACCCGGCCCTCCTGGCCGACTTCTACACACGACATCCTACCAAGCCTGGTCGGGCACCGGGAGGCACCCGTTGAGGGGGGGGTCCTGTTGTGTGGGCCACTGAAGAGGAGGTACTGCTGCCCAAACACCAGAGGGCGTCCTGCCTGAATGGCGGGCTTCAGGCACGAGAGGACACAGCCGGGAATGACAGCTGCCCCTCATTACCACCTGACAGCTGTCACTCATCACCACATCCCATATAAGCCGGGCAGCAACTCCACCTCCCTGCCGAGATATCGTCTACCCGTCAGGTAAACCGCTCAGCCTGAGTAAACACAACAGTAGTAACGTCTTTGCTTCTGTGTGTAACATTACTTTTGCAGACGAACTTGTTTGTAGGTAAGGAGTAGTCGTGTGTTGGGGAGTTGGCGCACTCCGCTCCTCGGTTGGGGACTATTAAGTATACCAACAGGATCTGCACTTAATTCTGGAATATTGTGATTAAGAGGTGGAGGTGTTTCCCACCATTGTACTGACTGTTTGCTGGGTGTTCACGCACCCACCATCACCTGTTCTGCTCTTCCTGCCAGCAGTGCCAGATCTGACAGTCGGAGGCAGTGGCCACCTGGGCACTCAGCGCTTGGTGGCTCCGGTGTGCTCCAGATCTGCTGGCAGTGGAAAGTGTGTGGGGCCCGGCTCTTCTCTGGACAGGCGTCTTCTATCCTCGAGCCTGCCCACACGTCACCTAGTATTATTGACTGTTATTCTAAATTGTATTTGTCTGTTTTTCCGTTGTGCACATTCACAACATTAAATTGTTGTATTTTGGCTTATCCATTGTCCGTTCATTTACGCCCCCTGTTGTGGGTCCGTGTCACTACACTTTCCCAACATTTATCTCCCAGAAGCAGCCATCTAGCTACTGCAGCTAGATGGCCCAGTGGTAGGGAACCTCAGCAATGATGCTGCCCTGGCTGCTGGCTCATGCTCAGGAAAATTTCCCACAGTGTCACAGGTAAGGCTGTCTTCCAATGCATGTAATAGCCTTCATCTGAGACTTCCAAACAAACCACTTATTTGACACAGTTGTTCCATGGGTACCGAAGGGTTGTCTGGCTGGAGAATAACCTGTGATGGACTAACCAGGGGAAGGGGTTCACTATCACCTTCTACATGCTACAGGAGTCTGCAGATAACCACCAAGGGGATTCTTCTCTCTTAATGGCTTGGTTGTAATTGTTCCATCTGCTTTTGTTTTGCCCCTTGTCTTAAGAAATGTTGAACAGCAAGGAATGAATCATGTTCTTTGACCTAGTCAACCTTAGATTTAGGCCTATATGAGAGCACAGTTTTTGCAATAAAATATAGTAATATTAGAACCTGCAGAGTGTGGAATCCATTAAACTAACTGGGAAATTAGTGCAGGAAATCCACTATGTTGGCAGTGTAGTGTTATTTGCCAGGAAGGGAAATTTGTCAAGTTGAGACTGTGGCCTGCTTCCAAAGACGTACCCATAAAGAGCATAGAGCAATATGTTTTGCAAATTTAGTTTCCATTACCACACTGGATAACAGTAAAATTGTGGGTGCCCCACTGGCTGTTTCTGCAATGTCAAATATTCTATGTTTGCTACCTTCAACCTGCATGGAATTTCATAAACCTAAACCTAATTTTAGGCATCTTATATATATTACTCTGGAACCACCCCCAAATTCCATTCGTCAAAATGTCAACTCCGATGACGTCCTTAGTTTGGGTCTCATCAACATAAGGTCACTGTCCTCAAAATCACTCTTGATAAATTATCTAATTATGGAACACCACCTAGATATGATTGATTTATGTAAAATCTGGTTGAAACCTACTGCTATCTGCCCCTTAAATGAAACCTGCCCACCAGGGTACACATTTAGTCACATCCCTCATGATACAAAGCAAAGCGAAGGTGTTACTTTAATTCATAAATCTGGGTTTAGTTTACTGGCTCGCCCAGGATATTACATATAGCCAGGGTCAGAAGAATATCAATCACCCATGTTATTGTCAGAGTGTATAGGCCTCCGTGCCAATATTCAGAATTCTTAGATGAATTTGGTGAGTTATCTCTAATTTGGCAACCTGTGCCAAGAACATTCTGATTGTTGGTGACTTCAACCTTCGTATAAGGGTGATTCTTAGACTACGGGCACTTTTATGTCCCTTGATCATATTTTATGAAAAAAAGAAAAAGGGAAATTTCACACTTTTATAGTTATCTTTACAATGAAAGTGTTTTAAGAAATTTGTTCTAGTAGTCTATGATGACTTTTTCACCTTTTTTCAGCATCATTATATGCAAATATTGCTGTTTTGTGCTTGTCCCACACCCAGACTTATGATCTTCAATGATAAAAATGAATAGTAAACAAACGTTTTTTCTAACGTTTTAAAATATCTCTGAATAAAATATCAGTAAAATAATCAAAACATAATTGGGGTATTCAATGTCATACAATTGTTGTGATTTTTTTAAACGAAATGTAGTTGTCCCACACTATTGCCGTAATTTCCACCACAACAATAATGTCCCTTTAAAAAGTTTGTATGAAAGGTTGCGTGGGTAGTTTCTATGGAGATAAACAGTAACATCAGAGCACATGTATATAGCGCCAAATCACAACAAATAGTTGCCCCAAGGCGCTTTATATTGTAAGGCAATGGTGTGGTGGAAATTACATTTACAAGGCCAATAGTGCCCGTAGTTAAAGAATCACCCATAAATAAGACTTCTGAGCCCCTCTCCAAATCATTCATGGATATTATAAACATATTAGGATTCCCGCAATGCATTCAGAGTTCGACTCACATTAGTGGAAATACATACCTTGGCTTTGGTCATTGTTTATGGTATCGCTGCCACAAATAGTGGTTTCACTCACTTATTAAGTTTACAATCTCTTTGCCTTGTTCATTGGAATGAGAAGCTTATTTATCGTAACTGTGACACATCAACTCCTCAACTACAATTGAACTTGGAGCCAGACTGGCCGATATCTTCACATCACTTTCGGAAAATGACCATTCAGTAGATAGTCTTGTGGGACAGGTTAAATTTAGCGCTCACAACCAAATTGGACATTATTGCTCCACCTACATCAAATGATTCTGCTCTTTTTCTCTCTGTCCGAGTCACTGATGACATCACACAAGGCTAATGGCTGCGCACCACAGGGTGCTGGATTGACCACGAGATGCCCTGTCTGAAGCTGATGCAGCACACTGCAGTCTGCTTTTGGAATGTACTTGTACATGTTGACGTGATGGATGAACGCTGGCCCTGCATACCAGGGCACTGGATGACCCCCTGCCAATGACTGCGTGTTCATCTCAGTAATGTGCTTTGTTTTGATACTATTCTGGCTTTTCTGTTTCCTGTTTCATCAGTGTAGTAAAAACTTTGTAAAAACCTTGTAACTGTTAGAATGGTCTAAGCAGAGGGTCACCCCTCCAAGTCTGGTCTGCTTAAGGTTTCTTCCTCAAATCATCAGTGGGAGTTTTTCCTTACCACTGTTGCCTGTGTGCTTGCTCTAGGGATTGGTAAGGTTAGCTCTTACTTGTGTGAATTGCCTTGAGGCAGTTTTGTTGTGATTTGGCGTTATATAAATGAAGCAATGAATCAGTTAAGCTTTATGGTGTGTCCTAATCAATGGGCAAATGCAGAAATATAAACTAAATATATAGTAATTACAAACATAAACAAACAACATAAACTTTTGAAAACATAGCAAATAAAATAATACATATTAGAGCACAGCCGATAATATCAGGCCATATGAGCCTTTCACCGACATATTGGTATTGGCACTACTTTTTGCAGTTATTAAAAAAAATTTTTTTTACTGAATAAACAGAATAGTTTGTCCAGCAGAAGGCACGCTAACGGCACCCTTTCATTGCGCTATGAGAGACAGAGGCAAAGTGACCAGCTGCCATTCACAGCTGGCTTTTTACAGCGACAAGACAACTGGTTATGCTAGAAGAGTACACTGTTGACCTTGGTGGAGGTCTGTGCTTCCTAAGTGCCTTTTTCTTTCCTAACATTGTGGTTGTAGATACATTTTTAAAGGTGAGCTCCACCTCAGATATACAGTGCACCTTCATGTTCACTAAAAAGGGCCACTTCCTCCTCAGTTTTGTTTGTTTATTTATTTATTTATTTATTTTTTGATCTCGTGCATGGTACAAACCAGAGAAAAAGGTCATTGAGGGGCCATGGTCTGTCATGTGATTTTTATGCCCTTTTTTTCTAGTTCTCCCTCTCTCATTGTTCACACACGGTGTTCAGTTTGTTTCAAAGCCACAACAGCTGCTGCATTTTACATACAGCAGATTTAAAGTGCAGTCAACAATGGAAAAAAAAACTGTTTTAATTGCCCCAACTCTCCTCTATCACAACACATCTGCAATGATATATCTAAAATAACTGTCATATCTGTCGCTTCTGGACTCATCACCCCAATATGTTACTGATCAACAATAATAATAGGAGTTTCATTTATGTAGAACTTTAAAACTATTATAACTGTGCTTTTACACGATTGGTACAATAAAACAAAGTGTTAAACACAATTAAAACCAGATAAAACATACAGAAGTGTGTCCATGTGGGATATAGTCCTGCCCACTACCTGCAGAACAGCACAGCAGACCCTATATTTTCTCTTTGGTGGGTAGTCAGCCCACATGCAGGTGACCCACTGTTGTTTCTTTGGGCTGAGTCTTCAAGCTCCACCTCCAGGCCTCAGGTTCCCTAAACTGGATGAGGTCACTCTGTTTTTTGTATCAGTCATGAAGGGTTTTTTGTTTTTCCTTTTTTGGAATTGCCCTCACTTGGAACCAATTTGCCAAAGGAAGCTGTACCAGGAGCTAATACTCCAGACAACACAGCTCCCAAGATCACAAACTCACAAACTGGCAAATGGCAGGAACACAGTGGTGGACACTTGCAGAGAGGGAAGATGTCAAAGGAAAAAAAATTCAATGGGCACATCTCTAAGATCTAAACATATCACAGGATTTAATAACAATGGTTGGTCTGAAAGCACACTGACTGTCTTTATACCATATTCAGATGATCTTCATGTACCATAATGACCCCTGTAACCTTTCACCCTGTTAGAATCGCTAAGTGTGTGTTGGGAAACTTTGTAACACAAATTGTGTGTGCATTTAAAGGAAAAAAAAAAAGCTATAGCTCATTTGTTTTTAACTGCAGAGTTCAGCTGTACGTGAGAGATAGAGTCAAAAACAAAGGAATACGCCCCATGTCACTATGTACGTGCGTTCAGCTGCTTTTTAAAACCACATTTAAGCCTTTCACATAACTGCTGTTTTCACCACAGTCACGTCTTATAGTTGGAAAAGATCTCACCCAGAGTGTGTGAGGGACTGCGTTTTTCTTTGCAGAAAAATATAACTGTCAAAAAGCAGATTGTTGTCAGATTGAATGTTGCAAAACAGAAAAGATGTCTGCAAGATGAGACTTGTATCATATGGGTCACCTCATAAAATTTTTAAAACTTTGGGTTGATACCATGTTTTTATATCATGCAACAAAAGGTTTGTGTAAAATGTTTTCTTTTTGCCATCTTATTGTTTTGTGTTCTGTCAAATGCATTTTTTTGTTCTTCTCTATTCATCCAGGGAGCTGTTAGAGCAAGTAGCTGAATTTGAGAAGACTGATTTTAAAACCTTTGACAAGGTGAGCGTGACGAGCAGCTTCAAATATTTCAGTTGCTGTCATTAATCATGTGCTCACAGGATTGTTTCATCCTCTAGTAATTCAGACAGCAGTATAGCGTTCCGATTTTTTGTTGTTTTTGTTGTTGCTAAGGCCATCTGCTGGTAGCTGGGCAGTTGAGTGAGGTTAACGTGTGGTGTTACAGCACACCATTTAGGAAAAAAAATATAAAGCCACAGTTTCCGTGTAACCTGGTCGTCAAGGTTATCTTGTTCACACTTCAGATTTGAGCTTTTATGGCTGATACCATACAATCTTTGCATGAATACTGACAATTTAAAAATGCAACACACACAATACTGAATTATTTTAATGTCACAATAACTTTATTTTTATAGCAGTTTTTTAGTACAAACGTATATAATTTGAAGCACCTTAACATTAATGATTATGCATACCATAATTAAAAACTATGTGAATTAAATAAACAGCACAAAAACCTGTTATAATACACAATAAAACTTAAAAACTGCACTTTATATAACACCTAATAGATCCTTGTGATTTGATTGGTGGTTTGTATATCATGTGATCATTTGTCCATTTTGCCATTTTCTTCCATTTACCATCCAATTTTGATTTCATATGTTTTGCACCATTGCACGCCATGACCACCTTGACATGGCGATGGCACTTTGTTTAAAAACAAACATGGCAGTGTTTGTTTAGGGTAACATGATAATTTGACTGATCTTACTGACAGTGCTTATTCTTCTAAGACATAAAAACAAAAACAACAACAGTGTGCCGTAAGCTGTCTGGAGGCATTTGCAGTATTTGCAGGGATGTCTCTAGCTGAAGTAGAAACGCTGTTGAAGAAGTCAACAAATGTCTCTCACAATTTTTCGCTGGACTGAGGAAAGCATGCGGCAGTCTTTACACAAACATTTTTGTATTGGATTGGATTGTTACTTAAAGTTTGCGTTGGACTGTTTAGAACCTCTTGACATCAAAGGACCAGTGACACACACCAAAATGTACATCCCTTTACTCTTGTTTATAAATTAATAAAATATCAAATGACAAGGATCTATTTTAGCTGTTATATAAAACAAATAGTGAATGTTTTTTCATTCATGCACTGGTAAGAATATTTCATGCAGTGAAAGTTGGAACATTCAAACATTCATTATTTGTTATTAAGCCCTGTTATGCAGTGGTAATGATTAATAATCTCCTGTGAATACTCTTGCAGTTGCGAATTCATCCGTTGCTTGTATATTTTGCTGTATTTGGCTCAGTTTGTTCTGTCATCATTACCATAAATCATAAGGTAATTTGTCAGCGTGTGCATGGCAACAGCTAGTGACAAGAAACATTGGTTTTACACTAAAAAATTAAATACTTGAGCAAACGTAATTGAATTGTGTCAATTGGTAACACCTGAATGAATTTAGTTCTTTGAAAATATGTTAATAAGTTAAATTAACACATGTTATTTACTTAATTTCAAAGAACTTAATTCATTCAGATGTTACCAATTGACACAATTCAGTTAAGTTGGTTCTTTTTTCAGTGTAGTTTGGTCTCTAGAACAAATTAAATCTACAATTTTCAACAAAGCCAAAAAGAGAGGATTTGGTGTTTCCAAAATAAATGTGGTGCATTTTGAAAAAGTGTGAGTTTATGTTGTATACTGTATGATTTGCTTAATATGTTAGTACACCAGTAGGAAAATATTTTGTTTTATGTAAGTGCTAATGTGTTTGTTTTGTTCCCAGATAAACCAGAATCCAAGCAAATCTAAGTTGGCGCCAATGAATGAAAGTGGAGTGTCTGAACTTCTTAACAAGGTGAGGAAACATGGAACATATAGAGTGACTGAGTTGCTCATCCAGACATTATTTATTAATCTTTAGATTTTTCTTGTGATTAAAGCCGTGGTCACAACCCACCGTACTTGCACGTGCGTGCAGTCTACTTGCAAAAACGTGGGCTAAATTTGGAGATCCGTACGTCGTAAATACTGCCTCAGTACGAATTTAGGAGCACGCAGACACGCTGTAGAGGTTTTAGTGCATGCAGAACTTCCACTGCGGTTAGGCTGCGGATTCACCTGCAGTACAGATGACGCACATTGTGAGTACTGCCTCAGTACGGATTCAAAGCAGCACATTTTCATTCAATTACTATTGAATTAACCAAATCTGTACGGAGGCAGTAGGCTACTCACCACATACTATGGAATTAAATTGTAGGTATCAGATCTTGAAGATTGTGATACACATATATAAATTAGAATTAAGTTGAAATTTAAGAAGCTGGTAATCAAGTGTGTAGTGAATATATTCCTCTATCAGTGTTTCACACCTTGTGTGATTTTCACTAACAGGCTGGACATGCTCATGCATTGCAGATGCCGAAAAACACCTGCCGCTCCAGTCCCGCTCATAACACACACATCAAAAGAAAAGCCTACCCCCCACACACACACTGCTTTATTGTCATCTCTCTTTATCGTTACACTCCTAGAGACATGCGTTGAACGTACTCCCTCCCTTCTCTTGCTACTGCCTCCGTACGTTTTCACAAAAACGTAGTGGCCGTGGCATCCGCAGAAAACGTACGGCGAAAAAAAAAAACGCACGGTGGGTTGTGACCAGCGCTTAAATGACTACTCTATTGATAGTCTATGTAATGACAATAAATAGTAAAACACTCAAAACATTCAGCAGCTAGTTGTGCAACCAACCACTCAAACCCAAAAGATATTAAATTGGCATCAAATTTGACACATCAGGTGTGTGTGAGGTGAACGCTGCTGTCATTATTATCCCACGCATACGTTCTTACACGCCGATGTTAAATTCTGTCAGGAGATAGCCAGACTACAGGAGGAAAATGATAAACTGAAGACCAAGCTGCGGACTTTGGAATTGCAGGTATAAAAATGACGGTGATGATCTTCTTTGTTAGTGCTTGTCTTCTCTTTTATTTTATTAACTCTGAGTGCTTATAATTGCATCAGGCTATGAGTGTGCTGGATGAAAAAACCAAAGCAGAGCGAGCTCTGAAAGATCTTCAGAAGGTGCAAGGAGAGCAACAGGTACTCTTGTTTGTTCCCCCCCCCATTTTATGACACTTATATTTTACTTTTAGGTGCATAGACATTATATTTTGTTATACTTGTGACATTATTATTTCATATTTATTGTGACATTTGACATTATTTTGCTATACTTGTGTCAATCTGACTACTTTTGTGGAAACGATCAGCTCTTCTCCTCACGGAGCACCCACGCTGATTACATTTTAAGGTTATATGGTTTATGTATTTGTATGTAATCAGGATAAAATCTTTTTTTTTTCCCTGTGAACACGATGACTCATTAACAGTTGATATCAGAGACTTGATGGCCACAACATAGGTACCTGTTCAGGAGTTAATCAGCTGATGATAATTTAGGATTTTTTGGTTTATATAGTTCCATAAAAATAAGTATGCAAGTTATTTCTACCAGCCATTATTCAAATCAAATCAATTTTATTTATATAGCGCCAAATCACAACAAACAGTTGCCCCAAGGCGCTTTATATTGTAAGGCAGGGCCATACAATAATTACGGAAAAACCCCAACGGTCAAAACGACCCCCTGTGAGCAAGCACGTGGCGACAGTGGGAAGGAAAAACTCCCTTTTAACAGGAAGAAACCTCCAGCAGAACCATGATCAGGGAGGGGCAGTCTTCTGCTGGGACTGGTTGGGGCTGAGTGAGAGAACCAGGAAAAAGACATGCTGTGGAGGGGAGCAGAGATCAATCACTAATGATTAAATGCAGAGTGGTGGATACAGAGCAAAAAGAGAAAGAAACACTCAGTGCATCATGGGAACCCCCCAGCAGTCTAAGTCTATAGCAGCATAACTAAGGGATGGTTCAGGGTCACCTGATCCAGCCCTAACTATAAGCTTTATTGACACTAACCTTATTGTGGGGACTTTATATTTAGAATGTGTGCGTATTGTGACACAAATAAGATAGCTTAGCAAATATGCTAATTAAGGTGCTAACACGCATAAAGTATTCCAACACCCATAAAATGGGCACTTCAAGTGTTTTTTTTTTCTTGCTTCAGCACAGTTGGTGTTACTTGTGTTCATTTCTCCTTTTAGGTGGCCGCTCATTCAATGGAGATCAGTAGTCTGGAGGACACAGTGGCTGCTCTTAAGGTGGACTTCGAAAAGACTCTCAGCACCAATGCTGCATTGCAGAAGGATCTTCAAGAGAACCTGATCTCTTCAAAACACGAGCTTCTACGAGTCCAAGAGCAGCTGGCCATGGCAGAGAAAGTACGTCATGTCCACAAACACACGCACATGTCACCAACACCAAATCATGGCCATTATTTACCCATAATGGCTTCCAGTTCCAGGTGTTTTCATGTGTTTGTGCAGGAGTTAGAGAAGAAGTTCCAGCAAACTGCTGCCTACCGGAACATGAAAGAGATCCTGACAAAGAAGAACGAGCAGATTAAGGAGCTCAGAAAATGCCTGCAGAAGTGAGTATTTTCAGTTCATGTTAGTTTCTCAGAATACAAATGATGGAGAACCACGCCCTACTTTTGCTGAGTCAAGCTCAAAACTTCTCAGTTGCCCCTCGTATCTTGACTGTATGACAGAGAATCAAACCCAAAGCTACATATTGGCAGCCTGAGCTACCCACTTTACAACACCATGTTTTGCAAACGTCACGGCTAGCAGCTGTTCTGTTCCAGTCACCTCATGATGTTGACCCGTCACAGTCTGCTGTGAGCTGTGTGTGATGACCTCAGCCTGTCGCAGCTCACAGTTAACGCCAGCCTTAATTACATCAGCAACTTCCAGCACCAGCAGTTTTGTGCTTTTCTTTAAACATACAGGAAAACTGTGCTGATTTTGCACACTGACAGGTTTGTTTGATGAAGTTGTTTGGTTTGTCAATGGCTTTTTCTCACGGTGCAGCCAGTGGTCCAGCTGTTACTTTTTTCCGGGGACTCAACTTCAGTTGTACTTGCCCGATTGTCACCAAAGTTGGTATATACATTCCACATAGTGACCCCAAGATGCCTTTTGATTTTGGGGTCAAAAGTTCAAAGATTAAAATCATTGAACTGTTCAGTTTGCTTGTCTAATTAGAATTTCACATTTTTCTTTTCATATCATTTATATTTATTTTTATTTTAGATACGAGCCCAACGAATGAGTGTCTTCAGTGCTGCTGACGGAGACAGGAACAAGATTTGGAAGTGTGGTTTGGACAAACAACTCCCTGTTCTGCCACTGTTTAAAAAAAGAGATAAAAGCAGCATCACGTGGAAACGTTCACACTTTGTCTTAGTAGTTATTTGCTTTATTAGAGCACGGCAGCGGTGGCAGTGAGGTTTGACGTGCATACAACTGAACATAAAGACAGGAAGCAGTGACAAATGAAAACTTCCAGCTGTGCAGTTTTCCATGTCTGCTTTGGGAGTCGACTTTCTTCAGTGTGCTATGCAATCGCCACGGGTGTCTGTTTGACAAGGCCTTGTCCGTTTGGTGACGTGGACAGAAACAGTCTGCTCAAAGCTTTTCATTCTCCCCTGTCAGCTACGTAGGAAGTCATAATACACAGCTTTGTGGTGTCTTGATTATTGTTATTTAGTTAATTGTTTATTTAGTAAAAAGTTTATGAAACACTTAGAACTTCGAAGTTCCCCGACCATTTAATCTATAATTTGTTTAGGGAGCACTTGATAGAATTTTCACACATTATCTGTGATCTGACGTTCTGTGAAGGTCTGATGATTGAAAGTACACATTATTATTCTAATTTCTGTTATTTTTTTGTGATCTAATTTGAAAGGTATTTCAAGAGTGATTTCAAGTTATTTCCTAATTTCTCTACACAGAATTTGTTTTTCTTCTTTGCAAACTAACTGTACTTGTCAGTAGGAGATGGAGTGTAAGAAAAAGAATCTGTATACATGATGTTCATGACATAATGCTCCTGTAGGGGTTGATAAAATCTTTATTATCTTTATTAATAAACGTGTGCTCAGTTACACACTGCTTATAGTCAGTCTTTTGAAAGTATAATGTGTAGTAAGTGTGTTTCATATTCAAATAATTTTGTGCAAATAAATGTTATATTTACAGCTGTGTTCACATTACCACTTGAAGTGACCTGAATCAGATTTTACTTATTTATGTTTGTATTAACACATCTCCTCCTCCATAATCTTTGCCACCTTCATAATCCAACCTCCAACACCACCTCCATAATCTTTGCCCTATTGTTCCGAGTTATGGAAGCATTGAATAAACCCTAATCAATGCAGACCAATACCTTCATAATCTTTGTTCACAAAGTAATGAAAAAGAACAAGTCAATCTGGATCCTTCCCGCCCTGTCAGAGACCAGCGGTGGCCTCAGTGACCACCAGACTTAGGCTTTGGAAATGAAACAAATAAAATACACGCAATTTCAAAACTACAAGAAAGTTGAGAGAGACAGAGAGAAGGAAGAAGTACAGTATTTGCTTCAGCTACATTATTCAAAATCCTTTCTGCATGGTTCTGTGGACTTGTAACCACATTGAGTTTTAGAAGATATTCTGATTAACTAATGTTAAATAATCAGAAAAAAGTTCACATCTCTGATGGGTTCATGAGAGAGATCTTTACAGTGCATAAAGAGCTCTCTCATGGACCCCATTTACTCCATATCTTGCATTACCATCTCCCTTGCTAGTTTGTGGCAAAGTTCATGCATAATCCTTTCTGCATCGTTCTGTGGACTTGTGACCACATTATTTGAGTTTTAGAATGTAACCAATGTTGAATAATCAGAAGTTCAAGTCTCTGATGTAATGCACTGTAAAGATCTCTTTCACAGACCCCATTTACATTGTATCTTGCAGTACCACCTCCATTGCTCGTTTGTGGCAAAGGACATGCACAATCCTTTCTGCATTGTTCTGTGGACTTGTAACCACATTATTAGAGTTTTAGAAAGTAACTAATGTTAAATAATCAGAAAAAACTTCATATTTCTGCTGTAATGCACTGTAAAGATCTCTCTCATGGACCCCATTTACTTTGTATCTTGCATTACCATCTCCCTTGCTAGTTCATGGCAAAGGTCACGCACAATCCTTTCTGCATCGTTCTGTGGACTCGTGACCACATTATTTGAGTTTTAGAATGTAACCAATGTTGAATAATCAGAAAAAAGTTCACGTCTCTGATGTAATGCACTGTAAAGATCTCTCTTACAGACCCCATTTACACCACATGCACAATCCTGTCTGCAGGGTTGTGTGGAAATGTGATGAGTTCGTATCAGTCAGATGAGTGTGTATCAGTTTCTGTCAGTGTGTGCATAATGTCTGGAGTTGCCTTGACATCATCAGACTGTAGGGGAGGGCAGAAAGATAAGAGGGGCAGCTGAATGGTTCACCAAGGCCGTAGAGATTCTTCTGGAGGAAAACAAGTGGGCCGTTTTGACCTTCGGAAGCTGATAAGCCTGCTATGTTTAGGGTTAAGCAGAGAAACACAGAAATTCCATTTACAGTTCCTCTGACCGACCAAATATAATTGATGAGTATTCCCTGGTCTCCGACATCTTCCTTTGCAAGGTGGACATTTGCTCCGAGATGTTTGCCAACTTACGTCTGAGTTCAAGGGTTAACGTAGTCTGAGAATGTATGCCGCCTTGCCCAGCTCATTAATCATGATGGACAGGTGAGGGGTCGTGATTCTGGTAGCAGCCGTCTTGCCAATTCTCTGGTATGTCAGGGCAGCACATAAACCAATAAGCACCAGCCCTCACACTATAAAACCAAATATAAATAAATCTTCGATGTCCTCCACAGAGTGGTACCAAGCATGCAACGTGCCACTTCTCCCAGGCGTCAAGAACATAGCCGCAGGGTAGGTTCCATCTGGGCACTCAGGGTCCCCCAATCCCTGATTTCCTTGTTGAAAAAATGGTGTCAGTAGCGTTCAGAGACCAGCTGATCAATTCCATGGTTATTCCAAATATAGCTTGAAGAACGCAACGTAAGAGAACTGGGCTTGCCTGGTTTACGATTTCGTGCACATCTGTGCTGAAAGAGTGTTTCTTTCTTAGTTGTAGCCACACCTGCTCCTAATCCAACATCAATCCAGCATCCAGTAACCATCCAGCAGGTGGCAAATAGATTTTTGGATTGATCTGGTGCGTGAAACTTCACCAGATTTTTATGCTTGTGTCTTTATTGAATGTCCATATAGTGAATTAGAAGATGATAAAGCATTTATTCTTTTTGAATTACTTTGTTAAACTGGGTGGGATGGACTCATTTGTCAAGCCACACACTGCATTTAGAGTACGTTCTTTTGGAACAGCCAACAAATTTAGACCACTTGCAGTTTTGGCAATGCGCTTGAGCATTGAGCACTGAGTCTCAAGCAATTGGCTTGAGATCTATTCCATTTCTAAAATGTATCTTTACATCATGGTGCGAGCTGGTAGACACGTGCTAGGACCAAGATCATTTTAGGATGTACGATACTTTTGGGAAATGAGGCCCTGAATCAGATCAGACACAGGCCTCTTTCAAAATATGAAACATCCAGATGAACAAATCAGAGTTGACCTAAAAAGAGAAATCAGATTCAGGTCACCTCATGTGAAGACAGTGTATGACTCATCTTTTACTAAAATACAGAGTACGGCATCTGTAATGTTTTTGAAGTTCTACATATTCTGGCCTGAACAACGACTCTCACTATGAGAGTTTTTATCTTGTGTCACAGTGCATGCTGGGATAGGCTTACAGCTCCTGTGATGGTGAGATAACGATGAGATAGAAAGATGCATGAATTATAAATATCACCAAACTGCAAGGGGGCGTCATACTGCATTAGTGGAGAGGGAATAAGAAATTATATATGTAAATGAGTGAAAGCAAACACATATCAAATAAAATATTACAGCTGATCTAAACTGTGGGATCTGAAATTACACTTCACTAGTCAGTGCAGACAAACCTTGAGTTCAGGTATAAGGCTTTCAGATATTTACTTTTTTGAACACACACAGCTATATATATATATATATATATATATATATATTAGTTCAAAAAAGTAAATATCTGTGCACATAACTGGTACTCATTGTGCTTGTGTGTGCTAAACATTGATGCACAGCAGAGGGAAATACTTCTCCTAAAATCTCTCATTGCTTTCCTCTTATGAAGTGCTTCACTTGTGTTTTCTGCTGTGCATCATTTATTTTTAGCACGCACAAGCACCATGAGTACCAGTCATGTGCATGCCTGTATATATAGCCTGTATATATATGAAATTTCAGTATCAAATATTCTAATCAAAATACACTTAAAACATTTTGTTATTCATGGACTCAAACATGTATTGAATTTTGAAAATCCAGTCACCTTTGGGCAAGCAGTTATCAATAGAGAGGTGTGCTATTTCAAAAAATTTGGAAATCTATAAATGTTTGCATGGAATATGGAAATATACACGGAATAAACTATAGCAGGATAGATTTTGGGTAATTTGGTTCCAAAAACCCATATGGACGGAACCAGTGAAGATATCGGGTTCAAAAATCACCAAAAATATCGACGAAAATGTCATATCTTGAGAACCACTGCACCTAGAGACTTGAAATTTGGCTCCAAATGTTGCTTGACCCCAAGTTTATAGTCAACTTCTATAGTAACAATAAGCCTATCTGGTGTTTTTTAAGAGTAATTGACAAAAAACCTAATTTCAGTACATATATTACGATCAGTTGTAGCAAACATAATCTACCTATTTCATTTCAGGAACATCAGTTGAGTACAATCATCACATGTAAAGAATGACATAGCCACAATGAACTAATTATAAGCAACAGAGTGGTTTTCTACGTCAACAGCACATATACGACACGCGCGTTATTTGAAATATTTAAATGCTCTGTCCATATGGGTTTTTGGAACCAAATGACCCAAAAATTATACTGTTATGGTTTATTCCATGTATATTTCCATATTCCATGCAAAGATTCATAGACTTCAAAAATTTTTGAAATAACACCCCTCCCTATTATCATGATCCACTCAATGTGCTTCTTTATTATGTTTTGTTAGGTGGTTTTTGGACATTACTGGTTTCTATTCAAACTCATGTATATTCAGTTCCAGAATGTCTGTGTGTGTGTGTGTGTGTGTGTGTGTGTGTGTGTGTGTGTGTGTGTGTGTGTGTGTGTGTGTGTGTGTGTGTGTGTGTGTGTGTGTGTGTAAAACTCAGGTATCTTCTGAAAAAGCTTCTGCCATAAGAAATGTGCCATCAATCAATCTTGTTTTGAGTGAAACTGTTCAAGCCACAGTTTGTCGTGACTTACACGTACTTTGGTTTCACCTAACATGCACAAGCTGCACACATGGTGTACTTTCCTTCCTGTAGGTGCAGAAAATGAAGTAGCAGAATAGTAGTAGTAGCAGTAGTAGAGCACAGACTGAAATAAGAATGTAATTTCCCCATCCATCCATATACAATATTATATATATATATAAAATAATTTTAGCTGCTTAATTTGGGGCTGCATATGTAGATTTTTGTTATTCATACATACATCTGCACAAAAACATTCTTGTATTTGGATGCACCATATCAGCATTCTGTGTGGGGAATTCGCATGTTGTATCAAGTCAGATGCAGTCAGCAAATGTGCTTCTATCAGTGCAAGAAACAAATCACAGATCCTCAGGAAGTGGTGATGAGCATCACAGAAGCTGTCGTACTGCAGAGACAGCGACGGGACTTTACCATCATGTGGCGTGACTGTAACAGCGGTGCACTCAGTCACGTTGCTTCTTACTCACTGACAGGCCGTCAAAGGGCTTTTCTCAGTGTCACTCAGAAGGCTCGAGCAATCTCTTGTTTAGTTTTTCATTGGAATGAGAGTTTGGGGAATGTCCAGAGTGATTACCCTGTGACTTCTAAAGGATTTAAGTTCAGGTTTGTTTGTATCAATGGCGATGTCAATGAGCTTTAATGCCTCTTATGTGCACATGAAAATCATCTCAAAACTTTATGGAGAATAGCAGATATTTTATTTAAAAAAAAATACCAATCAGCAGTTTAGTTGCAAAACTGTAGTGGTAGTATAATTTAAGAAATATGCTGAGTTCATGAAATCTTTAAATCTTGAGTAATTTTGAGTAAAGAAGTAATCTTGTGATAGTTATCTTGTCAAGTCAAGTGTGGGGTGCATGCGTCTGGGTGCCGCGCTTTGCTGTATCCACGATACCACAGAACCACCTTAGGACATGGACAGCAGACCACTGGACAGACATTCTGGGACACAAGGAGATGATCTTGTACCCATTACATACAGTAACTATCATGCAAACAAGATATACATATATAATTTCCACAAAACATTCCTGTTCTTAACAATATTAACTGGTTGCTATACAACACTACCTTCTGCTTCCATTATATGGAGTTGTTCTCAGAAGAAAATATCTTGTTCCCATTGCATACAGTCATGATCACAAGCAAATGAGATCTACATACATATATAATTTCCACAATATTCCTGTTCTTAACAATATTACATGGTTGCTATACAACACTACCTTCTGCTTCCATTATATGGAGTTGTTCCCAGAAGAAAATATCTTGTTCCCATTGCATATAGTCATCATCTTAAGCAAACAAGATATACATACATATATAATTTCCACAAAATGTTCCTGTTCTTAACAATATTACATGGTTGCTATACAACACTACCTTCTGCTTCCATTGTATGGAGTTGTTCCCAGAAGAAAATATCTTGTTCCCATTGCATATAGTCATCATCTTAAGCAAACAAGATATACATACATATATAATTTCCACAAAATGTTCCTGTACTTAACAATATTACATGGTTGCTATACAACGCTACCTTCTGCTTCCATTGTATGGAGTTGTTCCCAGAAGAAAATATCTTGTTCCCATTGCATACAGTAACTGTGATGTGCAAACAAGATAATATTTTGTTTCTACAAAACATGTTTCTACTTGAAGAACTGGTGGCTGTAAAACACTACCTTCTGCTTCCATTGTATGGAGTTGTTCCCACAAGAAAATATCTTGATCCCATTACACACAATAACCAACACGTACAATCAAGATAATACATGGATCCCACAAAAAGTTCTTGTCCTTCTGGATATTTACTGGTTGCCATACAATACTACCTTCTGCTTCCATTATATAGAGTTGTTCCCAGAAGAAAATACAGTAGCATGTTTCTCTTACACACAGTAACTAATATATGCAACCAGGATAATATATTGTTCTCACATAAAGTTCTTGTTGACATTAATTGGATGCCATACAACACTACCATCTGCTCCTAATAGTGAGTTGTTCCCATAAGATATTCCCATTAGGTACTAGTAAGTAATTATTAATTAGTAAGTAATAGTAATTATTATGTTCAAAAGAGATAATATCTTAATCCCAATACAAGCAGTAACTATCATAAGAAGTGGGTCTGGATGTGCAACCAGTAGGCAGGAAACTCACCAAGTACTTTTCCACCATTGATTCTTCAAATCAAATCAAATCACAACAAACAGTTGCCCCAAGGCGCTTTATATTGTAAGGCAAAGCCGAACAATAATTACGGAAAAACCCCAACGGTCAAAACGACCCCCTGTGAGCAAGCACTTGGCGACAGTGGGAAGGAAAAACTCCCTTTTAACAGGAAGAAACCTCCAGCAGAACCAGGCTCAGGGAGGGGCAGTCTTCTGCTGGGACTGGTTGGGGCTGAGGGAGAGAACCAGGAAAAAGACATGCTGTGGAGGGGAGCAGAGATCAATCACTAATGATTAAATGCAGAGTGGTGCATACAGAGCAAAAAGAGAAAGAAACACTCAGTGCATCATGGGAACCCCCCAGCAGTCTAAGTCTATAGCAGCATAACTAAGGGATGGCTCAGGGTCACCTGATCCAGCCCTAACTATAAGCTTTACCAAAAAGGAAAGTTTTAAGCCTAATCTTAAAAGTAGAGAGGGTGTCTGTCTCCCTGATCCGAATTGGGAGCTGGTTCCAGAGGAGAGGAGCCTGAAAGCTGAAGGCTCTGCCTCCCATTCTACTCTTACAAACCCTAGGAACTACAAGTAAGCCTGCAGTCTGAGAGCGAAGCACTCTTCACAGCCAACAAAGGCTGACTCAATGCCGAAAAGTCCATAGAGACTTGGGCAGTTGGCGTATCGAGGTTAGCAGGAGTACGGCATTGATTTTTGACTAAAAGGAACAGGGACACTGAAAGCAACAGCAACCTTTTCAAAATAAAGGTCTGGAAATATTCAAAACTTAACACTGATTTTATTCATGACCTGCAGCGAATGCCTTATGTTTACCAAGTAATACTGAAGTTTCATTTTGACATGTGATGCTCTTAAAACTCCTCGTTCACACTGAGCTTTATGCGCATACAGATAAGAGCTGCACAGTCACTTCTGTGCAGTTAGAGTTGCTGTTTGAGTGAAACCTCTATGTCTACAACTTTCTTCAGCAGTTCCCAGGAGATTGTACTTCTCTGATCATCTCTGTGAACCTCGCTGTGGTCCAAACCGAGAAACAAAACCAGTAATTGGTCGACGCTCAAAAAATAAAAAAAAATACAAAAATAAAAAAAAGACTGATGGCTCACATACTCAACCTTCTGCACAGGATGATATACCGTGTCAGAAACGTTAAATCAGGCCTGGAAGTGAAACCACAAAATAGGATAGATGTGTTCCATACGGGGCCTGAACAAGGACCTACAAAAAAAAGAAACAAGAAAACAAAAAGAAAAGCCAAACAAGACAAAGACAAAGATCACCTTACACCCAGTGAAACATAATTAAAAATGATCGAACACAACACTTTCAGCTTCATTGTAACATATTAAAACCTTTTTTTGTGCACTGCTGATGTCTGCAAAAACAGCGCACATGGCAGAGATTTTGTGTTTTGTCAAACAATAAAATGAAAATTAAAATAATGCAAACATGCAAAAAAAAAAAAAAAAATTTAACACTGTTACATAACAACACTACTAAAAACTTTATTTTTTATTTTTGGACACATCAACAAATACAAAAATCTGTATTTACAGCATTATTCTAACAGTCACTCTCACTAGCATAATGTGGTCACTGCATTTAATTATTGTCTTTTGCATTATGCATTCTAACCAACAACAATTTCTGTGAGTACTTTTAGTTTCCTTAAAAACTGTGCAATGATTCCCCACATCACTCACATGGTTTGGACATTAATATTATTTGCGTTTATTCAACTGTATTATGCTAAAGTAGACAGCAATTATAATATTCATTCTTTCATTTTCTATGTCCGCTTACTCCTAATAAATGGTCATGGAAGAGCTGGAGCCTATCCCAGTGGTCATAGGGCGAGAGGTGGAGTACACCCTGGACAGGACACCAGTCCATCACAGGACCACAGCAACAACAATAATAATAATAATAACGAAATTTCTTTGTATAGCAATTTTTCCAAAGTGCTTAACAACAATGTAACAATGCAAGGCATTAAAAACAAGAACCATTAAAGACAATGTATGGGGGGGGGGACTAGCAGGGCAGTCAGAGTGCAGACCTATGCCAATGGGTTTCTACGAAATGCATTTCCAACACCATTTGTTGCTTTGCTGTTTGGTCCTACAGGATACAAACTTATATCCTACAAATTCACAGCTATACCTGGTTAAAAATAAATCTATATAATATGATATATTAATTAAAATGTGAAAAGAGAAAAAGCCCCATCCATTATTATGAAACAAAGTTAATTCAATTGAATTTACTTTATTTATACAGCATCAGTAAATAACACAAGTCATGTTAAGGTGCTATACAAGTATGCTGGTGATGGTGGAAAGAAAAAAAAAAACACTCCCTCAGCATTTTTTGATTTTACAGGAAGAAACCTCAAACAGAACAGACTCAGCAAGGTGACCATCTGCTATGGGCATTCTAACATGATAAAACAAAAAGCACAACACAAGCTAGGCAGAACATGCAGTAACTGAAGGTTTGCAACTAAACTATCTTTTAACTAGAAGCACTCAGAGAGTGCAAACCTCCGCCAAGGCCATGGGGTCACTGACGCCATAAGATCTACATGCCATGGAATCATTGAACCTAAAAAAGTCTAACAATGATGTTTGCTCAGTAGTAAAAAAAGTTTCATCTGCTGTGACTGGATAGCATGTATCCTTAGCGCTTGGCATCACAGTTTATTGCAACTTGCACCTTTCCCAGAAGCTACTGTCATCTGAGCACTGATATTGATATTGCATGTGGTTATAGACAAAAACAAATAAGAGACAAAATTCAATTTATTATTCAACTAAACTGCAAATATATGAATTTTTTAACATTTATGAAACACTTCTCTAAACAAGGCCATAGGGTCGCTGACCCTAAAGAGATTCCCTCCTTGGCACAGTGATCTATTCAACAATTCAGTGTTACAACCAAAACTATGATACATACACTTTTCTTTCCTTTATATTTGACATCCTTGACCATGAAAACATAGCACTAGAACTTGGAATCACTTTTATGTCTTTATTAGTTCAAATGTTATTGTATAAAAACGATTTTTCGGTAATGGCGGTTTTCTTCTGGATCTAGCTCCATAACATTTGAAGCTACATCAAATCTGATGACACCTTACTGAATCAGTACAGATTCAGCTACAATTTGGTGTTAGTTGTACATCTCTAGCTTCATTTGTCACCTCACACTGACACATTTTCTATTTTCCCTATATTTTTGCATATTCTGGATCACCAGATCCGGAATCCGAATCCGATCATCACCAAACTTTGTTGTTTCAGAACATTTGACTATGTTACACCCTAATTTTTTTCAAGCCTTTCTGCCTTGTTTTTGTGGAGTTAGAAACTAGAATGTCAAAATTCCCCCTATCCCGCAATGGTGAAGAATCCTTTAAAAAATTCCTGGATCCGGATCGTGATCCGGATCACCACTAAAATTTAATCACTTGTTCCTCTTGTCATTTCCAACCACTCCACAAAAGTTCATCAAAATCCATTCAAAACGTTTTGAGTTATCCCGCTGACAAACAGACAGACAAACAAACAAACACAACCGAAAACATAACCTCCTTGCCGGAGGTAATAACTGATAATGATGGCAGAATAATAGAACAGAAAGCAACTGAGTGTAGATTCAAGTATCAGCCAAATAGACTGCACAAGCAAGTCAGTTAATGGATTGATGCCAGATCAGTATATGAAAACAGAAAAATAAGTAATTTCTCAATCCACGACTTATTCCAGATTATCTTTAAAAAATTAATGGGTTCTTTCTCGGTTGATATTCCACCCCTTGAAAATACGACCTCCTTGGTGTAGACAATACAAAACAGCCTATAAAAAACTTGATATGAAAGTGACAAAATAAATATCCCATTAGTACAGACTAGAAATTCAGCAATTTTATCAGCACTTTATGAAATAGTAATGCAGATGTTCTCTGAGATGAATTCTCAGAAAATCATTGTGTCTGTGTTCATAAATGCCTTGTAAACGTCCAGATTTAGCGTGCCAGTGTCACGCTCAGTAACATGTCCATGTGATGCCTGAACGTGTGAACATAAAACCTGTGCTGTCTTGGTAGTGAGACAGTCAAAGCACCAAGTGGGAGAAAAAGTCCACACGGCCCAAGCCTCCTTCACTTTGGTCTTTAATCACGGTTTTCAGTTTCATGCATCAGTCATCTGTCGTGTTAAGTGCTCCACCTGTGCATACCAAGTGTGACGAATACGGCCTTGAGAAACTTAATCGGCTGTGGAGGGAATGTGGGTGTATTGTTTTGGTTCCAGCCTAATCACACTGTTCATTAGTCTGCAGCACGGCTTCACGATGAAACTATGAGCCATTTCTTTAATGTTGTAAACTGGAAGTATTGGGTTTTTTTGTTTTTTTTTTTTGCACCAACGATCCTGTTCTTTTCTTTTTTCTCCTACAAGCTGAGCGTGACATCAAATCAGCATGTGATCTTGTGGTTTAAGGTAACCCGTATAAGAAAGTAGACATGAGACTGTTAAAGCTGCTTGCCGTCAACAGAACTGCGACCCTTAGGTTACTGGCTGCATCTCAGCACTGACTGGGTAGGCGGTTTATTGTATAATTAAAAATGTAATGCATGTAATGCAAAAATTGTAACGCATTCAATTTTCATCATACCTTATGGGACCAGGTTTACACAGTTGTTTGATCTGATGTTTTGTATGTCATTCCTTGACTTGTTGTAGATAAAATGACTGATTTTACTCCAGAACCTGAAGATTTTGAGAACGTAAGTATGATTTTGATTATGAAAGTATGATTGTGAGTATGAAACAGCTTCTAAACGTACAACAATTTACCATTACAAGTGTGAACAGCTTGTAAATATACAATAATGCCTCATTACAAGTACGAACAACTTGTAAATATACAATCATTTCTCATTGTGAGTATGAACAGCTTATAAATATACAATAATTTCTCATTACAAGTATGACACAGCTAATAAATATACAATAATTTCTCATTGTGAGTATGAACAGCTTGTAAATATTCAATAATGTCTCATTACAAGTACGAACAGCTTGTAAATATACAATAATTTCTCATTACAAGTATGACACAGCTAATACATATACAATCATTTCTCATTAGAAGAATGAACAGCTTGTAAACATACAATAATTTCTCATTACAAATATGAACAGCTTGTAAATATACAATAATTTCTCATTACAAGTATGAACAGCTTCTACATATACAATAATTTCTCATTACAAGTATGAACAGCTTCTACATATACAATAATTTCTCACTACGAGTATGAAGCACCTTCTAAATATACAATAATTTATGATTAGAAGTATGAAACAGCTTCTAAACATACAATAATTTACAATTATGAGTGTAAATCATTAAAGACAAAGTTAATTATTATATTTAAGTGTAAAACCAAATTGTTTTAGGTGAACAATCGCACAGTTGTATAAGAACATCATGTTAGTTAATCAGTTATTCATTGATTATTAACTCCTGTTTGATTTCTTTTTAAAATCGTGCATTGTGCTGCAAAACTACAAAATCTGTAAAGACCAGTTACTTTCTTGCATGAACTGTTTTCTTTAATAACAGACACAAATCTTTATGAGGTTTGATTGTTTTAAGTTAAATTTGAAAATTTCTAATTTGACATACGAATAAAGAAACAGCATCTAACACTTTTTGTACAGTGCTGTATGTGCAAACATTTGCATGTGTTTGCAAAGAAACTTGAAACGTAAACTCAGCAGTTTGTATATGCAACACCAGATCAGCACATGCACCTTATTAAACATTATGCATTGCTTGTTTTTTAAGTGTTTCCGGTCAATGTGTAAAACAGTGAATTTTTTATGTTTATCTTCAGCAAACATCAAAGCACACAAATATTGCATCATAATTTCCAGTGTTTGTGAAATGCTGAGCTGTGGTTTTGCACCATGTTTCTTATCTCTGTCCTACATCTTAAACCGAGTGTTTCTGGGGTACTGAAATGTATTCTGGGCCCCTTTTTTGGAGCCCCCCGCCATCATTTACCCCCTTCTCAGTGTTGGATACTTCAGCAGGAAATTGTGCAGCGGTGTGGTTTCTTCTCCACAGACAAAACACCTGCACCTGACTGCAGCTTTTTTGGGGGGGCTACGCTCCATTGCCTTTGACGTCAAGAGCAGCATTTTTTTTTTTTTTTTTTTTTTAGTATTTGCTCCTCACCAGATGCAGATTGGCAGCAGTGAATGATTTCAGTAATATCAACAAAAAATTAGTTCAGAAAGAAAATGAAAACAAATACATCCAGAAAAGCAGTCAAAGTGCACACCCAAAACTACCAAGCACAAGTTTCGAGATCTGCTTCTTTGCCTCATAGTTGTTTTGGTTCCAACCCCCCCTTCTCTCTTTCAAACTACACCCATTATTTTTCACCAAGTTTCATGAATATACAAGTACACATACTGCTCAAAATAATCAGGGGAACACTGTTCCTCTATTTTGAGCAGTACATATAATATATATAATATCAAATCAAAATGTGGATGTCTTAGTGTGTGTAAGTGAGACGATGCCAGAACAACAAATCTTGAATGGTGTCATACAGTAGCACCACTTTTTACCTTTAAAAATACATTGTTCTCGTGGTTATGTGGTCTGCTGCTATAAAAAAACAGGTTGCATTCAATATATTTAATACTTGTATATTTATTTTTACCATCGTAAGTACTCATCAGTTCTCGTGTACCAGGCAGTGCACATTGACTAAATTTTTTTTCTCTAAGAAAAGGAAGTGACGTTTTTTATGATGAAAATGTATTAGTTAATAAAATATGAAAAAATTAATCACAATTGTTGTTGTATAACACACACACATACAGACACACACACACACACTTGAATCTAAATTCTAGGGTGTGTAACATTTTTCACAGTACTGTGTGTGTTCTTCAAATTATGTTTATGAACTGGTTTCTTGTCCATTATGACGAATGGCATTCACGCCAAAGAGTTCAATCTTTGTCTCATCAGACCAGAGAATTTTGTTTCTCATAGTCTGAGAGTCCTTCAGGTGCTTTTAGCAAATTCCAGGCAGGCTGCCATGTGCCTTTTACTAAGTAGTGGCTTCCATCTGGCCACACCTCCATACAGGCCTGATTGGTGGATTGCTGCAGAGATGGTTGTCCTTCTGGAAGGTTCTCCTCTCTCCACAGAGGAATGCTGGAGCTCTGACAGAGTGACCATTGGGTTCTTGGTCATCTCCATGACTAAGGCCCTTCTCCCCAGATTGCTCAGTTTAGACAGGTGGCCAGCTCTAGAAGGAATCCTGGTGGATCAGAGCTTCTTCCATTTACAGATCATGGAGGTCACTGTGCTCACTGGGACCTTTAAAGCAGCAGAAATGTTTCTGTATCCTTCCCCAGATTTGTGCCTCGAGACAAGGAGGTCTACAGACAATTCCTTTGACTTCATGCTTGGTTTGTGCTCTGACATGCACTGTCAGCTGTGGGACCTTATATGTAGACAGATGTGTGTCTTTCCAATTCATGTCCAATCAACTGAATTTACCCCAGGTGAACTCCAATTACACTGTAGAAACATCTCAAGGATGATCAGTGGAAACAGGATGCACTTGACCTCAATTTTTTAGCTTCATGGCAAAGGCTGTGAATACATATGTATATGTGATTAATAAAAAACTTTTTTCACATGGTCATTATGGGGTGTTGTGAATTTTGAGGGGAAAAAAAAAAAAAAAGAATTCCATCCATTTTAGGAATAAGGGTGTGGAAAAAGTGAAGCACTGTGAATACTTTCTGGATGCACTATATATACCAGTTTAATAAATAAATAAATTCAAAATAGCCAAAAATGAGCAACTTGTCAACCTAGGTCACCTCAAGCCAGATTTTAGTTAATGTGGCAATGCATTTGTCAATGATGCCTTATTATTAGAATTTTTCAGGTATGCCTGTGTAAATGTATCCTTTCAAAACACACTCAAGATATTGCCCAAACAATTCTTGTTTTTTTTTTTTTTTTTTTTTTTTTTTACACAAAATTGCCATACTTTAAAACTGAATTTGTAAACTAATATAATGGGCAGCTCGATGGAATAGTGGTTAACACTGATGCCTCACAGCAAGAAGGTTGTGAGATTGATTCCCACCTGTGGCCTTTCTGTCTGGAGGTTGCATATTCTCCCTGTGCTTGCTTGGGTTTCCTCTGGGTACTCCGGTTTCCTCTCACATTTAAAGACATGCAGGTTAGGTGAACTGTAAACTTTATAATTTTCCAGGTCTCCCTTGCGAAAGAGATCTCAGTCTCAATAGAACTGCATAACTGGTTCAGTAATTTTTCAGAAATTCTGATAAAAATTCCAAACAAATAAACCAACCAACCAACAAGCAAACACAGTCAAAGAAGTTACATCCTTGGTAGAGGCACCAACAGTCATCTGCATGATTCATGCAATCATTTTTAATGCTGCATCAGATAATCTGTTGTTTTTTTTTATTATTGCAGGAGAGTTTTTCTGGTTTCTCAGGAGACTATGACATTGGCATGAATGAAAGCTCAAACTTCTGCAACAGAAGCTGGGTTAGGCTGTTCCGTGGCCAGTATGAACCCCCTTTGTTCTGGATCATCTTCATTCTGGGCGCCGTGGGCAACCTGATGGTGGTTGGGATCTACACCATGGTGCGTAACCGCCTGAAAACAATGACTGATGTGTACCTGCTGAACCTGGCCGTGGCCGACCTCCTCTTTCTGTGCACACTGCCCTTCTGGGCTGCCGAGGCCACCAAGGGCTGGGACTTTGGTGTCACTCTTTGCAAAATGGTATCGGCAGTTTACAAGATCAACTTCTTCAGTAGCATGCTCCTCCTCACGTGCATTAGCATAGATCGCTACATTGCTATTGTGCAGGTCACCAAAGCCCAGAACCTGAAGAGAAAGAGGCTCTTCTACAGCAAACTGGCCTGCCTGGGTGTCTGGATTGTCTCCATTCTCCTGGCCCTTCCTGAGTTCATCTTTGCCCAGGTCAAGGCGGACGGGAAGCAGCAGTACCCCTGCAGACTTGTCTACTGGAACAACATAAATAACCGGACTAAGATTCTAGTGTTGTCCCTGCAGATCTGCATGGGCTTCTGCCTTCCCTTCCTGGTGATGGTTTTTTGTTACTCAGTCATCATTCGTACGCTGCTGCAGGCCAAGAGCTTTGAAAAGCACAAGGCCCTGCGGGTCATCTTTGCCGTGGTAGCCATGTTTGTCCTGACCCAGCTGCCACACAATGGCCTGCTGATGATGGAGGCTGCACAGGCAGCCAACACCACAATCACCAAATGTGCCACTTTGAAACTTTTTGATGTCGCTGGTCAGATTGCCAAGAGCCTGGCGTTTACACACGCCTGTCTCAATCCGTTCCTCTACGTCTTCATTGGAGTTCGATTCCGACAAGACCTTGTGAGGATGGTAAAGATGTGTGCTGTAGGTCTTGGGAAAGGAGGACTCAGCAAAATCCAGCCAGTTCCAAAACGTCCTTCGGTGATGTCAGACACAGAAACAACGCCTGCGCTTTCGTTATAGAGGAGCCGTACTGCATACCAAACATGAGAGCTGAGCTTGGAACTTCAACTTCGGCATTACTTCCTGCACTGCCTGATGTACATTAAACAGACAACAACAAAGTATTTCATTGTTTTTACTTTCAACCACATTCTGACTGCAAAGACAGGCTGATGTCAGTTCTGACTCCTTTATCTGTGTATCTTCTGAAAGTTCCAGCCTGCACTGGGGGGGAGACGTGCATCCCAGACAGGTCACCAGACAGACACTTCTGTTTCATACAGACATCTCAGCTGGGTCGGATTTAAAATGGCATCCTCTTTGCAATGAGAGGCCAGTGATAACCATGTTACTACCATGTTGTGCCATTTCCAAAGTCACTGTATGAAATGTGTAATAGTGTAAATACACTGAAGTTTGTTGGTCATTTTTTAAACACTTTTTTACATTATGATTTCATTGTGTGCTGCTGTAACTGGAAAAATAAATGAACTTCATTTTTTGATATTAACAGGGAAATAAAATAATAAAAAAACATTCAAGCATTAAGTATTTTTACTTGTGTTTCGTCGATGCCCCAGTTATAAATTAATTTAAAAAAAATAGTTGCCATAGAAGTAGTAGTAGTATCAGTACATTTTTCAATCATTGCTAATAATGAAAGTGCACAATAAAATCACCAGTGTTAATTTAACACTGGCAGTGAACATGTGGTCCTACTCTGGCCAGAGTGTTAGTTTTACACTGGTGATTTTACTATGTCATGATGTTAATAATAATAATAATTAGTAGTAGTAATAATCAAATCCAAATCAGAAAAAATGTTGGGAGCTTATAGAAAATGCAAAATAAAACAACACAAAACAATGTGATCCTTACATTTACTTCAACTTCTGTTTCAGTGCAGACAGTATGAACCCAAGATAGTTCATGGTTTGTGTGGTTAACGTCATTTCTTTTATTAATGTACATTTATTCCTGTATATTAGGCTTGCAACGCATTCCAAGAAAAGTTAGGATGGGGGCAATTTAAGGCTAGTAATGAGGTTAAAAAACAATAATTATGTGATTTCAAACAGGTGATGTAAATAAGTGATTATAGTCATGATTTTGTACAAAAGCAGTATCCATGAAAGGCCAAGTCTTTGAGGAGCAAAGATGGAAAACAGATGCATGAAAAAAAAAACAATGAAATGTTGAAAAACAATGTTCCTTAAGAAAAAAAAATATTGGAATGGATTCGTATGTCTTTTTTTCATGTAGAATGCACAATATCATTAAATGATTCAAGGAATTTGGAGGAACTGCCTACTGTGTAAGGGCATAAACCTCAACTGAACATCCATGATTACCAATTCCTCAGGTGGCACCACATCAAGAACATCATTCATTCATCAGTTGTGTGTTTGTCAAACATGCCAATATGGTGTTACATTCACAAATACCACTTAAAAATTTATTGTGCTAAAAAGAAACCCTATGTTAACCTTGTCCAGAAGCGCCACTGATTTCCATGCACTTGGAGACATCTGGGTTAGACCATCACACAATGGCATGGGTTGGACACTCACAGTGGAAATGTGTACTGTGGTCAGATAAATCAGTATTACAGGTTTTTTTTTTTTGGGGGGGGGGGGGGGGGGGGGGCGATGTGGTGTGCTCCAGACCAAAGATAAAAAGGATCATCCAGACTGTTTACAGCAACAAGTCCAAAAGCTAGCATCTGTCATGGTATGATATTGTGTCAGTACCCTTGGCAAAGGTAATTTACACTTCTGTGATGACAACATTAATGCAGAAACATGCCTTGAGCCTTACAACCCATGCATTTTTCAAAAAGACAATGAAAAACTGCATTCTGCACACATTACAAAGGCATGGCTGCAGAAGAAGAAAGCATGGGTACTGGACTGGACTGCCGGCCTGCAGTCCTTACCTGTCCTCTGTAGAGATGGATTTCTTCCTGCAAATACATCTGAGGTGTACAACAGCATGGGGTCGTTGTTGTTGCATTTTTACTTCAGACAAACACGTAATTGCAGGAAGAATCGGACAAAATAACACCTGACAGGCTTCATTGGTTGTATTCTCAATGGAGGATGTAACAGTTGTAAGTGGTATGAGAAGGAATGGCAACTAAAGTGATAAATGCCTTCATGATACAAATTGTTTTGGGAAATGCAGTAATAAAGTATATTTGCATCAAACGAAAGTTGACAACTCAAAACATGAAATATCTTGGGTCATACTGTCTGCAGTGGAAAAAAGTCAAAGCAAACAAGGATCACTTCATTCTTTTTTACTTAGCATTTCACCATATTTTCCAACTTTTTCTGATTTGGGGCTTATAGTAGCTCCAGTAGTTGTCTTATTGTTAAGTCTTTTTGTGTCATCACAAAACAGACATGGGCTGTCATGTCTATGCCCGTTTGTCTGCAGGCGGTAAATGTCAGTATCTTCAAAAAGCAACTATTATCAGTCTTAGTGGATAAACTCAGTGGACTTTCTTCCTGCAACATGGATTGTGTCAAGGCCAATGGTCAAGATCAAATCAGACATCACTGTCTAAAATGTCTGAACAACTATCTCAGGAGCTAGATATTAAAATACAGTTTTATGCATTGACCTCTGCTGATAAATGGATCAGACTTCGGACATCAGGTGATGCACTATACCATTTTCTGTATGTTTTGGTATTGCTGTTGTTATTACATGTAGCATACAACAGAATGTTACTATGAACACTACTGATTCCTTTAAAGGTTATTGTACACATATGTACAATAACCTTTAAAGTTTTTATTCACTTACTGTGTATTTGCTGATTGAAACATTTACTGAAAATAGTTTTATGTTCAAATATCTTTCCCTTTTTCTTGTCACCTTGTATTCAAGCTTAAAACTAAAGAACATAAATTTTTTTCAGCCTCCATTACTGAAGTGGAAAGAAGTTAATAAGACTAAATTAAGCACATATATGAAAGTAATAGGTGAAATAAAATACAAATACTGTATGTGTGAGAAAGAATTTAAAAAATCTTTCAATGGTTTAACGTATTTTGTGTGGTGGGAAACACACTTGTGAATGTGGCGAGTTCATATCCACAGCATTTTCGTTCTGACTTGACAGCCTTGTGTTGTCGTCTGGTGCTGTTGAATCTTATTGGGTTTGGTTATGACTTAACAGTTTCCACAGTGAAAGCTGTTGATGGAAGTTTTAACTGTCGAGAAACAAGATTACTGATATTGATCTGACACTGGCTGAAACTCAGCAGAAAACGCTTTAGAACAGGCAAAGTCATTTCATTATCTCAAAAAGCAAACAAACAAAGCAAATCCTAATAAAATAGCACAACTCAGCTAAATCACTGTTCTTGTGTTTATGCTGCATTTTAGGTTTGCGTGCTACTTTACACAATTACAGTATGTGCAGAAACAGATGCATTTATTTGATTTTAATATAATTGCTTAATTACTGCAATGATGATTTACTGTAGTTAGATTAGATTAGACAGAACTTTATTGATCCCTTGGGAAGACTCCCTCAGGGAAATTGAGGTTCCAGCAGCATTGTATAGCAGCACACAGGGTAAGAAACACACAGAGTATCAAAAGTGAAAAAAGAAAAACAGTTTGTAAATATAAATACAAATACACAATATAAATACCAGACATACTGATCAATACTGGTTTACTGGCTACTACTGTTCCTCTCATTCTCATTCCTGATCTCTGTCTTCCTGTTACTCCTCCTCCCCCTGAGTGAGTTACTTTATTTATAGAAAAAAATATTAAAACAAAATCACTTACATTTTGGACGGGCTTTTTTTTTCTTTGCACTGCTCAACAAAAGGAATCAAAACTGACAGCATGAATTCACTAATTTGCCTACATCCCATTAGAAATACAAAGGTCGAACTCTGTGCCCGTGTGTTTACACTCGTCCTGAATTAGTTGACTTTAAAAGAAAATCTTGTTTAAACCCATTGCTACAAGAGGAGAAATTAAAAATATTAGTTTGCATTAACATCCAACTTTAACTGCAGTTAAAATGTGAAAATGTGCAAAACCTAATTCATTTCAAGCTGCAGGTTTCCAAAGTCAACACATTCAGGCTCAGAGTGTATCATATGTGTTGCGCCAGTATCATGTATTGCTACATCACTTTCCCATAGGTGTCTCAGTGTGACAAGCATGAAGAACTGAACTAAGAAATGTCAGTGCTTTAATACCATCTAATGTAATTTCACATTATTCAGATATCATTGTGGCTATCCCTCTGTGGCGAGGAAGATTGTCTCCTAACTAATTCCTGGATGGGATATCTACATCAAGGGTTGGTTTAGAGATGCCTGTGCATGGGTTGTTTAATGTGGGAATGTCATTGCACACTGACAAACACATGGTCCTTGGCCTGGTATGATGGCTGGGAAATCCCAGGCAACTGGGGTCTGAGGACTTGCTGCAGCTTTCATCTGCCTTAACAGCTGTTGGGTTACAAGCCATCACCGCCTTCTCCTGATTCACCACTGAGGACTTCCTGTTATTCTGATATTCCCAAGTATAAAATGTTCATTTTTAAAAATCTACGTACATTACAGTCAGTCAATCAGGCACATATGAATATCTTCCCTTGATGCAATTGTGAAATTCTGGGTGACACCCATGATAGGTAGCTTAAACAAGTTGGTACTACAAAACAAAAAGAAGTAAGTCTTAGTATGTAGGCAATGACGTCTGTTGGTGCCGGTGCTTATCTCCAGAGTCCGTAGTGTGAAATGGATGACAGTCTACGACTCTCCCTAGATTAGATGACAGCTCGATGCAGGTCACTTCCCCGGGTAAAGCCAGTACCCATTTATAACTCGGTGTATTGAGGCAATGAAGATTAGATGTCTTGTCCAAGGACACAGACAGGTAGCATGAATAGGAATTGAGACTGTAGGTCCACATGACCAGCTGGAAGCCTGCTTGGAGACAAATATACAAATACTGTGAAGTGTCTGATTTAGTTGATTGATCTGCTTTGTTGGACATCTTAAGAACTTGTAGTATGTCCAATAAGTTGCTGGATATTAGCGCTGTTGTTCCGACGAGATGCCATACTCGGCAGGGTTATGTCATCTCGAGCCACGTAACTGTCGATTACGTACTGTGGACTACGAGGAGCAAAATTGAAGGCTGAAATTGAAGGAATCTCGTTCATCCATTCATGCACATCACTAATTAGATGACAAGGCATTTGGCTACCTTAAGAGAGTCATAGTTACTCCCGCCGTTTCATTGAATTTCTTCACTTTGACATTCAGAGCACTGGGCAAAAATCTGATTTCTTCCTACTGAATTCTGGTATTTGTCGTGAATGTGCTCTGGCTCCTACTTTGTTTAATTGTACTACATCAAGATGAAAGCATGGGCCTTCAGTCACTTCCTGTTCTCATCCATCAGCTGTATGTTTATATGATGAGAAACTGTTGAACTTGCTGAGAGATTTACTTATCTTTGGAGTGATACTCACATCTCTGTGAGATCAACCTTTGAAGTCAAGAAATATCTAAGAAGAACTTATGGAGGTATGAGTTTGTTGGACAGAGGTGTATGATCTCTGTAGGAGGACAAAGGTTGAACTGGCCCTGTGGTGCATTTCTCTTGGTATGATCCAGCAAGGAGGTGCCACAGTGTTGAGGACCTCAGCAACTGGTGCGTGGCAATGGACTGGTTGTCTTGCCAGGTGATTGCCATCCAGGACCCAGGGCTGTTCTGTGGAGTGGTGGGTGTGGCATTTGCACATTCTTCCAGACCTAACCTGACCAAAAAGGGTCAAATGTGTAGGGTCTTGGTTGTGAGACTTGGTCCCAATCCCAGTACTTTTCCTTTGCCCTCCCACTATGTTCTTTCCCTTCATGTTGCACATTAACAATGGAAAAGCAACAAGGTGAAGGGTGAGTAATGGGATTGGCCCTTAGTCTCTAACCAGTCCCTTAAATTGATGACTAGATGTCTAGGGTTCCAGGTCTGTCCGGCAAATCCTTGGGTGCTACTGGAATAACTTTATGTCAAATAAGTGGTTACTTAGGTAGACCTCAGTAAGGGTTGCTCTTTACATTATGAAGGAATTTCAGTTATGACACTACAGTCATGTTGCATATGTCCCTGAGCAAGATAGAGAGTACAATAACCAAAGTGTTGAGGGAGCCACCAACTAGAAATGGCAAATAGGACAGCAATGTATCGCTTGGCTGCGATAGATAGATGGCTACTTTGGACAGAAGCGATAGACTGGAGGTCTGTTTGGGCTGTAGGAAGTCAGGAACAGGATACACAACCAGACCTGACCTGACATCCAAACTAGATGAGCAGTCGCTGGACAATTTGCTTCTCAACTGGAGGTCTGTTAAATCCGTCTTTAGGAGACAGAAAAAGTGTGACACAGTACAGTAAATCTACAGGCCTTCCTCAAAGTCGACAATAAGCCAAGATGCCCACAAGCTTGATGTTAGAGGGTATGATGCATCAGTCCCACTGTACGGCTTTGGATAAAAACTGCCAAATGCATATAAAGTCCTTGTATAAAAATGACTTAAATGCTCATGAAATTAATCAGTTAATTGTTGGACTATTTAGGCTCAGAAAGACAGACAGGTAGATGAAGAGGAAGACAAAGACAGACGTCACAAAGTACGCACGTAAGGTTAGCAGCCTGGCACAGCGACTGTAAAAACAAAAATCGAAGTGTTATTGTGGGCACTGAGGTTGGCTCCAGTCTACCTGCTAAAATCAGTTGAGACCACAGACGCATTCTTTCATTTTCCTGCTTTGTACTGGTTCTTCCTCTCGCACGACAGGAAATCATCTGCCAAGTCAATAACAAATATGTTCCCTCTTATATGTGCAGAGCCTTTCAACTCTCGGTTGACTGAAGTGGCACCGGCAGATTGTACATATTACTGACTATGACTAATATGAACTCTCATTTCAATAAAAATACCTCTTTGGTCCAATAATTGTTTTGGCTACACAACCTGCATACCAACCTCACTAAACCAACCTGACAAAAAAAACAAAAAACAAAAAACAAACAAAAAACCAAACAAACCAAGAAACAAGAAAGTAACCCCAATCCCAATTTCTGATTTGGGGAGGTGATGGTCAGTTGGTTAAAGTGGTAAGTCTGTGACCACAGGGTCCTTGGTTCAAATCTCTGCCAGATTGGAAAATCACTAAGGCTCCTGGGCAAAGTCCTTAATCCCCTAGTTGCTCCCACTATGCAGCTAGGGGAGCAACCATGAGCTGGATCCTTGAAAGACGATCTGACATCATAGCGTTAGATAACGGGGATGTTAATAAATGTATACACTCATGGTTGTTCAGACGTCACATCAGTCACCCTTCAGGCAGGCCACAAATTCAAAGTGGAAAAAGTTACACTCATAATAATAATAATCCTACACAGCCAATACATGACAGTCATTTAGGTGATGTTATAGTAATTGATCTATGTTCCTTGAGGCAGAGAGGAGGAATCACTGCTGTGGTTGATAACCTTCAGACTGTTGGCCTTCTAAGTGGCTCAGGATGAACTCGTCACTCATGTAGGCTAGTGTTCACATTGACCACAAGGTGGCGTAGCTTGCACAGCATAGGAGAGTGATGCTGTGATTTGAGCTTCATTCAAGGCTTCCCGTAGCAGATACACAAAGATATTGATCTACTGCCATCTAGTGGCAGAATTAATGCAGAATAATCAAGCTTCCTGATAAGCTTCAGCAGGCAGACTATCCGCTATTACTACATTAGGCTGCTTGTAATACCACACTTTAAGTAGAGAGTTAAGAAGTACTACAAAGGGAAATTGTACTATAAGCAATTTTCCTGTTGGTTCCTCTACTCCTCCCAAATCCTTTGGATGATTTTCCCCAAGCTTGGTGTGTGAATGAGGATGTTCTCTGGAATTGCCCTTAGAATAGAATAGAAATAATGAAGGTTTACAAGAATAATGGCAAAAAATACTTTTCTTGAGTTGAAAGACAGAATATTTCATTCAACAAGTTGAAGAATAGAATGCATTCCTTATTTGTTTCATGTGACACCTAAATAGATACTTGACATCTGACTTAAAATTAGACAAGTGAAAAAGTATTTATGCCTGTTTTCCTTAATCCAGCGAAAACTCTTGTCCAGGTCGTTATCTGACAGCGCTTCATACTGTCAGTACCGATGTCCCAGAGAGCACTCTGTAACTTTCTAAATTGGCTTAAGGCGTACTGGATTTTAAAATGTATGGAACCAAAACAGTAAACGGAACAAAACTGAATGAAAAATGAAGCAAATCATACCTCAGACTATTTTCTGAAACAATGTGGCAAATATTAAATGACGTGTCATACAACCTACCAATCAAATAGCAAGCATCTGTTTAGGTGTCACAGAATAGAATCTCTTACTGCCATTGTGCAATGTCTAAGTGAAGCTCAGGATATAAAACCATGCAATTACACGCACATAAGCCCCACATGTGCATAGTTTAAAAACAGTGTAGTTATTGCGCTGTGTAAAAGGATAATTAGACAAAGGGCAAGGTCTTCGGGGTCAAAGGTTAACTTTTAAATCCCCCCGCGCCATACACACAGACCAATCAAGCTCATGCCTGTCTGTTGTCCTCCCCTTCCCAGGTCCTTTGGCTGCTTTCTACCAAACTTGGATGAAGGTTCACCCTGGAATTTCTCTAAATAGTTCATTTGGGCAAATAGCAAAGTCATTGGGGTCAAATGTAAAAATTTTAATTATCCCTCAGATTTCCACCAAACATGGTACACATGTGGGAGGTAAGTTCCTGAATTACAACGGTGAAGTCCAATTTACCAAACATCAACCATTGCAGTCAAGGTCAGGGTCCAAAGCAGAATGAAGATCAACCCTGTAATTGTACTTAAAGAGTTTGTTTAGACAAAAATAGGTCAACGTACTTGAGGACTGGACTCGTCCCAGGTCATTAGGTCATTTTTTTAGCAAACGTGGTACTTTCATGTAGGTTGACCTTAGAATGACCCTTAATGGATTGACTTTGGTAAAGGTCATGGTCATTGGGATCAAAGGTTAGATTTCCACCAAATACATTGTGTTGTTTTGAGGAAATCGCATCCTAGACAAGGTGACTGACGCCTATTCCGACCTACCTGCCAGAGCCCTCAACGTCTTCAGACCCACAGATACTGTTGCCTCATGAGTAAAAAGTAAATATAACGCAATGCTAAAATACCCTGAGCCGTATGAGCATTGTGTTCTTTATAATTTGCAGTTGTTTAATTAATTATTAAGATCATATCTTCTCACGTACAATTTGTACATGTTCAATAAAGAGAGAAATAATAGAGAGCAGTGCTAGAGCGCCTAGTCAGATATGGCATGACTGCCTGGTACGGCAACCTCTCTTCTTCTTTGTCTTTCGGCTGTTCCCGTTAGGGGTCGCCACAGCAGATCAATCCTTTCCATCTCACCCTGTCCTCTGTATCTTCCTCTGTCACACCAACCACCTGCATGTCCTCTCTCAGCACATCCATGAACCTCCTCTTTGGTCTCCCTCTTCTCCTCCTGCCTGGTGGCTCCATCCTCAGCATCCTTCTCCCTATATACCCTGGGTCCCTCCTCTGCACATGTCCAAACCATCTCAATCTCGCCTCTCTGACTTTGTCTCCAAATCGTCCCACCTGAGCTGTCCCTCTGATATGTTCATTCCTAATCTTGTCCATTCTTGTCACTCCCAAAGAGAATCTCAACATCTTCAGCTCTGCCACCTCCAGCTCTGCCTCCTGTCTTTTTGTTAGTGCCACTGTCTCTAAACCATACAACATAGCTGGTCTCACTACTGTTTTGTAAACTTTCCCCTTCACTCTTGCTGATATTCTTCGGTCACAAATCACTCATGCCACCTTTCTCCACCCACTCCACCCTGCCTGCACTCTCTTCTTCACCTCTCTACCACACTCTCCATTACTTTGAACAGTTGACCCCAAATATTTAAACTCATCTACTTTCACCACTTCTACTCCTTGTAACTGCACTATTCCACTGGGCTCCCTCTCATTCACACACATGTACTCAGTCTTGCTTCTACTGACTTTCATTCCCCTTCTCTCCAAAGCATATCTCCACTTCTCCAGACTAGACTCAACTTGCTCTCTACTCTCACTACAGATCACAATGTCATCTGCAAACATCATAGTCCATGGGGACTCCTGTCTGATCTCATCTGTCAACCTGTCCATCACCACTGCAAACAAGAAAGGACTCAGAGCTGATCCTTGGTGTAATCCCACCTCCACCTTGAATGAGTCTGTCATTCTGACTGCGCATCTCACCGCTGTCACACTATTTTTGTACATGTCCTGCACTACCCTAACATACTTCTCTGCCACTCCAGACTTCCTCATACAATGCCACAACTCTTCTCTTGGCACCCTATCATAATCTTTTTCTAAGTCCACAAACACACAATGTAACTCTTTCTGTCCTTCTCTGTACTTTTCCAACAGTATTCTCAGAGCAAACATTGCATCTGTAGTGCTCTTTCTCGGCATGAAATTTTATTGCTGCTCACAGATCTTCACCTGTTTTCTAAGCCTAGCTTCTACTACTCTTTCCCATAACTTCATGCTGTGGCTGATCAGCTTTATGCCTCTGTAGTTACTGCAGCTCTGCACATCACCCTTGTTCTTGAAAATAGGAACCAGCACACTTCATCTCCACTCCTCAGGCATCCTCTCACTTTCCAAGATTTTATTAAACAATCTGGTTAGAAACTCTACTGCCATGTCTCCTAGACATTTCCATGCCTCCACTGGAATGTCATCTGGACCAACTGCTTTTCCACTCTTCATCCTCTTCATAGCAGCCCTCACTTCTTCCTTGCTAATCTCTTTTACTTCCTGATTTACTCTCACCACATCATCCAGCCTTTTCTCTCGCTCATTTTCTTTATTCATCAACTCTTCAAAATATTCCCTCCACCTTCTCAGCACACACTCCTCACTTGTCAGCACATTACCATGTGCATCTTTTACCACCCTAACAGCTCTGTCCCTTTGTCTGGCCAATCGGTACAAGTCCTTTTCTCCTTCCTTACTATTCAACTTCTTGTACAGCTCGCAATATGCCTTTTCCTTTGCTTTTGCCACTTCTCGCCTTACGCCGCATCTCCTTGTACTCCTGTCTACTTTCTTCATCTCTCCGACTATCCCAAAACTTTTTCGCCAACCTCTTTCTCCTTATGCTTTCCTGGACCTCTTCATTCCACCACCAAGTCTCCTTGTCTTCCTTCCACTGTCCAGATGTCATACCCAGTACTGCCCTAGCTGTCTCCCTCACCACATCTGCAGTACTTTTCCAGTTGTCCAAAATTGCTTCCTCTCCAACTAGTGCTTCTCTCACCTGCTCGCTAAATTTCACACAACAGTCTTCCTCCTTCAGCTTCCACCATCTGATCCTTTGTTGAGCTCTCACGCTCTTCTTCTTCTTTACCTCTAAAGTCATCCTACAAACAACCATCCTATGCTGTCTAGTGACACTCTCCCCTGCTACCACCTTACAGTCTGTGATTTCTTTTAGCTTGCATCTCCTATAAAGAATGTAGTCCACCTGTGTGCACCTTCCTCCCCTCTTATATGTTACCCTGTGCTCCTCCCTTTTCTTAAAGTAGGTATTCACCACAGCCATTTCCATCCTTTTTGCAAAATCAACTACCATCTGTCCTTCCCCATTCCTATCCTTGATACCATATCTACCCATTACTTCCTCATCACCTCTGTTCCCTTCACCAACATGCCCATTGAAGTCTGCTCCTATCACCACTCTTTCATGCTTGGGCACACTCTCCACCACCTCATCTAACACACTCCAGAAATCTTCTTTCTCCTTCATCTCACAACCTACCTGTGGGGCATATGCACTGATGATATTCATCATCACCCCTTCAATTTCCAACTTCACACTCATCACCCTGTCAGACACTCGCTTAACCTTAAACACTTTTAACATACTCTTCCTTTAAAATGACCCCAACACCATTTCTCTTCCTGTCCTCACCATGGTACAACAACTTGTACCCACCGCCGATGCTCCTGCTCTTACTTCCCTTCCACTTGGTCTCTTGCACACACAATATGTCTACCTTTCTCCTCTCCATCATATCAGCCAGCTCTCTCCCTTTACCAGTCATACTACCAACATTCAAAGTCCCCACTCTCATTTCCACCCTTCTAGTTTTCTTCTTCTCCCGCTGTTCGTGGCAACGTTTTCCTCCTCTTCTTACAACTTAAAACAAAACTTAACAGACAAATTGACAATGCAATGAAGATAAATGGAAAGAAACAATATCAGTCCTTCAGCTCACTCTATGAAGTCTGTCTTGAAAGCAGCTCAGAGGATACTGATGGATTCAGCTCATGTCCTTCACACAGAGTACACTCTCCTTCCCTCTGGGAGAAGGTATAGAGTCCCTCGGAGCAGACTGAATAGACTCAAAAATTCATTCGTCCCCATGTCCATTAAATTGCTAAACAATAATGTCTAAAACTGGAATTGTGCAATACTTATGGTGTTTCTCCTGACTTCCTGTCATGTTAATTTGTTATGGATGTGGTTGTGTTTTTACTTGTATCTGTTTGTTTTCCTTTTGTAAAGGCACTTAGCATGAGTCCAAGACAAATTTCCCTGAGGGGACAATAAACTGTATCGTATCGTATCGTATCGTAATAAAGCCCCTCTATCAATCATGCCCGCCACTCAAACACAAAACTGAACAGATTGAAACAGAATGTGACTTTTTAAATGGTTTAAATGTTTTTATTGTGGTTCATGTTAGTTTAACAGTTTTGTTAGTGTTACTGATATATTGTGTTTTTGTTGTTCAATTGGTTTAGACAGTTTAGTTAACAGTCATGTTGCCGTTACCATGAGTGAAAACTGTACTGTGTTTGATGTTTTCTGCCACCGTCTGTTTGTTTGTTTGACCTCTTAAAATAGGTTAAGGTTCAAGGATAGCCATCTTTGATCTTGTCCAAAGTCTATGTCCCAAGAATGTTTCCTGTAAATTTGAAGACTCTGGGAGGAATAGGACTGGACTTATGCAGAGCACAGACGGACAGGCGGATGGATGGGCGGACAGACGGACGCAAAGTATTCACAATACCCGATGGCCATATTTTATGGCCTTGGTAAAAACAGATCAGCTCGACGATGTGGTGAAGAACGTGAAAGACTCACAAGTGGAGCAGCACCTCTGGTTTGGGGGCGTGCCATCCATCTTTCTGCACGAGGGGAACTGTTTATGTGTACAGGATGCATGCAGGAGGGAGGAGCTGGTGGAGTTGATGACTAATAGCAACGACAGTTAGCATATGTGACTCTTTGAGATTTTGGGTTTAGGTGGTTGTTTGGACCACAGACGGCCTCGAGCCGAAGACTGACCCACTGAGCTTTCAGCAAAATGTCCTCCTATAATTCAGCATCATTATAGTCATCATTTAAGACAGAAAATGAAATATCTGTTCTATATGGGCAACTGGGAGATCCTTAAAATAAAGGCAGTGGAAGTCAGACCTCCACACGTCCAGCCTCCTATCAGCTGCCATCGCTCCCACAGCTAATATTTCACATCAGCTCCCAGGCCCACAGAATGAGAGATGTTTCCATTACATGTCAGTCATTTCCAGGCTTGGTTACCTGTGTGGTGATAAGTGTTTGACAGACTGGGAGCGTCGTTAGTCACTGTCCGCCTCTGAGCGACAGCCACGGATTCACAACGACTGCGAGACCAGAGGCGAGCAGAGTTCAGACGACACCCATTCAGCATTTAATACAGCAAAGAAATATCACGCACCCGTCTACCCGCTTAAAATTTAACAATTAGTCATTTACACCATTTTTGATTGTCTATCAAATAATCACATAATAGTTTTTATTATTTTGTGACATCACATCAAAACATAAATTTTTAGCAACTAGGTCATAGCGCCCATTGACCTGAAGACAGTAAACGTTGCAGCAATCCAACATTTGTCCCCAATGACCTTGACCTTCATCCAAATGATTGACCTCTGTCTGACCTTGCCAGGGAAATTCAGGAATCCATGGAGGTGCGTGCCACATTCTGTCTCAATCAAGCTGAAAATGAATTTCCTTGAGCTTTGCCAAAATTAATTCTTTAATTCTCTTCATTGACATGAGATAGAGCAAGTAGCAAAGTAGTTAAGGAGCTGGCCTGCCAATACGTAGACCTGGGTTCCAATCCCACTCACGCTACATGTCTATGTCCTTGGACAAGACACACTGTCTCAGTCCACCCAGCTATAAATGGATCCCGGCCTAGGCTGGGGAAGTAACCTGCACTGGACTGACGTTGCTTCTAGGGGGAGTTGTAGAGTCTCATCTGGTTTACACAGGCCTCAGAGCCTACATAGGACTTACTTATTCACTGACATGCCAGGTATGACAGAATCATTAAAGGACCTGGGAGCGATAGGCCAGCAAACAGACAGGCAGGCATGAACTTGACCCAGGTGAATTTGATCTCACCTGGGTAATTCTGGTACTTACCAACATGTACAGTGCTTCCATAAAATATTCACAACACTTCACTTTTTCCACATTTAGTTATTTTGTTACAGCCATATGCCAAAATGGATTCAATTTATCCCCCCCCCTCCAAACTTCTACACACAATACCCCATAATGACAATCTGAAAAAAGTTTGAGATTTTTGCAAATTTATTAAAAAAACAAACAAACTAAGAAATCACATGTACATAAGTATTCACAGCCTTTGCCATGCAACTCAAAATTGAGCTCAGGTGCATCCTATTTCCACTGATCATCCTTGAAATGTTTCTACGGTTTAATTGGAGTCCACCTGGGGTACATTAAGTTGATTGGACATGATTTGAAAATACACACACCTGTCTACATATAAGGTCCCACAGTTGACAGTGCATGTCAGAGCACAAACCACAGTGTAAAAAAAAAAGAAAAAAAAAAAAAGTAAAATATACAGGAAAAGACCGTCAAATAGCAACAGTAAAGCACCCAAAAATGTTCTTTTACTGTATTAAATATGTTAAATAACAGTTTATTGAGAGACTGGAAAAAACTTTGATTTTTACAGTTTTTTGTATTTTTAATGATAAAGTTTTACCGTGAAAATGAGCAAATATCCATAAAGTTTAAAAGAAAATACTGTAATGTAAAAAAAAAAAAAATCTGTAGACCTTAAATTTTACAGTATTATTTGGGTAAACATCAGTTTATAGAGTTTTGCACATTCAAATTTACAGTATATACCTGTTGATTGTGAAGCAAAAACAAACCTTCATTTTTACAGAAGCAAAATGTAGACCTGTAGACCTGTAGATCCGTAGACCTCCAAGACAGGATTGTCTCAAAAAACAAATCTGGGGAAGGGCACAGAAATAGTTCTGCTGCTTTGAAGGTTCCAATGACTCTTCCTAGAGCTGGCCACTCCTCTAAACTGAGCGATCGGGGGAGAAGGGCCTTAGTCAGGGATGTGGTCAAGAACCTGATGGTCACTCTGTCAGAGCTCCAGCATTCCTCTGTGGAGAGAGGAGAACCTTCCAGAAGGACAACCATCTCTGCAGCAATCCACCAATCAGGCCTGTATGGAGGTGTGGCCAGATGGAAGCCACTCCTTAGTAAAAGGCACCTGAAGGACTCTCAGACCATGAGAAACTAAATTCTCTGGTCTGATGAGACAAAGATTGAACTCTTTGGAGTGAATGTCAGGTGTCATGCTTGGAAAAAATCAGGCACCATCCCTACAGTGAAGCATGGTGGTGGTGGCCTCATGCTGTGGGGATTTTATCTGTTGGGAAAGTGTAAGTACACGGACCCACAACAGGGGGCGCAAATGAACGGACAATAGAATAGGTCAAATAACAACACTTTACTGTTGCGAACGTGCACAACAAACACAACAGATTCCACAATAGATCAAAGGTCAAATTACAAGGTGTCGTGTGGGCAGGCTCGAAGATAGGAGACGCCTGTCCAAAGCAGAACCGGAACCACACGATTTCCTCTGCCACCAGACCCCGGGAATACTGGAGCCGCCAAGTCCCGAACTCCCAGGTGGCCACTGCCTCCGCGTGTCGGACCTGGTACTGCTGGCGAGGAACAAAAACACAATTAAACGTGGGTGCGTCTGCACCCAGCAATCTGCACGGCAGGGAAGCTACCTCCACCTCTCGTTGGAGAAAAAGTCTGTTATCACTCACAAAAATCACAACAAAAAGGCTTTCTATCAAGCAGTCAGGCTGAGGATATTACCTTTCAGGTAGAACGATATCTCGGCAAAGAGGTGGAGATGACGTCTTGCTGATATACCGATGCAGATCAGATGAGTGGTGACAGCTGTCACAGGTGATGAGTGTCAGCTGTCACCCCGGCTGCTCCTGTGAGGCGGCAGCGCCCTCTGGTGGTGGTGGGCCAGCAGTACCTCCTCTTCAGCAGCCCACACAACATTTATCACTCACTGGGAGACTAGTCAGGAATGCAGCAATGTACAGAGACATCCTGGATGAAAACCTGCTCCAGAGTGCGCTTGACCTGAGACTGGGGTGACGGTTCATGTTTCAGCAGGACAATGACCCTAAGCACACAGCCAAGATATCAAAGGAGTGGCTTCAGGACAACTCTGTGAATGTCCTTGAGTGGCCCAGCCAGAGCCCAGACCTAAATCCGATTGAACATCTCTGGAGAGATCTGAAAATGACTGTGCACCGGCGCTCCCCATCCAACCTGACAAAGCATGAGTGGTGCTGCAAAGAGGAATGGACAAAACTGACCAAAGATAAGTGCACCAAGCTTGTGGCATCATATTCAAAAAGACTTGATGCTGTAATTGTTGCCAAAGGTGCATCAACAAAGTATTGAGCAAAGGCAGTGAATACATATGTACATGTGATTTATTAGTTTTTATGTATTTATAAATTTGCAAAAATTTCCAAAACTTTATTCATGTTGTCATTATGGGGTTCTGTGAGTAGAATTTTGAGGGAAAGAAATGAATTTACTCCACTTTGGAATAAGGCTGTAGCATAACAAAATGAGGAAAAAGTGATGCTTTGTGAATACTTTCCAGATGTACTGTATGTGCCACGTTTTGTGCAAATCAGATTGGAAAAAAACTTAGATTTTTGACCTCTAAACCAAACAAACTTGACCCTAGTTATTGACTTTTGGTAAATTTGATCCTGTCTGAGCAAATCCAGATCTCACCTACATATGTGTGCCAAATTTAATGGACATCAGTGAAAATTCAAAATTTTGACCTTCAACCACAAAATCCTTGACACATTTGGCAAAACAAACCCTTTCAGGGTAGTTCAGGGGTTTTCTGTCATCCATTTATCAGGTTTGTGGAAATCAGCCAAAGAACCTGCGAGGTGTCAGGGATGAAGCAGAGAAACATCACTCAAATTATAGTATAATAATACTTTTTAAAAAGATCAATTTAAAAGAACAATGTCACATTTTACATCCTATTAAAGTCTAATAAACTTTTTTCATTTCCCCCCATACTATTATCATAACACTCTGAGTGGTGACAACCAGTCAGCAGCTGCTGTGTGCAGATTGTCTCCAGTCACAGCTGCTGAGCTCCTGAAGGTGTCCGAGTTGTTTACTCCTCTCACTGTTTTCATGTCTAATGACAGATTTTACTGAACGCAAAGGGACATTCAGTAACCTGGAATTATTCCACTCCCCGTTCCCTGACTTGTGCTTTTCCCTGAGCATTTCTGAGCTCTTTGCAGCTGTGACTGGCTGTGCAGTATTCCAGATCAGATGTCAAGTCAGCTTTCAAGGTTTTATCTTCTTGTCAGATGCTTTAGCGGCAAGCGCATGCAGGCGTGTAGTTATTTAAAAAGCGGGATTATAATCCAACAATAAATCAGAACCGATGCAACTGCAGAAAAGGTTTTCTCAAAGTGTCCTCTGAATTTAAACCCTGTCATCACTGCTGGACATATCAAGACTAATGAGGGGACGGGGCCGTCGCCTTTATGCTGACATTGCCACAACACGGACTCATCCCAGACTCAGTATTTATGATAAAACCCCTTATAAGAGCATAATGAGTCAGAAAGAGAGCTGGCTGTAAAAGTGATGATTTCTCTTACAGTGAAACAGGTGAACAATTATACAAGCATATTACTTTTGTTTAACAATTTAGATCATGTTGTAGAAATTTGGTTTTATTCTTATTTTTAATTTAAAAGTAATTCAGATGTTTATTATTGTTATTATTAATAATAATAACAATAACAGCTGTTAGTTGTGCCTGTCGGGACATTCCATCCTTCTGTCCGTCCTTTCATGTGCCTTTCCATTCATCATTCCAGCAAACCTTTGTATCTTAAAACTCAAGAACCATAAAACTCTCAAAATCAAAATTTTTATACATTAATGCATGCCAAATAAATAAATAAAGTCTTTTTTTTTTTTTTTACTGAATTTAGAATTTCAAGTAGGAAATGTACCAGAAGCCCTGAAATTCTTCCATTGCGTAATAGATGGTGACAAAATCTGCTGAAATGTGCAGCAGGTCGACTGTTGATTCATTTGAAAAATTCATGGGCTGACAGCCAAAAATTAACTTACAGTTGTGTCCCTTACCCTTATGAGCAACTTATTTGATATTATGATTATTATTGTTATTATTATTATTTAATTTTGTTCATGTAGATTTTATTTTCCTGATTTTTATGTTTTTATTTTGTAAACTCTATATTTATGTTATTATTATCATTATCGTCATCACCAACATCCTTATCTTAGTTATTATTAGTAGTTCATAATACAAAAAAACAAACAAGCCAAAGGGGGCTTGCGCTTTTCCAGAATTAACACCACCAAATTATAAGGTAAGAGGCCTTGAAGTCATGTTATTTAAAGATTTTCTTTCTTTAACTGGATTTACAGTGAGGAAAAGTATTTGAACATCAATCAATCAATCAATTTTATTTATATAGCGCCAAATCACAACAAACAGTTGCCCCAAGGCACTTTATATTGTAAGGCAAGGCCATACAATAATTATGTAAAACCCCAACGGTCAAAACGACCCCCTGTGAGCAAGCACTTGGCTACAGTGGGAAGGAAAAACTCCCTTTTAACAGGAAGAAACCTCCAGCAGAACCAGGCTCAGGGAGGGGCAGTCTTCTGCTGGGACTGGTTGGGGCTGAGGGAGAGAACCAGGAAAAAGACATGCTGTGGAGGGGAGCAGAGATCGATCACTAATGATTAAATGCAGAGTGGTGCATACAGAGCAAAAAGAGAAAGAAACAGTGCATCATGGGAACCCCCCAGCAGTCTACGTCTATAGCAGCATAACTAAGGGATGGTTCAGGGTCACCTGATCCAGCCCTAACTATAAGCTTTAGCAAAAAGGAAAGTTTTAAGCCTAATCTTAAAAGTAGAGAGGGTGTCTGTCTCCCTGATCTGAATTGGGAGCTGGTTCCACAGGAGAGGAGCCTGAAAGCTGAAGGCTCTGCCTCCCATTCTACTCTTACAAACCCTAGGAACTACAAGTAAGCCTGCAGTCTGAGAGCGAAGCGCTCTATTGGGGTGATATGGTACTACGAGGTCCCTAAGATAAGATGGGACCTGATTATTCAAAACCTTATAAGTAAGAAGAAGAATTTTAAATTCTATTCTAGAATTAACAGGAAGCCAATGAAGAGAGGCCAATATGGGTGAGATATGCTCTCTCCTTCTAGTCCCTGTCAGTACTCTAGCTGCAGCATTTTGAATTAACTGAAGGCTTTTTAGGGAACTTTTAGGACAACCTGATAATAATGAATTACAATAGTCCAGCCTAGAGGAAATAAATGCATGAATTAGTTTTTCAGCATCGCTGCGATTTTGCAAGTTCTCCCACTTAGAAATCATGGAGGGGTCTGAAAATTTCATCTTAGGTGTATGTCCACTGTGAGAGACATAATCTAAAAAGAAAATCTGGAAATCACAAAATATGATTTTTTAATAATTTATTTGTATGTTACTGCTGCAAATAAGTATTTGAACACCTACCAGCCAGCAAGAATTCTGGCTCACACAGACCTGTTAATTTTTCTTTAAGAAGCCCTCTTATTTTGCACTCTTTACCTGTATTAAGTGCGCCTGTTTGAACTTGTTACCCATATAAAAGACACCTGTTCACACACTCAATCAATCACACTCCAACCTGTCCACCATAGCCAAGACCAAAGAGCTGTCTAAGGACACCAGGGACTAAACTGTAGACCTGCACAAGGCTGGGACGGACTACAGGACAACAGGCAAGCAGCTTGGTAGAAGACAACTGTTATTTATTAGAAAGTGGAAGAAACACAAGATGACTGTCAATCTCCCTCGGTCTGGGATTCCATGCAAGATCTCACTTTGTGGGGTAAGGATGATTCTGAGAAAGCTCAGAACTACACAGGAGGACCTGGTCAATGACCTGAAGAGAGCTGGGACCACAGTCACAAAGATTACATTAGTAACACATGATGCTGTCATGGTTTAAAATCCTGCAGGGCAGCAAGGTCCCCCTGCTCAAGCCAGCACATGTCCGGGCCCGTTTGAAGTTCACCAGTGACCATCTGGATGATCCAGAGGAGGTATGGGAGAAGGTTATGTGGTCAGATGAGACCAGAATAGAGCTTTTTGGAATCAACGCCACTTACAGTGTTTAGAGGATGAGAACAAGCCCAAGAAAACCATCCCAACCATGAAGCATGGGGGTGGAAACATAATACTCTGGGGGTGCTCTTCTGTAAAGGGGACAGGACGACTGCACCGTATTGAAGGGAGGATGGATGGGGTCATGTATTGCGAGATTTTGCAAACAACCTCCTTCCCTCAGTAAGAGCATTGAAGATGGGTCATGGCTGGGTCTTCCAGCATGACAATGACCCCAAACACACAGCCAGGGCAACTAAAGAGGGGCTCCGTAAGAAGCATTTCAAGGTCCTGGAGTGGCCTGGCCAGTCTCCAGACCTGAAGTCAATAGAAAATCTTTGGAGGGAGATGAAACTCCAAACCTGAAAGATTTGGAGAAGATCTGTATGGATGAGTGGACCAAAATCCCTGCTGCAGTGTGTGAAAACCTGGTGAAAAACTACAGGAAATGTTTGACCTCTGTAATTGCAAACAAAGGCTACTGTACCAAATATTAACATTGATTTTCACAGGTGTTCAAATACTTATTTGCAGCAGTAACATACAAATTATTTTAAAAAAGCATACATTGTGATTTCCGGATTTTTTTTTTTAGATTATGTCTCTCACAGTGGACATGCTCCTAAGATGAAAATTTCAGACCCCTCCATGATTTCTAAGTGGGAGAACTTGCAAAATTGCAAGGTGTTTAAATACTTATTTTCCTCACTGTATATTGTTCCATACACTAATTTCTTAACATTTTAACTTAATGTTAGAGATTTTTTGAGTGGATTTAAATAGATCAACCCACTGAGAAATGGTGTGAACAACTGAAATTGGCTAAATTTGAGAAACTGGTTTCGATGAGTTATTTAAAACACATTCGATAACTGGATTTTGGAATGTAATTGAACAGATCATAAATGTTGACTTACTTTTTCTTGTTTGTTTTATGATTCCCAACATTTGACAGACACAATTACACTGTAAACCTGAACAAGTTAGAACTCAAAAATATTGAGGCAATCAATTGCCACAAAATTTTTGAGTTCATAAACTTAAAAGTTACTTGTTCCCGGGACTTAAAAATTTTGATTATATGCTAGCTCATTATTACAATGAAATTAAAGTGCTCATTAAGTCTCTTTGGCTGCTCCCTTGTTTTTCACTGGAGGTCGCAACAGCAGATCAGAGGTGGATCTCCATGTTGAATTTACACAAGTTTTACGCCGGATGCCTTCCTGACACAACTCCACATGGAGAAACAAACATCTCAGGGGTAGGGTTTGAACAGGGGACTTTCTGCACCGAAAAAAAAAAAAAAAAAACGCACTAACCACCGCCTCTGCTAAAGTGTTCAATAAGTCAATACAAATATTTTCATATACAACCCCAATTCCAGTGAAGTTGGGATGTTGTGTCAAATCTAAATGAAAACAGAATACAATGATTTGCAAATCATCTTCAACCTATATTCAATTGAATACACCACAAAGACAAGATACTGTATTTAATGTGCAAACTGATAAACTTTATTTTTTTGTGCAAATATTTGCTCATTTTGAAATGGATGCATGCAACATGTTTCAAAAAAGCTGGTTCCCAAACACTTAATAAGTGTTTGGGAACTGAGGGCACTCATGATTGGGTATTAAAGGAGCATCCCCAAAAGGTTCAGTCGTTCACAAGCAAAGATGGGGTGAGGATCACCACTTTGTGAACAACTACATGAAAAAATAGTCCAACAGTTTAAGAACAATGTTTCTCAACGTTCAATTGCAAGGAATTTAGGGATTCCATCATCTACAGTCCATAATATAATGAGAAAATTCAGAGAATCTGGAGAACTTTCTACACGGCAAGGCCGAAAACCAACATTGAATGCCCGTGACCTTTGATCCCTCAGGCGGCACTGACATCATTGTGTAAAGGATCTTACTGCGTGGGCGGAGGAACACTTTAGAAAATCATTGTCAGTTAACACAGTTCGTCGCTACATCTAAAGTGCAAGTTAAAACTCAACCATGCAAAGCGAAAGCCATACATCAACAACATCCAGAAACACCGCCATCTTCTCTGGGCCTAAGCTCATTTGAAATGGACAGACGCAAAGTGGAAAAGTGTGCTGTGGTCTGATGAGTCCACACTTCAAATTGTTTTTGGAAATCATGGATGTCGTGTCCTCTGGACAAAAGAGGAAAAAGACCATCCAGATTATTACCAGCGCTAAGTTGAAAAGCCAGCATCTGTCATGGTATGGGGGGGTGTTAGTGCCCATGGCATAGGCAACTTACACATCTGTGATGGCACCAACACTGCTGAAAAGTTCATCCAGATTTTGGAGCAACACATGCTGTCATCCAAGCAACGTCTTTTTCAGGGACGTCCCTGCTTATTTCAGCAAGACAATGCCAAGCCTCATTCTGCATGTGTTACGACAGTGTGGCTTCATAGTAAAATAATGCAGGTACTAGACTGGCCTGCCTGCAGTCCAGACCTGTCACCCATTGAAAATGTGTGGCACATTATGAAGCACAAAATACTACAACGGAGACCCTGGACTGTTGAACAGCTGAAGGCGTACATCAAGCAAGAATGGGAAAGAATTCCACCTAGAAAGCTTCAACAATTAGTGTCCTCAGTTCCCAAACACTTATTGAGTGTTGTTAGAAGGAAAGGTGATGTAACACAATGGTAAACATACCACTGTCCCAGCTTTTTTTAAATGTGTTTCAGGCATCCATTTCAAAATGAGCAAATATTTGCACAAAAACAATAAACTTTATCAGTTTGAACATTAAATATCTTGTCTTTGTGGTATATTCAATTGAATATAGGTTGAAGAGGATTTGCAAATCATTGTATTCTGTTTTTATTTACATTTTACACAACGTCCCAACTTCAGTGGAATTGACGTTGTATAATTACTTAATTCTTTTAAGTTGTGCTTAAGTTAATACACAATTAGTTCAAGTCAATCAAAATTCTGTAAGTTACTCAATTTCAATTTATTAATTTATATCGCGCTATCTCATGACAGAGTCGCCCCAAGGTGCTTCACACAACTCATAACAACACAAAGTAATTTAAAATCAAAATTAAAATCAAGAAGGGCACAATAAAAAGATAAAACACAGTAGAATAAAAAGAAATTACAAGGCAAACATAAAAACAAATTAGATTTATGATAAGACAGTCTAAAAAAGTGGGTCTTCAGTCTTAATTTAAAAGTCACCACCATGTCAGACTGCCTAATAACTGCAGGTAGATCGTTCCAAAGGGTCGGACCATGGTAGGAGAAGGCTCTATATCCCACAGACTTTTTGTTCAACCTCGGAACACACAGAAGCCCCGCGCCCTGAGAACGCAAGGGCCATGCAGGTACGTAGGGCTTAACCAAGTCCGCCAGGTAGGAAGGTGCCAGTCCGTGAACAATTTTATAAGCCAACAATAAGACTTTAAAATTCAATCTGTCAGAAACCAGAAGCCAATAAAGGGATGCCCGAATGAGTGTAATGTGGTCAAACCTTCCACTTAGTGTCAAAGGTCTGGCAGCAGCATTCTGCACTAATTGAAGACCCCGAATGCTAGACTGCGGCAGACCAGAAAATAAAGCATTACAATAATTCAGTCTGGAAGAAATAAATGCATGTATCAAAGTTTCAGGACGAATCCTTGCTATGTTTCACAGATGGAAGAAGGCAGTCCTTGTAATGTCTCTATTGTGGGTGCCAAAGGACAATGTAGGATCAAAAAGTACCCCAAGATTCCTCACTTTGTCCATATGATGCACAACACACAAACCCAAATTAAGCGCCAGCTGGTCAAATTGATGCCGATGCCTGGCTGGACCAAGAACCATCATTTCAGTCTTATCAGAATTCAAGAGTAGAAAGTTACTAGACAACCAACTTCTCACAGATATAAGGCAATCTTCTAAGGCTTTTATATGGGCAAGATTACCAGCAGTTATCGGCGAGTACAATTGAGTATAATCAGCATAACAATGAAAGGCAATCCCGTAATGCCGCAAAATATGCCCAAGGGGCGCTATATAAAGTGAGAAAAGCAACGGGTCTAACACAGAGCTTGTGGATCCCCAAATTTCTCAAATTACTCAAAAAGCAAGGCCATGTTACACAAACTTGAAGCATTTAAGTAAGTAGAATGTTTTCTTGAAACTTTGAGTTTGCACTACTTCATTTTTTTAATTAATTTGAACATTCAGGTTTACAGTGTATGTAGTTAATTGTAGGGGGAAGGAATAATAAATTATATAATAAGTTTAATTGGTGATGAAAATAACGGTAGTTGCTCAAATCACATTGTCCAGGGAGATAAAAACATGCATAATGACTCTATCAAGTTTAATTACGCTTAATTGTTGAATCAATCTTAAATACAACTTGAAAAATATTCAATATTAAATGAGCATTAGTAGTAGTAGTAGTAGTGAATCACCAACACCTGACCACACATCTGATCATCCAAATCTACAGTAATAATTTTAATTCACCTGAAACGTGAAATGTTTCTTCTGTTCAGATTTTCAGAATGTTGAGATGATCCCAGTTAGAGACGAATAACAACAAAAACCTGCTGTTGTTGTTGTTGTTGATGACGACGAGGATAACGGAAGTGGTGATTGTGAGCCTTCGGGCAGTGAAGACTACACAATGATTGCAGTGTCTGAGACTGATTACAACATACGCCGTTTGCTTCCTCCTCTCACTGAGCAGAAAGAAAGGAAATAATGCAGCACCACATGGGCCGGCAGTCGGATCCCTGGACAAGTCTGCAACATGTTTTGGCCCTCACAGTCTGGGCCCTTCCTCTTAGTGAGGCGCTAAGCCGTCAGATGGATGGACTGAGCGTTGCAAGCTTTTCCAAAAGCTACTCCACCTGAGGAGCAAAAACAAAAGAGCCATCTCTACCTGTAGGACTGTGGGAGTCGAGGCTTTGATCTGGACCAGAAAGAAAGAGTAGTTTGATGAAATATTGATGCTTTGTCTTTTCTTTTCTTTTTTTTTTTTTGGCTGAGTCCTGTGGGAGCTCAGTCTGCTCTCAGGATGTGTGCGCTGATCCAAAATACTGCTCATGTCTCACTATAGATGAGAGTGGACTCGACTGTTCGACTCAAGGAGTCTGTTTGGTCCTAATGGGGCTAATGATGACCCCCGATAGGGCCAAAATTGGTCAACCACTTTATCGCTGATCAAAAGCACAGTGCCGGCAGTGAGGTACTTTTAATCAGATTTACCTGACGTAAATCATTACTTGGTGTTAAGGAGATAATTGTTTACCCTTGACACAAGGGTGCAATATAGAGAAGCACCCAAGTACCCAGAATTGATAGAACAGTTACACGCTGTGCAACTGAGGTTCAGCATTTACAGTCAATCGATGGCAAATACAAAGTTCATCAAAATACAATGAGTAGCAGTACAATGAATGCCAGTTAGGTTATTATTAATATTATTATTACAAAAAATGTTATGTATATGTGTGTGTAGGGACGGTTACATATTTTGTGATTAAAAAGTCAGAATAGTACAATTAAAATAAAGAAAAAGGTTTAAGTGGGTCAAATTGTAGGTGTTTAAGGTGTTTAAACAAATACATATTAATACAGCACAGGTGACACCTTTAATGTTTTTTTTTAGTTTTTTTTAAACCAAGGCTAAACAACTTATGAGTTGAATTTAGGTTCTCTTAACGATATATTTTAAGTACAGCAAATTAAGAGGTTGAGACCGTGTGACTTGTTTGGAAGATATTATCACCATATTTGGACATTAATACATAATCTTGTATAAACTGTACATACACAGATCTAAAATAATAATAAAAAAACAGCAATCAAAATTTGTACTTTGTACATGTACACTCACTCGCAATTTTATTAGTTACACCTGCTCAATTGCTTTTTAATACAAATACCTAATCAGCCAATCACATGGCAGCAAATCAGTGCATTTAGGCGTCTAGACGTGGTGAAGACGACTTGCTGAAGTTCAAACCGAGCATCAGCATGTGGAAGAAAGGAGATTTAAGTACCGTGTTTTCCAGAATATTAGGCGTACCTTTTTCTGTGTTATGAACTCTTTAATTTGGGAAATGTTTTTACATTCTTGTAGTGTATTTTTTATTACTGCCCTTTATTCTTTTATTATTGGAGTTAATTTGCTTCATGCTTTGATTCTTGGGAAAGTTCTATATAAATAGTCATTATAATTACTATTGTTAATAGCACACTTGTGAATTCTCTGTATATAAGTCGCTCCAGAGTAGAAGTTGCAGGGTCTCCCAAGCTATAAAAAAGTGGCTTATACTCTGGAAAATATGGTAACTTTGAATGTGGCATGGTTGTTGGTGCCACACAGCTGGTCTGAGTATCTACTGGGATTTTTACACACAACCATCTCTAGGGTTTACAGAGAATGGTCCAAAAAAGAGAAGATATCCAGTGAGCGGCAGTTGTGTGGATGAGAATGCCTTGCTGAGGTAAGAGGAGAATGGGCAGACTGTTTGAATGGCTGACTATGTGATGCCATCATATCAATATGGACCAACATCTCTAAGGAATGTTTCCAACACCATGTTGAATCGATACCGTGGAAAAATTAAGGCAGTTCTGAAAACAAAAGGAGGCCCAGCCCGGTACTATAGCAAGGTGTACCTAATAAAGTGGCTGGTAAGTGCATGTTGCCATTTAAAATTTGGAAATCAAACAATGTGCATGTTTGTTGCAAAATCAAAGAATACGACTTTAAGTATGTCTGTAATAGTGTTTTTGACTGTGTATGGCTTCACCATATGACTCCTCTGTGGCTTCATTATGAAGCCATTCAAACCAATCAATCACAAATAATTTGCTGATCAATATGTACTTTAGATAGGTTGGTTATAGCTTGATAGCTTGGTTGTATATATATATATATATATATATATATATATATATATATATATATATATATATATATATATATATATATATATATATATATATATATATATATATATAGGTGTGTTTTTGGCCATGTTTTCCTTGATCTTCATCTTTAACTAAGCTACTCCAAAATGTAATCACCTCTAAATATATATCCAAGTAATATACCAGGTTTGACCTATCTAAGCTTCTTGGTTGTTGAGATATACAAAAAGAGGGGTGTTTACCAGGCCACGTTTTCCTTGTTGTTGCCAAAGTACTCCAAAACCTAATCATCTCTAGGTATCTATTCAAGTAATGTTCCCACCAAGTTTGAAGGAAATTAGTCTAGCCATTTATGAGTTATCTTGTTCACAAATACACACACACAAGTGAAAACAATACCCTACTTTTGCCACTTTGTTGATGCAGAGGGTAAAAACTAATAACACTCATCACCTAAAAATAACTGCAGCAGAATAACTATGACACACACAGAGTGCTTACTTCCAGCAGGGTAACAGTGGCTAAAAATTTGGCATTTATCTACATAAGAACTTTGTGACATCATAAAACAAACTTTGCAAAGAAAGAGATAAAAGGAAAAATTTCCAGGAGGATTTGCATCATCAAAAAAAACTGGATCAACTCTTCCATGACTTCCATGACGTCTTTCCGACCGCCATTTGAAATATCCCACCGTCAGATGGAGAGACGGACAGACATATGGCGTGACCACGTGACCTCCATCTCCCTCCTCTCTCTATGATGATAAACACAGACACTGAAGATTTTCCGACATATGGTGAAAACAAGTGCGGATTCTGCAAAGTGAGATGACACAAATATGTTCCACAATGTATTGAAATCCGAAGGGCTTCGTTAAGCCCAACAACCAACTGTGTAACGCGATTTCATATACATGTGTGCGCAAAAAGTTTGATTGGAGTTTGTATAAGTGTGACCCACATCCTTCAAGCAACAATGATCTCCATGCAAGAAAAAAAGAAATACATATATAAACTGAATATTGATAAGTGCCTAGAGTGTCTGAAAGTTAAGAGGCCAAAAGTCCAATCAGGCTGAAGAAACCCCAAAGAGGGTAAAAGACGAAGAGGATTTATCACATTCACACGCAGATAGACGGAGCACATAATGACTTCTGTGCAAAAGCGGGCTGATTATTCAAACTTAAAGGAGAGACCGGGGAGAGGAGAGGGGGTCTTAGGAGGAGCCAGGGGCAGGAGATAGTCTGGGAAAGGTCTGGCTTTAAAAGTGGAATTAACATGCCCTTCCATTGGCGTCCATTAGATAATCATATTCATACCACACAAGGCTCCAAACCCTCTCTGTTTCATTATTCCCTTTTAATCCTCCCTGATAAGGGGGTGCAGGCGTCGTGGTTTTATTATGTCGTCATTTGGAATCCACATGAAATCCCCACGGGATGTTATCACGCGGAAATTGCTTAAATAACCGAAGTGGTTACAGTTTTGCGTTTATTATTTCTGATGGATTCAAAATAACTGCAGCTACCCCCTTTTTCTGGTTATTGGGGGGTTGTGGGTCTTATCAGTCAATGGCACTAATGGCCCACTCAAGCCACCCGATACCTTCCGGCAGTGTGGGGGAGGGACACCGGGGAAGGGGGGTGCGTCTTTAAGAGTGTTCTGGAATATGTGCAGGTGCAGGTGCATGTGGAACAGTGGAAATACAACACGGCAAAGTACTGCATGGCAGTACACTAACTGTACAAACCCACCACACAAATATTAGAAAAGTTGCACTAATTAACAGAGAATTCATGTATTTCCACATGTGACCTCTTATTGTGTGAAGGTCGACTAACCTGAAAACGGTTCAACAGTGAAGCAGATGTAGACCTGCAGAAAAGGAAGTGTGGCTCATGCAAGCATTGTCTCTGGATGGGGGGGTGGTGGTGGTGGTGAAAGGTTAAGGTCACAGTGAACTAATAACACACCGTGATCTCAGGACGTAGCCATAAGCCATGCTTGGATTCCATAGTTGGTACTGTATCAGAAATGTATGTGTGTGCAAGCGTTTGTGGTGTGATGTTATTACGGGTACTTTTTAAAACAAAGACATGCTGTAAAATGTAATAATGAATCAAAATGAAATGTTTCATTTAGTATTTCAACCCTTTTAAAAGAGTGAATCATCTTTTCAGGCTTTAATTCATTTAAAATTTTCTTGAGAAAGTGTTTCGTTTATGACACTGAGTCATTTTGGCCTCAAAATATGAACCTGTATTAAAAGTTGTGAATCACCGACTCATTCTTGAAGCAATTCCTTCATTTAATCTGCCGCGTTTTGAAACTGTAAATATTTTTCTGAAGTAAATGCATCATTTAATAATTTGAACATTTACAAATCCATGATTAATGTATGAAGCAAGTGTTTCATTAAGTGTTTAGAGCATTTACAATTTATTTAAACATTTTCTGAAGTAGCTGTTTCATTTAATGTTTTGAGCATTTAGAAATAATTAATTAGTTTCTGAAGCAATTGTTTTGTGTGGTGTAGTGTTTGAGCATTTAGGTACAAAGAATCAATTTCTGAAGCATGTATTTAATTTACCATTTGAACCATTCCAAACAAGTAAAACAATTATTCTGAAGCATTTATTTCATTTAGAATTTTAACTTTTTAGAAATTATAACATTTTCTGAAGCAAGTGCTTCATGGAGTGTAATGAACACTTAAAACATTTCAAGCATTTTTTAACAGTGGACATTTTCTGACTCAAATGGTTCATTTGATGTTTCAAGCATTTCAAACCAATGAAACATTTTCAGACACAGATGATTCATTTTGTGCTTTAACAGGTACAATGAATCATTTTTCGAATCAAGTATTTTGAGTCTTCAGATTAAACTGAAGCAACCGGTTCATTTTGGAAAAAGTGAATCATTTTAGGAAACAATAAAGTTGACGCTTCAGAAGGCCTCGTTCCTGCTGTATCTCTGTGTGGATGGCGGTTTAAATTTTGAAATTCACTGCTCCCACTACACCAGTGAGTGTGTGATTAGGTGTCACTAACTGTAGATGCTTCAAATACTGATTTCTTTAGAATAAATCAATAAAGTGGCCGCGCTGTGAAAAACACAGGGCTTCTGTCATCCCGCTCTGCACTTCCAGCAGTCACATCTGTGTGGATATAATACGCTTATTCTGGCGTATCCATTTCACTGTGACACCTGTCCAGCGGCGAGGAATTAAAGGCAAAAATCCAAATGCCTACACAACATTCTGCCAAGTATTGATTTACCGTTACTCGCGTAACATACGTGGACACACTGAGAGCCACATATTTTCTCAGCGAGCTCACAGCTGAAACTAGCAGTTGGTCATTATTTAAAAAAAATAAATTAAAATAACTAAGTGATAGTGGATTGTGCTGTGGGGAAAAGTGTCATTATGTGAGCGTGCACCTCCCTGGATCTCAGGGTCTGGAACAAACAGTAGTTCCTTTCTAATTGGGGTGAGATCTGGGGCTCAAAAGGGGGCCAAGAAGGGACCCGGACCCCTTTCTTTCTCCTCCAGAACTGCTTTGGATACAGAGGTGCTTTTGATGTGTGCTTTGGCTCTGCGAGTCCTACTTTGGAGTACGTTCTTGGGAGACCATCGGTTACTTGCCTCCAGGCAGAATGTCAATCCCCAGGATCCTGGCCCTCTTTGATGAAATACTTTCGGGAGCAGCTACCCCGACTGATGCCCATGTGCACCTCCCGCCCCCGCCGCACACACCAGCACATCTCCCCTCTTGTTCTTCCCCACCTCCACGTTCCTCAGATTCTCTTTGAGAGATTCATAACAAGGACTTTATCTCTGTGTAGTCCGGCCCAGATGAGAAGCACCTGACAAACTGACAGCAGAATTAGTGGTGTCTTACAGCGCTCCTCTGACGCGCTCCTCTTTGGCCTGACTCACTGTCATCGCAGCGTGACACTGATTTATATCACACCTCCTCTTCTATCAATTCCACAGCACATCAGGGACAATTACAACCCCTGGCAAAAATTATGGAATCACCGGCCTCGGAGGATGTTCATTCAGTTGTTTAATTTTGTAGAAAAAAAGCAGATCACAGACATGACACAAAACTAAAATTTCAAATGGCAACTTTCTGGCTTTAAGAAACACTATAAGAAATAAGGAAAAAAAAAATTGTGGCAGTCACTAACGGTTACTTTTTTAGACCAAGCAGAGGGAAAAAAATATGGAATCACTCAATTCTGAGGAAAAATTATGGAATCATGAAAAACAAAAGAACGCTCCAACACATCACTAGTATTTTGTTGCACCACCTCTGGCTTTTATAACAGCTTGCAGTCTCTGAGGCATGGACTTAATGAGTGACAAACAGTACTCTTCATCATTCTGGCTCCAACTTTCTCTGATTGCTGTTGCCAGATCAGCTTTGCAGGTTGGAGCCTTGTCATGGACCATTTTCTTCAACTTCCACCAAAGATTTTCAATTGGATTAAGATCCGGACTATTTGCAGGCCATGACATTGACCCTATGTGTCTTTTTGCAAGGAATGTTTTCACAGTTTTTGCTCTATGGCAAGATGCATTATCATCTTGAAAAATGATTTCATCATCCCCAAACATCCTTTCAATTGATGAGATAAGAAAAGTGTCCAAAATATCAACGTAAACTTGTGCATTTATTAATGATGTAATGACAACCATCTCCCCAGTGCCTTTACCTGACATGCAGCCCCATATCATCAATGACTGTGGAAATTTACATGTTCTCTTCAGGCAGTCATCTTTATAAATCTCATTGGAACGGCACCAAACAAAAGTTCCAGCATCATCACCTTGCCCAATGCAGATTCGAGATTCATCACTGAATATGACTTTCATCCAGTCATCCACAGTCCACGATTGCTTTTCCTTAGCCCATTGTAACCTTGTTTTTTTTCTGTTTAGGTGTTAATGATGGCTTTCATTTAGCTTTTCTGTATGTAAATCCCATTTCCTTTAGGCGGTTTCTTACAGTTCGGTCACAGACGTTGACTCCAGTTTCCTCCCATTCGTTCCTCATTTGTTTTGTTGTGCATTTTCGATTTTTGAGACATATTGCTTTAAGTTTTCTGTCTTGACGCTTTGATGTCTTCCTTGGTCTACCAGTATGTTTGCCTTTAACAACCTTCCCATGTTGTTTGTATTTGGTCCAGACTTTAGACACAGCTGACTGTGAACAACCAACATCTTTTGCAACATTCTGTGATGATTTACCTTCTTTTAAGAGTTTGATAATCCTCTCCTTTGTTTCAATTGACATCTCTTGTGTTGGAGCCATGATTCATGTCAGTCCACTTGGTGCAACAGCTCTCCAAGGTGTGATCACTCCTTTTTAGATGCAGACTAACAAGCAGATCTGATTTGATGCAGGTGTTGGTTTTGGGGATGAAAATTTACAGGGTGATTCCATAATTTATTCCTCAGAATTGAGTGATTCCATATTTTTTTCCCTCTGCTTGGTCTAAAAAAGTAACCCTTACTGACTCCCACAATTATTTTTCCTGATTTCTTATAGTGTTTCTTAAAGCCAGAAAGTTGCCATTTGAAATGACTTTAGTTTTGTGTCATGTCTGTGATCTACTTTTTTTCTACAAAATTAAACAACTGAATGAACATCCTCCGAGGCCAGTCAATCAATCAATCAATCAATTTTTTATATAGCGCCAAATCACAACAAACAGTTGCCCCAAGGCGCTTTATATTGTAAGGCAAGGCCATACAATAATTATGTAAAACCCCAACGGTCAAAACGACCCCCTGTGAGCAAGCACTTGGCTACAGTGGGAAGGAAAAACTCCCTTTTAACAGGAAGAAACCTCCAGCAGAACCAGGCTCAGGGAGGGGCAGTCTTCTGCTGGGACTGGTTGGGGCTGAGGGAGAGAACCAGGAAAAAGACATGCTGTGGAAGGGGAGCAGAGATCGATCACTAATGATTAAATGCAGAGTGGTGCATACAGAGCAAAAAGAGAAAGAAACAGTGCATCATGGGAACCCCCCAGCAGTCTACGTCTATAGCAGCATAACTAAGGGATGGTTCAGGGTCACCTGATCCAGCCCTAACTATAAGCTTTAGCAAAAAGGAAAGTTTTAAGCCTAATCTTAAAAGTAGAGAGGGTGTCTGTCTCCCTGATCTGAATTGGGAGCTGGTTCCACAGGAGAGGAGCCTGAAAGCTGAAGGCTCTGCCTCCCATTCTACTCTTACAAACCCTAGGAACTACAAGTAAGCCTGCAGTCTGAGAGCGAAGCGCTCTATTGGGGTGATATGGTACTACGAGGTCCCTAAGATAAGATGGGACCTGATTATTCAAAACCTTATAAGTAAGAAGAAGAATTTAAATTCTATTCTAGAATTAACAGGAAGCCAATGAAGAGAGGCCAATATGGGTGAGATATGCTCTCTCCTTCTAGTCCCCGTCAGTACTCTAGCTGCAGCATTTTGAATTAACTGAAGGCTTTTTAGGGAACTTTTAGGACAACCTGATAATAATGAATTACAATAGTCCAGCCTAGAGGAAATAAATGCATGAATTAGTTTTTCAGCATCACTCTGAGACAAGACCTTTCTGATTTTAGAGATATTGCGTAAATGCAAAAAAGCAGTCCTACATATTTGTTTAATATGCGCTTTGAATGACATATCCTGATCAAAAATGACTCCAAGATTTCTCACAGTATTACTAGAGGTCAGGGTAATGCCATCCAGAGTAAGGATCTGGTTAGACACCATGTTTCTAAGATTTGTGGGGCCAAGTACAATAACTTCAGTTTTATCTGAGTTTAAAAGCAGGAAATTAGAGGTCATCCATGTCTTTATGTCTGTAAGACAATCCTGCAGTTTAGCTAATTGGTGTGTGTCCTCTGGCTTCATGGATAGATAAAGCTGGGTATCATCTGCGTAACAATGAAAATTTAAGCAATACCGTCTAATAATACTGCCTAAGGGAAGCATGTATAAAGTGAATAAAATTGGTCCTAGCACAGAACCTTGTGGAACTCCATAATTAACTTTAGTCTGTGAAGAAGATTCCCCATTTACATCAACAAATTGTAATCTATTAGACAAATATGATTCAAACCACCGCAGCGCAGTGCCTTTAATACCTATGGCATGCTCTAATCTCTGTAATAAAATTTTATGGTCAACAGTATCAAAAGCAGCACTGAGGTCTAACAGAACAAGCACAGAGATGAGTCCACTGTCCATGACCACAATATTCAAAATGCTTATTTTGTTTCATCTATAGCAATAATAGAGTACTGTGCAAAGGTTTTATGCATGTTCCAATCTTGAACAAAGTACTGTTTGTAGTGATGCTCTGAATCATTCATTCATTTTCCAAACCTGCTTACTCCAGTCAAGGGTCATGGGGAGGTGGGTGGGGTCATAGGACGTGAGGCGGGGTATACCCTGGACATGCCAGTCTGTCACAGGTCTGCCCCCAATCTGAAAATCTTATTTTAAGTTGTCTGTTGCATTAAAGAAAATAATTATTTATCAAGTTATAAGCCTTTTTAAAATAATGGCAATAATTGCAAAAACATGATTTGTTTTTGAAAAATATTTGAATCCTTCAGAACTAATTCTAAGAAAAAATGTTGTTTTAGCACCTAAAACAAGCAAGGTATGTGCTAGTGCATGTAAAGATCCTACACTGACTCTAGCCTTTAAAAATGAATTTTTACCCAAGGCCAAAATATGGCCATTGGGTATTGCGAAGACTTCACATCCGTCCATATACCAGTCTTATTTCTGCCAGGGTCTTCAAATTCACAGGAAGCATCCTTGGGACACATATCTTGGACAAGTTCAAAGATGGCTAAACTTGACCTATTCTAAGGAGTCAGAAAGTCACATTCTTTCTACACACTCTTTCATTGATTACATGCTCATATGGCCAAGGGTATTTTAGCATTGCATTATTTTATAATTTGATATAGGTGAACATTCCTGAACTGCCCAGCAGATGCCAGCATTCACCAAGTAGCAGGACATGCAAAATCTGGAACAATGTTTGAAACACTGGCGTTTCAAAGGATTTGAAACATTTCAAAGTCGTGTTTCAAGTTAGCCATCACTAATTAGCAATAACAACAAAACATTTTGACAGCATGTCCAGCCACACATTCAATTTAATCTTTAGGTCAGGTTTTACTTGTTGTTTTGCATATTTCAGCTCTAATTGCGATGTCTTCCTTTTCACATGAACTCTGGAACAATGTTCAAAACATGGGTGTTTCAAAGATTTCAGTACATTTTAAAGCTGTGTTACAAGTTATCCATCAGTAATTTGCAGTAACAACAAAAAGTTTTTGTCGCCATCCTCAGCCACACGATCAATTCTTTACTTCTGGTTTTACATCCTCGTTCTGTTGAATTTTCCCACATCCTTCTTAGCCGATGCTGATGTTAACATGAGGACCGGCACAGACGTGTCTATGGGTAATACAGAGGCCAACAAAGTTGCTTTTGGGGTTGATCTGTTGTATCAAAGTTCATCACAAAGTAAATGCATTTGATGAATTACACAATGATGGCATTTATTCTTTTTAAGTTACTGTATTCAAAATCTGACTCCAATAGACCAGCTCACTCACTCATTTGTCCTCATTTCAGCTGGTACTAGTGCAGAGAAAAGTTGGTATTTTTAAAGATGGAAAAGGGAGACACATTTTTTTTTATTTGTAATTATTCACAAATGATTTGTCACCGTTTCAGGTGAATTAAAATTTCCTACATTCGTGACACAGTCTTTTATTTTGCTATTTATAATCTTCCCCTTCTCTTTACTCTAACCATAACCATAGCGTAACAGTCTACCCTCCCTAAACCTTAACCATGACCCCCTTCACCCCACATTTCGTGCCTCCATCACAAAATGAATTTGTGCCCCCGTTACGAAAAGCGCCCATTTTCGTGCCCCGTCATGAACCCATAGATTAATGTACTTTTCATAATGCCACCACGAATTGCCGTGAGACTGGGTTGGTACAGGGACAGATCCAGACCCACATCAGGGGTTAGCACAAGACTCCAGAAATTATGTTCCATTACTAGCTGGGTGTGATATAATACTTCAATGAAAATAAAACACTTTTTTGTATAATTCTTTGAATTATCTAAAATCTCACTAATAACTGATTTAATTTTGCTTCTTATCCACATGTGCAATAAATATGATGGTTTGATTAATTATTCAGATTTTGGTGAGCAAAGAGGGAGCAGTCTACCCATGGACCTTTGCGTTTACATGTGCTGAACAGCTCTGAAACCTTACCAAAAGTCACTGAAACTCTCTAAAACCTCTCCAATTTTCACCAAAACCTCTCCAAAACTATTAGTCACTCCAAAACCACTCCAAAACCTCTCCTAAACATCATAAAAATATCTCCAAAACCATCCTAAAGAAGTACCAAAACCTCTCCAAATCCTCTTTGAATCCTCTGCAAACCCATCAATGAAACCTTTGTAAAACTGTTCTGAAATCTTTTGACATCAATGAAACCTCTCCAAACCACTCCAATATCACCAGCTTTCTGAAATTTCACTGAATCCTTTCTTAAACCTCTTCAACACCTCACTGAAACCTCTCTTAATCCTTTCCAAAACCACTCCAAAACCTCTCTATAGTGTCACCAAAAGTTCTGCACAATCTCTCTGAAACAACATCAAAACATTCCAAAAAGTTATCAAAGCTTCTCCAAAACCTCTATGAATCCTCTCCAAATTAATCAACGAAACATTTTTAAACCTTTTAGAAACATCATCAAAACATTTCCAAAACCTCACTGAAGTGTCTTCAAAACATCACTGACACTTCTCCAAAACTTCGCCAAAACCTCAACAAAAACTCTGAAGACTGAAATGCAAAAGAGAAATGATTAATTATTAATTTATTTATATACATTTTTAATATTAATTTTAGAATTCAAACTTCATTTACATTTGAGCATAAACTTATTTAAAGTACGATTAAAAGATGATGGTGTCTGAATAAATCGCAGTTGTGACTTACCGATAAGGTTGGTGGAGGGGGAAAAAAATAATTAAAACAGTTAAAACATTTTTTTACCTCAAATTTGACCGAAAATGTGCAAAATACATACAGATTTCCTTTTATTTTAAGATATTTTACAAACAAAACAGAATGATTTGACTCAACTAACGTGAAACTTATGGAGCATGTGCCATCTGAACATCATATTCAAACCTTTACTGATGAACATGATGTTGCAGTTATGACAGAAGATCTCAGGCTGTGATTGATTCACATGCTAATTAGTCACTGCCGACTTTAATGATGTCACAAATGCAAAGTGTCAGCACAGTGAGTCTAGAAAAAAAAAAAAAACATCCAAGCTCTTCCTTAAACAGAAAACTCACCATAAACTCAGATGTGTTTATGGTGCAGCAACAGCTGATTGGTTGTTGCTTGATGGACTTGAGCTCTCGGCCGCACACATTCAAATTGTGCTTAAACGATTAACTGGTGATTTTCTTCTCCAAACTCCCACCTCTTCATTGATTCAAACAGGACCCAGAAGGCCTCTGTTACCACATCACTTCTCTGTATATTGATTAGGTATATTGATTATAGCAAACCCTACAGGAAGAATTATGTTATCAATGCTAAACCCAGGAGACCGCTTTAGGCCTCATGAATAGATGGCGACCATTAATACGCCTATACTATAAACGTGGCGTTTAGACAGCACTCTGAAGAAGAACTGCACTTGAATCATGCGTTTCTGATGCTTTGAAAAGATATTTCATTTGCAACTTGACAAAATAATAAAATCATACATGAAAATTCCCTCACAGATGCTAACATCAAGTATCTGCTCTAACCAGGGGCGTAGCCAGGAATTCATTTTGTGGAATTTATTTCAGATGTGATCTTCTAAAGTGTTGATTTTTGAAATATGATGATTGAAGAATTTTGAGGCCATAAATTATCAAGTGAAGCAACTGAAGTGAAGCTGCTGCTGGCCTTCTATCACTCCTTTGTGGAGAGCTTACTGACATACTGTCCGGGTATGTGGTACGCGGGCTTCACACCCGAAGACAAGAAGGCGGCACAGAGGGTCATAAACACTGCCCAAAAGATCATTGGCTGCCCTATGTCCAGCCTAGCAGCCATCACCACATCCTGTTGTCTGAGGAGAACCAAGACCATCACAGGAGACCCTGCAAACCCTGCCTACCCCCTGTTTGACTTGTTGCCCTCAGGTAGATGCTACAGGTCAACAAAGTCCCACACCAGCAGGCTGACAAACAGCTTCATCCCCTGGGCCATGCGTACTGCAAATACCCATGAACACACACACTCACCCACAGACCTACTCCCATACACACCCCCCGACAACAAATAACCCAATCTACCTCCACCTCCACTCCCTCCCCAACAACAAACAACCCAACATATCTCCTCCCCCCTTTAGAACCTTAACAGCACAGGCTTCTGTGCCCCCGTGTTCACAATCACTACCCTAAATGTTTACAGCCACTTTTTACACTGTACTTTATTCATATGTGCTCATTCATATATATATATATATATATATATATATATATATATATATATATATATATATATATATATATATATATATATATACACACACACACACACACACACACACACACACACACACACACACACACACACACACACACACACACACACACACATTTTGTATCACCAGTTATACAGTTTCATGATAAAGTGGTATAGAGGAGGATTTTCTTAAAAAGAAGACCTGAAGGTACAACTGAGATGCAAGTCTAGATTTGATCTGTTTTGGTGAAAGAATATCCTTCTCCACCCTACTCCACTATAAAGCTAAGAGTGGTGATGCAAAAGGCAAAAATTTGCACTGTGCACAACTTCTCCAGTCACAACCACATAAGCCTGTAACTTATTCTGGGTTGTCTGGGTGTCTTGGTGGATTTCCCAACCTGGTCTCACGGCAAGTCGTGATCCAGCAGCACGAAATATACATTAATCTATTGGTTTTGTTGTATGGCTGGGGGGCCTGGCTGCCTTTTTGTTTCTGTCTTTTGTTTTTCCTTCCAGGTGGCTTGCATTTGGGACTGAGTGGCTGTGTAGCTGAGTTTATCAGGACCTCACCCTGATCACCTGCGGCTCGTCAGGACTCACAGCTGTGGTGCATCTACATGGATTGGAACATGGTGGCATTTAAGACTGGAGTACACAGTGTGTATTTGCCAGAGACTCGACCTTGTGACCAGACGGGTGAGATCGTCGTCTCGGGAGCCATCTCATCATCAGTGGATGCAGAGAACGTCCAGGTTTGATGCATGGTCTGTGAAAGAGGAGAGGGTGAGGTCTCACGCTCGTCAGCACACTTCCTGAGGTACGTTAGATTTTGTGACTAACATTTATACAGTCAGTAAATGTGGTGTCCCTCACACCTTATTATATTGAGCTGTATGTTGGTCGTTTAAATCAGCTTCCACTGCAGTGGAGTTTTGTGAACTGGATGTTCCATGCCTGCAGGGTGGGAAGCTGATTAGTAATTAAGCCAGGAAGTGTTTGCTGTTTGTGCACCTTTGAGCGTTCTCTCTGTGTGTAGAGTGTGGACTCACATAATGATTCCTTCTTTCACAGACTCGGTTTGTCGCGGCCACCTGGGGGGTGTCGGCGGGGTCCTTGGGTCCGAACCAGTTCTGGCTCCGGAATCCGCAATCCACCACGCCAGACCGCGCACTTTTATATTTTTCACAGCACTGTTATGTTCATTAAACTCTGTTATCCTTTGTACCGTGCTCTGCTTATTTTATACTGGGTCCTTCAAACGCTGGTCGGTTCTCCGGGCTGCGTCCGACACATAACAGGTTTGTGATATTGTGACGAAAAGTGCCTCATTTTCGTCACGGCAGCACAAATTCATTCTAATTCATTCCGTGATGGCTGCACGAAATTAAAAGTGAAGCGGGGGGTCGGGGTGGTTATGGTTAGGGTGCGGGGAAAGAATAAGATTAGGTTATGGTTAGGGTCGGGGGTAGCAGTAGGGTTAGGAATAGTGCGTTAAAAAACACCCCGTCACGAAAATTTGACTCATTTGGTCACAGGAGCAAAAAAAACCAAACAAACAAAAAAAAAACAAAAATGTGAGACTGGACTAGGCTTTCCTCACTCTTCTCCTTCTTGCACAGTCACTCAGTTTTTGAGAACTGCTCCATGCAAATTTACCATAGAGTGCCATACTGCTTGTATTTCTTCATAACTGATGTAAATAAAGTCCAAGACATATTCAGTGGCAGTTTTACCATCAGAGAGCCTCATCCACAACTACCACAAAAGACTCCAAACTGTCATTGATGTTAAAGGGGGCAATACACAGTATTAAGAACAGGGGTATGTAAACTTTTGATCAGGGTCATTTGGGTAGTTTCTGTTGTTTGACAGTAATTGGCTTCACCCAACCACTAACCATGAGTGAAAAAAAAGTTTTTTGTGTTATTCATATTCTCTGAAAAATGGCCAAAATAAATAAATAAAAAATTCTGCCAGGGTATGTAAACTTTTGAGCAAAACTGTGCATAGTACACAGTACATATTTCATATTTGAACAATTTTTGTGGTGTATAAGATGTCTTATTTTTATTTTTTGTGGCGTACAGTAGCTCTGCAGGAGCACCCCCAATTTCATTGCCCCCCCCGTACAATGACAATAAAGACTATTTTATTCTATTCTCTTCTGATTTATATTATGTTTAGATTATTTTGAAACACACACAGTGCAGGACACAATGCAGCAAGAAACATTTACTGTTTGAAAATAATGAAACAGCACACAGCGCAATACGTGGCGCAATACGTGGCGCAATACATGGCGCAGCATGTGGAGCAACACGTGGTGCAACACAAGGTGCAGCACGTGGCACAGCACACGGGTCCAGGAGTAGGTTCTGTCTGTGCCTGGTGGGATATGGAGCAGATCAGGAGGTCAGAGGAGGGTGGGGAAGAGGAGGTGTTGCAGAAGGCACTCAAATGCTTCACCGTAGGGAGCTGTGGTGGATGATTGCTGCTCCCGCATATGCGCTTTGCTCACAGAAGCCTTTCTTCACCAGAAAACCTCTCACTTCTGAGTTTGCTACCTAACGGCACATCTGTCTGTCAAAGGGACTGACAGATGATAATCTGATTGTCTTATTTCAAGTTCCGACCAACCCAGTCTCACAGCAGTTTGTGGGACTGGGTTACGAAGACTACATTAATCTGTGGGTTTGTGACGGGGGTATGAAAATGGGGTGTTTTTCGTAACACGGGCATGAATTCATTTTTCGTGATGGGGGACAAAATGTACCCAAAACATGCCTGTAACTAATTTAGTGACTAAATACCAAACTAAAGACCTCTTCACTTCGCTGCTCCTTATTTTATGCTCAGATTATATTTTGAATATTTGAAGTGTTTTGAACATTTTGAAACAATGAATATTTTTAGAACAAACTTTTAATTGGATGTTTTAATCATTTTGATCAAGCAAATCATTTTATAAGGCAAGTGTTTCATTTAGTGTTTCAAGCAATTTAAAATATTTAAGTGCTGTTTGAATGATTTAGGCATTTTGAAACTATGAAGTCAACTTTCTAAAAGTTAAAAACAGTCTATGCTTAGTATAAAATAATTTTAAAGTAGTTTAAACCAGATTGTCTCTAGTTATCTCATATCTAATCTAAACCATTTTTACTTTCTTTTTAGGTCTCTTTCCAGTAAAAATAAAACAACAATCACTCATTTAAACCAGCTTATCCTCAGTGTGAAACACTTTAAAACCATGCACAGCCAGATTCTAGTTTGATCTGGTTTGTTTGAAAATGACAACAAAATGGGTTTAGAACTAGTGAGCAATCTATTCTCAGATCAAAACTTTTAAAACCAGGTTTTCTTTAATTTAACCAAATCATAACTTGTTCAAAACTTGTTCAAAGTGGTCTATCCTTAAAACCAGATAAAAACACATTATCTCTAATGTAATTGTATTAAATGCAATTCAAACAATTTTACATTTTGTTTGAAGCTTCTTCAAATCTAAATCAACATAAATGGCTTCAATCCATCTTGTGTAAATCTTTTAAAAACCACATTATCACATATTTAGCTTGAATAAACCCATGTTAAATGATTTTACATTTGGAGCGGGCATGTTTCCAGTCCACAACGTGCTCATAACTGGTATGAAACTAATTTGAACTGGTCTAGCTTTCCTGCAAAATATTTAAAAAACCAGTTAAACCAGGTTATATCATATTCAGTTAGGTATTTAAACAATTTTTTATATGTTTGCACTGTTTCCAGTGCATGATAACATTGTAACTGGTTTAAATCTAGAATGAATATGAATTCAGTTAGTTTAAACCCTATTTAAACTATTTTACATTCTGTTTGGAGCCATTTCCATTGCAATAATACCATTATAACTGGTTTAAAAGAAATTGAAAGTGGTTTACCCTTTGTGAAACTCTGAAATCACTCAAACCAGGTTAGCTCATATCTGGCTATAGATTAAACCCAGTTTAAACAAATTTACATTTTGTTTGGAGCCATTTCCAGTCAAAAATAAGAACACAGTTGGTTTAAAACTAATTTAAAGTGGTCTATTCTGAGCATAAATCTGTTATCTAAATTTTATCAAGCTGAAACCAAGTTTGAACAATTTCACATGCTGTTTGGAGCTGTAAAGTAGTTTGTCCTGAGCATAAATCTTTTAAAATCAAAAATATCACTATGACTGGTTTAAAAAGTAGTTTTCAACCACTGATATGTGCGACAGATTGAAAGGACAACAGAAAAACAGAAAAGGAGAAAATGTGACAAACTGGGAAAAAGTAAAAAATTTGGCATCTTTTTCCATGATAAATTATTTTGAATGATTGATCATTTGTCAATGTGTTTTCCCCCTGCCAATCAACCAGTCAATTAATCAAATATGTAATTACTATGTGTCAGAAATGAAAAAGAAAGAAAGAAAGAAAGAAAGGGGTACACAAAGTAAAAATAAAGGAGGGAGGCAGTGAGGAAAGGAGGGAGCAATCCGAAGGGAGGAGTCAAGTCAGGGGAAGGAGCAGCTGGAGTCCCACACTTCTCTTCACCTCTGTTCTCGTGGAAAAGCGCACTAAATGTAATAACAACTCTGCACGCGCTTCCCTGACGCGTCCGCTGGGTTTTTGTTTTGTTTTTTCTTTTTGCGCACATCTGCGCTCTGCTGTGCGCGTAAAGTGTCGGCGGGCTGATGGTGTTTGTCCGGCGGAGGCTGAACACCGCAAACTGTGAGAAGGAGCACAAAGAGCCACAAGAAACAACAAAGTCCAACTCCACACCTACATCTGCACCTCTGAAGGAGAGCAGGAGAAGAAAGAAGACAAGTCCAGCTTTTTCCACACCGAGAAGACTTTTTTTTTTTTTTTAAGTCAAGACTTCCAGAGGAAGTCGGCCAGAAAGAAGTAGGTAGGTCCGCACAGGAGCTCGTTTAAAGTTTGGAAAGTGTTTGAAAATGAAGATGTTTCAGCAAATGCTTAGTTTCACGCAAAGTTTCGATGGAACAGCAGTTCTGTGAGCATCAGCAAAGTGTTCCACGCTCAGTTTTGCACGCGTAACAGGAGTCCCGCAGACAGATGTGCGCGTTTTTGTTCCTTAAAGTTGCAAAAACTTCAGCATAATTTGTTTTTTAAAGTTATTTGAACTGATATATGAGACCAGACATAATAATAATAATAAAAAAATTGTAGTTGTGGAGCTTTGATGGTCTGTGCAGAACTTACGGGAAGTTTGCCTCCAAAAACTCGCGTGGGCAGTGTGTGTGTGTGTGTGTGTGTGTGTGTTTCCCCCTTCTTTTTAGGGGGAGAATGGGGGGCGTTTTCATGTGCATGTGTGATCAGATTTCAGTTTATCTTGTTAGCGATCTGCTTTTTGTAAGTTTTTGACAGATGCGCCAGCCACTTAAAAAAAAAAAAAATCTGACCAATACAGTGTCAGAGCCTCATCTTGACCTTTGACATAAATATTAAACAATCATTTTGTCACTCACAAATTTATTTAACACTGTGTTTGTGCCTTTACTAATTTAAAATCAATTTGTGTGTTTTTGTAAAACAAACAGCAAATATATGCACAGCAATAAAAGTAAATTACTAATTTGTATTTTTTTTAAAATTCTGGTATTATTTTAAAAAGAAAAAAAATGCATTGCACGTTTTTCATGATTGATCCTGCAGAAATGAGCATCACATCTGCAAACCTGTGGCTCATTTGAACACAAGTCAATCTGTATATGGAATAATTAGATAAAATATGAAATAAATAAATGACAATAGATCAATACATTTTTTCTTGTTTAAGAGTTTTTTTTTAATCTTCCCAGGAAATGTACACTTTCTGCAGGCCTACAGGTGCACACGTGGGCCCTTAAGAAAAATAAATGTTCTGTAATTTAATTTAGTCAATGCAGTTGCGGGATTACTTTGAGAAAATTCAACAAACAGGTTTCTCATGTGCCACTCAACAAAAATGCAAAAGAAAAAGCACAAAACAAAACTTTCACATGGGGCTGGAGTATGTGGTTAAAAAAAAAAAAAAAAATCTCCAAGAAGAATGTGTTCATTTGGGGTCTGGGACATGAAAATGTTTGAGCGCCCCAGAGCCTCCACATGTGCAGATATTTGTGTTAAACTTTCCCTCCTGTCCTTGCCAGCTGTTCCACATTTTATCTGCTCGTCTGCTTTCCGCTTTTGTACAGACGATGAGGGTACGAGGTGCTCAGCCACCAGAGGAAGCTCAAATCCTCAGTTTAATTTTTTTTCTTTTGACACCTGGTAAATTATTAGCAGAGGTCTGAGTGCCTTGAGATGGAGTGAACACATGAAGTAAGATGTTTAACACCATAAGTTCACATGATAAAAATCTCCTTTGAGCTGTTTTTACAAGGAAGTCTCATCATTTGTCTTGGCTGTGAACTTGACTCTGAAGAGGTTTTTTCCCCAGGGTTCAGTTACATTTGCACAATAACATGAAAAAAAAAAACAGTGTCAATTACTATTTCCCCTATTTTATTTATAATCACAAAATCTCTTTTCTGTGGCGAATTAATCATTGTCAAAAATGATTTATCTCAGCTGAGGTTATAAATAATAAATTGACAGCACGGGCCTTTAACCACTCAGATTTTCAGCCTCACATCATTAATTTTAAAATTACCAACAGAATTTAAATTCTTTCCCCCCTTTTTTAAAAAGAAGCAGTTTCACCTTTTGAATATATATATTATATTTCTCTGATCTACAAATGACCAATTATTAAAAATTAAATATTTAAAATTATGATTTAAAAATGCCACAAATCACAAATAGAAAGGAACAAATTTCTTATGTGGTGCAGTTAAATCAGTTTAAAACTAAGTGCAATTTAAGGTGCTGTATTTTCACCTCAAGCATGCCTAATTTAAATTTTAAAAGAAATATTTGCCATTTTTTAAGATTTAAATGCTGCAGAACAACATTTCATGCTCTCTAAATACCTTTATATATATATATATATATATATATATATATATATATATATATATATATATATATATATATATATATATATATATGAAATATTCCATATAAATGCTTATTATATATTTGAGTGTTTTGCTGCATTTACAATTTTCAGTACCAGCCCTGATGTCAAATTGGTGCATTGTCCCATAAAAAATATGAAAGAAAAGCAGCGGGTTTTGCCTCATTATGATGCAGTGGCTGTGATGAATGCAGCAGTGTTTAAGATGCTAATCTGCTGGAATGAGACGCACAACAGAGCCATTCGCTTTCTGCAGCCAGCAAAGATGTATGATCACCACTCTGAGCTCCTTCAGCATCCAGGACTCAGTCCGTCAGATAGCAGCATGCCGCTTTATCTCAGCTTCTCCTCCTTTGGCTAAAATTATGCATAGCGACACTGGCCCGCTACACCTGTGACCTCACAACCTGGCGGAATAGAGGCTGTCGTGTTAATACGGGGAGATGACACGCCATTAGCTTTTTGAAGTATGGCCCCTCTGCTTTTTTAAGGGCCTTGCATTCACAACTTAAAAGGTGTGTTGTGTCCTCAAGCCTTTTACCCCCTGCAGGCGGAATACCCGTTATCACATTTGAGGCCCTAATGAGCTGTGTTGTTATGCTGATAGACTATTGCTGCCCTCAAAGAAGGTGCCAAGTGTTTTGTTAAAACAAAGTGTTGGGAAGTTGATTTTTCCTAAGATAACAGGTGCTGTGCTGTGTGTTTAGTGCTGCAGGTTTACTTGCAAAAACACTTCTTTTTTGGGCTTGTTGAGATTTTGCAGAGAACATGCATATCTACTAGTAGCAAACAAATACATTAAGCAGCAACCTTTCAAAGCGTTGCAGTAATTCCCTGTGTAATTTGCTTATATTGCGTACATGTAACGGGTGTAGTTGACTGGCTGTTCCCCTGCAGACATCGCCCACTTTGATGATTTGCTACTTTGATATATTGACATTAAATGAAACAGACACAGTGGGGAAAGAAAGTCAGACAGGGACAGTTAAGGGGGGTCGGGGGTTACTGCCAAGATGCAAGTGTGTGTGCCGGTGTGGTTTACCAGGGTTCCAAAAAAAAAAAACAGTTGGGCAAGATGGCAAACCTGAGGAGCGTCAAAATGTCGGGATGCATTTGCATGCAAGCAGAGACAAGAAGGGGTCTTCGGGTGCACGAGGGCTTCTCCTCGGCCTCCTAATCCCCCGGCCCCAGCCATCCCTTCAGGGCATGCCTCAGATCTGGCTCTCTGGCTCTCCGTGTGGACGAGCCAGCTCCGCCAGCAGATTTAATATGCTATGTGTTCCTGCTCCCTTGGCTCCCTTCCACCTCAACCAGCATTGTCCCAGAGTGGGACCCCCAATCCCTGCCTCAAGGAGCCGGTTAAAGACACCTTTCAAGCCGGGTGATGTCTTTGGTTTGGGGGGGGGGGGGGGGGGGGGGAGACTAGGGAGTGGCAATGAAGTGGGTTTAAGCTTGTAGAGATCTGTCTGTAATTTAAAATTTGTACATTGCATGTACTCCGAGGCTCGCCCAGATCGCTGAGACACAGCGCTTCATTGTATCCTAAATACATGCACGCACATGCATTCTGCTCTCTCCCTCTCTTATTTATATAAGCTCATATACTTTTTATTCAGTCTCGCTTCTCCTTGCGTCTATTTGCCTCATTCTTTCCCCCTGTGGAACCAACTTTTTTTTCTTCCTGTCTGAAGAAATAAGAAATGATGGGGGGGAAAGTGGGAGCTCGAGTTGCCTGAGCAGGGCCCGGTTTGTTTTCTATGGCTTTGGCCTGTTGGAAACTCCGACTGGACCTGACAATTAGTCTGGTCAACTGCTCTCCCAGAGTGAGGCACCAGAGAAGGCCATAAAAAAAGAGGGGAAAAAAGTAAATTGGAATGAAGTGACTGAAATTTATGATGGGTGCAGTTGCGCCTGACAGCTTAACATAAGCTCCTGTTGTAGGTCATGGTAAATCTTTGCAAACGTAAAGTTCTGCGCGTGAGCTCGCCGAGCAGCTGCGTTTTCTTTTCTCAGCTGCGTGAGTATGAACACGACGGATCGCGCCTGCGCGGACGCCGCTGATCCCCTCCTCTGTTTGCAATAACCGCCATAAAAATGTCTTTAAGGTTGCGTTGTGACGTATATCACCCAGAGGTGAAGTGCTTCAGGTGGGGCTCCATTTGCTTGTGGGCGGTGTGCAAAGTTGAGCACCTAAAGATGCAGCTTCCCGCGCCCGGGCCGTTTTTTTTACTTTTTTTTTTTTGCAGATGTGGCATTGTGTCAGCTTTGACGGGAGCTGGTTGTGGCATCCATGAGGCGGTCTGTGCTTTCTTGAGATGGGGTGGGGGGGAGGGGTGTAGATGAACTGGCTGCTTACTGTGAACAATGATCTGTCACTTACCCCTGCTTCTTGATGTGTGAAGCCACAAGTCATGCTTCGCCTGCACTGCTACGCTTGCAAAGGCCCTGGAAAATCTGACCAGCAAAAAGCAGTATATTGCATTTTACAAAGATAACTCCTGCCCTTACAGCACTAGTCGAGTTATGTTTTGTCATGCAGTGGTTCTAATAATAACCTGTGTTTTCGTCTTTAGTGGCAGTGTTATTTCAGAGTTTTGCTGCATCCTGGAGTGGAGGTCAAGCAGGAGGCTATTGTTTGAATGTTAAATGGAAATCTCAAGGTTAATACCTGAAAGAGGCACATTCTCTTTTATCTGCAAACATGTTTAGATGAACACCTCTTCCCCCACTCTGCCCCTTCATTTCCGTCTGCTGCGGACTTGAGGCAAGTTGGAAGAGAGGACAGGGGGTGAATGGGCATCCAGAATAAGCCCCTCTAGTGTCTTCTACTCAGCAATGAATGCTAACAGACCCTGGCTCTAATAATACCTCATCTTAGAAAAACAAAAGTGGAACTCCACTATCTGAGCAAATTTCTGCCCCAAAGTGAAAGAGCCCTCTTCTGACAGTGCGGCATTTGAAGACTAATCGTTTTTTCTCATGCAAAGCACGCTGTTTTAAAAGGCCTGGCCACGGAGAGAGAGAGAGAGAGAGAGAGAGAGAGAGAGAGAGAGAGAGAGAGAGAGAGAGAGAGAGAGAGAGAGAGAGAGAGAGAGAGCGAGAGAGAGTGAGAGAGGGGGCTGTGTTTTAACAATACTCCACAGGGAGTGAGGAACAGGGTTCTGGGAGGGGAGGTAAAGTCGGGGGGGGGGATTCCTCTTTCCTTTGCTCCTCAGACAAAGCCGGGCTCCTTTCAGGGTTTTATGGGGGCAGGGTGTGTGGGGCAGAGGAGGCGGGAGCATCCAAGAGTTTGAGTTCCTTGAAAGAGAGAACTACAGTCGTTTCGAATGACAGTTTGTCATATGGTTCCCCCCTGCCTTCCAGGGGAAAAGCAGGGCCGGCCTTACTCTGACAGGCCTGGAACAAAGTGGGCCCAAGAAAATTTATAGAGAAACAGAAATATTAACGTGTTACACGGGGCCCTAAAACGGCGTTGGCTATTCCTGCCAGACTGGTGTTTTTATTAAGAGGGGTTGACATGCTTTGGAAATATATCTTATTCATGAAGAAAGCCAGGTTAGACTTCCCAAAGAATTCATTATATTCCCCCAGATGCGGCTTTGTGGGTTGCAGCCGTCCCTCGGAGGACGTGGAGCGTGGAGTGCGACATTGTAAAGCCTCCCTCAGTGGGCACAGGACTTCGAAGGGTTCCATTTGTCAAAAGGTGCTGGAGTCTTTTTCCCTCCTCAACACTTTCCCGGCTGAGTTTCAAACTCATTGTCTGAGCAAAGGCAGGACATTAGTCACTGCAACACCACGGGAGCCTGCGGGGCTAAGGACCACTGCTCCAGAGCCGGAGCTGGGACGGAGGGGTGGAGAGCGAAAGAGGGAAGAATGGAGGGCATGGAGGGAGAGACGTAAAAGGTGAGCGAGGGGCAAGGAGTGAGGAGGAAAGTGAGGAAGCAAGAGTTTGCGTGTGGGAGAGGAAGAAAGACCATGGGAGGGTTAGAGGGAGTGGAGTCTGTAGCTCTACTTCAGGGCTCAATACCTAAGCCCCTGTCTACCCCCCAAAGCTGCTTTCACAAAGAGATTTACAAGACAGGTCTCCAGTGTGCTTTGCTGCCCCGCATTATGAGTGAACGAGTAAATGCGCGAGTGTGTTGCTTGAAATTTTTTTTTCCCAGCACCTGTTTTCTTTAGTTTTTGCATCATTTATGCAAGAAAACTACTCACCCAAATGTATCAATCCAAGCAGGTCAGACTCACAGCAGTCCCAGTGGAGCACAGTGAATAACCCGGTCCCCCTGGTGGCAGGGTGTGTACTTGTGTGCACTCATGTGTGAATGTATTTCGCAGATTCACACATACAACGGATCCTGTTAGCTTTTGGAATTATTTATAAAGCCCGGCTTTTGTGTGGCGCTGTAAGTCCCTGTCTCCTCCCATTACCGCCTATGACTCTACCTGGGTTTCCTACAGCCTGCTAATGCTCCCTGAGCCATCATCCCCGTACAAGGAACTGACTTCAGTGTTTCATATAAACCCTTTGTAGCTGCTAGTTTTCACAGAGAATCTTTTTCTCTTACCCATTTCACAGGGTCACAACTTTTTTTTTGTTCATGGCCTCAAGTTTGAAGTAATCTGAAATCATGAGATTCCTCTTTGATGCATGTTTTTGTAAATGTCAGTAAATTACAGCATTTTGTGGAACTTCACCAAATTTCACCAACCAGCCTATCAAAGTTAGTCTGAGGTACCTGTTCAGACTGGGGTTGGCAATTCAGCTTGAGCCGGATTCAATTTGGATTGTTTTCTATCTGGATAGCAGTCAGATCTGTTTATCAAATCTGGCTCATCCTACACAAGCAGCCAACCTTAATCTGGCTCAAGCCAAATGAGATGTGTCTGGAAGCAGGAGTGCGGGCATATGATCTGGACGTGGAAGCACAGGTGAGGGATCTGGACGAGGAAGCGTGGGCGAGTGATATGGCAACACAGTCTCACGGCAAGTCGTGATTCAGCAGCATGAAATATACATTAATCTATTGGTTCGTGATATTGTCACGAAAAGCGCCTCATTTTCATCACGGCAGCACAAATTAATTCTAATTCATTCCATGATGGCTGCACGAAATTAAAAGTGAAGGGGGGGGGGGGGTTATGGTTGGGGGGAAGAAGTAGGATTAGGTTATGGTTAAGGTTAGGGTTGGGGGTAGGAGTAGGGTTAGTAATTAGTAAAAAAATTGAGACTGGGCTGGATATGGACGTGGAAGCGCGGGCGAGTGATATGGACGTGGAAGCGCAGGCAAGTGATATGGACGTGGGCGCGTCAGTGAGTATGACACATGGAAGGTAACACCCCCAGTGGATTTTTTTTTAGAGAGTAGGACCTACAGTTGACCAAAGTTGTTCATGTTCTAGCCCCACACAGTCTCGCGCTTATTTTGTGCCCCCGTAATGAAAATGGGGCACGTTTCATGATGCGTTATTTTATTTGATTTATAATCCTCCCCCTTCTCCTAACTCTACCCATAAGTGTGTCCTTTCCGCTAACCATAACTCCCCTTCCCCCCAAGACCCCCTGTCACCACACATTTCGTGCCCCCATCGCGAAAAGCCTCCCATTTTCCTGACAATATCGCAAACCCATAGATTAATTGATTTTTCACAATGCCATCACGAACTGCTGTGAGACTGGGTTGTTCTAGCCACATTGAGCTCTGCCACAGGGGAGAGGACACTGTGGGTGTACGAGGAAGTTTGACATCATGATGCCCAAGCTAGCTGGATTCTGGCCACATCTGTGTTCAGACATAGGTGAATCTAGCTAAAATCCAGATAGAAAACAATCTGGTTTAAATTCGATTTGGGCCGTTCACATTCAGAAAAACCTACCAGTCTTGAGCTGGATTCAGCCTGAGCCCTGCTCAGGCAGGATTGCCAACCTCAGTCGGAATGAAGCCTAAAACAACCACATCAGCCATGTCTAGTCTACTCTGGACCATTATGTTAATTTCAGTCAGTCCAGAGCACCAAATCCAGCTTCACTCATATAAGGATGATATGAACCATGTGCTTGACAGAATATAGTAATGCTTTTGGGTAAGTCCCTTTGAATCCCACCTCAAACTCAAGAATCAAGAAACTCAACCATCATTGCAACTTTCAGTCATAAGATACCTCACTTTACGGTTCAGTGGCTCTCATTGGCACCCACACAGATCCCAGATTGGAGAGAAATGAATAAATCACCCAGTTTAACCTTTCTGTAGATCTGGAGCTGGTTCCCAGCATTTGCACCATTCTCCCCACTTCTCTTGCTGGTTAGAGTTTGTCAATTTCTGATGATGATTGGTTAACTATAGAGGACAAATTTCACTTGAAGGATTAATAAAGTATACCTTACCCTACTTTACCTTACATTACCTAAGGAATCTTGAGTAACCAGTGGTTGCCAGACTTTAGTTTGCAAGAGTTATAATTAAGGAGGTTAGGAGTTTTGACTTTGATTAGAGTTTTTTGCATTTTGTGTCCTGTTCACACATAACAGTCAGGGTGCCACAAGCAACTGTAAGTAAGTCCCTTCGGCTGCTCTCTTGTTTGCACTCGGGGTCGCCACAGCAAATCCAAGGTGGATCTGCATGTTGAATTGGCACAAGTGTTGCGCCGGATGCCTTTCCTGACGCAACTCCACATTACATGGAGAAATGTGGCAGGGGTGGGATTTGAACCCGGAATCTTCTGCACTGAAACCAAGCGTATTAACCACTTGGCCACCACCCCTGCCGTACCACAAACAACTGTATAGTCCAAAATTCATTAATATATGGCATTTAGGATCACACAGTCTTTACACCATTGAGGAATGAAGCCCAAATGAAGACCTATGAAGTAATAAGCTTTTCCCGAAAGGTCCATCAGAACCTCAGGATCAAGAATGCATCAGATGGAAATGTGTCATCCTTCAAGAAAGTCCTTCATTGACACTAAATGTACTGCTGACCCATTGTAAACTATTTTTTAAATGCTTTAAATCTCATTGCAACTTTCACAGATATGCACTCTGGTGGTCTGTAATGGTGAAAAAGTTCACAGTTGCTCACAAATTCAAGAGGTGTATGGTTTGGTGACATAACACGGCAGTCTGGTGTGTAGTTTGGTGATGTCACGTGCTGATCTTCTACAACACAAGACAACAGTAACATGCCCGCACTAAAACTTTATTGCAACTGTGGTGATTCAGGAAAACCTCCAGGTGATGTCATGGTGTGTATGACCACGTTACTCCACAGAAATGTAAGGCATCACCAGAGTATGTCAAAGGTTGTGACAGAAAAAATAAATGTTCGAACATGTGGAAAATTGAGCCATGGCTAAAACAAGACCACGGTACACCACAGGGAAGGACAAGGGTTCAAATTGTGAGCTTCAGAGATGCATATACACAAACACGAGAATGGCCTTTTGTTATAATTGCTTGTGGCATCACTAATCGTTTTGAGATGTCTTCAGATTTTTTTTATCTTTATCTCCACCAACAAAGTTTGGTGGAGGTTATGTTTTCACCCCTGTGTGTTTGTTTGTTTGTCTGTCTGTTTGTGAACAGTCTGTAATCCACAATTTTTCATATATCATTTTCATTTTTTTTTTTTTTTAACAGAGGATTCATATCCTGGCAGGCAAGAAAAGATTCAGTTTTCAAGGTCAAAGGTCAAAGTCAGGAAAAATCTTGGAAAATAGGAAAAACTGTCAAAAAAGATCAAATTTCTTTCATGTTTGAGAGTGTTGTGTAGGATGGTATCCTTTATCGACTGACAAAGTTTGATCCAGATATGATCCAGATTACAGATTTTGTGGCCATTTAAATGTAACATTGAAAAACCCATTTAATGTATATTTTGTATTATATCTTAATTAAACATGTTCCAATGACTGTCATATTTGAAAGTGAGGTGCAGACTGGCATTCACTATCACCTGACAGAGTTTGATCTGGATATGATCCGGATTGTGGATTTTGTGGACATTTGAATTTAATATTGAAAAGCCCATTTGGTGTATGTACATTTTGCATTATATCTCAATCAAAGGTGCCTCAGTCACTCCCATTTTTCAATTATGGATTTACCTGTGTCTTCCAGTGTGTCTGTCTTCCAGTTATCAGATGGAACTCAAGTGCCAAAAAGCAATGACAAATTGTGCATATGATCTGTGAAAATTTTCTGAAAAAGGATTCAGAAACCGAAAAAGTTGAAAAACAAAACAAAACCTGACACCACAAAAAACTTCTATTCAAGAGCATGAACTAAATACATACTCCTGAAATTTGATGGAAAGCCACTTCTAGCAGGACTTTGACCTTGAAAATTTTTCCCAGGTAAAAATTTGTGGAATTGGAAACTATGACTGGCGAAGGTTTGTGCTCTACGAACGCGTCCTCACATGCTGTTAAACACAAGGATGCATTGGTTTTATACGCATGACCCATAAGAGCAGCCATCCAAACAAATTCCATCAGTTTTGGAATCCAACATCTTGAATAAAACTTCAATCCATTTTGTAACCATTACTTTAAAATAATTTAAACATGGTGTGTGACTAAACATTTGTAGCCAGTGTGTGTATGTGAGTGTGTGAAAACACATTCTTATTTTGTAAATCACAAACAATTTGCACTCTTCACACAGACACACAAAGTTATACCCCAGCCATCCCATATGGTCCTGATTACCCTCTAATCCAGGAACGCCCCCCCCCCCCCCCCAGCACTCTTCATTTTTTCTTGCGGGGACTGAGCGGGGGTGAAGGTTTTAGTATGTTTGAGATGGTTTATGTTAATGTTGCTTTTATTGAAACAAGCTGTGATGTGATTATACTCCTGCTCAGTACACATAAGCGGCAAACTGCTCTAGTTTCCCCCTGTCTCCCTGCGGCTCACAGATCAATGCAAACCAGCTAACGTGGGGCAATAAGCCATTAGTACACACATTGTTGGAGAGATTTACATACATCGACCGGCAAACTGATAAACTAGGTTCCGTGTCCTTGAGGTAGGAATGATTGTATGTGTGAGTGATTATCTGAATGAACGCAGGGTTAGAGTGCACGCTTGTATGTGCGTATCGCCCATTGAAGGGTGGGGCGGGCGAGGCGAGCTCTTTGCTACGGCTGCCAGTCTTGTGTGATTGGTGCCAGATTGTGTAGCTGGCAGCCAGGTTGTCTCTGCTTGTCAGGAGCGAGAGCACGGTGTGGAGGAGGGGAGATGAGTACAGTACACCGCTGCTCTGATCTGATCATCACTAACCGTCTCTCCTGCAAAGGGTGAACTTATTATCCCTGTCTCAACTTCCACTGTGGAGCCAGCTGCTCTGCATGATTCCCAATTAACCCCGGGCACCCAGCGCCAAACGCTCTAATTAAGGCCTCCTCCCCTTTCCCACTCCTCGCCATTTTATTGGCCCGTGTTCGCCGAACCTGACTCGGTCGTGATGTTCGAGCTCGCGGGGGTGAGTGAGCGAGCAGGGTGTGTTTGTTTAGGAGTCGTCCTAAGCGATGGCGCTGCAGCTCCTAGATTTATCTGAGGCGGAGTTGCGAACAGCTGAAACAAGTAAACACACCCAGATGTTTGGCTCGCTGACGATCGCAGGCCTGAGGGGGCTGCCGGTCTGATGACGGTCTTCTTTCCCCGTCTCCATGCCGGGGATTTTTGGGGGTCCATTTTGTGCCTGTGCTCTGCAGGAGTTTATAGGAAGTTTCTTGTTGCACACTTGGCAGCACGGTGACATTTAAGGTGCCTCGCTTCAGTGCTTGCGTGGCGTCGCCTTTTTCAGAGTTTCTTCCCAATTCATCCTTTCAAAATGCAAACGACTCAGCCGTGGCTTTCGGATGCATTAGTTGGTGTTGAGCAACAGCGTGCGTGTGTGCGTGCAGCTCTGTAGGTGGGGTGCAGGTTTGGCAGCGTTGCCAATTCCTCTGAGACCGTCGTGCATGCGTGTGTGTGTGTGTGTGTGTGTGTGTGTGTGGAGAGCCGACACAGAGGGATGGGGGGGCTCTGCGGTTGATATGAAAGTGAAGGGAGAGAGTTGTCTACCGAAGCTGCCGCTGGGAGAGCCGTCGGGGAACTTGAAGTCTGTGGGACTCCCTCTGAGCCTCAGCTGTCTTTGATCTCACGCCTCCTCAGCCACATACTCTATAGTACTCTATAGAACACTCTCCCACCTGACACCGTTCCCTGCAACGCGGACCTGCAGTTCAAATGGATGACAGTCAAACGTACTGGATATGCTCAACTGAAGGCTTCCACAAGGGCAAGTGAGCCCATTTACTGTGAGGCAAAACTACTAAAACATATTAAACAATCAGAAAACTAGTCCTGAAAACAGAAAAATAACCATCACGTTGTGATTAACTATTGATTTAGTTTAAGACAAGTCTGACGTTTGAAGGCTTTCTCTTCTGTTTTGTTTGAAGTAAACAGAATTTGACTGATTGCAACAAGAAAAGACTTCTAATGTGTAGGTTTAAACTGATAAAAAACACTCATCCAAACCACTGGTAAAATTTTGTAAAGTGGATGTAGTCAGGCTAAGTTAAACCACCTTGACACTTGCATGAACTTTTGGCTCCACACTGCCATGCAGTTCGTCATGCCAATGCATGTCATTCGATGATATGCTTGAAAACCAACCTTGACACTTGCACGAATTTGATCCCTGCACTGGCATGCAATCTTGCCTGCCAATGAGTACACTCATTGTACACTGTTGTAAACTGTGCAAGGTCCTGCGCACAAGTACACGCATTGACACACACAAAATTTATGTGTGCCAGAAATTTTGAACGTTTCCAAATTTTCTTTGTGCCCTGGCACGCAGTCTTGCACAGTTTATGACAAGTTTACTCATTAGCATGCAAGCTTACGTGCCAGTGCGGGGATCAAATTCGTGCAAGAGTCAAGGTGGCTTTAGAGATACGCTAGTTTTGAGTTTTCAACATTTCTGCACCCATAGACTGATTTAAGTGCTTTTAAGTTTACGTACAAACTTTTAAACTAGTTTAGTCTAGTTAGTCATCAAAGGGGTGATGCTTCCACCAGTGTTTCTTGGTCCATTTATAAACTTCCACCCACTCAATTATGGGCAGAAGATGTAGTCAAGAGAACCATACATACCCCCATCTGTCAGAACCCTTGCCACTAGTCTATCTCTTAAGATGTACTCACACTAGGTGAGCCATACTGTGCCTGAAGACATTTAACCCACAAAGACCAGTTTGTTTGACTCTTGTGACTGCTCCGTACCATGCCTGGGTCGACTAACATGTAAGTGAGGTGGGCTCTGCAGTGGTGGCCTGGAGCATTGCTCAATTGGATTTGGGTGTGGTATGCATGAAGTGTGATTGCTAACTGTGTGGGAGTATGAATCTCAGATGTCATGTCACTGATGCAAGTGTTCAAGTTGTAATATTTAATTATAAATGTTAAGTGTGAGCAATTATGACTAAATATTGCAACTTGAATAAGTACATCCTTCAGTTCATTCAAGAACTTTTGGGTTCTGGTTTCTCACCTTATTGATGAACCAGAAAAATGATCAGTGACCAAAACCGCAAAATACGTCGTCATTTGCTGGCTCTGTAAAAATCACAGGTGCTGCATGATTGATTAATAAATCTTGTACTTTTATCTCAATAATGGACTCTGTTTTAATTGCTTGTCTGTTTTTTCTTTTCCTCATCTTTTGTAAAATCCTTGAAAATGTTAGAATGGTGCAAGCAGTGGGTCACCCCTCTGAGTCTGGTCTGCTTGAGGTTTCTTCCTCAAAAATGCCAGAGGGAGTTTTTCCTTACCACTCTTCCCTGTGTGCTTGTTCAGGGGGTTAGGTAAGGTTAGACCTTACCTATGTAAAGCACCTTGAGGCAGCATTGTTGTGATTTGGCGCTATATAAATAAAATAAACTGAATAAACTTAATTACATAATTTATCATATTTGCCATGTGAGAATTCAAAATAAGTCACAAAGTCAGTAATGTTTCAAACTCCATTCAAATCAGATCAAATTAATTAATTTATATCAAATCAAATCAATTTTATTTATATAGCGCCAAATCACAACAAACAGGTGCCCCAAGGCGCTTTATATTGTAAGGCAAAGCCATACAATAATTACGGAAAAACCCCAACGGTCAAAACGACCCCCTGTGAGCAAGCACTTGGCGACAGTGGGAAGGGTTAGACAGACACCCTCTCTACTTTTAACATTAGGCTTAAAACTTTCCTTTTTGCTAAAGCTTATACTTAGGGATGGATGAACCATCCCTAAGTATAAGCTTTAGCAAAAAGGAAAGTTTTAAGCCTAATGTTAAAAGTAGAGAGGGTGTCTGTCTCCCTGATCCGAATTGGAAGCTGGTTCCAGAGGAGAGGAGCCTGAAAGCTGAAGGCTCTGCCTCCCATTCTACTCTTACAAACCCTAGGAACTACAAGTAAGCCTGCAGTCTGAGAGCGAAGCGTTCTATTGGGGTGATATGGTACTATGAGGTCCCTAAGATAAGATGGGACCTGATTATTCAAAACCTTATAAGTAAGAAAAAGAATTTAAAATTCTATTCTAGAATTAACAGGAAGCCAATGAAGAGAGGCCAATATGGGTGAGATATGCTCTCTCCTTCTAGTCCCTGTCAGTACTCTAGCTGCAGCATTTTGAATTAACTGAAGGCTTTTCAGGGAACTTTTAGGACAACCTGATAATAATGAATTACAATAGTCCAGCCTACAGGAAATAAATCCATGAATTAGTTTTTCAGCATCACTCTGAGACAAGACCTTTCTAATTTTAGAGATATTGCACAAATGCAAAAAAGCAGTCCTACATATTTAATATGCGCATTGAATGACATATCCTGATCAAAAATGACTCCAAGATTTCTCACAGTATTACTAGAGGTCAGGTTAATGCCATCCAGAGTAAGGATCTGGTGAGAAACCATGTTTCTAAGATTTGTGGGGCCAAGTACAATAACTTCAGTTTTATCTGAGTTTAAAAGCAGGAAATTAGAGGTCATCCATGTCTTTATGTCTGTAAGACAATCCTGCAGTTTAGCTAATTGGTGTGTGTCCTCTGGCTTCATGGATAGATAAAGCTGGGTATCATCTGCGTAACAATGAAAATTTAAGCAATGCTGTCTAATAATACTGCTTAAGGGAAGCATGTATAAAGTGAATAAAATTGGTCCTAGCACAGAACCTTGTGGAACTCCATAATTAACCTTAGTCTGTGAAGAACATTCCCCATTTACATGAACAAATTGTAATCTATTAGATAAATATGATTCAAACCACCGCAGCGCAGTGCCTTTAATACCTATGGCATGCAATAATCTCTGTAATAAAAGTTTATGGTCAACAGTATCAAAAGCAGCACTGAGGTCTAACAGAACAAGCACAGAGATCAGTCCACTGTCTGAGGCCATAAGAAGATCATTTGTAACCTTCACTAATGCTGTTTCTGTACTATGATGAATTCTAAACCCTGACTGAAACTCTTCAAATAGACCATTCCTCTGCAGATGATCAGTTAGCTGTTTTACAACTACCCTTTCAAGAATTTTTGAGAGAAAAGGAAGGTTGGAGATTGGCCTATAATTAGCTAAGATAGCTGGGTCAAGTGATGGCTTTTTAAGTAATGGTTTAATTACTGCCACCTTAAAAGCCTGTGGTACATAGCCAACTAATAAAGATAGATTGATCATATTTAAGATTGAAGCATTAATTAATGGTAGGGCTTCCTTGAGCAGCCTGGTAGGAATGGGGTCTAATAGACATGTTGATGGTTTGGAGGAAGTAACTAATGAAAATAACTCAGACAGAACAATCTGAGAGAAAGAGTCTAACCAAATACCGGCATCACTGAAAGCAGCCAAAGAGAACGATATGTCTTTGGGATGGTTATGAGTAATTTTTTTCTCTAATAGTTAAAATTGTATTAGCAAAGAAAGTCATGAAGTCATTACTAGTTAAAGTTAAAGGAATACTCGGCTCAGTACAGCTCTGACTCTTTATCAGCCTGGCTACAGTGCTGAAAAGAAACCTGGGGTTGTTCTTATTTTCTTCAATTAGTGATGAGTAGTAAGATGTCCTAGCTTTACGGAGGGCTTTTTTATAGAGCAACAGACTCTTTTTCCAGGCTAAGTGAAGATCTTCTAAATTAGTGAGACGCCATTTCCTCTCCAACTTACGGGTTATCTGCTTTAAGCTGCGAGTTTGTGAGTTATACCACGGAGTCAGGCACTTCTGATTTAAGGCTCTCTTTTTCAGAGGAGCTACAGCATCCAAAGTTGTCCTCAATGAGGATATAAAACTATTGACGAGATAATCTATCTCACTCACAGAGTTTAGGTAGCTACTCTGCCCTGTGTTGGTATATGGCATTGGAGAACATAAAGAAGGAATCATATCCTTAAACCTAGTTACAGCGCTTTCTGAAAGACTTCTACTGTAATGAAACTTATTCCCCACTGCTGGGTAGTCCATCAGAGTAAATGTAAATGTTATTAAGAAATGATCAGACAGAAGGGGGTTTTCAGGGAATACTGTTAAGTCTTCAATTTCCATACCATAAGTCAGAACAAGATCTAAGGTATGATTAAAGTGGTGGGTGGACTCATTTACATTTTGAGCAAAGCCAATCGAGTCTAACAATAGATTAAATGCAGTGTTGAGGCTGTCATTCCCAGCATCTGTGTGGATGTTAAAATCGCCCACTATAATTATCTGAGCTAAGCACTAAGTCAGACAAAAGGTCCAAAAATTCACAGAGAAACTCAAAGTAACGACCAGGTGGACGATAGATAACAACAAATAAAACTGGTTTTTGGGACTTCCAATTTGGATGGACAAGACTAAGAGTCAAGCTTTCAAATGAATTAAAGCTCTGTCTGGGTTTTTGATTAACTAATAAGCTGGAGTGGAAGATTGCTGCTAATCCTCCGTCTCAGCCCGTGCTACGAGCGTTCTGGCAGTTAGTGTGACTCGGGGGTGTTGACTCATTTAAACTAACATATTCATCCTGCTGTAACCAGGTTTCTGTAAGGCAGAATAAATCAATATGTTGATCAATTAATATATCATTTACTAACAGGGACTTAGAAGAGAGAGATCTAATGTTTAATAGACCACATTTAACTGTTTTAGTCTGTGGTGCAGTTGAAGGTGCTATATTATTTTTTCTTTTTTAATTTTTATGCTTAAATAGATTTTTGCTGGTTATTGGTGGTCTGGGAGCAGGCACCGTCTCTACGGGGATGGGGTAATGAGGGGATGGCAGGGGGAGAGAAGCTGCAGAGAGGTGTGTAAGACTACAACTCTGCTTCCTGGTCCCAACCCTAGATAGTCACGGTTTGGAGGATTTAAGAAAATTGGCCAGATTTCTAGAAATGAGAGCTGCTGCATCCAAAGTGGGATGGATGCCGTCTCTCCTAACAAGACCAGGTTTTCCCCAGAAGCTTTGCCAATTATCTATGAAGCCCACCTCATTTTTTGGACACCACTCAGACAGCCAGCAATTCAGGGAGAACATGCGGCTAAACATGTCGCTCCCGGTCCAATTGGGGAGGGGCCCAGAGAAAACTACAGAGTCCGACATTGTTTTTGCAAAGTTACACACCGATTCAATATTAATTTTAGTGACCTCCGATGGCGTAACCGGGTGTCATTACTGCCGACGTGAATTACAATCTTACCAAATTTATGCTTAGCCTTAGCCAGCAGTTTCAAATTTCCTTCAGTGTCGCCTGCTCTGGCCCCCGGAAGACAATTGACTATGGTTGCTGGTGTCACTAACTTCACATTTCTCAAAACAGAGTCGCCAATAACCAGAGTTTGTTCCTCGGCGGGTGTGTCGCCGAGTGGGGAAAAACGGTTAGAGATGTGAACGGGTTGGCGGTGTACACGGGGCTTCTGTTTAGGACTACGCTTCCTCCTCACAGTCACCCAGTCGGCCTGCTTTCCCAGCTGCTCGGGATCTGCTGGAGGGGAACTAACGGCGGCTAAGCTACCTTGGTCCGCACCGACTACAGGGGCCTGGCTAGCTGTAGGATTTTACAAGGTGCGGAGCCGAGTCTCCAATTCGCCCAGCTTGGCCTCCAAAGCTACGAATTAGCTATACTTATTACAAGTACCATTACTGCTAAAGGAGGCCGAGGAATAACTAAACATTTCACACCCAGAGCAGAAAAGTGCGGGAGAGACAGGAGAAGCCGACATGCTAAACCGGCTAAGAGCTAGTAGCTGCTCTAAGCTAGCGGATTCCTAAAAACACACAAAGTGAATAATGTGTAAATAATTTAGAGGTGATTCAGCAGAGGGAGTGCTTTAGTTAAGGCCCGTGAAGATTACACTGTGAAATAAATCGTTATCTAGTTATCTAGATCAATCTAACTACACAGATTAAACAGCTAACAGATACAGCAAAACACCGCTGTGCTCCGGAACAGGAAGTGATACAATACTGCAGTGAGAGCCAACCACCAGTAGAGGCAGTAACATGTCATATAATTTATATAGCGCCAATTCATGATGAAATCGTCTCAAGGCGCTTCACACAACATAATAAAAACAGCAAAAAATGAATTAAAAATTTAAAAACACAAAAAGACAATCATAAATTAATACAAAAATAAAAACACATAACACTAACGATAAAACAAAGAAAACAAATGAGTCTTTAAACGTGATTTAAGAGTCTCCACAGTATCCGACTGCTGTACCTGTGCCGGGACATCATTCCACAGAGCTGGGGCATGGTAGGAGAAAGCTCTGTGACCGGCAGACTTTTTATTCACCCTGGGAACACATAGAAGTCCTGCATCCTGAGAACGCAGGGTGCCTGAGCTGGTACATAGGGGCTTACCAGGTCAGCCAGATAGGGACGTGCAAGTCCATGAACAATCTTATAATCTTATAAACTAATAACAGTACCTTAAAATCTGACCTTGCAGCGACTGGGAGCCAGTGCAGGGACGCCAAAATGGGCGTAATGTGGTTGAACTTTCTGCTTTGTGTCAAAAGTCTGGCAGCAGCATTTTGAACCAGTTGAAGACCCCTAATCCTGGACTGCGGTAAACCAGAAAATAGAGCATTACAATAGTCAATCTAGAAGAGACAAATGCATGAATCAAAGTCTCAGCATCAGCTAAAGACAGGATGGGACGAATCTTTGCTATATTTCGCAAATCGAAGAAAGCAGTCCTCGTAATGTCTCTGATGTGGAGGTCAAAAGACAGCATAGGATCAAAAATTACCCCAAGATTCCTCACTTTATCCGTATGATGTATAACACACAAACCTAAGATAAGCGCTAGCTGATCAAACTGATGCCGATACCTTGCTGGACCAAGAACCATCACTTCAGTCTTATCAGAATTTAAACGTAGGAAGTTACTAGACATCCAACTTCTCATTGATGCAAGGCAATCTTCCAAAGATTTTATATGAATGACATTACCAGCAGTTATTGGCATGTACAATTGGGTGTCATCATCATAGCAATGAAAGGCAATCCCAAAACGCCGCAGTATATTCCCAAGGGGTGCTACATAAAGGGAAAAAAGCAGGGGTCCTAAAACGGATCCCCGCGGAACCCCAAACTTCATATCCCTAAGATTAGAAGAAGTGCCATTGCACAACAAACAGTAAGAACGACTCGACAAGTATGACGTCAACCATGCAAGGGCAGTTCCCGTAATCCTAAACTGATTCTCCAGTCTGTCGAGTAAAATATGATGATCCACACTATCAAACGCAGCACTAAGATCCAACAGCACCGAGACTGTAATGGTATCTGAGTCCATTGCTCGCAAAAGGTCATTCACAACTTTAGCAAGTGCTGTCTCTGTGGAGTGATATTTTCTAAAAGCAGTCGGTCTATGATTTTTCAATACACTAGGGTCCATTATTGTGTTGTGGGTGCCATGTTACCAGGTGCACAGTTTTCTGCGGAATTGGGTGACTTTTGAAGTATTTCTGTAATACTGCCGCTACTTCTTTCTATGAGTTCTGGTATTGGGTTGGTTTTTGTAATTTATTTATTTTGGCTATTGGGCTGGTTTTTAGTTGGTACTTAGTTATCTTTTTTAGACAGACCTGGCAACCCCGTGTGGGACTGTGTTCTTTTTCAAAACAACAGTTGTGTTGGTGTAAACGTGCTTAGGCCTGGAAAATGCAGTGCAATGTCAGCACAGGCCAACAAGGGAGAGGGGAGGGGTGGCAATAGCACATGGGCATGGTACAAGGCAACCAGCCCCAATGTGAGTCCATCCTAAGGCCTTCGGACCCAAACTAACCAAACTTGGCACATGGGAAGTCCCAGTGGAGGAAATGATCAACAGAGCCACAGTGACTGGATTTTCATATTAATTAGGTTATTTGATCCATTTGTGTAAAATCATATTTTATCTCAGAAAGAGCACAGTACGTAAGCTCGGTACAAAATTTTTTACACAACCTACACCAGACTCCATGGCATCCGCCAATACCAGATGACCTTACTGTTTAAGTTATGAGGTCATCCAGTGCAGAATTTTTCCCAGAGCTGAGTGGGGATTTGATGGTCCACAGCTTCTTTTTGAATGCGTTAGCAAGATTACTCAAAAACTAATTGAGGCACATCCTTGCCCCACGCCCCCATTCCATCTGGATTCGCCCCTGCTTTGGCGTTTGAGCACAAAGAATGTATAACATTTATTTATGCAGAAAACATGACCAGATTTACAGGTAAAGTTTTATTGCGTTTTCACATCATGTGGGCCTCAGAAAGAGAGTTTAGGTGCATTTGAGTGGAAAATAGTGTTAGTTGTTGACGCGTCGCGGAGGATCAGCTGTTTTTAACGAGACTATACGGAGCGGCTCAGCTCAGAATTCTAAATAAAGGAGGGAAGAGGACGAGTCAAGCAGCTGCAAAAAACCGTGGATGAAAAGCTCACAGCTCGCTTAAAGTGGGCAGTTCAGTCGAACCCCGACCCCCTGCCCACAGACCAAGTTTAATGCTGCTATCGACCCACAATGAAAAATAATAGTAACGCACAGTGACATGGAGAAGTAACTTTAATCTGATTACTGATTTGGAAAGATTAATGCGTTAGATTACTCGTTACTAAAAAAAGTGGTCAGATTAGAGTAACGCGTTACCGGCATCACAGAACATGACGGACCTTGATCACACGGAGCGAGTTGCTGTGGAACGCTCCCAATACAGAGAGTATCATTATTTGCTGCAGGAGCTGTATCTGTGATGGCCGCTTTCAGCGGTCCTTCCACCTCTGCGGGACTCAGTTTGAGGATCAACTGTCCCGTTCGCGCGCACACATGTAAACAATAAAAAAAAAGAAAAAAGAAACTCCGCTGCTTGCTGCAGCTCGCTCTTCCCCCAAAAAACTCTGTCATAATTGTGTTTAGAAACCAGTCACCATTTGTTTTATTATACATCTGTGTAGTTAATTAATAAAATATTCTCTTCAGACGATTCGCTCACGCGTGCACGTAAAAAAAAAAAAGAAAAGGAAAAAGCTCCGCTGCTGCTGCTGCTGCAAGTAGGGCTGCTGCTCGCTCCAAAAACTGTCATAATTGTGTTTAGAAACCGGTCACCATTTGTTTTATTATACAGCTGTGTAGTTAATAAGTAAAATAATCTCCAGGACGATTCGCGCGTGCGCACGTAAAATAAAAATAAAAAGAAACTCCGCTCCCCGCTGCTGTGGTGCTGCTGTTCGCTCCAAAAACTCTGTCATGATTGTGAAATAAAGGACAAAAGAGACATAAGTCCTGCTCACAGGCTGCTACCAGATACAGGACATGTTCACATCCTCAGTCAAACTCCAGACATCTCCACGTCACTACATATTCAGTCCTTGATTGGTCATCGCGGCGCGACAAGACGAAAAAGTTCAGATTTTTGAACTTGGGGAGGAGGGCAACGCGACGTGACGCGACGCAATATCGCGCCACAAACGCGCAAAACGCTCAAAATCGCTTCACTCGCATCGCTTCACTCGTGTCCATCGCATCGCGCTGTGTGGTTTGGCGCCAAAACGCGTCCTTACATAGGGATTACATGGCAACCTGTGGCTGCAGTCGCTCGCGTCGCGCCCGGTGTGAACGCGGCATTATATTGGGTTTGCTCTGGAGTAGATACATTTCATTTCCAGGTGGGTCTTGATAAAAGGGCCAAGAAACTTCTGGATACATGTCCCATCTGGTTTGATCTAATTTTAAAACTTGTCTTAACCAGTAGGAAAGTGGTTGAAACTAAAGTTAAACTTAGCTAAATTTTAGATACTGATTCACATTGGTTGCCAAACTAGTTAAACATTACTGTTTTTTTTTAATGTAAAGACATTCATAGCCGAGACATCAAGAGATTTAATTGTCAATTAATCCAAAACTTGCATAGGGCAGTTTTATAATGTATAGCCTCCTACTATATAAATTGGGTATTATACAGTAAAGTATGTTTTACTGATGGCTTTGGTACTTTGCTGGTAACTTAATTTAAAACAGATGTGAGGATATTGTGAAATCTTTTTTTTTTTTAAATGTAACGTGCATAAGTTGGAGTTTAATGTTAAATACCCTTAAAGCCCCCCAACTCTCTGACTATAAGGTATATGTCTCATATCGAATTTTGACTTGGGGATGGGCTAGTTAGAGTAGTAAAGTCTTGGGCCATGGCATAATGAAGTAGGATGGGCAGTCTGGTCCTCACTGCCATTATACCTCCCCAACCAAAATCAGTCACGCACCACAGGTACCTGCTGGGTGGGCAGGAAGGGGGCGACAGGTGGTCGTTGATTTAACACAGGGCCACCAAGCCCCACTCCAAGACAGTACATGTAGAAATTCCCCTGATATAATGAATATTTAGGTCTAAAACTCTTCATGATAGACTTCAGAGACATATGCCCCATATGTGGACTCCTTTGATTTGTGACACCCCACAAAGCCTATGGAAGAGACATTTCTTTGGGGGAAGAGTGGGTGTGGCAACCAGCAGTTTGTTTCCAATCAAAGCAACAGGCACAGAAACAGGTTGTTGCTCAGAGAATGTACTTTATATTCCCAGCAAAATGTGGGCTTTTCTTTGGCCTTCTCCAGCCCCTATGGTCTTAACCATTGTGCTGGATTATTCCTGAGAAACACACCACATGGCCAAGATGTTCTTGCTGACATTCTCTCTCAATGCCAGTGAAACCCCTCATATGAGTCTAAGTAACTGTCACCAAGTCATACCAGCGATACCCAAGGATCCTCGGAAGAGACCTAGTACCAAAAACATCCAGTTGTCACCTTAGGTTACTAGTTAGCTCAAAGTTTCACAACCATACAGTAAGACAAGAAGCACCAGGACTAGGGATGTGAATCGTACAACAACTCACGATTCAATTTGATTCCGATTCTTGGGGTGATGATTCGATTCAGAATCGATTTAAAGAGCACTGAGAAATAGTTATATTAATTAAAAAATGTTTACTTATCTGCTTTGCTCGTTCAGAGTTGGCTGGCAGTTTAGCGAAGCGCTGGTCAGTAGTCAGCAGATAACGGAGCTCCCCTCTTTTAGCTCCGGGTGATAGCGTAGCATGTGGGCTTGCAGATTTGAAGTGTTTCTGAAGTACTTGACTTTCATTTTGCAGATTTTGCACACTGCATAAGTCATGTCAAGCTCCTTCTTACGCAGCAAATAATAAAATCCAAAATGCGCCCAAACATTTGCCTTCAGCAAAGACGGTGCTGGCTGAATTAGCTCTTCGTCCGCCATGCTAAGCTGCAGCTCACGAATGTTTGAAGCACGCCAGACCCTCCCCTCACGAGTACCCTGTAGTACGGAAGCCGTTGTCTGAGAAACAGTACACACAGTGAGTAAGCAAGAAAATGTTTAAAAAATGTTTTTTAAAAATCTATTTTTGGACATTTTGGATCGATTCAGAATCTAAATAAATAAGAATCGTGATTCGGACGTGAATCGATTTTTTACGGCACCCCTAACTAGGACCCTAAAGACTTGGACCATAATTTTCCTGCAAATATATCAACATTGCCAAACACCTCTGCCCAGTGATTTTATGGCTCTATAAGCTCTTCCCAGGTGTCAGAGGACTCAGAGACATGAATGTCCTTGTCGAGATAAGTGAATGTCTGTTGGTGGAATTATGCTAATGATGCTCGTGGACGAACGGACAGATGAACGGACAGTGAGATTCCTATAGTCACCTTATTCAGCCCCGCCCACATTTACAACAAAGGCATTTCTGTTTTGGCTTAGGATTTCCGGTGAGTGGTGTTTTCAATATAGAAAAATGGAAGTCATTACATGGGTAGAAACAAAAACCTTTTTGAAAAGCTCAAAGGGAACGACTCTGGCTCACCCACAGGTCATAACAGAGTGGGAAGATGACATGAAAAAGTGGCCCTCGATTATGTATGCTGATATTTTTAACTGCTTTGTGTTGTCACTCTGTGTGGATGGTTTGGCTATGAGGAACTATAAAAGCACCGAGGCCTATCAATACTATCCGACAAGTAGGACCACTGTAATGCCAAGATTACGTAACGTTAATATACGTATGGTGTTATTTGATGCAGTGCTTGAAATAACACTTGGTGTTGTATCAAATGCCAGAAAATGAGTAAATTACATAGCAGCTAATGCTACAAACACAGCTTATGTGTTTGTCTCACTAGCATCCACCGTGGCTTCATCAATGGAGCGTTGTAGCCCAACCATTTCTCTGGTTAAGGATGCAGTGGTGTGGGTTTTTTTCCCCACAAAATGAAAAGAGCAGACATGGGGATGTTTGGGTGAATGTTTCAAATTTAGGGCCTTTAGCCAGCACCGGAGATCCTCATCTTTCGATGGGGGAAGGAATTCTGAAAGCGATAGTTTCCTCTTCTTGCAGTTGTTGTGTCACCCACAAACTGAACAATTAATGCTGCTCATGTTTGGACACTTCTAGCATACTGTGTTTCCACGTAGCTAATCATCCGCTACCTGGGGGGGTTATGGTTACGGTTAGGGGAAGGGAGAGATTTACGTTATGGTTATGGTAAGAGTTAGGAGAAGGGGGAGGATGAGAAATAGTACAATAAAAAAAACCTGCACCATGAAAATGTGGCTCATTTCATGATGGGGGCACGGACGTCAAGACGTGAAGACCAACCAGAACCTCTTATTGGTCTTCACGTCTTGAAGTCCACTTGGTGTCAATGATTAATAAGAGACATTTTTGATTCAAGCCTCTCATCAGTAAAAAAAAAAAAAAAAAAAGTTGTAGAACAGCAGCTGTTACTTTTTAATCCACACATACGCATTTGGTGAAACCCTTTGCTGGTGATGATAATGAAACCCATTTCGTCATATCTGTGAGTCTGTGCCTGAAAGCCGATCGAGCCGCCTCATTAAGAGCGTGTACTCCGTGTGAGTTCACTCCCTCGTCTTTTCACTCCTGTCCATCACTGACATGTTGAATTAAGGTTGGAGTGCTGATAGAATGACCCTATTCAAAGGCGTTTCTCAACCTCAGAGAGAGTGTGTTCGATGAAAGATAAGGAGGGTACAAGGCTACAAGAGAATCATCTGCTTCCACGTCTGTGGAATTTCTGACCCGCTGTTACCCTTTTGGATCTGTTCCCATCTGTGCAGGAAATCTAGTATTAAAGCAAGACCATTTCTTCATTTTCTCTTCCTTCACCCCCCCCCCCCCCCCCCATGCATTCCTTTGACTGTGGCACTTTTCAGGACGGCTTCATTCAACATTACATCGTTTCCTCCCCTCCCTCCTTTTTTTTATAGTCTCTCTCTGTTTCAGTTCAGCTTTATCATGTGAAGCCAAACACCAAGACAACTTCATCTCATCCAATTTTCACCCCTTTAATGTAGTTTAAATGGCATGGCCGCAAGGGCCAGGGCGGGAATTAATAAGAGCCAATAAAGCTCACCACTGGGGCATCCAGGCCAGTCTTTAAGTAAACATTATGACTTCTTGAGGGGGGATTCAGTGGCAGCACTTGATGAATAGTGGCGGCGCTTGGAAAGGGCTAATTTCTCACTTAGCCGTCCTGATGGGGCTAGCTAATAGGCCTTGCTTTGCCTGGCTGATTGTCTGCTGGCTTTATTATTGTGCATTATCGCGCTGCCCCCTGGCTGTTGTTAGCATTCGGCCCCGGAGATGCCAGAGCCCGTCATTAATCACAGCGCAGCACTGACTCACTCGGCTCCAACACTTATCCCAAAGAGGAGAGGAAAGTGAGCAAGAGATGGAGTTTAAAGTAAAACTCAGAAAATGAGTATGGCGGGAAACTGAGGAGACAAAGAACGTCTCGGCAGGACGGTCACGAGAGCGCTAACCTGTAGCTTGCGCTTACTTTTCATCAGATTCCTCTTATTCTGCTCTTTCCCTCCACGGAGTTCCCATTTGTTTATGTTCCGCATGCAGTGATCAAACCCGCGGCGCTGAATGGCGTATGGAGCCGCTGGTGCCTCCGCGTCGTCACGTAGCAGTGCTCATACATTCTGAAACGCAGTCAGAAGAGAGCGTGGTCTGACTGTTCCACATGCGTTCTGCAGGAGCTGCGCTGACGGAGAATTGTACACTCTTTCACTGTGAAAGCAGAGCGAGGGGTGTTGTTGCTGTGCATGGTGTGATGAAGAAAGACGCCAGAAACGAAAGACTGCTTTGACTGGAGATGAGAGGCCCACTGACAGTGTGCGGCGTGCGCCGTGTGCACGGGCCACTTGAGTAGAAACTTTAGCGAAGAGTGTGTTGTGGAAGCTGCAACAGGGATTCAGTTTTAAACTGTGTAGATAAATAAGTTTATAACTCAAGGGTGACTGTGCGCATCTGCTTCAACATAAATTCACACATAGGCAGAGGTGTCAAGTAACGAAGTACAAATACTTCGTTACTGTACTTAAGTACACTTTTTAGGTATCTATACTTTACTCCATTACTTATTTTTCTGCCTACTTCTGACTTCTACTCATTACATTTTCACACAAGTATCTGTACTTTCTATTCCTTACATTTTTAAAACAAACAGCCTCGTTACTTTTGGCTTCAGTTTAATGTTTATATATATATTTCACGTCATGTGCGCCTGTAATCAACTTTTCTGCAGCACGGCTTTGCGTTGAACCGTGAACCAATCGAAGCAGTGGTTCGCAGATTGAAGCAATGCTTCGACCTATTGCTTCGTTTATTCTTTCTTTCTTTCGCTTAATTTCCCCCCGCTAGAACCATAAAGAGCATACTTCTGTGAGTATTATTTACCTTTTCTATGTTAAACCGACCTGTTATGGTCTTCTGAAACAGTTGATAGATGTATTTTATAACTTAAAAATGGGAGCGACGCTAATACGTTAGCATGTCTATGGGATTTTCAATGTTAAAACTTAGCATTAAGCAATTGCAGCTCTCATCACGTTCGGGTGCATTTGTTTTCAAATTGTAATATTTGTTAAATTTATTTTTGTTTATATATTAATAATCTAATGATTATTATATACAATTTTAGAGAAAGAGGCAAAAAGAACCTGAATAGAAACACAACAGAAAATATAAAAGCAACTAACAATGAACATACATACATACAAACATACATACATACAAACATACATACATACATACATAAGTGTTTCCTGTGAACACCTAGTGACTCTTACACCTCCACTTCATCCCTGTCTTATTTAATGACAGTTTGTTTCGGTCAGACCATATTTTCAATGTGTGATTTTCTCCAGAACTATCTGCCAAACTAGAAAACTGCTGCATCCTAGTAAGAGCAGAATACTACTGGAATGAATTTGAATAAGGAAAGTTGTGGGTTTTTTTTTTTTTCCTTCACTAAATGGATGCTGCACTCACTGCAATTTATTGTCTGGAATAGTCCCAGATTGCATTTCAGAGCTTCTATGTAGAATTGAAACATTTTCGTGCAGGTGGTGTTGGGGGGTAATTTTGGGTTTTGGGCCACATGTAGAACGAATCAGTTTTTAAATTAAGCTTTCAATTCATATAGTGGCATCTACCTTTTTTTTTTTAAAGGTTACTTTATACTTTTATACTTTAAGTAGGTTTTGGAGCACATACTTTTTCACTTTTACTTGAGTAAAGAGGTCGAGTTGATACTTCAACTTTTACCAGAGTGTTTTTAAACTGCAGTATCTATACTTCTACTTAAGTAACAAATGTGTGTACTTTTGACACCACTGCACATAGGCAACATTCATACATACAACTGCCCCCCCTCCAAAAAAAATCCAGATCCACGCATAATTTTCTAATAAAATGACTAAAATGTAAATAAATAAATAAAATTCACCACAAAACCTAATTAGATTTGTCTATTCTAAAGGAGCACACTTACAGAATGTCACTGAAATCTATTTAAAAACTTTCTGTGATGAAGACGCAGGTAAATGCAAATGTAACAACAGCAGATAAATTGCCATGTTTTTAATTTGCAAGCCTAAGTTTTTTTTTTTTTTTTGCAAGGTTCCTTCAGAGTTCACTACATTTTGACTGAAAATTTTCAGAGCAAATACAAATAATTTAATTGTAAATGGGTGCACTTTCTTCAAACTTTCCAAGAAATGGTTTAATTTCTTCAAGTGCCCCATGAATCAATCAATCAATCAGTCTATCAATACATACATACCTGACCTTTATCTAGATTCACTTCAAAATCTAATCACCTCTGTGCCAATCTGTGCCGTTCTAAAATTTCATTGAAATTAATTAAAACCTACTGTGATAAACACCCAGTCAAATACAAAATGAAAAAAAAATTCTAAGAATGGATATGGGGGGGGGGGGGGGGGGGGACTTGCTTGTTTTATTTCTTGTAAAGGTGCTGCAGAATTCATGTTGGCATTTTGAGACGCATGCATGTCAACTTGTTCTGTGAAGTTTACGAACCCCCCCCCCCCAAAAAAATTGGTCCGCCCTGCCTTCACTGCGCATGTGTCATTTCTGAACATCAACAATTCAATGATTATCACCTCGTTTCTGCTTAAAACTGCACTCCAGTCATCATCTGTCTCAGCGACAGATATCTGAAGCTTTTGGACAACAATCCTTTCCACATAAAGTCAGCATTATTTCGTATAAAAAGAGGGCGGACCGATCACAGCGCCGCCGCTGCTGCTGCGCCTCCGTCATTTCAGAGCGTCAGTAACAACTCACCGATTATCGCCTCGTTTTCCTGCTTGAAACGACCTCGTTTCTGCTTAAAACTGACTTCAGAATGATTTGTCATCTGGATGGCTAATAATCACATTAATCCCTTTGATTGCTTTGGGTGTAGAGAGTCCATCTCAGAAGTGCTGCTGTGGTCCCAAAAATGACTCGTGCAGTGAAGGCAGGGCGGACCAGTCATTAGAGGGGACCGTTCGGTCTGCGACACCAGGACAAGGTTGGATTATTTTGCACCCCTGAATCTGGATGGACGCTGCACACTTCCAGTGTCAGAACTAGGCTCCAAACCTCATGTCCCAGCTACCTAGCAACCTTCCAAGTTGTTTTATCATAAATAGTTTAAGGTTATGATTAAAATAACACTCTGGTTTCATTTTTGTGACATTCATGATAAGTTTGGAAACCTGAATGATACTTTGGCTTCTGGTAGAGGTGGGTGGATCGATCCTAATATCGATACCATCGCTGGTGTAAAAAAGATCAATACTCAAGCTTTTTTTCTCTCCTGCACGCACTGACTGCTGCGCACGCAGATTCATCAAAATCTACTCTCTGTCTGTAAGAGCAGCGCTACGCTGTGTCACACAACACGGAGCAGCGCACCCTCCCCCGCTCTGGTCTTTTGTTGTTGCGCCGTCACGTGGCTCAGCGGCGCCAGCCAACAGCCATGTAGGCTCAGCCTGGCCTGCCCACTCAGCGCTGTCCTCGAGTCAGCCCTCGACCTCAGAAGATTTTGTTTTAAGTTGTGTTGAGTGATATTCTTAAACAAAAATGTTGATTATGATAATAAAGTATTTTGTTGTCACATACAATGTTTGGCGAAATTCTATCCTAGGTCTTTTGGATCCTTTGGATCTATGAAGCTTAAATATGAAAAAGTATCGGTATTGATATTGGCGATACTGGGCCTGTATTTACTTGGTATCGAATCAATACCAAAATTCCCGGTATGGCCCACCTCTAGCTTCTGGTCAATGGCTTCATGCACTTCTGGGAGTCTTGCAGAGTAGTCGTGTTCCGATGTAGTCCAGGTCCAATTCTGTACAATTTCAGATTCACACACTGCGCAGAACAGATTAGTTCATTAAACTATGCATTCATTCACTCCTTCACTACATTTTAGAGGGCATAAGCGCAGACTTTTCCACGCCTAGGAATGTGCTTATCAGTTAATGTCAGGCTGCTACCCAGTTAGCGAGATATATATATACCACGGTCAGTGAGAATTCCATGTCTAACTGGCGTGCATTATTAGTTCGGCGAGTTAAGTCACTGTTATAATCTCTCTGCTCTGGTCGTCACCATAGCAACGCACAAATCAGTTGGCGCAGATCAGCTGTGTTTTGACAAGTGAATGACAGAAACGCGATAAAACATGGATTTCCAAGAGAATTTTAATATTGTTGGCCAAAATAAAACGTTTGAGGAATGGAAAGAGGAGAGCAAACAAGAAGAACAGCTAAAGCAACGGTGTAAAGATTTAACATCGGACGAACTGGACAAGATTGAAGACGGGAAAGAAGAAGTAAACGGTTCTATCCTTGCGGGCGGCCGAGCGCTCAGCATCAAAACAGCGAGCGTAGTTTCTGGACTTGTTACCAGAGTTTGTCACAGCGCGACACAGCAGAGAGGAGGGGCGGTGTGAGTGGCCCGCTGCGGCTTGAGCCCGCAGACTCGGTAACACGGTGTTTCAGACTCCACGTCGTGCATTCAAACTGTATAATGCATGGCTTCTCGTTGTTTAATCCTTATATATATATATATATATATATATATATATATATATATATATTTCTTCCGCTCAATAACAACGTATGTGATCATTAGCGCTAATGGTCACCATTTCTCACCAAGCTTCCTGACTACTTAACGTACCTGATTAAAAAGTCTGTCCACCATGAGTGCTGAGTCATCACTGTGTCTCTCTGTAGAATATCTTCCTTTTCTTGTTGGAGATTTCTGACATATCCAGCTCTTCTGACATATTTGTCACTGTAGAGTCACAAGGCGATAATAATCGCAGACAAACTTAAAGTTTCTCATCAAAACTTTCGGCCGTTTTTTTTTTGTTTTGTTTTTTCTTGTTCCAGCCGAGCATTTCTTCTTCTTCTTTGTACAACTCACACAGCTTCTCAGTTATACTTCCCCTGTGGTTGATTTGAGTACTGCAACTCATTATTGTTTCACATCAGGTTTTTAGAGGACACACCCAAAGACTACTTGAAATGAATGCAGGATGTGTGTGATCTGGTTGCAGCCCAGTCTCACGTTTTCTTACTTTTGTGATACCGTCATGAAATGCATTACATTTTCATGACTGCACTGAAAGGTACTGTACATCTGCTTGCCTGCACAGCCCCATTCCACTATGTTATATTTATTTGACAGTGAACATACTTTTGCCTATTTGTGTATTTGTCTTCTTTACTTCTTACAGAAGTATTTTTTCCTTTTATTTTTATTGTTGCTTATGCACCAATGACACCCGATCAAATTCCTTGTGTGTGAGAACTTACTTGGCAATAAATTTGATTCTGATTCTGATGACGTGGTCAAGTCAATCACTATTTTTAACCCTAACCATAATCCCCAATGCTTCTCCCCCACTCCAGTATCACGAACTACTACATTAAATCACTTTTCATGATGTCACTACATTTTTGCCATGTGATCAGCTTAGATGCATTATGGGTGTTCACAATTGTGTCAGTGGGTTGCTGCAGACTTTACCCCAGTGCCCCCTGATGGTCATTTTTGACCGATGAAAACATCGCCGAACTCAGTACAAATACATGTAATCTGGTCACTTTTCAAAGGGGTCAGACTCATCAATGAAGTCAATTTAATGTACAGTAGTTCATTTCAGGTCAGCTTGGTGTATAAATCTCATCGTTTCAGGCAATGACAGCTATCAGTGGGACGTTAGAAGCACGTTAGAGATGACACCAAACCAGCTGATTTCAGTAGACAAGCAATACAGCCCAAGCGTGTTTTCGCCAGCCAGCCAGTCACAGAAGTACAAATTCTTTCCTTTGGATTCGCCACTTCGCCGGAAGTGATGTGTCCTCGTGCCATCCCATAGCACCAAGTATTTTCATGCCTTGAAGCTACAGTGTGTGGAATTTGGTGCCATCTAGTGGTGAGGTTGCAGATTGCATTATGCCGTCACCGGTCACGATTTTGCTTCCCTTTACATTTTCACTGCCTTGGCAATGGGAATTCATGCTTCCTTGCTTTCTTTTTTGATAAACAATATGTATAATTTTGCAAATATGAGGGTTCGCAAAGTTGTTAGCCTGAACTAGCAACCAGTAGACAGTGCTTAGAGGTGCAACTACTGACCCCTCCTGCTTTTTTTTTTTCTGTCTTGTGGCTGTGCTGCAAAATGCAAAAGGCAGAGGAGGTATGGGCTTTTTGGGCGAATGTATCAACATAGTGCTGCAACATGGTGGCCTCCATGAGGGGGCACTGTCCCGCGCAGATATGAAGGGCTCATTCTTAGCATACGAAAAGACAAATTCATTCTTGCAGGTAAATTATACACAAATGAAGAGATGTTATGAATGCCACAGTATATTCAATTTGTAATAAACATCCCTCAAACCTACACACTGTAGATTTAAGGCAGAAAATTTAGTATATTTGTAAAGTATTGTGTTGTTCCTTCATGGTATTTTGTTGAAGTAATGAGTTGCATTGTTTGCTTTGGCCTCCGGTAAATGGCTGAACAAGCAGCTTTTCCTTCTCCAGATACTTTTTCAATCAGAAAAAGTATCTGATCAAACAAAGGAAAGAAAATGAAAGAAGCAGTGAACAGGGCAATCTGATACCGTAGAACTTTGCCACCACAGTAACAAAGCTGCCCACATTGTACATCGTCTGCGTAGTCACCGCCCCCACTCGCCCTGACATAAACAGTGCACGAACAAATAAAAAGTCAAAATATATAAATAAACAGTCTAATCAGCAGTGGCTGTGGGGAAATGGCGCTGCATTCCATTGTGGCGCACGCTTTATTTCCCCCCTATCTACTGGGTAGCGAGTGCAAAAGAGGCCTCGTGTAAGCATTGCGATTACATCGTGTGGGTTTATCACCCAGGGATGGAAGATGCGCTCGGCTCATTCTGCTGGGCAGCACACAGGTTCCCTCGTCCCCCCCGTCAGAGTGTCACAAGTGGAAGGTTTGAGACACTGAAACGCACCCGAGGATAATCTTGTTAGCGCTGCTAAAAGCTGTTGATGGGTTGTGTCACAGCACCGTTTGTCCTTGACAAAACCTCATACATGAACACCCTCATTTGTGCAAACATTCCTCTACAGTTTTATGGGGCACATTTACTGATGGTTATTAAAACTAGTTAGTGGGCAGGGGTGATGGCCAAGCGGTTAAGGGTGCTTGTTTGCAGCACGGGTGGTTCCCTGTTCCAACCCCATTCCTAGGCATTTTCCAATATGAAGTTGCCTCACGAAGGGCATCCGGTGTAAAGTTTGTGCCAAATCAACATGCAGATCCACCTTGGATCTGCTGTGGCAACACAGTGTAAAAGAGTGAGAAGCCGATTGGACTTTATCATTAAAAAAAAAAGTTAATGTGGGGGATGTAATTTCTAAATGTTCTATCTAATCTAATCTGTTCTATGTTCTATCTAATCTAAAAAGGGATGTTTCAGTTTTACTTTATATGTCAACATATTCAGCAGTTTTTGCTAGACCGGACAATAATACATTTTTTTCCTCAAATTTCCAGTTTCCCTACACTGAAAATGAATCAGCAATCGATAATGGAGTCAATAAAGCAGACTTGATAATGGCGCTGATATCAATCAAATCTTATCAGGTCCCATCCCTAATCAAGAGTCATAACTCTTGCACATCTTCCTTATTCAAGAGGAGTACAAGATTGTTGGGAAGGTGTCGTAGCACGGACCCACAACAGGGGGCGCTAAAGAACGGACAATGAATAAGCCAAAAAGTAACAATTTAATGTTTTGACAACACACAACTAAACACACAAAATCAGTAAAGTCAATTAACACCAGGTGACGTGTGGGCAGGCTTGAAGATAGAAGACCCCCGACGAGAGAGGAGCCGCGTCCCACACGGCTTCCACCACCAACGGTCTGAAGAACACCGGAGCCGCCAAGTCCCGAATCCCCAGGTGGCCACTGTCTTCGGCTGTCGACCCTGGTACTGCTCTTCGGTAGTTGATTTCTCAGCGGGGAGGTGGAGTTGCAGTCCGGCTTATATAGTGGTGTAGATGAGTGACAGCTGGTGCGATGAGTGACAGCTGTCACTTCTTCTGGGTCTGGCGCCCTCTCGTGTTTGGAGCCCACACTCCAAGCAGGGCGCCCTCTGGTGGTGGTGGGCCAGCAGTACCTCCTCTTCAGCGGCCCACACAACAAAGATTGAGAAGTTCGCCAGATTTAATCAAATTTTGTCGCCCTGTTTGCACTGGGGTTGGAATTATGAATGGAACCCACTCCAGTATCAAAGGGGGGAAATAACACAGCATGGCCAAATTACATTTGTAAAAAAATGAAGTGTGATATGGACACTAAACCAATTGCACACAACTGCTAAGTGTGACTAACTCCTCTTAAATGGCCCATATTTTAGGCGCTGCACTTCACCAGCTGTAAGCTTTGTGCCACCTGGGCACAATTTAAAGTTTCACTGGTCAAATGGAGCCACAACTACCAAATCCCTAATCGTCTCCTTTCCTCTTTGCCTTTAAGGGCCAACGGCCAGCTGTAAGTGTTGTGTTGAACGCAGCATGGAAACCTCAGTATGTGGTTTACTCAAAGAGTTTAGGATCATCTGAGTAGAATCCACAACAGGACCTCTACCCACAGGGAGCATTTCCTCTGTCTCCTTACGGGGCCCCATCCCCTCGCTGACCTTATCCAATGCAAACCCATACAGCCTTAGCCAGTGCATTTTGGTTTTATAGCTAGATTCAGCTAATCTTGCAGACGGGCCTCCTCCTCCTCCTCCTCGTTTTTCGCCCCTCAGTCTTTTAGTTATTCCAGCTGTGCAGGAGACCTTAATGTTGTTGGCATAGCTGTGAAATCTGTAAAACACACACCACACGCACAGGAAAACATGTGCCGGCACGCAGGGGCATGACGAGGCGCACGCACGCCCCCGTGTGCGTGTGCACAGTCTCCGCCCTTTCTCCATTCATTTTCTCCTCCTCTTATCCCACTTTTGCTTGCAGTCTCCTTCACTTGGCTCCGTCTCCCATCCCTCCCCTCCCCTGGAACGCTCTGTGCCGCGGTGCGTTTGTGCGCCGTTGATAAGCCTAAGATAGCAGATCTCGGTGGTCGCTGATGTAATGATGATGAATGCCACACTGCCAGTCCCCCCCCCCCCCCGCCTCGGGGGGCCCTCGACACTGAACAGTCGCCCTAATGAAATGAACACAAATACAGTACCTCATCTGTGAAGAGTTTGTGTGTGTGTGTGTGTGTGGGGGGGGGGGGGGGCAAATCTAACAAGACATTTCAAGATAATTATTTTTTAAATTAAAAAACAAATCTTCCCCTTTTTCTAAGTGTTTGAGTACACATTTTCAAATATGTTCCTTTATGGAGGTAAACCTTTCGCTGTTTGACAGATTTACACTTGCTAAATAACAAAAGGTAGCAATTTCTTTGATACAGTCAGAAGTATTTTGTGCTCTGATGAAGAAAAAAAAGATTTTCTATCAAAGGCAAAAGTTTATTTTAGTGTTTCACTTTGATGTGCACAATTTGCAGATGACTTTCAACTCGGCGTCTTTGTCACCAAAGCGTATAATTTATGTTAAATTGATTTGGTTAATATGCTTATAAAATAATGTTTTTTTTTTTTCTGAGGGAACAGTTTGAATCGTGGTATTTTAAACCTGTTTAATCGTCTCGGTTTCTGTGTGGAAGGATTACAGCTGAGCACAAATAAAGATAGAGCCTCTTTCTCTCTTCTGTAATTGGGTGTAGGACACATATTTCACGGAAAAGACATTAATATGAAATTAGCATTTATTTTAGGTAACAGCACCCACCGATGCCGAGCTGTAATTCCTTCCTTAGTGTCAGTCAGAGTCGTAGCTTTGGGAGCTCAGTCATCCTGACACCATATTGCGCATTCACTTTCAAATTCGGCACCCTATTGCACATTCTATTCGCATTGGTGCCATATTGCACATTGTGCCTTCACACTGTGCATTCAGATTCAAATTTGGCACCATATTGCAGGTTCACATTGAACATTTGCATTCAAATTTAGCACCATGTTGCACATACATTCACATCAGCACTATATTGCACATTTCACATTCACATATGCATTCATATTTGGCACCATATTGCACATAGATTCTACATTCATATTTGCACTGCATTCACTCTGCACACACTACATTTGCATTCAAATCTGGCTCCATATTGCATGTTGCACATTTGCATTGAGATTCGGCACCATATTATACATATTACATGCACATTCACATTTGCCATCATATTACACTCTAATTTAGCACCATATTGTACATCGGATGGTCGAATTCACATTTGACAGCATACTGCACATTCACATTGTGCACTGACATTCACATCTGGCACCTGACATCGGGGTGAATGTGAGGCATAATTGTAAAGCGCTTTGAGCGTCTGATGCAGATGGAAAAGCGCTATATAAATGCAGTCCATTTACATTTACCATATTGCACATTTATTCAAATTTAGCACCATACTTCATATTGATTGATTACATGGGAGTATATTGTAAGACATTCCACTGTGAAAATGTCTTACAATAAAATTTGAATGTGTATGTACAATATGGTGCCACATTATTGCTCTGCTGGTAATTTTTGGTTTAAACCCATCAAAAAATATTACACATAGAGATTACACAAGTTAGGCTTTTTGACACTTTGAATCAAATGAACAGTTTTGTCTGAAAATGATTCACTATTTCGAAATATTTTTAAAAAACAAATGAAACACTCAAAAACTTCATTGTTTTGAAGCACTAAAGTAAAAAAAAAAAAACACCTCAGAAAATGTTTGTGCTTTTAGAAAAGGTCAAAACACTAAATGAAACAATTTTAAAATGTTTAGTTTTAAATGTTCAAAAGATCACATGAACAATTGCTTTAAGAAGAAATTAATCTGTTTGTTAAAATGCTTAAACCCACAAAGTGAAGCAGCTGCTTTATAAAAGAATGCACAGTTTTGAACCACTAAAAAAATAAATAATTGCTTCACTAAAGATTCACTGTTTTAAGTGCTCAAAACAGCAGTTAAACAGTTACTTCTTTATTACTTGTTCAAATTGCTTCAGGATGTAACTGACTGTTTCAAAAACCTAGAAAAGTTAAATGAACCTGTTCCTTCTGAAAATCATTTATGTTTTGAAGTGCTCAAAATATTACATGAAACTATTTCCTTTAACGAGTTACTGATTTGAAACAAACAAACAAAAAAAAAGATAATGTGGTCCAGGAAATGAATCACTGTTTGGAAATGTCTGTAAAAAGAAAAAAAAAAGAAGCTATTACTAAAAGCTATTATTTATTTTATTTAATTGCACTGTGAACAATTCTATATGAAGCCGGATCTGTTGACGTATTTTTCGTGAGAGAATAAACACACATCATGTCTTGATGTGAAGTTGAGATGGAAGTTTCTTTGTGTCAGTGAATTTTTTTTGTGTGTGTTTTTGATTGAAAATGTGCAACACGAACAGATCTGAGAGAGGAGAACATCTGCAGGATTGGGTGTGGGCATCAACGTCAGAGGGATTATGGGTGAAAAGGTCTTGCTTTTAATTGCTGCTTTGGAGCTGTGGCTGTCCTTGTGGGACACAAAAGGCCCGTCAGACACGCTTCAGTGGCTTAGACTTGTGAATATTTGCCCAACCAGTGGAATGTCCCGCTTTCTGTTCTTCTCTCTTACAAGAATCAGCTTCTTTTTTTTTTTTGCTGGGGTGTGTGGATCACCTGTGGCTCCACCAAGACTCATGCATGCATATCTGTTGAGCGACACCTGTGGAGGAGGTTTTTGCCATCTTCCTCCCCACCCCATAGTATAATGACCAAAAAAGAAATGACAAAGAGGGAGGATGTGTCATTTTTTTTTTTTTTACTTTCTTTGTTCAGTTCTTGCTGATGAAACAAGCAGCACGCAATACTGGAACATGTCAGTGCAATTCTAAAGCTGTGTTCACATTATTAGGACAAACCGTATTTATTTGTATATCTCCTGTTGTTTTGTATCTGGTGCACTGTGACAGACCTGTGCAAAGGAATTTGACATGCACTGCAGAGGCACGCTGCACCTAAAGTTCATATTTTCTGAACCCTGTGTGAATGCATTGACCTTTGTATGTCAGTGAGTACAGAATAGGCCAAATGTGCTTACAATGGATGCTTGGGGAGCTACGACCACTACCTTTGCACCACCCAACTTTTTTAGGTTCCTTAGATGACCCAAAACACAATCAGGATGTTCCAAAAAATAAAAACTGGCCTCAAGCCAGTTGTCCAAGATGGCCACCAAAATGGGGTTTTTCCTCACTAAAACACCTTTAAACAACATTTAAACAACTTCCTACTATGTATTTTAATGATAAGGGTCTACTGGCAACTACTTTGGACGCCATTTTGAGTCTTAAACCCATGAATGAATTTAGTTTAGGCACAAATGAGTTTGCTGTGACCTGTAATGGTTTTCCCATTGAATGTCTGTGATATTTAAGTTGTTTATATGTTGTTTAAAGGTGTTTTAGTGAAAAATCCCATTTTGGTGGCCATCTTGGACATCCTGATTGGGTTTTGGGGTCATCTAAGGAACCTGAAAAAGTTGGTTTGGTTTAGTCCTGGTGGGGGGTGCAAAGATAGTGGTCGTAGCTCCCCTAGAAGGAGAAGTAATAATAATAATAAAGCCAGGTGAATTTGTTGCTGAGCAGTATTGTGCAGCAACAAATTAGTTTCCTGTTGAGATCAGTGCAAACAAGAGCAATATTCAAATATTCAAAAGGTTTGAATTTGTGCAAGTTATAATCTACTGTAGCAATTTTCATCACAATTCATAAAAGCCTTTAGGCATTATTGCATACATTATAGCTATTATTGAGGCTCAGCACCCTGATGTTTACATTTGGAGCTGAAGCGTGTCCATCATCAAAGTCTTAGTGAGGTGACCTTGTGCACCAAGTTTGTCCTTGATACATGAGTGATTCTTAGACTACGGGTACTTATTATGTCCTTTGATCATATTGTATGAAAAACAGAAAAAAGGGGAAATGTCACACTTTTATAGTTATCTTTACAATGAAAGTGTGTTAAGAAATTTGTTCTAGTAGTCTATGATGACTTTTTCACCTTTTTTCAGCATCATTATATGCAAATATTGCCGTTTTGTGCTTGTCCCACACCCAGACTTTTGATCTTCAATGATAAAAATGAATGGTAAAAAAACGTTTTTTTTTTCTAATGTTTTAAAATATCTCTGAATAAAATATCAGTAAAATAATCAAAACATAATTGGGGTATTCAATGTCATACAACTGTTGTGATTTTTTAAACAAAATGTAGTTGTCCCACACTATTGCCGTAATTTCCACCACAACACTGTAATGTCCCTTTAAACAGTTTGTATGAAAGATTGTTTGGGTAGTTTCTATGGAGATAAACAGTGACATCAGAGCACATGTATATAGCGCCAAATCACAACAAACAGTTGCCCCAAGGCGCTTTATATTGTAAGGCAATGGTGTGGTGGAAATTACATTTACAAGGCCAGTAGTGCCCGTAGTTAAAGAATCACCCACATATAGCCTTTCTTAAGATATTGCATGCACAAGGTTGCTTGGAATTCACTAATTCTCGACATGAGCTGCACAGAAAAGTTGTTATACTGCCAAAGACGTTGCTGGTATAGCAATTTGTCGATACTTCAATTGTAGTGCAAAAACATTACGAGGTGAATGCACGTTACCTTGATAGCATATCCTTGTACTTTTGTAGTTTCAGCAGTCGTGTTTCACAACTGCTGTTGAATGTAACATATAAATGAAGCTCTGGCTTCACCGCAGTGCTGAAAAGTTAATCGTTGGTTCCCATCACGCTAACATCTTTGCGCTAATTGGTCACAGTATTGGGACTGGTGCCAGAACACGCGCCGAATCTCGAAGCTAAAGACTGACTGTTAGCATTCATACTAAGTTGCAGCTAACACACAACTGTTAACAATTAACCCACTCGCCTGTTCTATCTAACAAAAGCACATGTTAAAAACTCATACAGTGATATTTGTGATGATATCTGTGCTTGTAAGAGGAAACTGTCTTTGGTTGGGGGTGACAGTTACACGTGTACTCATGTGGGAATGATTATGGAACAAACTCTTGTTTAATTTTGTTTTGATTGGTAGGGGAGTAATTGCATTGTTTTTGTCACCCCCCCCCCCCCCCCCCCCCCCCCCACCTTTTTTTTCTTTGGTAAGCCGGGAATTGCTTACAGATGTTGTCGGGTCAGAATGGATGACAGACTCTGGTTTTACAGGGGGTTGGGGAAAAACAAACAAAGCGCGTAGTGTTTGTCTGAAGTTTACCCCCCCTCACCCCACCCTACCACCACCACCTTCCTTGGGGAGTTTGTAAAAAATCAGCCACTGCCTTCTCTTGTAGTTTCTGCGTGTTTGCATTATGGGTGACTTTACCGCTGGCCTTTGTATCCGTGCATGTTTATACGCTGGAGGACAATTAAATAGCACAGTTGGGTAATTAGCAGGACCTAATTGGAAAGAAAATGTTCGTCAGACTAAATATTTCCAGTAATTATCCTTGAATTATAGAGTCTTAAGTAAAGGCTTTGTATTTGGACCGAATGAAGCTGAGCTGTAGTTTGTGTAAATGAGTGACTGGCATGATCACCATTTTGGTTGAATGGCGTCTCCACCATCAGGACCTCCGTGACCTACATAGAGTTGAGTTTGTAGACAGCCTCTGAGGTGCTGAACCGAGCCGCATGTCTGCTAGACTGTTGGCTGAACCCCTTCTAAACCCACAGACAGTATTAACTTAAACCACCTTTATTCTTTGAAAGAAAAATTGCCCGGCGCTATGATATTCCCAAAAGGGCCTTCAAACAACCCTTGTTTTTTCAGGACTGTGAATGCTTCTCTCTCTCTCTCTGTGGTATCCCCTTAAGATTTCTTCTTTCTCTTTGGAAAGACTGCGAGAGCAGGATTATCAGTGTATCCACAAGCCTTTACTTCTATTCTGCCATATAAAACCAAGTCAGGATGTCCTGTCTTAATCTGTTTTTAGAGTTGTGTTTTTTGGACAAGAAGTCAGACGTTTAGTGTGACACATTTGAAAACAAGGCATTAACATTTTTGGCGAACCTCAACTTGTTCTGAGTTCAAATAAAACACAGCGAGCCGGTGGATTGACCCACTGCCTGCTCTTGGCTTCTACAAATGAGCAGATTGGCTCTGAAGTTTCCCTCACAAGGCTCACAGCGTTGATGTCTTATTTTCTCCAAGTGTTCATGTGAGAAATCAGCTCTTTTAAAATGGTACAAACAGCTTTGCAGCAGTTCAGACAGAATGCTGGAGTCCCATGTTGCTGGATGACCTGCATCCACTGCTTCACTCATATAAATCATCCAGCTCAATCATATTTATGGATCGAAGGACAGTTGACCCACAACATCCAATCATGTTCACCTACCAGTTCAGTGTGAGCTAAGTTTAAACCACTAGTTTCAAGTGCAGTAGTTCTTGCCCATTCTCCATGTAATGTGGAGTTGTATCAGACAAGGCATTCAGTGTTAAATTTGTGCCACATCAACATGCAGATCTGATATGGATCTGCTGTGGCGACCCCTTTTAAAAAAGGGAGAAAGTGAAAGAAAAAGAAGAAGAACAGCAGTCCAAATCTGTTCTAGGACGGGTGCCGATGCTTATCCCTGGATTCTGTAACATAAAGCGGATGAGAGTATTTGACTGTCATCGATGCCAGTCCAATTCAGGTTACTTCCCTAGCCAAGGCCGGTATCGCTGACTGAACGATCCCCCCCTAAAAATCGGTCCCCCTGCCTTCACTGCGCATGTGTAATTTCAGAGCGTCAGCAGCGATTCATCGATTATCGCCTCGTTTCTGCTTAAAACTGCACTCCAGTCATCATCTGTCTCAGGTATCTGAAGCTTTTACACAACAATCATTTCCACATAAATTCAGCATTATTTCATAATACTAAAAGACGGGGGTGCGATCTGAGCACCACAGCAGCACGTCCAAGTCTGACTCTACATCCAAAGCAATCAAAGGGAATAATGTGATTATTAATCATCAGATGACAAAGTAAAACTTCTTAAATCATTCTAAAGTCAGGTGTAAGCAGAAAACGAGGCGATAATCGATGAATCGCTGCAGACGCTCCAAAAATGATGCATGTGCAGTGAAGGCAGGGGGAACTGATTTTTAGGAGGGACTGTTCGGTCGGTGACACAGATACCCATTTACAGCAGGGTGGACTGGGACAGTGCAGATAAAGTGCTTTGTCCAAAGACACAAATGGGTAGCATGGATGGGAATCGAACAAAGGTCTACATATTGGTAGTCAAACTCCTCCGCTGGGCTCTCCATAAGTGTTGCTGTGACAGGTGTGACAACTGCCTCCATCCATCCTCAACCTTAGATAATTCAAACTAAAGTACGTAGTTTGTTTACTACAGCAGTCCATTAATCAAAAGTTTGTTGAAGCCGCGTTCTCACTTTAACAGTTATGCACATGGTTCAAAACTTTGTTCTTTCCTTGGAAAACCTTCAAAGGTCTGGATATTCTGTCATTGTGCCATTGTCTTGTTTTATCCAAAGCTGAATTTTCAACTTTTGACAAACTTTGCTGACTTTGTTGTACATGCTGTGACATCACTAGGAGGTATTCTGTAAGCCCTACGATTATGCTAACATTTTTCTATGGGTGTACTAGGCATAGATCTCATGATACAATCTTTGGACACTGCACAATCTGACCGCATACCCTTCCACCCCGTAAAGTCCAGTCCAGTCTGGGAGCTTGTGCTAGTGTCATTCTTCGCTACAGCCATAACACCACACAACCACCTTCGGTCCTAGATGGCAGTAACCCAGGCAGACAACCGATCTTCGTCCACATCTCTAAAGTAACCATCTGTCTCCTGCTGCCAGGGGAAATGTGGACATCTATGGTAAAAATATTTGATTTTTGAAGCAGACTAGTAAATGTAGGAAGAAGAAGACAACAAGCCTGGCTTGTTGCATCATCACACCGGGCAACAGACTGGAGCAATATATCATCAAATGGCATGCCAGATGACATTTGTGGGCAAACGTGATCTTCACATGCTGTTTTACGAGTTACACACCAAGGTCAGTAAGCACCAAAGTTTTCTTTGGGGAGAGGCAGAATCCCAAACCTGCTGACCTTTTGGGCATAACACTTATTCTTTGGCTCCACAAAAGTATGGTTTGATGCTCTTCAGACTCTTTGGGAGGTCTTTTGCAGACGTAGATCCCTCAAAAAGCACATCTACAAATGGTCAATGACCTGATGCGTATGTCTGTCAAATCTCTACGTCCTTCATTCATTTGTATTTACCTGTCTTCCTCGCGTTCTTTCCCACCAGTTGTCCTGTCTCCATGAGGTGCTGAGGAATGAACAATCGCCATGGAAACCCAGTCTCAGGCCAGTTCTGCAGCTGAAAAGAAAAAGAGGGTGGAAACCATAGTGGCGACCAAGGGCTCATCTGTACGCAATGACATCAGCGAGAAGGCCGTGGCCTCCAGCACCACCTCAAATGGTATGTGTCACCTCTAACTGCACACTCAGCCACAGTAGTTACTTCATGGAAATAGAATCGTTGTCTCTTGTGACTCTGGTAGAATGTTGAAGGTAACATAAGTGAATCCTTAAGGAGCAGACTGGGAAAAGCTAGAAGTCAAGGCACAGATCTTACGTGGTCGCTCACACGGACCAGATCATGCTGATACCTTTGCAGGAGAACCGAGTCTTTAGGGTCCTGGTACTTTACTGTATGGTTATAAGACACGGAACAGTATGGCGACAAGGGGATGTCTTTAGTACTAGATTTCATCAGAAGATTTCATCAGAAGATGGGTACTGCTGGAATGGCTTTGTGTCCAACAAGTAGTTACTTGGGGGCACTCAGATAAAGAGTGTCACTTGCATTGTGAAGAAACCTTGGCTGTGACATTTTGACCATATTATGCGTTTCTCTGGGCATGATCTAGCATGCAAGTGCCTCAGCGTTGAGAACCTGTCGTTGGTCTATGTTGCACTGGCTTGCTGTTTCCTCATGATAGAAAACATCAACACTATGCGTGGCCACGCCTCATATTAAGATGACTACGCTCATTGGCACACAGATAAGTGCAGGTATATTTGCTACTGAAAGAAGGCATCCAGACGATTGCAGTGCCTGGTCAGTGCTAACTTTTTTTTTTTACATTGCTTAAAGTCATCATGTGACATCACTGACATCCGACATTGACATTAGTTAGGCTCAGGTAGTTCCTGAGATATTGTCATTAATGCATTTTAGACAATGATTTCTAATTTGACCTCGATCTATGACTTTGCTGCTAGAGGATGGCCCACTAAGCCCAACAAGTTTGATTGAAATTGCTCTTTGTGTTTTGAAGATATCGGAGAGACAGACAAACAGACAGACATGGGGAGGTGATGGTCTCGTGGTTAAGGCTTTGGGCTTGAGACCAGAAGATCCTCAGTTCAAATCCCAGCCTGACTGGAAAATCACTAAGGTCCTTAATCAATCAATCAATCAATTTTTTTTATATAGCGCCAAATCACAACAAACAGTTGCCCCAAGGCGCTTTATATTGTAAGGCAAGGCCATACAATAATATGTAAAACCCCAACGGTCAAAACGACCCCCTGTGAGCAAGCACTTGGCTACAGTGGGAAGGAAAAACTCCCTTTTAACAGGAAGAAACCTCCAGCAGAACCAGGCTCAGGGAGGGGCAGTCTTCTGCTGGGACTGGTTGGGGCTGAGGGAGAGAACCAGGAAAAAGACATGCTGTGGAGGGGAGCAGAGATCGATCACTAATGATTAAATGCAGAGTGGTGCATACAGAGCAAAAAGAGAAAGAAACAGTGCATCATGGGAACCCCCCAGCAGTCTACGTCTATAGCAGCATAACTAAGGGATGGTTCAGGGTCACCTGATCCAGCCCTAACTATAAGCTTTAGCAAAAAGGAAAGTTTTAAGCCTAATCTTAAAAGTAGAGAGGGTGTCTGTCTCCCTGATATGAATTGGGAGCTGGTTCCACAGGAGAGGAGCCTGAAAGCTGAAGGCTCTGCCTCCCATTCTACTCTTACAAACCCTAGGAACTACAAGTAAGCCTGCAGTCTGAGAGCGAAGCGCTCTATTGGGGTGATATGGTACTATGAGGTCCCTAAGATAAGATGGGACCTGATTATTCAAAACCTTATAAGTAAGAAGAAGAATTTTAAATTCTATTCTAGAATTAACAGGAAGCCAATGAAGAGAGGCCAATATGGGTGAGATATGCTCTCTCCTTCTAGTCCCTGTCAGTACTCTAGCTGCAGCATTTTGAATTAACTGAAGGCTTTTTAGGGAACTTTTAGGACAACCTGATAATAATGAATTACAATAGTCCAGCCTAGAGGAAATAAATGCATGAATTAGTTTTTCAGCATCACTCTGAGACAAGACCTTTCTGATTTTAGAGATATTGCGTAAATGCAAAAAAGCAGTCCTACATATTGTTTAATATGCGCTTTGAATGACATATCCTGATCAAAAATGACTCCAAGATTTCTCACAGTATTACTAGAGGTCAGGGTAATGCCATCCAGAGTAAGGATCTGGTTAGACACCATGTTTCTAAGATTTGTGGGGCCAAGTACAATAACTTCAGCTTAGAACCGCATGTTTAGCGAAATGCCAACAATAACTTCAGTTTTATCTGAGTTTAAAAGCAAGAAATTAGAGGTCATCCATGTCTTTATGTCTGTAAGACAATCCTGCAGTTTAGCTAATTGGTGTGTGTCCTCTGGCTTCATGGATAGATAAAGCTGGGTATCATCTGCGTAACAATGAAAATTTAAGCAATACCGTCTAATAATACTGCCTAAGGGAAGCATGTATAAAGTGAATAAAATTGGTCCTAGCACAGAACCTTGTGGAACTCCATAATTAACTTTAGTCTGTGAAGAAGATTCCCCATTTACATGAACAAATTGTAATCTATTAGACAAATATGATTCAAACCACCGCAGCGCAGTGCCTTTAATACCTATGGCATGCTCTAATCTCTGTAATAAAATTTTATGGTCAACAGTATCAAAAGCAGCACCGAGGTCTAACAGAACAAGCACAGAGATGAGTCCACTGTCCGAGGCCATAAGAAGATCATTTGTAACCTTCACTAATGCTGTTTCTGTACTATGATGAATTCTAAAACCTGACTGAAACTCTTCAAATAGACCATTCCTCTGCAGATGATCAGTTAGCTGTTTTACAACTACCCTTTCAAGAATTTTTGAGAGAAAAGGAAGGTTGGAGATTGGCCTATAATTAGCTAAGATAGCTGGGTCAAGTGATGGCTTTTTAAGTAATGGTTTAATTACTGCCACCTTAAAAGCCTGTGGTACATAGCCAACTAACAAAGATAGATTGATCATATTTAAGATCGAAGCATTAAATAATGGTAGGGCTTCCTTGAGCAGCCTGGTAGGAATGGGGTCTAATAAACATGTTGATGGTTTGGATGAAGTAACTAATGAAAATAACTCAGACAGAACAATCGGAGAGAAAGAGTCTAACCAAATACCGGCATCACTGAAAGCAGCCAAAGATAACGATACGTCTTTGGGATGGTTATGAGTAATTTTTTCTCTAATAGTTAAAATTTTGTTAGCAAAGAAAGTCATGAAGTCATTACTAGTTAAAGTTAATGGAATACTCAGCTCAATAGAGCTCTGACTCTTTGTCAGCCTGGCTACAGTGCTGAAAAGAAACCTGGGGTTGTTCTTATTTTCTTCAATTAGTGATGAGTAGAAAGATGTCCTAGCTTTACGGAGGGCTTTTTTATAGAGCAACAGACTCTTTTTCCAGGCTAAGTGAAGATCTTCTAAATTAGTGAGATGCCATTTCCTCTCCAACTTACGGGTTATCTGCTTTAAGCTACGAGTTTGTGAGTTATACCACGGAGTCAGGCACTTCTGATTTAAAGCTCTCTTTTTTAGAGGAGCTACAGCATCCAGAGTTGTCTTCAATGAGGATGTAAAACTATTGACGAGATACTCTATCTCACTTACAGAGTTTAGGTAGCTACTCTGCACTGTGTTGGTATATGGCATTAGAGAACATAAAGAAGGAATCATATCCTTAAACCTAGTTACAGCGCTTTCTGAAAGACATCTAGTGTAATGAAACTTATTCCCCACTGCTGGGTAGTCCATCAGAGTAAATGTAAATGTTATTAAGAAATGATCAGACAGAAGGGAGTTTTCAGGGAATACTGTTAAGTCTTCTATTTCCATACCATAAGTCAGAACAAGATCTAAGATATGATTAAAGTGGTGGGTGGACTCATTTACTTTTTGAGCAAAGCCAATAGAGTCTAATAATAGATTAAATGCAGTGTTGAGGCTGTCATTCTCAGCATCTGTGTGGATGTTAAAATCGCCCACTATAATTATCTTATCTGAGCTAAGCACTAAGTCAGACAAAAGGTCTGAAAATTCACAGAGAAACTCACAGTAACGACCAGGTGGACGATAGATAATAACAAATAAAACTGTTTTTTGGGACTTCCAATTTGGATGGACAAGACTAAGAGTCAAGCTTTCAAATGAATTAAAGCTCTGTCTGGGTTTTTGATTAATTAATAAGCTGGAATGGAAGATTGCTGCTAATCCTCCGCCCCGGCCCGTGCTACGAGCATTCTGACAGTTAGTGTGACTCGGGGGTGTTGACTCATTTAAACTAATATATTCATCCTGCTGTAACCAGGTTTCTGTAAGGCAGAATAAATCAATATGTTGATCAATTATTATATCATTTACCAACAGGGACTTAGAAGAGAGAGACCTAATGTTTAATAGACCACATTTAACTGTTTTAGTCTGTGGTGCAGTTGAAGGTGCTATATTATTTTTTCTTTTTGAATTTTTATGCTTAAATAGATTTTTGCTGATTATTGGTAGTCTGGGAGCAGGCACCGTCTCTACGGGGATGGGGTAATGAGGGGATGGCAGGGGGAGAGAAGCTGCAGAGAGGTGTGTAAGACTACAACTCTGCTTCCTGGACCCAACCCTTTATAGTCACGGTTTGGAGGATTTAAGAAAATTGGCCAGATTTCTAGAAATGAGAGCTGCTCCATCCAAAGTGGGATGGATGCCGTCTCTCCTAACAAGACCAGGTTTTCCCCAGAAGCTTTGCCAATTATCTATGAAGCCCACCTCATTTGTTGGACACCACTCAGACAGCCAGCAATTCAAGGAGAACATGCGGCTAAACGTCACTCCCGGTCTGATTGGGGAGGGGCCCAGAGAAAACTACAGAGTCCGACATTGTTTTTGCAAAGTTACACACCGATTTAATGTTAATTTTAGTGACCTCCGATTGGCGTAACCGGGTGTCATTACTGCCGACGTGAATTACAATCTTACCAAATTTACGCTTAGCATTAGCCAGCAGTTTCAAATTTCCTTCAATGTTGCCTGCTCTGGCCCCCGGAAGACAATTGACTATGGTTGCTGGTGTCGCTAACTTCACATTTCGCAAAACAGAGTCGCCAATAACCAGAGTTTGATCCTCGGCGGGTGTGTCGTCGACTGGGGAAAAACGGTTAGAGATGTGAACGGGTTGGCGGTGTACACGGGGCTTCTGTTTAGGGCTACGCTTCCTCCTCACAGTCACCCAGTCAGCCTGCTTTCCCGGCTGCTCGGGATCTGCCAGGGGGTAACTAACGGCGGCTAAGCTACCTTGGTCCGCACCGACTACAGGGGCCTGGCTAGCTGTAGAATTTTCCACGGTGCGGAGCCGAGTCTCCAATTCGCTCAGCCTGGCCTCCAAAGCTACGAATAAGCTACACTTATTACAAGTACCGTTACTGCTAAAGGAGGCCGAGGAATAACTAAACATTTCACACCCAGAGCAGAAAAGTGCGGGAGAGACAGGAGAAGCCGCCATGCTAAATCGGCTAAGAGCTAGTAGCTACGCTAAGCTAGCGGATTCCTAAAAACACGCAAAGTGAATAATGTGTAAATAATTTAGAGGTGATTCAGCAGAAGGAGTGCTTTAGTTAAGGCACGTAAAGATTACACTGGGAAACAAATCGTAATCTAGATAACTAGATCAATCTAACTGCGCAGATTAAACAGCTAACAGATACAGAAAAACACCGCTGTGCTCCGGAACAGGAAGTGATACAATACCGCAGTGAGAGCCAACCACCAGTAGAGGCAAGCAAGTAATGTTTCAATTAATCATTAATCCCTGAGTTGTTCCCGGTGTGTAGTGAGCGCCTTGTATGGCAGCACCCTCACATCAGGGTGAATGTGAGGCATTATTGTAAAGTGCTTTGAGCGTCTGATGCAGATGGAAAAGCACTATATAAATGCAGACCATTTACTATTTACATTTACATGCAATAGCTTCTTTCCACTTTGTGGTGAGGCCAAGAAAAAAAAGCTAGCACAAGGCAAAATTCAGACTTACAGTAACTATGATTTAATTAATCACCTATTCCATAGTTGATTTAATTATTTCAAGTTTAGTCAGACTAGATGATGCCCGCAATACTTTGAAACTTGCATTTCGGAAAAGATGTTTGTGCAGCCTGAAGTTATCAAACACAAAGATCCCCATCCCTCTTGGATACATACACAAATATTCTAAGTAGTTTTTATGCACTCACTGGTATCAGTATTGGGAGATGGAGTTTGCTCAGGGCATCGCTTTAGTTTTATCCTCAGATTTCAGGCTTTCATCATATTTATGGTTTAATGGAGTGAAACCATTACAGACTTGAAAAGTGTCGTCGAACATTTCGTTGTCCGGAGGCCTTCCAGATGTCTTTGAACTTGACAGAGAAGACTGGAGTTAGAGCCAAAAGTCTATTGGGAACCATGGAATGCTTTTGGTGCCCACATTCATTACACTGCCTAAAAAGTGGTTTACGTTTATATCCTACTCTCATGGCGCATAATGCGCCATATGCCGAAAGCGCCGGATTCAAACCTTTGTCATGTTTACATAGAAACGTCTTCAACACTTGCTATTAAAAGTGACACGGAGCTTACAGTTCATTCAGCTTGTCGTCATTCAGCCTTTTACTCTCATTCAGATTCCGGAATGAGACATAGTAGATAGTGAACGTTTTGTCCTCTCTCACTGGAACGCCTCGGCGCGTTGAGCTAAAGCCATAACAAAATCAGAGCTGAAGTCACCACGTTCTAAGCTGCAGCTGCGCTCATTAGCAGTGAGACCATGTGGAAGGTTTTGGGGTGTTGACTTTAGGGGGTGGAGCCAGTCACTGAGAGCGCTCAGTTGGACTTTTTGCTTAAAGATGTCAAATCTAATCGTGCAGTCGTAACCAGCAGTAAGTAGGTTTGCGTTACGGCTGCAAGCGGAGGCAGCGGGTAAGGTAATGCATCCTGATGCAAACCTGAGAACACTCTTACTCATTCCCAGATGGCTGACACTATTTATTAATTATAGGGGCAGCAGGGAAGGAAGTTTTGTCGTGGAAAAAGCATGGATGTAATTTGGCTCAGTGATTGTGGATTTTTCTTTGCAATGTGCCAGTAATTATGGCTCTGAACAGCAGGTTTGTCTTGAAATCTTTGGTGCAGAGCCAGTTTTAGGAGCACAACGGTGCAAGAAAAATAATACCAAAAGGTTTCAAAGCAAGCAAATGAAAAAAAAAAAAAAAATCAGATGTAGACGTTCATGTAAAGTGCAACATGCCAGTTGTTTAAATTTGGGGTTGGTGGGTTTTCAGATTTCCAAGGATTTCCAATGTAAAACCTGTGCCAAATCCGCATGCAGATCCAAGGTGGATCTGCATGCGGATTTGGCACATTTGGATTTTATCACTTTCTTTTTTTGGAAACAGGGCATCTGTTTTTCTCTCTCTTTTAGAATCATAAGATAGCCTACACATTCTTTGTGTGCTTATAATTGCAGCACATTCCCAAATTGCACCCCCCCCAGAACTCATAACCTCTTATCAGGTGAAACTCTACACTCAACTCAACTTTAACCTCCGTAGCCCCTGGTCCACCGCCTCCATCCAAACAAAAGGTAATTGTGAGCAGCTGTGGAACCTCGGCGACTGGTGCTCTGCAGGATCCCCCCCCACGTTATCCGGTGTAGTGGCCCCTGATCGCAGCACAACAGAAACCCGGTGGTGTGTCCAGTGTACTATAAGTTGTGTAAAGTGGAAAATGAGCAGGTGGATGATAACTGGTAGATCTTCTTTCCGATCATCTTGACATCTAAGGAGTAAAACTTTGAATCTGTTTTGATCGTGTGGTGCAGCCTCATTTAAAGGGGTCATATTATCAACCTCAACATCCTAACACACCTCACCTGGGGCCTCATTTATAAACTGTGTGTATTCACAAAAACCATGTGTATGCGTTTTTCCCCCAACACATGAATTGGTGTTTATGTATAAAAGAAGAATTTGAACCTTGTTGGTGATTTTGTCCCCATGTCTTATAATTTATTATATCCGCCAAGGACGTAATAAAATAATAGGCATTTATTACCTCCGCCAAGGAGGTTATGTTTTCACCTGCGTTTGTCTGTCTGCCTGTTAACAGGATAACTCAGAATGTTTTGAACGCGTTTGAACCAAATTTGGTGGAATAATGGGAAATATGTCCAAGATCAATTAATTAAATATTTGGTGATCATCCGGATTACACTCTGGAATATAGCATAATGTATTAGTTTGCCCTTTTGTGAATCCACATCCTTTGCTATTGATATGTGGCGTGGCGGAGGGCTTGCGCTGTACCAAGTGCCCTTCTAGTTTATTTGTTTATTTATTTGTCTATCTGACTGTTAGCAAGATTACCTCAAAACTACTGCACAGATTTTGATGAAAGTTTCACCACATATAGATATTAGACCAAGGAAGACTCCATTAAATTTTGGAGGTGATCTGGATCCAGATTCTGGATTGAGTTTCACTTTCTATATGCTTTGAAGGATTACTGTTAGCAGGATTATGTCAAAACTATTGCACAGATTTTAACGGGATTTTCAATACAGATACATATTAGGCCATGGAAGACTGCATTAAATTTGGGAGGTGATCTGGATCCAGATCCGGATTCTGGATCAAGATTTCACTTTATATATGCTGTGAAGGTACTTCGAGGATCTCCTCAATCCCATCGTCACGTCTTCCGAAGAGGAAGCAGAGACTGGGGACTTGGAGGCGGACTCATCCATTACCCAGGCTGAAGTCACCAAGGTGGTTAGAAAGCTCCTTGGTGGCAAGGCTCCTGGGGTGGATGAAATCCGTCCTGAGTACCTTAAGTCTCTGGATGTTGTGGGGCTGTCTTGGCTGATACGCCTCTGCAGCATCGCGTGGCGATCTGGGACAGTGCCTCTGGATTGGCAGACCGGGGTGGTGGTCCCTCTGTTTAAGAAGGGGGACCGGAGGGTGTGTTCCAACTATAGGGGGATCACACTCCTCAGCCTCCCCGGTAAGATCTATTCCAGAGTACTGGAGAGGAGAATTCGACCGATGGTCGAACCTCGGATTCAGGAGGAGCAGTGTGGTTTTCGTCCTGGTCGCGGCACACTGGACCAGCTCTACACGCTCCATCGGGTGCTCGAGGGTTCATGGGAGTTTGCCCAACCAGTCCACATGTGTTTTGTGGATCTGGAGAAGGCATTCGACCGTGTCCCTCGGGGCACCCTGTGGGGAGTGCTCCGGGAGTACGGGGTCCAGGGTCCTTTGCTAAGGGCTATCCGGTCCCTGTACGACCGCAGCAGGAGCTTGGTTCGCATTGCCGGTAGTAAGTCAAACCTGTTTCCAGTGCACGTTGGCCTCCGCCAGGGCTGCCCTTTGTCACCGGTTCTGTTCATTATTTTTATGGACAGAATTTCTAGGCGCAGCCAGGGTGTAGAGGGGGTCTGGTTTGGGAACCACAGAATCTCGTCTCTGCTGTTTGCGGACGATGTGGTTCTGTTGGCTTCGTCAAATCAGGACCTTCAGCGTGCACTGGGGCGGTTTGCAGCCGAGTGTGAAGCGTCCGGGATGAAAATCAGCACCTCCAAATCTGAGGCCATGGTTCTCGAACGGAAAAAGGTGCTTTGCCCTCTTCAGGTCGGTGGAGTGTCCTTGCCTCAAGTGGAGGAGTTTAAGTATCTCGGGGTCTTGTTCACGAGTGAGGGATGGATGGAGCGTGAGATCGATAGACGGATAGGTGCAGCATCTGCAGTGATGCGGTCGCTGTATCGGACCGTCGTGGTGAAGAGAGAGCTGAGTAGGGGGGCAAAGCTCTCGATTTACCGATCGATCTACATTCCGATCCTCACCTATGGTCATGAGATTTGGTCATGAAAGAACGAGATCGCGAGTACAAGCGGCCGAGATGAGTTTCCTCTGCAGGGTGGCTGGGCGCTCCCTTAGAGATAGGGTGAGGAGCTCGGTCACTCGGGAGGAGCTCGGAGTCGAGCCGCTGCTCCTCCACGTCGAAAGGAGTCAGTTGAGGTGGCTCGGGCATCTTTTCCGGATGCCCCCGGACGCCTCGCTGGAGAGGTATTCCGGGCACGTCCCACTGGGAGGAGGCCCCGGGGAAGACCCAGGACACGCTGGAGGGACTACATCTCTCGGCTGGCTTGGGAACGCCTTGGGGTTCCCCCGGAGGAGCTGGAGGAGGTGTGTATGGATCGGGAGGTCTGGGCGGCTTTGCTTGGGCTGCTGCCCCCGCGACCCGACTCCGGATAAAGCGGAAGAAAATGGATGGATGGATGGATGGATGGATGGATGGATATGCTGTGAAGGATTACGTCAAAACTAATTCATGGATTCTCACTAAATTAGCACTAGAGATAGACATTAGGGCATGGAAGACTCCACTGAATTTTGGAGGTGATCCGGATCCAGATTGGCGGACGTCAGAAATCTCTGATTGCTCTTGTTTGGTGGTGTGTCTACATCCACTCATGGCTAAAGATGGGAGTGGACATTAGGCACATGCATACACATGCAATTTTAGTTTTTTTAATACAGTGATTGAGATTTATAAAAGTGAATCATGCATACATACGACTAAATCTGAAAATGCATCTATGCATGTTCCAGCCTGAGGGCATCCACTCTGTATTTTCAGTATTTTGCCCCATATATAAAATATATTAAAGTCTGTAGCCAAAAGTACTACAAGCACTGAAGTGATACATGAAAAACATAACAATTTTTAGGTTTTGAAGAATTCACCTGATCTTTAGAAATTGTCCTTAGGTCTGCGTGTGGGTGTGTCTGTGTTTGTTTGTCTGTTTGTGGCCCTGTGACGGACTGGTGTCCTGTCCTGGGTGTATCCCGCCTCACGCCCTATGACTGCTGGGATAGGCTCCAGCCCCCCGCGACCCTTGATTGGACTAAGCGGTAGAAGATGGATGGAATTCACCTGCCTATCACTTTCTTTTTTTGGAAACAGGGCATCTGTTTCTCTCTCACTGAGTGTACATGTGTATCACAGAGTGTACAGTTCTTTAGTGGCTGTGTCTCACAGGAACTCACACATGGGCTATCGTGACATATGTCACAGAAGTTTAAGTCATTTCAGGTTAAAACTCTGCTCACAGCAGAGTACAACAGGCATAGCAGCCCAGTCTCACGTTTTTTTCGTACTGCCGTTACAAAAAGTGCCCGATTTTCGTGACACATTTTTTTTAAATTTGCTATTTATAATCCTCCTCTTCTCCTAACTCTAACCATAACCAAAGTGTAAGTGTCTACTCTCCCTAAACCCTAACCATAACCCCCCCAGACCCCCGTCACCCCACATTTTGTGCCCCTGTTACGAAAAGTGCCCTATTTTCATGCCCCCATCACAAGCCCATAGAATAATGTACTTTTTGTAATGCTGCCACAAACTGCTGTGAGACTGGGTTGGGCATAGACAGAGATTTGTGGAACATGAAACCTCAGCCATAAAGTGCAAAAAGTAGACAATTGATTTAGTATAACATCACCTCTTTAGCCCAGTGGTAATAACATTTAATGCCAGATTTGATCTCAAAGGAACAAAATAAGATCTATTAGTCTTCTGGACTCAGTGATATTTCTGACTTTTCCCTGCTCTTCGCTCATTCCTAGTCTGCAAGTTGTGTCTAAGTTGAGCAGATCGACAGTTATTATTGAGCATTCCCACGTCGTTGGCTTCATCCTGTGTGCCATTCATCTCCGTGTCCCATCCGCTCGCCTGACAGCTCAAAAGAGCTGACTGTGCCACAACAATGCTGTGATTGGTGCTCTTTAGGACGGGCGCAGGGAGGTGCTTTCCCCTCCCACACTCATCATTCGTCAGGCAGGTGGACGATAAAGTCCCCTGATTCTTTTGTTGGGTCCTGATCTTAAAAAAAAAAAAAAAAAAAAAAAAAGTTGTCCATGATCCTTGGCTGAATAAGTCCTGTCGTCATGGAATAATTTGCACATTAAAAAAAGGGGGGTGAGAGAGACCAGGATGGGGGTTGAAGTTTCTGTTCCATTGGTTTGTAGGACTTTGTTGACATGGGTCCTGTAGAATATGGGGAGAGAAACATTACAGGGGGACACTTGTCTGAGGTGAAATTGACTGGTTTGAAAAAGCTTTTAAGAAATGTTGATGTGATGAAAATGATCATTATCAGTTGGCCACAGAGTCTATTCTTTGCACTGGTAACATCAAAACTACAAGAGTGGGTGAGTGCACTAGTCCACCCAGCCAGCTTCTGTAACCAATAACTCAAAAACAATAAATGCACTGGATCATTTTGTGCACCAGGGGCCTGTACTACGAAGCGGGGTTACTGGCTTATCAGGGTAATTTCGGGAGTAAGTTGATGACGTGTGGAGTAACTTCCCGGTTAACCCGTACGAAAGGTGGATAGGTTTTGATCGAGGTATGCTGCCATGGCAATTTATGCTGTGTGCCAAACCTGCTCCGAGCAGGTTATGTTCTCGGTTAGCTTGAGGTTTTCGCTTAACCACTCACTTTATAAGTACCGTCCATCCACCTTCAATCACTCCAAAGACAATGCCGGCCTACCTGGATGATCCGTTTGATATTGGGGCACAAATTGTGAGGGGCTCTTTTCGCAGGGCGAGGGCTTTTAAAGACCGCCAGAATCCGCTGACATACCCGGACGATCTTCTCTATGAAAGATATAGATTCTCAGCCGAGGGAATTTGTTATCTTTGTCAGCTGATCAGGCCAGAAGTCTGTAACATCACCCATCGTACACTGTAAAAAAAAGACTGTTGTTTTTACAGGAAAACACTGGCAGCTGTGGTTACCAGAGAATTCCTGTAAAAAATACAGCAGTTAAATGTTTCTGTGTAGGCTCTCAGTTGTCCAGGTGGTTTCCATAGTAGAGAAGCTTGAATCTTCGACTGGACTGGGTTGCTTGACGTGAGGACGTTTTGCTTCAAATCACAGAAGCTTCCTCAGCTACAATTCTTGCTCTGGCAGTCTGACTTCTGTCTTGACTCTTGTAGAGAAGAGTAAACCAGAAGCCAACAAAAGCTGGAGTTTTTTAACCTAACCAGACCCCACCTACCGAGAGGTTGACTGCTATAGGCTAGTGACTAAACAATAGCTCTAATTAGCACCTATTGTGCTCTAGTTAGCACTCTCCTAATGACAGGACGGAAGCCTCCCCTGATGGCTCCCTTGACGACTCTCTCCTGATGACGTGAATGACTCATTACCATGAACAAAGGACTGAAACTGCTTTGACCTAAGTACCACATTGTAAACAGGGGACAAAGCGTGTCTGAGACCCGCTCCGCGGTTAAGGCTGGGTTTCAACTGTTTTACAAAGAATGTTTCCTTGATACCTCTCTCAAACCATTTCTTCTCTATTCTCTATTTTCTTCTATTCTCTATTCTCTACCATTTCTTTCTTTTAGAGAAGAAATGGTTTGAGAGAGGTGTCAAGGAAGCATTCTTTGTAAAACAGTTGAAACCCAGCCTTAACCGCGGAGCTGATATATAGCTGATATATAGATTTAAACCCATCTGAAGTTAATGAAATCACTTTAAACCAGGTTGCCACTAGTGTGAAATGCATTAAAACTACTTCATATTGGATTTAGTCATATTAAAACACAGTTTAAAGTATTTTATGTACTTTTAAAAAATGGTTTCAAACTCATGTTATTCAAGCGCTGTTGAACAATTCAATGTTCCCCTTGGAATTTTATTTTAAACATCACCTTCATGAATAAGTTACAAAACAGTTACACATTGAATTTTCCTATTGCGATAAAATAAATAAATACATAAAAAATAAAAAAGTCTTGAAACAAATATTTAAACAAATTGGATCATATTTATATTGTTAGATAATGTTAATTGAACTGGTGGTAAAATAATAAACATGATGATAGACACCCACTCTCATCCCGCTTCAAAATATGCATTTACTGCAAAAACACAGTATTTATTGTATGTATTTAAGTATCCATAAGAAGGTTACAGGCTACAAAATATTGGCTCATGGGTTTCATTTGGTCACTGGGCTGTCAGTTTGAGACATACGTTTTAAACCATTTAGAAGTGGTTAAAATTACAATCTCTGTTCATTCATTCATTCATTCATTTTCTATACCTGCTTAAGTTTAGAATGTGTTTGAAGGGGTGTTAAAGTAGCTAGACCACTTTATAAATTGACAAATGAACAAATTTGATTTTCTGTTGAACCATCTAGAGATCTAACCTAACAAGGGATCTATCTCACGATATTCAGGTCTAAAACCTGAGTTTAATTCCCAGTCATCCTTCCTGTCTGGATCTTTGGACCAAGAATAAACTTCATTTGTATTGTCTTAGTCCACACAACTGTAAATTGGTGCTGGCCTTGGCTGGGGAATTAACCAGAGTTGGACTGGCGCCTCGTCCAGGGGGAGTCATAGACTCTCAATGGCTTCACGTATATGGGGAAGGACCAATAAGGGACTAAAGCCACCTTGACACTTGCACGAATTTTATCCCTGCACTACTGCGCAGTTCGTCGTGCCAGTGCATCCCGCTTTGTCCTGCTGAATGCCGTGCTGTGTCCTGTTTGATGCCATGTTATATAAAAAAATTCAATTCGTAGCTGGTGACGCATTTGCTCTCAGAACTTGGCTGATGAAACCATCTCTCATTGCTCCCAGAATCACACACGTCGTGCGGTGGAGAACACAGTTTGAATCATCTGAAAGGTAATTATTATATATATATATATATATATATATATATATATATATATATATATATATATATATATATATATATTATATATATATATATTATATATATATATATATATATATAGTAATAGATTGGTAAAACAGTTGCATTTTCATTCCTTCTTATGAGTTTGATAATGTATCTGTAAAATTACGTTTCTTTTAGATGTAACTTCTCATCTTAATCATTTATATGTGTTGCGCCAATGAGACGCATTGACACACAGTGACACGCAGTGTTTTCGAATAGGTTGGGGAATGTGCACAAAATTAATGTGCCAGAAGTTTTGAATATTTAAAAATTTTCTTTGTGCACTGGCTCGCAGCCGCGCACAGTTCACACGCAGCCAGATTGCGTGCCAGTGCAGGGATCAAATTCATGCAAGTGTCAAGGAACCTTTACTTCTTAATTCTAGATGTTCAAAAATTGGGTTTGTGAAAAGAGGAGCCTCTGTTTGATTCCCCATCAGAAAGGAAAATCTTTAAGGTCCCTTGGGCAGGGTTCTTAATTTTCAACTTGCTCCTTTTGTTAAGTTGAGAGCCTCGGTTATGTGTGAATGTGAAGCATCACTGTAAAGCGCTGTGAGCTTTATGCATCAGATGGAAAAGTGCTGCAGAAAAGCAGTCCATTTACCAATAAATCTTCACATTTGAGAGAAAGCACCACATCTGGATTTGGCCTTTTTTTCTTGTTAATTGCCTTGAATGATTAACGTATCAAAAATAGATGACAGCTTGTTTTTGTGTTGATTGATTAGCCATTTCAGCCATCAATAAAGCTCTTTATGAAGTGAACGAGTTGAGCGAATTTAAGGGTCATGCTTAAAAAAAGGGCAACAACAAGGGTCTCAGAGGCAAACACACTAATCCTGAAAGGACAACAAATGCTCGCCATTTGTGTACAAATCCCTAAGCAAACAGGGAGCGTGGAGAAAGCGGTTAAAGAAGAAAAAGAACACTTGAGTGCTTTTTGGGGAGAAAAAAAAAATCTTTTGACAGGGAGGAGAAAAAGGAGAGTAAAGAAAAGCAAGAGCGATAGAGAGCGAGGGCAGAGATAGCGGAAGAGTGAGGGGCCACCTTCTTTTTAGGCAGCCATTTAAATGATCAACGGTAAATAGAGGGGAATGTCACCTGACAGAAATAAAGTTCCCCTTAACAGCGGGGATGGAAAGTAATTTACAGATCCGCTGTCCCCGCCATCTTTGTGCCTCCCAGATAAGGTTTCATTTCAGAAACGGATAGGAGACATTTTCACTTACGGGCCCCCATTCTGGGACACCTGTGATAACAGCTTGTGGACCCCTAATTGAAAATGGGTTTCAAAATGGATTTTCACTTTTCTTCCTCCTCTCCCCCCCCCCCCCCCCTCCATTCCCTCCCTCATGACTGCAAAGCCCCCCCCCCCGTCTCTCTGCCACCACCGCTGCCGTCAACACCCAGCTCCATCCCTTTTCTCCTTGGCGTTCCCTTGTCGTTGGCAGAAAGAGGCAATATTGGAAGGGCGGGGGGTGGTGGCTTGGGGAAATGGAGCGTTGGGAGCGGATCATCCCTCAGCCCGTGTCACAGCTATGACAGGCGCGTGATCCGTCTTATTAATGAAATCATTGATCACTTGATGGGACTCATAATCAACTGTTTCTCCACTGTATCCTGCCCATCTCCTCCTCCCTCCTCCTCTTCCCTCCTCCCTCCTCATACCGCCACCTCTGATTTGTACTTTTTTTTAAATTCCTAAATTGCCTTTAAAGGATAATCACTTTAGCATTCTTCAAAAATGTCAACACAATATTGTTTGAAACAATAAACTTTATTGTAAAGAAGCTCAAGGTCATACTGCTGTTTATGAAAAACCTTTTCTGAGGTGTAAGAGAGTGATAATTTTGCAATTTCTTTTGAACAAAATCATGCTAACGTTCTTATATTCATTCCCCATGATTAAGGATCAGCTAGTGTACTGTTGGAGCTCAGTGTCACACTGCTGTTTATGACCATGTTTTTTTCTTTTGGTGTTTGTAAAGTCACAGAGAATGGTGATACGGTGGGGGGATGTCAAGATAACACTTTTAAATCACCCGTGTTAAAGGACTAAATATCTGGTGCACTGTTGAAGCTCAATGTCACACTGATGTCTTTGACTTTTTACTCAGTCTGTCACAAAGAACGATATTACTGCAATTTTTTTTTTTTTTTAATTCAAGCCACAATTTTTACCTGGTATGTGTTTAAGTATAATTGGATAAATTAGGATGCCATTGAAGCTCATGGTCATGTCGGTTTGCTCACTGACCATTTACAAGGACAACAGTCAGAGAATGCAGAGTCTTTTGGAATGTTTTATTTTTATTTTCAAACTGCATACGCCAACACATCTTTAGGTAGGGGTGGTGGCCAAGTGATTTGTGTGCTTGGTTTGAGTGCGGAAGGCTCCCGGTTCAAACCCCACCCCTGCCATATTCTCCACTGAATGTGGAGTTGCGTCAGAAAGGACATTTGGTGTCAAACCTGTGCCAAATCAACATGCATCTCCACCTTGGATCTGCTGTGGTGACACCATCTGAAAACAAGGGACTTACTTTTTATATGCTGAAACATCTTTGGATAAACTAGAACACTATTAAAGCTCAAGGTCATTCTGCAGTTTCTGACTAACATTTTACTGGGTGATGTTATAAAATGGCATTACTGCAGTATTGTTTGAAAGTGTAAAGCCAGACTTTTCTGTTTGTCAAGAAATAACTGTTTTTGAAGCTCATGGTGATACTTGTGTTACTAGGGCTAATATAGCTTACAAAAATCACAAGATCATTCTCCTACTTCTGGGAGAAACTTTACTAAGTGAAAGTCCCAGAGAATGATGTTACTGCTATATTTTGAAACAATCAATGTACAATTTTATATTTGCTCATGCCTAAGCATCTTTGGATAAACTACAATATGTTGAAACTCAAGGTCATGCTGCATTAATTATTCATTCTTGACTGAGTTCCTCTGATGTCTTCTTTAACATTGTTGCCTTATGACATTATCTTTGTGTTCCTGGTATATCTCCCCCATCTCTTCTTAAACACACAATTAAAAGTGATTTTGGATCTGGATTTGGTTTAACATCTAATCAGCTCTCTCTTGACCCAAGGTCTACCGCTACAATAAATTTCATTGAAATACCTTCATGTCAAACAGACGTGAATGGACAAACAAACGGCAATGAAGACAAAATGATGGAAGTAATTATGTCCACCAAAGTGTATATATATATATATATATATATATATATATATATATATCACATCAACTTTTCACAAAGAACAGCCCAGTCTCATGTTTTTTTTCATTCCCCCATCATGAAAAGTGCCTAATTTTTGTGACACATTTTTTTTAAATTTTGCTATTTATACTCCTCCCCTTCTCTTAAGTCTAACCATGACCATAGTATCAGTGTCAACCTAACCCTAACCATAACTCCCCAGACCCTCCCGTCACCCCACATTTCATGCACCCGTCATGAAATGAATTTGTGCCCCATCATGAAAAGCACCCCATTTTTATACCCCATCCTGAACCCATAGATTAATGTACTTTTCGTAATGCCGCCACGAACTGCCATGAGACTGGGTTGCCCCCGAACAACAGCTAGCGCCAGCAGAGAGGGGGATTGGCCTTCTGCTTGGTGTTTTGTTCGTTCCGCTGTAGGTTGTACAGGCATTAGAACTGCTCGTGGGTGATCTGTATTTGTGCTGTATGTATTTAATGGGGACCAGAGGTGGGTGTGTGGCTATGGCTCTAGAAAGCGGGGGCCTCTCAGTGTTGCTCTGCTCTGGGGTCTGCCTGTGAGGGCTAATGAGAGAGGACTGATGGAGGGATAAGGGACCTCATGGGACCGCCGGCTGGCCCACGGGTCAAACAGCACAATGGAGGAGGCGTTATAGAGCCTGACATACAGCCCCACACAGGAAAACTGGCTTTTATTGTCATAAAGTCCTCTGCATGTCTCACATAAAACATTTATGACATCTGTAGAAATGCAGGAAGGAAACGCCTGCAACATGGCAGCTTTATAGCAGTTTTGATTATTTAAACTTTGGCGAGGTGCTTGTGGATTCTTGTGGATTGTGCTTATGAAGTCACACGGGGTGCACGTGTGCACAAACTGGCGATCCATGGCTGTTTTGTGGACCTCTGCACTGAAGACAATTTCCTGCAGCAGCAGGGGGACAGGCTTTGGCAGAGTCACCTCACACGGGCCTAAGGCACAGGATTAGCTTAGCCTCGCTGCTATACGGGGCGGAGGGGCCCTCAGCTGCCCGACCCACTTCGGCACAGCCGTCTGGCACGTTTCCGCCTGCCTGCTGGAGCTCTGCTGCAGCTTCACTTCTGGAAGCGGCATGCAAGCCAGAGCCTGAAGCCTTTCACACACTATGGAGACGGAATGTTGTCTCTGCTCTGCCTGTATAACACATAACGTACTCATAAAAATCTGAACGGTCATGCTCCAGTTCGAATTTTAACAATGCTAATGAGTTGTGATGGTTCACGCTGGTCATCACAATGGCCTCTTAGAGGAACCTGAGGTCATTTTCACTGACATGCTGAGAACCAGAAAGACAGGGGGGTCAGAGGTCGCCCGGATCAGAGACAAAGCTCCCAGCCAACCGCCCGGCCTAAAAAGACACATCAGTCTGCCTGGCATGACTAGAGTTGGGTTGTCCTGCTAACGTCTGCTCCTCACAGCGATGGAGGTGCAAGGGGCTCTGAAAACTCATAAACCCATGAAGTGGGTAAGCAGTAGTTGATTATTCTCCCGCTCTGTCCATTTGTCGGCAGGCATCAGTGGCCTCCCTCCTGCCAGGAGGAACAAAACAGAAGTGTCCTGACCCTGACAGGAGGATTTATTGTGGTCTGTTCTTCTCTTTGTCTCACACTCACACCTCCACACCACAGTTGGGGTTTTGTTAAATTTCAGAATGAAGGAACAACTTGTGGTGCTGACACCAGGGTTTATATTTGTGAAAGAATTTATGTACAGTGTACATCTCGATTAAGAAAGTTTCTACATCTGTGGGACTGTGTATGTGTACACACACACACACACACACACATATATATATATATAGATAGATATACTCAAATAACACGTGTCATTTTTTGTCATTTTTCATTCATTAAATATCTTCCTTGTCAGGTGATGTCTGTTAGGAGGTTTTGTACATGCTCAAAACTTTGAGCAGACAGACAGAGAACTTTCTTGATTGTTATCCAGTCAATGTTAAGGTGCTTTCTCATGTCAGCAGCAGGAAAAACCCATCACATCATAATTCCATCTTAACCTTCACAAAGCATTGTCCTGGAACCCTTCCTTTTTTCTTGCACAAAAGTTGTTCAAAATAAGAGTACATTTCAACATAAACTGTAATTCCACTACAAGCTCACACTGATGAAGTTGTCACAGGTAAGATGTGAAAGAAACAAGACAAACATCGTGAAAACTCATTATTTTTGTTTTTTTTAACTATGTGTTGGGTCATAAAATTATTCTGTTTGGGGTGTTTGCACTCTGGGTCACTACAGTAAATCCGAAGTAGATCTGCATGTTGAATTGGCACAAGTTTTACACTGCATGCCCTTCCTGACGCAACTCTGCATTACATGGAAAAATGTGTCAGGTGTGGGATTTGAACCAGGAACCTTCCACACTGAAACAAAGCGTATGAAGCACTCGGCCACCACTTAATTTAGGGTGGTTGTTTAACCAACTTTCCTCAAAAAAGCAGGTGGTCTGATGCTCAGCCCTGGGCACTTTGACGCACTGATACAATATATATATATATATATATATATATATATATATAATTTGCTGTTCTCCTAATGGTGTCACAAAATAAACCTGATAATAAATATCTGTCCAATGTCATAATTTGACTGAATAGTTGTTTGGAGTCAGCAGAGTGTCTGTTATTATTATTTTTTCAAGACAGGGACTCAAAATACATCAGCTAAAATCGAGACGTGTTTAGATTTGAGAAAGCAATAGGTCCTATACCCCATAATCTCTCTCTCCTGACCTCCCCGCCTCCTGGGCCTTGAATCACACCCTCCTCCCTGCTCCCCTTCTGCTTTCACTGCCTAACTCGCAGTGCGAAAGAGGAGCTCAGATCAAAGCCCGAACACCGCGGCAGTGATTTCTGCTGATTGATTAGAAGTAGAGGTTGAGAGGCAGCGGCTCTCACCCCTCCACTCTTCCCACCCTCCAGTGCTGTGCATGCATTCTCCCAGGCTCTCCTAGAGCTCAGGCTTTTAAGTGTGAAAGGAGTTACCAACGATTCAAACCAGGAGCCCAGAAAGGCGTCCGCGCTGAAGTGGCTTGTCCGGGTTTTTCCAGCCTCTTCCTCCTGGATGGCAGGAGCGCCAGGTGTCAGTTCATAAGAAGCATCTGTTGTCTTGCTTGGATCTGGGGAGGGACAGTGTAATCCCCTCGCCCCGGTCTGTTTGTAGTGCTGGAGGAAAAAGAGCAGAGGAAAGGAGGAGGAATTGATTTTCAGAGAGAGGGCATGCGGAGAATTGGACTCAGATGTGCAGTGGAGACTGGGTTTGAAAGAAACATTCTACTTGCGGGGAAACAAGTGTCTGTAGCTTACAGCGGCAGGGCAGGGCAGCTTGAACTTCAGCAAGTCCTCCTAATGTTAATCAATTGCATAGCTGTCTTTCACCATCCTCTCTCCCGCCGCCACCGCCGCCTCCTCCTGTCCCAGCCCAACTCAGCCCGGAGGCCTTTTGACAAGCAAGTGGTCCTGTAAAGGCATTTTAATAGGCCATTCATTGACACAGAGCTGAACACTTGAATGGAACCTCACACATGCACATTTTTGCACAAATCCCCTCCCCGAGTCTCTCACCTGGAGCCACGAGTTTAACTATGTTTGCAGCACAGGTCTAGCAGCGACAGCGTCTGTCCTGGAGAGACATGTCTCATGTCAGACTTTTACACCAGACAGATTCCTCAAAGAAGATCAACGATTTTTTTTTTTTTTGAAGAACATCTTGGACAAGAGCCAAATCTGAAAGCGCAATTCTCTCAAAGTTTTGTTTCTCCTTTGTGGTATTTAAAAAGTGATCAAGCATATTTTTGAGTGTCACGGAGCATCTCATTATGCTGCTAAAAGCTTTTACCCACCCACTTTTGGACACGTGCTGCATGCTGCCAATGCATGCACGCACGCAGACGACACACAATCTCTCACTTTTATCTGCGGCGTTAAAGTCTACACAGTGCAGCTGGAGGATGGGGCCGTGATTATTAACTGTTTGGCGACCTCATGACTTCATCTTCAGTGCTGTCAGAGTCGGCCCACATTATGTCTCTGCTCGACTCAATGGGCTCTTTGTTCTGGCTTGGCTCTGGATCTCCTCAGCATGGGGCTGCGTGAGTCTAACAGTCCCACTGCTGCTCTGGAGGGAAGGAGAAGGATCGAAGGAGGGAGGGACTGTAATGTAAAGGGATAAAGGGAGATGAAGGGGATTCTGGAAAGTCACGGAAACAGACAAAACCTGGGAGAGTGATGGATGAAGGGACGGGTAAGAGCAGGACAGCAGGGGTGGACAGTATGAATAAGAGATGACTGTGAAGGTGGGATGTGGAAAGGTAGAAGGACGGGAATGACAGAGAGAAGAACATGCACTACATGCACTATTTATTTATTTATATAGCACCAAATCCCAACAAAGCTGCCTCAAGGCGCTTCACACAAGTAAGGTCAAACCTTACCAACCCCCAGAGCAAGCACACAGGTGACAGTGGTATGGAAACGCTCCCTCTGATGATTTGAGGAAGAAACCTCATGCAGATCAGACTCAAAGGGGCGACCATCTGCTTGGGCCATGCTACCAACAAAAATGACATTCACAAAACAATTCACAAAACGAATATACAGGAATGTCACCGGTGCACAGGACAGGAGGGTTTCAGAAACAGACACCACACCCATCTCTGGATGGACCCGCACCTCAAACAGAGAGAGAGAGAAAAAAACAGAATCAGGCATCAGAAAGGCAACAAATACAGTATAATTTGTCAGCATTAAGCAACAAGAAGAACAAAAGAAATACTAAGGCACTACTATTCTTTACAATGTCTAAAGGTTCACGTGAAAGCAGGTGGGCTTCTTGTTTACTCTTCAAGATCACCAGTCACCCAAAGGGCAAAGATAGAGAAGCACGTGTGCAGGGTCACGGCATGATGTGGAAGGGTGGATAGTTTCTTTCCTTGCTGCCTTATACAGGGTGTCCCAAACAAAACAGAACCCATAAAAATTGGAATAAATCCTACAAAGATCCAGCAAATTTCTTGTGTACGATGATTCCCCAAAATGGCAAAATGTTTATTGTTTGGTTGACATGTTGGGGAAGATGATTGGTAACAGTCATCTTCCGCAACATGTCTTGTTGGCCTAATTCGTTAATAAATCGTATCATTTGGGGCATAATTTTGAAAGAAAATGACTTTTATACGTACAAAGTGACAAGATGAAACTGAAACTTTGGGGAACGATCGTACACAGACTTAGTCCAGCAAATTTCAAGGCATTTGCTGGATCTTTATTGGATTTAATGCAATTTTTATGGGTTTTGTTTTTTTTTTTGGGGGGGGGGGGGGCGGTCAACCTGTACTTTCCAACAACTATTAGTGATGTACTTTTACTGCTGAGTGGGCAAGAGAGGGGCATTAGGTACCAGTCTGAGCTGGGACTCAAACCGCCAACCTCCTACATAGAAGGCCAATGGTCTAATCACTGATCTGCCACCTTTGAGGTTTAATGTACTAGCCCCAGTTGTATCTTTCTGTAAAGTTATGTTTATTATAGATGTAACATCTTATCATAATCAATCAATAAGATAGATTATCTCATCAATAGTTTTATATCCTCATTGAGGACAACTTTGGATGCTGTAGCTCCTCTGAAAAAGAGAGCCTTAAATCAGAAGTGCCTGACTCCGTGGTATAACTCACAAACTTGCAGCTTAAAGCAGATAACCCATAAGTTGGAGAGGAAATGGCGTCTCACTAATTTAGATCTTCACTTAGCCTGGAAAAAGAGTCTGTTGCTCTATAAAAAAGCCCTCCGTAAAGCTAGGACATCTTACTACTCATCACTAATTGAAGAAAATAAGAACAACCCCAGGTTTCTTTTCAGCACTGTAGCCAGGCTGATAAAGAGTCAGAGCTCTATTGAGCCGAGTATTCCTTTAACTTTAACTAGTAATGACTTCATGACTTTCTTTGCTAATAAAATTTTAACTATTAGAGAAAAAATTACTCATAACCATCCCAAAGACATATAATTCTCTTTGGCTGCTTTCAGTGATGCCGGTATTTGGTTAGACTCTTTCTCTCCGATTGTTCTGTCTGAGTTATTTTCATTAGTTACTTCCTCCAAACCATCAACATGTCTATTAGACCCCATTCCTACCAGGCTGCTCAAGGAAGCCCTACCATTAATTAATGCTTCGATCTTAATATGATCAATCTATCTTTATTAGTTGGCTATGTACCACAGGCTTTTAAGGTGGCAGTAATTAAACCATTACTTGACCCAGCTATCTTAGCTAATTATAGGCCAATCTCCAATCTTCCTTTTCTCTCAAAAATTCTTGAAAGGGTAGTTGTAAAACAGCTAACTGATCATCTGCAGAGGAATGGTCTATTTGAAGAGTTTCAGTCAGGTTTTAGAATTCATCATAGTACAGAAACAGCATTAGTGAAGGTTACAAATGATCTTCTTATGGCCTCAGACAGTGGACTCATCTCTGTACTTGTTCTGTTAGACCTCAGTGCTGCTTTTGATACTGTTGACCATAAAATTTTATTACAGAGATTAGAGCATGCCATAGGTATTAAAGGAACTGCGCTGCGGTGGTTTGAATCATATTTATCTAATAGATTATAATTTGTTAATGTAAATGGGGAATCTTCTTCACAGACTAAGGTTAATTATGGAGTTCCACAAGGTTCTGTGCTGGGACCAATTTTATTCACTTTATACATGCTTCCCTTAGGCAGTATTATTAGATAGCATTGCTTAAATTTTCATTGTTACGCAGATGATACCCAGCTTTATCTATCCATGAAGCCAGAGGACACACACCAATTAGCTAAACTGCAGGATTGTCTTACAGACATAAAGACATGGATGACCTCTAATTTCCTGCTTTTAAACTCAGATAAAACTGAAGTTATTGTACTTGGCCCCACAAATCTTAGAAACATGGTGTCTAACCAGATCCTTACTCTGGATGGCATTAACCTGACCTCTAGTAATACTGTGAGAAATCTTGGAGTCATTTTGATCAGGATATGTCATTCAATGCGCATATTAAACAAATATGTAGGACTGCTTTTTTGCATTTGCATCTCTAAAATTAGAAAGGTCTTGTCTCAGAGTGATGCTGAAAAACTAATTCATGCATTTATTTCCTCTAGGCTGGACTATTGTAATTCATTATTATCAGGTTGTCCTAAAAGTTCCCTGAAAAGCCTTCAGTTAATTCAAAATGCTGCAGCTAGAGTACTGACGGGGACTAAAAGGAGAGAGCTTATTTCACCCATATTGGCCTCTCTTCATTGGCTTCCTGTTAATTCTAGAATTGAATTTAAAATTCTTCTTCTTACTTATAAGGTTTTGAATAATCAGGTCCCATCTTATCTTAGGGACCTCATAGTACCATATCACCCCAATAGAGCACTTCGCTCTCAGGCTGCAGGCTTACTTGTAGTTCCTAGGATTTGTAAGAGTAGAATGGGAGGCAGAGCCTTCAGCTTTCAGACTCCTCTCCTCTGGAACCAGCTCCCAGTTCGGATCAGGGAGACAGACACCCTCTTTACTTTTAAGATTAGGCTTAAAACTTTCCTTTTTGCTAAAGCTTATAGTTAGGGCTGGATCAGGTGACCCTGAACCATCCCTTAGTTATTCTGCTATAGACGTAGACTGCTGGGGGGCTCCCATGATGCACTGAGTGTTTCTTTCTCTTTTTGCTCTGTATGCACCACTCTGCATTTAATCATTAGTGATTGATCTCTGCTTCCCTCCACAGCATGTCTTTTTCCTGGTTCTCTCCCTCAGCCCCAACCAGTCCCAGCAGAAGACTGCCCCTCCCTGAGCCTGGTTCTGCTGGAGGTTTCTTCCTGTTAAAAGGGAGTTTTTCCTTCCCACTGTCGCCAAGTGCTTGCTCACAGGGGGTCGTTTTGACCGTTGGGGTTTTTCCGTAATTATTGTATGGCTTTGCCTTACAATATAAAGTGCCTTGGGGCAACTGTTTGTTGTGATTTGGCGCTATATAAATAAAATTGATTTGATTTGAATGGATTTGATAAATAGTGTTTTCGAATAGGTTGCCCAATGTTCACGACTAGTTTTCGCAAGTGGCACAAAGTTAATGTGAGCCAAAAACTTTTAACATTTCAAAATTTTCTTTATGTACTGGCACACAGTTCATGCTGTTTACAACGAGTTTACTCATTAGCAGAAAAGATTGCGTGCCATTGCAGGGATCAAATATGTGCAAGGGACAATAAGGGCATACGTGCCCTTATTGTCACTATCAAACCTTCGCAAAGAAGAAAGCATGAGGCTAACATTTTTGTGCACTCACCAGACAATCTTCAGTCCTTCTTCCTCCTCTTCATCATTGTTTGACTATTCATTGATGTAGGTGTGCTCGTGTCTTCTTTGAGTTTACGAATGACTGACCAAATACCGTGGTTTTGACCGATGTATTTTCCGTAATGGTTCCCATGCTTATCGGCACTTCTGCAACCACATGAAATCAAACCACACCTGTCATGACCCTCATGGCTTTAAAGACAGATTATTGGTTTTATGATTATGTAATCTGACACCAATGCTTTGGAGCAATTTTAATCGGCTGGGAACCGCCTGCAGATCCAGGCACAAATTTAACCTCACACACAGGACAAAACAATTTTGGATTACTCCAAGACACTGTCCCACAACAGGAGTAACTATGATTCAATCCCAGACCGTTTGGTCCGTGGATGACCCACTTTCACAACTGACCAATGATCTACCCTACTACGGACAGCGGACAGACAGCGTTCCCCACCTCTGCTTTTCAAGCGGCGATGCGACAGGTGAATCCTTGTTCCTTGTGCAGTCTGCGGCTTTGTTAAATGCGATTTTCTGTCTGCTGGGCTCCATCACACTGATTCATTCTAATAAGGACTGGAGATTATGAAGGCAACATGTCAGAAGAGCCGCAGCAACTATCCTTGTGTGAAATGTTGGATTAATGGCAAAGCAATGCAGAGATTAGAGGAGCGAGAGTGGGGACGGGGAGATTCTGTGAGCGGGAATGACAGGAGAGGTCATACATGAGGAGAGCTCATTACAGGGAGGGGACAGCAGTGTGAAGCGGGGAGCAAGGAGTTAGTGAGAAAAATGACAAATAGTAAAGAATATGTTGAGGAAATCTGAGACATGAAATGACCAAAGGAGTTTGACAAAAGTAGAGGAGACACTATCCAGACCTTTGCAGTTTTTGTTTCCTGCAAAACAAGTGGAACTAACATGAACCAACACAACCCTACTGGGACTACTTGGCTTTTTACAAGTTAGAATTGGAAGAATCAGAATCAATATTTTCTCCCATATGGACTTTGTTCTTGCCTGAGATTCTTGGTCTTTGTGTAATGGAGAAGCTCAGGACCATCTCCTCGTGCTGTGCTGTCACCCCATGGAATTCAACTGGGTCCAAATTAACAACTGCCTTGGCAGATCACCCGTTCATTCCTGTCTCATAAAAGTACCCATCTATCAACCACAGCAAGGTTGGTACGTGGTTGTCCCCTTGGCCTCATGCACTTGCTGATGTTCTCAGCACCAAGTCAAAGCCTCCAAAACTTTAAAGAGTGACCTGAAATTACTCCTCTCACCCCTCTTTTCTGTTTCTTATGATAACTGGCAGTGTGTCTTAGGCCTGAAACACTCAGAAAATGTCACGCTTGTGTCACGGCTACATTTAGGCATCCAATGATAACAGATTAAACCTTGCAGATTGCCAGCATGAGGGATATGCTCCAAAAACATCCAAGACATGTGTGGTGCTTCCCGTGTGTCATGCTCCCCTTGAGAATAGGTCCTATAAAAAAATAGATGCTGGGTCTCTTTATCAACATTATACCGGCAACATCAAATAATTAAACACCTTTTACTGGCTGTTCTGTGACTAAGAAAGAAGTCACAGCCATGAAAAATATAATTAAAATTTAAAGCTATTTCAGTGACTGAAAAAAGTCATGACTGCTCTCTGGTTACAAGAAGGCACTTTCTGCTCTTTCCGAACACTCCAACTAAATCTACACGAGCGCACTCAAAAAAGCCCAAATTGAATGAACGCTGTAAAATGGTCACCGAAGATACAGAGTGTGAAATAAAAGTCATTTTCAAACACAAATGATGTGGACGGACTGAACAGCGATGGAGCTGAAAAGCAGCTTGGTATGAACACACACATGCATGACTATTGCGTGAGATATGCGTGTCCAGTGTAACGCCAGCTCTGCTGCTTGCAGTGTGTTCCAGGTGTTAGTTATTGATGTCAAACATGTTCTCAGTTATCTTTCAGTTTTGTCTGAATTGTTCTTTGCACTGCCGTGTAGAACCACTTACATCACCACATAGACAATCTGGTGCTGTTTTATTTCTCCACTGACCTCCAACCTCCAGCTCCTTCTCAATAGACAGCACTTAAGTCTGTTTGGCCAACATGGCAACTTATCTAATCTGCAAAGCTTTCCCTGCCTGCTCTTGATGCTGTAATGAAGGGTTCTGGCTCTCACCTGTATTTTGAGGGGCAGAGGTTGCATTACACCCTCTGTATGGAGCAGGCACTCTCGTCAGGTGGGAGTTACATCTGGGATTCTGCTGCAAACAGCACCTAAATTTCAACCGTAATAGGAGCTAACAGGATTGATAACTATATAGAGGGTTCTTTATGATCTTAATTGCCGTCTGACAGGATGTCATGTAAAAAATTACGAGCATGAACTAATATGTCTTTTAAAGTAATTTGCATAGCCTTGGAGGGGGTTTTAAGACCAGGTGACTGGTCTGCACAGAACAGCCCCTTCATTGTGGGAGCGGAGCGACTGAGTCATTCGAGTCGTGTTATTTTTATGGCTTTTGGCTTGTAGTTTGGAATTCCAATTGTCATGCTTTCTGGTAAAAAAGGCCTTCTGTCCAAATGTGATGGGTTAGAAACATTAAGCATTTCCAGCTGCGACATCAAAGGCACAGGGATGTTGTTCATTTAACCCAGATCCGTCACACTTATGTGTAACCTCCGATTCAACCTGTAATAAAGATGTTCAGCAGAAAGCATTAGACTGAGACTAATGTGAATGAATGAACTGGCGACACCTCTCCACCTGTATTTTAAATTCATGGGCGCTGTTGGGGAAATACAAGTTAACAATGAACGAGATCTCTGCCAACAAAATGCACGATTCTGTGCCGACATGTGGTTCCTTCGGCATTTCTCTCCAAACTTTCAACTTAGTTTATGGAGCTGCTCGGCACTTTTGACGATAGATCTGCAGTAACAGAGCAGGTGGCGGGTGGGTGGATAGTGGAACAAACAGATGGATGTGTGCATCCCAAAGCCTAATCGCCAGAGGAGAGAGCAAGTTCGTCCGAGCAATGGGATGCTCTACTCTGGACTCAGACGTTCACTAGTCATTGATAAAGTGCTTAGCAGCAGCAAAATTAATGAATCCAGCCTGACTCGGAGAGAGGGGGTTTGTGGGGATGAGGCGGAGGGAGGGGAAGAGGAGGAGGGCCAATGGGGGTGCGAGGGTGGGTAATCCTGTTCCGGCTAAATGGCTGATCCTTCTCATTCCTTAGATATCAAATGTCAAAAGCTAAATTAGCCTGCTTGCCTCAGATAGCAGTTAACATGCTTTTAAACGGGGCGGGAGGGAGGCAATTCCTGCCCCTTCTGGGATGGCGGGCAGGTGCCTTTGAAGTGTCTAATTATCCAGCTCAGTAAGTGCTGGCTAACTATCTTAATGTGGACTTCTGCGCTCTAATACAGTGCACACTTCCAATGCAACTGCCAACATTACCGGGAGGTTGCAATCTGGTTGCTCCAGAAGTAACGTTGTGTCCACAACATGGACACAATGTTACTTATGGAGCAACCAGATTGCAACCTCCCAGCAATGTTGTAGTTATGCTAGCTGGGTACTCACTCCAACACATGTGCTAAAAATGTGTGAGGGAAGAAAAAGGAAACAAAAACACGTACAGTGCATAAATGCAACATGTATGAGAGTGTTGGAAACCAATACCGTAAGGTGAAATACATCAACAGTGGCACTGCATTTGGGAATGAACTTGATGTGCATGAAATTACATTATTTGTTCTGTTTTATCCCAACTGTTGGCTGTGTGCTTCTTTATTTTGGCTGGGTATCTGTTTCTCTTGGCGAGCTGTTGCTAATCTGAGTGCCACAGACTTGGTCCGGATCACTGTGGTGTCAGAAGTAGAATTCTAATGCTAAGGCCCAGTGGAAAGCTGGCCCACTCTGGTCTAGTGGGCAGTGTGCCCAGATTCACCCTGAAAGACCAAACTATCCTAAAAAAATTCTTCTGGGTTTGTCGTAGTGTGCAATCATTCCATATTGTTGCAGAGGACAGTAACAGGTTGTAGCTGATCATAGCCGCTTTGTGATGCTGTAGAAATGCTAATATGGTATATAAACCAATCAGAGCCATAAAATTGGCATTTCTACTTTGAAGCTATACTCAAATGCATCGTTCAGTACCTGATTCCTCAAAGAACACAGGACAGGGCGCCCTTTTGAGTGAAAAACCTTAAAAGCCATAACTATCCATGGTGTGCTTTTTTTGTCATGGCTTTTAGCTCTCGCTGCAATGCTCATTGCTGCCTCACAATGTGGCCCTGATGAAATAGTCGCGGGGTTTCAGTCTGCTCTATGGTGGGCCTGCACCCTAATGGATGAATAAGGGCCAGCTTGGGGCAGGCGGAAGCTTGGCACGACACAACCCTGCTGTGAGGCTGATTTGAGGTGAATGTTGAGAAGAAAGACGGAGCCAAGCAGGCTTTGATTTGCCCCTCCCCAGCCCCAGGGCCTTGATGCTGGGACTGCAAGATGCTGAGCTCAGGGTGCGTCCCAGTAGACCCCCAGCGGCAGCAAGAACAAGCCGGGACTGTGGGGCTGTGGATCGGGGGGTTGGGCGTGAGGTGCCGAGAGCCAAATAGAGATGTGGGAGTTGTAGTATTTTGACTCGATGAATATTGAAGAGGGTATTTGCTGGTGCTACATGGGAAATAAGCAGCTGACGATAGACTGCTAACCAGGCAGGTTAGCATCCTGACCCGCCCGTGCTGCTCTCTGCAGTATGCCACATGATGCACCACCGTGGATTCATTCTGCAGAGATGGACTCAAACGTGAGCACAAAGTTAAAGAGGAGTCAACTTTATTTGTGTAAGCGCTGACAGATATATTGGCTGGGCTTTCCTAACTCTCCTCCCTGGAGATTACACTGAATGCTGCTTTCTGAGCCATAATGTCAACATTTGAGGTGCATGCAGGAAGTTCTGTAACCTCACCGTAATTCGGACCTAAACTCTCTTGTGGGCAGAGCCCTCGGCTTCTCGTGGCCCCTCATCTTGTCAGCTAAGAAGTTGATCAGACAAATACCTCAGACAATTGCTGTAATCCACTGTGAAGCTGTCGTGTTGGGTTTCATGGACTCTGAACGCTCGCTCTCTATGTCCTCTTTCAGCCTGCGCTAATCGGGAATGATTGTGTGCCTCTATAGTTGCGGTGCCAGGGCCGGTGAATCAGGTATATAAGCCTAAGCTGCTTGAAGACGTGCTCTTATTAAACTCTAGCCAGCTGCTGGAATTTTTCTTCCCCCTCTCATTGTTAATTGGGGAGACTTCAGTCTTTCCCGGGAGTTGATTTGCAAGAGAAAGAAGAAAAGGAGCAAGAGATTATTGCACAGGAGAAGAGGCGCTTTGAAGAAGCGTTTTGTGATTTTACTCCATATCCTCCTGTGCTCTTCTTCTTGTTCACTATGTGCTCCCAAGCCAAAAACCTGTTTGTGCCACTGACAACTGTTCGAAGGTGGAAACACAACATATGTCTGGCTTTGGCTCAGAGGTACAACACCTCCCTCTGATGTTTTAGGCTTTTAGAGAAGGGCGGTAATGGGGGAGAGGATGGAGAAGCGATGTGCAGTGGTCCTTTGTGTGTCCGGGAAACGTACCTGTCCCAGCTGGATGCTCTGACCAGTGTGGCCTGGAGGGCAAATCAGACACTTGCGAGTCAAGGACAGGTGGCATGTGGAGGAATCACAGTCCTTGTTTTTAACCTGTGCCTTCCAGAAATACCTTCAAAAACAACAAGCCCGTTTTGTTTTGCTTTTCATTCTTTGAGTGACTGGCCAGGCACCCTAACTTAATCCTCTCATCCCTCAGCCTGCCCTCTTGGACCCCGCTCCATATCTCATTATCTTTTAAAAAATTTTCATATATATCATTGCGTCCCATGCACTTTATTGTAAAATAACGCACTCAGAAAAAAAGGCCTCTCGCAATGTGTCCTCTGAACATATCCAAAGCACTTTTACAATGAAATCCTCTGATGCGGGGGGGGCTAGCAAGTGGAGAAACCTAGGCTTTGGGATTTAATGAGTGGCTTGCTGGGGGTGAGAGAAGGATAGAAGCAAGTGGGAGAGAATGCGTGAGAGAGCATAAGTGAGTTAGAGGAGGCTGGAGTGAAAGAGGGGAAGAGAAAGAGGCAGTGCAAGAATGCGGGAATGGAGCACCAGGTACCATTATAGCTCCTGAAATACTAGAGCTGGGGCGTGTGCTCTGATCAGGACGGCAGTGAGCACAATTACCTTATTTTCAAATCCTTCAGTGACACTGTGGGAGGAAGGAGGACTTTGAAACTTGAAAGGCAGGAGCTTGCTTTCAACCTCAAACCGCGAAGCAGGAAAGGGCTCTGAAATTTGTTCAGTGCTCCCCATCCACCATTAGCTCTGTTTCTTCCTCTCGCCTCCAGGCATTTAAGCACTTTTGAAAAGATGTAAGAAATTCAATCACATAGAGAGAGCTCGGGATAGTTCTTTTTCTGTTTTTTTTTTTTTTGAGAGGCGTGCTTCCTCTCTGCTGCTTTTTGTGTTGTGGGCTGAATAGACCCTGCAAACTGGTAGAGGACTGGATGCAGCAACCATGGGAAAGAGAGGGAAATAAAGAGAAATAGAAAATGATGGAGGGGGAAAAGGGGGGAAAAGGTCTATTGGGTAGATGGTCAGAGTTAGAAAAGTGTTGCAGGATTCACCTGTTTCAAAGTTGGATGCGCTTTGTGTTTACCACATCTTATTATTACATCTTTTTTGACATGTTTTAATAATACTGACTCAACCAGCGAGTGCAACAACAACAGATGAGAACTTTATAAGACTGAATTGAGCCTTGTACTGCTGAGCATAGGGTGGTACGAAGAGAAGTAATGAAGCCCAGTAAGGTGTTATATGTGAGAATGATGAACCCCCCCCCCAATGGGCTTACTATTGTATCTGGAGGGGGATGGTGAGAGTGTGACATGGCAGTGATTGAACTATTAGCCGCTTGACCTCCCTTGGAGGAGAGAGACATATCTGAACAGTAGTGGTCAGTTCTTTCGACATGGCCGAACACCTCTTGCAGTATCCATCTGCTGTTACAGTATGTGAAGATTTATTCGCTGATATGGAAAAGCCATTCTGTGTGACCCGGGTTTTCTTGTCAGCATGGATGTCTTCTTCCATGGCTTAGGGAGAATATAGTTGAATGGTAGCCATCATGGTTGGCATTTCTACATGATGGACTAATGTTGGAAGTGACACTGCAAAATATCCAGAGGAGTCGTAGTGCACGGCTTGATGGAAATTCTAGGCTGTACAGGGAGTTAAGAAAATGGGCTGTGATGACCTTGAGAGTGGACAAGGAGGCATTTGTTCGAGGATCTGTGACTCACAATCTGTGGTCTAGCAAACCCCAACTTGCCTACACCTAGTCCCACTGCAGTTCTGACAGGACAAGGTTCACTCCTAACAGATGCCTCTGCTGTACTGTCACATTGGGCCGGCTACTCTGAGCAGTTGTATAAGGCTGATCGTCCTGATGGGATGTTGATCATCTTCAGTGCCAGAGTTCTTGTGGCAGATTCTCCAATGAACTGTGAACCATCAAATGTTGGTGAGATTGCAAAAACTGTGAAAAAGGATCTGTGGCATTGGGCCTCAGCTCCTCCAGACAGTTGGAGATGCCGTTCTCTTGGAATTGCAAACAATCTGTGTTTAAATCTGTGACAGGGGTTATCATCCATAATGACTGGAAGAAAGGACTTGTTTTCCAATCTGGAAAGGAAAGGGTGATTGTATTACACTGCTCTCTCTGGGGAAGGTGCTTACAAAGATTATTCTTATTACGGGTCAGTTCTGGTTGCTTGCGCTTCAGCAACCAGAATAGTCCTGCTTTCACACCCAAGAAGTCAACTACTGACCGCATTCTAGCTCTGCGAGTACTTAGAGAACGCAAGCATGAAGATCGGGCAGTGCTGTTTTTGTAATCTATGTTGATTTTGTAAAGTGTTTCATTCAGTTGAACAGACTGCTCTCTGGGACATCCTGAGAATTGGTAGGATCCCCAAGACATTGGTGGACATCATAACCAGCCTATACACAGATACTGTTAGTGCTGTACGGAGACTCTGAGTTTTTCCCAGTGATAAACTATATTCATCAAGGGTGTATTCTGGCTTTGCTTACATGGACTGGGTGTTGGGTAGGGCTCTGGAAACCACTAACATAGGTGCTTTGGGTCAGCGAGGAAAGTTTTACTGGCCATGACCTTTGCAGATGATGCTGCAATCTTTGCGGAAATCATCGGATAACTCGACAGCAGTATTCAAGAACCAAAGTGAAGGTGTCAGGGTGTCTGAGTTTGCAGTTGTCTTGGATTCAAAAGTTAGGTCTAGGCTTTTAATGACTTACTGGACTCAGTCATCAGCAGTGTATCTCTTGTGGTGAAAGTGTTGTAGAGAGCTTGACAAGTAGGAAGAAAAAACAGATAATTTTTTTTAAGTCGTAAATGGACGGCATATGTTTTAAAAGTAGTCAGCAGTCTCCTGAGTAATTTTTTTTCCAACTCAGGCAGATCTTATTCAACTTGATAAAAAGAGGCTCATAAATATGGAGTCAGTTTGTACTCTCCCAGATACAATCCTACATTTTCTGGATGTGAAAAAAACAATCGTACACAGTGTGCAGTGTACAGCTACACTGAGAGTGTTTTCTCATAGCATAATTTAGAGCTGTGGCTTCTTTCAACCCATCTCGGGATATGAACCCTGTTCAGAAATCCCTTTATGTTAATATTGTGCTTTGCAAGAGCAGACCTATTAATCCAGCTTTAACTGCATAAGGGCCATTATTCCCTTAATAAGATCATGGACTCTGCAGTATAGGATTAAATACTTATATCATAACTGATACTGTCATTTCCCGCGGATGAGAGCCGCTTCCCTCTCTGGCTGTCAGTTCCGTGTTAAGGATCATTGAATCTGCTGCCAGTGCTTGCACTGGGGCACGGTCGGGCACAACGCAGGTAATGAATGTGGGAGAGTAAAGGGAATGAAAGCAAGACCCATGGCTTCCTCCTCGCGGTCTCTTTTTGCACCCACTTTTGAGATTGCTATGCACATTCTGAGAAGTGGTACAACACTATCGCAGCTCTCTGCAGGTCATAAGGTAGACGAGTTTTAATCTGGCCCTCTCGCTGTTTTTAATTGGCAGAGGCTGTTGGGTTGCAGTGCATGGGGGTGTGTAGGGGAGCCTTACATACACAATTCTACAGAATGTCTGGCAACAGATCAGTAGCATGTTGTAACGCTCTCGTCAGCGATATAAAATGTCAACTGATGAACTACTGGCGGGCCAAGTCAGAATGACTAATGAAGGAATCGGCACAAACTGTAACAGAACTGCAGTTGAAGGGTACAGTTGGTGTGCAGGGGGCCAGATTAAGATTTCAGTCACAACAGTTTTTACCTCAGCCAAGAAGGTTGTTTGAGCACTGGTATCAGATTCAGATTCAATTTATTATTGTACCCTTGGGTAAATTTGGTTTACAGTGAGTGAGTCATCTTGTTTTGTAAACACACAACAAGCTAAAGTGACGACAGTGCTAATGCTAAAAGAACAACAAGGACGGCCCCAAGATAAAATAAAAAGCAAGATGAGTTAAAACATCAATAGATAAAAAGTCTAAAAACATGTCATGCCAAGCCAAAGGATAAAAAAAATAAAAAAAAATAAAAATGTGCTGTTCATAAAAACAAGGTAAAAGAAACTATACAAAAAATAAATAGATCAGTTGGAGTTTCTGTTACTTGTTAACAGCACTGATGGCTGCTGGTACAAAGCTGTTTTTATAACGTGTGGCTTTACAAGCTGGTACCCTAAACCTCCGAACTCACCATAAAGAGGGTGGGAGACGTCTCTCAGAATCAAACCAGCTATCCTCTGTACCTGTTTAGTATACAGGGATTCTGGATGGAGCTGAGACTCTCCAATCAGCCTGCTCGACCATTTCACAATTCGGTTTAAACTATTTTTGTTTTTTGAGGGACACGGTTCCAAACCATGAAACAAGACAAAAGGATAAAACTGATTCTATAAAAGCATGATAAAACAAGGTCAGCCATGGTCCTGTCAATGTTAAAAGGTATCTGTTTTATAGAAGGCATACGCAAAATGTTTTTCACAAATTTCCACAAAAGTTGATGGAGTGATCAATCCTATGAACAAGTGGGACCCTTAGATGTTGAAGTTACTCAGGAGCTGGGTGTTGGTTCTGGAATATTTTATTACTTTCATTTACTTAGCTCAGTGGTGTAGGAGTTAATGCGACCAATATATGTATTTGGATTTGATTCCCGGTCACACTACCTGTCTGTGTCCTTAGACAAGATCCTTCATCTGTACCCTATTTTCTGGAGTATAAGTTGCACCTTTTAAAAAATGCCTCTTAAAGATGAAAAAACATCCACTACCAGTCTAAAGTTTGGATACATTTTCCCATTCAGTTGAACAGAAAGACAGTTATTATTATTAATTCATTTATCCATTCATTTTCAATTCCCGCTTACTCCAATTAAGGGTCACGGGGGATTGGAGGCTATCCCAGCAGTGTTAGGGCGTGAGGTAGAGTACATCCTGGACATAATGCCAGTCTATCACAGGGCCACATACGGACAGACAAACACAGTCACAGCCACACGCACACCTACAGTTATTTTAACATTTCCAATCTACCTAACCTGCATGTCTTTAGATGTGGGAGGAAGCCGGAGCACCTGGAGGGAACCCACGCAAACATGGGGAGAAGATGCAAACTCCACACAGAAAGGCCACAGGTGGGAAGTGATCCCACAACCTTCTTGCTGTGAGGCAACAGTGCTAACCACTAAGCCACCACGCTGCGTATTATTGTCATCTCATCTCATCTTCAATGGCTTATCCGGGATCGAGTCGCAGGGGCAACAGCTCTAACAGGGGACCCCAGACTTCCCTTTGACTATTATTGTTATTATTATTATTATAATGAAGAAATTCATGTTTTTTCAGTGTTTGATTTGCACCTGAGTATAAGTTGAAGGACACCCCAAACTAGTAAAAAATCCTGTAACTACTGGTCCAGAAAATACGGTATCTTCCCAGTCCAGCCACCTGTACGTGGGTATCAGCTACAGTTGATGTGTATGGATCTGGCTGCAGCTGGATCCATGTGCTGGATCGGATGATTTCTGTGGTGGATGCAGGCTGGACTCTGCTGTAGGAACAGATCCAACGAGTGGCTCAATGACCCCCTTCCCCAACTCCCCCCTCACCGAGGGTGGACTGGACGCCTGCATGGACTCTCGTCAATTGTTGTTGTGTTGTGTTCTGTATTGTAAACCTTTTTGGTAGAATGGCCTAAGCAGAAGGTCACCCCTCTGAGTCTGGTCTGCTTGAGGTTTCTTCCTCAAATCATCAGTTTTTTTCTTACCACTGTTGCCTGTGTGTTTGCTCTAGGGGTTGATAAGGTTAGACCTTACTTGTGTGAAGCACCTTGAGGCAACTTTGTTGTGATTTTATAAACTATATACAAATTGAAATAAAATTAAATAAATTGAAGACATAACCTGTGATGGACTGGTGTCGTAGCGAGGTACAGAGATAAGCCCCGGCACCAGTCGGCTGATACAGAAATGAGGGAATAATTATATAAATAAAAAAAATTGAGCTAAGAAATGGTGACGACCAATCCTGAGCCAGATCATTTTCTCAGTCTGCTTTTTACAGGAAATGTTGAAGATCTAATCATGAACATACGTAATTCTAACAGAAAAGTTATCTGCATCAGTATTCTAACTGCACACGCGTGTGCAATCTTTGTATGTAGATAGCACAGCTGTGATGTTAATGTGACGGATTGTTCAGTTGAGGTAGAATTCTGCAGTCTGTTTCCCCTCACAGATGCCAGGAAAAATAAGGTATTTTATGTGTTCTGAGATGTTTCTAAGTTAACCTGAATAGTATCGTACTACACCATGGTCTAATACAATGTCAGGAGGCTAGCTGACCTCCCTATACATGCCAGTTCAGAGGTCAAGCCTAAGGTCACAGGTCATGTAATTCTGTTGGAGCTCAGCCCTTGAACTCAGCTTGTCATTTATCACCTTTAACCCAGGATGCCAGCAAATCTTCTCCAGAAACAATACCTCATCCTAATTTCCTCCTCAGACACAGAGAGGTTTAGTTTGACAAGAGAGAGAGAGAGCGAGCAAAGGAGAGAAAGGAGAAAAGGAGGAAAGAAGCAAGCACAGCTGATAAGCCTCTGATGGGCAGTCAGGAATGCTGGTGAAAAACCTGCATAGCCTCCTCCATGGGAATCCATTTTTTTTTTTTTTTGAGAAAAAAAAAAGAACAGAGCTCGATTTTAGAGTGGACTTCTGGGAAACATTGAGCTGTTTGAAATTAAGCAGTCTGGATTTTTTTCTTCATCCACGGCGTCAGTTTGCTCATCCTGTCTGCCTTCGAACTCCCACACATCTGGCACTATGGAGGGTAAACCAATGCTGATTTACACCCGTAACACCAAGCAGGGTGCATATGTACGGAGCTGATCTCCTGCAGGCTTGCATGACGTGAGCCGATGAGCTCACTATATATATATATATATATATATATATATATATATATATATATATATATATATATATATATATATATATATATATATATATATATATATATATATATATATAGTGAGTGTGCAGTGCATATGTGAGCGTTGGCATGTTTTTGCAGCTCATTCAAGAAAGATTAGAAAAAAACTTTTCACACTTTTCTCTACATTTCTTCTGATATCTGTTCAAAATACATTTGCATCTCTCTCCATCCGAAGTTGTAACATCCCATCTTCTTTGTGCCTGCACTTTTCAGAGGATGACAGTTCAGGCACGACTTACCATCGTGAGAGGCGTAATGCTATCAGCTCCCAGGCCCCGACGCCCGGCGCACTCGACAGGAGTATCAGCGAGGAGCCCTCCACCTCCACAGAGGAGCACCCCTCAATGCTGAAGAAGGAGCTGTACGGGTCCCTGCCCCACCTTGCTGACCACACTCTGCCATACCGAGGCACCTTGTTCGCAATGGACCCCCGCAACGGCTACTTGGAGTCACACTACCGTAAGTTTATTCGTACACATGCAACAGTGGCCACCGGTTTACTGGTCTTCGTTTATAGGAGTCATTTCGAAATCTTTGTACTAAATATGCAGTCGTTTTTGCACTGATGGAAATTTTGCTTGATATTTACTCACTGACAGACTCCATTAGTGGTATGAGCGTCCTGCATATTGTAGGGAACAGCAACATTTTGAACTCTAAAATCATTTACTAAAGTACGCTGTTCTGGCAAGCCCCCCCCCCCCCACAACTGGTTTTTTTTCCTTTTGGCAGATTCTTTTTTTTTTTTGCTTGTTGCATGTTGATTTGGCACAAAATTTACATCAGATACCCTTCCTGATGCAACTTCAGATGTATATGGATTTAATACATGCCCCCTCCATGCATACATACAACCCCCCCCCCCCCCCCCCCCCCCCCCCAAAAGCAAATTTTTGGAGCCATTGTTTGGAAGGGAACTGATTGTACCTATAACCTGCTCAACATGACTCAGATTTTTCAAAGTTTCATTGGCCAAACCTGGATCCTAGTACCTGGTACCTAGTCCTGTTTATCAAATCCACTGTGGTTCCAAGCGAAGATTGTTGTATGAACACTATTGCTACTGTATAGTGCAAGACTCTAGACAACAAGACGTCCTGAACAAATTTGCCATGAGACAAGTCGCACTGTCTGTACTGTACAATAACTCAAAAGTTAAACTATTGATAGATTTTGTGTCGTGTTCTTTTGTGTGTTGCATTGAAGGAGTTTCACTATGATTAGTCAGCGGAACTATTACCAACAATGGGAAAAGACGAACCTGGTACCAAAAACAACACTAGCTTTGACACAGGCACTGGAACAACAATTTCAATTTTCAGTTAATTTTCATTTATATAGCAGCAAACCACAACAAAGTTGTCTCAAGGTGCTTCACATAAGCACGCTCAAACCCTACCAACCTCCAGAGCAAGCACACAGGTGACAGTAGCAAGGAAAAACTCCCTCTGATGATATTGAGGAAGAAACCTCAAGCAGACCAGACTCAAAGGGGCAACCCTCTGCTTGGGCCATGCTACCGACACACTTTACAAACATTTTACAAAACGAATGTACAGGAAATTTTGCCAGTGCATAGGACAGGAGGGCTGCATAAACAGACACCACACCCAACTGTCGTGATAGCCCAGTAGCTTCAGCTAATGCAGCGCCAAACTTTTGTAGCACCTGTTGCTGAAGCTAAATGCTTCAGAAAGATTATTTCATTTGTTGCTGTCTTTTATTGTGCTGTCACACAAGTAATAAAATCCATTTTACAACAAAGTCCTGACAGAATATATTGAAGTCCATCTTTGAAGCAAATCTACCCCGTCACTGTTTGCTAGTTAGCGAGTTAGCTGAAGTAGAGCTTAAACAGCTCAAGGACACATTCAGTAATGGTGAGGCCATGTCTTTGTGTTTACTGTAGGTACGCGACAGGGCAGCCAGATGTTTGATTAAGTCTGACATATTACGCACGGGCTCTCGTGAACGTGTGCACACACACGCTTGTTATGCATCTGGGAAGTTAGTATGGGGAACGGCTAGCGTATAGCTTCTTAATTCCCTCATTAGGGGCCTCCACTTTCGCTCATCAACACACACTTCAAAGCCTCAAAGCAGTCAAACAACACCCCCTACACACACACACACACACACACACACACACACACACACACACACACACACACACACACACACACACACACACACACACACACACACACACACACACACACACACACACTCTCTCTCTTTGGGAGTGGGAGACTGTGTGAGAGAGAGGCGTCGAGCCAATAGAGAGACTAACAGAGATGAAGCCTGAGAGATTGAGACGAGAGAAGAGCTGTGGCTCGCAAGATGCTGACGATAATTTGAAAAAAAAGGTGAGATAGGCAATAGTGGTTAGATGAAAGTGAAACTGTGTGTATGTGAGAAGAAGAGGAGATAGCTGATTGGAGAGTAAGAGGCTTAGGAGGTTAATTCAGCCGCCACTGTAGCCGCAGACAAGGATTTGATGTGATGGCTTGTTTAGTTTGGGTAAATTGGCTGTGAATTGGAGCAGACCGAGTGGGAAAGAGCGATTTTAATCTGGAGGCCGTAATGAAAAGTCCAGTGGACGCCGGCTTGGCACTGTAACGCTATTTATTCAGTCACTTCATTAGCAGCTGGTCACTTATGATTGGGTGCCGGGGAGTCGCCAAGGTGCCTCCTTAAAGGAAAGGTTACTTAAAACCAATCCCACGAAGGTAGAACATTACTGGCAATTACATCCGCGCCTAACTCAGCAACACTGCCACGTCTCATTTTACACGCGTCTGTGTGTGTGTTGGGGGCTGGGAGGGAGGGGGGCATGCTGAGGCATGGGGGTCATGTGGAAAAGTCACAGTCTGAAATGGAGAGTTCAAAAGCAGCAAGTAAGTCAAAAGGGCCGCAGTGCTCCGAAATGATCCCCCGCCCCGCTTTGTAATTGTGTCCAAAAGGCTGGAAGAGTGAAATCAAGTCCGAGTGTTCTGGCACTTGGATGTTACTCGTCTACGTTTTAACAGAAAATTACTGTCAATGCTGAAATTAGCAAACAGTTGATTTGTTAAATAATATATAAAGATACTCTCCAGTGCTGTTTTTAATACCATACAGATGTTTTCATGAACAAGTTTGAACACATTATATATTATTATGTATAATATTAAAATTTCTGATATTATGCCTTGTAAACTCACAGCAGAAATGAATCTTGACAACATGACATAAAGTAAATATCAAAGCAAAAACAATGGCATGCATATGTCAGGGAACTCTCTATTATAACACAGCTAAATTGTCACTTTTACAGCCAATTTTCAGGTGATGGATGAATGAAAATTTATAATCATTTTATATGCAGTTACTTCTGTAACTATATACCATATTTTCCAGAGTGTAAAAGTTTTTGTTTTTATGTTTAGTAGTTTGGGAGGTCTTGTGAATTATAAACCAAAATATTACACATTCGTTTTTAATACTGCATTTTCTGGAGTATAAGTAGCACCTGTTAAAAAAATGCCTCTTGTGGATAAAAAAAATCCATATATAAGTCACACATTTTTTTCTGTTATTAGCTCTTTAAGTTGGGATTTTTTTGTTTTTGTGCATTGATATACAAATCTTTTATTATTGTCATTTATTCTTTCATTATTAGAGTTTACTTTGTTGAGTTGTCCGATATAATTAGTCATTACAATTATTATCAACAACAGCAAATGTGTGATTTTTTGGTATATAAGTCGCAGGACCTCCCAAACTAGTTGAAAAAAAAAAAGCCACAACTCTGGAAAATACGGTAATTATAATTACTATTTATATAGGACTTTCCCAGGAATCAAAGCACTAAACAAAATAAATGTAAGTCCCTTCGGCTGCTCCCTTGTTGTCACTCAGGGTCACTACAGCAGATCAGAGGTGGATCTGCACATTGATTTGGTGCAAGTTTTACAGTGGATGCCCTTTCTGATACAACAACACATTACATGGAGAAATTGTCAAGAGTGGGTTTGATCTGTTAAAACATTTGCATTGATACTAACCGCTTGCCCTCCGCCCCTAAAGCAATAAACAACATAAACTTGAATAATAAAAGAATAAATGGCAACAACAAAAAAGTACCACAACAATGCAAAAAACTAAAATAAAAAAATTATAAAAAAATAAAATAAAAAACTGATTTATATATATATATATATATATATATATATATATAGATATGTGTGTGTGTGTGTGTGTTCTTTGATTCTTCTTTGTCAAAGCTTTGATCCTGAGCCTGTTTAAGAGCACATCTGATCTGACAAGAAAGTATGACTGTGTAAAATGGCTCCTCGTGGCTCCAGGTGTTGAGGACATGAGGTGACCCTACAGTCACCGGCCTCATTCTGTCTGACTGAACCCAGTACCAGAGCTCAATTCCCCAGAGCTGCATCGGTCTGAGGATCAGCAGAAACAGAGGGTTCCCCCTAAAACCTCCCCTCCCTCTGCTGCTTTGAACCTGTAGTATCGGTCGCCTCTCCTGCGCCACAAGGCGTAAAAAACCCGCGCTCCTGTTCCGGTTTGTGACTCTACACACAGTGCTTACTCCACCAGCGACTGTCTGCCTCTCTATGAGGGTTTTGTCACCACCTAAATTCATCCCAGGTGTGTAGATATGTGGGTGTTTGTGATGGAGAGGGGGCCCTGATCCTTTGTGCTGTGCTTGCACGGCACGCTACACCGTGCAGCAGACATCCAGGTAAATCCGATTACTCTTAGCGCTGTAGTGTGTCAGTGCTTAATGTGCCTAAACGCAGCAGCACCTGCAGCCTGCCCACACCTGGCTGCCGGGTCGTTAACGTGGTGGCAAAGCTTTGGGAGGCGTGGGAGTTGAACAACAAAAACACGGAGGGGGGTGGGGGGTGTTTGGTTTATCGTCAGGGGTCTCTGCTGTGGTAAATCTCTGCTATTCACCCAGACTGTGGCCTAAGACTGTGTTTACTCTGGTTTTACACCCACTTCTGCGCCGAAAAAAAAGGCAGCACTAAGGAACCATTGCCCCTATTGTTAGCATTAGCTAAGTCGTGGTGATGCCTGAGTCTTAGCCGCTTTTCTTGGGCAAACACTGGATAAGAGTCAATATCCTTCTTACCACAACACTAATACAAGAGGCTTTGCTGTGGGATGATGAGAACGGATTGGGATAAAGATTAATGAGGGAGAAGTCTTTCTTTTAAATATCTTATTTGTGTGGAGAGTCTGAATGGGACGCACGGCGCCGACTTCTGCTCACATTGTGTGTTGATTAGTTGGTCAGTGGTCGTGTCGCGGCAGCGAGCCCACTCGCTGGCAATACTTCTCTACTTCCTCCAAGGACATCATCTTCTTTAAAGTGTTTCTCTCTCAACCTTCTTTCCCACAATAAACACATCCATGGAGGGACTTACAGGAGATCCCTTTCAACGGCTTTGTTGCAAATTTTAAACTTTGCTAAAATATTTGTGAAAACAAGTCAACAGGGGGTGAAGCAGAATCACTAAGCTTTAGAGACAGTACTTAAGTGTTTTGGCAATACTCCATCTCTACTGGAGTAGGGCAGTGATAGGCATATAGAAGAACCCAGGTGTCTCTCTGTTAGTCCAGTCATCTCTGGGTTAGCTCCTTAAAAGAAAAATCAAGCCCAAATCTGGCTGCCAAGCCTAATCCTTACACCAAAGCCATGCCGTCCTCCACTGATCTCTGAAACCAAGCCTGCTAAGCTAGAGGTAGTGGAGGTATGGATCAGTTGGCTGAAGGATTCCTACACGTGTTTTACAGTAACCCTGCTCTCTGAGCCTGGTCAGAGGTGACCGCTAGCTGGATCATTCTAGCCCTTATTTCTGGGAAAGCTGAGCTATGGTGGAAAAAGCCAGTGCAGGGGTTTTATGGTATGGTGGGCGTCCAGTCGTCCAGTCAGAGGGGTTAAACACCAAACTGCTGAGCAGAGCTTGATCTCAGGTCTACTGGGCCGTAGCACATCCAGCCGCTGCTGTGGCGTCAATCTGTCTGCATCAGTATCAAAATGCAGCTGACCACTGAACTGAATGAGCCGGCTGTCACCAAACTGAACGTGATCTGCACAACAATGGCGGTCGGACCCCCGTACAGCTAATTGCACTTCTGGTTCACTCAGTTGGATGTATGGGATGCATAGGAGCCGCCTTGCAGAAAGCACAAGCGTGCAACAAAAACAAAAAACACAACATGCTGCACAACTTTCAAACGAATTTCATATAAAGTGAACTTTCTTGCCTCATGTTGGTGTTTAAATATGCCGAGTACAGGCTGGAATGCGGGTTCAAACACCCCTCCCTGCAGAAATGGGGACTACAGAGAAGAGCCTGGGGTGAGGATACACGTGCCTGTTTCAAAGGTAAGTGTTTGTCTTTGTGATTGTTTCAATATTGGCTTTTGGAGCATGGTGGCACGGTGTAGTCCCCCAGCAGTGCGCCGGCACAGAGAAGCCTGGGGCGCACTGCAGGCGATGGAGAGGGATGCCTTCCATCCACTTCCTTTCATCAAGAAAGAACAACATAGGGGCTCTGCTCCGCTGTAGCCCCTTGGTCCAGCTCACCAGGGATAATCAGATCATCCCTTTTATATAGCTTATTAGAGGAGTCTAGCTGTAAGATTGGCCGTATTCTCACATGTATGTTCCCCTTTGTGGTGCTTGATGATTTAAGGGGGTTAGGCAGAGTTTGAAGTAGCCAGAGAATGCACTTTCATACCGTCTTAAGGTCATGTGGTACTCTTGTTAGCCCAAAGGCGATGTGCATGAATCTTACGTCGGCTCTTGTTACAATGACGAGATTAAATGTGAAAGGGTTTCAGAAGAATTAAAATGAATTTCCTCCCAACTGATGTTGTCCAAAAATGAATTGTCAGCATTTCTTGGTATTGTTCAACTAACATCTGCCCGTGTGTTTTATGTCTCTTTTCCAGTAGATGAATTAATCAGTTCATTAACAGATGGTTCTGTGCATTGCAAAGGATTAAAATGATTTTCTCAATCTTGTCCTTCCTGAAGGAGAATCAACTATAGCAAGTAGTGGCAGCAATAATATTTAGTGTGATAATATATTAAAAAAAGAAGACTTACAGGGACTTCTCGGTTAAAGCTGCAATATCTTGAGCTTTTTCCCTCCTCTTTAAAGTTACCCTGTAGTCTCCAGTAGGATAATCACCATTGTGTGCAGTGCGATTTCATGCCTTTTTACAAATTTGTTTCCCTTGCATCCAAATCTCATCGCTCATTTTTTATATTTGTATCCCTCTCACAGAGTGGAAAAGATAAGCATACTTATCCCGTCAACCAACAACCCCTATCAAGCTCTCGTCCCGAGAGGTCGCAAGTATATATTGTTCTGGCGGCTGATGAATGCAGTGTAATTAAAATGTTTCCAGCAGCAGCCTGCTGGAAGATATCGAAGGAGTCTGAGGCTGTAAGTGAGACAGAGGGGTAAGAAGGAAGAGCCAGCAGAGGAAGTAGAGAAGGAAGAGGAGGGAGGGTGTAACAAAGCAGAAAATGAAGAGAGACATAAAAGAATGGGAGCTCAAGGAGGTCAGGCCCATCACAGGCTTTAGTGTTTGTTGCCTTCAAAGATGCCTGGGACAGGTGGCAGCTCCAGACAATCTCGCACCACAGAGAAGCATCCTCTCTGGAGGAGATAACGGATTCCTCTATCCAGACACCCTCCTCCTTCCTCCTACCTCTCCTTCACTCACATTCTCCACTTTCCTTATATACTCCCCTCTTGTCTTGAGGTTCTCCCAGGCAGCCTCCTTTGATGTGGCTCAGTGTGAGTGGGCAGCTGTAGGCCACGGGGCTGCTGCGCTGCTGGGCTGCCGGCCTGTTGGGGACGGACTCGAGTGCGGCTCAATCAGTGGCACTCTCCGGTGCTCGGCACTTTCAGGTCTCATTAAAGTGCTCCAGCAGGGTTAATCCTCTTTAAGGTTTACACGGGCCCCAGTTTGTCTCTCTGCCCGAGCTGAGGGAACCCCTGGGCGCCACCTGCGTGACAACGACTCAAATCACTGTGACACAACTTCCCTCTGTCTGTTGCCTCACTCCTCTGCTGCTGCTTCTTCTCGATTCTCTTCTCTCTTTCTCTGCTCTCTCTTCCCCTGTGCCTTCGTTCCCGTCTTTCTCCCCCATTTCCCTTGGTAGTACCTAGGCCTGGTTGTAAGTCTTTTAGGATTATTTGGGTGGAAGCTGTTGACAGGGTTGCAGTAAATGGATTACAACTTTGTCCTTGTTTTGTGATGCTGTGAGGAGGGAAGAGATCAGGAGAATGCACCCTGAATAATGAGAGAGCGAAGAAAAAGAGAAAGACCAAAAGTGGGATTAACTGACAGAATTACGATGATGCTGCAAGAGTGGAAGAGAGGGTGAAAGAGAGGGTAAGGTGACACGGGGGAAAAGAAAAGAAAAAGTATAGGAATCAGATTGTTGGCGATGTGGTTGCTCTCAGAAGACCTAATTGGTCCAGCAGTGCTGACCTGTGTCTGGTCCTGCAGACCCCAGCAGCTCTTTGTGTGATTGCTGTGACACTGGGTTTTGCCTTTACTCTGTGGCACACGGTTTTCTCCATTAGCCTAAATAATGGCCGCGCACCTCCAGAGGTCTGCACAGACTGTAAAGAAAGGAAGAAAAATAGACTGCTGGTAGTTTTAGATCTCAACTATAAATCATCTACGCGGTTGTCTGAAAAATTCCAAAATTGAACAAAGTAATAGTGCCAGATCAGTGAAACTTACCGTACAGAGTAACAGTCAAAAGTTTGGACAGACTTTGGGGTATAGTGTTTTTCTCATTGTTGAAGTTGGAGTTAGCATGTATTCTGTAAAATCCAAACTAATTTGGTATTGCTGTAGTCACAGAAGAAAGGTTTAACTCGTGAGATAAATGGTAAATGGACAGCATTTATATTGCGTTTTTCCATCTGCATCAGCCGCTCAAAGCGCTTTACACATCAGTGCCTCACATTCACCCCGATGTGAGGCTGTTGTCATGCAAGGCGCCCACTACACATCACGAGCAACTAGGGGATTAAGGACCTTGCCCAAGGGCCCTTCGTGATTTTCCGGTCAGGCTGGGATTTAAATCGAGGATCCTCTGGTCTCAAGCCCAATGCTTTAACCACTAGACCATCACCTCCTCTAACTTCTGTACTAAGGGACGCTGCTCCAGCTTTTTGAACACTGCAAATGGGGGCAGCTCAACTTTAGAGGGGTAGTGTGAACCTTGTAGATGTCCTACGTTCTGGACAGCCTCCAACAGTCACCACTGAGGAAAACACTAATCATTTTTATGGTGATGGACAACAGGAGTATAGCTATCAATCAGCTAGCTAACACTGGTGGAATCTCCCTTGAGAGAGCTGAGAATATTCAGCATACAGATCTTGGGATGTCAGAGGTTTCCTCTTGGCTTGTTCTGCATGTTATCTGGCAAAAGTGATGGCCTCAGCTTTCTGGGATGAAACTGGAGAATGCTATACCCACGTTCTGTTTACCACAGAAGTTATAAATTGCGACTGGGAATGACATCACACCTAAGATAAATGTGTTCTAGTTTCTACACCCAAAGTCAGAAAATAAGATGGACGTCTGCAAGATTTTGGAGTATAGCGTGCTACAAAAATATGCCCACCAAAGAGACCTCATGGAAGAGGACAGATAATGCAGATGTTACATTAGTGTTTTAATTTACTACTGAGTTTGTAATGCGGTGTAGACAGTCATTATTGTTAGTAACATTGACGGCCTTAGCTAATATTACTGGTAGCAGTTGATGAACAAGACATTACACAATATATCATACATGAAAATACTGTAGCAACATGTCAACAGGCAGCAGTAGGACAGTACTGTGTGCACAACATATTAAACAAGGCACAAAAAACACTAAAAAAACAGTAAACACTACAGCTTTCACTGCTGTTAATGCTTGGAGCAGCCATCTTGGTTTGTGAACTTGGGGTATTTGATGGTTGAATGAGTTAACCAGTTGGAAATTCGATTCATGGGAGCATTCCTGCAGAGTGTAACTGGGAAATTCTGACTTCCCTCTACAAATGGAGTGCACCATATTTGATCCAGCTAAGACAGCAGCCTGAGGTTATCAAGATCAAACACCCAGGAAATGTGAATTTGTGCTGGGTGGTGGTGGTGATGCTGGTGGTGGGGTTCATGAAGATAATTCTTCAATTGACAAGTCATTGGTTACTTAACTGTGGCTTATGTATAAGACTTTGGCCAGATAGTAGCTTTCAGTAGGTGGGGATGGACCTGTGGCCTGCCTGGGTGGCTGCCATCCAGGGCTTAGGGTGGTTTCACAGTGTAATGGATGCAGCAACATGTAACACCAGTGCATACTCCCTTGATCTGACCTAAAAGTGCTCATGCATTTCTTGAAAACTGGTGACCCACAACAGCATCACCAAAGTGCCAAACATTACATCTGCAACATATTAAAAATAATTTACTGTATGAAATACTGAGAAACCAAGTGGAGTTGAGATTATGACAGGATTTTGTTGCGTAACAGTGCTGTAAAAATGTAAATGACCCAAAATCAATCAAAATAACAGGATGTGGTCAGAAAAGAGGGATGAAACAGAAATTCAAAGCAACAGCTAGTCACTAATAAAATAAGTCAAGTGTGTCCTGTTTTAGGCCTGAGGCCGATCTGACTGGTGTCTATCTCAGGATACATAGCAAGAGGTGGATGAGAGCGCCTGTGACTCTCCCTGGATGGGATGTCAGTTGATCACATTCCCTTCCCCAGCCAAGGCTTGTGCCCATTTATGGCTGGGTGGACTGGGACGATGGAGATGAAGTGTCTTGTCCAAGGACACATACAGAAAGTTTCAACCAGGCACCTGCAGTTGAACCCACCTGGTCTGCCAAGATAAAAAAAAATAATAATAAATTTGTCTTAAATTCAAGCTGGTTCTTTTGAAGTCTCATAAGACCCCATTCATCCTTTGTGTTGGGAAGGTGTCGTAGCACGGACCCACAACAGGGGGCGCAAATGAACGGACAATGAGTAAGCCAAAAGGTAACAATTTAATGTTGTGATAATACACAACGAAATGTGTCGTAATTTTCACAGTCAATAAACACCAGGTGACGTGTGGGCAGGCTCGAAGATAGAAGACGCCCGACGAGAGAGAAGCCGCGTCCCACACGGCCTCCACCACCAACGGTCTGAAGAACACCGGAACCGCCAAGTCCCGAGTCCCCAGGTGGCCTCTGTCTTCGGCTGTCGACCCTGGTACTGCTGGCAGAAAACAGAAAGATGATGTATGAGTGTGAGTCCGCACACTCAGTAATTTACAGTCCAGACACCGTTAGGAGGGAGCACCTCCACCTCCAAATCACACACACTCGTGCAGCTCCTGATCAACCACTTATCTGGGAGGGGGTGCGAGGTGAAGCCGTCACTGTCACACCAAACGCCAATCCTCCAGACAAGGCAACACTTCAGGAAAACGGCTGCAATAGAAGTTCAGTTGGTTACACAATGTGTCAGTCAGCAGAGAAATTACCTTGGTACTGGTAGTCGATTTCTCGGCGGGGAGGTGGAGTTGCAGTCCGGCTTATACGGTGGTGTAGATGAGTGACAGCTGGAGTAATGAGTGACAGCTGTCACTTCCTCTGGGTCTGGCGCCCTCTCGTGCTTGGAGCCCGCACTCCAAGCAGGGCGCCCTCTGGTGGTAGTGGGCCAGCAGTACCTCCTCTTCAGCGGCCCACACAACAGGACCCCCCCCTCAACGGGCGCCTCCTGGCGCCCGACCAGGCTTGTCCGGGTGTCGTCTGTAGAAATCGGCCAGGAGGGCCGGGTCCAGGATGAAGCTCCTCTTCACCCAGGAGCGTTCTTCAGGTCCATACCCCTCCCAGTCCACCAGATATTGGAACGTCCAGGAGCCTGCGGACCGTCCAAGCAGGCTCCACGTCGATGAGCCGGGCAGGAGGCGGCGTAGGTCCAGGTGCACAGAGGGGCGAGGTGTGGTGTGGCTTGATACGGGACACGTGGAAAACAGGGTGGACCCGCAGTGAAGCTGGGAGTCGGAGCTTCACTGCGGCCGGGTTGATGATCTTGAGGATGGGGAATGGTCCGATGTATCTGTCCTTTAACTTGGGTGAGTCCACACAGAGGGGGATGTCCTTTGTTGACAGCCACACCTCCTGCCCGGGCTGGTATGTGGGGGCCGGGGAACGTCGGCGGTCCGCATGGGTTTTGGCCCTCGTCCGGGCCTTTAACAGGGCAGAGCGGGCGGTCAGCCACACCCGGCGGCATCTCCTGAGGTGGGCCTGGACCGAGGGCACACCGACCTCTCCCTCCACCAGCGGGAACAATGGGGGCTGGAACCCCAAACATGCCTCAAAAGGGGAGAGGCCGGTAGCAGACGAGACTTGGCTGTTATGGGCATACTCGATCCAGGCCAGATGGTGACTCCAGGCCGCCGGGTGCGCGGAGGTGATGCAGCGAAGGGCCTGTTCCAACTCTTGGTTAGCCCGCTCTGCCTGGCCGTTGGTCTGGGGGTGGCACCCGGACGAGAGACTCACGGTGGCCCCCAGCTCCTTACAGAAACTCTTCCACACCTGCGAAGAGAACTGGGGACCACGATCTGAAACGATGTCCGATGGTATCCCATGCAGCCGCATGACGTGGTGGACCAGGAGGTCTGCCGTCTCCTGGGCCGTCGGGAGCTTCGGGAGGGCCACGAAGTGGGCCGCCTTGGAGAACCGGTCCACTATCGTGAGAATAATGGTGTTGCCCTGGGACGGCGGGAGGCCCGTGATGAAGTCCAGGCCGATGTGAGACCAGGGGCGATGAGGCACTGGCAGGGGTTGGAGGAGTCCCGTCGTCCTCCGATGGTCTGCCTTGCCCCTGGCGCAGATGGTACAGGCCTGGACGTAGTCCCGGACGTCGGTTTCCAGGGACGCCCACCAGAAGCGCTGCTGGACTACTGCCACGGTCCTACGCACTCCGGGATGACAGGAGAGCTTGGACCCGTGACAGAAGTCCAATACGGCAGCTCTTGCCTCTGGTGGGACGTACAGTCTGTTCTTGGGGCCAGTCCCCGGGTCCGGGCTCCTTGTCAGGGCCTCCCGGACGGTCTTCTCCACGTCCCAGGATAGGGTGGCCACGACAGTGGACTCGGGGATGATGGTCTCGGTGGGGTTCGACAGCCCCGCTTTGGCTTCTTCTTCGTGCACCCGGGACAATGCATCTGGTTTTTGGTTCTTGGTCCCGGGGCGATACGTGATCTGGAAGTCAAAGCGCCCGAAGAACAGAGACCAGCGGGCTTGCCTGGGGTTCAGCCGCTTGGCGGTCCGGATGTACTCCAGGTTCCGATGGTCTGTGAAAACCGTGAAGGGCAACGATGCCCCCTCCAGCAGGTGTCTCCACTCTTCAAGAGCCTCCTTCACCGCAAGAAGTTCCCGATTGCCGACGTCATAGTTCCGTTCAGCTGGGGTCAACCTGCGGGAATAAAAGGCACAAGGATGGAGGACTTTATCAGCCTCCACGCTCTGTGACAGCACGGCTCCTATCCCTGAGTCAGAGGCGTCCACTTCTACTATGTACTGGCGATCAGGATCTGGCTGCACCAGAACTGGTGCAGTCGAGAACCGGCGTTTCAACTCCTGGAACGCGGCTTCGCACCGATCCGACCAGGCGAAGGGGACCTTGGTGGAGGTCAGGGCAGTCAGGGGGCTAACTACCTGACTGTAACCTTTAATGAACCTCCTGTAGAAATTTGCAAAGCCAAGGAACTGCTGTAGTTTCCTGCGGCTTGTTGGTTGGGGCCAATCTCTCACCGCCGCAACCTTAGCCGGATCAGGGGCGACGGAGTTGGAGGAGATGATGAACCCCAGGAAGGACAAAGAAGTGCGGTGGAACTCGCACTTCTCGCCCTTCACAAACAGCCGGTTCTCCAACAACCGCTGTAGGACCTGACGTACATGCTGGACATGGGTCTCAGGGTCCGGGGAAAAGATGAGTATATCGTCCAGATATACGAAGACGAACCGATGCAGGAAGTCCCGCAAGACGTCGTTTACCAATGCTTGGAACGTCGCGGGGGCGTTAGTGAGGCCGAACGGCATGACCAGGTACTCAAAATGACCTAACGGGGTGTTGAATGCCGTCTTCCATTCGTCTCCCTTCCGGATCCGAACCAGGTGGTACGCGTTTCTAAGATCCAATTTAGTGAAAATTTGGGCTCCATGCAGGGGCGTGAACACTGAATCCAACAGAGGTAACGGGTATCGGTTGCGAACCGTGATCTCGTTCAGCCCTCTGTAATCAATGCATGGACGGAGTCCGCCGTCTTTCTTGCCCACAAAAGAGAAACCAGCACCCATCGGGGAGGTGGAGTTTCGGATCAGCCCGGCAGCTAAGGAGTCCCGGATGTAGGTCTCCATTGATTCGCGTTCCGGACGTGAGAGGTTGTACAACCTACTGGATGGGTACTCAGCGCCCGGGACCAAATCGATGGCACAATCATACGGTCAGTGCGGGGGAAGAGTGAGTGCCAGATCTTTGCTGAAAACGTCAGCAAGATCGTGGTACTCCTTTGGCACCGCCGATAGATTGGGGGGGACTTTGACCTCCTCATTAGCCGTAGTGCCGGGAGGAACCGAGGATCCTAAGCACTCCCGGTGGCAGGTTTCGCTCCACTGCGTCACAACCCCAGATGGCCAATCTATCCGGGGATTGTGCTTCACCATCCATGGAAAGCCCAAAATCACGCGGGAGGTAGAAGGTGTTACATGGAACACTATCTCCTCCCTGTGATTCCCAGACACAACCAAAGTCACTGGTTGTGTCTGATGTGTGATTAATGGAAGCAGGGTGCCATCTAGTGCTCGCACCTGCAATGGTGCCGGCAGAGCCACCAGAGGGAGCCCTACTTCCTTTACCCATCTGCTGTCCAGCAGATTCCCTTCAGACCCCGTGTCTATCAGTGCTGGGGCATGAAGGGTTAAATCCCCACAAAGGATTGTTACTGGGATTCGTGCAGATTTGCGGGGTTTTCCCGCGTGCGTGTTATGACCCACCCTTAGCCCAGTTTCTAAGGACGGGCGTTGTAGTTTGACCGTTTTAGGGCAGTCCCTCTGCATGTGCTCGCAAGAGCCGCAGACGAAACACTCCCCGCGGGCCAGCCTCCTTTGTCTGATGTTTGATTTTAATTTGGCCCTGCTCGTGTCCCTAGCCTCCTCAGCAGGGGGAGCTGTAGCCACACGGAGCTCTCTGGCAGTGAAGCGTGGGGACGACGTCATCTTATCGGAACCGGAAGGGGGAGGGACGACTCGTGCCCGGTCATGCCTCCCAGCCTGCTCCCGACGATGCTCATTTAAACGGTTGTCTAAACGTATAACCAAATTGATCAGCCCGTCCAATTCCCGCGGTTCCTCCTTGGCCAGTAGGTGCTCCTTAAGGACCGGGGACAGTCCATTTACAAAGGCGGCGCGGAGCGCAACGTTATTCCAGCCGGACCTCGCTGCCGCGATGCGGAAGCCGACTGCATACTCGGCTGCGCTACGACGCCCGTCTCATTGACAGCAGCACGTTCGAAGCGGTCTCGCCTCTGTTGGGATGATCAAACACTTGTTTGAATTCCCGTACAAACCCAGTATAAGACGTTAGGAGCCGTGAATTCTGCTCCCAAAGCGCCGTAGCCCATGCGCGTGCCTCTCCTCGAAGCAAATTAATAACATAAGCCACCCGGCTAGCGTCTGATGCGTACATGACGGGGCGCTGTGAAAAGACGAGCGAACACTGCATGAGGAAGTCCGCGCACGTCTCGACACAGCCCCCGTACGGTTCCGGAGGGCTTATGTATGCTTCAGGGGACGGTGGGGGGGTTCGTTGAACGACCAGTGGAACGTCTGATACAGGCCCAGGACCAGCCAGAGGAGTGGCTGCAGCAGCGCCCTGATCGCGCGCTTCCACCCTGGCGGTGAGAGCCTCCACCCTCCGATTAAGGAGGACACTCTGCTCGGTCACTAATTCTAACCGGGCCTTGAAGGCGGTTAAGATCTGCTGCAGCTCACTCAACCCGCCTCCCGCTGACGCCTGCGCTCCTGGCTCTTCCATTGGCCGTTCAAGCTGGAGTTGACGCCCCTCGGAGTCCATGACAATGGCCGAGAAATCCTGTTGGGAAGGTGTCGTAGCACGGACCCACAACAGTGGGCGCAAATGAACGGACAATGAGTAAGCCAAAAGGTAACAATTTAATGTTGTGATAATACACAACGAAATGTGTCATAATTTTCACAGTCAATAAACACCAGGTGACGTGTGGGCAGGCTCGAAGATAGAAGACGCCCGACGAGAGAGAAGCCACGTCCCACACGGCCTCCACCACCAACGGTCTGAAGAACACCGGAGCCGCCAAGTCCCGAGTCCCCAGGTGGCCTCTGTCTTCGGCTGTCGACCCTGGTACTGCTGGCAGAAAACAAAGATGATGTATGAGTGTGAGTCCGCACACTCAGTAATTTACAGTCCAGACACCGTTAGGAGGGAGCACCTCCACCTCCAAATCACACACACTCGTGCAGCTCCTGATCAACCACTTATCTGGGAGGGGGTGCGAGGTGAAGCCGTCACTGTCACACCAAACGCCAATCCTCCAGACAAGGCAACACTTCAGGAAAACGGCTGCAATAGAAGTTCAGTTGGTTACACAATGTGTCAGTCAGCAGAGAAATTACCTTGGTACTGGTAGTCGATTTCTCGGCGGGGAGGTGGAGTTGCAGTCCGGCTTATATGGTGGTGTAGATGAGTGACAGCTGGAGTAATGAGTGACAGCTGTCACTTCCTCTGGGTCTGGCGCCCTCTCGTGCTTGGAGCCCGCACTCCAAGCAGGGCGCCCTCTGGTGGTAGTGGGCCAGCAGTACCTCCTCTTCAGCGGCCCACACAACACTTTGTGTATTGACAGCATGTCAAGTCAAGTGTGTTTATTGTTTCCTTTGTTGAAGTCACTGGTTTCAGTCAGTCATGGATGCATTCTATTCAGCCTTCTATAATATGGATAAAGCAGGTACCTCAGTGGGAAAAGGAGCTGGAATATTCTGGAGACTTGGGTTTTATTCCTGGTAATGCTACCTATCTGTGTCCTTGGACAAAACACTTCACTTGCGTTGTCCCAACTCACCCACTCCCAACTTATCAGCCTTGGTAGGGGAAGTAACCTTTGTCAGATTGGATAAATTCTGGAGGGGTATCCAGAGACTCTTATTTGCTTCATGATATGGAATCCCAGGATAAGCATCATCACCAATGGGCCTCAGGGACTATATAGGACTTAGTTCTTCTTCTCTTATAATATGGCACTTTCAACTTAAATTTAAATCTGTGGCTTTTGTCAATTTGATTTCAGAATTGTTCAAAATTGGACAGCTGTGCACCCATGTCTGAGTCACAATGCACATCTTATAGCATTCGAGTCACTTTCACATTAGCCACCTGTAGATATCACGTGCACTGCAGCTCAAGATGTAGACGTCATTGTCACACCGAGTGGACCAATACAACTGGAGCAATCACAGATACTGTTTCTGATTATGCTGGTACGTGTAAAGACCAGTTACTGGACATAATAACCCACTTCAATTCTCAGTATTGGCAGATTTCACACACCTTATATTTGAGCAGAATAAATCACGCAGGAGGAAGTGAAGTGAAAATAAATTTAACAAAAGTCCTGCTGAGTTTACCTGAGGTTTAAATCAACTCCTTTCTCTCTGGGATGTATCTCTGTTTGGAGAGAAGGAGACAGACAGATGTGAGAAATGGAGAAAGAGGTGCAGCACAGTGGTTCAGCTGCTAAACTGCTGTGTAAATCTCTCCCCAGCTGGGTGGGGGAGCAGAACCTGGACGGTGGTGTAAGGTGGAGAGGAGCAACGGCCAACGCTTTGTTCTGCTGCTCCCCAGCTTAGCCCAATCGAAATTCCCCAAAAGCAGGAGATAGATTGGTGTTCGGAGGAGGCATTGTCAACTAATCTCTGCTCCCCGATCCACGCAAGGAAGAAAAGTGGGGCGTATCCAGGCTTTTAGATGGTCCCGGGGCCTCCTGGAAGAGCTGTGCATGCTTAGCTTCAATTTATGGCAATGCAAGGGTTCTTGCACTGCTGTGTAATTTGTTAAAATTGACTGTGCTTGGAAAATTCTTTGCAGATGTTTGAGTGCCATTAAGATATTTGTGTGACACATGAATGATTGAAATAAAGGAACTAACTATAAACCACTTGGACCGCAGCCCGAGCCTTGATCTCCGTCAATATGTTGGAGCTTGACTTCTAAAATATTTTCAGATATATATCTCACTTGCTGCATTAACCTTCAATATCAGCACAAATATGCAAAGATTTGTACACCCATGAAAGGAGAATGACCGACCGTGTAGTTAAAAGGGGGTGGAGTTGCAGCTTAACCCCCCACCGAAAAAATATTCTACAGTGATGGCAGATATAAGGCCGTTTTCTACTTTAAAATAAACGAACCAATTGTTTCAGAAAGTCATTTCTGAAAAGAACTAAATTAAATACGAGGTCTGTCAATAAAGTATAGGTCCTTTTTATTTTTTTCAAAATCTATATGGATTTCATTCATATGTTTTTACGTCAGACATGCTTGAACCCTCGTGCGCATGCGTGAGTTTTTCCACGCCTGTCGGTGACGTCATTCGCCTGTGAGCACTCCTTGTGGGAGGAGTCGTCCAGCCCCTCGTCGGAATTCCTTTGTCTGAGAAGTTGCTGAGAGACTGGCGCTTTGTTTGATCAAAATTTTTTCTAAACCTGTGAGGCACATCGAAGTGGACACGGTTCAAAAAATTAAGCTGGTTTTCAGTGAAAATTTTAACGGCTGATGAGAGATTTTGAGGTGATACTGTCGCTTTAAGGACTTCCCACGGAGCGAGACGTCGCACAACGCTCTCAGGCGCCGTCGTCAGCCTGTTTCAAGCTGAAAACCTCCACATTTCAGGCTCTATTGATCCAGGACGTCGTGAGAGAACAGAGAAGTTTCAGAAGAAGTCGGTTTCAGCATTTTATCCGGATATTCCACCGTTAAAGGAGATTTTTTTAATGAAAGACGTGCGGACGGATTGCAGCGTCGGCTCGCAGCCACCGCGACGCTCCGCCACAGGAAAAACACCTCCGTTGGAAGCCTTAAGGACAAGTTGGAACATGTCCAGCTGTTAAACAATTTCTCATATACTCACTCCACTGAAAGCCATCAAAAGCCGCCTGGATTTTACAAATGGTTATCAACACGGAGGTGTTTTTCCTGTGCCGCCGCACCGCGCCGGCTGCGTCCCGACGCATGGACCTGTCCGCACGTCTTTCATTAAAAAAATCTCCTTTAACAGTGGAATATCCGGATAAAATGCTGAAACCGACTTCTTCTGAAACTTCTCTGTTCTCTCACGACGTCCTGGATCAATAGAGCCTGAAATGTGGAGGTTTTCAGCTTGAAACAGGCTGACGACGGCGCCTGGGAGCGTTGTGCAACGTCTCGCACCGTGGGAAGTCCTTAAAGCGACAGTATCACCTCAAAATCTCTCATCAGCCGTTAAAATTTTCACTGAAAACCAGCTTAATTTTTCGAACCGTGTCCACTTCGATGTGCCTCACAGGTTTAGAAAAAATTTTGATCAAACAAAGCGCCAGTCTCTCAGCAACTTCTCAGACAAAGGAATTCCGACGAGGGGCTGGACGACTCTCCCACAAGGAGTGCTCACAGGCGAATGACGTCACCGACAGGCGTGGAAAAACTCACGCATGCGCACTAGGGTTCAAGCATGTCTGACGTAAAAACATATGAATGAAATCCATATAGTTTTTAAAAAAAATAAAAAGGACCTATACTTTATTGACAGACCTCGTAATAGGTTCAGACAACATGTTAAAATACTTCAAAGACTAAATGCTTCGGAAAATAATTCACTGCGTTGAAGCATCCAAGCATTAAATGAAACAATTACTGTCTTTTGAAATACTCACAAGAAAATGAAGCAATTGCTTCAGAAAGCGATTCATTACTTTGATACACTCAAAATACTAACTTAAACGAATGTGTCAGACAATGATACACTGTTTTGAAATCTTTGAAACACTATGATGCTAATAAAGTGGAGAGTGGGTATTTCTTTGTTCAGAAAATGGTGTTTCTCAAAAACAAGCAAAAAAACAAACAAACCAAAATGAAATAAAACAAAACCCCACAGCCCCTAAATGAAACAAATGATTGATAAAATACTTTAAAAACTAAATGAAACAATTACTATATTTTGACATGCTCAAAAGAGTAAATTAAGTTTTGGTTCAGGAAGTGATTCAGCAAATGATTCACTGTTTTGAAAACAATCAAAACACTCACGGAACTGTTTCAGAAAGTGATTCAGTGTTTTTGAAAAGCCCAAAACACTATCATGATGACACCTAGTGGATAGTAAGGACACCCTTGTTCAGAAAATGATTCAGTTTCTCAAAAAACAAACAACAACAACAAAAAAAAACAAACCTAAATGAAACAACTGTTTCAGACAATACTTCACTGTTTCAGACCACTTGAAACATTAAATAAATAAATAAAAATTCTCAAAAGAGTAAATTAAGAAATTGCTTCAGATACTGATTCATAATTTTGAAAGACTCAAAACATTAACTGAACCAATTGTTTCAGAATACGATTCATCGTTTTGAAGTATGATTTGTGGCTCCGCCCAGAGTAAAGATGCATTTTGATCGTGAGCCGTGATGGAATCCATGAGATCTTAAAGCTTTGTATTTCTTTTCTATCACTTAAATTACTTTTACCCACATAAGCACATTCTGAAAGTGACTGAGCATGAGTGAGAGAGACGGCAAAAACAGACAAAAACACAGCAGAAGAAAGGGAAAAAACTATTGATTTAGAGCAGAAGGGCAGAGTTTGATCTGCCAGCTTTGTGTATATGATGAATGGCAGAGATGGGCAAACCAGCACTTAACATTTTTCTGTTACTTAACCTTTCTGCTTGCTTTCTTCACATTTTTACTCTTTGCTGAATGAAAGCATGTGTTTTTATCCTTCTCTGTTCAAGTGCCCAGGCAACTTGTACAGTAGCGAACGCGCCGCACGACACCAACATTAGGCTAATTTATACAGCTGTAATTAGGCCATTAGACCTGAAACAATCTGGGACCCGTAATTAAGCAAAGCGCTCCAAAAGTCAACAGCAACTCCCATTGAGCTTCGCTAAACAGCCTCCGAAAGTGTTATTTACATGTCCAAACAGCTTGAGGTCTCAGTGTAAGCAAACATCACGTGTGAAGGGATTGATCAGAGGGGGACTGCACCTTCATCAGCGAGCCCGCCTCAAAACACGTCTTCTATTCGCCTGCATGTGGCTTCACAGTCACAGTTCTGTAGGACAATACCTTCTAGACCTGCATATTATACTACATTACACCCAATTTGATTCCACTGACATGTTTAAAAAGACCAAAAAGTAATTTCTTACAAGAGTTGTGTGAAGCATTTCCATTTGTCCACGAGTGAACAAAGTAACTTGAGTTTTTATCCAATTTGGATCAAACTTGATGGGATGAATGGAGGTCAGCCTAGGACAAACTTATTTCATGTTCAGAAAAATTGCTTAAAAGTCAAGGTCACAGGCCAAGGTTAAAATTTTGGCCCAATTCCTATGTTTAGGAAAATGACCATTTTAAGGAATTGGTTAAAGATAGTCCCATGGTTACTATTAAACAGTAATATGAAGTCATATATCCCCTTTATCAGTCCAATAATATTTGACCTTGGGTGACCTTGAAAGGTCAAAGTCATTACTGTTGAACTCGATCAAATGCTGAGACAACACAGAACTTTATATCATGGTATCACTGAGTTACAAAGAATCTGGTGTGAGTCAGCATCAGACATGTAAGGTGCAGATGTTGCTCTGTCTGAGGGCCCCTTCTACTGGCTGGAAATACATTCAGCTCTGAAATTAAAGGGGTCACATTATACACCTTTTCAACAAGCTAATATAGGTCTCCTGATGTCTTAAAAACACATTAAAACAAAACTACTATTGCAGCCACTGGTGGTCTACAACGTCAACATCAGAACTGTAGCAGCATTGGACTGAGGGTCCAGTTAGGTTTGGTGAGGGCTCCAGGGGCCGGTAATCTTGTTTATTTGACTAACTCACTTAGATGATTAATCTTTTAACATTAGTCGTTGCACAAAGCGTTTAGTCAGCTAAAGTTTCGCACTACCCGACTAAAGTTTTTAGCCTGCTACAGAAGAGGCTAATCTTATTTTAGGCAAGAAAACATCAGTGTCTTACCTCAAAAATGGTGCCTTTGGGACCTTTCAGCAGGTTATCGGCAACACCATCCACGCCTCCAAGTCGAGTTATGAAGGCTGTTAGTTAGGCACTTATGAGCGGACAGTAACGGGTACACACACACAGACTGACACAGACACAGCTGCAGCAAAAGTTACCGTTGCAACACTGCATGCCCATATATGGCACACATATGAAACTGTCTTTAAACTAAATGAAAACAATGAAATAGGAGTGCTATTCCTGACTAGTGCGTCAAAAGACATGCAGGCCAATGGAACGAAACAAGCAACACCACGAATCTCTTTATTGATACCCTAAATGACATGTTTTCTTCTGCAAGAGGAGAGAAGACACAAAATCAATGCATCTCTATTATTGCGTGGGCATAAACTCTCAAGAGTTTTGTGGGGGTGGGCGGGACTGGACATATACATCACAGTTACAGGTGGGAGTCTAACACGTCTGTTGCGGTTGTGACCAATCTGGAAGTAAACAAAACTCTCGCGCATTGGAGGCGGTTCTTGGCAACAGCACTCATGAGGCCGCTATGTCCGTGAAAATTGTTGACTAACGTAAGATGGTTAATCTACAAATTTAGCCATCAGTGTGAAACAGTTTAGATGGCTAATGTTGGGCGACAAACTGTAGTCGACTAAATAATTTTAGTAGACTAAAAGATAGGCCGCTTTCTGTAACCGGGCCCAGGTCAAACAGAAACCAGAAGCTGGAACTGAATCGAAAACTAGACCCAGTGGCCAGTGGAAAACTGCAAGTTTTGGTTTGTCCTAACAGAATAAGTGTGGTATTGTGGCAGTCGAAATGTACCCAAATAAACAACATGCTTCTGTGCACAGTGCTTTAAATGGAAAGGTAAATGGTAATTGGACTGCATTTGTATAGCTCTTTTCCATCAGCATCTGACGCTCAAAGCGCTTTACAATAATGCCTCACATTCATCCCGATGTCACAGTACTGCCACACAAGGCGCTCACTACACACAGGGAGCAACTAGGGGATTAAGGACCTTGCCCAAGGGCCCTTAGTGATTTTCCGGTCATGCTGGGATTCGAACCAAGGATCCTCTGGTCTCAAGCCCAGCCACTTAACCACTAGACCATCACCTCCCCCTAGGAGCTGCTACTGACCACACCACAGGGAGGGAGCATAGTGAGAGGGGCCTGAGTTCTATGTTTGTGTTACAGAGCAGGCAGGAGCTCAGATTTGGACTAACATGACATGTTAGTCCAATTTATGTGTCACATAAATCTAAAATGAGCTGTTCCAGATCGAAATGATCATCTAGCAGATTAGTTCCACATGGATATGCACAGAGTTAAAGATGCTCAGCATGAAACTCCGGAACTATTTAGCTATAAAACTGAGGTAACAACTTATTTTGCACAGTTTGATGCTTTTAATGTTTCAGCAGGACATTGAGCTTGGTAACACTTGACGTTTTAGGGGAAAGGTCAGGTCAGATCTGTGTCCAAATCCAGCAAACTACAGAACCACCCTGGATTCTGACCCAACCACACAGCCAGACCACAATTCCATCTCCACCTGCCAAAACTAGCCATCAATCTGCCACAGCTAGGTGATATGTGGTTGTTCCCTTGGCCTTTTCCAGTTGTTGTGTTCCTCAGAACGTAGGCACTTAGGTTCTGGATCATACTCAGGAAAAGTATAATGTCGTAGCCTTATCTGAGCCTCGATAGTAACTCACCTCTCATTTGAATCGATCCAGCTTTGCTAAAAGATTCTTTGGAGTGAGCTAGTACCAAAAACACAACACTGCCACTGCAACCCAGAGCTTCTAAGCTCCCTCAGCGGCACTAGAAGATGGTCAACCTTCTTAAGAGAAAGCATGTTCCAGGTTTGGACTCACATAAGCCACCTCAAGCTTGAGCCTGAGTGCCACGCTTTCAGAAAGGTTGGAACCAAAAGTTGCAGACAGTGGCCAAACAGGAGTGGAAAGTAAATAGTTTATTTACCAAAGCTGAGGTTGATAATGAGAGTCCAAAACTGAAGAACAGTCCAAATAAACAGGAACAAAGGAGGACTGTTGGCAGCAGCACCAGGACAAGACGGGATGAACACACACAGAACTAACTACTACTAACAGGAGCTGAACAAACTAAAATGACAGAGAGACAGAGTAACACATCAAACCACAAAGAACCCTGGGGTTAGTACCACGTCAAAGAAACCACAATGAATTACCAAACTAAATGGAAACCAAAAACTGACTGTGTAAAAAACCAAGGTGAATGAATTAGGTTTATTGATTTTGTTTGGTTTTTGGGTTTGTGCATTGTGTACTATTGTTTGCTTGATTGTGTTTTGAAGTTTTAGTTCAGTGATTAATTTATACTTTGTATTTGTTCTCATGAGTATATGTATATTTATATATACATATGTATGCATTTTTTATTTTTATGGTAAATGGGGTTGGCGTTTATAAGCTTTTGCTTCTGTCTACACTCTTTTGCCGCATGTGTTTTCTTTATGAGTTTTTTTTTTGTTGTTATTTTTGAATCTGTGTGTCGAATAAATAAGTTTATTCATTCATTCATTCATTCATTCATTCATTCATTCATTCAAGGGACAGTGACTGAAAACTAAAGTGGAACTCAAGAAAGGATAAAGTGTGAAATAAAGGAAAATACAACAATTAAAAGACAGGACATCCACACTTCTAGTCGCGCTCTCCGCTCCAGCACTTACATCAGTCTGTGGTCCCAAAAGTTCGCACCGTCTTTGGTTGCTTCTCTTTCCAGTTTTCTGCAGCAAGTGACTGGAATAACTTACAACAGTCTCTAAAGCTTAGTTTGTTTTTGCCTCTATCTACTTTTAAAAACTCAATTTCTAACATTTTACAGGACCATTGCACATGTTTTTAATATTGTATATCTTAATTCTTAACATTTTTTGTTTTATTGTTGTTGTTTCTGCAGTTGTTTTACTGTATGTTTTTCACTGTTGTATGTGGAGATTGTGAATCTGTTATTCTCTCCTGCTGTTGTGTTGCCTCTTGTCCAGGTCGTCATTGTAAATGAGAAAGTGTTCTCAATTGACTTACCTGGTAAAACATTGAATAAATAAAAAATAAAAAACATAATACAAAGACAGGGGACAGACCACATGTCCTGAGCATCGCAGTGTCATGAACGTTCCCTCAGTGCCACACCAATCGCAAACATCCAGAGTCCCTGGTGGTCTCTGATGGTTTCTTCTTTTTTCAGGCTTGAAGAACCAAATGGCTTTGCCCCATCCCCATCATAACATGTGGTGTCCACAGAGTTATTCAGAAACAAGACCTCTGTGAAGTATCTTGCAGTGGTTGGAGTGCCAGTCTCACCACCAACCTCCAAGACAGAGTTATCATGCTGGGGACACACTGTAAGACAAGCCCTGGGAAAAAAAAAAAATGTTATCCAGGTTAACAGTATCAAAATTGTTTTTTGAAGGTAACCTCACATGATCTTGTGTGTTTGCCAATAAATCTGATTCAGCTAAAATGCAAACTGCGTCGCAAAATGCTAATGCACTGTAGCATTCCTGCACTCGCAGCAAAGTACTTCACAGGTCCTCAAAGGGGAAAAAAGCGAATGAACAGAGTCACACTTTGTGCGTAAGTCCCGAGCATCATCCCCACACTGTGCAACGTGTGGCGCTTACCCCGGTTACAGCGTTTGCACAAGCCCTTGCTGCAGAGGAGCATGCCTGAGCGGTGAGATCATGAGCGAGTAGAGAGGTGGCATAATGAAATCTGGCAGTCACGGCCTCGGCGCAGGCTTCATATGTTCCACATTAGCAATTCACGAACCTCTGGAGCAGGCCCCAGCAGCCCCTTTTCTCACTTCGCATTAGTCCCTTATGACAATCTGTCAGTGGCTCTTTGTGCTCACGTAGCGGCGCATCGAAAGAAGAGTGCAGTGTTTGCAGAAGAGCGTTCCTCTTCGGCTGCGGGTGACACACTGTTCAAGTGGTGGAGTCAGTGAACCCTCGCCACGGGAGAGGAGGAGCCCGAGTTCAGCTGCCAAGACAATGAACTCACAATGCTGAGTTGACAACAAAAGAGAAAGTGTAGAAATTGTTTGTGTGTTATCAAACCCAAATCAGAATGGTGAGCGACAGCTCTCCTCAAGTACGGCAACTCGTACATTCCAAAACGCACCCAAGATCTTTTGTGGTGAAGCTCACATTGTGAAAGGAGATTAACCAGTAAGGATATTACAAATGAATCGCTTTCGGTTTGATCCTCTCTGCTTGTCCTCCACCTTCTTTGAAATGATTCAACTTTCCAATAAAGGATAAGGCAATTACCATCGTTTCTTTAATGAAGGGAAAGCTGGGTTTTGGTCCTGAGCATAGCGTGTTTGCTTTGAATCAGAATTAATGAGCCTGGTCAAAGTTTGCCTCTAATTGCCCTTTCATTAAGACCCATTTGTAATCACGTCTTAATGACTTCCATCCCTGCTCCTGAAAGAATAATAAAGAAAAAACAAAGAATGAAACAAGAATGTATGTGCTGCTCTGAAAAGTTACACTTGTGAAAGTGTCGTGACACGGACCCACAACAGGGGGCGTTAATGAGTGGACAATGGATAAGCCAAAAGTAACAATTTAATGTTGTGAATCGCACAACGACGTACAGACAATAACAATATGGTGGACTGTCAATCATACACCAGGTGACGTGTGGGCAGGCTCGACGATAGAAGACGCCTGGCGAGAGAAGAGCCGGATCCCCACACAGCTTCCACCACCAACGGAGCTGAAGAACACCAGAGCCACCAAGCCCTGCGCCCCAGGTGGCTGCTGTCTTCAGCAGTCAGACCCGGTACTGCTGGCAGAAAACAGAGACAGTCCTGATGAGTGTGAGTTCGCACACTCAGTAATCCCACAGTCAGTGTTTAGTTAGGAGGGAGCACCTCCACCTCCAGTCACACACTCGTGCAGCTCCTGTTTCACCACTTATCTGGTTTGGGGTGTGAGGCGAAGCCGTCGCTGATCACACCAAACGCCAATCCCACAGATAAGGACACACCAGGAAAACGGCTGCAAAGAAGTTCAGATTAATGCTCAATGTTTTGAGTCAGCAGAGAAAATTACCTGAATGGTAGCTGATTTCTCGGCGAGGAGGTGGAGTTGCAGTCCGGCCTTTATGGTGATGGTGATGAGATGAATGAGTGACAGCTGGTGCTGAGGATGAGTGACAGCTGTCACTCCCAGTGGCTCCGGCGCCCTCTCGTGTTTGAAGCCCGCACTCCAAGCAGGGCGCCATCTGGTGGTGGTGGACCAGCAGTACCTCCTCTTCAGCGGCCCACACAACAACACTGGTGTCGTTAAAATGTCTGCAAAGACTTCTGAAGAGATGTGATGTATTTAAGAAGTTATGCAGTACTATGCAAAACTTTTAGCCACATTTGAACTTTTTAAACTTTCATTAAAATTTATTCCTACAGATGGTGTAAATAGAGACAGACAATGAGCCCTTATAATTCTAATTATAATATAGGTTTTCCTTTATGATGTTGTGGGGCAAGAAGTTAGGGCTTCCTTTTATGATGTCATAAGGCAAAACACCTTATCTTGTTAAATCAAAGGAGTGGTCAGATTTACTCAGATGTGCTTATTTACTGTCAGTTACCTCAAGGTTAGTGATTTACAGTGGCTGGCAAAAGTATTCAGCCCCTGGATATTTCACACTATTAAATTTGTTTATGGCATTTCAAATACAAAAAGTAAATCAGGCTTCTCAATATAAAAATTTCTAAAATTATCTTCCTTAGACTCAAACTCAAAGCAGATCTCTACAACTTGATATCAATTAATTAAAAATATAAAAGCCAAGCTGATGGGTTGCATAAGTAATCAGCCCCTTTGGTATAATACCCGTAAATAATCAGTGTAATTGCCAGTTTTCTTCAGACAAGTCAGGGGATGGATACATGTTTCTGTGTAGGCTCTCAGTTGTCCAGGTGGTTTCCATAGTAGAGAAGCTTGAATCTTCGACTGGCAAGTCGAAGATTCAAGCTTCTCTACAATGGATACATGAACAGTTCCAAGTTACTGAATATGTCGTGAACTTTATTTACATCAGTTATGAAGAAATGCAAACAGTATGGCACTCTATGGTAAATCTGTGTGGAGTAAACAGTTCCGACCCCCCCCCCCCCCCCAAAAAAAAAAAACGAGTGACTGTGCAAGAAGGAAGAAGGATTTTATTAAAAAGAAGACTTGAAAAGTTCATCTACAATTTGCCAGAAGGTACATCTTAGATGCAAGCCTAGCCTTTAATGTTTTGGTGAAAGAAAATCATCCTCTGTACCACATCATCATGAAGCTGTATAACTGGGGATACAAAATGCAAAACTTGCACTATGCACAATTTTTCCACTCACAGCCAAAGAAGCCTGTAGCATCTTCTGGGTTGTCTGGGTGTCTTGGTGGCTTTCCTCACTCTTCTCCTTTTTGCACAGTCACTCAGTTTTTGAGAACTGTCTACGACACACTGATTTACCAGAGTGTCATAATGTTTGTATTTCTTCATAATTGACGGAAATAAAGTTCAAGACATATTCACTGACTTGGAAATGTTCATGTATCCATCCCCTGACTCGTGTGAAGAAAACTGGCAATTAAACTGATTGTTTACAGGTATTATACCAAAGGGGCTGATTACTTATGCAACCCATCATCTTGGCTTTTATATTTTTTATTAATTTATTTCAAGTTGTAGAGATTTACTTTCAGTTTGAGTTTAAGGAAGATCATTTTAAAATTTTTTATATTGAGAAGCCTGATTTACTTTTTGTATTTGAAATGCCATAAACAAATTTAAAAGTGTGAAATATCAAGGGGCTGAATACTTTTGCCAGCCACTGTACACTTTTCAGTCCCCTTGAGTCATTCAGTAACTGTTACTTTTACTCATTTAGTTGCAACCTATTAATTACCTCACTTTAATGCTGTGTTCACATGTCAGGAGAAAGCAGCAGACAGAATACAGGATGTTCCATTGTATTCAGTGAGAGGCTAATAGATACAATTTGTCGCTGACTGAACGGTCCCCCTTAAAAATTGGTCCCCCTGCCTTCACTGCACTCACGTCATTTCTGAGCGTCAGCAGCAATTCACCGATTATCACCCCGTTTCTGTTTCAACTGCACTCCAGTCATCATTTATCTCAGCGACAGATATCTGAAGTTTTTTTACAACAATCAGAGCGCCACAGCAGCACGTCTGAGTCTGATGCTCTGAGTCTGACTCTCTACACCCAAAGTGATCAAAGGGAATGATGTGATTATTAGCCATCAGGTGACAAAGGAAAACCTCTTGAATCATTCTAAAGTCAGTTTAAGCAGAAATGAGGCGATAATCGATGATTTGCTGCTGACGCGCTGAAATGATGCATGCGCAGTGAAAGCAGGAGCGACCGATTTTTAGGGGGGGGGGCGCTCGGTTGGCAACACCGGCACCTGAATAGAAACCATGCAGGCATTGGAGTATTATAACTGTTTGTGTTATATTGAATCAGTTTGTAAAAGCAAATATATATATATATATATATATATATATATAATTTAAGCAATATTTTTAAACTTTTTTTAACAACTCATTGTGCTCTACATATAAAATGGGGTCTTCTGCTTGCTTTTTCTGAATATAAAATGAACAAAAATAAAATAGAAGGATCATCAGTGTTTTCCCGTGGCCATCATCTGAAAAATCTTGATCATATTTGCACAAAATTTATCTTGTTGATTTACTGTGAAGCACTATTTATGACTCACATATTTTGTGAATTAGATATACAGTGTATCAAATTGAAGAAATTGACTGAAATATTGGAAAATGTACTATCTCTTTATATAATGAGCGTGACAGAGAGAGAGAAAGATCCAAAACAGACATCTGGATCCTGATCAACATTGAAACTGAATGTTTCTCCTCTTCCTGAAATGTTTTCAATGAAAACCAATAGCGGTGCATACCTCCAACAAGGCCCAACAGATTTCTCTGTCTTTAACTGTGTTGAAGTGCCAGAGTGTCTGCTGTTTCACAAACATCTGCATAACATGGAAATCATTGGGAGAAATTAAGGAATAATCAAACTGAAGGGCACTCTAACAGTGCGGGACTCCACCAAGGCCCAAAAATCCTTCGTTTCTACATTCAAAAATGTGCTTTAGTGACAGAGAGGACACTGTGTCAACAATATTAAAATCAGTGGGAGAAATTCTAAATATATTCATTTTAAAAATAGGGTCAAGAGACCCTGTTTTCATTTGGATAAAGACCAAATGTGACCAAATATGGGTAAAGTGGCATATGCAAGTAATTTGTATGTACGGTGCATGTGGAAAGTATTCACAGTGTTTTACTTTTCCCACATTTTTTTTATGTTACAGCTCACCCACTCACTCATCTTCAACTGCTTACTCCAATTAAGGGTTACAGGGGGGGGGGGCTGGAGCCTATCCCAACAGTCATAGGGCATGAGGTGGGGTACACCCTGGACAGGACACCAGGCTGTCACAGGGCCACACATAGACAAACAAACACATTCACACACTCACGCACACCTACAGACAATTTAAAGTTTCCAATCCACCTAACCTGCATGTCTTTGGATGTGGGAGGAAGCCGGAGCACCCGAAGGGAACCCACACAAACATGGGGAGAACATGCAAATTCCACAAAGAAACACCACAGGTGGGAATCGATCCTATGACCTTCTTGCTGTGAGGCAACAGTGCTAACCACTAATCCACCGTGCAGCCTTTATGTTACAGCCTTTTTCCAAAATGGATGAAATAATTTTTTCCCCTCTAAATTCAACACACAATACCCCATAATGATGATGTGAAAAAGTTTGAGATTTTTGCAAATAAAAAACTAAGAAATCACATGTACATAAGTATTCACAGCCTTTGCTATGAATCTCAAAATTGAATCTCAAAACAGGTGCATCCTGTTTCCACTGATCATCCTTGAGATGTTTCTACAGATTAATTGGAGTTCACCTGGGGTAAATTAATTTGATTGGACATGATTTGGAACGGGACACACCTGTCTACATATACGAGGGCTGTCAATAAAGTAACAGTCCTTTTTATTTTTTTCAAAAACTATATGGATTTCATTCATATGTTTTTACGTCAGACATGCTTGAACCCTCGTGCGCATGCGTGAGTTTTTCCACGCCTGTCGGTGACGTCATTCGCCGACGTCATTCGCCTGTGAGCACTCCTTGTGGGAGGAGTCGTCCAGCCCCTCATCGGAATTCCTTTGTCTGAGAAGTTGCTGAGAGACTGGCGCGTTGTTTGATCAAAATTTTTTCTAAACCTGTGAGACACATCGAAGTGGACACGGTTCGAAAAATTAAGCTGGTTTTCAGTGAAAATTTTAACAGCTGATGAGAGATTTTGAGGTGATTCTGTCGCTTTAAGGACTTTTCACGGTGTGAGACATCGCGCAGCACTCTCAGGCGGCGTCATCAGCCTGTTCAAGCTGAAAACCTCCACATTTCAGGCTCTATTGATCCAGGACGTCGTGAGAGAACAGAGAAGTTTCAGAAGAAGTCGGTTTCAGCATTTTATCCGGATATTCCACTGTTAAAGGAGATTTTTTTAATGAAAGACGTGCAGACGGATCCGCGCATCGGGACGCAGCCGACGCGGTGCGGCGGCACAGGAAAAACACCTCCGTGTTGATAACCATTTGTAAAATCCAGGCGGCTTTTGATGGCTTTCAGTGGAGTGAGTATATGAGAAATTGTTTAACAGGCAGGACATGTTCCAACTTGTCCTTAAGGCTTTCAACAGAGGTGTTTTTCCTGTGGCGGAGCGTCGCGGCGGCTGCATCCCGACGCGCGGACCCGTCCGCACGTCTTTCATTAAAAAAATCTCCTTTAACAGAACCTACTGCAGTCTTTTTTTTAAGATATCTTGCTGACAAACAAAGAGATGTTTAGAAAAACGGACAAACATTACGTTGATTATCAAATAATTATTGTGTTGGTGGTAATAACACTGTAATTCCCAACAGATTCATACAAAGTCTTCCAAACTCATTCCAAGATGGTTTCATAATCGCTCTGACGTTGCCAGTGCAGACGGGATACAGCGGTCACGCTTTCCTTCACTGGAGCTGCTGAGTCTTGTGGCCACAAGTGGGAAGGCAAAACCTGACACGTGCGCTGGCTTCCTGTGTGCCTCGCAGCTGTATTGTGTATTAGAGGACAAGAATACCCTCAAATATCCAGGCGAGCGTGGGGCAATTTGGCCGTGGAGTAAACAGTTAGGAGTCCCGACAGGAAACGCTGGAGATGGATTGCAGGATGGAATCTCTCTCTCTTTCTCTCCCTCTGTTCTTTGCGGCTGTATACATTCCCTCAAGTGACACAGGGCTGTTTGCCTTGCTAATGGAAAGCTGCGCTGGCGTAAAAGAGGTGGCAGGCTGTATTTAGATAGGCCTATTGTAAAGTAAACTTCAGAGCTAGATTTAAATAAACCTCAGTGGAACGGTTTGCCAGGAGGCAAAGTCACGGGCCGCAGCAAGTTGGGGGGTGGGGGAGGAGTGAGGGTGATGAAGGAGTGCTGGGAAACAAAAAGAAAATGGTCCAGTCTAAGCAGAGGGCTGCGCTGAGTGAGGAGCTCCAGAGACATAAACATAGTGGGGTTCTGGGTAATCCAATGAGGAGTGGCGGATGTGGGAACTGGACGTGGAGGGGAGAGGATGCTTTGAGTGGTAAAAGGGAGGAGTCTCAGGAATTTTCTGCACAGGACAGAGGTTAGAAGTTCTCGCAGTGTAGCTTAGAGAACACAAAGTCTGTTAGTCTCGTGGAGCTCTGACATTTCACAGAGGTGCCGGTAAACTTGAAAACTCACTTCTGACTCTGATATCCAGCTCATGAAAGTAAACAAAGCTAGATTCTGCCTGTGTCCGCCACCAGCCTGTCCCGCCTCCATCCCTGCATCCCTCAGCAGCTCTGGAATCAGGCGAGGTGAGCCAAGCCAAAACTGAGTCATCAGGAGGAAACTTATCAAACAGACAGAAATGTCTGATACTCGCCAGAGCTGTATGGAGGAGGCTTTTACTTATCTCCGCTATGGTGAAAGTGGGATGAAAGCCCTCAGATGGTTTCAGAAAGTTTACAGAAGTTTTGTTTTCACACTATGTACTGTTACTGTTTGGAACTGCTCGTTATCGTAGTGTTCTGAGTAATAACAGCAAACAAAAAGAGAGAACATCTGATCACGGTCTCCCCCAAACTACAGGACACAATCCAGATCAAATGACTCCTCTGGACCTCATGGCCTGAAACATGTGTTTCAGACCCAGACTCACTTTTATTGTCACTCTACCCTTACAGGCAGAATGAAATGCAGTTTCTCCAGGTCTTGGTGTAGTTAAACTGGGACAACTTTTTTTTTAACCTAACCTATTGTATAAACTTTTGCAATATAGACTTTTGCAATGTACAATATGCGCACCCCTGTGGCCATAGACTATATATACAAGGCACAGGGTCGGCAGCAGCAGCAGCGTTAGAGTATTAAGAAGGTGACAATGTGCATGTAGTGCAATGTAGTTTCTGTATGTCTTTATGAATATATAATGAGAATCTGCATCTTTTTACTGGTTGTATTTAACTTATTTTCAAGAAACAGCAAAAATTTGAGTGGAGATGCCATGCAACATTTGTAATTCAGCACAGTGCTCATGTGTGTGAACTCAGTGAATTTGAGAACATGATACTGGAGACAGACGTTTGGGCTTCCTTATAGAATCTGCTACAACTATGACCCAGCTTCAGACACTATGTCTGTGTTTAGTATGACCAAACAGAGCCCTATATAAGAACTAAAGAGTGCACTTTCAATACTGCTTCCATAGGATGAACATGTCCACAAGGAGACCCCTCATATTCAGAGGGGGCAAAAGATGACAGATTATCGTATTTGTCACAATTTCAGACTGGACAAGGCAGGACACAAATGCAGGACTCAAACACAGGGATGGTTGTTCAAAAGTCTTTAGTCTGTTTCCAGGCTGGTTTTGGTACACAGTACAGGAAACAATACAAAGTAACAGTGTCCAAAACATGAGACTGAAGGCGAGGTCAAAAAGCAGGTGGGCAGATTGGTACATGGCTGGCCAAAAACGAGGAACAAGGACACTGGGAGAAGAGAGCTGGAAATAAATGCAGGCATAATGCACAAACGATCTGACAGAGAAATGCAGAAAACGAGAGGCTTAAGTAGCAGGTGTGATCATAGATAATCAGACGCAGGTGCAGGAGAACAAGCAGGAAGAAGGCGTGGCAAACAAAAGGGACCAGACACACCCAAACCAAAGCCCACACCGAAAGACAAGGGTGTGCAAACAGAGAAACGCCAACCAAAACTTACACAGACAAACGCACACAAGAAATAAATACTAAATAAAAAAATCCTCCACAGACCCAAACCATGACAGGATCTATGTATCAGAATGCCCTCGCTCAAGGATCCACCCACCCTCTTTTTTAATGGAAGGTGGTTAAACGCCCACCCTACAATAAATGAATTTTGTGACCCAAACACATCATAAAAAGTAAAGAGTAAAGACATTTTTCTCATTACTTCTGCATCTTACCTGTGACGATGTCATCAGTGTATGCTGGTAGTAGTCACATGAGAATGACGTCAGTTCCAGAGTTTGCAGTGTGAGAGTTGTGTACAACATAGGACAGATCTGGCACCATCTGGCAGTAAATGGTTGCGTTATTTGCAATTTATTTTTTGTGGTGAAATCAGACATTTTATTGAAATATATGGAATGTAATATTGGCCACATTTCTGTATCTGCCACCCTCTTCTTCAGGCAGAATTTCGCATGGAACCCCCAAAGTGTTCCTATGCACAAGTACGATATTTGCATGGGCATACGATTCAATGTGGAATTAACAATACAAGTATAAAATGTGACAATAATGCCATGAAAAAGTGAATTCCATCACGCTGCTCACTTGTCAAAGAAATTGTTTCCCTTCTTTCTCCCGTTTGTGTAGCTGTAACATTAATTAATCTAGGATAATTTACATTGTAACTTAAACACAGTGTGCACAGTTACTCAGTATCACTCGAAATTATGCAGGCACAGTCTGTACTGAAATAACATTTTTTCCATTGTTGTCTTCCTTTATATGATTCGTACATCAGTAATAAGCAAAGCTCTCAGGCATTTGTCTGTGTTTTGCCGCTTTTTTGTCGCCAACACAACACGAGGGCTAACATCGCAGTGCCGTCTCCTTGCGACTGTCCACTCTAGTTCTTCTTAGATAGGGTTCTATGAATGACAGTCAGTATTGGAGACATTTTAGTTGTCGCACTTAAGTGACTGTGCTTCTGAGAATCCTTGGGTACCGCTGGAATGCCTTAGTGTCAAATGAGCAGTTGCTTCAGGAGACTCAAATTAGGAGTAACACTTGTGTAATGAGGGAACATCAGCTACGATATTTTGGCCATGTGGAGTGCTTCTCTGGGCTTGATCAAACATACAGGCTCCTCAGTGTTGAGGAGGCCACCACATGGCCTCCATAAAAAGGCTATGGGGATATCTTCCATTTCAACTGGCTGCAGCAGATAAATGGCTACTTTCAATAATTGTGGATTGACCGGCTCTCTGCCTGGGTGGTTGCTATCCAGGACCTTGGTTAGTTCCGTGTGGTGGAGGTGGCAACATACAGCATAGACACATGCTCCCAGACATGACCTGATTGTGCTTCCTAATAATATGGGAATAGGAATAACACTGGAACTGGTTCTCTCTTGACAGCAACTGCACTTGGCCTTTCCCAAGTTGGTGTTGATCGTTAGACTGAATGCATGAGTGATTACGTAACCAGACCTGAGACGTACAGGGGGATTAACACCTACCGTGGTGCAGCTGTGCTGGCATACGCCAACACTGGTAGTGCTGTTAGGCAACCCAGTATTGGCCGTCTGCCCTCTTGGCTCACACTGACAGATGCATACATGCTAAAAAAACACAGAGGCAGTAGACTTCAAGACCTGCTATTTGAAAGTATGCAGATGTTGAAACACTTTGCCTTAGGGAGGTGATACACAACTTGGCACCAGTCTCAGTAACAGGCAGTGAAATAACATGTAACTGGTAACCAATGCTTGAATGAAAATTTGTAGAAATAAAAAAAGTTCCCTTAAATGTGTGTATGTGTGTTAATGTGTCAGTTTTCACTGCCATTGTTTTCCATTTTGCCTCAGGTGATATGGGCCAGTCACGCCGTGCATACTATCATAGCTACATGTGTGTGATGGCATGAGTCGTGTGCCATTTGTCTTTGGGACTGTGCAAGTTTTAACGAATTGAAGTTTCACAAGTCAACCCCTCGGCTTGGGTATACTCAAGTAAAAACTCTTGTTCCAGCTTGTCCATCAATGGACAAATGGGGAGCTTAGTGGCAAACAGAATTCCAGCTATTGATTTTAAAGATGATATTTAATGGGGCTGGTTACAGGACAGTATTGCAAAATCTGTTAATCCAGTCTAGTGATGGCAGTTTAAATTTCAGGAGTAAAAATAGAGAAAGATTTGAAAGCTTCTTTTCGGTAAATAATATGTTTTATCTGGATGAGTAAAGGCAGCACGGTGGCTTAGTGGTTAGCACTGTTGCCTCACAGCGAGAAGGTCATGGGTTGAATTCCCGTCTGTGGCCTTTCTGTGTGGAGTTTGCATGTTCTCCTCGTGTTTGCGTGGGTTTCCTCCGGGTGCTCCAGTTTCCTCCCACATCCAAAGACATGCGGGTTAGGTGGACTGAAATCTTTAAATTGTCCGTAGGTGTGCGAGTGGTTGTTTGTGGCCCTGTGACAGACTGGCGTCCTGTCCTGAGTGTACCCCGCCTCACGCTCTATGACTGCTGGAATAGGCTCCAGCCCCACGTGACCCTTAATTGGACTATGCGGTTGAAGATGAGTGTGTGGATGAGTAAAAAATCTGTAAAATGCACTGTTGTTTGCATGGTTGTGTTTTGAAATTTTAGTTCAGTGATTAATTATACATATGTATACATTTTTTTATTTTTATGGTTAAAGGGGCATTTAGAAGCTTTTGCTTCTGCCTACACCCTTTCGGGCACATGGGTACATTGTTAAATTGTTTTCTTTATGAGCTTTTTTTTTTTTTTTTTTTTTTTTTGAGTCTGTGTGTGCCAAATAAATACATTCATCCATTCATTCATTCATCTTTCTGACAGTTCTGTCAAACCATTGAAACCACTGTGTTTTTGTTATTTTATGTGCCTCAGTGGGTACACTACACAAACCATATAATGTTTGGCATGAGTGGAAAATGGGAACAGTTTGCTGTTTTTCTTACAGTTATTTATTGCTGTTTATTGGATTTTCTCAGAATTTAGCTCATTAGGACCATATTATTTTGAAACCTGCGTGGCAAAGGCACCTCATTTAAAGAACTTTACCAGCTAGTTTGATGATTAATCCCATCCTTGCATCCATTTTCCAAACGCACTTATTATATTTATGGCCTGGAGTCTATCCCAGCAGTCACTGGGTGAGAGGCCGGGGACACCCTGGACAGGCTCCCAGTCCATTACAGGGGCATATATAGACAAACAGATACATTCACACTCTCACACACACACCTATGGTCAATTTAGAGTCACCTATTCACCCAACCTGCATGTCACCCATGTGAACATAAAGGAGCAGGTCGGAAGCAAACCCATCACCTTCTCACTGTGAGGCAGCGGTGCTAACCATTAAGCTACCACGCTGTCTGAAAAGCCAAATGTACAGAATTGCCTGATTAAATTCAGTTCAGTTCATGTGATTTATATAGTGGCAACTCACAATATAAGTCGTCTTGGGGTCCTGAATTTGCAACAACCTAGAAAGACAAAGTAGTCCATCCCCAACCCTTCAAATTAACCATCAATCTACTGGAGCCAGATGAAATGTACGCGTCCCCTTGACCTCCTCCAGCTGCTTGGGTTCTCAGCACTGTTGCGCCTACATGCTGGATCGTGCCCAGAAAAATGTGACACATGACTACGCTTCATCACCATGCAACTGATACTCTTCATCTGAGCTTCCCTAAGTGATAGTTTAACACCAAGTTGTTCCAGTGGTACCCAAAGGTCCTCCGAAGAGACCGAACACCAAAGGAATTTAATCGTTGCCTGTATGTAGGACACATTTAAAAGTTCACCTAACCTGAACTGGACCTCTTACCCGTCTTCCCACCACACATCCAAGTGTTAAATATGGTAAATGTGCTGAAATTCTACAGCACTTTACAATGGTGCCTCATATTCAGCTATCGACACACCAGTTTTGCATGTTTGACAATTGTTTGCTGTCTTTTGTTTATTTGATCTTTGTTATTTTTAGTATGGCCAAAACAGTGGGTACCCCCCCCCCCCCGAGTCTGGTCTTCTTGCGGTTTCCTTCCTCAAAATCACCCAAGAGAGTCTTACCACTCTTGCATGTGTGCTTGTTCGTGGGGTAGTATGCTAAGACCTTACCGTTGTGAAGTGCCTTGAGGTGGGTTTTGTTATGCTTTGGAGATATAAAAATAAACCAGCGTGATGTCAGCATGCTGGCATGCAAAGAGCTCAACCGTGCCCCGGGAGGACGTTGCCCAACTTTAACTGCAAAACCATCACCTCCAATGTCTTGATTGTCTGAATGCATGGTGATGCTGTTTGGGGATGATTTTATCTCAGCGAGTAGGAGGAGAAACGGTTTTAGCTACATTAACTCAGTGAAGGAAACTTTGAGTCACAAAGCTCATTGAGTTACATTTTGACTTTCTGTCTCTTTAATGTGCATTTTTTTAATTTTTACGCAGCTCCACCACAGTTCTTCCCATCCTTCCATCCTCCGGTGCCAGTTGACGATCGACACACCCAGGGACGTTACATCTACGAGCCTTCTCCCGTGCCCCCTCTTCATGTGTAAGTTTCTTAAAGTGCTCACAGACCGCAGTCACACACCCACAACCAATACATTCACAAAGAATAAAAGAACACCGGATCACGGATCTTGATGAGGAGCTCGCCGCCGCTGTTGGCGATCCAAATCACGCCCCTGAACTCCCGCCTGTGGGTGCGCAGACCGTCATCCTCATAGGTGCCGAGTGCCTTTTTTTTTTTTTTTTTGCCTTTCAGGATCAAAGGCCACGGTCCTGTATGTAGGCAACATGATCTGCACGTCAGAGACGCACAAATGAACATGTGTCAGAGACATGGAAATGAGAGAACAGCGAGGGGAGCCTGGGAGCGAGAGATTCTCATAAGAGCAATGATCAAGCCCTGTCAAGAGACGGAAGCAAGCCTCTGCTGACGCGCGCTCAGATCGACTCCTGACATACAAACTGCACGTGTGCAGGTCGACTAACCATTGCAAGCAATGAAACGTAGCTTAAAACATGGTGTCGGGTTTTAATAGTCTTGTATTTCCGTGGCTGCGCCCGTCCGGCTTAGTGAACTCCGTCCAACATCCTCTTTCTTACTTTCGCCGTTTCCGTCTCTTTTACTTCATCCATCATTTGTATTCTTCGCGCCCAAACATTAAGAACCACAAGTAGATGCCTCATTGTCCTTGTTTCTTTTCCAGGAGACACGAAGGAAGCGATCACTACGCGACCAGGACAAATTGGATGGGGCAGCTACTTGGGCCACATTATGTTTGATATTCTTCATCATTATCAGCTCCCCCTTTCTCCTCCTCAGGAGTCATATCTCTCCCTTGCTGATGTGCCACTAACCGTAATGAATTTTTTATATCCTCTCCACCTCCCGCCTCCCCTACCTCTGGCCCTCCCCACTTCTCAACCCTCCTTCTCAGGGGCTGCAGGAGGGGAAAAAAGAGGAAGGGGGTGTGAGGCAAGGAAATAAAAAAAGGGAGTTGATTGATGCTCCATGTCACTGCAAACAAAATGGCAAATATAATTTAGCATTTAGCTTATGTGGAGATAATGGGGCGAACACGCGCCGGCAACATAGGCACGAACAAACAGTCTGGCTTGTTATCCGTCAGGAGCGGTTTGGCGAGATCTGGAGCACAGGTTAGGGAGGCGGAGGAGAGGAAAGAGGGAGGGGGGCGACACTGAGCCAGGGAATTGAATTAAAGAAGAGAAGTTGTGCGGCGCCCGAGTCTTCAGTCACTCTGTCCAGACAGGAGTTATCTGTGCGCTTGGTTTGCTGTCACTTGAGACACGGTCGTGCTCTAGCACGCTGCTTACGGCCTGTTTATTCGCGCAGTTAAGCATAGAGCTGTTTAATATGACATGCTACACTGAGGAACACTATTTGTCATTATTACAGGACAGCTATTTAGTGTTCGGTCTTATTTAAATCAACTCTGTGAGCACGTTGTCATACATGTTAGCTGTGGACTTATCACAAGCTTCATATGAAAATGGCCTCAGCTACTTTTGAATGTGTCTGTATGGAACCAACAATATTTTGGTCTGAAAGAAACAACCAGCACTTACTACTTGGGATGCATAATGTCCTGCCAAGATTCCCCAGTTTATTATTAGGGGTTGGCCGATATTGCTTTTTTTTTCTCATGGCTGACACCAATTAGTAAAAAGTGTCCAAATTTAGAATGACACAAACTCTTGACACAAAACTTTCTTGAAATGCCTCACATCATGTGTTGAATGCACAGAACCTTTCAACATGACTTTCCAGCCCAGTCTCACGTTTTTTTTTTTCGTGCTCCCATCACGAAATGAGTCAAATTTTCGTGACAGTTTTTTTTTTTTAAACTTACTATTACTAACCCTACTCCTGCCCCCAGTGCTAACCTTAACCATAACCTAACCCTACTCCTCACGGAATGAATTAGAATGAATTTGTGCTGCTGTGACGAAAGTGAGGCGCTTTTCGTCACAGCAGCACAAACCAATAGATTAATGCATATTTCGTGCTGCTGAATCACAACTTGCCGTGAGACCAGGTTGGACTTTCACACAAAATATGCAAGGGGCTATAAGCAGCTTGCCTGAACAAACAAACAAACAAACAAACAAACAAACAAATAAATACATAAATGCAGCTGAAACAGCTCCAGTCTAATTTAATTTAATTTTAATTTAATTTAATTAATTAATTTAATTTATTTTATTTCCTTTATATAGCGCCAATGTTGGGAAAGTGTAGTGACACGGACCCACAACAGGGGGTGCAAATGAACGGTCAATAGATGAGCCAAAATATAACAATTTAATGTTGTGAATGTGCACAACGAACATACAGACAATCTCAGAATATCACAACAGTCAATACACAAAGGTGACGTGTGGGCAGGCTCGAGGATAGAAGACGTCTGTCCTGAGGAGAGCCGGAACCACACGATTTCCGCCGCCCCAGAACCTGGTGAATACTGGAGCCGCCAAGTCCCGAATTCCCAGGTGATCACCGTCCCCGACTGTCGGATCTGGTACTGCTGGCGAAGAACAAAGACAGTCAAGTGTGGGTGTGTGTACACCCAGTAACAATAACGGTGGGAATGCCACCTCCACCTCACACTCAGCGCGTTGCAGCTGTCTCAGCTGAAAAGGAGCGCCGTCTTGCACAGCCTCCTCAAAAACGACCGGTTCTCCTGCAAACACTCACAATAAACAGATTTACAAAAGGCTGAGGATATTACCTCCAATGAAGTATGATATCTCGGCAACGAGGTGGAGATGACGTCTGGTCTTTATGGAGTGAGATGATGTTGAGTAGATGGGTGACAGCTGTCAAGAGGTAATGAGCGACAGCTGTCACCCCCGGCTGTGTCCAAGGCGGCAGCGCCCTCTCGTGCCTGAAGCCCGCACTTCAGGCAGAGCGCCCACTGGTGGTGGGCCAGCAGTACCTCCTCTTCTGGCGGCCCACACACAATAGCCAAATCACAACAGAGTTGCCTCAAGGCACTTCACACAGGTAAGGTCTAACCTTACCAACCCCCAGAGCAACAGTGGTAAGGAGAAACTCCCTCTGAGGAAGAAACCTCAAGCAGACCAGACTCAAAGGGGTGACCCTCTGCTTGGGCCATGCTACAGACACAAATTACAGAAATAATTCACAGAACAATTCACGGACGAATATACAAGAATTGCTGTTGGTGCACAGGAGAGGAGGGTCGCCAACACAAACACAACTCCCATCTCTGGATGGAGCTGCACCTTAAACAGAGAAAAAACAGAATCAGGCACCAGAAAGACACGAATTTAGGTGAAGTTGAGGCCACAGCCCACTCCAATTACTAATAACATGAATTAAAAAAGTAAAAAGAGTAAAACAAAACTGTACCAGTATGCTAGCCATATGAAAGGGAAAATAAGTGCGTCTTAAGTCTGGACTTGAAAGTCTCCACAGAATCTGATTGTTTTATTGACGCAGGGAGATCATTCCACAGAACAGTCTGCACTTTGATTGCTTCTTTTATACCAACATTAACCTATAATGTTGATTTGATAACTCATGACGTCTAACAAATCGGGCAGTGCTATAGGCAAGACATTGCTATAGACCAGAATGTAGTAACTGCAACTTTTAAAATGACAGGTACTGATAACCACAAAAAATGCTGAATATCAGCACCAGGCCAATAAACGGTCGACCCCAACCTAGTATGGACATATCACAGCAAAATGTGTTCCCCATAAAGTACCAATGATATACATATGTGTGCTCAGTTGCTAAGCACTCGTGAGATATAGCCAGAATACCAAAATGAAACTGTTCTCATTTGTATGCAAATGTACCCAATAGGCATGTGGAGATTAATCGATACAAATCAGTATCTAGATACAAAAATGCGCGATACGAGTGCATCGATTCATTTGACGGGTTGAATCGTGTTGCATCGCTCGCTGCCTGCTTGCATCAATTTTTTTCCGATGCACATTGAATGCACCACGGATGGAAGCTAGAAAGCACATTTCTACCACAACAACGATGACATCAATAGCCTTTTTGCTTAACGATTCCCTTATCGGTCCTTCAGTTCTGGACATCGGAGCGGCTGTTGTTTTTGAAGGTGTTTATCGGGAAATGATCATTTCTCTATGTTGATTGCAGCTTAATTGAAGCTTGAAGCAACGAAGCAGCGCTTTGACCCGCTGTTCGCTGGTTCTCTGCTTCGCTTCCAGCAGCAGGTCCGCAGTGTCTTCATTAACCCTCTCAAAGCCATTTAAAGATGTCAAGGTCACGAACTGGAACTCTTGTCTTGTTGTGGGAAAAGAAACGAGAATCGGCGAATGTTCCACACCAGAGTTTTACGCGATGGTTCTCTGGCGTGAGCGCCAGTCGGTGTGAGGAGCTCAGCCCAAAGTTGTCCATCGGGTAAAGGAAATAATAATAATATCCTCTGTTTTGTGGGACTAAGTGCACAAAAGAGTCGCTAATAACTTCAGAGCGAATCACCATTTTAAATCAAATAACACCTTTTTCCAAACGTTATAATACAAACAAACTACAACCAACTAACCCCCCCCCCCCCCCCCCCCCCGCCAAAAATGAGACATCCTCTGTTTATTATGAATTACATCCTGATGTGCAGCGCAGCCAGCTGTAAGAGCTCAGCTCAGAGTCTATGGAGTTACATTTGTGTCAGTAATGTCTGAAAGGAAATGCTTTTGACAAAAACTACACATTTTGTTTATTTCTTTTTCTGTCCAGAGATCTAGGATCCATCATGTACAGATTTTATTTATATCCAGAGATCAAGGATCCAGTGACCATGTACAGATTTTATTGATTTTTATTTATGTCCGGAAATCAAGGATCCAGTGAACAATTTCATATGTATTTACTTTAAGACTCAATGAAATGTTGTTGATATAGAAAACCTGTAAAACCATTTACCCAAATGTAGATATTGCATCCTTTATCACCTCTTTGGATCCAAACTGTGTGGAGAGTGTTCAGTGACCACAGTGCATGGTAAGTGCAGCTGTTTAAGCTGGCTTTTGAGATGGACCACACTCACAAATTCATAAATTCATGGAAGTACCCAGACCTGTTACTTGCAGTACATTTTAAAGGTAAGTTAAAAACTGTTCAGCCTGTGTTTAACTGGAAATTTGCTCTGTTGGGTGCACTTTCATACTGTGTGTGTGTGTGTGTGTGTGTGTGTGTGTGTGAGCTTTCTTTTTCTGTTGATGGAGTGCAGATAGCGTGTTTGTAATGTATTTATGAAAACACAGTTTGTTAAGCATATGGAAGATGTATTATCAGCAGTCCTACATTTTCATTTAAAACAGTCCAGATCCACAAACAAAAGTGAATCTCCACCCCCATTTTTCCACCTGCCCCAGCCATGAAATAAATATATGACACAAACCAGAATGATTACATTTATGTTTTCCCATTAGTTATTACTTTTATTTCATTGTTCATTTTGTTTCCAAATCAGCATCCCGGTGTCATGAATCTACCATATGAGGTTATCTGACTATTTCACTCTTTAAATACCAGAAATCCATCAGGGTAAGAAGGTCCCACCTGTGGCCCATTCTCCAGGTAGATCTGGAATTGCCCCAGAAAAGGCATCTGGTGTGAAACTTGTACAAAATAAACATATGAATCCATACCAGGTCAAAAACAGGAGAAGCCAAACACTTGCGTGGCCTTGGGTGGAAGACGTCCCACAGTGTTTCAGACGCCATATCCAAGCAGCTGCAGAATTACAGCTGGGTCCATCCACGTGACGACAAATTGGAGTCGAATCCAATTCTGCTTTTGGCTTTGTGCAAGTTACTTCTGTGCCACAACTTTACAACAAAACGAAGACTCGGATTTCACGCTGCTCAGTAACGGTGCTTGTAACTAATGCCAGCAAATAAATGCAGTCAACGTGCAGCTGTCACTTCAGGAAAATGGAGGACAAGAGGCGGCTTATGGAGAAATATTGAATTGTTTTAAGACAAGTTCTCCTCGGTGAGTAGAATTAATCGGTATTAGCCCTCTCAAAGATATGCCTAAGTACACAGGGACTATTATTGCAGTACTTCCCCATGCAGCCTCTCATTACGGCCTGTAATTACAGTTGGTTTGGCCCTGCGGCAGTTCCATCAATCCAGCACAGCTTTCCCTGCCACGCACACAAGCCAGCCACCACTGGGCATCAGCGGCCAAAGAAAAACACCACGAACGCCCGCCAGCTTGTTTCCTCCCACCACAATGACACATCCACCATCCATACGTGGCAAATGAACAGAATCATATCCTATTACTGTGAAGGGCCTAATTGAAACATGTTTATTTATGGTCTCCGTTTTTAGATGAGGAGCGGCCGTTAGCAGTGCCGCTAACGGGCTCCAGCGATATGAGGCGATGGAATTAAATTAAAAGCTCATAAAATGAAATATGCTCTGTATTAGCTGTTTGACACTTAATTTGCCTTCAAATGAGCAGAGGAAATCACAAATTAACTGTCCTTTGTTTTCCCCCCCCCACCCCTCTTTACCTCACCTCCTCGATTAGGCAACGGAGCGCAATTACAGACAGAGGCTAATCGTTTAGTTTATGAATTCTTGTGGGGAAGGTACCAATGTGCCATTCAATATTAAAGCCTCAGGGTCAGGGTGGGGTGGGGGTTGGGGGACGGGCACAACTCTGGAACTTGCATGTTCACAGGAACAGTTCTTTACGTGAGTCACATATGAACCTGAAAGAGTTGCAGTAGCCCCAGTTTGAGGTTTAGTGCTCATCTTTACGCCAAGACTGGAAAATGCGCCAATTTCAATCTCACCATGATAAATTAAGAATTCACTTATTATATATATATACACACACACACACACAAGGTTGGGTAGAATTCATGTGGATTACATGTATGTATGTACATACATTTGGATTACTTGTAATCTGATTACTTTTGGATTACATTTCAAAGTAATCCTACCCAACCTTGTGTATATATATATATATATATATATATATATATATATATATATATATATATATACACACACACACACAGTGGTCCCTTGTTTATCGCGGGAGTTACGTTCTAAAAATAGCCCGTGATAGGCGAAATCTGTGAAGTGGCCAGCGTTATTTTTTACAATTATTATAGATGTTTTAAAGCTGTAAAACCCCTCACTACACACTTTATACACTTTTCTCAATCAGGCATGAACATTTTCTCACATAAGAAATTATTAATAGTGACTGACCAGTATTTCACAGTTCCTCTTCGTCCTGTCACGTCTTTATCCACTGACTCACACCTCGCTGCAGGTGTCTTTTTCCGAGTGTAAAACACAGTTATGGGTAGTTGTTGGCGCTCTTTTTTTCTTCTGGGCGAGAAGATTCTTATAAACAGACATGCAGAACACAATGCGCATGCTCTCCCTTCACGGTGTCGCGACCGGCTGCTTGATGAGGCCACGGAACACAATGTGCTGAAAAAAAAAGCATGCAAAATTGGACTAAAAAAAAATCTGCGAAACAGCGAGGCCGCGAAAGGTGAACCGTGTTATAGCGAGGGACCACTGTATATACACACACACACACACACACACACACACACACACACACACACACACACACACACACACACACACACACACACACACACACACACACACACACACACACACACACACACACACACAAAACTTGCTATGCAAGAGTATATATAGAAATGATCGAGAATCCAGATCCAGATCGCAGCCACACTGAAAAAAAGAACCAACTTAAAAAGTTGTTTCATTTGGTAACACTAATTCACATTCTTTATTGTCATTGTAACATGTACAATGAAATGTAAGCTGCAAGCCTTTCAGTGCAAACATAAACCTGAGTAAACCACACGTAGACATCTGCAGAAGAAATGACAAGTAAACATAAAATTTAACTGAATGAAAGAGGTATGTTCAGAGCACACATTAAAAAATAAAAAAAATAGAAGAATGTAGTAGCAAAAAAGAGATTGCATATAAAAAAGAGAAAAGTATGTACAAAACTGGAATATTTCAGTGGCAGTGGATATTGCACACAAATAAATATTGCACTAATTTCAATTGTGGCATGTGACATGGCTATCTGGTTCCAGTGGCATTCATTCAACACCTGAATGAATTAAGTTGTTTAAACTTAAGTTAGTAAGATAGATCAACTCTAACATAAAAGCTTAAGTTCAAACAACTTAATTCATTTCCATGTTACCAATTGAAAGAATTTATTTACGTAAGTTGCATCAACAATTCTTTTTTTTCAGTTCAATACCAAAATTGAGATATACGAGGGCTGTCCATAAAGTATAGGTCCTTTTTATTTTTTTCAAAAACTATATGGATTTCATTCATATGTTTTTACATCAGACATGCTTGAACCCTCGTGCGCATGCGTGAGTTTTTCCACGCCTGTCGGTGACGTCATTCGCCTGTGAGCACTCCTTGTGGGAGGAGTCGTCCAGCCCCTCGTCGGAATTCCTTTGTCTGAGAAGTTGCTGAGAGACTGGCGCTTTGTTTGATCAAAATTTTTTCTAAACCTGTGAGACACATCGAAGTGGACATGGTTCGAAAAATTAAGCTTGTTTTCGGTGAAAATTTTAACGGCTGATGAGAGATTTTGAGGTGATACTGTCGCTTTAAGGACTTCCCACGGAGTGAGACGTCGCGCAGCGCTCTCAGGCGCCGTCGTCAGCCTGTTTCAAGCTGAAAACCTCCACATTTAAGCCTCTGTTGACCCGGGACTTTGTGAGAGAACAGAGAAGTTTCAGAAGAAGTCGGTTTCAGCATTTTATCCGGATATTCCACTATTAAAGGAGATTTTTTTAATGAAAGACGTGCGGGCGGATTGCAGCGTCGGCTCGCAGCCGCCGTGACGCTCCGCCACAGGAAAAACACCTCTGTTGGAAGCCTTAAGGACAAGTTGGAACATGTCCAGCTGTTAAACAATTTCTCATATACTCACTCCACTGAAAGCCATCAAAAGCCGCCTGGATTTTACAAATGGTTATCAACACGGAGGTGTTTTTCCTGTGCCGCCGCACCGCGCCGGCTGCGTCCCGACGCACGGACCCCGTCCACACGTCTTTCATTAAAAAAATCTCCTTTAACAGTGGAATATCCGGATAAAATGCTGAAACCGACTTCTTCTGAAACTTCTCTGTTCTCTCACGACGTCCTGGATCAATAGAGCCTGAAATGTGGAGGTGTTCAGCTTGAAACAGGCTGACGACGGCGCCTGGGAGTGCTGCGCGACGTCTCGCTCCGTGGGAAGTCCTTAAAGCGACAGTATCACCTCAAAATCTCTCATCAGCCGTTAAAATTTTCACTGAAAACCAGCTTAATTTTTTCGAACCGTGTCCACTTCGATGTGTCTCACAGGTTTAGAAAAAATTTTGATCAAACAAAGCGCCAGTCTCTCAGCAACTTCTCAGACAAAGGAATTCCGACGAGGGGCTGGACGACTCCTCCCACAAAGAGTGCTCACAGGCGAATGACGTCACCGACAGGTGTGGAAAAACTCACGCATGCGCACGAGGGTTCAAGCATGTCTGACGTAAAAACAAATGAATGAAATCCATATAGTTTTTGAAAAAAATAAAAAGGACCTATACTTTATTGACAGACCTCGTATTCTATTACTTGGTATGGTTGTGCATTCTACCAGTCTTTCACTAAGACTGGTAAACACTTTTTCAACAAAAGTTATGAAAATTTTGTTTAAAGAACAAACTTACTACTACATAAAAATGATGAAATATTCCAGAATCTACATCTGGATCCTGATTAATTCCAAAATGTTATGTGTTGTTTGGCTAGATTATATTGATCAATCCTCTCATTTTTTATGGAAAATGGCCAAAGTGTTTCAGAAATTTACCAAAATCTTGAAAATACTCTTGCTATGTAAAAGGTAGAATTAACAGTCCAGATCTAGATACTGAACAACAGTAGAACTTCTACATTTACTTGATAAGGTTGATCCTTCAGCCAGTATTGCTGTAAAATGCAAATAAAGGTCCATTTCACTGTGTAAATGTAAACAGTGCAATAGCTGGTGATCCAGATCTGGATCCAGATCAGTGCTGTAATTGAATGTGTTCTTCCTCTTGATAATGCTGGTGGTTCCACTTACTTTTCATGAAAACAATGCGCCACTTATAAAAATGTAAAATAATGTTCCACATCACCACAAAATTAAGAGAATCCATCCAGAATCCACATTTGGATCCTGATTATTCTCAGAATCAAATGACTTTTTCCTCTTCGCATGATTGATAATTCCATCTTTAAAAGCAGCATTTTGAGTCATGCTGCTAACGTAAACACGGTGGATGGTGGCGTTAAGTTCAGCTTCTTCTGAGGTTCTTCCACCATCTCACTGAAAGCCTCATTATTATCATCTGATCCAGGACCAGCAAAAGCCCCATTTGCTCTCAAAGCTCTTGCTTTTCCCTTTGAGTGACTTTGGTCTAAGAACAGCTGACCTCCGGCCCCGCCGAAGAACAAGATGCTTGGTGCTTAAATAAACACATTGATCAGTGAAGAGCCGGCTCTCCATGGGACCGCTGGTCCCCTCTGCCACCACCATTGTGCAGGAGCGGTTTAATGGAAGTTTGGAGATGGGGAGGGGAGACTGGAGCCCCTCCAGAAGAGCCCGGTCTTTTCATTCCGGCTTTATTGCCTGACTGCAGTACACAGCAAAACAAAACAGGCCTCTCATGTGGCTCAGCGCCAGCTCCCGGTCACCCGGAGACCAATCGGGACAAACACAAGTATTCGTCACAAGTCAATTATCAGCATCAGAGTTTACTCTGGCGTCCTCGGGCCCATGGACCGTGAATGGAGCCACTCCAACAACAAAACATTCTTAGGAGATGATTGACTTGCAGCCTTCTGTACGGTTACCGTCTGAGGAGTTCGGAAAGGATCAATTAAAGATTGCCTTTTCTTTCAACTTAATTATCCAAATATTCTGTCAAACAGACATAATAAGAAGAGCAGTTTGTGTGGACATACAGCACATTAAAATCAATAGAAATAACTGTGAAACCACAATATACCACACAAAACAGTGAAAACTGTTGTTTACAAACAACACATAACTATTTAAGTGTACACACTCTTTAATAGAATGACTAAATCATCACTTTTACAGCCCGTTGACTGGAGATAAGAAAAAAGAATATTTCTGAATTGAATATCCCTTCAATTAAATCAATAAAAAATAAATAAAAAAGAAAAAGACAAACACATTCGTTTGATTTAATGTGTACCATATTGTAGAGATTTGTTTTCAGATCTCGATTATAAATGTTTATATTTGCAACTATGTATTTTTTTTTTTAATTTTGGATTCCACTAAAAAAAATTGAATATTGCTTAAGTATTATGGAAACAATTTGTCATTTTGTTGACTGCTAAATGTACTTCAAAATAATTATCAGTCATTTTGCAACTGAATTAATAAAATTTTATGATGAAAAATATTGTTTAACCCTCTGGAGTCCAGGGTATAATTGCCCGCTGTACCGTTGTGTCATAATTTACCTTAAAAAGCTGTTTACTTTTCCTTGTTTGGTGTCATTTTTTTTCAGCACAGCCTCACCTGTGTGACTGTCTGATGTACTGGTGTACTAACACATTGAAAAAAGTTTTTGTTTTTTTTACTGTGAAACCACAAACATGTTTAACAAACCATTTTTATAACTTTGAATGCAAATATAAACTGTAAATTTCAAAAACATATATACAAATGTAGCAAACAACAAAGTTATATACACAACTATTTACATTAAAATGCAAGAAGTGCTTCAGGGGTGATTTTGTGCAACTATTTACAAAACAATATGATGCTAGACAAATTATTTGTGCTGCTCAAAAAACAATTTCTGTCCAAAACAGGAGAATTGACACAGGCCGCACCCACATGAGTGTCACTCCTCCTGTTGGCCACCTGAAGGCAGTGAACTGGTGATCAACTCGTGTGGGATTGGTGATTTTTGATTGGTTTAGGCCGTGTGTTTTCCACCACTGATAAAAGGGAAGATGTGATTTTTTTTCCCTCTGCTTCTCCTGCCCTGAGACAAAGCTCAACCAGGAAATGAGACTTTATGTGATTGTTTGCTGCGCCTTTCTGAAAATACATGCACCAAAAATGACCATAATATTAAAGAAAAAACATCACAGGAATTATTAATCATAATTCAAGATATACTAGGTGTATCAATAGTATTTAAAAACTGGTGTATAGTTTGAAGTGCGTACTTTCAACACACTAGACTCAGAGTCTGGTGAATTTTGAATATGGGAGGACCGCTTAATTCGGTCATGTGACTTTTACGCAGAGACGCGCCAGACGACTCCAGAGGGTTAATATCATGCAAACTGAGCAACTTTTTTCATTTCAGTGATTTGAGTTGTAAAGAGCCATAACTTTTTTTTTATGTCTGTTCAGTTAATTTGAATCATAATTGTCAGATTACTCAAGAATGAAACCAGTCACTTGTTGAATTCTGAACACCTGTTAGTATAACAAATGGTACCATGTTAAAATTTTGGTATATACTGTCATGATGGGCGGAGTCAGTGAAGGTGTGTTTCTGTGCATTTAATTTTTGTTTGGCTTTAGGCCCATTCTGACTGGAAGATATTCTCTACTTGGCAACCAAAAAAAATTAATCGGTGTCGCAGACTGAACGGTCCGCCCCTAAAAATTGGTCCACCTTTTGCATTTGCGCATGCGTCGTTTCGGAACTCTGCCGCTTGTCTAAGAGTCTCTTCACCCAAGGCGATCAAATGGATTAATGGGAATATTAACCATCAGATGATAAAGGTAAAACCTTTTAAATCATTCTAAAGTCAGTTTTAAGCAGAAACAAGGCCGTTTTAAGCAGAAACTCTGCGAAGTTTGTTGACGCTTTGAAATGGCCGACACGAAGTTCCGCCGCCTTTTATGATGAAATAATGTTGAATTTATGTGGAAATGACTGTTGTACAAAAGCTTCATATATCTATCGCTGAGACAGATGATGACTGAAGTGCAGTTTTAAGCAGAAACAAGGTTTTAATCCATGAGCCGCGGCTAATGACACATGCGCAGATGCAAAAGCGGACAGATTTTTAGGGGGGACTATTCGGTCGGCGACAGCAGGCCTGAGTGAGTCAGTGCAGCAGAAATGGTGGTTTACGCGTGCAGCGTGGAAGTGAATGCCTCACAAGCTGCTACATCTTACATCCTGATTTTAATTTCTGTAGGCACCATCTCAGCAATTTCACACTTTATTCACCCTGTTTCTCGACACCGACTCCCGCTGTCCTCTGCCTTTGGTGGCGGGAGGGGGTGTTGTTTTGTTATTTACATAAACTGTTGTCAGCGTGCCCGATCTGGGCACAGAGGAGCGGAGTGTTGCTCAGCATAAAGCCCACATTCTTATCTCACCACCTCCTTCCAGACGGAAAGAGGTTGAGCACTGCAACGCGTACATACTCCAAAACAATGAAAAGCTGAGTGCAGCTTTTACAGAAGATACAGAAAAAAAAAACCATTTTGCTGCTGTATATGAGCGGTGCCAAAGAGGTTATGTTTTCTGTATGCTGGTTTGTTAGCAGGATTGGACAGAATTAATGACTCGATTTTCATTTTAATAACGTGCTTTTCCTTTGTTGAGAAGGTTGGATCTGACCTGGAATGGAGGCCATTCCATTTTGGGATGGATCTGCAAATAGGGGCAGAGTCAGGAATGTAAGACATAATTGAATTAATCTATTTTGAATGAATGAATGAATGGTTTATTCAGCAAGAGAAAGCAAAAATAAAAACATATAGAACAAAACAGAAACTCAGACATTATTGCATTATCTGGACAGGAGCAGAGCATTTGGGCTGAGAATTATTACATTATCAGGATAGGAGCAGAGCATTTGGGCTGAACATTATTACATTATCAGGATAGGAGCAGTGCATTTGTGCAGAACATTATTGCATTATCAGGATAGGAGCAGAGCATTTGGGCAAAACATTATTACATTATCAGGGTAGGAGCAGAGCATTTGGGCAGAACATTATTGCATTATCAGGACAGGAGCAGAACATCTGTGCAGAACATTATTACATTATCAGGACAGGAGCAGAGCATTTGTGCAGAACATTATTGCATTATCGGGACAGGAGCAGAGCATTTGGGCAGAACATTATTACATTATCAGCACAGGAGTGGAACATTTGGGCTGAGCATTATTGCATTATCAGGACAGGAGCAGAGCATTTGGGCAGAACATTATTACATTACTGGGATAGGAGCAGAGCACTTGGGCAGAACATTATTGCATTATTGGGACAGGAGCAGAGCATTTGGGCTGAACATTATTGCATTATCAGGACAGGAGCAGGGCATTTGGGTAGAACGTTATTGCATTATCAGGACAGGAGCAGAGCATTTGGGCAGAACATTATTGCATTACCGGGATAGGAGCAGAGCACTTGGGCAGAACGTTATTGCATTATTGGGACAGGAGCAGAGCATTTGGGCTGAACATTATTGCATTATCAGGACAGGAGCAGAGCATTTGGGCAGAACATTATTGCATTACCGGGATAGAAGCAGAGCACTTGGGCAGAACGTTATTGCATTATTGGGACAGGAGCAGAGCATTTGGGCAGAACATTATTGCATTATTGGGACAGGAGCAGAGCATTTGGGTAGAACATTATTGCATTATCAGGACAGGAGCAGGGCATTTGGGTAGAACATTATTGCATTATCAGGACAGGAGCAGAGCATTTGGGCAGAACATTATTCCGTGGTATAACTCACAAACTCGTAGCCTAAAGCAGATAACCCGTACGTTGGAGAGGAAATGGCGTCTCACTAATTTAGAAGATCTTCACTTAGCCTGGAAAAAGAGTCTGTTGCTCTATAAAAAAAGCCCTCCGTAAAGCTAGGACATCTTTCTACTCATCACTAATTGAAGGAAATAAGAACAACCCCAGGTTTCTTTTCAGCACTGTAGCCAGGCTGACAAAGAGTCAGAGCTCTATTGAGCTGAGTATTCCATTAACTTTAACTAGTAATGACTTCATGACTTTCTTTGCTAACAAAATTTTAACTATTAGAGAAAAAATTACTCATAACCATCCCAAAGACATATCGTTATCTTTGGCTGCTTTCAGTGATGCCAGTATTTGGTTAGACTCTTTGTCTCCGATTGTTCTGTCTGAGTTATTTTCATTAGTTACTTCATCCAAACCATCAACATGTTTATTAGACCCCATTCCTACCAGGCTGCTCAAGGAAGCCCTACCATTATTTAATGCTTCGATCTTAAATATGATCAATCTATCTTTGTTAGTTGGCTATGTACCACAGGCTTTTAAGGTGGCAGTAATTAAACCATTACTTAAAAAGCCATCACTTGACCCAGCTATCTTAGCTAATTATAGGCCAATCTCCAACCTTCCTTTTCTCTCAAAAATTCTTGAAAGGGTAGTTTGTAAAACAGCTAACTGATCATCTGCAGAGGAATGGTCTATTGAAGAGTTTCAGTCAGGTTTTAGAATTCATCATAGTACAGAAACAGCATTAGTGAAGGTTACAAATGATCTTCTTATGGCCTCGGACAGTGGACTCATCTCTGTGCTTGTTCTGTTAGACCTCAGTGCTGCTTTTGATACTGTTGACCATACAATTTTATTACAGAGATTAGAGCATGCCATAGGTATTAAAGGCACTGCGCTGTGGTGGTTTGAATCATATTTATCTATTAGATTACAATTTGTTCATGTAAATGGGGAATCGTCTTCACAGACTAAGGTTAATTATGGAGTTCCACAAGGTTTTGTGCTAGGACCAATTTTATTCACTTTATACATGCTTCCCTTAGGCAGTATTATTAGACGGTATTGCTTAAATTTTCATTGTTATGCAGATGATACCCAGCTTTATCTATCCATGAAGCCAGAGGACACACACCAATTAGCTAAACTGCAGGATTGTCTTACAGACATAAAGACATGGATGACCTCTAATTTCCTGCTTTTAAACTCAGATAAAACTGAAGTTATTGTACTTGGCCCCACAATCTTAGAAACATGGTGTCTAACCAGATCCTTACTCTGGATGGCATTACCCTGACCTCTAGTAATGCTGTGAGAAATCTTGGAGTCATTTTTGATCAGGATATGTCATTCAAAGCGCATATTAAACAAATATGTAGGACTGCTTTTTTGCATTTACGCAATATCTCTAAAATCAGAAAGGTCTTGTCTCAGAGTGATGCTGAAAAACTAATTCATGCATTTATTTCCTCTAGGCTGGACTATTGTAATTCATTATTATCAGGTTGTCCTAAAAGTTCCCTAAAAAGCCTCAGTTAATTCAAAATGCCGCAGCTAGAGTACTGACGGGGACTAGAAGGAGAGAGCATATCTCACCCATATTGGCCTCTCTTCTTTGGCTTCCTGTTAATTCTAGAATAGAATTTAAAATTCTTCTTCTTACTTATAAGGTTTTGAATAATCAGGTCCCATCTTATCTTAGGGACCTCGTAGTACCATATCACCCCAATAGAGCGCTTCGCTCTCAGACTGCAGGCTTACTTGTAGTTCCTAGGGTTTGTAAGAGTAGAATGGGAGGCAGAGCCTTCAGCTTTCAGGCTCCTCTCCTGTGGAACCAGCTCCCAATTCAGATCAGGGAGACAGACACCCTCTCTACTTTTAAGATTAGGCTTAAAACTTTCCTTTTGCTAAAGCTTATAGTTAGGGCTGGATCAGGTGACCCTGAACCATCCCTTAGTTATGCTGCTATAGACGTAGACTGCTGGGGGGTTCCCATGATGCACTGTTTCTTTCTCTTTTTGCTCTATATGCACCACTCTGCATTTAATCATTAGTGATGGATCTCTGCTCCCCTCCACAGCATGTCTTTTTCCTGGTTCTCTCCCTCAGCCCCAACCAGTCCCAGCAGAAGACTGCCCCTCCCTGAGCCTGGTTCTGCTGGAGGTTTCTTCCTGTTAAAAGGGAGTTTTTCCTTCCTTCCCACTGTAGACAAGTGCTTGCTCACAGGGGGTCGTTTTGACCGTTGGGGTTTTACATAATTATTGTATGGCCTTGCCTTACAATATAAAGCGCCTTGGGGCAACTGTTTGTTGTGATTTGGCGCTATATAAAAAATTGATTGATTGATTGATTGATTATTGCATTACTGGGATAGGAGCAGAGCACTTGGGCAGAACATTATTGCATTATTGGGACAGGAGCAGAGCATTTGGGCTGAACATTATTGCATTATCAGGATCAATTTTCTAAATCTTGCTGAAATTGTTGTACATATGAATATTTTTGGGTTGAACTACAACAGAGACAATGACTAGGGGAAAAAAAATCATTTTACATTTCAGTTGTTTGTTATTTTGAGGTGGTTCTGAATAAAGCCGTGAGGCATGGACTTTTTAAACAACTTCTAACACGACACATTAAGTATATCGGCCTCTCATCAGAAACATTTACATTTTTATGAAGTTTGGTATTTAGGTTTTGTCCTTAGTTTGAAATTGGTTCAGCATAATATGAGGGAGCTCTGCATGATGGGGTGAAGTCAGAAACCCAGGGGTGTTTTTTAACTCATGAAACTAAAACTAATCTGGCATGTTAAATGTATCTGGAAGCATGGTGGATTAGTGGTTAGCACTGTTGCATCACAGAAAGAAGGTCATGGGATTGATTCCCACCTGTGGCTTCTGTGTGGAGTTTGCATGTTCTCCATGTGTTTGCGTGGGTTTCCTCTGGGGGCTCCGGTTTCCTCCCACATTTAAAGACATGGAGGTTAGGTGAAATGGAAACTTTATAATTGTCTAGGTCTCCTTGCAAAAGAGATCTTGATCTCAATGGGACTAACCTGATTAAATTACATTAAATTAAAACCTTCTAATACTAATGAATGGCCATCTAATTACTGTCTATGTAGTTTGGCTTTGCTTTTATGTACTGCATTTAAATTTTGGTTGATACTTCTGTCCAGAATTCTTTTTTTTTTTTTTAAATTATATGTCATTTTCCAACTATATGATATGGGAATTTGTACATATACTATTATAGAGTACAAAGGTTTTTTTTTTGGCAGATTTAATATAACATGAAATTATGACCTTCATTATAATAAGTTTTTAAAGCATTTAACTTGTTTGAAGAAAAATATTTGGACATTTAAGGGTTTTTTTCTGTTACCAGATGGAAAGAAATATCAAATATGACTTTTTTCGAAAAATTCTAGAATTTTTTTTGCGGTATTGTGTATTTCTAAAAAGTATCTTAATAGAAATGTGCAAGCAATGCTAAAGATTTTTATTTAAATATTTTTGTGTGGTTGTTGAAATTAATTCCCTTCTTCTCCAGTAAAACATTTTCTGTTTACACTTGGTCATTTTTCATTTAATATTCACATTCGTCTGTAGCCTTGACCGGGGCCGAATGCAGAGTGGAGCCATAAATTACAGAAAGAATGAATGATTATTTTATAATCGCATCTGATAATCGCTGGTCAGATATGGCCGCTGTCACCGCCAAGACCGGGCGAGAGAGCAAGGCCGCTTTTTCATCTTCCTCTCAGACTGTCCAGAACCCGTTCTGTGTGACTTCATAGGTCACCCCTCCCCATGCCTTCCCCCCACCTCCCCCCCTTTAATACTTTGTGTGTGGAGTAAGTCGGGGGGGGGGGGCGGTCACGCCGTCGCTGGCTTCATGATTAATGGTGTTTATTCTTGACAGAAGGCTCCTATATTTATCTGCATTGCAGTTTCACTGATAGTATCAGTCACCTGAATGAAAAATATTCAGTCATACCAATTTTGCAGTATAATTGAGTGGAGTCACTGCCTTTCAGTTTTTTTCTTCCCCCTCTCCGGCTCTCCTCTCGCGCTCTATCTGGCAGCCTTATCATCGCCGCAGTAATTTTCACGCTGCGTTGTTTGATATGGAGAGGCTGGCTTTAGCCGCATTTGACATAAAGCCGCTTCAATTTTCAGCGGAGAGGAAGGGGGGAACAGGAAGAAAGAAAGTTGTGCACCACTTTGTGAAAATGTGCAAGAGGGGAAAGTAACGCTCCTTTTTTTTCTGAGGCAATTTCAGGATTTAGAGAGAAAGGAGATAAATGCCTAAGCAGAAATGTGGGCAGACTGAAATTACAGTATATCTTTTTTTTTTTTTTCCTTTTTTTTGGTAATACACCAGTGTCAGAAGCCTAAATGGGCAGTGTGTGCCTTCTTTCTATTCAGACTGATATTTTCAAGGCACCTGTGTATTTGGAGAGTGATGGATACAGCAGGTTTGCAGGGGGAAAGAGAATCAGTTCGGCACAGCGCATTTGACAAGACCTGTAAAGGTTTTACAGTTGAGTCATTACCCGTGGAGATCTGTTAAGACATGTTCCAAAACTCTGCTCAGTAGGCTGAGGTTACCAACGACCAACCTGCTGCTGCTGGAGCACTTCTACGTGCAGCCGTGTGCAAAGGCTTGAAAAGAGTCATGCATTTTCACTAAGCTGCGGTAATAGAGCTCTTAAAGATAGATATTAAAGTTTGCAGCCACAGTTACTGCATTGACACTGACGTCCTGCACCCGACAAAAAGAAACATCCCATTTCTGTATCTGTTTCTTTAAATGCAAAGGAGCTGCTGCTCGCCACACTGCCAGTGTTGCCAACCCTCACAAGACAAACTAGAGCATCGTGATCGTACAGCGCAAACATCCGCCAACGCTAGCTTCCAATTCTACAAATTTTTACCTTGTAACAAAAATTTTCAAGGCCAAAGTCCTGTTAGAAGTGGCTTTTCATAAGCTAAACTGTAATCCAAAATATAGATCAAAAGGGCTTGTCAATGTTAAAATCAAATATCTGCTAAATCCACAAGGCAGATCAGATGTAGATCAAACTTAGTCTATTTATTGAGAATGCCAGTTTGCACCTCATTGTCACAAATGAGAGTGATTGAGGCACTTTTGACTAAGATATAATGCAAAATGTACACCAAATGGGTTTTCAGTATTAAATTCAAATGACCTCAAACTCCATCAGGATCAGATTCGGATCAAACTTTGTCAGGTGATAGTGAGTGCCAGTCTGTGCCTCACTTTCAAATATGAGTGTGATTGGGACACGTTTGATTAAGATATTACGCAAAATATACATTAAATGGGGTTTTCAATGTTAAATTTTAACGGCCACAAAATCTTTAATCTGGATCAGATCCGGATCAAACTTGATCAGGTGATAGTGAGTGCAAGTCTGCATCCCACTTTCAAATATGAGTGCGATTGGAGCATGTTTGATTAAGATATATAATGTAAAATATACATTAAATGGGGTTTTCAGTGTTAAATTCAAATGGCCACAAATCTGTAATCTGGATCAGATCCGGATCAAACTTTGTCAGGCAATAGTGAGTGCCAGTCTGCACTTCACTTTCAAATGTGAGAGTGATTGGAGCACGTTTGATTAAGATATAATGTAAAATATACATTAAATGGGGTTTTCAATGTTAAATTCAAATGACCACAAAAACTGTAATCTGGATCAGATCCAAATCAAACTTTGTCATTTGACAAAGGATACCATCCTACATAACGTCCTCAAATATGAAAGAAAGTTTTATCTTTTTTGACAGTTATGAATTTTTGAAAATTCATTCAATGTTAAAGATATGGATTTTTACAATTTTCCAAGCTTTTTCCTGACTTTGCTCTTTGACCTATGACCTTGAAAATTGAATCACTTCTTGCCTATCAGGATATGAATCTTCAGTAAAAATTTCATAACGATATATGAAAAATTGTGGGCTCCAGGCTGTTTACAACTAGTCAGACAGACAAACAGCAGGAGGTAATAAGGAGGTAATAAGCAAGTGTAGCTTCAACAAGCACAGTATTATTATAGCGTGTAACGGTCTCAGTGTTATCATGTTAAGAATATAAACAAAGTGCTCAATGTTTGAAAAGCAAAAAATCTAATTTATTTTGCAGCAACAAAGGAGGCAATGAGAGAAACATGAGTAATTACTATTTACATGAACATGTTATGCTTGTTTTTAGTCATAACCTGTAATAATGGAGGAATACATTATGTCTTAAAACAATTTAAATTAAAATTTAATAGTTACTACATGCAGACTTGGCAACTCTGAAGGCGGAGGCATTTTGTAGGGTTTGTAGCAAATTACACCACAGTACTGATATTACTGACATCCCATTAATAATTTTACCAGCCAAAAAAAAAGGCCTTAAAAAAAGCTGAAAGTTACTTTATATAGGCAGACTTGGCAACATTGCAGGACTCCGCCTGGGCAGGTGTCAATGCGCATCACAAGTCCATACTCGGAGTTCTGTGACACAAGTCGCGAAAGTCTAAAATAACCTGATTCTGACCAGAATTTTGCATATGCAAGAGAATTTCTTTGTGCACAGTCACAACTGTGAGATGTCTGGAGATGTTTAATGTGAAACCCCCAAATAACTACAAACAGTAGATAAAAACACATTTTACATAGCGTGACCCATTTGAAAGCACATAATGGGACTAAAAAAAAAAAAATGAAATAACGACATGTCTGTAAAAATACATCATTTCTTTTCAGTGGTCTCTTGTAAATTACAGGAGAATTGAGTTGATTTAATCAGGATTTTACAATTATTTTATCAGTCATTCGTAACCATCACCAAGTTGCCATGTGCACCTTTTCTATTTGTAAAGAAAAAAACAAACATATTTGAAAATAAGGTTTATAACTTGATAAATGATTAGATTATTTATTGAAATAGACAAAAACATCACTTTTTGTTTTAGTCTTTGATTATTTTAAATTTGATTTGCAGTTGATACATTGATGAAGTGGGGGATCCAAATCCTAGGATGCCTAAGACTTTTTACACTACAGTGAACATCTTGTTTGTTTTTGCCGCCGCCAAGGAGGTTATGTTTTCGGTCTCGTTTGTTTGTCTGTCTGTCTGTTTATCAGCAGGATAACTCAAAAAATTTTGAACGGATTTTGATGAAATTTTGTGGAGTGGTTGGAAATGACAAGAGGAACAAGTGATTAAATTTTAGTGGTGATCTGGATCACGATGCTAACGCGTTAGCATGTCTACAGCATTTTCAATGTTAAAAGTTAGCATTAAGCAGTTGCAACTGTCATCACGTTCGGGTGCATTTGTTTTCAAATTGTAATATTTCTTAAATTTATTTTTGTTTATATATTAATAATCTAATGATTATTATATGCAATTTTAGAGAAAGAGACAAAAAGAAATAGATCACTGTGCCAAGGAGGGAATCTCTTTAGGGTCAGTGACCCTATGGCCTTGTTTAGAGAAGTGTTTCATAAATGTTAAAAAAAATCATATATTTGCAGTTTAGCTGAATAATAAATTGAATTTTGTCTCTTATTTGTTTTTGTCTATAAGCACATGCAATATCAATATCAGTGCTCAGATGACAGTAGCTTCTGGGAAAGGTGCAAGTTGCAATAAACTGTGATGCCAAGCGCTAAGGATACATGCTATCCAGTCACAGCAGATGAAACTTTTTTACTACTGAGCAAACATCATTGTTAGACTTTTTTAGGTTCAATGATTCCACGGTGTGTAGATGTTATGGCGTCAGTGACCCCATGGCCTTGGCTGAGGTTTGCACTCTCTGAGTGCTTCTAGTTTGTTTTTGTAGAATTATATTTGCTGAATTTGTCTGTCTTAAAACAATCTGAACAAGAACCCAACGTTTTTTTCTTTCTTATCTCCAAATATTTCCTTACGGCACGCACTTTTCTTCACGCTAATTAAATCCAACAAATATTGGTCATCATTTTTACTGTGTTAGAATTTAATTTTAGGAGCTGTTAAAAATGTCATTGCAGAAAAAAAGGCACATTCGGATAAAAGAGGAAAACAATCTGTGATACGAGCCTGTGAATTTGCACATGTAACACATGAAACCATTTGATTTTCTACAGAGAAGTCATTCGCCCCCACTTCATGTTTGAGATCTCAATTTGTAGCTCTTCCGTGGAGCACAATGGAAAACCAGGTCTGAGGGGACGAGATAACAGGCAGGTGCCAGCAGCCGTGCATGCGTTTGAAACGCCGTAATGCTAACGTCTGTCTGAATCAATGCCGTTTATTATTTATTTGCAATTCACATTCTTTTATTTGCATTTCAAATGGTTTTTCCCCCCTAAAGATTTCTTTCTGTTTTAAAATCCATATAAAATGAATATTTAACAGTTGGCATTTTATGTCTTTTAAACATTTTCTGCTTAATAATGCATTGGAAATACTGTGCAGAGCAGTTAGAAAATTCTTAATGCATTTATGTTAGGGATCTTAAAGTCGTGGGCAGGGGGCCAGATGTGGTCCAAAGGCTGATTTGTTTAGCCTTCAATATATTTGGACTTTATGGGCAAATATGCTATTGAAAAGGTTTTGTTTTTAACCCTATTTTCCCCTCATTTTAATTATTTAGCACTTGGCACCAAATATTGACCTTTGAAACCTTTGAAATATTGAAACATGAACAGTACCTATTTCATCCTTATGGAGAAAGTTCATTGCCTCAAAATTATTAGTTTGCCCTTACTTCCATAAAGTGTAGACTTTTTTTTTTTTTTTTTTGCCATTGCCTGCTCTCACTTTGGTGTTACTTATTTAAGGGGTGTGTCAGAATAAGTGGTTTTGTAAACTGCCTTCCTTTCATTGGTGGGAAGTGGCTTCTTTTTCAAAAATGACATCAGCCTCCACTTAAAGTGGTCATGTGGTGCAAATTTAGTTCCATATACATGTTACACTTAAATTATTGCATAAAAAAAATAAATAAAATAAAACTTCACGATCAGACAATTTTCTGAATGTGCATGAGAAAATCTGTTGCTAAAAGTCAAATACCGGCACGAAATGGCTCACTTTAGATATCCTTGATGTATGTTACAAAAGCCTTTATTGGTCACGCTGCTCTCATCCACTGAGCCAGTCTGTGCACTGAGCAACATGGCCACAAGGTCTCAAAGAGCGAGAAAGAGACGCCCCAGCTCTAATGAGAAAGGGGCGTGGCATACGACAGGTTATTTACAATTAAAGCAACAGTCACGCAAACAGGTCATTAATTAGAGATCTTATTATTTAAAGGATGCGTCGCCTTAGTTTTTTTGGCTCCAGATTTCTTTGACTTGCCGAACAGATGCAAACTCAATTCCTTTTAAAATGTCCTTCCTGCAAAGAAAATACTCATTCTACAGATGAAATCATATCATCTAATATGATGCACATTCTTGGATTTCAGTTCCAGAATACCACGCAGAAACTTCGTTTTTTTTTTTTCTCGGGCTGTGCCCAAAAGGCGTTACGGTGAAGCCGTGCAGAAACGTGGAATTTCCATTACTTGGGTCTGTGTGATCCCACTCTGGGGGACAGTTACACAAAGTAACGAGACCAGGGGAATAAGGCCATAAATCCTTTCCAACGCTCCTCATTTTCCATCCTGCCTCTGTCCTTCTGTTCCCTCCCTCTCTTCTTCCCATCCATCTCCCCAATTCAAACATCCAGAGAATGATTCAAAGAACCTAAATATAAAATAATAGCACATGTTGGTTTAGTTCTGCTAAAACTTAATATGGGATAAATCAGTTCTTTTCTTTTTTTTAAAGATTCTGTATCTTGATCTTATTCTCTTACCAACAATTTTTGTGCCATTTATCTGCAATTCACACTAGATTTTAATCATTTTACACTTTTTACACCAATGAAAACTAATTCATATCATGCAAAGAGATTCTCCTCTCTCGGCCATTCTTTATCTGCATTATCAGATGTGGTGTCCTTTAAATCTGATAGTGTCAGAATGGTTTCATCTAATAAGACTGCTTGGAGTTTAGCTGTTTGGAATGAGCAGAAATAAAGCCCAACACATGCACTCACAATAGTCAAGGACAATCCTTTGGTGAGTGGTGGCAGGCTCCAAACCTGTCACACTATCTGTCTATGTCCTTGGACAAGACACATGATCTGCATTGTTCCCAGTCCACCTAGTTGTACATTGGTCCTGGCCTTGGCTGGGGAAGTAACCTGTGATGGCGTCATAGACTGTCTTCCACTTCATGCTATGGTATTGAAGGACAGGCACCAATGGATCTCAGTGTCTGAGCAGAACTTTTTCTCTTCTTCTACTGGTGGTGACGCTTGTCTGCTTGGATTGTGGTTTCATTTAGCCCAATATAGGAACACAGAGATACTGTCATGTTGACCACCACACACACACAGTGACCACAGAAACATCTTGCAGATCTGCCCCAAATTTATGTACCTCCATAGATGAAGAAAGAGCTGAGCCAGAAGTTGAGACTTTCGATTTACACTCCTACCTTCACCTATAGTCATGAATTTTGGGTAATGACCCAAACAACAAGGTCAGGTTTAGGGAAGTGATGGTCTAGTGGTTAAGCGTTGGTCTTGAGACAGGAGGAACCTCGCTTCAAACCCCAGCCTGACTGGAAAATCACTGAGGGCCCTTTGGAAAGGTCCTTAATCCCCAAGTTGCCCCTGGTGTGTTGTGAGCACCTTGCATGGCAACACCCTGACATCGGTGTGTGAGTGTGTTTGTGTGAATGGGTGAATGTGAGGCATCATTGTAAAAGTGCTTTGGGCGTCTGATGCAGATGGAAAAGCACTATATAAATGCAGTCCATTTCCCATTTATTTAGTCACAGATACAAGTGGTGGAAGTGAGATTCCGCCATGGTGTATTTGGGTTTACATTGAAAGGGTAAGCAGCTCAACTATCCGGGAGGGATTCGGAGTAGAGCCGCTGCTTCTTTGCATCGAAAGGAGCCACCTGATGTGGTTCAGGCATCTAGTGAGGATTCCCTGTGGTTTTCTCCTTAGGGAGGTCTTCAAGCAACATCCAACTGGGATGAGACCCCAGGGAAAACCCAGGACATGCTGGAGGGCTTATATTCCCCCGTCTGGCTCGGGAATGCCTTGGTTTCTCCTCACGAAGAGTTAGAGAGCTGGACTGAGGATAGGGAAGTGTGGGATGAGCTGCTTGGTCTACTGTCACTATGACCTGGACCTGGACAGAATCAGTTGCAGGTCGGACTCTACTGTCTCAGTGGGTTTTGGTGTTTACAGTGTTTGATTTATCCCACGAACAAAGGATTTTCCTCTCCATCATTACCATTTCAGTCATGTAGCAGGTTTGTGAAACACCCTCCTTTGGGTATACTGACAATTTCCACAGGTCTGCATTTAAGCCTCCCAAAGCTTCATCAAGCCCGAGCTTGGCTCCACCACGCACCCGACCCATTCATGATTAAATATCAAGGAACTCCACTTGACATTTTATTAGTCCAACAAGATGGATGAAATGACCAGAATAAAGTAGGCCGTGTCTGTTCACTCTCCCACCAGCGCTCGCTTTCCTTTCCTTCTACAGCAAGTACGTATTAGGAAAACGTGATGGATTTCATTCTGAGAAGGAGCTTTCCAGCGCTGAGAAGGAAACATATTTTTGTGTCTTGTACCTGATGCTCCTGTTATTCTCTCCATGTGTCTCTGTTCTTCCTCCCGACCCCTTTTTCTTGTTTTTCTCACTCAGATCTCTGCCTGACGGATTAACCGTCTCCAGCAGTGTGTCTCTGCTGTCTTGCAGGGGCCGTGCGTTGTTTGCGATTTGCTCGGACCTGTCTGCGCGGCTGTTCATTTCAGCTGCCCAGTGTGACGCGGTGAATTTAGGCGGAAATCACATGGCGCTGGCTCACGGATCCGCACCGCTCCTCTCAACCCTGGGCCACACTCATTCTTCTTCGCGCGGGATGGGAGACCGGTGTGAGCCCACCGGGGCGCGCGCTCGTTACAGCCTTGTTGGTTAACAGAGGCGATGGGGTGTGGAACCTGGACCTGTCTAGCTGCAGGCATCAGATGAGTTTCTGTGTAAAGGCATCAGGGCCACTGAGACGTTAGTTGAGAGGAAGAAGAGAGATAGATGTGCTTTCTTGTTGTTTTTAAAAGTTTAACACATCAACACCCAGGAGTCCCCTCCTGTCTTCTCCGTAGCCCGAGGCACGCCAGAGCAACTCAAAGAGCAATGCTGCTTCCATCTAGACTTCCTGTCTTACCCTGGAAAACAGGCGTAACTAGAACGGCACTCGGAGGTCACGTAGCGCCAATGAGGATGAACAATTGTAGGATTTTATATTAGGATGAAGAACACTGATGCATGTTTGGGGCCCTGTTTCTTTTAATGCAAGTTCATGAGCATCGCTGCTGTTGCACATCCAGATTCATATGTGGATGCGCGAGAAACTGATGAGTGTCTGTCATGGGAGACAGACAGCTTTCATTAAGCTCAGTAGAAAACCTTTTTAAGAAATGGACAAATATTAAATTATTTGGTAACTTGGTTGGCTTTAAAAGGGTTTCCGTCCACCCTGCCTTCACTGCGCTTACGTCATCAGCCGCGGTTCACTGATAATCACTTCGTTTCTGCTTAAAACTGCACTCCAGTCATCATCTGTCTCAGCGACAGACATCTGAAAGTTTTGTACAACAATCCTGTCCACATAAATTCAGCATTATTCCATAAATCAGAGCAGCGCGGCTGCTCAAGCTGTTAGCTGATTTGTTCACTGCACATCAGACATTTCAAAGCGTCACCGTTTAAAGCCTCGTTTCTGCTTAAAACTGACTTTAGAATGATTCAAGAGGTTTTACATTGTCATCTGATTGTTAATAATCCCATTAATCCATTTGATCGCTTTGGGTGGAGAGACTCTGTGTCACACGGGCGGCTGGGCTCCAGCATGACACATGCACAGTGGAGGCAGGGCGGACCAATGTTTAGGAGATGGACCGTTCAGTCTGTGACAACTGTCGAGCTGATTCACTGTATGATAGAGTGTAATTTACTCTATTTAGACTGGGATCAAATGCTGTCCCAGCAGAGTAAATTTTACTCAGCAAAATTTCCTGTGCAGTCTCGTTTGAACCCTGAATGATATCGCAGGATTTGACCACTTATGGGGATAGAAGCTCCCGTTGTGCAATATATACACAACATAACTTCAAACGGGAAAATGGTTTTGTATGGTATTGTTTTGTTTTTGGCTGCAATCACCGAAGCAGTCATGAAAAGTAGTTTTTTGTGGTTCCCATGTGGAGAAGGGAAGACATGGCGAATGGGAGACGTCGTGTCGGTAAGTGGTAGCCTACACAGCTAACCAGAGTAGCAGCGTTCTCTCTCCTGCAAAACCACCTCGACATATTTGAGCTCTGGATCATAAACAAACCGCAACACATGTCCACTTTCTATCGCATCGCCACTTTTTCTTTGCACTTTGTTTGCATGTAATTTGTAATTTGCAGTGCTTTTTTCTCCGGAAGTAGAGAAACTACGTCTTATGCGTCATATTTTACCCCTTTAGCACCCGCCCTCAAACAAGACGGTGCTGCCCAATTACTTGTTATAGCAAGATGAATTAGGTGTATCGGCTTGTTTTGTTTTTGGGTTTGTGCATTCTGCACTGTTTGCATGGTTGTGTTTTGAAATTCTACTTCAGTAATTAATTTCTACTTTGTATTTATTATCATGGGTATATGCATATTTATATATACATATGCATACATTTTAATTTTTATGGCTAAAGGGGCGTTTAGAAGCTTTTGCTTCTGCCTACACCCTTTCGGGCACATGGGTACGCTGTTAAATTGTTTTCTTTGAGATTTCTTTTTTTTTTTTTTTGCTATTTTTGAGTCTGTGTGTGCTGAATAAATAAAATTCATTTATTCAAACATTCAAAGTACGAAGAAAAGTGCCCGTCTTAAGATGTAAAAGCATGGATAAAAAAAAGGACCCATATCTTCATCTGGATTTCGATGTGCACCAAACTATAATGTTTCATGCGTGATCCACTGACACGGGTGTTTGCATTCCTTCTCGAGGGTTTGAATCCTCACTGGACCTCGTTCGTTGCCTGTACCTCGTCAGTCCATCTGTTGTGCTTTTTTTCCGTGTATCTACATTTCAGAAGTGCATCTCAGAAGTACGTATCCCACAGCAGGGACTTGCCTCGCCTCGCCAATGAAAAAGGTTTGGAAGAAAAAAAATATGTATTTGCGACCCCCTAAAATGGCTCACTCGTTCCTGTGGTGGAAACGGGTCTAATGAGCTCTTCCCCTTGAAAAGTCAGAAGAAGATATCAATTTTCATGGAAATGGACAGAAACATTTTTGAGAAATTGACTGAAATGTTGAAAATTGATCTCAATATGTAAAAATAGTTTTTCTTTTCTATTTTTTTTTAAAATAAAGAGATTAGCAACAAGATTGAGGGAGTTCTCCTTAACAAGACTGATTATTCCACCAGGTTGACAGGATTATTTCTGAGAGATTGACTGAAGCATAGAAAAATAAAAAATCTTAAGACATCAAGAGGAAGATGATACAAATGATTCAAAAAGATAAAAACACAAAATGTAATGGTTTCTTTTGATTTTGTCAAGGAGATCCATGGAATCCTTTCTGAGAAATTAATCTAAATGTTGAAAAGTGCTACAAGTCCCTTTGCAAAAGAAAGTAAATTAAACGATGCAGAATCCACATTGAAATCCGGAACAACAAAAAAAAAAATTATGGGTTGTTCTATTTGATAAAGTTAATTTTTTTCCAGCAATTTTCACAAAGATTGAGTAGAAACCTTTTGAACAATTGCGGGACTTTAAAAAATAAAATAAAATAAAAAAGACCCACCTCACTACACAGAAGAAATTACAGAAAAAAGTTCCACATCCAGATCCCAATCACTTAATAAAAGCTTTCTGTTTCATAATATTTAGAATTTTCCACAAAAGCAGGGGAAGTCAACAGAAAAAAATGCGAGAAATCATCATCATTGTGTTGAAAAATGCCCCATCTCGCTATGATAAAAGGGAAATAAACAGCACTGGAATCCAAATCCCAATCATTGTGATTGGGAGATTGGGATATATATATATATATAGTCCTTTCGGCTGCTCCCTTGTTTACACTCGGGGTCGCCACAGCAAATCCACATTACATGGAGAAATGTGGCAGGGGTGGGATTTGAACCCGGAGCCTTCTGAACTGAAACCAAGTGCATTAACCACTTGGCCGCCACCCCCTTTATATATATATATATATATATATATATATATATATATATATATATATATATATATATATATATATATATATATATATATATATATATATATATATACACACACACGCATACACACATTTTCTATGTGATAACGTATAATTTCAGCATTTTTCATGTAAGTCTGAAAAAGCTTTTGAGAAGTTGATCAACATGTTGAAGAATGTCCCATCTCACTGTATTAAAATGTAATAAGGACCAGAATCTACATCAACAACAACGAAACCCCAAATGTAATAAGTTCTTCTTTTCAATAAATGGGTCATTCCACCAGCTTTCATAAAAGCTGCATGAAAACCTTTGCAAAACTGATAACATTTCAGGAAAATAACTATCCCATATTAAAACAAGACTTTAACAGGATCCAGAACCCACATCTGCATCCTGATCGGCACCAGTGTCTTGTTTAATAAGATGGTTCATTCCACAAAGTGTCAGAAACACTTTTGAGAAATTGTGTGAAATGTAAAAAAGGAAAGAAGAAGAAGAAAAAAGCAGCGCCACATCTCACTTTGCAGTTAAAGTAAAAAAAAGAACAAAGTGATCAAGAATCCACATTATTGACTTTCTCACCACCAAACTGTAAGACGTTTTTTCCTCTGGATCAGACTGAAGTTTTGTGGCCGTCAGCTGTAAACTTACTGACTAATCGTGCCGAACAAATGACCAGCAGATGACCAAAACCACCTACTATCTTGTATTATTCCATATGTAGTTTGCAGAAGGCGGCGATAAAGTTTCCCTACAGATTGCTTGGTGGTATTTAAAATAAAGAGGACCAGAGCAGGAATCTAAAAACAATACCTTTTTTTGGTCTTTGTGCCCGGAGTCCACTTCTTTGAAATTACATATATTAAAAAAAAAAGAAAGAAGAAAAAAGCAAGCTCATTTTGTATAATTTCACTTTCATGTTTCTCTATTCATTTTGGGAATCCTTCTTATCTTGATGCTTGAAATTATGTTTAATTGCAATGTGGAAAAACAGTTTTTTTGGCGCTGAGAGAGGAAAACTCTCACTGCGTGGCGAAGCAAAAAACAAACTTTTTGAAAAGATGAGTGTGTCTGCCTGTTCACGCCGATTGTGCTCGGATTGTGATTCGGAAGCATCACGAAGATGTGATTTTAAATTTTTTTTCTCCAGATAAAGCTCTGACTTTACAGACGTATAAACATCCTTGATGTTAAACAAGACACATTTTTCATGGATGACACACCATCAGAGGGTTCGTGACTCCTGTGGAATGGTCTGTGACACCCGGAGCCGTTTGTTATGGCTCCAGCCTGTCACACTCGCTGACTCCTCCTAATAAACATGTGTTATCGCTGGCGTAGCGTGGAGCCGATACGTGCCCACGGGGATGTACATCTTTCTGATGCTCATATGTAGGCAGTGTGACTGAAAGGCACGGGGGAGGACTCTGGCTTTTATGCTGGACTGCAGCTGAGGTGAATAATGTGCAGCGTGCGGGAATGTCTGGCACGCCTCCAGATGAATCCTGCAGAGGGGGAACCCTGCTTGATGTGACCGTGAATAGAAAGGCTCCTACCCCTGAACACAACCCTTTGATGTCAGCGGGTCACGCAGCGCCCTCACAGCTCCAGGGGCGCATAGTTTGCCCGAACACCCGGCAACCTCGACGTGCCCTGCCAGGCCCACATCCTGCTCTGCTTTATAAAGCTGAAAGCAGACAGGAAATTCACATTACACCGGGGACGAGAGGAGACGGGCGGGGGGTGGGGAGTTGCTGGTACAAAAGGACTGCCTGGGCTTCATATTTCAGGAAAACACTAATTGATTTTTTTTTTTTAAGAGGGATTCCCACCGAACGTCTTAGTGCACAGTTAGGTAATTTTTGGTCATTTTGCTACATTGAGTTTGGAGTTCGCCACAAACTGAGCGATCCTGCAAGGAGACAAGTGAGGAAAGCCACACTGTAAACCCCAAACGTTCAAATGAATTAAATACATTCAGTAGTGTAAACTCAATGTCTTAAAAACAATACGTTCTACTTACTTAAATATTTCAAGTTACACAAACTTACTCAGTCTTAAAAAACATTTTACTTACTGAAATATTTCAAGTGTATACATACTTACTCAAAGTCGTAAAACATTCTACTTGCTTAAATATGTCAAGTTACACAACCTTACTTGAAGTCTTAAAAATATTCTTCTTACTTAAATGTTTCAAGTTACACAAGCTTGAAAACATTCTATTTACTTAAATATTTCAGGTTGCACAAACGTACTCAGTCCTAAAAACATTGTACTAACTTAAATATTTCAAGTTGCGCAAACTTACTCAAAGTCTTAAAAAATATTCTACTTAAATATTTCAAATTACACAAGCTTTTTCAAAGTCTTGAAAACATTCTACTTACTTAAATATTTCAAGTTGCACAAACGTACTCAGTCCTAAAAACATTCTACTTAATTTTTTATTTAAAAAATATTTCAAGTTACACAAACTTAGTCTTAAAAACATTCTACTTATTAAAATATATCATTACACAAACTTGAAATGTTTAAGTACAGTAAATTTTTAAGACCAGTGGCAGCACTGGGGGGGCTTGGGGGAGCTTAAGCCCCCCCAATAATGAGCCAAGACCCCCTCAGCTCCCCCAATAATTCTGAAAATAATGTGAATAGCGACTGACATATTTGTGGATCTCAACTGCAGTTTTGCACTGAGAATGTTTCAATATTGCATAATTGAACAAAGTGATGAATGTGTGTGTTCGGTGATCCACCAATGCTGAATCACCCAACACCCACACAATTTTCAGTTTTGCAAATAAACATTTATTTGTAAAAACCCACACACAAGTTAGAAATTTGTGTTTGTGGAAAGCATGTGTACAAATCAAAGGATATTTGTAATCACCCTCTGTGCATTTGCAAGTATTAATGAGACAAATTTAACTCCATACTCCAAAAATTTAGGTTTCCTAAATATTCATTATGGCCACTCTTAAAACTTCACTTATCTTTATAATTTTATTACTGGTAAATTTTAGAATTGATTTAGATGAGATATACTTATTATCTCTCAAGAATATATCACAATTATCTGGTAACTAGTTTTTGCACAGGAATTCATCAAGCACGTCACACTAACGCAGAATATACAGAAGCTATATATCGTTGTTTGGCCAAAACCTCGGTGTTAAATTGTAATATATTGTTCATTTCAATGACATTTTGTGGAGCCCCTCCAACATTTACCCCAGCCCCCAGCCCCCCCAACAAAAATTTCCTGGTGCCGCCACTATTTAAGGTTTTGAATTTACACTACTTAATAAATTTGAGCATTCAGGTTTACAGTGCACCAAGACACCCATAACTACTCTGAAGGAGGTAAAAGCTTCTGTGGCTGTGACTGGTGAAACTGTGCATCGTGAAAACTTTGTATGTTCATGCAGTCAAAGATGTCCCTGGTGTTCTTTCCAGAGTAAAAGTGTGACTTGTCCTGGAAGAGACCAGAGCAATAAAGACCCCATCTCACACACGGTGCAAAGAAGCAAGTGTCAAGCATTTATTGGACGATCGCCATACAACTTAGCAAATAGTCATTTGAATTCTAAATTGTAAAAATTCTCTGAATGAGATTTTGTTTAACCCGGCTTAATGAAGAATCGTTAAGAATCCAAAATATTTCTTTGTCTTTTTTCTGCTCTTGTCTCGGGCTTCCTTTCCTCCCTCTTTGGGTCTGAGTTGGCTCTGTTCTTCTGGCCTTTTGATCTCAGTGAAAGAGTTTGGGACTTTAAAGTGCTTCTGTTTCCGCTGTCAGGAGCCCCTCTGTTCCTCCTCTTTGGTTTAGGCTTTCAGAGCGGTGTGGCTGGGTGGGTTAGAGGTGGAGGGCGTAGGGGGTGGTGAGATTGAAGGAGAGGGGAAGCGATGTCAGAAGAGGCCCTGACACCTGACTGATGCACATTCCCTCCAAAACCTAAGTTTGCTATCTCAGTCAGCCTCCTGCGTTTGACCTGCACCGTGGCATCATCTACAACCCCAATTCCAATGAAGTTGGGACGTTGTGTGAAATGTAATAAAAACAGAATACAATGATTTGCTAATCCTCTTCAACCTATATTCAATTGAATTCACCACCAAGACAAGATATTTAATGTTCAAACTGATAAACTTTATTACCTCTGCCAAGGAGGTTATGTTTTCGGTCGAGTTTGTTTGTCTGTCTGTCTGTCTGTCTGTTTGTCAGCAGGATAACTCAAAAAGTTTTGAACGAATTTTGATTACATTTTGTGGAGTGGTTGGAAATGACAAGAGGAACAAGTGATTAAATTTTAGTGGTGATCCGGATCACAATCCGGATCCAGGAATTTTTTAAAGGATTCTTCACCATTGCGGGATGGGGGAATTTTGACATTCTAGTTTCTAACTCCACAAAAACAAGGCAGAAAGGCTTGAATAAAATTAGGGTGTAACATAGTCAAATGTTCTATCAAACAACAATGTTTGGTGATGATCGGATCCAGATTCCGGATCTGGTGATCCAGAATATGCAAAAATATAGGGAAAATAGAAGATGTGTCAGTGTGAGGTGACAAATGAAGCTAGAGATGCACAACTAACACCAAATTGTAGCTGAATCTGTACTGATTCAGTAAGGTGTCATCAGATTTGATGTAGCTTCAATTGTTATGGAGCTAGATCCAGAAGAAAACCGCCATTACCGAAAAATCGTTTTTATACAATAACTTTTTGAACTAATAAAGACATAAAAGTGATTCCAAGTTCTAGTGGTATGTTTTCATGGTCAAGGATGTCAAATATAAAGGAAAGAAAAGTGTATGTATCATAGTTTTGGTTGTAACACTGAAGTGTTGTAAGGTCAGTGACCCTATGGCCTTGTGTAGCACATGCAACACTTAAAAAATAGTTCTATTTCAGAATTTACTGTTATTTATTTAGAGAAGTGTTTCATAAATGTTAAAAAAATTCATATATTTGCAGTTTAGTTGAATAATAAATTGAATTTTGTCTCTTATTTGTTTTTGTCTATAAGCACATGCAATATCAATATCAGTGCTCAGATGACAGTAGCTTCTGGGAAAGGTGCAAGTTGCAATAAACTGTGATGCCAAGCGCTAAGGATACATTCTATCCAGTCACAGCAGATGAAACTTTTTTTTACTAGCAATCATCATTGTTAGACTTTTTTAGGTTCAATGATTCCACGGTGTGTAGATGTTATGGCGTCAGTGACCCCATGGCCTTGGCGGAGGTTTGCACTCTCCGAGTGCTTTTAGTTGTTGTGTAAATATTTGCTCATTTTGAAATGAATGCCTGCAACACGTTTCAAAAAAGCTGGTACAGTGGTATGTTTACCACTGTGTTACATCATCTTTCCTTCTAACAACACTCAGTAAGCGCTTGACAGATCTTCCCACCTTAACCTCCTCTTCATCGGCCATTAAGGACTTCTTGTTTCACCAGAGCCTCGTTAGCAGTCTCATGTTCAAGGTTCCTGTTGGGTCTTCACGGTTACTGTAGTGGCCATGGGGCACACAAGTTCCCCACCGTATTTCACCCCAACAGGCAATCCCCTACTTGATCCATTACCCAGGTGTCATGATATGGGCGATATAATGTACTTACTTAACACTGGACCTCTGCCTGGCTAATCAGCTTGTGAAAACATCAAATTGAACCTGAAATTGACCTGACGATACAGTTAGATGTTCCATTTACATGGTGCTTTTGAACTGGTTATGGAAGTGCATCATTCACAATCATTGACAGCAACTTGTACATCTTGTAGTAGCTGCAGACACTTTACTGTCTGTTATTTTCTATTTATATTGCATTAAAATGTTTTAAATCATTTTAACTTTACAATCAACAGAGAATCCACTTGCTTCAAGTTTTAAAAGCCAACTTAATCATTAAGTGGCTTAAATTAGTTATTAGGCATCTTTTCATGTATTTATAGTAAGATTATCTGTCATTAGCTTTTAAGGCAAAGCAGGTCGCTGTGAATTTCAAATTAAAGACAAGTAACAAAGGCCTTATTGGCCACCAGGACCCTGTGATGAACAACAAGACTTCACAAGCAACTCGAGAGGACCATCTCTTTATGTGCATGTTAAAAGTTGCCATCATTGGCAATCCTTTATTAATAATTATGAGAAAAATTAAAATTTAAAGTTATTTATGGACACGCCTCTTGTTCTACTCAAGTTGCTTACACCTTTATACTGTATTACTGTTGTGCAGGGTTTTTCTTCTTCCTTTCTTTTTGTTATTTGTTATTATTACTTTGTCTTTTATATATACATATGTGAATATATATTTATGCATATACAACCCCTAGCAAAAATTATGGAATCACTGGCCTCGGAGGATGTTCATTCAGTTGTTTAATTTTGTAGAAAAAAAGCAGATCACAGACATGACACAAAACTAAAGTCATTTCAAATGGCAACTTTCTGGCTTTAAGAAACACTATAAGATATCAAGAAAAAAAGCAGATCACAGACATGACACAAAACTAAAGTCATTTCAAATGGCAACTTTCTGGCTTTAAGAAACACTATAAGAAATCAGGAAAAAAAAATTTGGCAGTCAGTAACGGTTACTTTTTTAGACCAAGCAGAGGGAAAAAAATATGGAATCACTCAATTCTGAGGAAAAAATTATGGAATCATGAAAAACAAAAGAACGCTCCAACACATCACTAGTATTTTGTTGCACCACCTCTGGCTTTTATAACAGCTTGCAGTCTCTGAGGCATGGACTTAATGAGTGACAAACAGTACTCTTCATCAATCTGGCTCCAACTTTCTCTGATTACTGTTGCCAGATCAGCTTTGCAGGTTGGAGCCTTGTCATGGACCATTTTCTTCAACTTCCACCAAAGATTTTCAATTGGATTAAGATCCGGACTATTTGCAGGCCATGATATTGACCCTATGTGTCTTTTTGCAAGGAATGTTTTCACAGTTTTTGCTCTATGGCAAGATGCATTATCATCTTGAAAAACGATATCATCCCCAAACATCCTTTCAATTGATGGGATAAGAAGTGTCCAAAATATCAACGTAAACTTTTATTGATGATGTAATGACAGCCATCTCCCCAGTGCCTTTACCTGACATGCAGCCCCATATCATCAATGACTGTGGAAATTTACATGTTCTCTTCAGGCAGTTATCTTTATAAATCTCATTGGAACAGCACCAAACAAAAGTTCCAGCATCATCACCTTGCCCAATGCAGATTCGAGATTCATCACTGAATATGACTTTCATCCAGTCATCCACAGTCCACGATTGCTTTTCCTTAGCCCATTGTAACCTTGTTTTTTTTCTGTTTAGGTGTTAATGATGGCTTTCGTTTAGCTTTTCTTTATGTAAATCCCATTTCCTTTAGGCGGTTTCTTACAGTTCGGTCACAGACGTTGACTCCAGTTTCCTCCCATTCATTCCTCATTTGTTTTGTTGTGCATTTTCGATTTTTGAGATATATTGCTTTAAGTTTTCTGTCTTGACGCTTTGATGTCTTCCTTGGTCTACCAGTATGTTTGCCTTTAACAACCTTCCCATGTTGTTTGTATTTGGTCCAGAGTTTAGATACAGCTGACTGTGAACAACCAACATCATTTGCAACATTGCGTGATGATTTACCCTCTTTTAAGAGTTTGATAATCCTCTCCTTTGTTTCAATTGACATCTCTCGTGTTGGAGCCATGATTCATGTCAGTCCACTTGGTGCAACAGCTCTCCAAGGTGTGATCACTCCTTTTTAGATGCAGACTAATGAGCAGATCTGATTTGATGCAGGTGTTAGTTTGGGGGATGAAAATTTACAGGGTGATTCCATAATTTTTTCCTCAGAATTGAGTGAGTCCATATTTTTTTCCCTCTGCTTGGTCTAAAAAGTAACCGTTACTGACTGCCACAATTTTTTTCACTGATTTCTTATAGTGTTTCTTAAAGCCAGAAAGTTGCCATTTGAAATGACTTTAGTTTTGTGTCATGTCTGTGATCTGATTTTTTTCTACAAAATTAAACAACTGAATGAACATCCTCCAAGGCCGGTGATTCCATAATTTTTGCTAGGGGTTGTATATGCACTATTTTTATAGATTTGCCTGTATACAACACTTATGCAAAGTGTATATCTATAAAAATGCTGTTTATTAAAAACCCTAATAAAAATAAATGGGGGGAAAAATTAAATGGCCACAAAAATCTGTAATCTGGATCAGATTGGGATCAAACTTTGTCACTCGATAAAGGATTCCATCCTACATAATGCTGTCAAACATGAAAGAAATTTGATCTTTTTTGACAGAGTTATGAAATTTAAAAAATTCAGCCAATGCTAAAGATAGGGGTTTTTCCAAGATTTTTCCTGGCTTTGCTCTTTGACCTATGACCTTGAAAATTGAATCAGTTCTTGCCTATCAGGATATGAAGCTTCTGTAAAAATATCATAACTATATATGAAAAATTGGTGGAGGTAATAAAGCACATAATCAAAGGAAAAAAAAGATGCCATCATGGCCCAATATAGGAGGGTCACTGCTCCTCTCCTGTATCTATCAGAACCCAAAATTGCAAATCTGAATATGTAATACTGTAGTTTTACAGTTAATTGTTACTGCATAGGAGCCAATGCACAGCCCACACAGTAATACCAGCCACAAAAATTAGTTTTATTTCAAAAGCAAGAACTGAAGGGTGAGATTAAAAAAATCCAAGCTCTTGTGATAATTTACAAATGACAAAATCAGAACTAGAGCCCGACCGATATGGATTTTTTGAGGCCGATGCCGATAACGATATTTGGATGAAAAAAATGCTGATAATTGATAAATTGGCTGATTTGCCGATAGATCAGCCGATATTATTATTTTTTTCCACAAATGTTTTATTGAGTTTTCAATAGAAAATTACAACCCTTTTTCATTTCAATTCTGATTGAATATATTAACCAAGATGAATGCACACAAACAAATAGAAAAAAAATAATAAACAAAAAACAAAAAAAGGGGGGGGGGGGGAACAACCGCAACCATTAAAGTATTGTTACATTTTAAATGTTTAGTTATGTAACAAGTGTCTTTTGGTATGTAATCCATTTGTCCCATTTTTCCATAATTTTCTCTTCTTCCAGTCGCAGAGTGAATGTCATTTTCTCCATAGTGAATATTTCCTGTACAATGTCCATCCATTCAGTGAGGTTCGGTGGTTCAGGTTTAAGCCATCTTCTTGTTATGGCCTTTCTTGCTGAAGTTAATAAAATTTTGACTAAATACTCATCTCTATTTGTAACAACTCCAGAAACATGTCCTAAGTATATTGTTACTGGTGTAAAAGGGACAGAGTACCGAAGTACTTGTGTCAGGGTTGAATGGATTGAAATCCAGTATGCCGCAATCTGTGAACAATCCCAAAAAATATGAGTGTGATTAACATTGATCATTCCACATTGTCTCCAACAAATTTGTTGACTTGACAACTGTCTACTCTTTATACAAGGTGTTATAAAAAATTGAATTACATTCTTCCAGTTGAATTCCCTCCATTTTAGTGAAGTGGTGGAAGACTGTGCCAACTCGCATATCCTGTACCATTCCTGATCTGTTATTGTGGTAATCATTTCTTGTTCCCATTTTTCTTTAACGTATAGAGTTGTGACCTTCTGGCATGACATCATGCTATTATAAAGTTTTGATATAATCTTGAGTGTTTTTTGTTGATATGCACCTGTTATTGTTTTTAAAACTGCATTTTCTTCACCCCATCTTCTAGTTTAACTTCCTTATTGTAGTACTCTCGTAATTGGAGGTAACAAAAGAAATCCTGATCAGTGAGTCCAAATGATGCTTTTAGATCTTGAAAGCTCCTAATCTCCTTATTTTTAATAACTGTACAAATTGCTGTAACACCTTTATTATATATATATATTTTTTATGAATAAAATGTTCTTTTATGGACCCTTAAGAAAAAAGGTATGAGCTAAAAGCTGAAGCTTTGTCCTCATATTGATTAACTTTATAACAGAGAAGAATTTTCAAGTTCAAAAAATGCAAAAATGCAATTGGAGCAGTTAGGGGGCTATTCAAATGGGCCAACTAGTAAAATATCACTCCTGAAAACAATCTTTGCCATATCACGTGAGGTAAATCTGCCCTACAATTGGATTTTGGAAAACCATGTGACGGAGAACCAATTCCAATTGGACACTCGCATTGTGCACATCATCACACATCTTCTATGAGGAGTACCAAGATGGCCGACAGTGGATCGAAAGTCCGTGGAATTTTCTATCTCATATCATTAAAACGTTATTTACAATTTAGTAAAGCTTGGTTCCAGCCGTTGTATCCGACGGCGTCGGCCCCAGAGGGTTAATGGCGAACAGCAGTAATTCCCAGAACCCTTCCGGATGACCAGTGAATCTGAATGTTTCAACCTCTTAGCAGTAAATGAAAGATTTCATGCTAGAAATAAGGTCTACGAGGTCTGTCCGAAAAGTAACAGACCTTTTTATTTTTTCAAAAACTATATGGATTTGAATCATGTGCACTTGCATCAGCCAAGCTTGAACCTTCGTGCGCATGCGTGAGTTTTTTCACGCCTGTCGGTTGCGTCATTCGCCTGTGGGCAGGCTTTGAGTGAGCACTGGTCCAGCCCCCTCGTCGGATTTTCATTGTCAGGGAAATGGCTGAGAGACTGCTCTATGAAATTTTTTTCAGAAACTGTGTGAGACAGCCAGGTGGAAACCATTCGGAAAATTCAGATGGCTTTCGGTGAAGATTCTATCGGCGTCACACAGATTAAGGACCATTACAACAGGATTAAAGCCGGCCCACACCGGCGGAGGGCGCGCCGCGCTTTGAGTGGCCATCGACAGGCTGAAACGACCAGATCATTTCCAAAGTGAAGGCTGTGTTGATCTGGCATGTCGTAGACTACCAGAGAAATCGCAGAAAATGTGGACATCAGCACTTTTGCGGCACATTCCACTGTTACAGGAGATTTTGTAATGAAAGACGTGCGGAGGAATTCGCACGTCTGGATGGAGCCGCTCATGGAGCACAACAAACACCTCCGTGTTGGAAACCATTTGGAAAATTCAGACGGCTTTCGGTGGCTTTTCAGTCGAGTGAGTATCCGAGAAATTGTGTAACAGCTGGGCATGTCACAACATGTCCTGTGAGACTTTTACATTGCCGACACAAACATTATTTCAGTAACTGTTCTGTTTATGAGAAATTATCGGCGTTCTATCGGCAAAATTTAGGCCGATAGTGAGTACTTTGAAAAGAGCTTATATTGGCCGATAATATCGGCCGGCTGATACATCGGTCGGGCTCTAATCAGAACTATAACTCAAGTAGGGATTGGGCAGGAAGATTCTATGCCTGTGACAATCAAGTGGCATGATTGAGGTTAGGTATATATACTGAGTCTATGATTAGATGATTAGTGGATGATTGTTGTGCAGGTGATAACCATCAAGGCGTCCAACAGGAAAGAAACATGGTTAGATGTATTTCTGTGACTAGATTCTGCAAATCAGCCCGTTTCCTCTGTGAACTGCTTTAATGAAAATGTAATTTTGAGTTTCTGAATTTGGACTGAGTGCATTTTTGTACACTTATGTGATGTGGACATTAAGAGATTCTGTTCATATCCATGCAAGCATTTCATGCTGGAGCTAAAAGCATATTGCAAAGTCCGGTGCCCGTTTTAGCAGGGCGCTGTGTCAATACCACCGGGTCTAACTGCTGCGCCACAATGATACCTTCTGCGTCTAAGTGAAGTCATCAGTCCAAACCGCGACTGTAAGTTTGGACTGCAGCGTTCACCAAAAACAGTTATTAGTGTTGATATAACCTCGCGCCATACAACGAGTCAAGGCCGTTTTACATGGTGCACCCCTTTTCCATGAAACCTCAAAACCTTTTGGTCGCATTTTTAAATCCGCAGACCGCCCTGTTTAAACATGCGATATCCTAAAGAGTTGCTGGCTGGTTTAAGTGAGGCCACGTGAGAGGAAATGTCTTCCATATGTCAGGCGCCTTAACTTTCCTTGTGCTCTGTTTGCAGGATGTGGTATTTGAGGATTAATAGGAATTATAACCCTTTGGAGGTAAGTAGAAATTTTTTATTTTATTGGCATTATGCAGCTCTTCATACCGTGACACCGGCGAGGCAAAGCATCCTGCAAACCCTGCGGTGCAACTTTGATGTAAATCAGGTGTAGCTAAGACGCTCACACTCACATTCGCGCACGCTCACTGAACAATGTCAAATTACTTCCTTTCGTCATGTTGATTAATGCGTACTGGCAGATGCTAAGACGATCACGGCGCTGAAGGGGCTGAATGTGGTGCGCTCCGGCCCTTCTCTTACTCACACGCACGTCGACGCTCTGCACTTCTCCAGACCATCCATCTCTTTCCCGTCCCTCTCAAATCCCCTCACACCTGGCTCTGCACCCCTTGAGACCGCTTTTCCTTTGCTTCCTCTCACACTCCTCCCCTTCTTCTCCATTTGCCATTTCCCTCTCGATTCATAGTCCAAATTTTTACACGCTTCCCCTTTTCCCGCCTATTCTTCATGCGGTTATCTCTCCCTCCACGATGTTCTTTCTCCACACCTCACCCATTTCCTTGCATCAAAACTTTCCTTCTCTTTTGCACCTTTCAACAGGCTGTTTCATCTTCTCTTCATCTTCCTCTACCAACATGTGCCATCTTCATCGTACATGCTCGCTTTCTGACCACAGAACCTTTTTGTTCTCAGTGCAGGGCTCTGCTCTTACTCCCTTATGTTAATTGGAAAAACAAAGCAACCAGAGGTATTTAGCCAGGGTCAGTGCAGGGAGACACAGCCAACGTATGACAGGGTTAAGTAGTGTCACCGCAACCAGAGCCGTTGTCTGGCTGTCCGAAAAAAGGCGTGTGCGAGGCCAGACTTGGAAAAGAAGTCAAGAAATTTCCTCCTGGTTTCTTCTGTCTACATCGGAAATGTCTTAGACACATGTGACCATTATAGGGACACAGAATGCGTAGGTTGTCCCGTTTCATGTCCTCTAAAAGGAAAATCCTTAAGCCCAGAGAATGGATAACAGAAGTAGAAATGCGCAGACCCGATACTCAGGACTTGTGTCAATCCACACAACACTGGAAAATGTGCTCATAAAATTCAGTTTTTCTTAAATTAAAATACAATGTGGGGTAGAGAAGTCCTATAATGGTCCTGAAGCCTAATGGTGCTGTGGTTATCCCTGCATAACAAAGTATAAAGCAGTTGAGAGTTTACGGCAGAGGTGGGATGAAGTCACCATCAAGTCAGTCTCAAGTCATGAATCAGCAAGTCCCAAGTCAAGTCTCAAGTCATAATGACCACCAATTGTTTGCTAGCTGACTTGAGAATTGACTTGGGACTTGCAGTATGATGACTTAAAAGTGACTTGACCGTGACTTCATTCCACGGACTCCCCATTGACATCTTCCTAGTCCAAGGCACTGCAGATAACTTCTGCAGTGAAGGCTGGTTTGCATTTACTCCTTGGTGGATTGGGACAATGCAAATGAAACGGTTAATCCACAGACACAGAGAGGTAGCATGACCGAGAATAAAACCCAGGTCTATATACTGGGAGCCCAACTCCCATCCCATTGAGCTACCTGTGTTGTTCAATGGGATATGATGTAAGTAAGTCCTGTATGGACCCTGAAGCCCACTGGTGCCATTGCTTGTCACCAGATTCCATAATATGCAGTAGATGAGAATATATGACTCCCCCTGCCAGTCCAATGCAGGTGACTTCCCCAGCCAAGGCCAGTACCCTTTTACAGCTGAATGGACTGGAATGATGCAGATTAATTGTCTTGTCCAAGGACACAGACAGGTAGCATGAATGGGATTTGAACCCAGGTCTACCTTTTGGAAGACCAGTTGTTATCCACTGAGTTACCAGCTCTGATATAATGTAAGAATATGGCCTTTAACATAACTTCACATGCTGTCTGAACTATGGAGACTGGAAGTCATTCTGTCCAGTTACAGATGAGTGATGGATGGTAGTGGACCTGTGCCATCTAGTGCCATTGGTTGAGCTAGCAGTCACATGACGGACAGCTTGTATTCTCTCTACAGTGGTACTGGACTGTCAGGAGGTTACACACTTGTAGGCCCTTTCGGGCGTTTCTGTAAATAATGTTGCGCTGCTCCCGAAGCACGTGAAAAGCCGAGTGCGCCATCAGCTAAAGCATGCTATTGAACACCGCGTATAAATGAGAAGGCTTTGGGTTATTGTTAGCTAGCCATAACTCCTGAAAAGTTGAATGACAACTTGCCTGAATGCAGGATGTTGAAAGGTTGGGGATGAAGTTCATTTATGTTTATGCATTATGATGTCAATAATTCCAACTATATTAATTGCCATTTTACTGCCATGGTACAACAGTGAGCAGGGGTGGTGGCCAAGTGGTTACTGCGCTTGGTTTCAGTGCAGAAGACTCCCAGTTCAAATCCCATCCCTGACACATTTCTCCATGTAACGTGGCTTTGAGTCAAGAAGGGAAACTTGTGCCAAATCAGTATGCAGATCCAACTTGGGTGACCCCAAGTGAAAAACAAGGGGGCAGCCGAAGGGACTTACTTTATTACAACGGTCGGTGAGAAACCCATATAGGCAATGTTGTTTTCCAGCTAGCGGGCCACAGTGGCACAGTGGACTGCAACACCTCTGATCAGTATTGATCAATATGTCTAGTATTTGTATTTGTATTGTGTATTTATATTTGTAAACTGTTTTTCTTTTTTACTCACTTTTGATACTCTGTGTGCTTCTTACCCTATGTGCTGCTATATAATGCTGCTGGAACCTCAACTTCCCTGAGGGAGTCTTCCCAAGGGATCAATAAAGTTCTATGTAATCTAATCTATTTTACTTGTGAATTGTTGCATAAAAAAAATCAGCATATGGTTCAAAATAACAATAAAAAGAACAAAAACCAAATCCTTCACAATCTGATCTTCACCATAACAATTCCAGTTCTACTTTTCTCCTTTGTTCTGGATCATTCCCTCATAAACTGACTTTTTGTTTGCCCTCAGTTGCACGGTTGTATGAGTGTTACGACATCAAAGTGAACGTCGCACTGCGGGGCGCTGTGATCTGTGTAAATGAAGCGGGTAACAGTGACGCGTGCATGCATGTGCTGCTTATCGTAAACACACCGGTTGTGAAGGGCACAGTTGTCCTCAGCGTGCTCTGCTTTTTATAGAGGAAGGAAAACATTTTTTAAGAATTGTTTGACAGGGGATGTGTAGAAACACAGCAATCAAATGTAGGCGGTCCAGAAATATTCAGTGTCCTAAACTCAAATTATTCCCAACATACAAAAACATTCTGAGTTACATCACTGTAAGTTAAAATATGCAACTGTAATTCTTTACTTTGATCTTTTACAGATAATTTGGGGTCATTTCATTGGGATAATTTTAAACAAAAATGTTTAAATGCAGCAAGTAGAAACTTGGAGTTGTTGACTAATGAAAGTCCAGCCCAGTGGTTATTATCGTCTGCCGTCTCAACATTTGCTACTATATCTTCAAGGCATTTGGGCACAAACGAACCAAACTTGGCACCAGCGACCTGATTTACATATTAATAAGGTCTTGGAGTCATTGAGTACAAAATCATATTTTGGCTCATGGCACACAAAATTTTAATACATGCTACAAGTGAATCTAAGGCACCTGTGAGGTACCAGATGACCTCACTGTTTAGGTCAGGAAGTCATCCACTGCAGAATCTTCTCAGAGATATAGGGTGGATTTGCCAGTTCATGGCTGCTTGTTGAGAACTGAGTACACTGAGTACTGGGTATAATATGATTTTATTTATTTTTTTCCTCATGAGAGCAAACAGAAACTTGTACGTATCTTCCAAATAATTTGAAACTAATATTAAGACATACAACCTGCAATTCCTGAGACACAGTCGTAGTCAAAATGAATAATTGGAGGAAACACACATTGGCATATTATTGGACTTATATACATTTCATCTCATGTTGGAATTTAGCTTTTTTTTTAGTTATCCTTCACTTAAATCCAGCTGGAAGTGATTTGTGCAGTGTGAACACCTGATCCATCACCTTTCCACACTAACACTAGGCAGTAGGCATGTCAATCTCATCACTGACAACGATTCCATACGCATCTCGATAAGTGATACGATACATATAGCGATACATGACGATAATGACAATACGATGCGATACGATATGATTCACCCCATTCCCGATTCAATACAATTTGATATGTATTTGATGCCGATTCAATTCCTCACAATGCGATACAATGTGATTTGGTGCGATATGATGCGATTCAACATGATGCAGTAGTGCAGCAGATAAGTGAAACAATCATGCAAATGGTGATAAAAGCATCAAATTCGACAGAAATACTCCTTAGGCACTCCTTTTTGAAAAAAAAAGATTGGTCACTTTACTTTTCAAGCGGTGGTCAGGTAGGAGTCAATTGAAGAATTACACAGAGGTCAGAATTAAAAAATGCTCCAATCATATTGAAAAATGTTCCACATTATTTGTCTGATCATAAAGATTCCAAAAAGGTATAGTTTGGACCATCTGTGACTGAATTCTGTGGAGTTACAGGATAAAAACAGCAAGAATGGTGACAAAGGTCAGTGTCATTTGGTACAGGGGTCAAAAGTTAAAGTTGCTCCAGTTTTGGTAAAAAGTGATGCCAATTATTGGTTGAGCTAATAGGATTAATAAATGGAATAGTTCTGACTATGTTGAATGCTTGGTCTCCAAAGTAAAGGTCAAACAAGGTCTATGTCTATTGGATTCTATGACATGTGACATATGTTACCCCGTAACATGATAAGTAAGGATGATACATGGTCCAAACTATTCCTTTTTAGAACCGTGTTAACTCAACTAGTAATTTGCATCACGTTTTACCAAAATTGGAGCAACTTTAACTTCTGACCCCTGTACAAAATGAAACTGACCTTTGTCACCGTTCTTGCTGTGTTTATCCCGTAACTCCATAGAATTCAGTTACAGATAGTCCAAACTATACCTTTTGGAATCTTTATGATCAGGCAAATAATGTGGAATATTTTCCAATATGATTGGAGCATCTTTTAATTTTGACCTCTGTGTAATTCTTCAATTGACCCCTACCTGACCAGCGATTGAAAATTCAAGTGGCCAAACTTTTTTTTTTCAAAAGAGGATTGTCTGAGGAGTATTTCTGCTGAATTTGATGCTTTTATCACCATTTGCAGGATTCCCCTCTAAATATTCTCTTATCTGCTGCACTACAAAGAAATTATACAAAAAATTTAAATAGAAAATAAGAAGCTGCGATTCAGTATGGTACTATGGTATTCTTCTTTTTTTGATTCTACTAGAGGCAAAGGATTTGTTTTACTCCTTATAAGTAGCAAATTTACCAGATTCAACATTAAGGAACAGGAATTGGTTCCCTCATATTTAAAACCTGTTTGATCACACTGTCAGAACTTAAACAGTAAAACGTCACTCCCAATGAGTGACTCACTTTAAGTCACTCACTGAGAGTGACTTAAAGTGAGTCACTCATTGACTGAGTACCGCCTTGGCAAAAGTAATCTGAGATACTTTCTTACCAGTTTTGCTGAGTTAGGGGGCGCAGCGACAGCCATGACCTGCGTGTGGTCAAGTTTCCTATCTTGTTTTAAAAAATAAAAATAATTCCAAACGCCTATTAAAATGTTTTAGGTGCCTCAAAAATCTCCTCAAACTGCTTGCGCCGTTGTCGCGGGCCTCCATTTTGAAATTGACTTGTTGCGGTAGAAATGTGCTTTGCTTTCAGGCTTCCGTCCGTGGTGCATTCAATGTGCATCGGAAAAAAATTGATGCAAGCACGTAGCGACCGATCCATCCCGATTTCACCCGTCATTGGAATCGATGCACATTGAATGAATCGATACCTCGCATTGCGCACATTTGTATCTAGATACCGATTCATATTGATTAATCTCCACATCCCTACTAGGCAGATTTCCAGTACCCTCCATATTGCAAAATTTGAAGTATCACATTGAAAATACACTTAATGAAAACATATGTATTTAGAAAAAACCTCAACTGCAGCAACAAAGTTGTTATGATTGCATGAGGTGATTTTTCAAGCGACTCAAATTCCTTATTATGCAAAAGTGCAGTGGAATAACTTTTAAATTATTATAGATCAAGGTTGGGTAGGATTACTTTGAAAGAATACATGTGGATTACATGTATGTATGTACATACATTTGGATTACTTGTAATCTGATTACTTTTGGATTACATTTCAAAGTAATCCTACCCAACCTTGTTATAGATCACATGGTGTACATAAAAAAAAGAATCACATGACATTCTAAAACACACAGCACAGTATGTGTGGATGGAGAAAGAGACAGAGAGCTTGTTGTGATGATGTTAAGGCAATATTATATTTTAAGAAATGGAAATAGATTCTCGCTAGAATGACAGTTGTTGCAATAAGACAAAACCCAGCGGTCGAATTCAAACCTTCAATGGAAACGACGCCATTTCGCACCTTTTTTTTTGGCCTACATTCTAAAATTGCTGCCTAACTTTTACGAAAATCTCGGACCTCCGCTTGTGAAAAGACGAACCTGTTTCAACCTGGTCGGCACATTGTGGAGCCGAACACGGTGAAAGCTTTGAAAACTGTCCCCTACGCCCCTCTGGGCTAATTACAGCAGGGCTCCCAAGGAAAGAGTTTGTCCATGCGCGGTTTCCGCCCCTCAGTGCTCATTATTGGCCCTGGCCAGAGCTCTTTCATTAGGGGGGCTATGAAGTGGAGGGGCCGGTATGGGACCAAGGGATGGGGCGGAGGTCGTAATTGTGCTATTCCGCTCTCCCCTGGCCTCACTCAAGGTCATTGTGTGGCAAACTCTGCGCCAGGTCTCACTCTTTCTTCCTCTCTCCTGCCTTCTTTCACCCTCTCTCTTATCCACATCCATTCCTTTAAAGCCCTCCGCTCGTTCTCTCATCCTCTCGTTCTCTGGGGGTCTTTTGTCGCAGCAGACCGGCCCACTGGGGAGCGACGGAGAAGTGGAGGGGCTAATTCAGTCTAATCTCTTAGCCTGTTAATGTCTGGCTGATATGTGGATTTCTCCACATCCTCAGGGGAAGGCCTTTGTGGTGACGGCCATTATTATGAACTTTCCTAGCCAATTACAAGAAGTGAGACTTCATCTCAGACTTCCACTTTCCTTCAGTCTTAACTTTATTTAGTCTCTCAGACACATCAGTCCGTCCCGTGTCAGACATCATGGCCTGATCTCAGCAGAAAGTGGCACAGTGGCGCTCGTGTGGCGCTGACTGGAGGTGAACATGGGCTGGCACATCCCTCTGATTAAGACACAGTGGCAAAAGCTGCCTTTGATCTGAGGAAGTGTCTGCAGAGGAAGCAGTTGGAATGTAGCACTCTGCTCTGCAGATGGAGGCGGGCAGATTGTGGCTTTTTTCTGTCCATGCCACAGGACGTTTAAATCAAATCAAATCAATTTTATTTATATAGCACCAAATCACAACAAACAGTTGCCCCAAGGCGCTTCATATTGTAAGGCAGGGCCATACAATAATTACGGAAAAACCCCAACGGTCAAAACTACCCCCTGTGAGCAAGCACTTGGCGACAGTGGGAAGGAAAAACACCCTTTTAACAGGAAGAAACCTCCAGCAGAACGAGGCTCAGGGAGGGGCAGTCTTCTGCTGGGACTGGTTGGGGCTGAGGGAGAGAACCAGGAAAAAGACATGCTGTGGAGGGGAGCAGAGATCAATCACTAATGATTAAATGCAGAGTGGTGCATACAGAGCAAAAAGAGAAAGAAACAGTGCATCATGGGAACCCCCCAGCAGTCTAAGTCTATAGCAGCATAACTAAGGGATGGTTCAGGGTCACCTGATCCAGCCCTAACTATAAGCTTTAGCAAAAAGGAAAGTTTTAAGCCTAATCTTAAAAGTAGAGAGGGTGTCTGTCTCCTTGATCCGAATTGGGAGCTGGTTCCAGAGGAGAGGAGCCTGAAAGCTGAAGGCTCTGCCTCCCATTCTACTCTTACAAACCCTAGGAACTACAAGTAAGCCTGCAGTCTGAGAGCGAAGCGCTCTATTGGGGTGATATGGTACTATGAGGTCCCTAAGATTAGATGGGACCTGATTATTCAAAACCTTATAAGTAAGAAGAAGAATTTTAAATTCTATTCTAGAATTAACAGGACGCCAATGAAGAGAGGCCAATATGGGTGAGATATGCTCTCTCCTTCTAGTCCCCGTTAGTACTCTAGCTGCAGCATTTTGAATTAACTGAAGGCTTTTCAGGAAACTTTTAGGACAACCTGATAATAATGAATTACAATAGTCCAGCCTAGAGGAAATAAATGCATGAATTAGTTTTTCAGCATCACTCTGAGACAAGACCTTTCTAATTTTAGAGATATTGCACAAATGCAAAAAAGCAGTCCTACATATTTGTTTAATATGTGCATTGAATGACATATCCTGATCAAAAATGACTCCAAGATTTCTCACAGTATTACTAGAGGTCAGGGTAATGCCATCCAGAGTAAGGATCTGGTTAGACACCATGTTTCTAAGATTTGTGGGGCCAAGTACAATAACTTCAGCTTAGAACCGCATGTTTAGCGAAATGCCAACAGTGTCTGTAAGGTGGCGACATAAGACCTGAACCTGAAACTAAACGAATAGTCGGTGTCAATTCATTCATCATTCAAGGCATTTAGTTACGTCCATAAATATTTGGTCATTAGCATTATTACTACTACTACTACTATTATTATTATTATTATTACTGCTTTCAGTCTCTACTCCAGTATATTGGAGTTGAAATCAAACTAGAAAAGCACTTGGAGAACATAAACCTCTGACAAGGTTCAACAGTCTTGTGTTAACATTGTTTCTGTTGATATTTTCCTCTTATCTTTCTTTTTTCATTGGGAGAGTTTTTCCTTTGATATTCTTCTTGGGTATTCTTTAACCCCCCCCCCCCCCCCCCCCCCATAGCTGACCCAAAATTTAATGGGTTCCTCTTAAAACCCAGGACCAAATCCCATCAAATTTGATAGAAATCCATTCATGTGTGTTTGAGATATCAGTTGACAAACAAATGAACAAACAAACAAACAGTAATGTAAACATAATCTTCTTAATGGAAAGCAGACTTTTCATTTTAAAGTTAGATATTTATGTCCATACTGTGTGAAGGATTTACAGCATGTCTTATGGTGAAACATAATTCGACTTAATCACATATTAAATTGTCATTTCAGGACTTGCTTGCTGTTTTGGTCTTAATGCTGTTGAGTCTTCAGTGGTTTAGTTTTTGTAGTAAACCATCTGTATTTATAACAGTGAAGTCTTGATTGGTGACTTGGACACAGATTCGGCTACATACTTTTAGAGGTTTTTGACCCGTCAAACTGGGGATTTGTCATTCATATTTAACAAAGGTGCTGCACCTTTACCTGATTTGGATATAAATACACTCAAATTTATCTCCCTTTAATTTCAATATGTTGTGCTAAACAGAAGCATAGTAAAATAACAAAACCTTAGCAATGCCCAGCTGCTGACTATTAGTTTCTGAAATAAGGATTTTTTTTTTTTCTTAGGCAACTGGTTTTGCTACACTATGGACAAATGGGTTGAAACCATTTCAAACTTGTGAAAAAGTGCTCAGAAAAACAGAAGTGATAATTAACTTGTGCTAATTATTGAGGAAATCCTACTTAACACCTAGAATCACTCAGTTTCAGCATCACTAACCTCACTGATGCCAACCGTATGGGGCAAACAATATATTTGTCATCATCATCATCATCATCTTCAACCGCTTACCCATGGTCAGGTCACGAGGGCAATCACTCCAGTTGGGGGCCCCACACTTCCCTTGCCGGGGCCACATTGACCACCTCTGACTGGTGGATATCGAGGCGTTTCCAGGCCAGTGTGGAGATATAATCTCTCCACCTAGTCCTGAGTTGTCCCCAGGGTTTCCTCCCAGGTGATCGTGCCTGGAACACCTCCCTAGGGAGGCACTCAGGGAGCATCCTTACCAGATGCCCAAACCACCTCAGGTGGCTCCTCTCAAAGTGAAGGAGCGACGGCTCTACTCCGAGCTCCTCACGGATGACTGAGCTTCTCACCCTATCTCTAAGGTGTAATATATTTGTTTAAAGATAAATTTAGTGTGCATACTTATTGTCATCACTGGCAGAGTTCAAGTTATATATGCACCTACTATTTTCTTGAAAGTTTAATTCTTGATGCCCCAAATAGAAGCCGGTGTTGCTGACCGAATTGCTCCCCCCTAAAAATCAGTTCGCTGTGCCTTCACTGCACATGCACCATTTCGCAGTGTCATCAGTGATTCACTGATTATCACCTCGTTTCTGCTTCAAACTGCACTCCAGTCATCATTTATCTCTGTGACAGATATCTGAAGCTTTTGTACAACAATCTTTTCCACATAAATTCAGTATTATTTCATAATAAAAGATGAGAAGCGATCAGAGCGCCAGACTCAGATGTGCACCTATGTCATTTTAGAGCATCAGTAGCGAAATGAGATGATTATTGTCTCGTTTCTGCTTAAAACTGACTTGAGAATGATTTAAGATGTTTTATTTTGTCATCTGTTGGTTAATAATCACATTATTCTCTTTGATCGCTTTGGGTTAGAGAGTCAGACAGAATCCGTTTCTGATGCATGCGCAGTGAAGGTAGGGCACACCCATTTTCAGAGGGGACACCGGGCCAAACGTGGCCCACAGGCCGCAGGCAGTCCTGATTCAGGTGTTACGCAGTGGCCGATTTCACAAGCTGCTGTCTGACAAACATCACAAAGATCATCAATTTTATATCTTTTTAAAGTGACACCTTGCCTTCAACAACGCAGGTGTCTGGTGTGAAACGTGTATTATAAAAAATATATGCAAAAATATGGTCAAGGAGGTGGAGGAGGATAATCTTTTGACTTCTGTCATGCCAATCCAAGTCAAAATCTGTTGAACAGATGTCAGGCTCTAAACTAATTTCTGAGTTTAAACCTGCATACTTTATTAACAATTTTAAAATGGTTAAAATTTCATCTAAACCATTAACAAACTGGGAATGAATCTTCAAAATAAACTGACAGGTTGTTAAAAAATATCTGGATTTGTGACTAGTACTCTTATTTGAAACTTTATAAAATAAACAATAAAAAAGAATATCAGTAAAATGACATAATGACAATCAGTCATAGTCGCTGCCAAATTTGCACGTTCACAACACAGATTGATGCTCTCCTTCATTTTTCCCGGCAGGCCTCCTGCGCTGGCGGGCAGTCCAGCTTTCTCCGACATATCCCTGATCCGGATCTCGCCACAGCGGAACCCTTCTGTGGGGGCGGAGTCACCTTTTCACCCGCCGCACCCGTACATCAACCCGTACATGGACTACATCCGCTCGCTGCACAGCAGCCCGTCCATCTCCGTTCTTTCAGCCACACGGGGCCTCAGCCCTGCAGATGGTGAGTAAAGTGCACAACACATGAAGTGTAGTGCACGTGCACGCTCATACACATCTGCATGCAGCCCAAGAAACGGGCAATAAGACCTCAGTTTAAAAATAATCACTAAAGTTGCTCATTGTGGTTAGATTGAATCTCGATTCACTACATTGATTTAATTCCTGTTTGAAATCGGAGGTCAGCAGACAGGCAACCAGATCCATCTCTATTAAGACCCACGGGTGGCTCAGATGTTATCTGAGAGAGGCAACGAATGGATGGGAGTATTTTAAGTGTGGTTGGGGTTGCAGGTTGGAGGGAGGCTAATCTTTTTGATCTGTGAGTAAAGTCAGAGACCTCTGGAGTACACATCACTGAGCGGCGGGTCACATACAGTTACACTCAGCACGCTGACGGTGGGTCGCATTGGTGTTCAGGGTTAGAGGAGGGAGGTGGTCATTACGCTGTCCTAGGGGGAACGTTTGTTCCCTGAGATCTCGACATGGAAGTGGGCTGGGAAATCAATTAAAAGTGGTCAAGACGGGCTGTTCTCCAGAACACGTTCCGGGATAAAAAAGTCATTTCAGTTTGTTCCACTGCTTCTTATCAGTGGAAAAAACAAAAAAACAAAAACAAAAATCCCCACAGTTGTCATTTCATGATAAAAGTCTACCTGTACATCTCCAAAGGATCCATATGAATCATAATTTTATTTATTTGTGACATCACACAGTTTAGCCATTAAAATAACACTGCAGCGAGTGGATATGATTCCACGGTAAACCGCGTGAAATGTCAATTAACTCTGTAGGTGCTTATCAACTTGTCAAGGAGGTTGATCAACTTGCTTCCCTTTATATTATTTCTTCCAATTAAAAGCAGTAAAACGGTAAAACCTGGCAATGACTAGATCTTTAAAAGCAAACATCAGCCTGAAGCTACAGTTTTATGGGGGAGTTGTGTCTGTCACTCTGCAACGTTCACACAACAGAATTATTAGCATGTTTTGTGTTGATGTATTTTTGTAAATGCAGATATGAGAGAAGCACTGATGATCGTTCAGTATATCCTCTTAAGTATAATATACAGTACTTGCTCCAGCCCATTCACCTGCAACATGGCTGCAAAAAACAGCAGCAGCTCCTGTCATCCATGGGCTAGGCAGGTTTTACAACATCACTTCCAATCTTGCCTTAATATACCATAACCTATAAAAATGTAACCACCAGACAGGTAGCTGTATCCAGGTAAGTGTCACTAAAGGATTCCACAGGGATCAAATTTAAAAAATGCTCCAAAACATAAAAACACATTATATGTCTTATCGTAAAGATTAGGAAAAGGTATAGGTTGGACTACCTATGACCAAATGTTATGGAGTTATGGAGCAAAAATGGCTACAAAGGCTAATATCCATTTGTACAGCGGTCAGAAGATAAATTCGCTCCATTTTGGTAAAAAAAAAATCCTATTAAGCTCATCAGATTTTAAAAAGGAATAGTGTACACCATCAGTTATGCTTACTAATCACGTTTTGTGGCAAGACGTCATGTCATACAAATCAGTGTACACTGACGTTTAAACTTTACTTTGGAGACAAAGCATTCAAAACAGTCAAAACTGTAAAAGCGTGTTGAGCTTCTGATTCAGATGGAAAAGCGCCATATCAATACAGTCCATTTACCATTTAAAACTTTAGTTGTTTTTTTTTTATCCTATGAGATCAACCAATAATTTGCATCACCTTTTGCCAAAATTGAAGCAGTTTTATTTTTGGACCCCTGTATAAATTGAAAGCAGTCTTTGTGACCATTTGGATTGCTGTTTTTATTCTATAACTCTATAATCTTCAGTCATAGATAGTACTTTTTAATCCTTATAAGGACATATCTTTCAAGAAATCTCACCAAATAAACCAATAATATAAAGTAGCGTGGGTATCGATATCTCTGGATTTGAGATATAAATTAAGACATCATCTGCATAAAGGCTTATTTTATGCTGAACCCTGTCTATTTGTACGCCCTGTACAGAGGGCTTTTTCTTTCTCTTTCTTCTTCTACTGTTTTTATGGAACAATTTGCCAGTTAATACAGACTGATTGGGGTATTTTTAAATTCTGACCTCTGTGTAATCCTTCATTGACCCTGACCTAGCTTTAGCTACCACTCTGGGAAGGGTATCATACACATTTTTATACACCACAGTAGATTTAGGCTGGATTTTAACTGTTGTTTAGTCAATTTAGGCAGTACAGATTAGATCAAAATTGGTTGTGGTCTCATGGCTGACTAGTAACACGGCGCAATCTTCACATAAAAGAGCAGCCACTTTGCACTGTTTAAAAGCCAAAGTTAAATATCTGTTTCATTGCGTGTTTCATGCAGAAACACATGATGAAATTGTGTTTTTGAGACTTTAGAGTACACTAGATGTGCTAAAAGCAGCCCTTGTGTTCTCCGTTTTCGGCTGTTCGTCAGCACCAGAGACCCACTGTAGGTCTCAGATCCACATCTTCATCACCACGACGTGGCTTCATCTGATCCAGGTTTGTTATTAGTTGCAGTACGTCTACTCGGCGCTTGCTCTCCTGCACTCCAACGTTGCAAACAGGAAGCGTATGCTCAAGCTGAAACTCTCTACCCTCTAATTTTCCGTAACCACAACATAATGTGCACCAGTCCCAGTTCACTTTAAATCAAAATAGTTTCTCCAACCTACCACACGATCTCCTTTCAGTTCATAACACTGCGAGAAGTGTGAATGAGGCACCTAATTACTCCTTTAATCAATCCCATGATTAATTAAACCATCAGTTTTTATGTTGTTAGTGTATCGCCGTGCTTACAGGGAGGCTCCTTCCTCAATATGCAAAAGATTTTTTTTAACCAAAAACTTCATTTGAATAGAAAGATTTTTCAAATTTATTAATTTATATAGCGCCAATTCACGACAAAATCGTCTCAAGGCGCTTCACAACATAAAAACAGTTAAAAATTTAAAACACAATAAAAACAACCATAAGAAAAAAACAGCAGTAAAAAAGTACAAGATTAAAAACACATCATAACACTAATGATAAAACAGGGAAAATAAATGAGTCTTTAAACGTGATTTAAAGGTCTCCACAGTGTCCGACTGCCGAATGTGTGCCGGCAGATCGTTCCACAGAGCTGGGGCACGATAGGAGAAAGCTCTGTGACCGGCAGACTTCTTATTCACCCTGGGAACACACAGAATTCCTGCACCCTGAGAATGCAGGGCCCGAGCTGGTACATAGGGGCTTATCAAGTCAGCCAGATAGGGAGGTGCAAGTCCATGAACAATTTTATAAACTAAAATCAATACTTTAAAATCCGATCTTGCAGAAACAGGAAGCCAGTGCAGGGATGCCAAGATTGGCGTAATGTGGTCAAACTTTCTGCTCCGTGTCAAAAGTCTGGCAGCAGCATTCTGAACCAATTGAATCTAATGGAGATTTCAAGTGGGTGGGATTTAGTGCCACCCTCTCGCTGCCGCAGATTTGCTTTCACGGCTCCCTTTGCTCCTCCCTTGCAGTATTTTGCTATGAGGTGGGGTTCAGAACCAGACTCGCTCCTGATCCTATTGTTGTACTCAAGGAGCACCCGGTGGCTTGCCGAGTCCTCGGGGCGCAGCTCCGCTTCTCCACGTCGAGCTTCACACCGACAGCCTTACCCCCAACTCCTCATTCTGCCCCCAGGATCGGGCTCACATGCCAGAATTTGTGATTTAGAAATTCTGCAAAGCCCTTTTCTGTGCACGCACTCTGAATGGGCCACATTATGTTTGCATGCAAAAGCAAAGCTGAGGCGGAACCACGGAGACAATTAAGGAACTCCCCCTTCCATTGGAGAAATAATACCCAGACCGAATTAATTTAGAAATTTTTCTTACATCTATTGAACCAATCACGGGTGCATATTGCAGGCATACAGACCGGCTTTAGGAGGAAATCTCTTTATTAAAGAGCTCCAGCAATTTTTGGCTCTGAACTGATTCCACATTTATATCCAAAGCCACACTGTTAGTCTTCTTCTTCTCCCTTTCTTACAATATTTACGTATGGAAGCCCACCACCAGATGTTTATATTTCTAGGCTACGGTTCAACGACTTGCAGCACTCTGTAAGTACGAGAATGACTTGCTAAAGAAGAATAAAGTGGGGGCCAAATCATTTGCTGCATCTTTATGCATGCGGCTCTATCTGTGCAGATTTAGGCCTTTTGTTTTCCCCTCACAGTTTAAGGGAGCAGAGTGAAGGCGCAGGTCGCGTATCTGCAGACTGCAGCCGTGATGCACGTCAGACACAGGCGCCGTCTCTGGCAAAAGATGCCCGCGTTCTCCTTCTGCACACGTGCACGCGTGCACGCTCTCCGAGCGATCGAGGAACCGAGAAGAAAAGACTTTCTAAGGATTGTGTTGTTTATGGCGCGCTGGGCGCAGACGCATTAATCAAAACCTAATGCACACTCACTGTAATCTCTGAGCAAGCATCCGGTAATCCCCAGCGAGACTCTCCATTTCAGGTGACGCTCCCCATGCAGCTGTTTTGCTCAGCTTGATGTTGTTGCTAATGTGCTCATTACTGTTCTGCTGAGCTGATTATCAGCTCAGGTAAATGAATGCAGCTTAAAGCGCATCGCAGGTGCTTTCCCCCCTCTTTTTTCCTTTATCTGCTCCTAACTGTACCTCTTTTCCGTCTCTGTTCATCCCGCCTTTGTTGACCTGACCTTTTGTCCCGGCTCAGCTCCTCACACAGGTCTGACCACAGCAGAGTACTACCACCAGATGGCCCTGCTGGCGGGCCACCGCAGCCCGTACACCACCGACCTGATCCCGTCTGCAGTGTCCACGGCTGGAGCAGCCGGTGCCAGTGCGCTCCACATGGAATACCTGCAGGCCATGGAGAGTAAGTCTGCATGAGTTATGATTGAGACAACAGTTTATGGAAGCACATATGAGCCAGATTTTAAGCCTACAGGGTGCAGCTTTGCTACAGAACCACACTGAACTTTTGGTTCCAAATAACGAGTGAACACAGTACTGCAGTTCTGTGTCATTTCAACCTTATAAAGCAGTTATTTGCAACATTGGCCAGGGTGATAATTATTTTTTTTATTATTATTATTGAGAGAGATGCAGCAATAGAACCTGGCTCAGATATTTTTCTATATAGATTTTTTTTTAAATAAACAAAATAAAATAAACCAGTACACCCTCGTGATGCTTTGCCTCTGATTACAATCTTCCATGATTTTTTTTAAGTACTGGCCCTGTTGAGAACAGATCAGAATAAAGGAGTGGAGGTAGAATTTTTAATTTTTTCATGCAGTTGGTGAAATCCTTTGGACTAACTTGGAATAGAGATGTTCAGTTTGTGCGTGTATCTGCAAAAAAAACAAAAAACAAAAAGTCATGATATGATACAAGACTTTTTAAACATTGGTATTTGGGATTTTTTTGGATCTTGATAAAGATATGCACACCTTAACTCAGAGCACATCTGATTCTTTAATTTGCCTAATCTAGTTAATATAGTGCTTAATCTTAATCTATTGCTTTAATTTGTCCCATTATTATTATTATTATTATTATTATTATTATTATCATCATCATCATCATTTTGCTTAAGTAACATGCATATCTCTTCATTCACACATTCATTCAATTTCTGACACGTATCCGGGTCCCGGTCACAGTGGCAGCAGACCAAGCAGCTCATCCCGCACTTCCCTATCCATGGTCAAGTCCTCCATCTTGTCATTTATGTCAAATTCTTTAGACTATGCATTTTCAGATGTCATAGTCAAGCTGAAGCAGGAACCGAAAGCAAACCTTCTTTCTAGTTCTTCACTCGTACTCACAAGTTGGAACTCAGAATGCCTTGTGGCACATGGTAATCCTCGGGTGTCGTTGTGTACTGTAACAAAACCAGGTGAGCAGCTCCGAGCACCCCCTCCCGTATGGACGTTTCTGGTCTCACACACAAGGTGGCACCAGGTTAGGATCTTCTGCTGCTGAACATTTGTGGAACACCTTTTACACGGTAAAATATTTCACAACTATCACAGGTTGTTGTCATTCTGAAGTACAGGTTGGTTAGCTTTAGCTTTACTTTCATCTACTAGTGGATCAGTTTTCATGTTTTATAATTCCCTGATCCAACTGCAGACCAGAAAGGAGAATTTTACATCAAGGGCCCTTGCCACAAATTTTGGTTCCACCTGGTACAGTAGAACCACCATAGTGTAATGTGACACGTCATAGGGATCTGGATTATAGGTTGACACTACCATTATCTTTAAAAACAACAACAAAAAAGGGAAAAATTTAAAATCTTTGATCAACTACTAAACTTAATTCCTGCAACCAAAGCTTTGCTCGCATTCTAGCCTGTGTCAATTCACATAACTATTAGTAGTGGCAGTATTCTGTCATCCGAAGTACATGTAACAGTGAAATTACTGGATATTCATACAACAATTGAACACAAACTAATATTTAACAAATGCTTCGATACACGTTTTCACGTGCAGATGTCCAGGATTGCACATTAGCACGTTATAAATGCGTAGCTTTACCTGCTCGTTTTAGTGTGGGTGGTCCCAGTGGGAAATCAACTCTTCACGGTCCTGTTCCACTGACGTCTGTACTAAATATAAATCAAGCTGTAAACCAACCGACCTGCAACTTTGACATGATTTAAATGAGCTTTTGTCTCGTTGTGTTGGGCTCAGGTCTGTGTGAGGAGGACTTATGCTAATGAGTTATTTTAAAAGTGTAAATCGGAAATTAAAGGCACACGGAATCTTAGCGAGGTCGGACAGCGTCACCTCCTTGCCTTTGATGAGGATGTATTTAGTCAGACAGACGCTGGCTTTCATGGAAATCCGGGTTGAAGTTCCAATGATTCCTCAGAACAAACTAATTAAAACTAGCCAAACTAGTGCGGGTATCATAAAATTAATTGCTATTAAGTGGGAAATGGAATGTCCCACCATTCATCACTGGTGAAATCCTTTCTTCTTTGTCACTTTTTAAGATTAATGGACTGAAACAAAACAATTAAGGACAAATTCAAGTGGAGATGCGTTCTTCTCATTTAAGAATCGCCTGTGATCATTGCTGGTAATAACTCTGCACATTTCACCAATGTGTGTTCCACACCTCAAAAACACTTTAAAGCTTTGTTGGATAAAAAAAAAAGACCAAGTGGAGTCCATCAGGACGTGTTCCCTGATAACTGTGTTATAGCAGCTATTTTAGTTGACGTCACATCAATATAATTACCTTCACAGAGAGCTGAGCTAATGAAACAATGAGCCTGTCCTGCCTATTTGGCTGTAATGAGCTATTGTCTACCTCCTTATGGCCTAATTAGTGCAATAACTCACATGGATCACCACACTAATTTCTATAGTTGTGTGTCTTTATTAGCCGATACAGATTTTTCTTTTTTCTAACCATATTATTATTATTATTTTTTTATTAACAGGTGCACGTTTTGCCCTGTTTAATTATACTGAACACTATATCTAGCTAACCTGGTGAATCATGTTTATTGATTACCCTTCCTGAACTGTTATTCACCTCATTAGTACGCTGATTGTTCATCTCATCCCATCACATGAGCAATATGGCTGATCACCTGTGAGCCCACATGCGTTTCTTGTGGAATTTTCATCGGATTTTCATCCGTGCAGTTGGCATTAGGTTCTCTGCCATTCTATTTCTTTCCTATTGAGGCTTTTCAGGTTTCAAATCCCGCAAAACTTCAGAGAGGTCGCTGCGCTGCGAGATCTCAGTAACATTGAGAACTGCATTGATACACTCTGATCACGCTTCACTTTAACCGCTGCACACGGACAACACAATTAACACTGCAACATAAAACTATTTTTATATTGTGCCTAAAACTCTCGTGAATATATTCTCTGGGTTTATAGACGTTGTTACTGCATTTTTTTTATGTAAACATGCGAGAATCACAGGCTGTTATTTTCAGTGGGAGCTGCTGTGAGCTACGCTCGCTTCCTGATCATGTCGTTCTGGGGGAAAGTGAAGTTTGCTCTTTAACGTCTTGATTATTGTTCTTTACAACACTGTTTGTCCTCTTTGTTCCAGAGTAATATGTATAATATGTCTGAAATTCGGTTTGCATTTATTAAATTCCACGCAGATTAAACGTAGCAGACACGGATTTTTTGTTATAATTGTTTTAGCAAGTTTTCAGGGTATGCAGCAGTCTCTTATTAACGTGACGAAAAGCATAAAAAAAATTACATTTTTGTAGTATAATATTCATTTACAATTGTCACTGTGTGGATTCTCTATGTTGTTTTGACTGCAGCGACTCTCTGGCACGCAAGGGATTATGGGATACGTAAAAACCCCAAATAGGCAGTGTCGAATGACAAGCAAGAAGAGATCAGGCAGGGCATTGAATAAAAAAGAAAAAAATTCTTATCGTAGCTAGTTATTGGAGTAAAAATGAAAAAAAAAAAAATCTTCCCTCACAGATTTGCAAAACAGAGCAGTATAATGTAGCACTCTTTATAAGACAGTACTGGATAGTACAAAAGCACTTTTTTTCACATAATTGTTATTATTGGGTCACAGGTGGTTTACCTAGCTTGCAGTTGTGGCCTGTGCACTACTATGTGATCCATGCTAGCTTACTAGCTTATGATTGTGGCTATCACAATCAAGGTGGCGACAAGCATGGTGAAACCATTGTAAATACAACTCTCCCCACCCACATTAAAGACTCACGATTATCTTAAAATAAACACCTAAATACATATTTTGGTTGAACTCGCCGCCATCCGGTTGTTAAGTGTGACGTAACGCATCATGTGATTTTCAACTTCCGGCTCCAAACAAAAAAGGCGCGCTGTCATTAACATTGAGGACTGCACTGAGACGCTCTGATCAGGCTGCACTTACACCGTTGCACACGGACAACAGCATTAACATCGCAACATAAAACTCTGTATATTGTGCCTAAAACTCTCCTGGATATATTAACTGGGTTTTTAGACATTGTTACTGCGTTTGTTTTATGTAAAAATGTCAGACGCTCAGGTTGTTTCTCCATTATTTTCAATGGGAGTTGCTGTGAGCTGCGATCGCTTCCTGTTCATGTCGTTCGGGGAGAAAGTGAAGTTTGCACTTTAACGTCCTGTTTATTGTAATAAATAATTTTTTATTAACAAACAGATATGTATATTTTACCTGTGCATAATAAAATAGGTAAAGTAAAAGAAAAAAAAGTTTTCTTAAGTGTTCTGACCATAGAACCAGACGAATGCAGTTAACAGAGGTGGAGGCGGAGAAGGGAGGGACGGAGGTTTGCGCACAATGTAAACACAAACTAAACTTAAACTGTAAATCCTTAAAAGGATCAAACAGACATAACTTCAACTGTAAACTTGGAGGTCTTTGGACCCGGAAACAGATTTATCACGTGATGCGTTACGTCAGCGCTTAACAACCGGATAATGACGCAATGTTGCATACAAGTTGTCGCAAACGCTTGTTTACACTGACAACGAAATCTCGGCCTCCCCAGCGAGAACGTGATTACGATTAAGATGTCTATGAACCTCAACTGTCGGTCAAAACTAATAATGAATGTATTTAATGATCATGGGCATACAACCCCAATAAGCTGTCCAGGCTGGCCTTTAGTGTGTTATTATTACTCCGTTAGGTTAATGTAGTTGAAGCATGGAAATGCTTTAAAACGTACCATTTGACAAAACTATCTAGCTGGTTAGCAGCACAGTTTAAAGCACAGATGTCTGCTAACACAGTGAATTACCAAACATTACCTTGATATCTAACCTCATCGATTAAGAAGTAGACCATTAAGACTGCTTCTTGTTTTGATTTCAGCCTGTTGCTTCAAATCATTCTGGCTGGCAAAAGTCACAGTATTCATCTTGTCATGCCCCCGAAAATGCATGGTTGCACGTCACTTTAACATAAGCCGTTAGCTACTCACCTCAGTAGCAGAATGTTATGAAGTAAGACACTAATATGAAAAGTAAACATAAATTATACCATTTCCAACAGTGCTGTGTTTTTTGCTGTTTGCATAACTCAAATTTAAAGAGTCCACTGAGCAGACTTGTTCTGTGGTTAAATGCTTGCTTGAACTAAGAGTTTAGCGCTGGTGGATATGGCTACTTGGGTGCTAATAGCATCTGCCTTTTCTAAAACACTGCATGCCAAAGTGAAATCTATTCTAAAAACAGATAAATGTAATTTTTGTTTAAAACTATGATGTATAGTACAAATCCCGTCACACTACAAAAAATTAGCTTTAACGTTCAAAAAATAGTTTTCAGGATCCTGTGAAATTTTAAGTTGGCTGAATTTGAGATGACAATTTCAGGCTATGCGAACAATGATTTATCAAACATGGTGTCATTTTTATGTTTTAATAATTGGCTAATGACCGTACTAGCTACATTAGCATGTAGCCGTAATCAATGCTGAAAGAACTGAAGGAATATTATTGAAAATTACTTAAATTACATTTATTTTGTCAACAAATTCCACAAAGTGTAATTAAAAGTAAAAGCAGTAAGTTCATACAAGTAAATGAACTCAACAAAGATAGGTTTAACTTTAAGCATTTGAAGAAAACTATAAACAAAATGTTAATATAACACACAACCCAACCTTTTCAGTTTTTGAGTGTGTTTTTCCATTCCAAATATGAGCCAACACTTATGAACCGCTCTTACAAAAACTTACATCAGTTTTAAAAATCTAATGAAAGTCAGTTAAATGGTATGTCAGAGTCATAATTATTTCTAGTTATATGGGATCAGAATAATTTAAGAAATCTGTATTAAAACATCCACAAAAGTAGTGAAGTGTCATCTTTTTTTAAGGATTGTTGCCACTTTAATTCTTCCTTTTCGTCTCCTAAATCAAGTTTTCTGTTGGATTAAAAAACAAAAACAAAACAAAAACAGTATTGTATTCTTGCTGCAGCCGTCCCCAGAGTGCTCCTCTCAGGTGGCCCCCCGAAATGTGTCGGCAAGGGTTCAACAACAGTTTTGGAGCCATCTTTTATTTCCAGTGCCATCAGTCTGGCCTCTCTGAACCCTCTGTGGCCGCGAAAATTAATGATGGGCCGTGTAACCAGCCGTCCCGTCCATAAATCAAGAGGAAATTAGAGGGACAGTCCTGCTACAAGCCAAGACGCTCCTCTCTCTCTCACCGGTTGGTAGATTTATCATTTGAGCCGTGCATTAATAAACACCACTCCCACGGGGCTTTGCAGTGGTGGGATTCCTGCTCCCCCCCACTCCCCCTTCCTAATTCACTACAAGTGGAGGCTGTCCCTCACGCTCACGTGGAGTCGGCTTGTTACCCTCGCCCCGGACCCTGGAGGGGTATTGTGATCCGTTCTGTCACTGTCTCTGCCAATATGGAGCTCCGACTGAGATGAAAGTTTTACGGATGGATCAGCCATATTTTAAAAACATTTTTTGCCAGTGAGATGTTGGTGCATTACTAACATTTTGGTTTAACTCACGAATGGAAGATTCGCCTGGACAGAAATGTGTTACGCGTTTCCATAGGAGTCATATTAATTGAGCTAATGCAACATCACAAATCGGCAACATTTAAGCATCTATAAAGACGAAGAGGCGAGGGCTTGAAATATCAGCCCATTTGTTTAGACAGTATAAAACTACAAATTAAAAAAGGAAAGAGGCAGAGACACAAAAAAGTGTTAAAAAAATCTAAAGTAGAGCCCGACCGATGTAGCGTTTGGCCGATAATCTCAGTTGATATGGGTCTTTCATGAACATTTCGTTGTCGCTGTTATTTTTGCAGATATGAAAACTTATTTTACCAAATAAGCAATGCAAAAAAATAGTGTCATCATGTAGTTTGTCTAGCACAGGGCACTCAGATGGCATGGCTTACAATGCTGGCTGTGACCCCCATCACCCCTTGGTCACATTAGCTACAAGAGACAGAGGCAAAGTGATCAGCTGTAATTTATTTTCAATCAGAGTGGGCGTTGTACAGCAACAGGAGACATGTGTTTGCTATACCACCAGCTCGGCAAGGCCAAAATAGATGAAAAGTCTATTTTATGTATTTTCTAAGTGATGTGACACAGCGACCGCCAATTAGAGTGAAGGCAACGTGACGGTGGCGTGACATACATTGGTATGTGGAATGCGCTTTTCGAGAGTAGTATTTATGTATAAATCTAATATGTTTAGCATTTTGTCTTGTTTTGTAAAAATACCAGCGAAATAAACACTTTTCTATATCGGAAAATATATCTGTATCACAAATTTGTTTACTCTCTATTCTCAATATCAGCCCCCCCCAAACAATCCATATCGGTTCAAAAGTAGTTACACTTAATAACTGAGCCCTTGAACCACAATAACCCCAACCCATCTGACATCCATTTAAGCATGGACAGTTTTTATTTTTTTATTTTATGAGATTTCTGCTTTATGAGTCAGTAAGTCACAGGCAGTTTTCAAAACCACATAAAGTGAATTTCATGAAACTTGGTATTGAACATGAGTCACTGACTAATCCAGTAAACTTTGTTGTGGACCAAGATTTTTTTCTTCCCTTCAACATTGAAGGATACAGCCCCCTGCATTAGCCCTTGATTTAGAGAAGAAAGGAGAAAAAAGAAAGAAAGAAAATTGGATTCAGATTTATTAAATGAGTGTTAAATTTGATTTTTCACAAGCTTGACAAAATGTTTTTCTTTAAATGTAGTTATCACAAAGTACCTTTATTTCTGTGGTATATCTGAAAATTACAGCTAATAAAAGGTTTATTTTTGGGCTAATCCATGGCAAATCTTGTGAATGTTCTCCGTCAGATTTTGCAGAGGACATGAAGGAGGAAGCACAAGGTTAAAAGTTCATGCTGCATTCAATGGAAACTGGGAAATCAGAATTACACAGCTACAGTTCCAAAAAAACAAAAACATTTTAAGCAAACAATGAAAAAAATGTTGGTCTTCCCATTGAGTGATTTTGGCAACCCCTGCAAAATTGTAACTGCAACTAACAACAGACATAGCCGATCTGTGTGAGTGTTATTTTACCTGTCCAGCAATGTGAAATAACTCCAGATATTATCTGTAGCTTTTCCCAAAGAGATCTCTGGTGGCCAGTGTGGACTAGCTGCGTCCGTTACTGAATTTCTTTCTTTTTTACATAATTTCTTGGCACTTTCAGTCACAATTAAAGGTCTGCTGCCTTTCTTCAGCTCCGTGAAGCTAACAGTAGCAGACATAACCAAGCAGGTGCCCTTTGATTCTTGAACAGCATGCTGGGAAATTGAGTTTTCAAGCACATGACCAAAGTAAAATTGTGAATAGTTTATATTTATATAAAAAATGTATGACTTAAATCATAGAAACTTCAAAGCCCATACAGCTTTAATTGATTTATTTATTTGGCAGGTGTGATACATACAAAACCAATGTGGAAAATGCATTACATGTCAACTGTAGAGTTTAAGCTAATTTTCTCTCCTATCTGCAGTTAAACTTTGAAACACAATTTAAAAAAATCTACTCAAATCATAAAAAATACAATTTAAAAGACAAAAGTTTAATTTATATAGGAAATATATTGGTATGATAGCGTGAACATGTGAGTCATGTGCATGACATCTGTGGTGCAACAATCTTGGTTGTTGTTTGAGATATAGATTTCAACTTTTTAAGCACTGAGTTGATCTCTGCTGATAAAGAGCACTATAAGCGTGCTGCTCTTACTGACAGAGACGATTGATCAAAGGCTGCTTTGCACATTAGGACTTTACAGTTTTGGCTGAACATGGATGAAGGGACTTTTGCACTTTACAGAATGAATGCTTTCTACGAAGATGCCACAAATGCACATTTACGTAATTAGACCATTTTTTTTCCAAAACCCAATTTTAAAATTTTGAACCTGCACCAAAATCTAATGGCTGTTAGTTCTTGCCCCACCCTCCATGGTGTTTCCTGAAAACTGTTTGATATGCTTTTGAGTAACAATTGATGGGTATGATACGATACATTGGATGTCTGATACATTATATGCATCATGATGCATATAATGATGCATCATGATATGCATGATGCATATCATGATGCATTTCTTTTGCACATTTTCTTTGCCTTTACCTTATTCCAAATTGACATCACAACCTTCATGTTTGTTTGATAAGTTTGATAACCCCAAGAGCTTTATTCATTTTTCATAGCCATACATATTTTCATATGTATGGCTTCCTTCAGCCTAACGGACCTGATTTTAAAGGTATGGTGCCACTGGGATGTTTTTTAAGCTTTAACTCATAAAAATAATTTTCTTTGGCACCACTAGAATTTTATTCCTTAGCATTTAGATAAGGGATTCATACTATGATATTGCCAATGTGATAAAAAATCATGCTGTCTGGGAACATTTTAGAATTTCAACCCCGAGGGGGAGAAATTCAAGGAGTCAATGCTATGACCAACATCTGGTAGATTAGGAAGTGATTTAAAAGAAATCGTATGGATGTTAACTTAAGATGGGTCACAGGTAATCTTAAAACCTCACAAATGCGCACATGCGCTTCCTCCTGTAGTTAGTTTGCATGACGACGATGAAGAAAAAGACAATATTGACTAGTAGTTTCACCCCACATAAATATGTCCTGTTCATTAAAATGATCTGTAATTTTGCAGCATGTTACAAAAATAAAAATAAAATGTTTGGATTTCGGTAGAAACAAAATTTTCAGTTTTGTGAAATTTGAAAGGCCCTACAGCTTTAAAGCTCAAACCCCAGACAGACCCAGTTATGCCCTAGCTCTGACATTGCTTTAATTAAAACAAAAAGATATTACTTCACATCCCACTTTTGTTCTGCCGAAAAGTTAAAGTAAGTATCTGAGTAATATCTGAGTAAATGACAAATGATTAATCAATTATCAAAATAATTGGCTCTTTATTTATTCATCTCCTTTATTTAAAACTGGCTTACGCTTATTGAAATTACTTTGAGTCAGTTCAAACTTTGGTAGACTCAGTGTCCAGAGTTTTGTCAATGCGTTTTAAATGTTTTGTCTTGGATTTTCCACACAATTCTGACAAGATATCAGGCTGTTCTTCTCCGTAAGGTTTTACGCTGCATTGGAACCTCAGGCCTGCACGTGCCAGAATGCCACAGAGCCAAACATACGCACACGTACACAGATCCACATGCACACAGTCTGATTACCATGTGAATGGAGCGTTCTGTAATCGCTGGATGTGTCAGTTGAGAGATGGAGCATTTAGAGATGGATGGATTGTGGGGGACGCAAATATGGAAGTGGGGTGGGGGGCGGTGGGTGGGGGGAGGGTTATCAGCGCCGGGTAAGCTGTTTTTTGTTTGCCTTTGTGGAATAACTCAAAATGTTTTATTTTCAAGTCTTGAGTCACACAAGTCATTGTGTCACTTCATGTACAAAAGCGCGACATCCCCTCAGCGCTTTTACCCCATTCGCCCCCCCCCCACCCCCACCCCCCATTTTCATCTGTTTTTTCTTGTCTTGTCTGTGACATCTCCATGTGAAAAGACAACAAAAGTCATGTTTTAATCCCTACCCGTGGCTCATTGTGCGTGCACAGAGAATGGTTGTGCCATTTCTGCCTTTTACCTTTTCAAACCCCTCTTTAGTATTTCCAGTCAACACTGACTGCATTTGAATAATGAGTCAAATTGGACTTGATTAAATATTAGCATACACAGTCAGAACATTTCTCCAACATAAAAGGCGTGTTTTCTCATGGATCAAATGCAAGCAGTGCATCAAGTGACAGCCGAACACTCACTCAGACGAGCCTTTTGTCCCATGACTGACAAAAATGTCATCTGGTTAGAGTTTGGATGAAGACGAACAAAAATAACAGATAAACCACCAACTGCTCTCTTTTCACCTGTAACTCATTTTTAGGAAGCAGTCAACGCCACAAGCTGATGTCACTGAGTAATTTAAGACCAAAATCTGCAGTCTAGGCTCAGCGCTTTACTGAGATACAGCGAGGTGACGTTTTATTGGGGGTCAAAGGTCACAGCAGGCATTTCTGGTCACTGTCAGGAAAATGGATCAAATATAAACTTATTGTTTCCGAGTACTTCAAGCTTAAAATATGCTCTGCAGGGTCAGACTGAGATACAGAAAAGGGGAAAGTTCATTGAGGTCAAAGGTCAAAAGAGGTGTTTCCACTCATTTTCAGGAAAAATGTTCAAATGCATAATACAGAATACATCATGTGCTCTCAACCACCAATGCTGTCTGACGTACTGCAAAGATTGAGTTTTACTGGAGTCAAAGGTCAAACTGGGCCTTTATTTATATATTGTTTTAATAAAATAAAGTTTAATACCAAAACCTTTACATAATTATTGTATGGCCTTGCCTTACAATATAAAGCACCTTGGGGCAACTGTTTGTTGTGATTTGGCGCTATATAAAAAAATTGATTGATTGATTGATTGATTGACATGCTATATTTTCTGGACTATGTCATTTTTAACTAGCTTGGGAGGGCCTGTGACTTATATTGTGAAGCGACATATATGGAAATAAGTATAGCATTATCATGTATGGTTATGACATGGTATTCTTTACGCTACATGTTTGACAAGTTGCTCCTAGAACTGATTCATACACCAGAGCAGAAGATGGTGGAACTGCCCCGATAAGCTTGATGCTAAGCACTGTAAAACAAGAAGAAGATCTAAATGAGAGCAACATTCTGCATCTTAGAGAATGATTCAATTAAATTAATAAATCATGATCTCAAACTGAAAGACCAGACTTTTGGAATAATTATAAGGAATATAACTTAATATATACTTCTCAGAACAACACTTGCATGGACTGTATGAGACTAGAACCTTTCTCTGAGACACTTTCATTGAATATTTCGTCCTTTAGGACTCACCTCCTCCTCCTCCTCCTTTTTCTCCATCCCTGCAGGCTCTCGGTTCTCAAGCCCGAGGCTGCCATCACGGCCCAGCAGGAAGCGCCCGCTGCCCATCTCACCCCTCTCCGAGCACAGCTTTGACCTGCAGACCATGATCCGCAACTCACCCAACTCTCTCGTCACCATGCTCAGCAACTCTCGATCCAGCTCCTCCACCAGTGGCTCCTACGGTCACCTCTCTGCTGGTGCCATCAGGTATGTCTGGATTTGATTGTGTCAGAGGAAAAAAGCATGCTTTATTCCAAAGCTTATTCTTAATCATAGTATGGAGAGTATATTTGTACTCGGCACAGAAGGACAGTTAACACAGATTGTGTCAGAATGTTTTTAAAGACCTTCACTGAATAATGACCGCCAACAGTAAATTAGCAAGATCTAGCCTTGGGAATTGTTAGATAATATCTGTGCTAATTCTTTATTTTATGTTAGCTATCAAGTATTTGTGTTATTTGTTTGGAAGTTCTGAGAAATATAAGTTAAGTTTTACTTCATCATGTGTCCACGTTTCAAACACAGGGAGATCTTCCGCAGTACAGTACAGTACAGTATAGTATAGTATACTATACTATATAGTGTGTGTGTGTGTGTGTGTATATATATATATATATATATATATATGTGTGTATAAAACAACAAGTACCAAAAAAGAAAAAAACAAAACAAGCATAGACAATATAGTGAACTAAACTTTCTCAACACAAAAAAACAATAGTGCACAACGTACAATCAAAAAACCAATAACAAACTCAGTTCACCTAATTCATCATACTATAATAAGTAATTATATTGTTTTTATACAGTCTTTTTAAGCCAACTAAGGTACCAGATAATTTAATGCTGTCAGAACAGTTATTCCAAAAATTTACACCTTTTATGGAAATACAATGACTTTTTGCAGTCTTTAATTTATCAAATACTAATGTCCCTCTCAAATTATAGCTGGAATCCCTCATTTTAAACAGTTCCTGGACATGTTGAGGTAAAAGTTTATTTTTAACTTTATACATAATTTGTATTGTAATATAATCAGCCAAGTCCCAGAATTTCAAAATATATAAACAGAGAAAAAGTGGGTTTGTTGGCTCACGATCAGTGATGCCGGTAACGCGTTACTCTAATCTGACCACTTTTTTTAGTAACGAGTAATCTAATGCGTTAATCTTTCCAAATCAGTAATCAGATTAAAGTTACTTCTCCATGTCACTGTGCGTTACTATTATTTTTCATTGTGGGTCGATAGCAGCATTAAACTTGGTCCGTGGGCAGGAGGTCGGGTTCGACTGAACTGCCCACTTTCAGCGAGCTGTGAGCTTTTCATCCGCGTTTTTTTGCAGCTGCTCGACTCGTCCTCACCTCTTAAAGCGCGGTGATCAGCACACCTGCACTGAGCTTTACAAAGACATTTTTATACTTTTTCCCCTCCTTTATTTAGAATTCTGAGCTGAGCCGCTCTGTATCGTCTCGTTAAAAACAGCTGATCCTCCGCGACGCGTCAACAACTAACACTGTTTTCCACTCAAATGCACCTAAACTCTCTTTCTGAGGACCACATGATGTGAAAACGCAATAAAACCTTCTTACCTGTAAATCTGGTCCTGTTTTCTGCATAAATAAATGTTATCCATTCTTTGAGCTCAAACGCCAAAGCAGGGGCGAATCCAGATGGAATGGGGGCATGGGGCAAGGATGTGCCCCCCTCACAACACCCCTAGATTAAAGGTCCAGTTTTGAAGCCGTTTTGTACTACAACTACTAATACTGCTTAAAATAATAATAATTTCAACAAGTAAAATGTTTAGAGAATTTAAATGTTAGAAAAATGTTAGAATTTAATAGTTACATTTATAAACAATGTAGGTTTGAAATTGCAAGTTTTACTGTTACAGTGCTGTCAACAGTTAAATATGAGGTCAAGAAAGAGGTCTTTATTTTACTTTTTATAAAACAAGTATTTTGTTTTCATTGAAGTCAAGAAAGGGTGACTATAAAGTGAGTTTTGGCAAAACAGGTATCATTGTCATGTTGACATGGGTTGTTGTCGTCAGCTGGGGAAAGTAACTAAAAAAGTAACTAGTAATCTAACTTAGTTACTTTTACAATTGAGTAATCAGTAAAGTAACTAAGTTACTTTTTCAAGGAGTAATCAGTAATCAGTAATTGGATTACTTTTTCAAAGTAACTGTGGCAACACTGCTCACGATGTGGTTTATTACTGATAACTCTTATAGATTTGTTTTGTAATAAAAATATTGGGTTTGTATTTGTTTTATATGTGTTTCCCCAAACCTCGATGTAAACTTGTGCGCGGTCAGGCCGCGTGGATGCACATAGCTCTCTCACATCAGTTCTTTCATAGGTGAAGAATTTCGTGCGACACTGCAACCGTCTCTGAGGATAAGCTTCAGTCTGATAGGCCTCAGGGCCTGTGTAGTAATTATGGATATTTTATCGACTTGCCTTCTGTTGGTGGACACAAACCATTCAGTTACAGGCTGAAAGGTTTTTGTTTGGTTTGAGTTACAGTATGTCATGATTAGGTTAGAGCAGTGAAAGAAATACGTCCTGTGTAAGCATTGAGGACCATTGGTGCTGGTGCTTATATCCAGAAACAGCAGCATTAAACAGATGAGAGTCTAGAATAGACAGGATGCCAGTCCATCACAGGTTACTTCCTCAGGTCTACATATTGGTAGCCCAACTCCTATTCCATCCGCTCAATGGCAAAAAAACATCTAATTCCCTAAAATAACATTTTAACATTTGTGAAGAGTTCTCAACAAGTTACATACATATCTGCTGTGTGTTCTGACAAACACACAGCAGAGTTAGATTGTAACAATTGTAGTTACATTATTGTATTATGCATACGTTATGTATGCTGCTCAGAATCAACTACACCAACAGATCTGGTGAAATGCCAGCGGCGTATGAAGAAATGCATTTTGCATCCTGTGTGGATGATATCAAGGAGGAATTGATCCGCATCCAACACGTGTTCAGGTCAAACCTGCATCTGTGGTATGAAAGGGTTATTAATGATGACTTGTACAAGACATATGCAGCTGTTGTCCAGTGTACACATAAAGTATACCGGACAATATAAGTCCTGTATATTTATATATGTATAAGTCAACATATTAATACAATAACATGCTTTTGGAGGGCGGTATGCATGTTCTGAGTCCCTCCGTCCATGCCCAGTCGCCCAAAATGATAGATATTAGGCAGAGGGACTCTGAAAATGGATACCGCATGACAACTGCATGTTATTTGCATTATTATCAGTTACTGAGATACACAACACGTGGAATCACATTAACAATATTTAATGTCATTTCAAAACACACAACACCCAGCAAACGTGTACATAAAAAGTTGGCTCACTTTAACTTTTGTCATGTTGGCTCTCCAAATTTGCCAGTTCATCCTCATCAAGTTGGCTGTTTTGGCTGCTGCTCATTGTCGGACTATCCATGATATAATCATCTGTAATATCCATATTGGGATCAACACACACTTCTCGCCTTTTCATCTTTTCCTCTGCGGACAGTTCTTGGACTGCATCATCAGTTTATGCACAGTGGGCGGGTATTGGGATACCCACCCGCTACTGCAGACAGGTATAGCCAGGTAGCGTAAATGTAAATCTATGATACCGGCCCAGCAACGCCTCAGTAAGTGATAATATTGGATAATGTGTGTGTGAAGGTTGAGAGTACAGGTGGCTGCTGGCCTGGACATCCGACAAATTCAATGCAACTGGATGGAATACAATTGGAAGTTTGTCTCACGTTTTCTCACCAGCTGGCAGGACCTCCTGCTATGGGTCTGGAGCTCTCATGGGGGCCCATCCGAAAGTTAGAGAACCACTTATAAAGCGTGAGGGTTTTGGTATGTTGTAGTTAAAGTTTAAGTCCCTAGGAATTGATGTAAATCACTGGAATGTCTTCCGAAATGACAAAAACAGCTGTGTGCAAGTTTGTGTACCGTTCACGTCAAACCCCCTTGTGGGTGACGATCTCCCAGCCAGCCAGTCAGCCCGCCTCCCCGGCGGCGAGTGTCAGTCATCCGATACACCCCATGGAAGCATCACATACATCACACTCCAGCACCGGAGGCGAGTCAAGGAGCACACAAAAGCAAGAGCCAAGTGAAAGGGAAAGATCCATCGCCCCACCCACAGCCATTGATCAGCGATCTTTAAGAAGAACCTGATCAATCACAAGGTGCGCTTAGCCACTGTTGCGTTGACAGCGCCCAAATAGCCAAGGGCCAACAGACTGATGAGTGATATGACAAGCAGATGGGCCTCCAAATGTGTCTCAGCTCATTGATTTCCACTCGCCTCATAATAAGATCAGCAGACATATGGGTCGCACCGAGAGCAAAGCGTCAACACTCAGGATGAATCGAGGCCGCTGCCTCACCGCCTCGCCGCCTCCCCGCCGCCGCACAGATCCGTGTTTGTCTGGTAGCTCACCTGTGGGTATGAAGACCCCAGAGGAAGTGCGACATCTTTTTATTTTTTTGGTTTGTTTTGTTTACACTGTCGGAGTGAAACAAAGTGCCGAGGCTCTCTCAGGCATCCAGTTGCAGGAACATGAGAATAATTCTGATTTATGTGCTAGACTATCTGATGCACTCCAGATTATTTATCATCTGTGTCATTTGCCTGGTGGAAGAATGACATAGTGCCTTATGCAGCCCACATGATAATTGTTAACACGCTGAACATCGGTTGGCAGGGATTTGCCAGGAGCTCTGCGGTTCCAGAATTACACACCATCTCCTGTCAGATTGACCTCAGGGATGAGGAACAATCCAGAACAATCCATTTATTCACCGTCTCTGTTGCCTTGCTGCCGCTGACATTTCCCTACGAAGTAGAGTTTTAAGTATTTTTTACATTTTCCAGCGCTGGTCAACCATTCCCTTTCTCTTCCTGATCTCTCCAGCCCAGCATTGAGCTTCGCCTACCCTCCAACTCCAGTGGCGTTGCACATGCACCAACAGCTGATTGGCAGACAACCGGGACTCATGAGCTCCGCCTTTGGTCACAGTCCGCCCCTCATCCACCCGACATCGGCCTTCGCCACCCAGAGGTCCGTACCGGGCATCCCCCCCTCCGGGCTCAGCACCAGTGAGCGCGCAGCAGTTTCCAGCGACTCCTCGCAGGTGAGAGTGGCGGTAGACGCCTGTGTGATTCATCATCACAACTAATAGATAGCAGCGGCATGTGCCAGCCACATTTTTGGTGAAACGTAGCAAGCAAACGTGGTACAGTCAGGCGCACCCCCCCCCCCCCCCCCCCCCCCCCACACACACACACACACGCACCCATCTCCTGGGAGTTTCATCCTACTTGTGTTGTCTCTTGTTTTTAGACTGCCGAGCGCAGCGCGCAACGTGCCTGCAGCAAACAACAAGGGGCTTGTTAGCATAGAATCCCACTGCTGACTCCATTAATCACGAGAGAGAGAACAAGGATATAGAGAGGGAATATTGACATGGATAGATGGATCCAAGGGGGCTTTTTCCTCTCCTTCCTCATCCTTTTCTGTATGTGCAGGCCCACATTTGAAGGGAATATTCATTCTTTATTACCAATCTTCCCTACTGTTTTCCATAACTTTAATTTTGTGTTGTCACGAATGAGGCCCTTTTCCACACGCACAAAAAAAAAAAAGCCTTTTTCCCCCCTTCTCTCAAATAAATGCAATGTTGCTTTGGGATGAGGATCTCAAATGTTTCCGCAAATGTTAATGAGGCATGTAAGTATTTTCTGAGTGTTTTAGAAGCTATCATTTTCCCAAACAGGTCAAGAACGTCAGAAAAGAAGGAAAATTTTCGTCCTCTTCCACAAGTTTTGAAATCCACCCAGTAATTATTTTATTCTGGTTAGCCTGGAATAGAGCAAAAATCCCCTATGGGGTAAAATTTAAGCCAGGGGCAAAGTCAGGTCATCTACGGCTTCTGTGAGCTCTTCACTGAGTTTCTTCATAGGTTTGTTCTAGTAGCCGTGATTAGATTATCCAATGTAATATACTGAATTGTATAGATTTTTTTCATTAGCACAGCTGAAAGCCTGAAACTTGCCTTGGACCAAGGATATTAAAATCTTCATGGTCGAACCACAGTTGTATGGTTGATTAAGTTAATGACAAGTTCACTTATCAATTCAAAGGTAAACACCAAATGCATTTACCTTATTTGTACTGAAAGCCTACTTTCATAAGTAGGCTTTCAGTACAAATATGGTTCAAAGCACCATATTCCTCTATCTTTCTCTGTTTATTATCATTATTAATGTTATTATTATTATAATTATTATTATTATTACTGGAGTTGGACTACCGACCTATAAATAAAATATAAAGTATAAAGTATAAGTATAAATCTCATCGTTCCAGAGACGCTCAGTCGCTTCATGATATACACAGGGATGAGAATTTTCCTGAATTCGGGATTTTTTTAGGATGATCTGGATGATGTATTCATGACCTTTTTTAAGCGTCTGCTTGGGTGCCAAAATAAAGCTTAAAATGGGTCTAATTTTACCTAAATCTCAGAAGCTCCTACAGGGGGCCTCAGACCCTCGGTTGACTTTGAGGACTTTTCAGGATTTGTCATTCTCATGCCTGTCGAAAGCACTGGCCCAATGGGTCTTGAGCTTGTATAGGACTTACTTTGTCTTTGATTCTGCAGACAAAACCTACAAGTGAATCTGCAGTGAGCAGCACAGGAGACCCGATGCACCACAAACGCTCCAAAATGAAACCAGAAGAAGAGCTGCCGAGTCCTGATGCAGTGAGTGTGCAGGTGGGTATTCAAAATGTTTCCAGGTACTTACTATATGACATCTTAATAAAAATGTGTTTTGCATTGCTCACATTCTGGGGGAATCTACACAGAGGTTGGATTTGAAGAAAGAGGGTATGGATCCAAGCACATTTGTCAGTTTTTGAGGGCACTGTCCCCTCATTACCCCATCCCTGTAGAGACAGTGCCTGCTCCCAGACCACCAATAACCAGCAAAAATCTATTTAAGCATAAAAATTCAAAAAGAAAAAATAATATAGCACCTTCAACTGCACCACAGACTAAAACAGTTAAATGTGGTCTATTAAACATTAGGTTTCTCTCTTCTAAGTCCCTGTTAGTAAATGATATAATAATTGATCAACATATTGATTTATTCTGCCTTACAGAAACCTGGTTACAGCAGGATGAATATGTTAGTTTAAATGAGTCAACACACCCGAGTCACACTAACTGCCAGAACGCTCATAGCACGGGCCGAGGCGGAGGATTAGCAGCAATCTTCCATTCCAGCTTATTAATTAATCAAAAACCCAGACAGAGCTTTAATTCATTTGAAAGCTTGACTCTTAGTCTTGTCCATCCAAATTGGAAGTCCCAAAAACCAGTTTTATTTGTTATTATCTATCGTCCACCGGGGCGTTACTGTGAGTTTCTCTGTGAATTTTCGGACCTTTTGTCTGACTTAGTGCTTAGCTCAGATAAGATAATTATAGTGGGTGATTTTAACATCCACACAGATGCTGAGAATGACAGCCTCAACACTGCATTTAATCTATTGTTAGACTCAATTGGCTTTGCTCAAAATGTAAATGAGTCCACCCACCACTTTAATCATATCTTAGATCTTGTTCTGACTTATGGTATGGAAATTGAAGACTTAACAGTATTCCCTGAAAACTCCCTTCTGTCTGATCATTTCTTAATAACATTTACATTTACTCTGATGGACTACCCAGCAGTGGGGAATAAGTTTCATTACACTAGAAGTCTTTCAGAAAGCTCTGTAACTAGGTTTAAGGATATGATTCCTTCTTTATGTTCTCTAATGCCATATACCAACACAGTGCAGAGTAGCTACCTAAACTCTGTAAGTGAGATAGAGTATCTCGTCAATAGTTTTACATCCTCATTGAAGACAACTTTGGATGCTGTAGCTCCTCTGAAAAAGAGAGCTTTAAATCAGAAGTGCCTGACTCCGTGGTATAACTCACAAACTCGCAGCTTAAAGCAGATAACCCGTAAGTTGGAGAGGAAATGGTGTCTCGCTAATTTAGAAGATCTTCACTTAGCCTGGAAAAAGAGTCTGTTGCTCTATAAAAAAGCCCTCCGTAAAGCTAGGACATCTTACTACTCATCACTAATTGAAGAAAATAAGAACAACCCCAGGTTTCTCTTCAGCACTGTAGCCAGGCTGACAAAGAGTCAGAGCTCTATTGAGCCGAGTATTCCTTTAACTTTAACTAGTAATGACTTCATGACTTTCTTTGCTAATAAAATTTTAACTATTAGAGAAAAAATTACTCATAACCATCCCAAAGATGTATCGTTATCTTTGGCTGCTTTCAGTGATGCCGGTATTTGGTTAGACTCTTTCTCTCTGATTGTTCTGTCTGAGTTATTTTCATTAGTTACTTCATCCAAACCATCAACATGTCTATTAGACCCCATTCCTACCAGGCTGCTCAAGGAAGCCCTACCATTATTTAATGCTTCGATCTTAAATATGATCAATCTATCTTTATTAGTTGGCTATGTACCACAGGCTTTTAAGGTGGCAGTAATTAAACCATTACTTAAAAAGCCATCACTTGACCCAGTTATCGTAGCTAATTATAGGCCAATCTCCAACTTTCCTTTTCTCTCAAAAATTCTTGAAAGGGTAGTTGTAAAAAAGCTAACTGATCATCTGCAGAGGAATGGTCTATTTGAAGAGTTTCAGTCAGGTTTTAGAATTCATCATAGTACAGAAACAGCATTAGTGAAGGTTACAAATGATCTTCTTATGGCCTCAGACAGTGGACTCATCTCTGTGCTTGTTCTGTTAGACCTCAGTGCTGCTTTTGATACTGTTGACCATAAACTTTTATTACAGAGATTAGAGCATGCCATAGGTATTAAAGGCACTGCACTGCGGTGGTTTGAATCATATTTATCTAATAGATTACAATTTGTTCATGTAAACGGGGAATCTTCTTCACAGACTAAGGTTATTTATGGAGTTCCACAAGGTTCTGTGCTAGGACCAATTTTATTCACTTTATACATGCTTCCCTTAGGCAGTATTATTAGACGGCATTGCTTAAATTTTCATTGTTACGCAGATGATACCCAGCTTTATCTATCCATGAAGCCAGAGGACACACACCAATTAGCTAAACTGCAGGATTGTCTTACAGACATAAAGACATGGATGACCTCTAATTTCCTGCTTTTAAACTCAGATAAAACTGAAGTTATTGTACTTGGCCCCACAAATCTTAGAAACATGATGTCTAACCAGATCCTTACTCTGGATGGCATTGCCCTGGCCTCTAGTAATACTGTGAGAAATCTTGGAGTCATTTTTGATCAGGATATGTCATTCAATGCGCATATTAAACAAATATGTAGGACTGCTTTTTTGCATTTACGCAATATCTCTAAAATTAGAAAGGTCTTGTCTCAGAGTGATGCTGAAAAACGAATTCATGCATTTATTTCCTCTAGGCTGGACTATTGTAATTCATTATTATCAGGTTGTCCTAAAAGTTCCCTGAAAAGCCTTCAGTTAATTCAAAATGCTGCAGCTAGAGTACTAACGGGGACTAGAAGGAGAGAGCATATCTCACCCATATTGGCCTCTCTTCATTGGCTTCCTGTTAATTCTAGAATAGAATTTAAAATTCTTCTTCTTACTTATAAGGTTTTGAATAATCAGGTCCCATCTTATCTTAGGGACCTCATAGTACCATATCACCCCAATAGAGTGCTTCGCTCTCAGACTGCAGGCTTACTTGTAGTTCCTAGGGTTTGTAAGAGTAGAATGGGAGGCAGAGCCTTCAGCTTTCAGGCTCCTCTCCTGTGGAACCAGCTCCCAATTCAGATCAGGGAGACAGACACCCTCTCTACTTTTAAGATTAGGCTTAAAACTTTCCTTTTTGCTGAAGCTTATAGTTAGGGCTGGATCAGGTGACCCTGAACCATCCCTTAGTTATGCTGCTATAGACTTAGACTGCTGGGGGGTTCCCATGATGCACTGAGTGTTTCTTTCTCTTTTTGCTCTGTATGCACCACTCTGCATTTAATCATTAGTGATTGATCTCTGCTCCCCTCCACAGCATGTCTTTTTCCTGGTTCTCTCCCTCAGCCCCAACCAGTCCCAGCAGAAGACTGCCCCTCCCTGAGCCTGGTTCTGCTGGAGGTTTCTTCCTGTTAAAAGGGAGTTTTTCCTTCCCACTGTCGCCAAGTGCTTGCTCACAGGGGGTCGTTTTGACCGTTGGGGTTTTTACGTAATTATTGTATGGCCTTGCCTTACAATATAAAGCACCTTGGGGCAACTGTTTGTTGTGATTTGGCACTATATAAATAAAATTGATTGATTGATTGACTGTCTTGCTTGTAACCTGACCGATCGGTGCTGTTTGGTTGAGAGCTCTGACGTCATCAGTGATAACTTGGGAAAAATCATTTATACTGTTTCTAAAACAAGACTGTGACCAAGTATCATACAATTTAAAGCAAAATAGAAAAATTGACTGGAATAATCAGACCTTTAGTTGAAGCTTTTGTCTCACAACAACTGCTTCATTTTCTGTAGTGCCCTCTGATGGTCACAATAAAAAAGGCATGTGTATCACCAGCCTGTTGTGTCAGACTCTTTTAGAGGAGGTCTCACTTATTGGGGGGGTGAGTCTACAGTGGCCCTCCCAAGGAACTGGGAATTCAAGACTCAGAACTGCAATGCTGAGCCTTTGTACCCATTTAAACATGGATACTTCCTTTAAAAAAAAATCCAAATATGGACTGAAGGTAGCAGATAGATCAGTGGGAGAGGAGGTGGGCTACACATTCTCAGTCACACTACCCGTCTATACCTTTGGACAAGACACTTCATTTGCATTGTCCCAGTCCAACCTCCTGTAAATGGGTCCCAGCCATGACTGGGGAAGTAACCTACGATGGCCTCACATCCCAGCCAAGGGGATTAATCGAGTCTCATCCTCTTTACTCTACGGTATCTGGGGATAAGACCCTGTACCTATGGGAATCAGGGCCTCTATTGGCTGTACTTCATACAGGAACTTCACACTAGTCCCAAGGTCCACTAGTCCTAGTCGTAGTATTGAGGAGAGCACGTTGAAGTTTTTACATTTATGGTAAGCTATATGTTGCACTCAGACAGTATGGTGGCTTAGTGGTTAGCACTGTGGCCTCACAGCAAGAAAGTCATTGGATCGATTCCCATCTGTGGCCTTTCTGTGTGGAGTTTGTATGTTGTCACCGTATTTGCATGGGTTCTCTCCAGGTGCTCTGGCTTCATCCCACGTTGCAGGTTAGGTGGATTGGAAACTTAAGTTGTCCGTGCGTGTGTGTGTGGGTATGAATGTGTTTGTTTGTCTATATGTGGCCTTGCAACAGACTGGCGGCCTGTCCAGGGTGTACCCCACCTCACGCCCTATGACTGTTATGATAGGCTCCAGCCCCCGTGACCTGATCTTGAATAAGTGTGTGTGTATATGTTGCACTAAGTAATGTTACAAAAGTGTGACAATTAAAAAAAATCTACTTGATTTTGGTGAATTACCATTATTTGTTGATTTTCAATTTAATAGATTTATAGAAACAGTACAATTAAAGGTGATTAATGGTGTATGCCAACAGAATCATATGTTTTATTTTTGTAATTTGAACAAAACTGGATGTGGTTTGTTAGCTGTTTGAAAGTATTACATTTATTTGTTAACTTTAAAATCAGTTTGGGGTTGTAATATACACCATTAAATAATATAAAGAAGTTAGGACCAGTGGACCCTCCCCCTTCATCCTTCAGTTTCAATTTATTGAATTCATAACACACCAAATCACAACAAAAGTTGCCTCAAGCTGCCTCACACAAAACAGTTAAAAAATTAAAATCCTTCTCCAGAAAAGCTGTTTTGTTTGTGCTGAAACTCATTAAATTACTTTAATGTGACACAACTAAAGCATTAATCTTGTCCATAGTTCCTTCAACTTTCATGTGAAAAAATTTGAGAATAGTTTAGCTCAGAAGCTAAACAAAACTGGTTTGTTTGCTAACTTGCTAGCTAGTTTAGCTACCATTAGCCATATGAGTGACAGCATTAATATTTCAGATGGTTTCACTCTGCCTAACAGCTAACAGAGTATAGTTTAACAAATAACTCTGTCCTTATGGTATAAATAAGAGGGGGAAGCAACTTTAAAAGCAGAAAAGTGCTATTTTATTACTATTGATGCTGTGAAAGGCCATATTTAATCTACCATCATATCCAACATCACTTCCAAGGCTGTTTTATTTTATGTTTCCTACTCGGAAATAACCAGGAAGTAAATTAAAGTAGGAAGGTCGGTGTTCCCACATTTGGAGGAATTCCACATTACTTTCCCACGCTCTCTGTGCTTAGCAGTTTTCAAAGTGGAACAAACCATCGATTGAAGCAGAAGAAGGAAATTGTTTCTGCTTTTGTTTAATCGAAAATGTAAGTGGCTGGAAAAAAAAATGAAACGGTACTATGATAATGGTGAAGTTGACGTGTTGCATCTATAGGAAAAATCTGATTGGAGGCTCGAGCTGTGCATTCAGGCAGCAGCAGAAACAGCCGGAGGTCTGCGGTAAAGCCGAGACTCTATTGAATCAGTCAGCACCAACCCAGCTCCGCTCAGTCTGTGACAGTAATAGAGAAGCCTACAACAGGAAGAGGGGGCTAGATTCCTCAAATACTCACCCGTGTCCTGTCGTATAACAACCCCAAATACAGAGTGAGGCTTTCAGCGCCGGACTTAAGCTCTCCAAACAAGGCCAGATTCATATTGTGATGTAGAATTCAGAGCAGATCTCCATATGTATGAGAATGGTGTTCACAAAATAGTTTTTAGATCAGGTTTTTGCACCAAATTATATATGTAAGTGAATGAATGAATGAATGAATTTATTTATTCAGCACACAAATCAACAATAACAAAAAACTCATAACAAAACAGCTCAACAACGTACCTGTGTGACCGTAAGGGTGAGGGCAGAAGGAAAGCTTATAAATACTCAGAAAACTTTAATAATAATATATATATATATATATATACAAGGTCTCTTAGATAATAAACCGACCCTTTTATTTTTTTTTTTTAACTATATGGATTTGAATGACATGCGATTACACCAATCATGCTTGAACCCTCGTGCGCATGCGTGAGTTTTTTCACGCGTGTCGGTGACGTCATTTCCCTGTGGGCAGGCCTTGAGTGAGATGTGGTCCCGCCCTCTCGGCTGAATTCCTTTGTTTCACACGCTGCTCGAGACGGCGCGCGTTGCTTTATCAAAATTTTTTCTGGACCTGTGAGGAATATCCGAATGGACACTATTCGAGAAATTAAGCTGGTTTTCTGTGAAAAGTTTAACGGCTGATGAGAGATTATGGGGTGTTTCTGTCGGTGTAAGGACTTCCCACGGAGCGGGACGTCCTGCAGCGCTTCCAGGCGCTGTCGTCGGCCTGTTTCGAGCTGAAAACATCCTAATTTAAGGCTTATGTTATGTGTCGACGCGGATTGAGGAGCGAACCTGCGTCAGACAGAACCCAGCGCTAAAAATAACCAGAAAGCGGTTCCGACAACAAAAACAATTTATTTTTCCTGTGCCTAAATAAAATGTACAAAACCAAAACCAACGTCCTTCTGGAGGAGTGACTGCTGGCACGCTCTCCAGCGCCCGCAAGGAGAGAAGTCCGGCGCTCCTGGACCCACTACCACCAGACAAACACCCCCCAGGTGGACACGACAAACTGACTCTCTGTGAAGCAAAGAAGATGTGAGGCAAGTCAGCAGTTACAACAATATCCTTCAAAAGACACACGCTATCAGCAACACATTCAGGTCTGTACTTTTTATCTTTATGCAAATGAGCAGCTTCTCACAACAAGTGGAGGATCACTTATCCTGCACGCCACAGCAGTGAGAAGCAAGCCGCACAATTCTCATCACAATTCAAGATACTGTGTAACAAAACACCAAGTTACTATCAACAATTAGTCAAATACTTAATTACCTTTAATGTGTGCTGACAGCATGTGTCCTCACCCTTCCTTGCTTCACGGGCTCGATGTGTCAAACCCAGGTGCGGTCCTCAGCGTCTCACAAACGAACATCACAAGGTCGAGTTCCCGGCAGTTCTGCTTGAATCACACATGCCTTAAAAGCAGAATGCCATCCAATTATCTGCTTCAGCTGAAAGTCTTTAAGGTTGCATGTGAGCACCAGTCACAGGTGCTTCACATGATGTTGATGAGGGTGAGGATTCTTCAGCCAGCACCTTCTCCACAGACAAATCAGTTCTCATGCCACCTGAAGAGCAAAGAAAAGAAAAGAACACCAAAACATCCAGCCACACCCCCCAACACACAACAGCTTAATTCACCCAGGACATTGTGAGAGAACAGAGAAGATTCAGAAGAGGCCGGCATGAGGAATTTATGCGGACATTCCACTGTTTAAGGACATTTTTTAATGAAAGACGTATGCGCAAATTCGCCGAGTCGTTTCCGTGACGACTCGGCAAATCTGTGTGCGCCGCGACAGGAAAAACACCTCCGTGTTGAAAACCATTTGTAGAATTCAGGCGGCTTTTAATGGCTTTCAACAAGTGAGTAACTGAGAAATTGTTTAACAGCTTGGGCATGTTCCAACTTGCCCGTTAAGATTTCCAACGGAGGTGTTTTTCCTGCCGCGACCCCCCGCGGTCGGGTCCAGCCCGACATGCGACTCTGCCCGCACGTTCTTTTATTACAAAATGACCGTTAACAATGGAATGTCCGAATAAACTCCTCATGCCGACTTCTTCTGAAAGTTCTCTGTTCTCTGACGACTTACTGCGTCAACAGAGCCTGAAATGTGGAAGTTTTCAACTTGAAACGGCGAGACGCTGCTGCCTCGAAGCGCCGATCGCCGTCAGGCGCCGTGGACCGTCCTTAAAGCGACACTACCAGACCAAAATCTCTCATCAGCCGTTAAAATTTTTACCGAAAACCAGCTGAATTTATTGAATGGTGTCCACTCAGTTGTGCCTTACAGTTTTGAAAAATTTTTTATCAAACAAAGCAACAGTCTCTGAGCCATTCCTAAACAATGAAAAAAATCGACGAGTGGGTGGACGACTCCTCACTCAAAGACTGCCCACAGGCGAATGACGTAACCGACAGGCGTGAAAAAACTCTCGCATGCCCACGAGGGTTCAAGCATGTCTGATGTAATCACACGTGATTCAAATCCATATGGTTTTTGAAAAAAATAATAAGGTTGGATACTTTTCTAATAGACCTCGTATATATATATATATATATATATATATATATATATATATATATATACGAGGGCTGTCCATAAAGTATAGGTCCTTTTTATTTTTTTCAAAAACTATATGGATTTCATTCATATGTTTTTACGTCAGACATGCTTGAACCCTCGTGCGCATGCGTGGGTTTTTCCACGCCTGTCGGTGACGTCATTCGCCTGTGAGCACTCCTTGTGGGAGGAGTCGTCCAGCCCCTCGTCGGAATTCCTTTGTCTGAGAAGTTGCTGAGAGACTGGCGCTTTGTTTGATCAAAATGTTTTCTAAACCTGTGAGACACATCGAAGTGGACACGGTTCGAAAAATTAAGCTGGTTTTCGGTGAAAAATTTATCGGCTGATGAGAGATTTTGAGGTGATACTGTCGCTTTAAGGACTTCCCATGGAGCGAGACGTCGTGCAGCACTCCCAGGCACCGTCATCAGCCTGTTTCAAGCTGAAAACCTCCACATTTCAGGCTCTATTGATCCAGGACGTCGTGAGAGAACAGAAGTTTCAGAAGAAGTCGGTTTCAGCATTTTATCCGGATATTCCACTGTTAAAGGAGATTTTTTTAATGAAAGACGTGCGGACGGGTCCGCGCGTTGGGACGCAGCGGCGGCGGCACAGGAAAAACACCTCCGTGTTGATAACCATTTGTAAAATCCAGAGAAATTGTTTAACAGCTGGACATGTTCCAACTTGTCCTTAAGGCTTCCAACGGAGGTGTTTTTCCTGTGGCGGAGTGTCGCGGCGGCTGCGAGCCGACGCTGCAATCAGCCCGCACGTCTTTCATTAAAAAAAAATCTCCTTTAACAGTGGAATATCCGGATAAAATGCTGAAACCGACTTCTTCTGAAACTTCTCTGTTCTCTCACGACGTCCTGGATCAATAGAGCCTGAAAAGTGGAGGTTTTCAGCTTGAAACAGGCTGACGATGGCGCCTGGGAGTGCTGCGCGACGTCTCGCTCCGTGGGAAGTCCTTAAAGCGACAGTATCACCTCAAAATCTCTCATCAGCCGTTAAAATTTTCACTGAAAACCAGCTTAATTTTTCGAACCGTGTCCACTTCGATGTGTCTCACAGGTTTAGAAAAAATTTTGATCAAACAAAGCGCCAATTTCTCAGCAACTTCTCAGACAAAGGAATTCCGACGAGGGGCTGGACAACTCCTCCCACAAGGAGTGCTCACAAGCTGAAAACCTCCACATTTCAGGCTCTATTGATCCAGGACGTCGTGAGAGAACAGAGAAGTTTCGGAAGAAGTCGGTTTCAGCATTTTATCCGGATATTCCACTGTTAAAGGAGATTTTTTTAATGAAAGACGTGCGGGCGGATTGCAGCGTCGGCTCGCAGCCGTCGCGACTCTCCGCCACAGGAAAAACACCTCCTTTGGAAGCCTTAAGGACAATTTGGAACATGTCCAACTGTTAAACAATTTCTCATATACTCACTCCACTGAAATCCATCAAAAGCCGCCTGGATTTTACAAATGTTATCAACACGGAGGTGTTTTTCCTGTGCCGCCGCACCGCGCCGGCTGCATCCCGACGCGCGGACCCGTCCGCACATCTTTCATTAAAAAAATCTCCTTTAACAGTGGAATATCCAGATAAAATGCTGAAACCGACTTCTTCTGAAACTTCTCTGTTCTCTCACGACGTCCTGGATCAATAGAGCCTGAAATGTGGAGGTTTTAAGCTTGAAACAGGCTGACGACGGCGCCTGGGAGCGCTGCACGACGTCTCGCTCCGTGGGAAGTCCTTAAAGCGACAGTATCACCTCAAAATCTCTTATCAGCCGTTAAAATTTTCACCGAAAACCAGCTACTAACCGTGTCCACTTCGATGTGTCTCACAGGTTTAGAAAAAATTTTGATCAAACAAAGCACCAGTCTCTCAGCAACTTCTCAGGCAAAGGAATTCCGACGAGGGGCTGGACGACTCCTCCCACAAGGAGTGCTCACAGGCGAATGACGTCACCGACAGGCGTGGAAAAACTCACGCATGCACACGAGGGTTCAAGCATGTCTGACGTAAAAACATATGAATGAAATCCATATAGTTTTTGAAAAAAATAAAAAGGACCTATACTTTATGGACAGACCTCATATATATATACACACACACACTCACACACACACACACATAGATATACAGTATATACATGCATACATACTTACATATACACACATATACACACACATGATGACAAATACCAAAAAAGCGTGCAAAATTAATCAATGAACGAATTGGTTTTGTTTTTATTTTTGGTTGATTTTATTGGTTTTATCCATTGTATGCTGTAGGTATTTATTTATTTATTTATTTATCTTGCACATTTTAGTTATTTTTATTGTTAATTTTCTTATTTTTAATTTATTTCTTGACTATTGGGGTTTTATCTATCGTGATTCTACTGTACGAGTATGTGCAGCACTTTGGAACGTCTTTGTTGTTAAATGTGCTATATAAATAAAGTGGATTGGATTGGATTGGAAATTTACAAAAAAAAAGGTGCACAACACACAAGCCCGAAAGCAATAACAAAAATAGATAAACCTAAGTCTTCAAACTATAACAAGCAATTTTGTTATTCTTGTCAAGCCTTTTAAAGCCAACTAAAGTACCAAGTACTTTATTAATATTGTCAGGACAAGTGTTCCAGATATTAACACCTTTAACAGAAACACAGTGACTTTTTGCAGTAGTTCGGATCCCAAGGTTTTTTTTTCTTAAACATCCATAAATGTACCAGGTCTCCCACAGTAACTTTTGTTTTGCATGGGGATTTTTTTTTAATTCATTAATTATTGTACACATGCATGCAATGATTTTTTTATATTTCTTTTTTATTAGTAGTATTTATGCCAATTCAGTCATAGTTGCATGACAATGACATCAGCTTCAGACTTTGACGTTAAGTTAAAGTTAAGTACAAGGCAGAATGGATTTTCCACTGTTGGGCACTAAACAGCTGAATTACTTGTAGTGAAATCAGGCTTTTTCTTTTTTAAATACATGGATGTGTGGGCATCCTGGTGAATGTAATATTACTCATGTGCTCATCAGTGATGCCGGTAACGCGTTACTTAGTAACACGTTACTCTAATCTGACCACTTTTTTAAGTAACAAAGTAATCTAACGCGTTAATCCTTCCAAATCAGTAATCAGATTAAAGTTACTTCTCCAAGTCACTGTGCGTTACCATTATTTTTACATCGTGGGTCGATAGCAGCATTAAACTTGGTCCGTGGGCAGGAGCTCAGGGTTCGACTGAACTGTCCACTTTAAGCGAGCTGTGAGCTTTTCATCCATGGTTTGCTTCAGCATTTTTAATGCTTTTTTTCTCCTTTATTTAGATTTCGGAGCCAAGCCGCTCCGTATCTACTCGCTAAAAATAGCTGATCCTCCGCAACGCGTCAACAACTAACACTGTTTTCCACTCAAATGCACCTAAACTCTCTTTCTGAGGACCACATGATGTGAAAACGCAATAAAACTTTCTTACCTGCAAATCTGGCCATGTTTTCTGCATAAATAAATGTTATCCATTCTTTGTGCTCAAACGCCAAAGCAGGGGCGAATCCAGATGGAATGGGGGCGTGGGGCAGGGATGCCCCCCCCACAACACCCCTAGATTAAAGGTCCAGTTTTGAAGCCTTTTTTTACTACAACTACTAATACTACTTATAATAATAATAATTTCGACAAATAAAATGTTTAGAGAGAATTTAAATGTTAGAAAAATGTTCGAAAGAATTTAATAGTTATATTTATAAATAATGTAGGTTAGAAATTGCGAGTTTTACTGTTACAGTGCTGTCAACAGTTAAATATGAGGTCAAGAAAGAGGTCTTTATTTTACTTTTTATAAAACAAGTATTTATTTTCATTGAAGTCAAGAAAGGGTGACTATAAAGTGAGTTTTGGCAAAACAAGTATCACTGTCATGTTGACGTGGGTTGTTGTCGGCAGCTGGGGAAAGTAACTAAAAAAGTAACTAGTAATCTAACTTAGTTACTTTTACAATTGAGTAATCAGTAAAGTAACTAAGTTACTTTTTCAAGGAGTAATCAGTAATCAGTAAAGTAACTAAGTTACTTTTTCAAGGAGTAATCAGTAATTGGATTACTTTTTCAAAGTAACTGTGGCAACACTGGTGCTCATGCATCCACCCACCCTCTTTTCTGTGCTTGAACTTTTTTTTTTTTTTTGCTCTACAGGACCATCCTGATGGGATGACCTTGGTGAAGGAGGAGGGGGACAAAGATGAAAGCAAACAGGAGCCAGAGGTGGTTTATGAGACAAACTGCCACTGGGAGAACTGTTGCAGAGAATTTGATACACAGGACCAGCTCGTACAAGTAAGTAAAAGGAGGCAAAACAAGAAGAAAAGTGCAAAACGTACACCTTACATCTGTGATAACACACGTGTTTTCATGGAGTCATGAAGTCATTCTTTGTGATTCAGTAGACGGGTTTCCATTACTCTCCAAATTGTGCAATTTGAAGTAATGATTTGAAAATACGCTTACTGGAAATACAGGTATTTCAGGAAAAAATTAAATATATGACCTAAAAAAAATGCAACAAAGTTTTTATGCTTGAATGAGGTGGTTTTTGAGGTGATTCGAAAAAAAGCCACGTTTTGCAAAACTGCAAAGGAAACACTTTTTTCACTATTATAGGTCACATAATGTACAGAAAGAGTCACATGACATTCTGAAATACATGGCATGGTCCATGTGGAGAGGAAGAGACAGAGAGCTTGTTTGACTTTATAAGAGAAAACATTATGGCAATGTTGAATTAGACAAAAGAAAAAAAAATCAAAACAACGAAACAGCAATATTTAGCAGGTCTTAACCCTTCTGCCGCCATGACTATTGGTATTGCAACTCTCTGGAGAGCCTCACCCAGCAGTCGCATTCCGTCACTCAATGGAAACTGTTAACATTTGCCCAAATATATATATATATATATATATATATATATATATATATATATATATATATATATATATAACGCACCTGGATCAGACAAACATTGACAGACTTCTTTAAAAACACTGCATTTACTCAGGTCATTATACTTTTTTTGTCTTGGTGGATCAAATGGGATTCATTTTCTTGATGAGCAGAACGCTGAAGATATGTCAGATGGCTGAACGCTGGCAGGAATATATTTCAACTTTTAAAATAACTTACTTTTCTTGTTGGAGGGACAAAGTGCTGGAATCCTCTGGTTCAGGCTGAAAAACAGACTCGGAGCAGACAAACACTGAAGGACTTCTTTTAAAAACCTTGCATTTCTTCTTTCCACGATAAGGAATTAAAGTATTTCCCAGACATCGTCTTACAAAACAAGAGTGTCTTCTTATCAGGCTGTGATGATGAATCCAACTGAAACGATGTAACAGGCCACATTAAGACTTTCTATTTACTCAGTGTGTGAATGGTTTTAATATTTTAAAGTCGAATGGTTGTGTGAGTACTGTCGCTTTAGCTGCTGAGCCAATCAGTGGGCAGCAGTGGATTAGTGCTTGATCCAGTATTTTGGTACCACAGACACAGAGAAACACAGAGCCATCTCTGTTCAAAACACACAAACACACTGCTTCACTTTAAATACACAATAAGTCTATGTCAGGTGATCAGCGTAGACCCTCGTTGTCTTAGACGGTAATCACTGTACCCTTTTGAAAAGTTCTAGCTCCTGCTGCTTGCGTTACAGCGCGCAATACAGCGTGACATACAGGTCTGGCATATACAGTGTTTTCAGAGTCCCGCCACTGACATGGAACGTTATTAACAGGTTTGGGATGGTATGTTTTTGTTGTAACCAGTTCAGGAATGGCAATTTTGGGGTGGAATCCAAAATTGGAAACGTTAAAATACCATTTCTGTTCCTAACGAACCAGTTGGAAAATAAAATTCTGGTTCAAAGCCCTGCTGTGAAGTAACCTTTTTTTGTTTTGTTTTTTTTTTCTTTTTTGGAAGTGATTTAACACAACATTAATCGCCTTATTATTTTTATTATTTTGCCAAACAGGAGGTGGCATCGCACATGTTTTTTTGTTGGACCCCAGTTTGTTTAGTCATGTGTTGTGTGACGCCTGAATTGGGAGTGCTAATTTGTGGCACTCGGGCCAAGTTTGGCTCAGCTTCTATTTGTTTAAATATTGAATTATTTATCAAATTTTTGCTTTTAACCAAATATTGTTTTCGACCTTGCAGTTGACAACAGTGAGGTTAATGTTACTGAGACTGAGTGATCCTTTTTTAAAGATGCTTATGTGTGCCAAGTAATAAATGCAGTGGGGTTCTAACCAATGATTGAGCTACCCAGGACTATAGTATTATAGAATATAGAATTTTGCATTGCTGAGCGCCGCACAATGCAAGTCACGATTCAAGGTTTGCTTATTTATTCATTTTTATTTCCTCAGTGAAAACCACCAGTCCTGAAAAAAATTCTAGGAGAAGCACAGTTAGTGTGGCGATGTGGCGAGGTGGGACACCAGTTCATGTTCCCAGACCTGACCTAACTGACACAAGCTTCCGACATAGTACAACTCATACAGTTTGGAATGCGGTGAATATTTTTTACAGCATCTCTCCCCGGAGCTCAGTAAATTCCAGGCACATCAGCCGCGGCCCTTCTCTTTGGGACAATGCCTCCTGTGGGTGCGCGGCAGCACTCCGCTTCGCAGTAAGAGCTGCTGGCATTGACTGATACTGCTGCTGGATTCCTGATTGGATCCAGGGACGGCGGTAATGGACTCAAAAGCTGCCGAGCCCCTCTCGCAGTTCAAAGGTGCTACCTGATTTGGACGTTCGGCATTATTAAGTCTCCCGGAGTCGGGATGTGAACCTTGTGCACGAGTCTGGACCAAACCCGTGCTCGTGTCTGTTATCAGAACTCTGGAGATGGATGGCTCTCATCGCATTGCGCCTGAGGGTTTAGCGTTAAGCTAAATATTAATAGCATTACAGCCGTGTCACCCCCAGTCGGGATACTATTAGCTCTCCAGCTGCAGCCTCATGGCCTCTGAAGTGTTCTCCTGTTGGCTGAGTGAGCAAACAGAATGAAGTTGGAGAAAATACACCAATATGAAACTGTGAACAAGAGACGCTGGAGTACACAAGTGCACATCAGCGCACATCTGATAGAAAGATTTTCAGCTCTCCACAGCTGTCTGTCTGCTGTCTGACATTGCAATCCTCAGCCTCGGTGGTAACCCCTATCTATAATTGATATCCTCAGCGCGGAATGGGCTGCCTCCCATGTTTGAAGGGCTCAGCTCAAAGGTTGAGGATCTTGACAACTTCTTGCTCCTGTTTTAGGGGGTGGGGTGAGTTTACGCTGTGGGAGAAGGGAGGGCGGGGGAGTCAAAGATTCCTCCCCTCCTCCCTTCCAACTGTAATCACACCAGGTGGCCGTCTGAACAAAGTGGCTTCCTCTTATTCCTAAGCTGAGATGTACTTGTTGTCAGATTCCAGTCGACACAGACAACAACAGAAATCCTTATTACCTCCGCCAAGGAGGTTGTGTTTTCAGTCGCATTTGTTTGTTTGTCTGTCTGTCAGCAGGATAACTCAAAACGTTTTGAACAGATTTTGATGAAATTTTGTGGAGTGGTTGGAAATGAGAAGAGGAACAAGTGATTAAATTGTAGTGGTGATCTGGATCACGATCCGGATCCCGATGCTAATGCGTTAGCATGTCTATGGCATTTTCAATGTTAAAAGTTAGCATTAAGCAGTTGCAGCTGTCATCACGTTCGGGTGCATTTGTTTTCAAATTGTAATATTTCTTAAATTTATTTTTGTTTATATATTAATAATCTAATGATTATTATATACAATTTTAGAGAAAGAGACAAAAAGAAATAGATCACTGTGCCAAGGAGGGAATCTCTTTAGGGTCAGTGACCCTATGGCCTTGTTTAGAGAAGTGTTTCATAAATGTTAAAAAATTCATATATTTGCAGTTTAGTTGAATAATAAATTGAATTTTGTCTCTTATTTGTTTTTGTCTATAAGCACATGCAATATCAATATCAGTGCTCAGATGACAGTAGCTTCTGGTTAAAGGTGCAAGTTGCAATAAACTGTGATGCCAAGCGCTAAGGATACATGCTATCCAGTCACAGCAGATGAAACTTTTTTTTACTACTGAGCAAACATCATTGTTAGACTTTTTTAGGTTCAATGATTCCACGGTGTGTAGATGTTATGGCGTCAGTGACCCCATGGCCTTGGCGGAGGTTTGCACTCTCTGAGTGCTTCTAGTTTGTTTTTAATTTTTCCATCCTGGAATAATTTTTTCTTCACTTTCTGATATTGCATTCTATTTCTCATTTTCTTTGCACATGCAGATATGGAGGGAGATGCCAATAATAATAATAATAAAAAAAGTCATCGCCTACAGAATCCCTGTCCTCTAATTCAGCAGAGCGGACGAGAAGATACTCTTATCTCTGTGTGCCCCCCCCCCCCCCGCCCCCGCCCCCCTCAGTAATAGGATAAGTACAGTATTTGGACCACAGTGGCTCTCTGCACACATCGGAGGGGGTAGATTTCCATATAACCAAACAATAGAGCCTCCCTTCCCCCTGTACTTATATTCTGAAATGTCTTTGGGACCCCCAAAAAACAAACAAACAAACAAACAAAAAACAAAGATACGCCAAAACACCAGTTTTGTACACATTTTAACTCTTGTAACAAACCAGGGGATCACACAAATTCACTTTGACCAACAGTATTCTTTTAATAAGCAACCCCTAAAAATGCAACTAGAATGAAAATGTACAACACAAGATAAAAAAACGGTTGTTGTCCTGAAGTAGCGGCTGATGACGCTGCTTTTGCGGTTGGCCTCGTTTCACGATTAAAGAGCCACACCGTCGCAGCCGCTTTGCACCTTGCTCAAAAGCTCTCCAGTCGTGCTTCTTGATGCGTATTTTCTCAGAAATGCTCGTCACGGTGACACGCTGCCGTCGCGGCGTTTTTTTATCATTCGCATTTAAGGGTTCTCGGAGCAGGCGATAAGATAAACATCAGATCTACGCAGTTTAGCTCACTTATCGGGCCTACCCAGTCAGCAAAAGCGAGGCGGGTGTCAGTTTTAGTTCCTTATATTTATTTCATTTATTACATTTCAACTCAATACCCCCCCCCCCCCCCCGTGTGCATAGCTCTCATGCTTTTGCTTCCCATTTTTGGGCATAAACCTCTCGCTCTCTCATTTTCTCTTTCATTTTTTCTCCCTCCCCTCGTTTTCCTCGGAGGGAGTACTTTTAAAGATAAGGCCTGGTGGCTTCTTTAATGTCGCTCTTGAAGTGGGCTTTTTTTTCCAGTCTGGTTTGTTGCCGGAGTTGCCAACCCCACACTCCCATAATTCCCTAATATGGTCTTGCTGAACATTTTTTTTTATTATTATTTCTCATTGATCTATTACTGATACTTCACCATGGAGAAATCTACAAGAAGGCTGTGCTTTTCTGCAGCCCTTGTGTGATGGAAAATTAATGTTGGGGGGGGGGGTGTTTTAGTTTTTTTTTTTTTAAAGTGCCTGTAGAATTATTGGACATGGGGATGAGGCTGTGGGAGTCTGGTGTTATAAACAGAAACAGGTTTGAATTTGAGACAAGGGCCAAACATTTCACTTACACAGTAACAAGTGGCACAAGCCACTCCGCTGCTATAGCCTGTACAAATACGGCAACCGCGCTGCTGTGCTTGGTCATGACTGTGACCCGGATGTCGGACTTGGGTGATATAAATTCTCCTGAGTTGGACCACCTCATTTCACTTACAGAACAAGTATACGCAACTTGTTTCCTCAGTTGTCAGAATCAGAATCAAAATAGCTTTTATTCGCCACGTATCCACAAGAATACAAGGAATTTGACTTCGGTTTGAGCTGCACTCTCTCTGTTCGGCATGTATGAATACACACTAAACACTGAATAATTCACAGTAACCTTGTCAGTTCTTCCTTCAGTTTTAAGCTGTGAGCGGGGAAAAACACAACAGTTCTAATCCACCTCTTGATTAGTGGACTCGGGCTGTACTTAAAATAAAATAAAATCCTGCACTAGTTCAAACTTTCTGCTGAGGTGCAATCTTATTTTTTATGTTATTTTTTATGTTATTGTGTAATGTAATGATAATGTGTTACTGCAGCTACCTCCCACTGTATTTTTTCTTCATTGATTTCCTCAATAGACAATATTCATGAGAGCAAAGTGGTACAATTTTCTCGATTAAACTCGCTCCACTTTAACATACTGAAACGATACCAGACCCGCTCATTACATTGGACATGCAAAAGTCGTGTGTTTGTGTGTGTTTACAGCCTGTGTTTCAGCTGCTTTTGTGTTATGTCACTGTTCAGCCCAGGTTTGGGCTTTTGTGTGTGTGTGCATGCATTGTTTTTGTGTTTGTTTATTTAACTGGCTTGTTTATGGAACCAACAGCACCTCCCTGAAAGCATAGTTCATGTCAAAAATTTTTGTAAAATATAAACTTAAAAAATATGAATGTGTAACTAGAGTCACCATCAGTGTTTTTATTATTAAATTATTTATATAATCCAGATTTTATGAGTCACAGAGCTCCATGTGGGCTTATTTCAGTAGCATTCAGAAAAGTGAAGAGCAGAAAAGTGAGTTCTTGCAGCCCTTGAGGACTTCAGTGTGAGTGGTACACCTCATCTGAGTCTCCCTAAATCACAGTCTGTTGTACCAAAGGATCCTCTGGAAGTAAACAATTTCCACCATGATGATGGCTAGCATATGAATTGCTGCGGACTTTACTCCGAGCGCCCTCTGGTGGACATTTTTGGCCGATGAAAACATCGAGGAGCTCAATAAATGGTAAACGGACTGCATTTATGTAGCACTTTTCCATCTGCATCAGATGCTCAAAGCGCTTTACAATAATGCCTCACATTCACCCCGATGTCAGGGTGCTGCCATACAAGGCACTCACTACATACCGGGAGTAATAGGGGATTAAGGACCTTGCCCAAGGGCCCTTAGTGATTTTCCAGTCAGGCATTTTTGAACCGAGGATCTTCTGGTCTCAAGCCCAACACTTTAACCACTAGACCACCACCTCCCCCATGTAATTTGGTCACTTTTCAAGGGGGTCAGACTCATCAATAAAGTCAATTTAATGTACAATGGTTAATTTCAGGTCAGCTTGGTGTATAAATCTCGGTGTTCCAGGCAGTGAGAGCTGTTGTTAGAAGCAAGTTAGAGATAAAACAAAACCAGCTGATTTCAATAGACAATCAATGCAGCCCGAGCTTGTTTTCATCGGGCGGCCAGTTGCAGAGGTACGAATTCTCGCCTTCGGATTGGCCACTTCGCTGGAAGTGACGTGGCTCCGCGGCAATCCAATAGCTAGCTGTGGCACATGACTGTCGCAAGATGAAATAATTCAGCCATCACAAAAGCCATGTCATAGTGTGCAGTCAGTTATAAACCAAGACTATATTACAAATGCCCTTATTAGAGAGATTTTACCGAATAACATAAGTTCGCAGTTAAATTATTTTATTTTTTTATTTTTTTATTTAATATTTATTTCATTCATTTAAAAGAAAAAACAGAATAGCAGAAATAACAAAACTTTACAAACCCTTGAATGAAAAGGAGCAGATTGGAAGAACAAGTCTTATTCAATTCAACTTATACTAAATTCAAGTTGCCAATTAACTGCACTGTGTGTAAATTGCAGCTGCTACAAGCCAGTCTGCTGCTCTGCCTCGGATTATGCAGTAGGTGGCGCTGTGTTATTCTTCGATGTAGATCTGGTTTTTGTTGAGGCGTCTGCTGGTGTTACAAGGAGATAAACGTAGGCGTAGACTGAGGGCACCCCCCCACCCCCACCCCCACCCCCACCCCCGTGGCTGCCGGCGCGGGCCTTTAATTGGTAAAATGCAGTTTTTTTTTTAAATATATTTTTGATCAGGAGAAGGATTACTCCTCTTATCTGTGCCGAGAATCTTACTGTAAGATGAAAAGACTTTGCTGAATTACATGTGCCAATTCTAGCTCCCCGCCCCCTGCTTCCTCACCCGCTCTAATCTTTCCCCTTTTACTTCCTTCCTCCCTCCTTCCCTCCCTTATTTGCCTTTTTTTAATGCACCCCCACACCACCCCACCCACAAAGCACTTCAACAACTGACATCACAAAAGAGCATATGATTTATTAGGCGCTGTTTGATAAAGCTAAACGGTGTTGCGGGTCCCACAGCTTAGTGAAATTGCCTTGTAAACAGGTTCTCTTTTCATGCACACACACATTCTAATGCATGAGGCCCGTGTCCCAGAGAGAGTTTGATAAGGAGACATGGAGATGGATAGAAAATGCTGGGAAATAGCAGTGGGGAGAAAAAAATAACATTACATTATATTATAGTGTGCATCTGAAAAGGGAGTGAAAATAATTTCAAATCTGAGGCATTTTTTCCATTGCATTTGTTTTTGTTTTTTTTTTTTTTTGCATCACTATACATATGTCACAGACGGCGTCAGTGTCCCCTGTGTCCATATCCCTGGCGCCCCCTGACGTGCGCCTCCCTCCTGAATCCATCTTGGTGGTGTTTTTACAGTTGTTGGCCGATAAGCTGGCAGGGGGGAAGATGAATAACCTGCCGCGCCGCCGCTATCAGCACCTGTTTGTTGATTTAGCTGGCCAACAGGGCCTGTCTGCTCAGCATGGAGATTATTGATTCAATAAGAATTGCCATTAGATCATGCCATTAGGTTTCTCTCCCAGTGCTGTCTGTCCCCCTCTCTGTCAGCTCAGAGGCTCATGCATCACACCCGTCAATGGCCTCCTTCATTTGTACAAACGCGGCGTGAGTGTGCATCCGCCTGTGTGCGTATGAACGTGCACGTCCTCGTGACCCAGCGCCGCGGTGCGCTCCCATCGCTCTCAGCCAGGGGATATCGAACGCCGCTCAGAGCAGACCGATCGCTTGCCACAGGGATTCCCTCACGGAGAGGAAGAAAAAGAGAAGACGAGTCAGGTTTTCTGAGGCCCTTATCGAGCTGAGATCAATCTCAGGGATATTTCAGTAACGTCTGTGGTCACCCACTCCCCAATTATTTTCTGTGGAATTAGTCTTGTTTTGTCACTTTAGAATTAAAAAATGTCAGGTGGAAATAATGGAGGTCCTTTGCGGGTATATTAATGTCAATTCTGGTCTTGGTGCTGGCGTGTGGAACCCCACTGATGCTGCGCTGGCTCACACTGTGTGTCGATTCGTCTTTATTTCTAACCAGAACTGCGCTCATTATGAGTCCATACCACCACTAATGCCATAAAATGTCCCACCTTGGCGAGTTAACAAGGCACACTTGTGCGTCGAGAATTGCCCGCTGGGATAATTTGCACTGGGGACTAATGCACGCATGCACACAGGCACACATGGATGGCTGGAATGCAATTCTGCTTCCCCATTGTGGCCTTACAGCTAGTGGGAGATTATAAACCTCACAGCTACTCTGTTCAGTAAAGTGAGGGATCCTTAGAGACTCTTGATCCCAGATCACACTCAAATTCAGACTTGTCTGAGATCCACTCGTTGAGGATGTCTGGTTTAAATTTGGTGAATATCAGATCAATTTTATTGAAGTTATTATATGCAATTAAATGTAACTAATGTGAGGATGCACGGATGGTTCACATTCTTATATCCTGCTTCTGGACTGATGGACACTGGAGGGTGGAAAAAAAGGGTATAATGGTTCATTCAGCAACAAGGAATATCTCCCAAAAAATTACATTCCTTCCCCCAAATACTTTCCTAAAGGGATTTATGTACGAGTAAAATGAAGGATTTTTGTTAAGTCTCAGGCATCTTTCTGAACTTTAGAACTATGCCAATGGAGATCTCAAATTTGGCATGCTTTTTCAAAATTTTCTGCAGATCTACTTATCTACCTACTAGAGTGGGCACGCTGGCAGTCTGCTGTTGAACTTGAAAAGATGGTTTTCATAAAATTATTGACAAAAGATCAGAAAATGCCAGGATTCAAAAATGTTGTTTTCATACGTGCTAAATAAATTCCATGAGGAAAAGTTTAGGAGCTGCAGTTTCAATTTTTAGGATTTGCTTTTGATTTAATTTGATTTTTTTTTTTTGCTTGAAATTAATTTAAATGTCCACTTTAAATTTTTTTTTGTTATTTTGTGCAGACCTGCACAACATTGATTGGTTGCTGCAGCATGTCAGACCTAAAGCCACGTTTTGTGGTGCACAAAGAAATATCCGGCCTGATAATATTTCAATGCTATTTCATTTGGATCTGTCTGCAGAATGTCATGGTATCTACAGCAAACTAGAGCCAATATTTTAGAGTGAATTTTGTTTTGAATGTAGAAAAACATACTTTTTCACAATTAAAAACAAAATGTCCTGGCTCGACACATTTACTGTAGAGGAACCTCTATTGATTTTTGAAACAGCTTCTTTTAACTTTTTTTTAAATGCCCTGACAGGCTCTTTGACCAGATCAACATTCAAATTCAGTAGAATCTGTTTTTCCCAGATTTTGTGAAAATTTGTAAAAATAAATAAATAAAAATTCTTTTAATAATCTTCCTATCAGTCCATCAAACCGATGTGGGTGAAAGTGAAACCTTTTGGTGGAGAAAAATTGGCAGAGGATGTACCATATGTGCACGTTGGAATGCCCCACCCCGCCCCCTGCTCATCTGCCCACCCCCTTTTTCGATGAAAGATGCTTCAACACCCATCCTAAGTGAAAATAAATTTAGTGACCCAACACAATGTGAAAAGTAGAAAATAATAAGTTTTTCCAAGATTTTTTTTTCCTTGCTTTCGCATCCTGCTTCTGTATGATGGAATCAGTTTTCATGCTATATAGTGTTATATAGCATGAAAATAGCAAAATTTCAATGCTTTTAAAATTAAATTTCAAAACTTTGCAAAATAAGAACGGCCCCCATGCCCTTTTTCGGCATATTTACAAGCAGAATGTCCTGGGTGTTCCAATGTATGAGGAAAGAAAGTCTGATATAGACCCTGAGGCCTATTGGTGCTGGTGCTTATCACCAGATTCCATATTGGATGAGAGTTTAGGACTTCCCTTGGACAGTATGCCAGTTTGACAGTTACTTCTCCTACTATAGCCAATACCCATGTATTGCTGGGTGAACTGGAACAATGCAGATGAAGTGCAAGGACACAGACAGGTAGCATGACTAGGAATCAAACCCAAGTCTACATATTGGTAGCCCAAATCCTTATTGCACTGAGGATTTTCTTGGTGTGGTGTGATTACCATCCTTTTAGGAACAATGGACTGTGTGAACGACATACTCATGATTGTGCATGGATTCATGACCTGACCAGAGGGTAGGGCAATGCTCTGGTCCCAAGATGCTTCTGGCGGACGATCATCATGCCTTGGGGGTTAACTGCCTCTGGATACACTCTCAAAGAAAATCTGTTTTCCTCAGACATCTCAGAGTGTTCCATGTCATTGTTTATCCTCTTCCAGTCCGTCCCACTGTATTCACCCTGAAGGCATAAGGCTCTCCCAGGAATGGAATAATGATTCCTTTAGGTCAGGATGTTGTGTCTTACTCCATGGGTGGAGATTGTTTTAAAGACATTAGATCATGTAACCATACAAAAATGCTGGATGTCAACTTTATCACTACAGGGTACAAAGGCCTAATCCCAATACTCTCCCATTGCCCTTCCACTTCACCCTGGTTGAAGTGGGCGAAAGCCAAAGTCTGCTGGCCATTTTTACCTCTTTATTCCTCCATAAAATCCACCACTTGAAGAATTTGGATCAGCACTTAGTGAGAACAAGAAAAGAAGATTTGGGAGGCAGTGGTGCTCAAATATGTGATGCCTGGCTCCAGTTGCAAAGACCTTGACTTTCAGATGCCCTGACTGAACTTTTTGCCGTTTCACCTCAGCTGCTGCCTGCTTCTCCTTCGTCCTGAGCCTCAGAATTGAAGTTGCCACGGCAGCACAACTGTCAGCACTTATCAGAGGGGAGCGAGGCCCCAATGTCATGCAAAGTGGCATGGTTTTATTTGAAAATCCTGCACAGACTAGACACCCTTCTTTCGCTTTCCCTTCTTGGAACAATGAGTGAAAAAGCTAAAGGAAAAAGCCAGAATGCAAAGAGAGAAGTTTAGACAAATGAGATACAGGAAATTAGATGGAAGAAGTACCAGTTTTAAAACACGGAATCCTTCCATGATTCATGGTTTGCACAGGAATGCAGCATCCTTGAAGAAATGCAGCAAGTAGTAGCTTTTCATATGATGGGTGGATTTCACTCTCAAGAACCAAAATGAAATGAAAACACTGAAATGAAGTTTTGGAAGACGTCTGAATGCATACTGACGCTGACAGACACGTGCATTCCCTGACTCTGAGCAAACCATATGTATTTCTTATTTATTAATTATTAATTATGTTGTATTTTCTTTTCTCACTGTTTTGTGGGGTCAGCCTCCTAACATCCTCTAGTGACCAGCTGCTCCTGTTTGGATGTTCTGCCATCTTCATGTGTTTTTGAGTTTTGAGCTCATGTCATGGTGACGTTTCCATCATGTGTCCGCCCTCACAATTCTTTACAGTTACTTCATACAGTTTCTTCATTAGCAGCTGCGGAGAACTTGTCAGCTGCTGAATGTAACTAATAAAGTAACTAGTAATCTAACTTGGTTATTTTTAAGATCGAGTACTCAGCAAAGTAACTATTAGTTACTTTGCTGATTACTCAATCTTAAGAGTAACCAAGTTAGATTACTAGTTACCTTATTAGTTACATTACTTATTAGTTACAAGATGTTGACAGCTCCTAATAACGTAACTGCATAAAGCTGCTAATGAAGGAAGTGTATAAAGTAACTATGTAAAGTCACTAAAAAGTAACTAATAAAGTAACTTTTCAAAGTAACTGTGGCAACACTGGTGGGCAAATACGACTTTGGTGGTGAAAATAGTGAAATTCACCCAGAATAGGTCATGTTCAGTGACCTCTATATATTACTGGATAGCTCATTGGCCAATATTTTTGAAGCAAACTGGCCGCCATATTGCCACTCCGATGTTCCGCTGCTGAATGCGCTTTTCTCTTGATCTTTAATGAGGCGCATGCAACTAATTTTGTTAAAAAATACCTTCATGTTCAGCTATAAACTGCACAAATTGCCAGAACAAAGGCTGTGGATGAACATTTCACCTGTGAGTATGATGGAAATGGGAAGTAATGAACAATAATTTGAAGAGTCTATGTGCAGTCTGCATAAGTTGGGAGTGGCAAGATGGCCACCAGTTTGCTTGAGTGTGTGGGCCAATGAGCTGGCCAGTAATATATTCAGATTAGTGGCATGTTCCCAAATTAGTTGGTTGATTAGAGAAGACGAAGAAGATGAAGAAGAAGAAGAAGAAGAGGACATTGAAGAAAATTTACAGACTATTGTGAAGAATTTGGAGAACCTCAACTATCACCCACAATATGTCAGAGTGTAAATTGCTAACACCCAAGACAGTGTACACACAGCTGTAAACATTTTCACCTGCTACTTCAGGCTTTATTCAAAAGTGTATTGACAGTGTAAATCCTAAAATGACTCTAAGAAAAATTACAGCTATTGGTAAATTAAATTAAATTAATTTAATTTATATCACACTAAATCACAGCAAAGCTGCCTCAAGGCACTTCAGACAAGTAAGGTCTAACCTTACCAACCCCTAGAGGAAGCACACAGGCGACAGTGGTAAGGAAAAACTCCCTCTGATGATATTGAGGAAGAAACCTGAAGCAGACCAGACTCAAAGGGGTGACTCTCTGTTTAAGCCATTCTAACAGTTACAAGATTTTGCAAGTGGTAAAGAAATTAATTGACAATATGTCATAATTTTCTTTAGGTGCACAGTGTGGGGAAATAATTTGGAGGATAAAATCAGATGAGCTCTGCATCTGCATCACGTGCTTTTTTCTTTCTCCTCTAGCACATCAACAATGACCACATCCATGGGGAGAAGAAGGAGTTTGTGTGTCGGTGGGAAGAATGCTCTCGAGAGCAGAAGCCCTTCAAGGCCCAGTACATGCTGGTGGTCCACATGCGCAGGCACACTGGAGAAAAACCACACAAGTGCACAGTAAGAGCATTCCTGTTTGAAAAAAAAACATCATTTTACAGACACACACATGCAGCTTCAACTGCTTACTTCAGTTAAGGGTGATGGGGGGGTGGGAATCCTAGCAGTCATAGGGCGTGAGGCGGGGTACACCCTGGACAGTGCACCAGTCTGTTGCACTTTTAAATATCTTTACTTTATCTAATTTAGGTTATCCCACTGAAGATCACATTTCTTCTTTTTTCCCTTTTTTTTCTATCTGTCTTACATGCCATATTAATTAAAATCAGATAATGAATGTGCAGAATTTCAGTATTTTTATATTTGAATCGGATAAAAGGCTTTTGCGTTGCAGTAGTTTGTGTGTGAGGTTCTCCAAGTTAAGAAAACAGGTGAATAAATGCCTCTATCACAATAGGTGGCCAGATCAAGAAGACCTTTTGAGGTAGTAGTAACTGTGACAAAGTCAAGAATCAAGAGGAGACATAACCAGAGTAAAGACAAGAGGCTTAACAATGAGATGAAAACCACCGCCAAACCTCAAATATAGGAATACCAGAATAAAAATGATGAACTATGACCCTAATTTGTCAAATTATTTTTCTTTTATACTAAACTGAAGCTGAAACTCATGTTCATTGTTTGCTTTTAACTGCAATAGTTCTAGGCTTTTCCAAAGCCCATGTGTGTATCTTGTAAAATGCAATGAGTGAATTGATTGATAAAGGAACGAGTTCATCCCCTCAAATTAGTTAACACGATAACTCAAAAACAATAAACGTGTTTATCTTCTGAGTGTCTCACATCACTTACAGTCTAAAAGTGAAATAGTAAAATCATACCATCACAACCCCGCTGAAAGGATTTGGTATGAATTTAGCTGCAAAAGAAAAAGAAAGTGTTCCAACGAGGTAGAGATGATATTAAATTAGATTAGATTAGATTAGATTAGATACAACTTTATTAAGAGCATGAATGGGGTCAGTGAAATGTAATAACCTGTTGTTTTATGTTATGAAACTAAAATAACATGATGCCCACACAACCCCACTAAAAGGATTTGGTATGAATTTAGCTGCAAAAGAAAACGAAAGTGTTCCAACGAGGTAGAGATGATATTAAATTAGATTAGATTAGATTAGATTAGATTAGATACAACTTTATTAAGAGCATGAATGGGGTCAGTGAAATGTAATAACCTGTTGTTTTATGTTATGAAACTAAAATAACATGATGCCCACACAACCCCACTAAAAGGATTTGGTATGAATTTAGCTGCAAAAGAAAACGAAAGTGTTCCAGCGAGGTAAAGATTATTAAAAGGATTTGGTATGAACATAGCAGAAGCAGAGACATCTTCCTTCTCTCTCAACATACGGATAATTTTTGAAGTTACATGCAGCTTGTTTGTCCATATCTTTCTTGTCCAAGGTTGAGGTCTGGTAGCCACCAAGTCCACCACTGCTTGTACTGCAGTGGATAGATCAAATAAATACTTATAGACCTAAGTTGTCTGTTTGTATTGTGTGTTTTTGTGCAGTTTGAGGGCTGTACCAAGGCCTACTCCCGCCTGGAAAATCTGAAGACTCACCTGCGTTCACACACCGGAGAGAAACCGTATGTGTGTGAACACGAAGGCTGCAACAAGGCCTTTTCAAACGCCTCAGACAGGGCCAAACACCAGAATCGCACACACTCAAATGAGGTGATGCCACACGTCTCTGCAGACAGTCAAACCCCGTTACCTCTGATTACAGTTGGTGTAAACTGGAACAGATTCCTCACTTCTCAATTTTCTCCTCTTGTTTTCAGAAACCATATGTGTGTAAAATCCCAGGCTGCACCAAACGCTACACGGACCCCAGCTCATTACGCAAGCATGTTAAGACAGTGCACGGGCCTGAGGCGCACGTCACCAAGAAACAACGCGGAGATTATCCACGGCCTCCGCCTCAGCCCCGGGAGTCTGGCGGTAACGGACAGGGGCGATCGCCGGGGCAACTGTCGCTGGGCAGTTACACGGACCAAAGGGAGTACAACCACGCTACCTCAAAACAGGACGAATGTCTGCAGGTCAAGTCCATTAAGACGGAGAAGCCCATGGTACGACTTATTCTCAACAAGTTTCATATTTACTGCCTGGAATTACCTTTAAAACTAGAAGAGTCAAATTTCATGGCTTCTAATCCACTTCAGGATTCTAGTGATGTAAGGAAACATAATTAATTGGCCACATTCCCACATTTATGCAGATCTGCCCCAAATTATTTTCACTATGTTTTATAAGAAAACCTTCATTAGTAATAAGACCTCTCTTGCAATGTTACAAAAAAAGTTTTAAAATGTCCTGGCTCCACCCCTTTATATCTTACCCTAACTGTATTGACATCTATTTCATAATAACGCCACCTTTTCCCACTAAATATCATTAAGTTCTATTGTATTAACATCTTGTAACTCCTCTCATCTCTATGGAATTTCCTCCCAATTTTAAAATTTCCAACAGAGGCATTCAGGGATTGTTCAAGTGCAAAACAATGCCCCAAGTCCTAGTTTTTAAACCCTTTGGCTTTATTTTTAATTTGAAATGGCACATTTCTACATCCAAATAAAACCAGTGATGATTTGAGGTTGCTCCATTGCATAACTTTGGAATGTCCTTTTAAAGCAACATGATGGACTTTTAGACAAAAACTAGCAGTAAGCTTTCAGACTGCGTCCCATGCAGTATCCTGTAATTCTGCTCATTGTCGTATCTCTTTTTTTTTTTTTTTTGTCAGTATACGAGTGTACACTTGGAAAGGGAGGGGCAAAGATTGGTTGCAGTATGAAAGCTCAACACAAGATGGCGCCAAACATTTTGTCATGCCAAATTAAGTCTTAAATACTTTTAACTGATTTACGTCCGTGTAACACTATTAATATCCAACATTGAAGTGTGTGTGTGTGTGTGTGTGTGCGCGCGCTTGTGTGTGTGTTTTAACCTTGAAATGGGGGCACACACGTTTACATCTGAAGCCTTCTAATAAGTACATTTTTTTTCTTCTATCCACTGCTTTGCCATTTGAATTCTCCCTTTTCTAAGGACAGTGGGTAATCAGGTGAGACAGGTGTTCCTTCACATTGCATTTGTAAAATCATTCATTTCATCTTTTGGACTTTTTTGCACCATCAATGTCTGCCCAAACAAAAAGTCAGCTTTGTCCTCATTGTGCAATGAACTCATCCTTGAGAGACGTACTGTAACGAGATTTTTCCTCTCATGCCATTGTACCACGAAGACAACATCATTATGTTTACCAAATGTGATACATTTCTATAAGCACTGCCGCATGACCTTTGGGCAGAACAATCACTGCAACATATTTTCACCAGGTTATGTTTTCGTCCCTGTCTGTTTGTGAACAGCCTGGAGCCCACAGTTTTTTCATATATTCTTATGAAATTTTTACTGAAGATTCATATCCTCATATGCAAGAACTGATTCCATTTTCAAAGTCATAGGGCAAAGGTCAAAGTCAGGAAAAATCATGGAAAACTGGAAAAATCCCTATTTTTAACATTGAACCAATATTCAAAAATTTATAACTGTCAAAAAAGACCATATTTCTTTCATATTTGAGAGCCTTATGTAGATGTTCCTTTATCGGGTTGACAAAGTTTTCTGATCCAGATTACAGTTTGTGGCCATTTAAATTTAACATTGAAAACCCCCATTTAATGTATATTTTACATTATATCTTAATCAAACGTGCTCCAATCACTCTCATATTTGAAAGTGAGGTGCAGACTGGCACTCACTATCAACTGACAAAGTTTGATTCAGATCTGATCCAGATTGCAGATTTTGTGGCCATTTAAATTTAACATTGAAACCCCCATTTAATGTATATTTTACATTATATCTTTATCAAAAACGTTGCTCCAATCACTCTCATATTTGAAAGTGAGGTGCAGACTGCCACTCACTATCACCTGACAAAGTTTGATTCAGATCTGATCCAGACTGCAGATTTTGTGGCCATTTAAATTTAACATTGAAAACCCCATTTAATGAATATTTTACATTATATCTTAATCAAACATGCTCCAATCACTCTCATATTTGAAAGTGAGATGCAGACTGGCACTCACTATCACCTGACTAAGTTTTGTCTAGATCTGCTCTGGATTGTGGATTTTGTGGTCATTTGAATTTAATATTGAAAAGCCCATTTGGTGTACTTTTTGCATTATATCTCAATCAAAAGTGCCTCACTCACTCTCATTTGTGACAATGCCACAGTTGGCACAGAGGAAGATGAAGCTGAAAGTTTGGCTCCGGTCACTAAAGAGCCATCTGGGAAACTCAAGCTTACTTTTCAGAGTTATTGTGGCTTCACAGTTTCCCTCACTGTTCTCCATTTTTGACGCTGGTCTGCTCCCTTCAGATAAGCCACTGATTTAATTTAATTCCAGAAGTAACACTTTAATCAAGCTCTAAAATTTTTTGTCTGCTTGATTGTCAATGAAACATCAAAACGCTCAGCAAGACAACTGTCCAATTACTTTTGGTCCTTTAAAAAATGGGAAACACACACAGGTGCTGCAGTTTTTACACCACTGAGCCAATTTGGCTGTAATCACCCTCAAATTACTAATTTGTTTTTAGTAGTCCACTCAAATATACTGTGACGGGAAGCTATATTTCAAAAAAGAACACACACCTGCCATGTCCAAATATATATGGACCTATACTTTACATCACAAAGTCTAAAAATGCTTCAGTTCCATTTACATCTTACGTTGTAGCATCCAGTCATAGTTTTGTTACAACCACAAATCAGAAAATGTTGAAACAATATGAAACATGCAAAAAGTAATAATAAAAAAAAGTGTTCCTTACATTTATTTTGACTTTGTTTCATTGTAGATGGTATAAACCCAAGATATTTCCCGTTTTGTGTGTTCGGCTCATTTCATTGTTAATATTCACCCATTGCTGCATATACCCACCATGCTGCCATGAGCAAATTCTTTCATTCTAAATATTCTGAATATAAGGCTTCTTATTAGTTTGTTTTTTCATTGTTTTGTTCTGATTCTCATTTCTTTGGTACTACTGGCTCTAAGAGCTTTGTCCAAAAATTTCTATGACTCTATCTGTAAAAATGACAAATAAAATCTCTCTAAAATCTAAGGATTAAATCATCACTTTGACAAACAGTTTTGAAACATCAGGTGATGGATACATGTACATTTCCAAGTCACTGAATATGTCTTGGACTTCATTTATATTAATCCTTAAGAAATGCAAACAGTGTGATACTGTGTGGTAAATCTGTGTCAACTAGGCAGCTCTCAAAAATTAAGTGACCATGCTGCTAGGAGACTAGTGAGGTAAGCCACCAAGACACACAGGGCAGCTTTGAAAGAATTACAGGCTTCCGAGGATGTGAGTGTACAAACTGGGAATGTTGCAACATTTGCTCATTGCATCATCATTTACAGCATCATGATGGAGTGGAGAAGGACTGTGAAACAGAAAAACAGATCAGCTCTAGGCTTTCCCTGTTTCTTTTGGCAAACTGCACATGAAACTTTGCATGTTATCTTCAAGAAAATCCTCCAATTCACCATTTCATCATGAAGCTGTGTAACTGGTAATGCAACCCACAGAAGTTGCATGATGTACAGTTTCTCCAGCCACCACCACAGAAGCCTATAGCTGCTGCAGAGCTGTCTTGGTGGCTTCCCACACTAGTCTCCTTCCAACAGGGTCACTCAGTTGTTTAGAACTCCCTACCTGACACAGATTTACCCTACAGTACCATACTATTAGTATTTCTTAATAACTGGTGTAAATTCAGTCCAAGACATATTCAGTGACTTGGAAATGTTCATGTATCCATCCATCCCCTGACGCGTCTCAAGAAAACTGACTGTAAAATTTATGATTTAATCCCTATAATTAGAATAAATTGCCCGTGACTTAACCTTTTTTGGGGGAGGAGAGGGATGTATTGACAAATGAAATTATGTTGACCACACAAAACAGGAAATACATATCTTGGGTTCATACAGTCTGCAATGAAATAAAAGTCAAAATAAATGTAAGGAACACTCCATGTTATTTTAGCTTTTTTTGTGAATTTTCCATATCATCCCAACTTCTGATTTGGGGTTATACATCATGTGAGTGTCATGTCGTGTTACTGGCGTTTCACCCGCCAACATGTGACTTAATTGTTGCCGTGACTTGTGTTTATTTTTGCATTACCTGTAATAAACGTTGCAGTCACTCGTATCATGTCCTGACATCTGTCTCAGACGTCTCAGCCAAGCCCTGGCAGTCAGTCTACATGCAGCAGTGACCAGTCCCGCGTCGGCGCCTATCCCAGCGGTGGAGTCCAGCTTGCTCTGAGAGCTGGACACTCACCAGGGGAGGGACTGGAGGAGGATGAGGAGAAAGAAGAAAATGAAGAGGAGGTGGAGGAGGAGTGTGAGGGTGAGCCAGCCCCTATCATGGACTCCACAGTCTCGACGGCAACAGCGGCCATGCTGACCATGCAGGCGCGGCGAAGCGTTGGTCGTCCCCTGCGCTGGATGGAGCACATCAAGATGGAGAGGCTGAAGCAGGTGAATGGAGTGCTGCCGAGGCTGGGGTCCCTGCCCCCTACACCGCCCCCTAAAGGATCCACATTGCCAAACATCACGGGGAAGGGTAAGCTTACATGACAAAGCACCACATTACAAACCCATACACAAAAATCTAAATTCTCATGTGTTTTAAAAAACCTTGAATTTTGTGCTACAATATGTACAGGACTAGAGCCCAACCAATATATCAGTTGGCCAATAATATCGGTCGATATGAGCCTTTCTCGGACATATCGGTATCGACATATCTGTTATTTTTGCTGAAATGAAAACTTTTATTTCACTGAATAAACGATGCAGAAAACACATTGGCTGCTGGAAATTGTGTCATGACATAGCCTGTCCAGCAGAGGGCACTTAGGGCATTATTTACAATGCTGTCAGGCATGGCTGGGACCCCATCACCCCTTGGCCACACAAGAAATAGAGACAGTGATGGGCTGCCATTCATTTTCAATCTGAGTAGGCATTTTACAGTGACAAGAGACAAGAACTCACGGTGCCGCCACCTATGCAGAGCCAAAATACACGAGAACTCTGTTTTATGTAAATGCTAAGCGATAAAACATGGCAACTGCCAATACAAGTAAAGGCAGCCCGATGTGCGTTGATTGGTTGTTGGTAATATTTGTAGTTATAAAGTTCATGTTCATATTGTAAAACAGTTTGCCATCAGGGTTTAATCATGAAACTTTAGGATTCATTGCTGTTTGTTTATGTATATATACATCAGGAGATAAATTGATTGCTATTGTAAAGTTTTTTACTCCCCTCAACAGCCCCTCAATGGTCTATAGCTATTGTGCTCTATCTAGGACCGTCCAACTTGTTGTTAAAGGTTTTCCCAAAGTTGCAGGAAAAAAAAACAAAACTACGGAGCACTTGCTTTAATTTCAATTTCAATTCAGTTCAATCCTCAAGCAGTTGCTTGAGGATTTTACAGCAAAAACCTCTACACACCAATCTGTGTCCACATCACAACTGGATAAATACATCCACAATTCCATCTTCCGTGTATGGCCAACACATTAAGGCAAAACAAATGCCTAAATTTCTGCGATCTGCTGTAAAATGATATTGAGCCATATCAAACTGTATATCATATCAGTCCAAATAGCATATAACAGTGTTTCATGGACCAGTGCTGCCAGTTGTCTGCGGTAGCATCTGTCTGAGGGATCTCTCCACACTTGTCCGATTTGCCATTTTCCGGTCTGTTTTCTTGCCAGCTTGCTTTCACACTCTGCAGTGTGCAGCCTTTCTCCATGTGTCTACTCTGTCTGTGTCTCTCCTCAGGATCCTGTTTGGGCAGGCCGTGGGGGACGTCTGCTCCTCAGCCACCTGCTCAAGTTGAGCTGAGCAACACGGACCTAACAGTGCTAAATCTGCTCCGTGACCGACGCGACAGCACCAGTAGTGCAACCAGCTCTGCTTACCTGAGCAGCAGTCGGCGCTCCTCAGGGATCTCCCCCTGCTTCTCCAGCCGACGTTCCAGCCAGGCATCCCAGGGTGATGGCCCGACAGTGGCCGCCCATCGGTATCGCCTCCACAACCTGAGCTCCACAGACTCTTACGACCCAATCTCCACGGATGCATCCCGCCGCTCCAGTGAAGCTAGCCAGTGTGGAGGCGGGGTAGGAGGAGGGGGTGGGTGGGCGCTTTCAGCTGGTGGCTGTGGAGGCATAGGAGGAGTAGGGGGGTCACGAGGAGTGCTCAATTTAACCCCAGCACAAAGGTACCACTTGAAAGCCAAGTATGCAGCTGCAACTGGTGGCCCACCTCCCACGCCTCTACCAAACATGGAGCGCATGAGCTTGAAGACTCGCATGGCCATGATGGATGAGGGTGGTGGCAATAGCATATTGCCCCCATTACTCAAGCCACAGCAATGCAATGATAGCACCAATGGGCATATTGGACAGGCAGGCTACCGGAGGAGGGTCCTCTATCCTGGTGAAGGACCACTAAATGGGAATCGGAGGGCCAGTGACCCAGTGCGAACTCAAGCTCCTGATACTTACAGTCTGTCCCCAGTCCAACGCTTCAACAGCCTTAACAATCTTCACCCTCTTCCGGCTCTATCTAGTATTCATCACCCCACACCTGACACCCACAGCTTTAGCATACAGAACTACACTCGCTCAGATGGCAACCTGCAGAGAGGCCTGCAACACTCACCTTATGCCCCAAGCATCACAGAACACTCAGCCTTAGAAACCTTGGCCATGGAAGAGTTGCTTGGAGATGAGAACATGCTGCCTGATGACCTAGTACAGTATCTTCACTCCCACATGCAGTCAGATGGTGGCTCCTTCATGCACATCGAGGACCAAATAACTTCTATCCAAAGGGACATCTCCCAACCATTTGTGGAAGACACTGAGCAGATCCAGAATCCAGTGCCAAACATGCCCTTCAGTGGGTCTCAAAATCTGCAACAACACCAACAAATAGTAGAAAGGAAGAGCCGCAGTAAGCTTCCTATCCAATGGAATGAGGTGAGCTCTGGGAGTGCTGACAGGTCCCCTCAGAGGGAGCAGAATCATCAGGCTCAGTGTGGCAGGTGGTTGAGCACTCAGCATGCACCCATTTCTGCACCTTTTGGCAGGTTTGCAAATATGGTGGTTCAGCAGCAAATGCCCAATGACTTCCAGAACAGTTGTGCCCAGACTAATCAGACTCAGAGTGCTTGCAGTGTCAACCCTGAAGTGAAACTAGAGACATCCACCAACTCCTGTATGGCGATAAGAGGGAGTAGTCAGACCTCTACAAACACCATGAGCAGGGCTCACTTCACACAAATCAATGATGGGCCTTTTCTACAGAGCCTCAAAATTCCAACCTCAACCAGTCCTCAAAAACAGAGCCACTCCCAAGAAAACTACAACAGTAGAACCTCTTGCCAGGTTGGAAGCAACCTTAACCTAAACCGTACCTCTATGGGCAGCATCCCCAACTTCTCCCAGGGACCTGGTATTCATCACAATCACCAGATTCATGCCCCTCACCCACCAGTCAACAGTTGTAGGACTTTTGCAAGGACCCAGCAGTACCTCAATTCAGCTAATTCCAGTGAAATTCAGGCTGGCATGAATCAGCAGCAACATCTGCACAGGAGTGTGAAGCAGTGTTCTCTGACACCTAAAACATCTGGATTGAAACTGGAAATCCAAGATGATGGATATTTAGAGAATAGCTTTAATGGCCACTTAGCCCTTGAGCCAGCAGACCCCAAGACCTCCTCATTCCCTGTCCTGGAGAACCAGTGCTTTCTGGACTCCATGGCTGAGTCTGTGGAACAAGGTGATGCCGGTGGCAGTGAGGACCCAGCCACTCTTCTCTCCCCTGGTGCTGACCAGGTGACCAGCACAGTGGACAGCAATGTAGCTGATGTATTAGTCGAGGGTGCAAGTTTGGACTTTGATGCCATACTGGAGGATGGCTATGACCAGGGAAGCCTGGTCTCAGGTGTGTTGAGTCCATCTGTGTTTCCAGGTCTGTCCAGGACCTCGTCACGATTAACCACCCCACGAACATCGAACATCTTCCACAATGTGACCCCTGGCTTCACCAACATGGCCATTGGAGACATGAGTTCCCTCCTCACCACACTTGCTGAGGAGAGTAAGTTCTTGGCTATCATGCAGTAGTAGATGCTCTTTCTCTCTGCCTTCTCCTCCATTAGGGAAAAACCAAGGAAGAGATAAAACTGGTGTATGTGAAGCAGAAACTATGAAAATTATATACTTAAAAGAGAATTTCCTTCATAGTTGTGCAAGCTCAGAACAGCACCCTTAGATCTTCAAACTGAGACACGCGGTGTTGATTTGGTTTTGAACAACTCACTGTTTCAAAACGAATCCAAAGTCATGGGGCTAGAAATGTGGATTTGGAGGGGGGCGCTGTTTTACACTAATAATTATGAAGGACCGCCTCTTTCAGTGTGTTCTTGAGCTGGCAGTTGCTGGCAGGATATGTTCACGTTATTACAGCCTGAGCCATATTAAAAATTGTTAGCAATCAACCCTTTGAGTGCTTTTCTCAGCTTTAATGAGTGCTTTGTTTGCTAGAAATCCTTTTTGAAAAATTAGATTTGGTAGTAGTTCATCAGAGTGAAAGGAGCAACAATCCCGGGGGTTAAAAATACACAATACCCTCTAAAAAGCCAACAAACTGAACATATCCAACCTACTTCATGAATTGTGAGCAGAGCACATGATGCCACAGTGATATCTGTCTGACTGTCCACCTGTAAATGTTATCTTCACTGCATGAAAAACTTGACTTACTGGGTGTCTTACCGCCATCACATCCAGGTGACATGGTGCCTTCACAGAAGCCAATTGACTTCTGAGCCACTAGTAGGCACTAGCCGCTAAGTGAAAGCAGAAATGATTACTCGTGCACAATTGACCGGATCTTCACCAAATTTCTATCATAGTTTCCCGCAATGGCTACATCATGTTGCAAAGCTCAAAGTTCCTCATATGAGAAACTGTGATTCCTCCTACTACATTGGCTGGAAAGTCATTAAAGATGGTTTTTCAACTTGGCCTTCTTTTCAGGGTAATTCAGGAAGATCAGTGGGAAAAGGAGTTTGACTACCAATACTTAGACCTGGGTCTGGTTCCTGGTCCTGCTACATGTCTATGTCATTGGGCAAAGCCAATTCATCTGCCTTGTCCCAGTCCACCCTGCTATAAATGGTACCAGCATTAGCTGGAGAAGTAACTTGTGATGGACTGGTGCCCATCCAGGGGGAGTCATACACACTTGTTCTCCTTCACGGAGATAAGCACAGGCACTAACGGACCCACAGGGCCGATATAGCACTTACCTGTTCTTCTACTTTTCAGGGTTACAGTGGTCAAAGTTCAAACTGGATGTGGCCGGCACATTTTGTAATTTCCTTTGCTTGTCAGCCTGTTTATTGGTAATACCACCTTCAACTATTATACTTGCGGGTAGAAATGCCCCTGCTCTGTGGTGCTCTTGTTTTCTAATATATTGGCTTATAACAACCCTGCAACGATCTTCAAAGATAGTTCCAGTCAGTTTGTTTAGCGCAGATGTCACGCACAGCAATAGTCCCTTTATGGACCGTAATAATTCATGTATATTGTATATGTATATATATATCATGTTTGGAAAAGCTAATATTTTGGCTTCATGTGGAACAATGCAGTTGTCAAAGTTGAGTCAAGCACTCAGAGTCTTGATTATGAACAATATTTTCATATGACTAAGATTACAGAAAAGTGGACATGTCATTTTACATCCCACACAAAAAGTGGGATGTATCAGTTATGTACAGATAAATAGTTATATTCCATTTGTGGAATTAAGGCAATTTTTTTTTTTTTGGTAAACCCTTCTTTTTGTATGACTGATTTTTTTTTTATAGTATTTGTGCGTCACTGGTTTTGCTGTACACACTGTTGGTAAAAAAAATAAATAAAATGCATGTATTCCATATTAAACATAAACACTGTCTTTAAAAGTACATAGACTAGTAGCCCTTGTGTCATCGATTACGATCGCACAAGTACAACGCCGCTAAGGTCGTTCTCGTGCCAGGTTTGACGGGGGTCAGGAATTTTAAGAGGCCCTGATGATATCTTTATATGTCATAGGTTTTATTAAGTAGCAGATTAACATTTGTTGTGTTTTTTATGTTATTTTTGTGAATCTGTAAAGTTTCAGTGCTTCTACCAAGTTTTACCAAGTGGTGTTTTTGTAATGAATATTGTGGTACGGTCCCAAAAAAATAATAAATTCTAAAAAAAAAAAAAACAAAACAAAACAAAAAAAAACAATTTCCAGAAAAAAGGGACAATACATACAAGTATTCGCAGGCACCGTCGGTAGATGTGTACTTGATATCTAAATATCTTGATTTAGTGTGTTAAGGTACTCAAAATGTATATAACTGTTTTGATATTCTGTTTGTGGTAATATGATTTTTAATTTTTTTTTTTTTTATGTTTGATTGCACGCTTGTTCAGAGCTGTGAAAATGGACATAAGAGTTCCTGTTTGGTGCTTACACAGATTTACATTTTTAACGTCTTACGGACCCACAGTGGTTCGTAACACACAAACTCCCCTCTCATGATAAACAAGTTTTTATTTGTTTTATCTCCAAAGCTCTTACCTTCAGAACACCAAGAAGTATTTCAGTGACTGTGTGGACAGTGTTCATACTTTTTTTTTTTTTTTGACTCTCAGTCTCACGTGACTGTGCACATCAAGTCAAAACAATGAGGTACAAATTGTTTGGTACTTTTGTTGTTTTTTTTTTTTTGTATCCATGTATTGATGCTTTGTTCTCAAAGAAGAAGAAATCGTTTCCTTTGAAAGAAGGAAATTGTGCCTTATTCGTATCCGAGGAGATCACTGCCAATCTTACATTTTGAATGATAAAGAAAATACCATGTAAAGTGTCTCATGAGACCCAGAAAGGATAGAAAAATTTATATAAGAAAAATCTGAATATTAGAAAAAAGATTTGAAAAATGCATTCTAATTTTTTTCGCCACATTTATTGTCGTTTTATATATAATGTGTAAATACAGTACTCTTTGTGTAGATTTAGGAGAGGAAAATGAGGATGATCCTGGGGCCAAAAAAGAACTGAAAGCAGGGATTCCCAGACGGATCTGGCTCCGATCACAGTGTCACGTGCACAGCACCGCTCCTCCGCCAGAAGAGCCGCTTTGCTCTTTTATAACTGATTGCAAATGTTTGTATTGTTTTAATAAAAACAGAAATTATATTTTAAGTCTCTTTTATTTGTCTGGTTTTCAGAAAATATTAATATTCTGTGTGGGTGGTGGGTCGACAGTAGATCTGGTGCAGACCCGTTGCATTGGGATTTGGCACAAATTTGACATCAGATGTCCTTAAATACTATCACCTTGAGACTAATAAACTTAACTAAATAAAGTTTGTTTTCCTTATGTAGTTGACCATAAAGTTGTCTGCCACCTGCTGGATAAATGGACTGCATTTATAAAGCGCTTTTCCATCTGCATCAGACACTCAAAGCGCTTTACAATTATACCTCACATTCACCCCGATGTCAGGGTGCTGCCATACAAGGTGCTCACTATACACCGGGAGCAATAGGGGATTAAAGACCTTGCCCAAGGGCCCTTAGTGATTTTCCAGTCAGGCAGGGATTTGAACCCATGATCTTCTGGACTCAAGCCCAACACCTTAACCACTAGACCATCACCGGTGATTGATGGATGCAAGCTGGTTAATAGAAATTAAGAGCAGGTGTAGCTGACCTTGTTGCTTGTCTCCAGAGGTCAGCCCCACCTCTTTTTAACTCCACCCACTGCAAAAAGGGTCTGGATCAGAGACTGTATGGTCTGGATCCAAGCACCTTTGCTGATGCTGAATCAATGGAGGCACCATCTTCGTCTAAATCTGACCAACAGGCACTGATTGGCTGAGTGTTCCTACGTCATTATCACAACAGCTGTTGTCACACAAGCAAGGCGATGTTGGAGAAAATTTATTTTGGGAATTGATAAAGCAAAACCTCACCACTAAGTATACACTTCTAAAACAAACAAAAAAAAACCACTTTGAATTCTTAGCTTTTTTCACGCAACTGTGACATTGGTTCATGTCCCTCACGAACTGTGGGTGGCAAGCTCCCACCTGTTCTCGGTCATATACAAATGACCAATGTGTATTCAATACAGATCAAAGCCTGTCGCCTGAGTCTCACTGTCCTCCTTTTGTTCATGAAAATAAAGCATTTCCCGCTTCATTGTTTATCAACTTGTATAAATGTATATCTGCAAAACTAAAGACATTCCATTCTTTTCTGGGCGGCACAGGGGCTGAGTGGTTAGCACTGATGCCTCACAGCAAAAAGGTCTTGGGATTGCTTCTCGCCCTTTCTGTGTGGTTTGCATGTTTTCCCCATGTATGCTTATTTAGGGTCTGCTCCTTGGTCCTCGGGTGCCGGGCTGTGGCTGCTCACTGCTCCTGGTGGTTGGATTGTATCTAATTAGGATGGGTTAAAAGCAGAGGACAAGTTTCATTGTATGTATACGAGTACGTACAATGCCCTCTGATGGTTAAAATTGAAAAGGCATGCATGTCACCAGTCTCTAACTCCTGCAAGAGGCCTCAAAGCTTCAGTGTACTGTAGGTCTGGGTAGTTGTAGGGGAAAAATGAACAGTGATGAACTGATGAACAGTGCCACCTGCTGGATTTTTGGTGCATGCTTGAAATTAGGAGCAGGTGTAGTTTAACTTTCATGTATTGAAGGGAATAACCAAATTCTGAAAGCGAGATTTTTCATCCAGACACAGGCGAGACTGTGACTGGATATGAGCTAACCTGAAAATATCACAGGTCAGAGTGCAGTGCTGCCATCAGCTGGACTGTTCAGGTATGTGCAAACATACCACAATATACAAACTCATATTTAAAGGCGGCACTTTATATGCAAAGGCACAGATGCCATTTCTCAAAAGCACAGTGGATTATAAATCAATAAAATGTAAATATGCAGTGTTTCGCAGTTTAATTCACACCCAGTTAACTGAAAATTTTGTGCAGCAAATCTAATAGAACACAAATGTGACATGTTCCCTCTAGTGGTCATGACTGTCAGTGGCAGTCATGGAGCCAGACTATTTCTGATAGATTTGTGATCATGTGACTGTTTTGATACATTGTCATATTTCATGATTGTTTTTAGCTCGCGGCAGCAGATATTCTACATTGCTCAAAGTTTTGTCCTCATTCTGCTTTTTACATCACTGAAAATGAAACAGACCTCGCTGTTAGAAAACTTCACAAAGGTTTTCATGTACAATATGAAACATTTTATTACTAAAAGTTGCCTTTCTTTCAGCAGTGTGTCCACAGCTACTCTATACCGAAATCACTTTTTTTTAAACCACTTATTGAGAAGAACAAAAACATACATGAAAAGACGATTACTGATATATACAACAGCGGGAGGAGAGTGTGACAGCAGTGACCATCGTTAACTAGCTCAGACGGGAGGCACTTGAACCTGAGAGCCTGAAGAGCCACGGGTTAACCCAGAGTGTTGCAACGACACAGACAAACTACCCCACTGAAAGGAATCAGTAAAATTACTGTTCAAGGAGTCCCGTGCCTGCAAAAAGCCTAGACACTTCAGCTTCTCGAGTGTGCATTTTATGGGGGGGGATATACTTCTACTTTATGTTCTGAGAGATTAATTTGATTTTTAAATTAAATAGGATCATCTTCTAAAACGTTTCTGTGGTGCAAGCTGATTGTGCACTTGCTTCCAAAACAGAAAATGTCCCAGTTTAAAGACTGCTTGTGCCCCATTCTGTTTACATCTGGAATTGCATCAGGAAGGGCACCCAATGCTAAACGGACCAAAGCAGCACGTGGATCCATATGGAATCTGCTGTGGCAACCCCAAAGCAAAGAAGGAGAAACCAAAAGAAACCGCTATTAAAAAATAAAAATTCTGTACAAAGATGGACTGCATTTCTATTGCGCTTCCTCATCTTGAAGATGCTCAAAGCACTTTACAAAGACGCCTCACATTTACTTCCCCAGCCGAGACAGGTAACCATTTTTCCAGCTGGGTGGACAGACTTCTGGTTTTGCTGAAATTAAATGTTGCCTCTGTAGAAATGTGTCGACTCTGCAGCCGCGGCACTTTGTTGAGCTGGACACTGCACACTGTGGAACACTGATGCACGTACGGAGCATTTACACGGGCCTGCACCAGGCGTCTGGAGCACACACAAAGCATGCATCGCCCCACAACACGCCAGGTAGTTTAAAAATAAATGACATTTAGGTATTTGCAGCTATGACAAAGCTGACCTGCCCTTTGCTGGAGACTTGATGTCTGAGACGTTCAGTATTTACAGGAATTATATTTTTCTCTTAAACATCTGTCACTTCAATGTTAAATAGAAAAAACAAACAAAAAAAACGTCCATATCAGCACTGGCAGGGTGTGAGGGGAAGTTTACAATGATAATGGCAGAAATCAAAGACAACTAGTTGAATGGTCTATGTACAAATATGACAATTATGAATTCATAAACAAAATACGGATCAAAGATCCACAATATTCCCAGAAGAAGTCTGAGGTTGGCTCTCTGGGGGCATCAGATCTTTTCCTGGATAAAGGGGTGCTGCAGAGCCTGGTTGATGCTGACACGTTTGGCCGGGTCCAGCATCAGGGTTCCATCCAGCAGGTCCTTAAGCTGCATCACCTTCTTCCTCTGGTCCTCAGGCAGGCGCTGGCCCCCGATCATGTCTGCCAGCAGGTCTTTGGTGGGGTTGATGGTGCTCATCACAGTCACCTTCTCCTAACGGGACAATGTAAACATCAGCATTAAAGATCAGGTCAACACCCGAGAACCAGCCCAAAGCTCAGGGAGCACGAGAACAAACATCATACCCTTTCTGTCACTTTGTCCACTTCAATGTACAGGAAGTTCAAGTTCTGATCGAAGTGCTGGTCTTTGAACAAGCCTTTACGGATCATCTAAGGAAAGAAAACCAGAATGTTGCATCACGCCAACAGCAACACTTCTCACGTTTCTAGGCGGGAAACAATGCCTGACGAAGCTGGAACTCCATGATGTAACTCTACCTTGTTTGGCATCTTGCCCTTGAGGTCCATGGCCAACTTGATCATGTGATTGTTGGATGAGCCAGGAAACAAGATCTTGCCGGTGTACAGCTCGTATAAAGTGCAGCCCACAGACCACATGTCAATCCCGTAGTCATACGGCTTTCCGATGACTGAAACAACAACATCCAGTTTGAGTGGTGCTGACAGAAGAGGACTGATTTGTAAAATAAAGAAAGAACAAAAAATACAGAACTCACTGATTTCTGGCGCTCTGTAGAATCTGCTGACCAGGTACGGTGTGATGTCATTATCGGCGACATGAGACGCAGAGCCGAAGTCGCACAGCTTCAAAATGGTTTTTGACTCGTTCACCTAATACAAGGTAAAGACATAATGGAACATGGCATCGCAAACTGGTTAAAAGTTGATATAAATGTGTGATGATTCAAATCAATTCAGATGAAAAAAAAGTTTTGCAACGCTGTTTCACTCACACCAGAGACCAAGATGAAGTTAGCTTTAAGCTGATTATTTGTAAGGCAGAGTCACTCAAATAATCAACCTAACAGACGTCACCTCGGTACACCAGAGACGTTCACGTTATGCCGAGAGCAGCTTTAAAGCTTTGCTTTCACAGAATGACGCGTTGAACTCCAGCATTATGCGGCTGAATGACGCAGACTATAACAGAGCATTACTAATGTGAAATTCCAAGATGTTATCCAAACTTGTAAAATGATAAAACGCTCTACTTTCACCTACCTGGAGCTGCCCGAACCGACAGCTAATCAGAGTGCACATTTTTAATCATGTGATCCTTCTGAACAAATGGTGATGAGAAAATCAAATATAGTGTTTATATTTCTATAACATTTTATAGAAACAATTCGTCATTCATTATTATTTCTGAAGTCTGTGAGATAGCAGTATTTTTATTTGCCATATTTTCCGGGGTATAAATTGTTTTTTTTGTTAGGGAAGTCCTGTGACTTATACGCCAGTGTAACTTATACACCAAAAAATATTGTGTTCATTAATAATAATGACAATCACAATACCTATTTTTATAGTGTTCCCAGGAATCACACCATTAAACAAAATTCCAATAATAAGGAATAAATGCCAATAAGAAGAAAAAGAAGTGCACATTAATGCAGAAAGACTCAAAGAGCTGATAAAACAGAAAAAAGATGCAACTCATATGGTGCTTTGTTTCTCTGTTCAAAAGGCATTTTTTGACAGGTGTGACTCCAGAACATACAGTCGTTATTCTGATACAGAATTTGTTTCAAAAACCCGATTTCTATTTTTGTTATTTAAGATAAAATATTTTCACATGCACCTTTAAGAGGAGGGCATGTGTTACTTTGCACAGTTTATACAAAAATTTTTCAGTCATAATTTGTTTGCAGCTCTGTGAAAGGATTGGGGGGGGGGACTGAGAAAATCAAATTGCAAACTCAGAATCGTGAGTGGAATGACTTGTTACATTCCTATAAAAACAGCACACACGGTTCGATAATGCACGGCGGTTCTGAGCGCAAGCGTTTAAAGGGTACCAGGATGTTGTCCGGCTTGATGTCGGCGTGGAGGATGTTGCATCTCTTCAGCAGCTTGAGGGCCAAGAAGAGCTGCTGACTGTAGGAGCGCACAGCCTTGATGTGCAGCCCCACGTCTTTACCATATTTCTTCAGCACCTCTCGCAAATTCATACTGCAGAGGAGGAGAGAGTCAGATGGGGGAAAAGAAAACATACAAATAAAAACACCTCAGGAGAAGAAGAGTGGCCCGGCTGTGATCTGTACCTGAGCGGCTCAAACACCAAGCAGAGATGCTGCTTGTGGTAGAAATGCCTGAAGAGCCGAAGACAGTGGAACTTGTCGTCAGGGTCGGCATCGTTGAGCTTCTTGAGGAATTCCAACTCTTTCAAACCCGTCTTCTGCCTGTTCAGGAAAACAAACATACACACACACATGAACATGTTATATGAACGGCAGCAGCTGCTTTATAATGAAAATGATTTTAAAGCGTTTCAGCTGCAGGACTCACATCAGCTCGTTGTTTCGGATGATCTTTACTGCCACCTCTTGGCCAGCCCTGGCAGTGTCCCTGGCTCGAATCACATTGCTGAACACACCCTGGCCCGTGTAGCCGTAAACGTCATAGCGTTTGTCCAGCGTCTCCCCGATGTTCACTCCTGTGTAACCACATGTATGCACGCTGTTATATTTAACAACCCCTAGTGGCTGCCAGGACCACACAATTAGCAATGCAGCTTCAGAAATGCTGGAGCGCTCAGAGAACAGTTATTTAGTTCCATTTTCTAATTGTCCCTTCTTCAGGGTTCTGTGTCTGACCACAGGAATCCCTTCTGACTTTATTTCCTCATCTTATAATTTGATTTAAATGTATCAAAAACCAAGGATCTGATTATTGATTTTAAACATAAGCATACAGCCATGAAAATGTGGAAACGGTGACATCGTAGAAATATCTATAGGTGATGTTAAATGAGATGTAAAGACTGTGTGGAGGAGGCAGCAGAGACCACCTTCTCCATGAACTAAATTATGTTCCCTTCAGTCCATTTTTAATCCATCTTCTATTGGGAGTCTCAAGAGTTTTTCCCTTTAATATGCTGGTTTCACAATCCCAGTGAAAGACAGAAACAGCCTCAACATCATCATTAAAATCTGCTCTAAGAATATCAAGCCAAACAAAGAACTAAATTCTTTCTGCAACCAACAAATCCTCTGAAAAGCAAACAGAAGTCTGGCTTCTTCTGGACATGATGCTGGTGCACTTTCTCTGCTGCCATCAGTGTCATATTTTATGTTATATATACAAAATTTTTTTTTTTCATAAATAAAGATTGTCATTGTTGGTATATGTTCAAATATAACTTTTTCCACTGTGTTTCAGCAAGCTTACTTACGAACATTAGTTATAGACTCTTTTCCACATTAGCTGCATGACATATGTTTACTTATTTTAAATTATAATGAGCTGTTCCAACAAATTGGTCCTAGTGGGATTAATAAAGTTGTACTGAATTGAACCACATGAACCACAAGCCCAGACACGTCCCACTGTGCCAATGTCATTATTTAAATATATCAAAGATAAACGGCAAATTATGATGGTAAAAGATGCCAGCAAGTTCCAAAATAAGAGGTTCACTAGTCCTCACATGTACGAACTGAAAATTACAGATCTGAATTTAAAATAATAAAATAAATTAAAAAGTCTCTTTGTATTAAGTTGTGATTACAAGAGATATTTGATAACCGTTCAATACCAACATTATCTGAAGCTCTGCACTGACTGAACCTTGACTTTGAAGCCTTGAGAAGAGACTTTTTCAGTGTTCACATAATCAATCAATCAATCAACTTTTTTCTTATATAGCGCCAAATCACAACAAACAGTTGCCCCAAGGCGCTCTATATTGTAAGGCAAGGCCATACAATAATTATGAAAAACCCCAACGGTCAAAACGACCCCCTATGAGCAAGCACTTGGCTACAGTGGGAAGGAAAAACTCCCTTTTAACAGGAAGAGAAACCTCCAGCAGAACCAGGCTCAGGGAGGGGCAGTCTTCTGCTGAGACTGGTTGGGGCTGAGGGAAAGAACCAGGAAAAAGACATGCTGTGAAGGGGGGCAGAGATCGATCACTAAGATTAAATGCAGAGGGATGCATACGGAGCAAAAGAGAAAGAAACAGTGCATCATGGGAACCCCCCCCACAGTCTACGTCTAAAGCAGCATAACCAAGGGATGGTCCAGGGTCACCTAATCCAGCCCTAACTATAAGCCTTATTGTTCAACTATAAGCCTGGCTTCATGGATAGATAAAGCTGGGTATCATCTGCGTAACAATGAAAATTTAAGCAATACCGTCTAATAATACTGCCTAAGGGAAGCATGTATAAAGTGAATAAAATTGGTCCTAGCACAGAACCTTGTGGAACTCCATAATTAACTTTAGTCTGTGAAGAAGATTCCCCATTACATGAACAAACTGTAATCTATTAGACAAATATGATTCAAACCACCGCAGCGCAGTGCCTTTAATACCTATGACATGCTCTAATCTCTGTAATAAAATTTTATGGTCAACAGTATCAAAAGCAGCACTGAGGTCCAACAAAACAAGCACAGAGATAAGTCCACTGTCCGAAGCCATAAGAAGATCATTTGTAACCTTCACTAATGCTGTTTCTGTACTATGATGAAATCTAAAACCTGACTGAAACTCTTCAAATAGACCATTCCTCTGCAGGTGCAGAATTTTTGAGAGAAAAGGAAGGTTGGAGATTGGCCTATAATTAGCTAAGATAGCTGGGTCAAGTGATGGCTTTTTAAGTAATGGTTTAATTACTGCCACCTTAAAGGCCTGTGGTACATAACCAACTAACAAAGATAGATTGATCATATTTAAGATTGAAGCATTGAATAATGGTAGGACTTCCTTGAGCAGCCTGGCAGGAATGGGGTCTAATAAACATGTTGATGGTTTGGATGAAGTAACTAATGAAAATAACTCAGACAGAACAATCGGAGAGAAAGAGTCTAACCAAATACCGGCATCACTGAAAGCAGCCAAAGATAACGATACATCTTTGGGATGGTTATGAGTAATTTTTTCTCTAATAGTCAAAATTTTGTTAGCAAAGAAAGTCATGAAGTCATTACTAGTTAAAGTTAATGGAATACTCAGCTCAATAGAGCTCTGACTCTTTGTCAGCCTGGCTACAGTGCTGAAAAGAAACCTGGGGTTGTTCTTATTTTCTTCAATTAGTGATGAGTAGAAAGATGTCCTAGCTTTATGGAGGGCTTTTTTATAGAGCAACAAACTCTTTTTCCAGGCTAAGTGAAGATCTTCTAAATTAGTGAGACGCCATTTCCTCTCCAACTTACGGGTTATCTGCTTTAAGCTACGAGTTTGTGAGTTATACCACGGAGTCAGACACTTCTGATTTAAAGCTCTCTTTTTCAGAGGAGCTACAGCATCCAAGGTTGTCTTCAATGAGGATGTAAAACTATTGACGAGATACTCTAACTCCCTTACAGAGTTTAGGTAGCTACTCTGCTCTGTGTTGGTATATGACATTAGAGAACATAAAGAAGGAATCATATCCTTAAACCTAGTTACAGCGCTTTCTGAAAGACTTCTAGTGTAATGAAACTTATTCCCCACTGCAGGGTAGTCCATCAGGGTAAACGTAAATGTTATTAAAAAATGATCAGACAGAAGGGAGTTTTCAGGGAATACTGTTAAGTCTCCTATTTCCATACCATAAGTCAGAACAAGATCTAAGATACGATTAAAGTGGTGGGTGGACTCATTTACTTTTTGAGCAAAGCCAATAGAGTCTAACAATAGACTAAATGCAGTGTTGAGGCTGTCACTCTCAGCATCTGTGTGGATGTTAAAATCGCCCACTATAACTATCTTATCCGAGCTAAGCACTAAGTCAGACAAAAGGTCTGAAAATTCACAGAGAAACTCACAGTAACGACCAGGTGGACGATAGATAATAACAAATAAAACTGGTTTTTGAGACTTCCAATTTGGATGGACAAGACTAAGAGACAAGCTTTCAAATGAATTAAAGCTCTGTCTGGGTTTTGATTAATTAATAAGCTGAAATGGAAGATTGCTGCTAATCCTCCGCCCCGGCCCGTGCTACGAGCATTCTGACAGTTAGTGTGACTCGGGGGTGTTGACTCATTTAAACTAACATATTCATCCTGCTGTAACCAGGTTTCTGTTAGGCAGAATAAATCCATACGTTGATCAATTATTATATCATTTACCAACAGGGACTTAGAAGAGAGAGACCTAATGTTTAATAGACCACATTTAACTGTTTTAGTCTGTGGTGCAATTGAAGGTGCTATATTATTTTTCTTTTTGAATTTTTATGCTTAAATAGATTTTTGCTGATTATTGGAGGCCTGGGAGCAGGCACCGTCTCCACAGGGACGGGGCAACGAGGGGACGGCAGGGGGAGAGAAGCTGCAGAGAGGTGTATAAGACAACAGCTCTGCCTCCTGGTCCCAACGCTGGACAGTCACAGTTTGGAGGATCCAAGAAAATTGGCCAGATTTCTAGAAATGAGAGCTGCTCCATCCAAAGTGGGATGGATGCCGTCTCTCCTAACAAGACCAGGTTTTCCCCAGAAGCTTTGCCAATTATCAATGAAGCCCACCTCATTTTTTGGACACCACTCAGACAGCCAGCAATTCAAGGAGAACATGTCACTCCCGGTCCGATTGGGGAGGGGCCCAGAGAAAACAACAGAGTCCGACATTGTTTTTGCAAAGTTACACACCGATTTAATGTTAATTTTAGTGACCTCCGATTGGCGGAACCGAGTGTCATTACTGCCGACGTGAATTACAATCTTACCAAATTTACGCTTAGCCTTAGCCAGCAATTTCAAATGTCCTTCGATGTCGCCTGCTCTGGCCCCCGGAAGACAATTGACAATGGTTGCTGGTGTCGCTAACTTCACATTTCTCAAAACAGAGTCGCCAATAACCAGAGTTTGATCCTCGGCGAGTGTATCGTCGAGTGGGGAAAAACGGTTAGAGATGTGAACGGGTTGACGGTGTACACGGGGCTTCTGTTTAGGGCTACGCTTCCTCCTCACAGTCACCCTGTCAGCCTGCTTTCCCGACTGCCCGGGATCTGCCAGGGGGGAAACTAACGGCGGCTAAGCTACCTTGGTCCGCACCGACTACAGGGGCCTGGCTAGCTGTAGAATTTTCCACGGTGCGGAGCCGAGTCTCCAATTCGCCCAGCCTGGCCTCCAAAGCTACGAATAAGCTGCACTTATTACAAGTACCGTTACTGCTAAAGGAGGCCGAGGAATAACTAAACATTTCACACCCAGAGCAGAAAAGTACGGGAGAGACAGGAGAAGCCGCCATGCTAAATCGGCTAAGAGCTAGTAGCTACGCAACCTAGCGGATTCCTAAAAACACACAAAGTGAATAATGTGTAAATAATTTAGAGGTGATTCAGCAGAAGGAGTGCCTTAATTAAGGCACCAAACAGGCCATGAAGCAGCACAGGCAACGCACAACAACGAACGCACGACAACGGTGCCAAAACAAAACAAAAATCGACCAAACACGCTGTGGAGCAGCACAGGTAACGCACGACAACAGTGCTAAAAAAAATTAATAAAATAAATAAATAAAATAAAAACGAAAGCGTTAGCAAGCTAGTTAGCTTGCCAACGCTGATGAAAGTTAGCTGATAAAAGTGCTCCGTCGCGATGTTTCGACCGTTAGAGGTCTTCCTTAGGCGTTGGAGCACAGTAAAAAAGTAGTAAAAAGGTAAAAAAGTCTTGAAAAAGACTGTTAGTTCAAAGTCCAAAGCAGCAGGTAGCAGTCTCTGTGTAAACAGTCCCAACAGAGAGCCAAAATTCTGATGCAATCTCACTCCGAAGACAGGAAGTACCTCCAGCTACCAGATCCTTCTTCAAAGAATAATGACCAACTAGCCTTATGCTAAACTATGCATGTCTGCTAGCATAACACCAATCAATTATTGAGTGGATCCTTGTCATTTGATTGGTCACATGGATTATTCATCCCATTTGTGATGCGTTGCCTTTAGCGTGCAAATTTGGTTCCATACGTTTTGTACCACTGCACACTGTGACCACCACCTACGCACACACTAGTGGGGGCAGCGTTTAGCTAAACATGGAGTTTGTTTTGCTGATGGATGACGATTTGAAGGAGCTAGTTGATGGTGCTAATTCTTCTAACACACATAAAAAACAAATCCACTACGCTGTAAGCCATCTGGAGGCATGAAGAGCTGTTAGGATGAAGAGGATGAAGTTAGGATGAAAACCTAGATAAATTATTGATGCGATTTTCTACTGGACTGAGGAAGTATACAAAGAAAAGTTTCTTTTGTATTATTAACTGTTGCACTGTGTATACCGGTTGTGAAAATGTTCATTTTTCTGTTTTATTACAGTTTTGTACTAGAACTGCTCTAAAATACTCTGTATTCCGTCTTCCGTAACACAGCTAAGAGTACAGATAGCTGCCAAAGCCATGCTTTCGTGTGCATTTTTACTGAAATTTTAAGAAAATCAAAGATATTATTGCAATATATTTTGTTCATGTCCGTGCTTCAAAATGATACTGTGATATGAACTACTGGGCATACAGTCAAGCCCTAAATTACGAGGTCTGTTAGAAAAGTATCGTACCTTTTTATTTTTTTCAAAAACTATATGGATTTGATTCATATGTTTTTATGTCAGCCAAGCTTGAACCTTTGTGCGCATGCGTACGTTTTTCCACGCCTGTCGGTTGCGTCATTCGCCTGTGGGCAGGCTTTGAGTGAGCACTGCTCCACCCCATTCGCCGTTGTTTCATTGCGAGGAAATGGCGGAATGATTTGGGCTTTTTTTTCCCATCAGAATTTTTTCAGAAACTGTTAGAGACAGGCAGCTGGAAACCATTCGAAAAATGTATCTGGCTTTCGGTGAAAATTTTACGGGCTTCACAGAGAATAAGAAGTGTTACTACAGCTTTAAGGACGGCCCACAATGGCGCACGGCGCGCCGCGGTCTGAGCCGCCATCGAGAGGCAGAAACCACCACATCATTTCTAAACGGATGGCTGTGTGGAGCCGGGACCGTCGTGTGCAATTTCTGGTTATCACAAGAGCTGGACATCAGCCATTTTCCGGCAGATTTTACTTTTAACAAGAGATTTTGTCATGGAAAGCCGCGCGGAGGCTTCGCGCGTCACGACTGATTCGCTGATGAAGCGAGACAAAGGAACACCTCCGTTTCGGAGTGTTAAAGGACAAGTTGGGACATGTCCAGCTCTCCACAATTTCTCTTATACTCACTTGAATGGTAAGCACTGAAAGCCGAGATAGGCATGTCCCAACTTGTCCTCTGGCACTCCAAAACAGAGGTGTTCCTTTGTCTTGCTTCATCTGTGAATCGGTCGTGACGCGTGAAGCCTCCGCGCGGCTTTCCATGACAAAATCTCTTGTTAAAAGTGAAATCTGCCGGAAAATGGCTGATGTCCAGCCCTTGTGATAACCAGAGAAATTGCACACGATGGTCCCGGCTCCACACAGCCATTCGTTTAGAAATGATGTGGTGGTTTCTGCCTCTTGATGGCGGCTCGGAGCGCGGCGCACCGTGCGCCATTGTGGGCCGTCCTTAAAGCTGTAGTAACACTCCTTATTCTCTGTGAAGCCCGTAAAATTTTCACCGAAAGCCAGATAAATTTTTTGAATGGTTTCCAGCTGCCTGCCTCTAACAGTTTCTGAAAAAATTCTGATGGAAAAAAAGCCAAATCATTCCGCCATTTCCTCGCAATGAAACAACGACGAGAGGGGTGGACCAGTGCTCACTCAAAGCCTGCCCACAGGCGAATGACGCAACCGACAGGTGTGGAAAAACTCGCATGCGCACGAAGGTTCAAGCTTGGCTGACGTAAAAACATATGAATCAAATCCACATAGTTTTTGAAAAAAATAAAAAGGTACGATACTTTTCTAACAGACCTCGTATTATTAGATTATTAACTTGTTCTAAAAACTGTCCACATGCAGCAAAACTAACATCTAAAGTACATGAAGTTCATATTCAATATTTCTAATTTCAGTTCCCACCATTGACAGCCAATGAAAGGAGACCATACAATGTGTGTAGAGTGTTCTTTCACCACACGTAAATTTTTTTTTTTCAATGTGCAAAAATCTCACAGTGCAGTGTCAATCCTGTTTGGGAAGCAAGACCTTGTGGTGCACCAAGTAAGCTGAGAATGACATTGGACACAGCCTGAGAAAACGTCAACATGGGGAAGAGAGTACATACGGTAGTAACCCTCAGCATCAGTCCAGTTGTCCCTGAGGTTTGGGTTCTCTTTGAAGTCCTTCCCGACGCCGGCTGCTCTCATTCTGGCACTCTGCAAAAAAAATAAATAAATAAATAAAAAATAAAAAAAGTGGGGGGCGGGGAATGAAGTGTGTGAAGTTAAACTAGTCAAAGTATTTTCTACTCTTTCATACTCTACTACAAGTAAACAAATTCAATAAAGACCCGCTAATAACATCCCGATTACATAACCAAACTATAAGTAATATTCATAAACAAACTATAAAATGAGCAATCCTGATGACCGGGGATGTATCTCTGTAGCCAGTTCTTGTGGTACCACCACAGTTGTTACTTATTTTAAAAGGTGTAGTATCTGTTGATTTTTCACAAAAATTCACTTTATTTTAAAATCTCTTCATCATAAGCAACACATGTCCCAGTGCATACTGCAGCATTTAAATAAGGAGTTCAGAAACAGTGCAATTCTAGTTCATTCAGTGTTAATATGCATCGACACCACAGGACACAAGCTAAAAGGAAGGTTTCAAAGCATTTGTTTCTAATCAGATGGTAGCATATTGATGCGTCATTCAGCACAACTCACAATATCGTCCTTTTGATAGAGACTCTGGAATAATGTCGGAACAGGCTTCAAACAGACCGTATATATACTGGACAAAGTCTGTGTGATGTCACCCACAGATCTCCGATAGACACTCGGAACAGACAAATGGTCTGGGGTGCTTATTAAATCATATTATTGGAGACTACGCTATGGTTCTAACAATTTACTTTGGTGTGGACATTAAAAGTTATGAGCCACTAAATTCCTCAATAATTAAGTGGACCCAACGGCTCAGGCTAACAACAGCTGTTAAAGTGCTAACACTGTTAGCATGCAACAATAAATAAAAAGAGTTTCACTCAGCATAAATACTGTAGCAGAGATGTCTTAGAAGATCTGTTAGGATGTTTCACTACAAAATAGGTTGCATGCATTATTACAGCTATTTGTAAAAAAATACTCCAAACAGACATAGCAGCAACACATCGAGTGGACTCTGGAGTTATGGTCGGATGGTATGAGAGAAGTCAATGGGCTCAGTCGCTGTCACTCAAAGAAACCACACCCACAATTATACAGAATTTTATGGTTTAAAACATCTTAAATTAAGAAATTAGAAAAACAAAATCCAGTTTATCATTCTTTTCATACCAGGCTGTAAACATGTTTCTGCTCTGAAGTTTAACAATAGACATTTTAACAGAGTACTACAGGAATGTGCTCTGTTTTGGAGCCAGCCTTAAGCAGCCAGTCAAGTTGCAGCTTTGAACGTCCCAATGAGCACAGTGGCCCCCATCATTCATAACGTTCAACGTTCAGATCCATCAGGACTCTTCCTAGAGCTGGGCGCCCATCTAAACAGAGCCGTTGGGGGAGAAGGGCCTTAGTCAGGGAGGTGACCAAGTCACTCTGGCAGAGGTCCAGCATTCCTCTGTGGAGGGAGGAGAACCTTCCAGAAGGACAACTAGCTCAGCAGCAATCCACCAATCAGGCCTGTATGGTAGGGCAGCCAGACAGAAGCCACTCCTTAGTAAAAAGCACGACAGCCCACCTGTAGTTTGCCAAAAGGCACCCGAAGGACTCTCAGACCATGAGGAAAAAAAAAAATTCTCTGGTCTGATGAGACAAAGATTGAATTCTTTGGTGTAAATGCCAGGCGTCATGTTTGGAGGAAACCAGGCACCATGGTGGCAGCATCATGCTGTGGAGATGTTTTTCAGCAGCAGAAACTGGGAGACTAGTCAGGATTGAGGGAAACAGCAAAGTACAGAGACATCCTGGATGAAAACCTGCTCCAGAGCGCTTTTGACCTCAGACTGGGGTGACGGTTCATCTTTCAGCAGGACAATGATCATAAGCACACAGCCAAGATATCAAAGGAGTGGATTCAGGACAACTCTGTGAATGTCCTTGAGTGGCGCAGCCAGAGCCCAGACCTGAATTTGACTGAACATCTCTGGAGAGATCTGAAAATTGCTGTCCACAGATGCTCCCAATCCAACCTGATGGAGCTTGAGAGGTGCTGCAAAGAGGAATGGGGAAAATTGTCTGAAGATAGGTGCACCAAGTTTGTGGCATCATATTCAAGAAGACTTGAGGCTGTAATTGTGGCCAAAGGTGCATCAACAACTTTTTACGTTGTCATTATGGGGTGTTGTGAGTAAAAGTTTGAGGGAAAAAATTAATTTTGGAATAAGGCTGTGACATAAGATGTAGAAAAAGTGAAGTGCTGTGAATACTTTCCAGATCCAGTTTACATGGAATTTCAACCACAAAAAAAAAAAAAAAAAAAAAAAAAAATTTCCAGCATACACTAAGTATCCAGCAGTGGTCAGTATGTCTCCAATATATTACATAGGCAAAGCAAAGTTGCTCTTTCAATCAATCTGGTACATCAAAGTTTGTTCTCAATGTTTTTTTAATTTGGCATATATATATATATATATATATATATATATATGTGTGTGTGTTTGTGTGTGACAACTGCCTGATACTTGGGAATTCCACTTGGGAATTCCACTGCTGTGAAATCCGCAGAGGACATGAAGCAGGAAGCTCACTGGGAACCCAGAATTTCTGACTTAGAACTAGAATGTAAGAAAAAAAAAAATAAAGATAATACATTTGATAAACATTCATCTAACCACTGACCCTCTGGGAAATTAAGAAAAGTGTTGCAACTTAGTTACATTTTTACAGTCTGTAATGACGGTTATTCCTGATGACTGACACAACAGACCTGTGCTTAGCATCCTCTTATCTGTGCCCAACAGATACCCAGGAAAACATGTTTCTAATTTTGGGAAGTGCTAGCTGAGTACAGGACTCCTCTGTCGATGAGCATACCAAATTACTTGATTTTAAAGTGATATTAAACTCGATTTGTATTAATCATGATTTTTTTTTGTTTCTGCCTGGGCACTTTATTGGTGAGCCTCCAGGATGTAGCCTGACATCCGGGTGCGGGTGACCCTTTGGGCTCTCCCGCAGTATTCAAGGATCCTCTGAAGAGACGCAGTACCAAAGACATTTAGTCAACTCCTTAGTCCTCCTTGGTTAGCGTCCAAGACATACAACAGTAGAGTGAGTGAGGACACACCAGGACAGAAAAGACTTGGGTCTTCATACCACTGCAAAGATACTGACATCACCAAACACCTCTATCTAGTGACACTGTGACTCCACAAACTCTGCAATCTCGCAATCTAAAACATCAAGATAAGTGAATGTTTCTGCAACACTTTCACCACATACAGACCCATTTCTGATGGCCACATCCAGGAAATCACTGAAAAACTGGATATTAACATCAATCAAGGACAATCGCAAACCCAAATCCTTTGCCTCCTCACTCAGCTTCTGAAGTGCTGCAACTAGTGCATCGATTCCATATAGATCCCAGTGCCGTCCATGCGGTAAAGGTGAGTAAGCTTTTCCTCGAGAACAAAGGCACTCAGACACCCAGTCTGTGCATACAGGACTACCAAACAGGGTAAGAACCGAACACATGACTGAGAAAGGCTGGGAATGAGGTAGATTCTGCTCCTATTCTACACAGCACTCACAGTACTTATACTATATAGACCAGCTATGATGGCTAGCAACATGTTTTTTTTACTTTTACAGCGCATTGTGTTCTGTGTCCTCATCAAGCCGGCTGGTCGTGGCACCGGTCGGCATCACCGCGAAGAGAGAGCACATGCATTGTGTTCTGCGTGTGTATTTACAAGAATCTTCTCGCCCAGAAGAAAAAAAAGAGTGCCAACAACTACCCATAACTGTGTTCTTCACTCGGAAAAAGACACCTGTGTCACTCAGTGGAAAAAGATGTGACAGCGGAGCGGCGCCAGGACGAAGAGGCGCGATCAGAGGAACTGTGAAATACTGGTCAGTCACTATTAATAATTTCTTATGTGTCCAACCTCGTAGGTTGATAGTTAAAATTAAATTTGTTAGTTCTAAAAGCCATCATAATTATTTATAGGAAAAAGTTCTATTATATAACAGGTTTTGATCTTTGGTTTCATTCTATAATACTGGACTTATTTTTTAAGGTTTGAACTTTTGAGAGTGTTTACACAGGAGAGAAAAGTGAGAAAATGTTAATGCCTGTTTGAGAAAAGTGTATAAAGTGTGTAGTGAGGGGTTTTACAGCCTTAAAACATCTATAATAATTGTAAAATTGCGGGTTATTTTTAGAACGTAACTCCCGCGATAAACGAGGGACCACTGTACTCAATTTCTTTCTACAGGCTATGAAAATAATGTTAAAAAAAACCCTTCCAAATATATAGAATATGCAGTTACGTGATAACTTGAAGGGCAAAAGCTGCAACATGCAGTTTATGCTGCGTTTACACATAGGCAGGACACGTTACGAATGTCATCTGCGTCATTCTTGGCACATTCCTGACATTCTTAACGTGACTTATGCATATGAATAGGTTTCTTAATAGCGCGTGATATTCATGGAGCATGTTTTTGGCTGTCAAAAAAAATCTTCCACAAATGTCACACACCGCCCTCATTTTGCCTCATGTTGTGGAGGTTGCGACTGAGCATGTTGATCAGTTTTGATTAGTGATGATCCTTAATAGAGTGTGACAGTGTTCTTCTCTGACATGCTCAGAATTAAACCCTGCTGCACCGCATTCAGTGTCGTTGCTGCAGTATACTGAAGAAGGACAGTGACGCCAGGTCGGCTAAAAGTCTCGTTCCAATGCTCCTCAGCGTGCTCCTGCAGGTGTTCCACCTGCTGCATGTGCGTGATGTTTGGGAAAACGAGCGAGACGAGAGCTGTGTGGAGTCACACATCTGGCTCTCTCCATCTCCTCCTCTCTGCGCTACTCCAGGGCACAGAGCCCAACTAAGGCTGGGCTTACAGTGTGCGAGTTTTGGCCGTTTTTCAGCCGATTTTTCTCTCGTGCAAGAATTTTTTGGATCGTGCCGAGTTTCAGCTTAATTGTGCGTCCTGCATCGTGCAGTCTACATGGAGTAACGAGCTGCATTTAACATCTCACAACCACCTCCTGATCGGGAATCGTATGGTTGGATGAAAATCAAACTTGCTTGACATTTTGGTCGGCCGTCGTGACTCGTGAGGGTTCCGCGCTGTTGAAGCAGCGCTACAAGCGTCTATGCGCTGATTACTGCGCGCAATGTCCATGAGCACACACCGGAGAGAGCAAACAGTGATCTCATGTAAAGTCTTGTGTTTTTTTTAAATTGCGTTCCACACACACACACACACACACACACACACACACACACACACACACACACACACACACACACACACACACACACACACACACACCAGACAACAGGATTTACGACAGATGAGGGAGTAAGTTGCTACACCTTGCACAGCTATAAGACTCCGTATGAAATATAGTTTATTTATACAACAATGTAAGTAGCAACACCTTTTATGAATGTTTGTTTTCTTTTTTTACCATCCTCCCTTGAATCATGTTGCTGTCTGCTGTGTGTGCGTGCGCGCGCATATGCGTTCAGTCTCCCCCCACCTGACTTCACTCACTGTGTGCGCTGATAGGCATGAGAATTTAAATACATTTAAAAAAAAAAAATCTCCCTAGGATTGCTGACGAAGCTCGTGACATCTACAAAAAGCACAACCTGCTTATTTGATCCCATACCAACAAAACTGTTTAAGGACCTGTGGCCCATTCTTGGGCCGATTGTGCTGGAAATTATAAATCTCTCATTAACTTCTGGATCTGTTCCTAAATGTTTCAAGTCTGCAGTGATTAAACCATTGCTGACGAAATCCAATCTCGACCCTAGTGTATTGAAAAATTATAGATCCGTTTTAGGCCCGCTGCTTTTTTCCCTTTATGTAGCATCCCTTGGGAATATACTACGACGCTTTGGGATTGCCTTTCATTGCTATGCTGATGATTGTACATGCCGATAACTGCTGGTAATCTCATTCACATAAAATCTTTGGAAGATTGCCTTGCATCAGTAAAAAGTTGGATGTGTAGTAACTTCCTACTTTTAAATTCTGATAAGACTGAAGTGATGGTTCTTGGTCCAGCGAGGTATCGGCATCAATTTGATCAGCTAGCGCTTAGCTTAGGTTCGTGTGTTATACATCATACGGATAAAGTGAGGAATCTTGGGGTAATTTTTGATCCTATGTTGTCTTTTGACCTCCATTTTAGAGACAAAAAGAGGACTGCTTTCTTCCATTTGCGAAATATAGCGAAGATTTATCCCACCCTGTCTATGGCTGATGCTGAGACTTTGATTCATGCATTTGTCTCTTCTAGATTGGACTATTGTAATACTCTATTCTCTGGTTTACCACAGTCCAGGATTAGGGGTCTTCAACTGGCTCAAAATGCTGCTGTCAGACTTTTGACACAAAGCAGAAAATTCGACCACATTACGCCCGTTTTGGCATCCCTACACTGGCTTCCAGTCGCTGCAAGATCGGATTTTAAGGTAGTGTTATTAGTTTATAACATTGTTCATGGACTTGCACCTCCCTATCTGGCTGACCTGGTAAGACCCTATGTACCAGCTCGGGCCCTGCGTTCTCAGGGTGCAGGACTTTTATGTGTTTCCAGGGTGAATAAAAAGTCTGCCAGTCACAGAGCTTTCTCCTATTGTGCCCCAGCTCTGTGGAACGATCTCCCGGCACACATACGACAGTCAGATACTGTGGAGACTTTTAAAATCACGTCTAAAGACTCATTTGTTTTCCTTGTTTTATCATTAGTGTTATGATCTGTTTTTATTCTTGTATTCTTTTATGGTTGTCTTTTTATTGTTTTAAAATTTTTAATTCAGTTTTTTCTGTTTTTATTATGTTGTGTGAAGCGCCTTGAGACGATTTCATATTGAATTGGCGCTATATAAATTAATAAATTTGATTTTGATTTGATTTAAAAAAGAAGAAAAAGCTTCAGTTATGTTTTGCTTCTGGAAACACAAGCCCGACGTGTGGTTTTTGAACGTACAAATCGCATCAGAGCATCGGGCCATACAGTGTGAGAACATAAATCTTGCGCTCTGAACTTTTAAACCCTGCGGTTTTGTCGCACAGTTTGAGCTGGAGTCAAGTACAATGATTGAAAATATTGCACAGTGTCTGCCCAGCCAAAGCATGCAGTCACAAAGTTCTTCTGCTGTGGATTTTGAGGAGCAAACTGGAGCGATCTGAATTGTTCAGCAACTGATGGATGAATCTGGGTGTGTGTGGAGACAATTCGCCTCACTCACAACGTGACAGAACGTAACGATGCGCTGTTACGCACAATAGCGCAGAGCAGCAGACAAGAGCGCAGAACATTAAATCTTGACCGTGTGTAATGGTTCCTGATAATTCGCCAGCAACACATGCTATTAATCGTAACGCGTGGTAACAGGCTGCAGCAGTTCCTGAGGACGCCTGATGCCTCTGCCTCAAATCATCACATTCGTGATCAGCAGCAAAGCATATATACTTTGTGGCATTCGTGACTTGTCATTTTCTGTAAACGCAGCATTAGCGTTGGGTGTAACAATCCACACCAACATTTCATCATGACATGCTGCATCTGTAATAAATGGAGTGCCACTTTTCAAAAACTCTATATACTGTGATACATCTTTGATGTGGAGATACACAACTTTAAAATGTGTGGAAAAAATAAAATTACATCACATTGGGACTTACATCAAAGTATGCCGCAAACATGTCATCAGACTCTGTAAACATATCAGGAGCTGAGGGCTTTTTGGGGTTGTGTCCTGGAAGGAGAAGAAGAAGAAGAAAAAAGACTACAAGATAAGTTTCTCATTGTGCACTTTGATGTAAAACAGAATATGTGGAACGTGTTTGATTCACATACTCTGCAGAGATCAAAACATGCTGCAGGTGGCAGATACCCAGGCTTTGGACTACAAGACAGCAACTGAATGAACACATGACAAAGACAAACAAAATTAAAACCTCTGCATCACACAATTCTGCATTTACCACACAAATCAAATCACTGCTGCTAATTTAGCTCTTGACAGACTGCTGTCCACAGCTCCACCAGACTGGCTGGATTTGCAATAAAGTGCCAATATTGAGGCATGTTTACGGACAAGCAGAACAAAAATTCTGATCAGCTTTTAGGTTTTTGCAGCAAATAGGTCTTCCTCCATTTCTGATGGACTGATTATGATTAAATAATTATTATTACTTTAACAGAACTGAGAGATAACTGATCATAATAAAGGACAGAATGTCCCCTAATTTAGGACCACGGCCCCGCCAACAAAATGCAAACAATTTACGTATCTTTCTTGGGACACCAGCCTTAACTGGTGACTTAAAGCTGGTCAAACAATTACTAAATTATAAGCAGCTGCACATTACTGTTCACCATTCCAACCCAATCTTCTGGATCATTGTTCTTTAGTGTAAAACCATTTGAGTTCAGAAGTGCCATTGTAAACTTTCTGAGTAGCACATGATTACTGTCATGGGTTGTGTATATTCTTGTAGTTACCTTGGTCTCTAGGTTACTGTGCTTATATGCATTTTGCATGATAGCTAAAAAAAAAAACAACTAATCTGGACCAAGGATTTCACAGTTTATAGACATAATAATATGGACTGATCTAAAATACCCACAAGGCAGTTACAATAGCACACCATCACAACAACTGGAGAATGATTGCATCCAACCCTTGACTGGAGGATGGAAAGAACAAATGATTGAAATACTGATGTTTTGGGCATATAGCTAGGAAGACTTGAGCTGATTTTGGATAGGATCAATCAATGACAAAGTTCAAATTTCCAGGCCCATGCTACCACATAAGAAATTGGCTGTTGCCCTGTGACAGACTGGCGTCCTGTCCTGGGTGTACCCCGCCTCGCGCTCGATGGCTGCTGGGACCCTTAATTGGACTAAGCGGTAGAAGATGAATGAATGAATGAAAGTACAGATAGTTTAGTGTTAGTGAACTTGACAATTTAAAAAAGCACGTGGCGTTTTCTTTGCATGCATGATACTTTGATATAAAGAGTGAAAGTGCCATTTAAATATGTTTGTTCCTCAGTATAAGTCAGCAGAAATGGAGCAAAATAATTTGACTGATTAATATGGAAAAAATATCCACCATGCACTCTTGTGGTAGCATCATGTACTTGAAAGTGATCGCAGCAGTGATTGACCTGTGCATGAGCCAACTTCAGAGTTTGCGCCGACATCAAACAACTGTTTGCACGACAAAATTAAGACTTTAGAGAAATGTGTTTATTAATGTGGACACTTGGTTAATTTAAAAAAAAAAACATTTGTTCAGCCAGCCACCACAGCAAACCTCGCTGACTGTGAGATTGAGCACAAACATGACAATGTTGTTCATTCAGTTGGCCTTGTATGCCAACAGGCGCACCCGCTCTGAAGCAACACGTTACCTTCTTTCTCCTGGGCGATGAGGTTGTGCTTGGCTTTGATGTTGGCCTCAAAGGTGTTGACGTTTTCGCGTTCATACTCCTTGACATCTGCAGCTACTCGCTCCAAAATGTCGTCAGGTGAGGGCGAGCGGCTGCGCGTGCTACTCTGGGGGCTGCTGGGCTCTGACACCACATTGGTGTCCTCGTTTACAACCATGTATTTCTGTACAAAGGCAGAAAACTTGTGATGACCTGAAGAAGATGTCACTCACCAATAAACAAGACATGTTTAGCAACTCTCACATCTGGCTGACTTTGGCGCCATGTCGCATGGTAACAAGTTGACTTACAACTTGGTACACCTCGGCTGATTTCCCGAAGCAGCTCCCACATCGCTGCCTTTGGTGCAGATCTGTCCCAGGCAGACACACCACTCAGCAAAAGTGTCTTTTTTTTTGTTTTGCATAATTCTGTCCAACTCCCTGAACTCAACTCCAGTAGTTCATCATAACACCAGCTGAAATTTGGCATACAAGTCATACTCAACTCAGTATTCTTTCAGTGCTCAGTATGAAAACTCTGATGACCATGGCCACCAAGACACCAAGCACCAGTTATGCAAACCTGTACAAAACCTTTCCCGAGTAACTTGGCACCAGATGTGAGAGCTGCTTTACTTCTTCCTGAAATGGTTATTTACACACTGCTACACCTAAACAATCATTCTAACTTTGCTGGTATTAAACTGTTTGATTTATGGATCAAAAAAAAAAAAATTAAAAAAAAAAAAAGATTACATGCAACAGTGCAAATACTCATTACAGGTAGATTTGGTATGTTGTACTCAACAAGAGACCTGCACAATTGCCATGCGCTGCTGGCGACGCTGTTCAATGAGAGCTTCTTCATCGATTTCTTCTCCATCAAAGTCGTCTAACCTGTAAACACACCAGGGAACTGATTAAGTGTGAAGCTAATGTTAAGAGAATACAGTGAAATCACAGAAGCGGGAGAGCTGTTTGAAGCTGACAAGCAATTTCTATCCATTAAAAAAAAAATCCTTTCACACAAGTAACACAATTTGACATAAAAACCACATAATCATCACATTTCATCCTCTATTTGTGGGCTGGATACAAGTGATGTTTGCTCTATTTCAGAGCAGCATGTATAAAATAACACACCTCTATCTCTTAACTTACACTTCTTCTTCTGAAGACTCCTGATCAAACTTCATGCCCTCTGAAAAGCTGCCCTTAAACTTGTCCTCATCTCTGCTCCGTCTCCTCCTCCTATCTCGATCACGAGACAGTGACCGTCTGTACTGTCTGGGTCTCCCATACCTGTCTCTCTCTCCAGACCTACAAAGTACACGTAACCAAAACATGGAAATTGGCTGAAAAATAAATGTGCCCTTTTAACTACTCATGGAAAGCCAAGATTTGCTTTTATACCACAAAGGTTCCTCTGCTATGACAGGAGTCTAACGGAGGCTAAGCAGTGAGCCGCCATCACCTGCGTCTCAGTGGAGACCTGCTCCGTCTGCGTGGGGAAGAGCGGGACCGTCGTCGTGCAGATGGGGACCTGCGCCTAAGAGGAGAGCGACTCACCCTGCGGCGAGATGACGACCTGGGACTGTTTTCTCGTGACCGCTCTCTGCCTAACCCTGGGTCTGCCCGTGGGCGTTTCCTTTTTGAGTAAGCGACAGGAGGACAGACAGAGCAGATTTATATCACTATCAACTGAATAAAACAGGTACAGAGTAGAATGAAGCCCCACCAGCAAAAGGCACAGGTTTTTGCACACGCACACAGAAAGCTGAGCTGCCATTCCACTGTGGGTCCATAGTTTTCCAACATTCTGCCACATTCAAGTTGTTGTTGTGATCATTCAAAATAGCCGTGATTACCAACCTGAGCGGTGAGTCCTGCCTGTCAATATCTCGCCTCCTCATGTCAGCTGAGCGGCTGCGGCCCCTCCTGGGGGAGGACCTTGTTCTGGAAGGAGAAAGACTCTGTTTTGACATCCTGTCTGAGGCACTAGCCGCGGGGAGGTGGATGTCTCTGTGGCGAGGGGAAGCACTGTGTTTCCTCGGGGAGATGTGAGGCCCTCGCCTATGAGGGGACCGGTTCTCTTTCCCTGAGGAAGCATCCTTGGATGGAGACTTAGCCGGCCTTTTGTCGCGGTCAGCATCTGAGCGACTTGGCCGCTCCCGTGCAGGTGACCTAGATCTCTGGGTCGCTCTTTCTTGGTTTGGTTTGTCGTCACGCTTTGGAGAGGAACGTTTCTCAGTGCGGCTAGCCTTTTGCTCTCCTCTCCCAGTGGAGGGGGAGCTGGACTTCCTGGTTCTCTCCTTGGACCTATCAGTGCTGCTTAAATGCTTCCTTTCTTTTGACCTACTCCTTTCACGCCCCCTGTCCTTATCACCTGCATCCTTGGTGATTTTGGTCACTTTATCCTGCTTAGACTCTTTGGCAGGCTTGTCCAGAGACTTGCTCCTGCTACAACGCCTGGAGCTGGATTTATTGACCTCTGTTGAGTCCCGCCTGGATTTGCCACTTTTCACACGCTTGGGGGATACGGGTTTAACTGCATCAGTTTGTTGACATTGCTCTCCATTTCTGACCCGAGAATCAGCATCCTCTTCTGATCCAGAATTATAACCCTGAAGGATCAAGCCCATCCCTGACTGAACCTTGCCCTCCATCAATTGACTATCCAGTTCAGCTTTAATCATAGCCCTCTGTTTCTCCAAATCCTCCAACAAGGCCCTGTCGTCCAAACTGGGATTTCCAGAGGATGGAGAGGAATCAATCTTCTCAATCTTTCGGTGGCTCGAGGAGCCAAAGATGAGGGCAGCAGCGGGCGAGGAGGCCTCTTTGCGTTTGTGTTTCCGATGTTTGTGACGATGTTTGCGTTTACGCTCCTTGTCCTCATCGGAAGCATGCTTGTGTTTTTTGTGCTTACTACGATGTTTGTGTTTCTTCCTCTTGTGTTTGCCACCACCACCACTGCTGCGACATTTGGTTTCCATCTTTTCCCCGTTAGCTTCTGCCTCCTCCTAGGATGACACAATATTGGAGAACGACAGTCAATTTCTGTACCACATGACTAGAAAAATAACGTCACAAAGATCAAAGATCCAGTTGTTCAAAATCTTCTACCCACAGAAAAACTAAACAATCAAGAAAAATAACAGGTAACACACTTCCAAGTGAAATCGAAGCTGCTATTGAACACAATGTTTTTTCTAAGCATTACCATTACATTACTGACTTGCATGCCAGACAGAAGGCAATATTACACAGATACAAACAAGAGGCAATTTTAACATGACATTTTACACTGTTCAAGTTAACCAGGTTAATCAAATTTCAAGGTTACAGACAGTTGTGTTTGTACACTGGTGACCAGAGGTCTAAGGCACAAACCACATATCAGCTACTCAAAGCAAAGAAGAACTAGAAGCAATCTGTTGCATGTCTTGCCCAGAGAATTTCAGGCAAATGTGTTCAAATCAAAAATAAATGATGAAATTCAAAGCTGGCTAGTGAAGGCTGAAATAATGTTTATAATACCCGTATCTTACAAGTGTTCACACCTACCTCTTCTTCTTCTTCTTCAGATATGTCCCCACTGTCTTCATTGCCACTTCTCACATGGCTTTCCAGATCTTGCTTCCTGTTATTAAAGAACACAAAGTGGTTTAGAATATATAGTATATTTCTGGAGGAAACAAAACTATGTAACATGTGTGTTACACAGTGGTGGGCACAGATAACCAAAAAATTAACTTTGATAACAGATAATCAGATAACTGAAAAGTTATCTTTGATAAAGATAAACCGATAATCCACCAAAAATGTATCGGAAGTTACACACACATATATATATATATATATACACACCAATAAATTCCAGTATTGTCTCTGGTACATTTGCAACTACTAACAAGCTGAATTTGAGTTTTAACACCACGATCGTTTTTGGAAGCATCAAAAGCGACAACAGAACCAAACAATGAGCCCGCACTTCTATGTTTGAACATCCTGCCCCCTGCTGGAAGCTCCAGTTTACTACATAGCTTCTAGCACAGAAGCAAGCTGAGAGCAGCCACAAAGCCAGCTCTCTGCCCAATCACAACGCTCCGGTCAGGCGGAGGTCTTGAAAAATAAAGTCATGCTGACTTATGGTTTGGTGTGAATACTGATACAAGAACTCCATTAATGTCAATTCTGTCATTTGTACAAAGTTAAAATATAACATATATATTTTAATGTTGAATAATGCACTAATTCTGAGGTTTTGTAACAAACACAGACAGATCGCAAAGCATTCTGGGTAAAAGTGCCTCTGCTAAACACTGATTGGTTCAGTCATTCATTATGTAAACCAACACGTTAATGTGACATGTGTCGTCTGTTGGTGTTTACAGATAAATGTGCTTTTGTAAAATATTCCATTTTTTATTTGTAAAAACAGGCATTTTGACGGAGCCCTGGAAGTGTCATGCAAAATGTTTTGCATGTGGAGAGAATGTGCACTCATTTTATTAGTGCCGTGCGCACGTTTATGATGTTGTAAAACGTGCACTCAATATTGTCTTCACACATAAATGTTGGCTCTACACTGTGCGAGTTTTGGCCCTTTTTCAGATGATTTTTCATTCGTGTGAGAATTTTTTTGGACCGAGTTTCAGGTTAATCGCGCGTCCTACATCGTGTAGTGTACATGGATTAACAAGCTGCGTTTGACATCTCACGACCACCTCCTGATCACCGATTGTATGGTCAGATGAAAATCAAACCTGTTTGATACTATTCTGGTCGGCCGTCGTGAGGGTATCCTGCTGCTGAAGAGCAATAAGCATCCAACCACTCGCACTGTGCATGTGCAAACACAGCAGAGCTGTCTTATAATGTTTTTTTGTTGTTTTGTTTTTAAACTTTGATGTCTCCCATCGAGAGTTTTTGTAAATTAAATTTGGAAAAAAAAAAAGCTTACGTTTTGCTTCTGAAACACGAGTTCGACGTGTGGTTTTTGAACGTACAATGTGTGTGAGAACAGAAATCGGGCGCTCTGAACTTTTACACCATGCGGTTTTGTTGTACAGTTTGAACTGAAACTGAGTACAGTGATTAAAAATATTATACAGTGTCTGCTCAGCTTCAGGACGAATACTGCCATGAACTGCCATGAACACCACTGGCCAGTAGATGGCAGCAGAGGCCTTGAAAACTTGCCAAAACAAAATTCCAGATAATCCGTGTCTGCTACATTTAAGATGCATGGAATTTAACAAACGCAAATACAATAACAACATCTATAAACCCAGAGAATATATTCACGAGCGTTTTAGGCACTAGAGTTTAATGCTGTTGTCCGTGGAGCCTGAACAGAGTGTCTGAAATGCATTTGTCCTGTCGTGAACGTACTGAGATTACCCTATCCTACCCATAATAATCCTACTCACTAAAACCTTAAAAATTAGCACATTACTTTAAAACTAAAACATATATCTGATATTTTCACTTTATAAAACTTCAGACATGACAGTAATTTTAAATAACTTGTCCAAAATTAGTTTGGTTAAATTTGAACCATAAGTTAAAAATGTATGCCTCTGGATGACTTGGGTGATATTGCCAGTGTATCAGTATGGTGTTAAAGGAAATGATTTTTTTTTTTTTTGTGACCAGTTCTCCTTTGCCTGCAGAGGATAGAGTGGTTTCTCCTGGAAGCAGCTCTCTTCTGTTTGCAGAGTGTATAACTGTACATCTGTTACAAAACTTTTAACAGGTAGGTGCTCAACTGATTTTAAATTTTAAAAATGTTTGCCGCTGTTCAGCTTTGTTTACTACGTTATCGGACAAAAATTTATCGGAAGATAATTACTCCGATAATGGTTTTTAAAGTTGTCTAAAAAGATAATAATGAATTATCGGATAATTATCCAATAATTATCTTCGATAATTAGCTGTTATTGGATGATCGGAACTGTGCCCACCACTGGTGTTACATATGTAACTGTGTGTGATGGGGCTGTGGGAGACGGCCGCCTCTCCAGGAGGTCAGTTTTAGCTCTTTTTTTTTTTAAGCGCTCTTTCCTTTCCTCCCCCCTGCACTCCTCACAAAGACATTGTGTGCTTTATATGGGGCCGTCAACAAATTACCACGGCAAAAGGAAATGCTCAGGAACCATCAACAAATTACCATGGCTAAAGGAACTGCATTGATAAAAACTCAATAACGTCACATTTATGGTTTGTAGTGCCACCAAACTCACATCACACATCTTTGAGCTCCTTCTGGTTGTACTATAGCACTGAGATTGGAAAAACATATTATATACAGGCATGCACATAACTGGTACTCACGGTGCTTGTGCGTGCTAAAAATAAACACAAGGGAAGCACTTCATACACTCAACAAAAATATAAACGCAACACTTTTGGTTTTGCTCCCATTTTGTATGAGATGAACTCAAAGATCTAAAACTTTTTCCACATACACAATATCACCATTTCCCTCAAATATTGTTCACAAACCAGTCTAAATCTGTGATAGTGAGAACTTCTCCTTTGCTGAGATAATCCATCCCACCTCACAGGTGTGCCATATCAAGATGCTGATTAGACACCATGATTAGTGCACAGGTGTGCCTTAGACTGTCCACAATAAAAGGCCACTCTGAAAGGTGCAGTTTTATCACACAGCACAATGCCACAGATGTCGCAAGATTTGAGGGAGCGTGCAATTGGCATGCTGACAGCAGGAATGTTAACCAGAGCTGTTGCTCGTGTATTGAATGTTCATTTCTCTACCATAAGCCGTCTCCAAAGGCGTTTCAGAGAATTTGGCAGTACATCCAACCAGCCTCACAACCGCAGACCACGTGTAACCACACCAGCCCAGGACCTCCACATCCAGCATGTTCACCTCCAAGATCGTCTGAGACCAGCCACTCGGACAGCTGCTGAAACAATCGGTTTGCATAACCAAAGAATTTCTGCACAAACTGTCAGAAACCGTCTCAAGGAAGCTCATCTGCATGCTCGTCGTCCTCATCGGGGTCTCGACCTGACTCCAGTTCGTCGTCGTAACAGACTTGAGTGGGCAAATGCTCACATTCGCTGGCATTTGGCACGTTGTAGAGGTGTTCTCTTCACGGATGAATCCCGGTTCACACTGTTCAGGGCAGACGGCAGACAGCGTGTGTGGCATCATGTGGGTGAGCGGTTTTCTGATGTCAATGTTGTGGATCGAGTGGCCCATGGTGGCGGTGGGGTTATGGTATGGGCAGGCGTCTGTTATGGATGAAGAACACAGGTGCATTTTATTGATGGCATTTTGAATGCACAGAGATACCGTGACAAGATCCTGAGGCCCATTGTTGTTCCATACATCCAAGAACATCACCTCATGTTGCAGCAGGATAATGCACGGCCCCATGTTGCAAGGATCTGTACACAATTCTTGGAAGCTGAAAATGTCCCAGTTCTTGCATGGCCGGCATACTCACCGGACATGTCACCCATTGAGCATGTTTGGGATGCTCTGGACCGGCGTATACGACAGCGTGTACCAGTTCCTGCCAATATCCAGCAACTTCGCACAGCCATTGAAGAGGAGTGGACCAACATTCCACAGGCCACAATTGACAACCTGATCAACTCTATGCGAAGGAGAGTGTTGCACTGCATGAGGCAAATGGTGGTCACACCAGATACTGACTGGTATCCCCCCCCCCCAATAAAACAAAACTGCACCTTTCAGAGTGGCCTTTTATTGTGGGCAGTCTAAGGCACACCTGTGCACTAATCATGGTGTCTAATCAGCATCTTGATATGGCACACCTGTGAGGTGGGATGGATTATCTCAGCAAAGGAGAAGTGCTCACTATCACAGATTTAGACTGGTTTGTGAACAATATTTGAGGGAAATGGTGATATTGTGTATGTGGAAAAAGTTTTAGATCTTTGAGTCCATCTCATACAAAATGGGAGCAAAACCAAATGTGTTGCGTTTATATTTTTGTTGAGTGTAGGAGGAAAACAATAACAGATTGTGGGAAAAGTGTTTCTGACAGTAATAAAAGTATCTATCTACCTGTTTTCAGTGATACCTGCCTTGTACTATAGCATATGTACTAACTATAAATGCCATAGCACTGGACAGATATCAGTGTCTTTCCTTCACCTGCAATGAGTTCTGAAATATACTGGAACCTCATGCAAGTATGTGTAAATCCTTTAAAGAGATTAAAACAACAATATTTATGGTATAAAACAGTGACTTTATTAATATTTATATATAAAATGCACGCTTACAAATTATTGCCCCACAATAAATTCCTAAATAACACCATGTGAGTTTGTACCCAAACTACTTATGCCAGTCAGCAGGAAAACTCCACAGACACATACAGCACAGTATCATTAAAAAGCACACGTCATGTGCACCAGCTGTACTGGAGTCTACGAAATTCACCAAAATAAAAATAAAATTGATACGGCTGATTTCAGCATGCGGGCAAAATATATCTCGTCATTTTTGAATGGTTTATCTATTAAAGAGTAAAAACTGAAGGAAATCAATTGTAAGGCCTGAAAGAAGTTTCTGTAGGAAGTATTTTAGCCATAAGGTCAAGCGAGAGAGGAAAGTGTTGGTTTTTTAAATACATGAAAGACACTAGACTCATTGAGAGGATTTAGTGCTGCTATAACGGACTGTTGAAGAAGGTGGCAGCAATGCAACAATAAGGATGTCAGCTGCTGTTATATGCCACAAAAGAAGGGTTTGTTTTATTGTTCTCGACACGGTCACTTTTTCAGAAAAAGCATGTTTCGTGGCAAAATAAAGCACTCTCTCTCCATCCATCTATATATATATATATATATATATATATATATATATATAAAGTTTCATTTTATGACAAAGTAAATGGAACATGGAAACAAATTTTGTTGAAAATCTGCATCCAAACGCTGGTTTTGCAGCCCCGAATTTCACTTCAGTATGTGTATAAATAATTGCGCCACATTTAAAAATGTCAGTGATTGTAAACACATTTTAAATATGAATAGAATTATTGGACACGCACCTGAGCACTGGATGTTTGGTTGCTGACCGGTGGTCAGGAGCTCAGCAGTTCCCCTTACCAATACGTGTGCTGTGGGCTTTGGGGCTCGCTGTGCCTCTTCCATGCCCTTCTGGACCCAGGCAGAAATATTAACTTTGGTGACATGTTTCTTCATCTTGCAGTGCTCTAATGTTCAGAGGGCTTTACCAGAAGCTCAAGCTTGCGGACGAATTCATACAGTAGTGTTCAGAATAATAGTAGTGCTATGTGACTAAAAAGATTAATCCAGGTTTTGAGTATATTTCTTATTGTTACATGGGAAACAAGGTACCAGTAGATTCAGTAGATTCTCACAAATCCAACAAGACCAAGCATTCATGATATACACACTCTTAAGGCTATGAAATTGGGCTATTAGTAAGAAAAAGTAGAAAAGGGGGTGTTCACAATAATAGTAGCATCTGCTGTTGACGCTACAAACTCCAAACTATTATGTTCAAACTGCTTTTTTAGCAATCCTGTGAATCACTAAACTAGTATTTAGTTGTATAACCACAGTTTTTTATGATTTCTTCACATCTGCAAGGCATTAATTTTGTTGGTTTGGAACCAAGATTTTGCTTGTTTATGAGTGTGCTTGGGGTCACTGTCTTGTTGAAACACCCATTTCAAGGGCATGTCCTCTTCAGCATAAGGCAACATGACCTTTTCAAGTAGTTTGACATATCCAAACTGATCCATGATACCTGGTATGCGATATATAGGCCCAACACCATAGTAGGAGAAACATGCCCATATCATGATGCTTGCACCACCATGCTTCACTGTCTTCACTGTGAACTGTGGCTTGAATTCAGAGTTTGGGGGTCGTCTCACAAACTGTCTGCGGCTCTTGGATCCAAAAAGAACAATTTTACTTTCATCAGTCCACAAAATATTCCTCCATTTCTCTTTAGGCCAGCTGATATGTTCTTTGGCAAATTGTAAGCTCTTCTGCACATGTCTTTTATTTAACAGAGGGACTTTGCGGGTGATTCTTGTAAATAAATTAGCTTCACACAGGCATCGTCTAACTGTCACAGCACTTACAGGTAACTCCAGACTGTCTTTGATCATCCTGGAGCTGATCAATGAGTGAGCCTTTGCCATTCTGGTTATTCTTCTATCCATTTTGATGGTTGTTTTCCGTTTTCTTCCACGTGTCTCTGTTTTTTTTTGTCCATTTTAAAGCATTGGAGATCATTGTAAACAAACAGCCTATAATTTTTTGCACCTGCGTATAAGTTTTCCCCTCTCCAATCAACTTTTTAATCAAACTACACTGCTCTTCTGAACAATGTCTTGAACATCTCATTTTCCTCAGGCTTTCAAAGAGAAAAGCATGTTCAACAGGTGCTGGCTTCATCCTTACCCCCTTTTCTACTTGTTTTTACTAACAGCCCAATTTCATAGCCTTAAAGTGGATATGACACAAAGACAATATAGTCTTATTACATGTAACAAAGGTTATATAATTCGGTCAACCTAAGCATTTTGGGAAAATGGACGCAATTCTCCCGTTATATATAACATTTGAACATCCCGCCACTGAAAAATGTGCACGCCCCGTGACCAACTTCCCGCTGAGCACCAAGCCTAAAATACGTCACTACGTGTAGACCGTATCGGCTTGCGCGCCTGGCGGCCATTATTAACACTTTTTTTAGCGGCAGAAACTTTGATTAAACACAGCTCTCAGAGACCTGTTTGTCGATATGCCTGACCAGTGTGTCGCAGCAAGTTGCACAAACACAAAGGCGAAAGGTTTTAGCCATTTCAAGTCCAGACAGATTGATCGAAAGCCGCGATGTTGTGCGATGCACGAACTGTCAGGCTGCCACTCGCACACCCGCATTTGCTCTCGACAGCAGACACCTTCCTCTACCGTCTCCATGTTCTCACACCACTGACAGGAACACATAAAATGTCAACCCCAAATAATATGTTCACAATAATCTTGAAATGGTCAAGGAACTTACGTAGTAAACATGGCGGCAGCATGTAAACACGGTGGCGGCATGTTCACTGTTGTTTTCGGCGATCTTTTTCAAAACTTTCACTGTTTATTTCCTGTTCTTTCGTGAAAATAACGTAACTAAACACAGATGAATGCAATGCCTGGCACTCGAACACGGCAAAAACCTGAAGGTAATGATGGTGGTCCGCAAGTAATAGCTACACTGTCGCGGCTCCGGAACAATAACAAAGGCAGCAAACAGACGCTCGAATCGAAAATGCTATTACAGTAATTAGAGTGTTATAAACAGCAGCAACAAAAATCAAAGCCTCCCCTACCTTTCCATATTCTGCAGCCTTTCAAAATCCATCGGAATTGACACGTCGCTTGCCTCTGCTTCGGCTCCACCATAAACACCGTCGGCATTATTTTCGCTGCCAGAATGCTCCTGGTTTGAATGTTCATCCGAAAGATACGGCTCCAATCTGTAGGGTCTAATCACTGCTGCGACATCCTCAGAATCAGAGTCAGAAATAATACACACTTGAAAAGGAGTCAGAAAAGTTCTTGATCTCATCACTGTCCATGCTGAGGTCCATCTGTTCCTGTTGTTAATCTAACGTACAAAGACGGGAGTCTACACGCTGTGACGTCACGGCATCACGTGACCGCTGATGGAAAGCTACCAGCGCGCTTTCCAAGAAACACACTTTTGAGAAACTGTACAAACTTTATTTCTCAGTGATAATAATTAAAACCACTTTCAACTTACTACGAGGGCTGTCCATAAAGTATAGCTCCTTTTTATTTTTTTCAAAAACTATATGGATTTCATTCATATGTTTTTACGTCAGACATGCTTGAACCCTCGCGCGCATGCGTGAGTTTTTCCACGCCTGTCGGTGACGTCATTCACCTGTGAGCACTCCTTGTGGGAGGAGTCGTCCAGCCCCTCGTCGGAATTCCTTTGTCTGAGAAGTTGCTGAGAGACTGGCGCTTTGTTTGATCAAAATTTTTTCTAAACCTGTGAGACACATCAAAGTGGACACGGTTCGAAAAATTAAGCTGGTTTTCGGTGAAATTTTAACGGCTGATGAGAGATTTTGAGGTGATACTGTCGCTTTAAGGACTTCCCACGGAGCGAGACGTGCAGCACTCCCAGGCGCCGTCGTCAGCCTGTTTCAAGCTGAAAACCTCCACATTTCAGGCTCTATTGATCCAGGACGTCGTGAGAGAACAGAGAAGTTTCAGAAGAAGTCGGTTTCAGCATTTTATCCGGATATTCCACTGTTAAAGGAGATTTTTTTTAAATGAAAGATGTGCGGGCGGATTGCAGCATCGGCTTGCAGCCGCGACGCTCCGCCACAAGAAAAACACCTCCGTTGGAAGCCTTAAGGACAAGTTGGAACATGTCCAGCTGTTAAACAATTTCTCATATACTCACTCCACTGAAAGCCATCAAAAGCCGCCTGGATTTTACAAATGGTTATCAACACGGAGGTGTTTTTCCTGTGCCAATAGAGCCAATATTGCGTCCAATAGAGCCTGAAATGTGGAGGTTTTCAGCTTGAAACAGGCTGACGACGGCGCCTGGGAGTGCTGCACGTCTCGCTCCGTGGGAAGTCCTTAAAGCGACAGTATCACCTCAAAATCTCTCATCAGCCGTTAAAATTTCACCGAAAACCATCTTAATTTTTCGAACCGTGTCCACTTCGATGTGTCTCACAGATTTAGAAAAAATTTTGATCAAACAAAGCGCCAGTCTCTCAGCAACTTCTCAGACAAAGGAATTCCGACGAGGGGCTGGACGACTCCTCCCACAAGGAGTGCTCACAGGCGAATGACGTCACCGACAGGCGTGGAAAAACTCACGCATGCGCACGAGGGTTCAAGCATGTCTGACGTAAAAACATATGAATGAAATCCATATAGTTTTTGAAAAAAATAAAAAGGACCTATACTTTATGGACAGCCCTCGTATACTGTTTGTATATTGTGATATTTATATCAGTTTTACCTAATTTTTTTTAGGTGTCATATCCACTTTAAGAGTGTGCATATCATGAATGCTTGGTCTTGTTGGATTTGTGAGAATCTACTGGTACCTTGTTTCCCATGTAACAATAAGATATATACTCAAAACCTGGATTAATCTTTTTAGTCACATAGCACTACTATTATTCTGAACACTACTGTAGAGTCTTGCTATTTTCCCGTAAATGTCCACCTCCCGCTCCAAACATGTCCACTTAAACCTATTTTTTACACCACTATTGATGTCTTTAATGCGCCCTTTGTCCCCCCTCTGTAATTTTGGCCATTTTACAGACGCAGCCCGACAGACCAAAACTTGCAGAAAAACAAAATGTCCACATCCGGGTATTTTCAGTGACTTTAGATTTACAGAGATTCTGATTGGCTGAAAAGTTTGCCGTTGTAGAAAAAGTAACCAATGACCTATTGCGTTTTAGCATGCAGTTTCAGCGATGCGGTTCCTTGCATATGAAGAAAAGTTTAACAAGCATGGCTGGCCCCACTGCACCTCTCACCCACAAATTTTTCTCTTTGGATTTACACTGATCTCAGAAATGGTCCAGAAAGCCAGAAAAAGTCTGAAATCTGCAGAGAATTCTCTTCCCTGAAAGTGGCTATTGATATGGTACTTGCATTCCTTTTTCAAAAGGTTACCCATACGGCATCAAATAATAAAACACCAAGATTGCAACTGACTAATTCCAAGCTCAAAACGTAGGGGTAGGGTTGTGCATGAACCATGATGTTGGGTAGTTTAAATTACAATGGTTGCCATACTAACAGCAATTAAATTGTTTGTGCACGGTACAGTATCAATAACGACGTACTTGGAAATAAGTGCTTGCACTTTCTTATGTTATACATTTTACACAATTACACAAGGTCAAAATATGTCAATCAGGTATTGCGAAGACTTTGCGCCTGTCCATCTGTACTCCACATAAGTCCAGTCCTATTACTGCCAGGGTCTTCAAATTCACAGAGAACATTCTTGGGACACAGACCTTGGATAAGTTCCAAGATGGCTAACCTTGAGCTATTATAAGAGGTCAAAAGGTCAAATTCTATTTCCTATTTTTATGCTCATATGGCTGAGGGTATTTCAGGCTTGTGTTTTATTTTTAGATATTTTAATAGATAGATATTTAGATATTTTAAGCAATACCATTTAAATCAGTGTTTCTGTATCCCCATGTTTTTTCACCCTGCAGCAGATATGCATGCTGATCTCTGATTTAGCACAAATTTTATGCAGAATGCCCTTCTTCACACAACTCCAGATGTACGTTGTCATCTTGACCCTGGACGTCCTCAGTGGGAAGCAAACAATTATTTGCCCGAAACTAAAATGATCAACTAACAGCAACATAAAAAACTGAAACAAGTAATTCCATTAGCTTTCTGGAGGTCTTCCAAAACACATCCAGGGAAGACCAAGGACACACTGGGGGAAATCCCCAAGAAACTTAAGAGGACTTGGCCAATGATAAAGACGCGTGGGATAAGCTGCTTGATGATCTACTGCCACTGTGACCCAGACCCGGATAAGCGGCAGAAAACCAATGAATGCTTACCAGCGTAAACTAACAGTGCCGCACTCAGCAAGTTATGGTGAATAACTCCGAAGACTGCAAGAACCACATATCTAGGTGCTTACGGTTACGTAATGTTAAGAGTTGGGAGAAACAGGACAGGAAGCTGTTATATATCTGTCACCGTGTGAACATGGCTCTGCCGCCCTTAGCATGATTTTTTGCTACATGTAACTGCTAATATTTCCAACTTAAAGCTAACAAGCTACAATTACCGTCTGCCTACAAACTCACGGAGATGTTAAATAACTCAGTTTTTAATAGTGAGCTTCGGGTGGGGATAAAACACAACACAGATGCTGCTGAGCCGAACTTGTTTAAGTTACTCATTGATCGAAACTTAACGATAAATTAGCTGCAGCACATTAGCTCGGCTGCTCCGAACGCCGATTAGCTTAGCTAACACAATGTGAACACCGCTAACATGTTAGCTCCCCCGGCTCTTAACTTACGGAATACCAAGTTTATACTTAAAGCAGGAATCGTAACGAAAATTATAACCACGTCTATGTAATCTTAATTTAAAAAATGACTTACACGTGTTCGTTGCCATTATTCATTCTTCTGGAAGTAATATCAATCTGAACGTCAGCCATTTCCCACAGCGGAGAGGGCCACCTTCTTCTTCAGAGTGTAACTATAGAACCACAACGGCCTCACCAATGTGGAACGCCACCAGGCGTGTCGGAGGTGCATTACAATCGGAATGTGTTGCTTGAACTTTACGTTTAGTCCACCAGGGTGTCTACTTGTGCCTTGAAAGTTTAAATTTATCTATTTATTTTTAACTAGTAGGTCAAATAAATAAGATGATAAGAAGATGGCCTTAGTTGTTTGTTATCATTATTGGGGTTGTTGTGTACTGGCAGAGTGCACATGTGCCACAGACCCCCGAAAACGAAGAGTGTTTGTGTTACTTGTTGGGTGTGATATTTAGAATAAAGTGGCTACTGATGATGCGGCATTATACTTTGCCTCTTTGTACAACACCAATAAGAAATTGCCATGATTATTGTATTGTGACATATAGAAAGCAAATGCACGAACCCGTAACATTGTACTGTACACAATACGCAAACTGCTATTAGGGTTGTGCGTGAACTGTGACATTGGATAGTTTAAATAACAGTAGGTTCAGTGCTAACAGCAATTTGCAGTTTGCTCACAGTACAGTGATACGGTGCAACAGCCTATTTCGAAACACCGTACATAGGTGGGTTCACAACACGCGTACACTCTGTACACGCTGGGAGGCATATTAGCTTATCAGAGTACAACAAAACTTAATATAAAAGAAAAAAAGGCAAAAGCTAATAGAAAAAACACAAAACTTAAAAATATCTGTGGTTTGTACCATATTTTTAGATGGGTTTTTGTCCTCCCCGTGCATGCTGGTAGGCAGCACCAAGGTGGTCCATATTTTACTGTATGGTCACATTAGCTACAAATGGGAGTGACAAGCAGTTGCTGTTTGGCTTGATGGGCGTTCCCCGGGTGTGGCCAGCTCGTGGTTACTTGGTGTTAATGTGTGCCTTATAGGTGGACGATACCGGGAATTTTGGTATTTATCCAATACCAAGTAATTACAGGCCCAGTATCGCCGATATCGATACCGATACCTTTTCATATTTAAGCTTCATAGATCCAAAGGATCCAAAAGACCTAGGATAGAATTTCACCAAACATTGTACATGACAAAATACTTTATTATCACAATCAGCATTTTTGTTTAAAAAATATCATTCAAGTTGAATGACACAACTTAAAACTAAATCTCCTGAGGTAGAGGGCTGACAAACCACAATACAAGGGTGCGCTGCTCCATGTTGTGTGACACAGCGCAGCACTGCTCTTACAGACAGAGAGTAGACATTGATGAATCTGCGTGCGCAGCAGTCAGTGCATGTGGGAGAGAAAAAAGCTTGAGTATCGATCTTTTTACACGAGGATCGTTCAATATCAATACCAGCGTTGGTATCGATATTATCTATATTAGGATTGATCTGCCCACCTCTAGTGTGCAGTATTTAATGATAGATTATAGGACTGAAAAAGCAGTCAATGTCACTCTGAGTTTTTCCTCCATGCTCTACTGTTTAACGGAACCAAAATTTGCTTGATTTGTTTCAGTCCAGTGTCTTTCACAGTGATGTTCCTGAATCGCTAGTTAGCATGCTACCATGTAGTGTAAGATGTCTTGTAAATCACTTCAGAGGTGTTACCTGGTTACAAAAACAGCAATTTCATATTTAGAAGTGTCTGTTTCTCCCTAACTTTTATAACATATATAAGAAAAATGTCTAATTTTAGATTTATACAAAAATACAGCTGTTTCGGAGCACATGCCGCAATCTTGGTTTATTTTGTTCAAGCAAGCAGCCAACTATCTTTTAATGTGGACTGGGAGTCACCGTGTCTCGTCACTCAGTATTTTCATAAAATAGACTTCTAGTCTATTTTGGCCCTGCCTAGCTGGCTGCATATTGACTGTTGTCTCTTGTCTCTGCAAAATTCCCGCTCTGACTGAAATTCTAATCCAATTACATTTTTTTTTCCACAAATCTGATTGGTTAATCGTGTGAGATTTAAGACCGTATAATATCGGGTGTACGGTGGCAAAGTATTCGACCGCTTCACATTTGACGGATTACTCTGCATCCTGAGCGCGTGCGCTGCTACGCAGATTTCAATTAATGGCGTGGTCAGCTGAGAACGGGAGATGTGGCGTAGCAACAACGATGCGGAAATGGGTAAATTTAAGATAGCATGCGAAAGTACTGATGTGGATTCTGATACAGAATTACCATTTCACATTTAATGGATTACTCCACGCCCTGACCGCTGCTGAAGCAAGGGTGAAAACGTTGTTGCTAACAGTAAGCCTCCACGACCGAAATTACCTACAAAAAAAAAAGTGCAAACGATAAAATTGGGTTAGAATGGGAATAACCTCCTTGTGTCTGATGATTTGCGGATGTTCATTCTGGATTATGGTTCCACTATGCACCACTGGTAAAACTCCTTTTTACCGGCTCTGCTAAGGCGTCACCGGTAAAGCTCAGTTTGCAACTGTAAAACCAGCATGAACATCTGCAAATGATCAGACACAACAGGGTTATTCCCTAAATGAACATCATCATCGCTTTGCCTCTGTTACATGTAGCTAATGCAACTTCAGGATTATGGGCTTGAGGAGATCAGGTGGGAGGAGCTGGAGGAGGAGGAGGAGATGTTGCCATATAAAAGAGGCGATCAACTTGTTCACTTCAGGGAGCTTTGGTGGCTTCTTCCGTGAATGATTCAGGTGCTTCTTTGCCTGCTTGCTTGCTTGGATGGTTTGTGTGTAGATCTGTTTCCTCACCAGTAAACATCACACTTGAGTCCTCCAGTTAAGTAGTAATGGAGCAAGGACCAGTGCACCCAGCTCTTAAAGGTAATGACAGATGACACTCTGATTTGTACAAACCAAGGAGGTTAAAGTTTGGACTGCTGATTCTGAGCATTGTTTGCAGGAATGTTTTGACTGTACTGACTGGGACATGTTTAAGCAGTACTCTGATAACCTGGATGAACTCACTGATGTTATATGTTCTTATGTCACTTTTTGTAGAGACATGATTGTTCCCTGTAAGAAAGTTAAAATTTATCCTAATAATAGACCATGGGTCACTAAATCAGTGAAATCTTGTATAAAGAAAAAGAAGGAGGTCTTTAAAAAGGGAGTAGACTCGGACCTTCTTTTAGTTACCAAAGAGCTTAAAACAGAGATTCCTAAAGCAAAACAGACCTATAAGTCTGAGTTGGAGAAGAGGATGGCTGCTCATAATCTTGGGTCAGCTTGGTCTAGTATGAAGGCCATTGCAGGCCTCCAAAATATGGAAAGCAGCACAAATATTATTTTAAATGGCTTCAACTCACATATTGAACTAGCTAATGCTCTTAATTGTTTTTTTAATCGTTTTAACATATCTGATTTTAGTAAGGAAACTCAGGAACTTGGTCTCAGGCTCCGTGACTCTCAACACGTCTCCCTTCACCAATGGGATATAGAAAAAGCTTTTCTTAGCACAAAGATAAATAAGAGTCATGGTCCAGATAATATCTGTGGCCATTTACTTAAATCTTGTGCAAAAGAGCTGAGTCCAGTTTTTTATTATATTTTTAACTGGTCCTTGGAAACACAGCATGTCCCCAAAGTGTGGAAAGATGCTGTTGTGGTCCCAGTTCCTAAATCTAGTAATCCTACATCCTTGAATGATTTTAGGCCTGTTGCTCTAACATCAATTTTGATGAAGATCTTTGAGAAATTGGTACGGTCGGTAATGCTAAAAAATACTATGCATGCACTCGATCCGTTACAATTTGCTTACAGGCCTAATAGAGGAGTGGAGGACGCCACACTCACTTTGCTTAATCTGCTTCTCAGGCATTTGGAGGGCAGCGGGTGTCATGCCCGGCTTTTATTTGTTGATTTCTCTTCAGCTTTTAATACAATTCAACCCTGTATTTTAACCCAAAGGCTTTTAGAACATTTTAAATTAAGTAATAATCTCGTGGGTTGGATTTTAGACGTTTTAACAAACAGAACACAGAAAGTTAGAGTGAACAGGATTTTATCAAACACAGTGTGTTCTTCTACTGGCTCGCCACAAGGGTGTGTGCTCTCACCTCTGTTATTTATTCTCTATACCAGTATGTGTCAGAGCACTTTTAAAAACAGGTTCATTTTAAAATACGCGGATAATACAGTGATTGTCAGTCTGCTGCAGGATAACGAGAGTAGCCACGGTCCTGTAGTTGACCATTTTGTTAAATGGTGTGAGGACTCATATCTTCAGATTAATATATCAAAAACTAAAGATATGGTCATTGATTAAATAAAGCCCTACCATTATTTAATGCTTCAATCTTAAATATGATCAATCTATCTTTATTAGTTGGCTATGTACCACAGACTTTTAAGGTGGCAGTAATTAAACCATTACTTAAAAAGCCATCACTTGACCCAGCTATCTTAGCTAATTATAGGCCAATCTCCAACCTTCCTTTTCTCTCAAAAATTCTTCAAAGGGTAGTTGTAAAACAGCTAACTGATCATCTGCAGAGGAATGGTCTATTTGAAGAGTTTCAGTCAGGTTTTAGAATTCATCATAGTACAGAAACAGAATTAGTGAAGGTTACAAATGATCTTATGGCCTCAGACAGTGGACTCATCTCTGTGCTTGTTCTGTTAGACCTCAGTGCTGCTTTTGATACTGTTGACCATAAAATTTTATTACAGAGATTAGAGCATGCCATAGGTATTAAAGGCACTGTGCTGTGGTGGTTTGAATCATATTTATCTAATAGATTACAATTTGTTCATGTAAATGGGGAATCTTCTTCACAGACTAAGGTTAATTATGGAGTTCCACAAGGTTCTGTGCTAGGACCAATTTTATTCACTTTATACATGCTTCCCTTAGGCAGTATTATTAGACGGTATTGCTCAAATTTTCATTGTTACGCAGATGATACCCAGCTTTATCTATCCATGAAGCCAGAGGACACACACCAATTAGCTAAACTGCAGGATTGTCTTACAGACATAAAGACATGGATGACCTCTAATTTCCTGCTTTTAAACTCAGATAAAACTGAAGTTATTGTACTTGGTCGCACAAATCTTAGAAACATGGTGTCTAACCAGATCCTTACTCTGGATGGCATTACACTGACCTCTAGTAATACTGTGAGAAATCTTGGAGTCATTTTTGATCAGGATATGTCATTCAAAGCGCATATTAAACAAATATGTAGGACTGCTTTTTTGCATTTACGCAATATCTCTAAAATTAGAAAGGTCTTGTCTCAGAGTGATGCTGAAAAACTAATTCATGCATTTATTTCCTCTAGGCTGGACTATTGTAATTCATTATTATCAGGTTGTCCTAAAAGTTCCCTGAAAAGCCTTCAGTTAATTCAAAATGCTGCAGCTAGAGTACTGACGGGGACTAGAAGGAGAGAGCATATCTCACCCATATTGGCCTCTCTTCATTGGCTTCCTGTTAATTCTAGAATAGAATTTAAAATTATTCTTCTTACTTATAAGGTTTTGAATAATCAGGTCCCATCTTATCATAGGGACCTCATAGTACCATATCACCCCAATAGAGCGCTTCGCTGTCAGACTGCAGGCTTACTTGTAGTTCCTAGGGTTTGTAAGAGTAGAATGGGAGGCAGAGCCTTCAGCTTTCAGGCTCCTCTCCTGTGGAACCAGCTCCCAATTCAGATCAGGGAGACAGACACCCTCTCTACTTTTAAGATTAGGCTTAAAACTTTCCTTTTTGCTAAAGCTTATAGTTAGGGCTGGATCAGGTGACCCTGAACCATCCCTTAGTTATGCTGCTATAGACTTAGACTGCTGGGGGGTTCCCATGATGCACTGAGTGTTTCTTTCTCTTTTTGCTCTGTATGCACCACAGCATGTCTTTTTCTGGTTCTCTCACTCAGCCCCAACCAGTCCCAGCAGAAGACTGCCCCTCCCTGAGCCTGGTTCTGCTGGAGGTTTCTTCCTGTTAAAAGGGAGTTTTTCCTTCCCACTGTCACCAAGTGCTTGCTCACAGGGGGTCGTTTTGACCGTTGGGGTTTTTATGTAATTATTGTATGGCTTTGCCTTACAATATAAAGCGCCTTGGGGCAACTGTTTGTTGTGATTTGGCGCTATATAAATAAAATTGATTGAAAATTGATTGATTGATTGATTTTAGGAAGAATGGTAGCACACCTGGCAACACAACAATGAATGGTCAACCAGTTGGAATTGTGAAAACTTATAAATACCTTGGGACTATTATTGATGACTCGCTGAAGTTTGAGGCAAACTGTGAGGCGGTGTGTAGGAAGGGACATCAGCGCTTGTTCTGTCTCAGGAAACTGTCGTATTTTCACATTGGCCGAACCATGTTAACACTATTTTATCATGCTTTTATTGAATCTGTTTTAGCTTTTTCTTTGGTGGCATGGTTTGGCAGTTTGACATTGAAGGATAGGAACAGACTGAGTCAGATCATTAAATGGTCCAGTCGGTTGATTGGTGAATCACAGCTGAGTTTAGAGTCCCTGTACACTAAACAATTACAGCGGATAACCAACTGCATTATAGTTGATGACTCCCACCCCCTGGCTAATGAATTTCAGCTTCTACCTTCTGGCCGTAGGTTTAGAGTCCCAAGGTGTAGAACAAAATGCTACAGGAGTAGTTTTGTCCCAGCAGCAATTGTGCAACTGAACAAATCTTAGTAGGTTTGCATATGCTTATATACTCAACAAAAATATAAACGCAACACTTTTGGTTTTGCTCCCATTTTGTATGAGATGAACTCAAAGATCTAAAACTTTTTCCACATATACAATATCACCATTTCTCTCAAATACTGTGCACAAACCAGTCTAAATCTGTGATAGTGAGCACTTCTCCTTTGCTGAGATAATCCATCCCACCTCACAGGTGTGCCATATCAAGATGCTGATTAGACACCATGATTAGTGCACAGGTGTGCCTTAGACTGCCCACAATAAAAGGCCACTCTGAAAGGTGCAGTTTTATCACACAGCACAATGCCACAGATGTCGCAAGATTTGAGGGAGCGTGCAATTGGCATGCTGACAGCAGGAATGTCAACCAGAACTGTTGCTCGTGTATTGAATGTTCATTTCTCTACCATAAGCCGTCTCCAAGGGCGTTTCAGAGAATTGGGCAGTACATCCAACCAGCCTCACAACCGCAGACCACGTGTAACCACACCAGCCCAGGACCTCCACATCCAGCATGTTCACCTCCAAGATCGTCTGAGACCAGCCACTCGGACAGCTGCTGGAACAATCGGTTTGCATAACCAAAGAATTTCTGCACAAACTGTCAGAAACTGTCTCAGGGAAGCTCATCTGCATGCTCGTCGTCCTCATCGGGGTCTCGACCTGACTCCAGTTCGTCGTCGTAACCGATTTGAGTGGGCAAATGCTCACATTCGCTGCTGTTTGGCACTTTGGAGAGGTGTTCTCTTCACAGATGATGCGAAGGAGATGTGTTGCACTGCATGAGGCAAATGGTGGTCACACCAGATACTGACTGGTATCCCCCCCCAATAAAACAAAACTGCACCTTTCAGAGTGGCCTTTTATTGTGGGCAGTCTAAGGCACACCTGTGCACTAATCATGGTGTCTAATCAGCATCTTGATATGGCACACCTGTGAGGTGGGATGGATTATCTCAGCAAAGGAGAAGTGCTCACTATCACAGATTTAGACTGGTTTGTGCACAGTATTTGAGGGAAATGGTGATATTGTGTATGTGGAAAAAGTTTTAGATCTTTGAGTTCATCTCATACAAAATGGGAGCAAAACCAAAAGTGTTGCGTTTATATTTTTGTTGAGTATATTTAGATATTTATATACTTATTTATTTATTTGCCCTTTGCACACTAGTTTTAAGCTGACCATCTTTTTAGTGGTTTGAAGGTTGTGAGTCCTTGGTGGTGTTTGTTAACTTGTTTTGTGTATGTTCTTTGTTAGTATTTTTAATGTTTTTTATTGTTGTTGTTGTGTTGACTAACATGGACGCCTTTTTTCTGTTTTCTGTTTGCTGCAAGCCAAATCTACCTACGGGTACAAATAAAGTTACCTGAACCTGAACCTGATAGCAGCGTGGAGTCAGACACCCTGAATCCACTTGCATTTGACCTTTAGCTTGTGTGCTATAGATCTTCAAGATAGGGCCCTTTGCGTAAATGAAGAGGACCCCTAGAGATAAACTAAAACTATAATACAGCTAAATCTAACAAGAGAAAAAACAAAAACCATTATCAGAGACCTTAAATCACAACACTTGATCATAACAAATGCCTGATCTGAATCACTGTTGTTTTATATAGCATTTTTAAAAAGTGCAAAACAATCAAACACATCAAGTAGCTTCTAACACTGCACATGAATTCACACAACAGTCAGGCATGCTGTGCAGTCACTGGGTTATTATCTACACATGGCAGGTTTATATGAAGCTGTAAATTTTGTTATTGTGAGGCACCAAAGGACTATTTTTTTCCACAGCGGCATGAAAGTAAAGGAGGTGCGTAGATATATCAGCATTAACATTTATGTGCCGGCAGATGGCTTCTGGCAGTGAAAGCCTGCCTTTGATATTATCATGTGATTTATTTTTTCCCTTTTTTTAACATCTTGCATTCAGGAGAATATATATAAAATTCCATAGGTATTTGGACAGTGACACATTATTTTTTGTAAATATTTTAGCATTTGTACTCCCCTACAATGGAACAGAAATGAATCAAGATGAGCATGTAGTGTAGAATATTAGGTTTAATTTAACAGGTTTAACAAAAGTGTCAAATTGTCCATTTAGGAATTACAGCCTTTTGTATATGTGTTATTTCCATTTTCAGAGTCTGTAAGTAATTGGAGAAACTAAATATGAGGATTACAGACAGTTTGTGTAAATTAGAGTAAAAACATTGATATTGTTCATACAAATCATCACTTTTACAGCAAGTTTCGTTAAGTCAGGGGATGGTCACATAAACATTTCCAAGCCACTGACTCCAACAAGGAGACAAGTGAGGGAAGCCACCAAGGCGGCTGTGAAAGAGTTCTAAGCTTCTGTTGCTGTAACTAGGTAATCTGTACAGAGTGCAAATGTTGCCAGCCACAGCTTCACAGTGGAAAGATTTTCATACAAGAAAAGAGATCCAGTCTACGATCAGCTTTCTCATGTACCTTCTGGAAAATTGTAGTTGAAACTTCAGGCAAATCTTTTTTGTTTTTTTTCTATTGGCCACAGGACATTTGATCTTGGGTGGGAATGAAAAGTCAAACTTAGTCAGAATAGCTTTTATAAAGAACTGGTTAAAGACAGAAAGTATGCCAATTTCATATTTAATGCAATACACAGTTAATAAGAAACATTAATATGATGTCATGTATCAGCTTTCCCTGCAGTGACTTGACCCTTGAGCTACGGTGACCTTGAAATGCCAAGCTCAAGGTTATAATGACTTAAGTGAAACAGCTTGGAGCAAGTATAAATTAAACATGGTGGAAAGTGGTTCAGTTTTCACAGGACTGAACAGATGATAAGATCCCACAGAACATCCGCTAACTGAAAAATTAACTTTTATAACGCTAAAACGATAAACACCTAAAAAATTTAGCAGCTAACTTTTAGTATTGACTCAGTCGCGGCCACATTGGATCACACTGTCGGCTACAGTTTTATCTCTATATTATATATTTATAAACTGTTAACGGAGCTACGGCTCACGCGTTTTGCATTCACAAACACAAAACACAACAAATGCACGAAGAATAAATAGATAAAAAATAAAATCCCAAACGCGGTCATCGTCTTTATAAAAAGCAGTAAATCGCAGTATTAATAGTCACAGTTTATCTCTGTATCATATTTATAAACTGCTACAGGAACGGCTCACTGGTGTTGCTTTTGTAAACATGACACAAAACAAACACAACGAAAATAAATAAATAATAAAAATAAAATCCCAAACACGGTCCTCATCTTTATAAAAAGCAGCAAATTGCAGTATTAATAGTCCCAGTGTTGTGTGGGCCGCCAGAAGAGGAGGTACTGCTGACCCACCACCAGAGGGCGCCCTGCCTGAAGTGCGGGCTTCAGGCACGAGAGGGCGCTGCCGCCACGGACACAGCCGGGGGTGACAGCTGTCAACTCATGACAGCTGTCACCCATCTCCACTTCATCAATCCACTCCATAAAAGCCGGACGTCATCTCCACCTCGCTTCCGAGATATCATCTACCTGTGAAGGTAATTGTCTCTGCTGACTTAAACATTGAGTAATAATCTGAACTTCTTTGCAGCCGTATTCCTGTGGCGTTTCCTTGTCTGTGGGATTGGCGTCAAGTGTGATCAGCGACGGCTTCGCTTCACACTCCAGCCAGATAAGTGGTTACACAGGAGCTGCATCTTCACTGTTTGTGCTCCTCGCCAGCAGTACCAGATCCGACAGTTGGGGACGGTGACCACCTGGGAATTCGGAACTTTGCGGCTCCAGTATTCACCAGCTTCGGTGTTGGTGGAAATCGTGTGGTTCCGGCTCTTCTCAGGACAGACGTCTTCCATCCTCGAGCCTGCCCACACGTCACCGTTGTGTATTGACTATCAGATTCTGTGATTGTATAATCGTTGTGCACATTCACAACATTAAATTGTTACCTTTTGGCTCATCTATTGACCGTTCATTTGCGCCCCCTGTTGTGGGTCCGTGTCACTACACTTTCCCCAACACCCAGTTTATCACTGTATCATATTTATAAACTGTTACAGGAACAGCTCACCTGTGTTGCTTTTGTAAACATGACACAAAACAAACACAACAAAAATAAATAAATAATAAAAATAAAATCCCAAACACAAGTCACCTTTATAAAAAGCAGTAAATTGCAGTATTAATAGTCACAGTTTATCACTGTATCATATTTATAAACTGTTACAGGAACGGCTCACCGGTGTTGCTTTCGTAAACATGACACAAAACACACAAAAATTTAATAAAAAATAAACAAAACCCTAAACACTGTTATCTTTATCAAAAGCAGTAAATCGCAGTTATTAATAGTCACACTTTATCTGTACATTATATTTATCAACATTAACGGAAGTAACGGTTCACCTGTTTTGCATTCATAAACACAACATCAGTTCCTGTTCATAAACAGGAACTAACGTGTGATTTTAGGGTTTACAAACATTTTTGACTGTTAAACGTTACTCACTTTATCATAAATTTTTTTTTACCAGACTGAAAGTTAGTGGAACTAAATTTATCGGACGCTAATTGGTCCGCTGGTGGTTTTCAAAGTTAGCTGAAAAGCTAATCTGCTAACGAAAAAGTTAGTTTCGCTAATTAGTGGTTAGTGGATTGGCGGAACTGTGCCCACCACTGCACAGAACCATATACAACCCCTGGCAAAAATTATGGAATCACCGGCCTCGGAGGATGTTCATTCAGTTGTTTAATTTTGTAGAAAAAAAGCAGATCACAGACATGACACAAAACTAAAGTCATTTCAAATGGCAACTTTCTGGCTTTAAGAAACACTATAAGAAATCAAGAAAAAAAGATTGTGGCAGTCAGTAACGGTTACTTTTTTAGACCTAGCAGAGGGAAAAAAATATGGAATCACTCAATTCTGAGGAATAAATTATGGAATCACCCTGTAAATTTTCAGCCCCCAAACTAACACCTGCATCAAATCAGATCTGCTCATTAGTCTGCATCTAAAAGGAGTGATCACACCTTGGAGAGCTGTTGCACCAAGTGGACTGACATGAATCATGGCTCCAACACGAGAGATGTCAATTGAAACAAAGGAAAAGATTATCAAACTCTTAAAAGAGAGTAAATCATGACGCAATTTTGCAAAAGATGTTGGTTGTTCACAGTCAGCTGTGTCTAAACTCTGGACCAAATACAAACAACATGGGAAGGTTGTTAAAGGCAAACATACTGGTAGACCAAGGAAGACATCAAAGCGTCAAGACAGAAAACTTAAAGCAATATGTCTCAAAAATCGAAAATGCACAACAAAACAAATGAGGAACGAATGGGAGGAAACTGGAGTCAACGTCTGTGACCGAACTGTAAGAAACCGCCTAAAGGAAATGGGATTTACATACAGAAAAGCTAAACAAAAGCCATCATTAACACCTAAACAGAAAAAAACAAGGTTACAATGGGCTAAGGAAAAGCAGTCGTGGACTGTGGATGACTGGATGAAAGTCATAATCAGTGATGAATCTCGAATCTGCATTGGGCAAGGTGATGATGCTGGAAGTTTTGTTTGGTGCCGTTCCAATGAGATTTATAAAGATGACTGCCTGAAGAGAACATGTAAATTTCTACAGTCATTGATGATATGGGGCTGCATGTCAGGTAAAGGCACTGGGGAGATGGCTGTCATTACATCATCAATAAATGCACAAGTTTACGTTGATATTTTGGACACTTTTCTTATCCCATCAATTGAAAGGATGTTTGGGGATGATGAAATCATTTTTCAAGATGATAATACATCTTGCCATAGAGCAAAAAATGTGAAAACATTCCTTGCAAAAAGACACATAGGGTCAATGTCATGGCCTGCAAATAGTCCTGGATCTTAATCCAATTGAAAATCTTTGGTGGAAGTTGAAGAAAATGGTCCATGACAAGGCTCCAACCTGCAAAGCTGATCTGGCAACAGCAATCAGAGAAAGTTGGAGCCAGATTGATGAAGAGTACTGTTTGTCACTCATTAAGTCCATGCCTCAGAGACTGCAAGCTGTTATAAAAGCCAGAGGTGGTGCAACAAAATACTAGTGATGTGTTGGAGCGTTCTTTTGTTTTTCATGATTCCATAATTTTTTCCTCAGAATTGAGTGATTCCATATTTTTTTTCCTGTGCTTGGTCTAAAAAAGTAACCGTTACTGACTGCCACAATTTTTTTTTCCTGATTTCTTATAGTGTTTCTTAAAGCCAGAAAGTTGCCATTTGAAATGACTTTAGTTTTGTGTCATGTCTGTGATCTGCTTTTTTTCTACAAAATTAAACATCTGAATGAACATCCTCCGAGGCCGGTGATTCCATAATTTTTGCCAGGGGTTGTATTATGGTTGTCAGTCAATCACAAATCTGTGCCAAATATCATCTCAGTAGTGATGTTCTTGTCTCTGGTGCTGCAATTGAAACATCATGGAGAAACCACATGATGACAATTGCAAATGAACATTATACTACCAAAATGTCATTGTTTTATGCCTTTCATTACATTTATAAGTGATTGCATGAATGAGAACCTGAAAACCTGCTAAAACAAATATTCCCAATACTCCGTATACTCCTCATGAATGCAAACCGAATTTCAGACATCTTATGTATATTACTGTGGAACAAACAAGACAAACTGTTATGTGTCGGACGCGGTCGGAGCACCGACCCAGCGTTTGACAGGACCCAGCACGAAATAAGCAGAGCACGGTTCAAAAGATAACAGAATTTAATAATCATAATAAGTGCAGTGATAAACAACCAAAAATGTCCGCGGTCTGGTGAGGTGAAAACACGGTGCGCTCTCAGCAGCGCAAACGGTCCGGAGCCACAGCAGTTCGGACCCAGGGACCCCGCCGACATCCCCCCAGGTGGCCGCGACAAACCGAGTCTGTGAAGAAAGAAAACATGAGGTGAGTCCAACTCCACACAGAGAGACACAACTCAAAGGTGCACACAATCAGCAAACACTTCCTGGCTTAAATATATATCAGCTTCTCACCCTGCAGGCATGGAACAACTCAGTTCAAATCTCCACTGCAGCAGAAGCTGATTAGACAATTAGCATAACGTGACAGCTCAATAACACAAGGTGTGAGGGACACCAAATCCACTGTCATTACTTCATAAAAGTCACCAAAACCAAATTACCTCAGGAAGTGTGCTGAAGAGCGTGAGACCTCACCCAATCCTCCTTCACAGACTGTGGCGTCAAACCTGGAGCGGTCTCTGCGTCCGTAATGGTGAGATTGTTCTCCTGACATCGATCTCACACGTCTGCTCACAAGGTCGAGTCTCTGGCAATCACACACTGTGCATTCAAGGTTTAAATGCAGCAATCTCTGATCAAGACAGATACACCACAGCTGTGAGTCCTGATGACCTGCACGTGAAAACAAGCCTCAGGTGTTCAGGGTGAGGTCCTAATGCTCAGCCACTCAGTCCTGAATGCATACCACCTGGTGGGAAAAACAGAAACCAAGCCAGCCAAACACCCCAGCACACAACACAAACAGTGATGTAAAGGACAATAAGGGGGGCATTAAAGAGCAAACTTCACTTTCCTCAACAATAATGAGAACAGGATGAGATCGTGGCTCAAGGCAATTCCCATCATAAAAACCTTAAAAATATATTCATGAGAGTTTTAGGCACAATATGCAAAGAGTTTTACCTTGCAGTGTTGATGCCATTGTCTGTGTGCAGAGGTAGCGTTATCACAGTGCCCTCTAGCAGTTCACCATGCTGTTGACTTCTCGCAGTGCTGTCACCTCTCTGAGATTTTGCGAGACTTGCGTGAGATTTGAAACCTCAGTAGGGCAAATTGACTGGAAATGGCAAAGGGAGACCAAAAAGGAGGATGCATGTTTTTTTTTAATCCTAGTAGCTCAACCAATAATTGTCCTCAACTTAAACAAAAATTGGAGCAACTTTATTTTTTTGACCCCTGTACAAGCTGAAATGGGTCTCTGTCACCATGTTGTTGTTGTTGTTCTTTTTATGCAATAATGTCATAATTCTCTACCATAGATAGTCCAAATCATACAGTTTTGTAATACTTATGATCGTACAAAAACGTGTTATTTTCTTCAGTGTGACTGGAGCATTTTTAAATTTTGGTCATGGCCTGCAGCATTTTTGTGTTGGTCATTGTATACTGAGAATTGCCTGAAGTGTGGTACAGTTTAGCTCAAAATTGTCTGCAGACTCATGGACTGAAACAAGTTCCACCATTTGACTTCTTTAACACATACGAGGTCTATTAGAAAAGTATCCGACCTTATTATTTTTTTAAAAAACCATATGGATTTGAATCACGTGTGATTGCGTCAGCCAAGCTTGAACCTTCGTGCGCATGCGTAAGTTTTTTCACGCCTGTCGGTTGCGTCATTCACCTGTGAGCAGGCTTTGTGTGAGCACTGGTCCACCCCTCTCGTCTATTTTTTATTGCGAATAAATGTCTGAACGATTTGGAGCTTTGCTGCATCAATTTTTTTTCCAGAAACTGTGAGAGACCTCCAGGTGGACACCGTTTGAAAAATTAATATGGCTTTCAGGGACAATTTTATGGGGATTAAACAGAATAAGGAGTGATCCAGACGGTTTAAAGACCGCCCACAACTGCTGAGAGTGCGGCGCGCTCCCAGCCCCCATCGACAGGCTCAAACCCCGCACAAACAACCAGATCATTTCCAACGTGAAGGCTTTGTTGATCCGGAACCTCGTCTGACTTTCACAAAAAGGCAGAAGATGTGGACATCAGCACTTTTTCGGCACATTCCACCGTTACAGGATTTTTTTTCATGGAAAGAAAAGTGGAGGGACCGCGCCACGGAGCCGTTCATTACGCGGGACAAAACCACCTCAGTGTTGGTCTCTCAGAACAGCTTTCAGGTGGATTTCAGACAGATTCCGGTTGCTTTCCAGTCATGTGAATATCCGATTGTGATTGAGCATGAGCTGGACATCCCAGAACATGTCCCATGAGGCTTCATCGGCGTTGCTCCTCTGCACGTCTGTCTTAATGTGCCGGAAAAGTGCTGATGTCCACGTCTTTTCACAATTCCTGTACTAGTCAGATGACATACCGGATCAAGACAGCGTCCAGTTTAGAAATGAACGGCACATTTCACTGTTACAGGAGTTTTTGTCATGGAAAGAGAAGCGGCTCCACCACGCATCACGGTGCAGCCGCTCGGCGCAAAGCAACGCCGTGATGAAGCCTCACGGGACATGTTCTGGCATGTCCAGCTCATGCTCAATCACAATCGGATATTCACACGACTGGAAAGCAACCGGAATCCGTCTGAAATCCACCTGAAAGCTGTCCTGAGAGACCAACACCGAGGTGGTTTTGTCCCGCGTAATGAACGGCTCCGTGGCGCGTCCCTCCGCTTTTCTTTCCATGGAAAAAACTCCTGTAACGGTGGAATGTACCGAAAAAGTGCCGATGTCCACATCTTCTGCCTTTTTTTGAAAGTCAGACGAGGTCCCGGATCAACAAAGCTTTCACGTTGGAAATGATCTGGTTGTTCCAGCGGGGTGTCAGCCTGTCGATGGGGGCTGGGAGTGCGGTGCACTCTCAGCAGTTGTGGGCAGTCTTTAAACCGTCTGGATCACTCCTTAATCTGTTTAATCCCCATAAAATCATCCCTGAAAGCCATATAAATTTTTCGAACGGTGTCAACCTGGAGGTCTCTCACAGTTTCTGGAAAAAAATTGATGCAGCAAAGCTCCAAATCGTTCAGACATTTATTCGCAATAAAAAATAGACGAGAGGGGTGGACCACACCTCACTCAAAGCCTGCTCACAGGCGAATGACGCAACCAACAGGTATGAAAAAACTCACGCATGCGCACGAAGGTTCAAGCTTGTCTGAAGCAATCACACGTGATTCAAATCCATATGGTTTTTTAAAAAAAATAATAAGGTCGGATACTTTTCTAATAGACCTCGTCGTATATGTGATTGCGGAAACAGATCATTGTAATGATTAAGTTGAGGCATTCGCTGTTTTGTAGTTGTGAATCTTGCGCCATCTCATCATCCGTGAATCATGTGAGAGGTCAGTTTCATTAGAGTTCCATGTCGCTGACTGAATGGTCCCCCCTAAAATCGTTCCCCCCGGTAACACGGTTCACGGATTATCACCTCGTTTCTGCTTCAAACTGCACTCTAGTCATCATCTGTCTCAGCGACAGACATCTGAAGCTTTTGTACAACAATCATTTCCACATAAATTCAGGCAGCGGAAGTGATCTAAACAAGCTGCTAGCTGATGCGTTCACTGTGCGCCGGTCATTTTAAAGCCTCATGGAATTTGGTCAAGTTTCTGCTTAAAATGGCCTCGTTTCTGCTTCAAACTGACTGTAGAATGATTTAAGAGGTTTTACCTTTATCATCTGATGGTTAATAATCCCATTAATCCATTTGATTGCTTTGGATGAAGAGACTCCGTCTCAGATGTGCTGCTGTGGTCCAAAATGACGTATGTGCAGATGCAAAAGGTGGACCGATTTTTAGAGGTGGACGGTTCAGTCTACGACGCCAGTTCAGGGCACAATGTAAACACACCTTGTGAAGTATGGACAACAAGACAACATCGGGGCATGGCAGAAGTCCATCCCTCTCAACTTGGGAGAACGAGTCATCATCATAATCACCCGTGAACTTGTTGAATCGATGGCATCCACATACTCGCTAGCTATTTTTTACATGCGCTGTGTGAGACACCGGAACTCTGCTGCCGCCACGGTGCATTCTGGGAAGCGCAGGAGGATTATGGGAAACGTTAAAGTACGGAATTAATACCGTGTTCCATAACCACTGCACTTTTGAGTCCCAATGACAATTAACTTGTGCCGACAGGTACAGGTGGGCAGATCGATCCTAATATCGATAATATCGATACCAACGCTGGTATTGATATTGAACGATCCTCGTGTAAAAAGATCGATACTCAAGCTTTTTTTCTCTCCTGCACGCACTGACTGCTGCACACGTAGATTCATCAAAGTCTGTAAGAGCAGCGCTGCGCTGCTTCACACAACACGTAGCACGGAGCAGCGCACCCTTGTATTGTGGTTTGTCAGCCCTCTACCTCATGAGATTTTAAGTTGTGTTGAGTGATATTTTTTTAAACAAAAATGTTGATTGTCATAATAAAGTAATTTGTTGTCACGTACAATGTTTGGCAAAATTCTATCCTAGGTCTTTTGGATCCTTTGGATCTATGAAGTTTAAATATGAAAAGTATCTGTATTGGTATCGATATTGGCGATACTGGGCCTGTATTTACTTGGTATCAGATCAATACCAAAATTGCCGGTATCGCTCACCTCTACCGACAGGGTGCAGAAGGTCTCATCTCTTCACATTCAGCTCTGCAAACAACAAATTCCAATGTAATACGAGGGCTGTCCATAAAGTATAGGTCCTTTTAATTTTTTTCAAAAACTATATGGATTTCATTCATATGTTTTTACGTCAGACATGCTTGAACCCTCGTGCGCATGCGTGAGTTTTTCCACGCCTGTCGGTGACGTCATTCGCCTGTGAGCACTCCTTGTGGGAGGAGTCGTCCAGCCCCTCGTCGGAATTCCTTTGTCTGAGAAGTTGCTGAGAGACTGGCGCTTTGTTTGATCAAAATTTTTTCTAAACCTGTGAGACACATCGAAGTGGACATGGTTCGTAAAATTAAGCTGGTTTTCAGTGAAAATTTTAACAGCTGATGAGAGATTTTGAGGTGACACTGTCGCTTTAAGGACTTCCCACTGTGCGAGACGTCGCGCAGCGCTCTCAGGCGGCGTCATCAGCCTGTTTCAAGCTTAAAACCTCCACATTTCAGGCTCTATTGATCCAGGACGTCGTGAGAGAACAGAGAAGTTTCAGAAGAAGTCGGTTTCAGCATTTTATCCGGATATTCCACTGTTAAAGGAGATTTTTTTTAATGAAAGACGTGCGGACGGGTCCGCGCGTCGGGACGCAGCCGCCGCGACGCTCCGCCACAGGAAAAACACCTCTGCTGGAAGCCTTAAGGACAAGTTGGAACATGTTCAGCTGTTAAACAATTTCTCATATACTCACTCCACTGAAAGCCATCAAAAGCCGCCTGGATTTTACAAATGGTTATCAACACGGAGGTGTTTTTCCTGTGCCGCCGCACCGCATCGGCTGCGTCCCGACGCGCGGACCCGTCCGCACGTCTTTCATTAAAAAAATCTCCTTTAACAGTGGAATATCCGGATAAAATGCTGAAACCGACTTCTTCTGAAACTTCTCTGTTCTCTCACGACGTCCTGGATCAATAGAGCCTGAAATGTGGAGGTTTTAAGCTTGAAACAGGCTGATGACGGCGCCTGGGAGCGCTGCACGATGTCTCGCTCCGTGGGAAGTCCTTAAAGCGACAGTGTCACCTCAAAATCTCTCATCAGCCGTTAAAATTTTCACTGAAAACCAGCTTAATTTTTCGAACCGTGTCCACTTCGATGTGTCTCACAGATTTAGAAAAAATTTTGATCAAACAAAGCCCCAGTCTCTCAGCAACTTCTCAGACAAAGGAATTCCGACGAGGGGCTGGACGACTCCTCCCACAAGGAGTGCTCACAGGCGAATGACGTCACCGACAGGCGTGGAAAAACTCACGCATGCGCACGAGGGTTCAAGCATGTCTGACGTAAAAACATATGAATGAAATCCATATAGTTTTTGAAAAAAATAAAAAGGATCTATACTTTATGGACAGACCTCGTATATGCACACCCAATAGAAACAAAGTCAAAAGTTTGATTTATGACTTTGGAAGTGTAAAGCTTTCAAATATTTGGTCTGCCTTGACCCTCCAGACTTAAACTCTCCAAGCATCACTGGAGACACAATAAGGATGGGGCCATAAAGCATGAAGTCCAACAGATGCTCGCCGAAGACGACCGCAGTCAATTATGGGACCCGTTAAACACACTCAGGCAGCTCACTGGCTCAGCGTCACCCCGGACCCTGCACACATCACTGGGTTTTGTCTGCTGGTTTGGACGACGCCAGAGTTATGGCTTCCACTTCAGCTCACAATACCTCTCTTTGAGACAGGCGAACGCCTGCTACAATCCGTGCAGATGTTCCCTGACAGATGTGTTCATCTTTATGAAGTTTTTCCTCCTGTTGTGCTGCCTTCTGACCAGTTCTGCTTCATGTTGTTTGGTTTTAGCTGTACCGGGGTGGAGACTGCATATGGTCTTGTCACAAGTTGAAATTTACACATAAACAGATGACAAAAGCAGTTTATGACCTTTTAAGCTTTATTTTTCTGTTACATGATTGAGCATTTTGGGCCTTGCAGAAGAATGCACTCTCTTGTTGAGTGGCCTTCTTCTTCTTGAGGATCATCCCTCCATGTTATATTTCACTGGAATCCACACATTGCTTTTTGAGATATCTTGCACACAAAGGGAAACATGTAATCGCTGCCCTCCTCCATCAATAATGTACCAGAGGTTTAAGAAAGGAGCAAGAGCAACTGTAATAACTTTAACAACTGAGGAGTGAACGCAGGTTTTAAGCTTTGGGGTGCACAGTAGGTGTTTATGATATCACTAGGTGGATTAAAGTTTGAAATCTGGCTTTATGATGTCATTATCTAGTTCCTTGCAATCTTAATGAGTGAGGTTAAACAAAATATTTCTAATTAGAAGTGGTGCCCTGACAGAAATGGGCTTGTGAACAGAGCGTCATCAGCACAGACAGGAAAATGTGGGTGGGGAAGTTAAAACAATCTTTTTTTTTTCTGTCATTCTCAACACTAACATGCCCTTGAGCCAGATACTTTTAATCCCCAAGTTGTTGCATTGCAGCACCCTGACATTGGTTTGTGAATGTGATGCATCATTGTAAAGCACTGTTATAGACATATGCTATAGATGGACCATCATTATAAATGCAGCCCTTAATATTTTAGATTTGGATCAAAATTTAGCCATCTCTTCCCTGACTCAAATAGTAACTCTCCACAAAATTTTCATGAAATCAGTGCTCTATTTTTTGAGTTATCACAAACACAATCAAACAAGGTCAGTCACTTAACCTCCACCCTCATCTGTCAGAGATTATTATTCCTGTCAGTCACAGAGACTGCATTTCTTCCAGGCTAGCTCCAAGTGTGTGTGTGTGTGTGTGTGTGTGTGTGTGTTGGGGGTGGGGGGGTGGGGGGGGCGGGGGGTGAATTGGTTGAGTGTGGGTGAAGGCACTCCTCTACAAACGGGGTCCAGTGACATGCACCCCCTGAAAAGTTTTAAAAATCTGTGGCCTTTTTCTTGCATTCTAAGGCAGCCTGGGAATCCATTCAAGAAGGACATATCCAGGCTGGACAAACTGATCAGGCGGGCTGGCTCTGTGGTTGGCATGGAGCTGGACTCTCTGGTGACGGTGGCAGACAAGAGAACACTGGACGAACTGCTGGACGGTATGGACAATGCCAGTCACCCTTTGCACACCGTCTGTTGTGTGGGCCGCTGAAGAGGAGGTACTGCTGGCCCAACACCAGAGGGCGCCCTGCCTGAAGTGCGGGCTTCAGGCACGAGAGGGTGCCGGAGCAACCGGGAGTGACAGCTGTCACTCATCAACAAGCACCAGCTGTCACTCATCATCACCACTACCATCACCATAAAAGCCGGGCAGCAACTCCACCTCGCTGCCGAGATATCGTCTACCTTATAGGTAAATTCTCAGCCTTGATTGTGCCTACGCACGTGCTTGCTGTTCTAGTTTTGTGATCTGTTGCAGGAGATTCAACTCGCTATTTCCAGCGGGAGGCGGGGGGTTCGTGGATTGACGAGCGGTGAACGGTTTTCACTCCTCACTCCGAACCACGTAAAATAGGAGATTGATTCTGCACTGTGATGTGGTGTTAAGGTGGAGGTGTTTTTCCCACCCAACTACTGAAAGAACGAACTTGCTGACTGTTTACTGGGCGTGTTTTCACACACCCACCATTAACTGTTTTCTGCCCTGCCAGCAGTACCAGATCTGACAGCTGGAGACGGTGGCCACCTGGGGATTCAGGACTTGGCAGCTCCGGTGTGTTCCAGATCCGGTGGCAGTGGAAATCGTGTGGGGCCCGGCTCTTCTCTGGACGGTTGTCTCCTATCCTCAAGCCTGCCCACACGTCACCCTTGTATATTTGACTGTAATCCAAATTCTGCATCTGTCTGTATTCCGTTGTACACGTTTCACAACAGTAAAGTGTTGTAATTTTTGACTCATCCATTGTCCGTTCATTTACGCCCCCTGTTGTGGGTCCGTGTCACTACACTTTCCCAACACCGTCAACAGCAACCAGAGGAGCCAGACTGCTCCTTCCCAAGTGCAGGACCAACAGACTGAAAAACTCCTTTGTCCCTCAGGCCATCAGACTGTAGAACTCTCATTCGGGTGGGGGGGGGGGGGTAAACAGGAAGACAGAGGACGGGAATGAGAGGAACAGTAGCAGCCAGTAAACCAGTACTGATCATTATTATCACTTACTGAGGCGTTAAAGGGACGGTAGCATAGATTTACATTTACGCTACCTGTCCATACCTGCCCACACACAGCAGGGCAGGTATGCATAAAGTGTGTGACTTACACTTTATGCATACCGTCCATGCCCGTTCACCCGCAATAACAGATATTCGCCCTCATCTAACTCTGGCGAATATCAGTCATTTTGGGCAACTGGGCATGGACATCGGGCCTCTGAAAATGCATACCACCCTCCAAAAGCATGTTATTGTATTAATATGTCTGGTATTTATATTTATATTTGCAAACTGTTTTTCTTTTTTACTTTCACTTTTGATACTCTGTGTGCTTCTTACCCTGTGTGCTGCGATACAATGCTGCTGGAACCTCAATTTCTCTGAGGGAGTCTTCCCAAGGGATCAATAAAGTTCTATCTAATCTAATCTAATCTAATCTAATCTAAAGACTGACTCTTGAGCCATTGTTTTTAACACACAATTTTTTATTACTGGAAATATAATTCTGCGTGCAGCAGCCATCAATCAGCCTTTATCTATGAAAGTCCTTTCCCATATTTTATCATATCTTCAGTCAGCGGCTCAAGGTGGGTGGGTTACAACCCCCTCTTGAGCCACCACTGCCTTCTCATTTTGATATTTAACCCTTAAAACATGCTTTTAAGCATCATGCACTTCAGACTGTACACCACAGATTGTCAAGACACTAAGTATTGAGACTGAATGCAGCATATTTCACAATCTGTGTACGACACCCAGCAGTTGACTCAGCCACCTTTTAAAAAAGTTTTTCCTTGCATTGACAGAAAAGCTTAACTCTGCTGGATGTAATAAGAGTATCTGCGTGTTTAGAGAAGGACCTTCAATTAGTGGTTTTGGCCACATTTATATTGTCAGCACATTTTCCCTCTCGGCCTCTTTCCAGTGTAAATCATGTGAAAGCATAAACTTTAAATGGAAAAATAGACGTTCTCTCAATGACAAAGTTCTTCTCCTGCAGTGTTCTGAGCACATTTGTCTCTCATTACTGCAGCAAAGATGCCAAAATGTTGCGTAGAGGAAAGAAGATGTGAGCTGATTCAGCGTTGTTGACGAGTTTTTGGGTGGGCGTGGCTTTGAGTGTCCCGAAGGGATGGAAAGATAAGAAGAAAGAATTCACACAGTGAAAATTTGCTTTTGACACTTTGATTTTGGTATCTTATTTTGTTTCTGTATTAAAATTCAGGACAGTTCAATAGTAAGAGGTACATGCTCCCTAAAAGTGCACATTTTTTAGCTAAATATATGCCTCACCAGTGTCTCGCACAATTTGTGATATTTCTCTATAATATTTATTGACTTAGTCTGTTCTGGGTATTCATTTAATCCAGTGCTTCTTTGAGTGTTGTTATTTTGGAACTTCCCAACTTATGTATTTCACACCATTTTACTGCAGTGACAATAAACACTTTGATTCCTTAATTCCTCAAAAAACAAACATTTAAGGTTTTGAGTCCAAATGAGGTGATGCATCTGAAAAACATTTTTTTTTACATGATATTTGTAAAACAAGTCATGTCTGTGCCTGTTGCTTTAAATGGACAAGAGCTGCTGTTAGCCACGCCCCTTTCTGAATGGAGGGCAAGCAAGAGCAACCAATGAGAGGCTTAGTGGGCGTGTCTTGCAAAGTCATACATACAACCCCAATTCCAATGAAGATGGGATGTTGTGTAAAATGTAAATAAAAACAGAATACAATGATTTGCAAATCCTCCTCAATCTATATTCAATTGAATACACCACAAAGACAAGATATTTAATGTTCAAACTGATAGACTTTATTGTTTTTGTGCAAATATTTGCTCATTTTGAAATGGATGCCTGCAACATGTTTCAAAAAAGCTGAGACAGTGGTATGTTTACCACTGTGTTACATCACCTTTCCTTCTAACAACACTCAATAAGCGTTTGGGAACTGAGGACACAAATTGTTGAATCGTTGTAGGTGGAATTCTTTCCCATTCTTTCTTGATGTACAACTTCAGTTGTTAAACAGTCCGGGGTCTCCATTGTCATATTTTGCACTTCATAATGCGCCACACGTTTTCAATGGGCGACAGGTCTGGACTGCAGGCAGGCCAGTCTAGTACCCGCACTCTTTTACTACGAAGACATGCTGTTGTAACACGTGCAGAATGTGGCTTGGCATTGTCTTGCTGAAATAAGCAGGGACGTTGAAAAAGACGTTGCTTGGATGGCAGCATGTGTTGCTCCAAAACCTGGTTGTACCTTTCAGCACTGATGGTGCCATCACAGATGTGTAAGTTCCCCATGCCATGGGCACTAACACACCCCCATACCATCACAGATGCTGGCTTTTGAACTTTGCGCTGGTAACAGTCTGGATGGTCTTTTTCCTCTTTTGTCCAGAGGACACAATGTCCATGATTTCCAAAAACAATTTCAAATGTGGACTCATCAGACCACAGCACACTTTTCCACTTTGCGTCTGTCCATTTCAAATGAGCTCAGGCCCAAAGAAGTTGGCGGTGTTTCTGGATGTTGTTGATGTATGGCTTTCACTATGCATGGTAGAGTTTTAACTTGTACTTGTAGATGTAGCGACGAACTGTGTTAACTGACAATGGTTTTCTGAAATGGTCCTGAGCCCACACAATAAGATCCTTTACACAATGATGTTGGTTTTTAATGCAGTGCCGCCTGAGGGCACGGGCATTCAATGTTTTTTGGCCTTGCGGCTTACGTGTAGAAAGTTCTCCAGATTCTCTGAATCTTCTGATTATATTATGGACTGTAGATGATGGAATCCCTAGATTCCTTGCAATTAAATGTTGAGAAACATTGTTCCTAAACTGTTGTACTATTTTTTCACACAGGTGTTCACAAAGTGATGCTCCTCGCCCCATCTTTGCTTGTGAATGGCCTTTTGGGGATGCTCCTTTTATACCCAATCATGACACTCACCTGTTTCCAATTAGGTGTTCTTTGAGCATTCATCAACTTTCCCAGTCTTTTGTTGCCCCTGTCCCAGCTTTTTTGAAATGTGTTGCAGGCATCCATTTCACAATGAGCAGATATTTGTACAAAAACAATAAAGTTTACCAGTTTGAACATTAAATATCTTGTCTTTGTGGTGGATTCAATTGAATATAGGTTGAAGAGGATTTGCAAATCATTGTATTCTGTTTTTATTTACATTTAACACAACATCCCAACTTCATTGGAATTGGGGTTGTATTTGCGTTATATCAGGTCTTTTAGCACATATATTCAATTTTAAAACAATGAGGATATTTAACATGAAACCCGACCATATTTTACATACACTTAAATCAATCAATAAATAAATGTACAATATCACCTATTAAAAGCAGTGGGCAGGAGAAGGTTGGTTTTTTATTATAGGATGCATTGCCTCCATGATGTCCAGGTAACATTTTTACTACAAAATAAAAAACTAGTTGATATTATTTTTGCTGATGAAGATGGTGATAAGCTCCAAAAACTGAAACCATCATGGAATGAACATTTTAACCATACCTCATTTTCATTTGGCATAAATGAACATTTTGTAAGTTAATAGTAGTTGTGTAGTTAGAAATCATCAGACTCATTGATCCTTGAACCTTTCTTCCACTTACACTGTTGCGTGATGAAGTGGAGCCAATTTCAGTGGACTTTGGGAAAGACAGACATCCAAATCTTACATTTAACTCTCAACTTGATCTGCTGACTTGTCAGTAAAATTACAGACTATCTACTTGGTCTGGTTCTGGCTCTTAAGCACATACGGCATTTCTTACAGAAATTCTGGTTCTAAAGTCTGTTTTGGTATCATCCGAATCAAGATTCAATGTAGTTAACCAGTCTAGACGTAAGTCCTGTATAGCCCCTGAGGCCCACTGTGCCAGTTTTTATCCTTGGATTCCGTAGTGTGAAGCAGATGATAGTCTACAACTCCCCTGAGATGCCAGTGTAACATAGGTTTGCGTCTACAGCTAAGACCCTTTACTCCTAGGTGGACTGGGTCGATGCAGTATTGTCCAGGAACACAGACAAGTAGCATGACTAAGAGTTGAATCCAGGTCTGTACGTATATTGGCAGCCCAGCTCCTTATCCCACTGAGCCATCTGCTCTACAACTAACCACTGTGTATTTCCAAAAATTTGTAGTGGAACCATCATATTCATAGAATAATTCATGCTCATCTATGATGGGTCTACATAAATCCTGCTAAATATAGTTTGAAATTGACATTTGTGGTCAAAAGAAAACATTGTTCCGAATTGGGGCCACAAGACAGAACAGTTGTTGGTGGAAATTCCAGATAAAGACACATAACTTTAGAAATCATGCTTCCTTTTTGGGGAAAAACTCCACACCACAGTTTCATTTTCAGTTTGAAACCCAGGCACCACAATAAAGCCGGGTCCCATTGCCAATATTCGACACCTAAATCAGAGCCTGAAAATGAGTTTAATCTGTGGTAAAGTAGTAGTAGTGAAATGTTGATCCAGAATCTGGATTTGGATCCAGATCACCTCCAAAATTTAATAGTCTTCCTTTGCCTAATATGTGTCCGTGGTGAAAATATGGTGCAATTCTGTGAAGTAGTTTTGACATAATCCTTCAAAAACTATATAAAGTGAAATTTGATCCAGAAACAGGATCCGGATCTGGATCACCTCCAAAATTTAATGGAGTCTTCCATGGCCTAATATGTATTTGCGCTGAAAATTTTGTCAAAATTCGTGCAATAGTTTTGATGTAATCCTACTGACAGTAATCCTTCAAAGACCACATAAAGTGAAACTTGATCCAAAATCCAGATCCAGATCACTTCCAAAATTGAATGGAGTCTTCCGTGGCCTAATATCTATCTGTGGTGACAGTTTTGTCAAACTTTGTGCAGTAGTTTTGATGTAATCTTGTCAACAGGTTTTGGTGTTGTTATCATTTTAAGGTTTAATTTTTGATATATTATATTTAAGCCATTTTCCTACTTTTGCTGTATTTTATTTTCAAAGGAGCTAATTTCAACATTATGTCTTTCTGTTAATTTGGCGGTGGCATCAGTCTGAAGACGTGGTGGTGATGCACTGTTGAAACAACCTGTTTCTGTGGCTGTTCCTTTAAATGGAAAGGAGCTGTAAGGGAGCTTATTCCAACGCGATCATTTGTCAGAAGGTGCATCAAAAATCACACTTTTGAAATATTGATCTGTCTGGATGCTACAAAAGTGTTCCATTTCATGTAGTTACACACCCTGTGAATTGTTTTTGAAATCTGTGGTGATCCAGAGGTCCAACAGCCACCAGATTGTGAACTCAAAAAATAACTTGCTCAGTGAACATAAAAAATGTAAAGTATTTCCACCCAAGTAAAATGTGTTTACCTAGCCAGAGGCAATTTTGCTAAGTGACCTAAGTGTAAATGTTTTGAGTCAACATGATGAATTTGCGTTACTGTTACCTAATTACTATGATTCAGGCCAACTAGTTTTGAAAAGGTAAAATGTAGACCTAAATGTAAATTTGTTGGGTCAACGTGATAAATTTGCGTTACTGTTACTCAATTACCATGGTTTAGGCCAACTAGATTTGTAACGGTAAATGTAACAAAAATAAAAAGTAAGCCTTTTGGCTGCTCCCTTGTTTGCACTTGGGGTCGCCAAAGCAAATCTGAGGTGGATCTGCATGTTGAATTGGCACCGGTTTTACACCAGATGCAACTCCACAGTACATAGAGAAATGTGGCAGGGGGTGGGATTTGAACCTGGAACCAAGTGCCATCACCCCTGCCCTGTAAGTAGTTACAACTACTTTTAAAATATTACAGCTACATGTCAACTAATCTTTGCTGTCTTGGATCAGCACAATTTATGCAGATCCACTTTAGATTTGCTGTGGCGACCCTGAGTGGAAACAAGCAGCAAGTACTATTAAATATTGCTGATGTCCCCGCTTTCATATACTTTCATTTTTAAGGTTTTTTTTTATCTGACAGCAAGCAGAAAGTTGGAGTATAAAAATAATAGAAAATGTCATTTTTTCCACAAAATTTCACATCAGGTTGGACCTATAAATCGCAATAAATTTTCATAAACCTATTCAGAAATTATTTTTATGTGCATTCGAACAAAATCAAATCCAGTTTAATATGTTGGTTTTAAAATTTTGCCCTACATTTTTATGCACTCTACTGCCAGTTTAACCTTTGCGTTGTGTTTCCCCCTCGACACACGCTGTAACCACGAGGGTAAAGCCCACGGACCCTAGCAGCTGTTGCTAGAGTGTCTTTTAACATTGTCCTTATGGGGTATTGTGTGTAGAACCTTGAAGGAAAAAAAGGAATGTACTCTATTTTGGAATAAAGCTAGTGAAACACTGCGAATATTTTCTGGAAGCACTGTAGATTTAGGATTTAAAACAAATCTGATGGATAAAATTAATGTATAAACATTTAACTAGGTGTTAAACTTGTTTTAACACCCAACAACACACAGTGTTGATTTAACACTGTGATGGAGTTCATTATTGAATCAAACCTACAGCATGTGTTTGCTTCATTATTAATTTAGCACTAAAATATTCAGTTTATATAGTGTTAAGGTTGAAAAACAAATATTAAAGTGATAATTAAAAAATATATTAATTTGTCATATATTTTTTTAAAAAAGGTAACAAACATTTCAATAATATGGCTCAAGGTTCAAAAGTAGATTTAGGATGCCAGTTTTGCCTTCAATAAAGAAGTGATCACTTGAAAATGGTATTTTTAAACATTAAATAATGACGTATGATCTTTTTTTATTATTAAAATAAATAAATAAATCACATATTAACAGTGTTGCCTTTGGGGGCCGTTGGAATTGTGGGAATAATGACTCTCTGTGGTGTGGAAGGAAGCAGACGGGAACTACCGACAGAAAAAACATCATCTGATAATCTATGAACTCAAATGCACATTTAGAAAACTGGACAGTACTTTTACTTTGAGAGATGCTTCATCTGGTCTTTGTGGATGTTTTCTCTGTGGCTGCATGGCGCGTATACGTCATAAAGAATATTTTTGTCTGACGTTGAAAAAAAAATCAATAGTTTTAGGGGCGTTATCTACAGAGTGTCTATTTTTTGTCAAATCATGCCACGTTTGAGATTACGCCTGTTTGGGGCTGAGCAAACGATGATAATGATGATGATTGTCCTATTTATCCGGCACACAGAGGTCTGATCGGAAACTTGTTCCTAAGTTGGTTTGTATTTGGACTTTTCTTGGCGTTCTGGTCCAATATGAAGAATGGCATCGGCTGTGTTTGAAGGGACGTCGCTGGTCAACATGTTCGTCAGAGACTGCTGGGTGAACGGGATCCGCAGACTGATCATCAGCCAGCGCGGGGAGGAAGAGGACTTCTTCGAGATCAGGACCGAGTGGTCCGACAGGAACATTCTCTATCTGCATCGCAGTTATTCCGATTTGGGACGGCTGTTTAAAAGACTTGTAGAGTCCTTTCCCGAGGACAGAGGGGATCTGTCCAAATGTCCACTGATAGAAGGTTGGTCTGAAGGGAAATATAACATTGTAGAATGTTCCTTTCTCTGCAGGAATGCGCTCCACTTAGGATTTCTTCTACATTTAAAATAAGACAAGCCAAAGTTCTTCTCAGCGTTTATACTTCCTTTTTTTGAGACACACAAAAAAATGTTCAATAACTTCTTGCGTTCAAATTGCGTTAAAACTGCTATTTCATTTAATGTTTTGGACCAGGTCTTGGCATAAAGTTTGAAACTAGAGGTGGGCGGATCGATCATAATATCGATAATAACGATACCAACGCTGGTATTGATATTGAACGATCCTCGTGTAAAAAGATCGATACTCAAGCTTTTTTTCTTTCCCGCATGCACTGACTGCTGTGCATCGCAGATTCATCAAAGTCTACTCTCTGTCTGTAAGAGCAGCACTGCGCTGTGTCACACAACATGGAACACGGAGCAGCGCACCTTTGTATTGTGGCTTGTCAGTCCTCTACCTCAGGAGATTTTGTTTTAAGTTGGGTTGAGTGATATTTTTTAAACAAAAATGTTGATTGTGATAATAAAGTATTTTGTTGTCACGTACAATGTTTGGTGAAATTCTATCCTAGGTCTTTTGGATCCTTTGGATATATGAAGCTTAAATATGAAAAGGTATCGGTATCGATATCAGCGATACTGGGCCTGTATTTACTTGGTTTCGGATCAATACCAGAATTCCCCGTATCGCCCACCTCTATTTGAGACAGTGAAAAAAAAAAAACTTCTTTGTAGGTGCTGCTGCGCATGTGCAAAACAGATCACCACATCCGGGAACCAGGAATGAAATGAATCATTTTGTAATCTCTTTTTGTTGAAGGATTTCCAGCCATTTCCAGAAACTAATAATATTTTGTGGAGTCATGTCAAACTGACTGTAATCTTTAAATATGAAATTCAAAATTTGATTTAGATGTATATTCCTGAGCTGTCCACCAGGCGGGAGTGTTCAGACAGGCGACATCTAGTGTTGAAAACCGAAGTCAATGAGGACGTGCCAAAACGTGCAGTTCCTTGAATGGCCACTTGAGGTGGGCTCCAAAAGTGAATCAATCTACATAGAACCGCATGTTAAAATGCCCAACAGTAATAAACACATACAGTCTGGTACCAACCGCCCAAAAAAGGCTATAACTAGCTTAGCCATTCATGACAAACTGTATCAGGGATTAATTTTTATGTTGCTCATCAGTTTAAGCAATTTTTTGGGGAGCAATTTTAAACCATAAAGTTCCGAATAATTAGGGTCATGGTAGTGTTGAGTGACAGCTAGTGTGTGTCAGGTGTAGGCGGCCGCCGGTAGCAGCAGCCATCTTTTAGCAGGAAGCAGTTAGCTGCTGTGTACTTATTTGACCTTCTTAAGCATTTTATTAGAAATGTCTGCGATAATATGGCTTGCTGTGGTGTGTAATCAAGTGTTAAAGTTGAGTGGGAATTTTCAGTTGTTGCATTTGTATGTTAGCAAAGTCAGCATTATTTAGCAGACATCGATAGCTTGGTGATAGTAGCTACACCAGTGCCACAGTTACTGAGGCAAGATGTCAGTCACGGTTTTTAAAACCAACACCCAAGCCAATCGTTATGTGTTAATCAAACACCCAAACCAGTGTTAGCCTGTTAGCTTTAGCTTGCCTGGCAACTACAAAATGAGGTTTGCGAGGTTGTGGGAGGATTGTTTGGGCTTCATTTTCAAAAGAAAGTTGCTTTTTTGATTGATCTGGTTAATCAAAGATAAGCACTGTCTTATCACTTAATCCTCATTAGGTTGTGTTTTAATGCAGTGAATTACAAGATGATGTATTTAATATAGATAAAAATGTTTTAAAACATTGCTAACCTGCTTAGTATTGCCATTGTTCTCATCCATTCATTAGAAACAGCAGGTTGTGTTAGGTTCATGCACCAACTCACTAGTAAACCCTGATTGGTAAAGGTGTTTAATAAACAGACATCCAGAAAGCATTCATAGCGCTTCACTTTTTCCACATTTTGTTATGTTACAGCCTTAATCCAAAATTGATTAAATTATTCTTTGTTTCTCAAAATTCTACACACAATACCCCATAATGACAATGTGAAAAAGTTTTTTTTTAAAGATTTTTGCATATACGAGGGCTGTCCGTAAAGTATAGGTCCTTTTTATATTTTCAAAAACTATATGGATTTCATTCATATGTTTTTATGTCAGACATGCTTGAACCCTCGTGCGCATGCGTGAGTTTTTCCACGCCTGTCGGTGACGTCATTCGCCTGTGAGCACTCCTTGTGGGAGGAGTCGTCCAGCCCCTCGTCGGAATTCCTTTGTCTGAGAAGTTGCTGAGAGACTGGCGCTTTGTTTGATCAAAATTTTTTCTAAACCTGTGAGACACATCGAAGTGGACACGGTTCAAAAAATTAAGCTGGTCTTCAGTGAAAATTTTAACAGCTGATGAGAGATTTTGAGGTGATTCTGTCGCTTTAAGGACTTGTCACGGTGCGAGACGTCGCGCAGCGCTCTCAGGCAGCGTCATCAGCCTGTTTCAAGCTTAAAACCTCCACATTTCAGGCTCTGTTGATCCAGGACGTCGTGAGAGAACAGAGAAGTTTCAGAAGAAGTCGGTTTCAGCATTTTATCCGGATATTCCACTGTTAAAGGAGATTTTTTTTAATGAAAGACGTGCGGGCGGATTGCAGCGTCGGCTCGCAGCCGCCGCGACGCTCCGCCACAGGAAAAACACCTCTGTTGGAAGACTTGAGGAAAAGTTGGAACATCTCCAGCTGATAAATAATTTCTCATATACTCACTCCACTGAAAGCCATCAAAAGCCGCCTGGATTTTACAAATGGTTATCAACACGGAGGTGTTTTTCCTGTGCCGCCGCACCGCGTCGGCTGCGTCCCGACGCGCGGACCCGTCCGCACGTCTTTCATTAAAAAAATCTCCTTTAACAGTGGAATATCCGGATAAAATGCTGAAACCGACTTCTTCTGAAACTTCTCTGTTCTCTCACGACGTCCTGGATCAATAGAGCCTGAAATGTGGAGGTTTTAAGCTTGAAACAGGCTGATGACGCTGCCTGAGAGCGCTGAGCGACGTCTCGCACCGTGAAAAGTCCTTAAAGCGACAGAATCACCTCAAAATCTCTCATCAGCTGTTAAAATTTTCACTGAAAACCAGCTTAATTTTTCGAACCATGTCCACTTCGATGTGTCTCACAGGTTTAGAAAAAATTTTGATCAAACAAAGCGCCAGTCTCTCAGCAACTTCTCAGACAAAGGAATTCCGACGATGGGCTGGACGACTCCTCCCACAAGGAGTGCTCACAGGCGAATGACGTCACCGACAGGCATGGAAAAACTCACGCATGCGCACGAGGGTGCAAGCATGTCTGACGTAAAAACATATGAATGAAATCCATATAGTTTTTGAAAAAAATAAAAAGGACCTATACTTTACGGACAGCCCTCGTGTATATATATATATATATATATATATATATATATATATATATATATATATATATAAACCTAAGAAATCACATGTACATAAGTATTCACAGCCTTTGCCATGAAACTCAAAATTGAGCTCAGGTGCATCCTATTCCCACTGATCATCCTTGATATGTTTCAACAGCCTAATTGGAGTCCTCTGGGGTAAATTCAGTTGATTGGACATGACTTGGACATTACTCCCCCTCTAGCTGCCACCTTATCGTGGTGGGGGAGTTTGTGTACCCGGATGATCCTAGGAGCTATGTTGTCGGGGGCTTCGTGCTCCCTGTAGGGTCTCCCAAGGCAAACAGGTCCTAGGTGATGGGTCAGACTAAGGGCAGTTCAGAACCTCCATGACCAGTAAAAGATCAAGGACTGAGACATCGCTCGGTATGGCGGAGCCGGGGTCCCACCCTGGAGTCAGGCCTGGAGTTGGGGCTCGCGCGCGAGTGCCTGGTGGTCGGGCCTTAGCCCATGGGGCCCGGCTGGGCTCAGCCCGAAAGAGTGACGTGGGCCCACCCTCCTGTGGGTTCACCACCTGTAGAGGGGGCCATGGGGGTCGGGTGCAGAGAGGATTGGGTGGCGGTCAAGGGCGGGTGGCCCGGCGGCCCGGTCCATGCTCACAGCCCCTGGCTGTTGGGACGTGGAATGTCACCTCGCTAGGGGAGAAGGAGCCTGAGCTTGTGCAGTAGGTTGAGAGATACCGACTAGAGATAGTCGGGCTCACCTCCACGCACAGCTTGGGCTCTGGTACCCAACTCCTGGAGAGGGGCTGGACACTTCATTTTTCTGGCATCGCCCACGGGGAGAGGCGGAGAGCTGGGGTCGCATTGCTTATTGCTCCCCAGCTCAGTCGCCAAGTGTTGGAGTTCACTCCGGTGAACGAGAGGGTCGCGTCCCTACGCCTTCAGGTCGGGGACAGGTCTCTCACCGTTGTCTCGGCCTACAGGCCGAGCGGCAGTGCAGAGTACCCGACCTTCCTGGAGTCCCCGGGAGGGGTACTAGATAGCGCTCCAACTGGGGACTCCATTGTTCTCCTGGGGGATTTCAACGCCCACGTGGGCGGCGACAGTGAGGGGAGGGGGGGTGATCGGGAAGCACGGCCTCCCCGATCTGAACCCGAGTGGTGTTCAGTTGTTGGACTTCTGTGCTAGTCACAGTTTGTCCATCACGAACACCATGTTCGAGCACAAGGGTGTCCATAAGTGCACGTGGCACCAGGACACCCTGAGCCGGAGGTCAATGATCGTCTTTGTAGTCGTATCATCTGACCTTCGGCCACGTGTCTCGGACACTCAAGTGAAGAGAGGGGCAGAGCTGTCGACTGATCACCACCTGGTGGTGAGTTGGATCCGCTGGGAGGGTAGGAAGCCCGGTCAGACCTGGCAGGCCCAAACGTATCATGAGGGTCTGCTGGGAACGACTGGCGGAACCCTCTGTCAGCGAGGTCTTCAACTCCCACCTCCGGGAGAGCTTCTCCCAGATCCCGGGGGAGGTTGGAGACATGGAGTCCGAGTGGACCATGTTCTCCACCTCCATTGTCGATGCGGCTGCTCATAGCTGTGGTCACAAGGTCTCTGGTGCCTGTCGTGGCGGCAATCCCCGAACCCGGTGGTGGACACTAAAAGTAAGGGATGCTGTCAAGCTGAAGAAGGAGTCCTACTTATCTTTGTTGGTAGGTGGGACCCCAGAGGCAGCTGACAGGTACCGGCAAGCCAAGCGTGCCGCAGCCCGTGCGGTCGCAGAGGCAAAAACTCGGGTCTGGGAGGAGTTCGGGGAGGCTATGGAGGAGGACTGTCGGTCGGCCTTGAAGAGATTCTGGCAAACCGTCCGACGCCTCAGGAGGCAGAAGCAGCTCTCCACCAGCACTGTTTACGGTGCGGGTGGGGAGCTGTTGACCCTGACTGGGGATGTTGTTGGGCGGTGGAAGGAGTACTTTGAGGATCTCCTCAATCCCATCGCCACGTCTTCCGAAGAGGAAGCAGAGACTGTGGACTCAGAGGCGGCTCATCCATTACCCAGGCCGAAGTCACCGAGGTGGTTAGAAAGCTCCTCGGTGGCAAGGCTCCTGGGGTGGATGAAATCCGTCCTGAGTACCTTAAGTCTCTGGATGTTGTGGGGCTGTCTTGGCTGACACGCCTGTGCAACATCGCGTGGCGATCAGGGACAGTGCCTCTGGATTGGCAGACCGGGGTAGTGGTCCCTCTGTTTAAGAAGGGGGACCGGAGGGTGTGTTCCAACTATAGGGGGATCACACTCCTCAGCCTCCCCGGTAAGGTCTATTCCAGAGTACTGGAGAGGAGAATTTGACCGATGGTCGAACCTCGGATTCAGGAGGAACAGTGTAGTTTTCATCCTGGTCGCGGCACACTGGACCAGCTCTACACGCTCCATCGGGTGCTTGAGGGTTCATGGGAGTTCGCCCAACCAGTCCACATGTGTTTTGTGGATCTGGAGAAGGCGTTCGACCGTGTCCCTCGGGGCACCCTGTGGGGAGTGCTCCGGGAGTACGGGGTCCGGGGTCCTTTGCTAAGGGCTATCCGGTCCCTGTACGACCGCAGCAGGAGCTTGGTTCGCATTGCCGGTAGTAAGTCAAACCTGTTTCCAGTGCACATTGGCCTCCGCCAGGGCTGCCCTTTGTCACCGGTTCTGTTCATTATTTTTATGGACAGAATTTCGAGGTGCAGCCAGGGTGTAGAGGGGGTCTGGTTTGGGAACCACAGAATCTCGTCTCTGCTGTTTGCGGACGATGTGGTTCTGTTGGCTTCGTCAAATCAGGACCTTCAGCGTGCACTGGGGTGGTTTGCAGCCGAGTGTGAAGCGTCCGGGATGAAAATCAGCACCTCCAAATCCGAGGCCATGGTTCTCGACCGGAAAAAGGTGCTTTGCCCTCTTCAGGTCGGTCGAGCGTCCTTGCCTCAAGTGGAGGAGTTTAAGTATCTTGGGGTCTTGTTCACGAGTGAGGGACGGATGGAGCGTGAGACTGATAGACGGATCGGTGCAGCATCTGCAGTGATGCAGTCGCTGTATCGGACCGTCGTGGTGAAGAGAGAGCTGAGTAGGGGGGCAAAGCTCTCGATTTACCGATCGATCTATGGAAAGGGACACACCTGTCTACATATAAGGTCCCACAGTTGACAGTGCATGTCAGAGCACAAATCATGCATGAAGTCAAAGGAAATGTTTTTAGACCTCCAAGACAGGATTACCTTGTCTCAAGGCACAAATCTGGGGAAGGGTACAGAAGCATTTCTGCTGCTTTGAAGGTCTTAATGAGCACAGTGGCCTCCATCATCCATAAATGGAAGAAGTTCAGATCCACCAGGACTCTTCCTAGAGCTGGCCACCCGTCTAAATTGAGCGATCAGGGGAGAAGGGCCTTAGTCAGGGAGGTGACCAAGAATGCGATGGTCACGTTGTCAGAGCTCCAGCATTCCTCTGTGGAGAGAGGAGAACCTTCCAGAAGGACAACTATCTCTACAGCAATCCACCAATCAGGCCTGAATGGTAGAGTGGCCAGACAAAAGCCACTCTTTAGTACAAAGCACATGACAGTCTGCCTGGAGTTTGCCAAAAGGCACCTGAAGGACTCTCAGACCATAAGAAAGAAAATTTTCTGGTCTGATCAATCAATCAATCAATTTTTTTATATAGCGCCAAATCACAACAAACAGTTGCCCCAAGGCGCTTTATATTGTAAGGCAAGGCCATACAATAATTATGTAAAACCCCAACGGTCAAAACGACCCCCTGTGAGCAAGCACTTGGCTACAGTGGGAAGGAAAACCTCCCTTTTAACAGGAAGAAACCTCCAGCAGAACCAGGCTCAGGGAGGGGCAGTCTTCTGCTGGGACTGGTTGGGGCTGAGGGAGAGAACCAGGAAAAAGACATGCTGTGGAGGGGAGCAGAGATCGATCACTAATGATTAAATGCAGAGTGGTGCATACAGAGCAAAAAGAGAAAGAAACAGTGCATCATGGGAACCCCCAGCAGTCTACGTCTATAGCAGCATAACTAAGGGATGGTTCAGGGTCACCTGATCCAGCCCTGACTATAAGCTTTAGCAAAAAGGAAAGTTTTAAGCCTAATCTTAAAAGTAGAGAGGGTGTCTGTCTCCCTGATCTGAATTGGGAGCTGGTTCCACAGGAGAGGAGCCTGAAAGCTGAAGGCTCTGCCTCCCATTCTACTCTTACAAACCCTAGGAACTACAAGTAAGCCTGCAGTCTGAGAGCGAAGCGCTCTATTGGGGTGATATGGTACTACGAGGTCCCTAAGATAGATGGGACCTGATTATTCAAAACCTTATAAGTAAGAAGAAGAATTTTAAATTCTATTCTAGAATTAACAGGAAGCCAATGAAGAGAGGCCAATATGGGTGAGATATGCTCTCTCCTTCTAGTCCCCGTCAGTACTCTAGCTGCAGCATTTTGAATTAACTGAAGGCTTTTTAGGGAACTTTTAGGACAACCTGATAATAATGAATTACAATAGTCCAGCCTAGAGGAAATAAATGCATGAATTAGTTTTTCAGCATCACTCTGAGACAAGACCTTTCTGATTTTAGAGATATTGCGTAAATGCAAAAAAGCAGTCCTACATATTTGTTTAATATGCGCTTTGAATGACATATCCTGATCAAAAATGACTCAGAGATTTCTCACAGTATTACTAGAGGTCAGGGTAATGCCATCCAGAGTAAGGATCTGGTTAGACACCATGTTTCTAAGATTTGTGGGGCCAAGTACAATAACTTCAGTTTTATCTGAGTTTAAAAGCAGGAAATTAGAGGTCATCCATGTCTTTATGTCTGTAAGACAATCCTGCAGTTTAGCTAATTGGTGTGTGTCCTCTGGCTTCATGGATAGATAAAGCTGGGTATCATCTGCGTAACAATGAAAATTTAAGCAATACCGTCTAATAATACTGCCTAAGGGAAGCATGTATAAAGTGAATAAAATTGGTCCTAGCACAGAACCTTGTGGAACTCCATAATTAACTTTAGTCTGTGAAGAAGATTCCCCATTTACATGAACAAATTGTAATCTATTAGACAAATATGATTCAAACCACCGCAGCGCAGTGCCTTTAATACCTATGGCATGCTCTAATCTCTGTAATAAAATTTTATGGTCAACAGTATCAAAAGCAGCACTGAGGTCTAACAGAACAAGCACAGAGATGAGTCCACTGTCCGAGGCCTGTCTGATGAGACAAAGATTGAATACTTTGGCGTGAATGCCAGGCGTCATGTTTTGTAGGAAACCAGGCACCATCCCTACAGTGAAGCATGATGGTGGCAGCATCATGGAAATGGGAGGCTAATCAGGATTGAGGGAAAGATGAATGCAGCAATGTACAGAGACATCCTGGATGAAAACCTGCTCCAGAGTGCTCTTGACCTCAAACTGGGGCGACGGTTCATCTTTCACCAGAACAATGATCCTAAACACACAGCCAAGATATCAAAGGAGTGACTTCAGGACAACTCTGTGAATGTCCTTGAGTGGCCCAGCCAGAGCCCAGACCTGAAATTGATTGAACATCTCTGGAGAGATCTGAAAATGACCAACGCTCCCCTTAACCTGATGGAGCTTGAGAGGTGCTGCAAAGAGGAATGGACAAAACTGCCCAAAGATAGGTGCACTAAGCTTGTGGCATCATATTCAAGAAGACTTGACGCTGTAATTGCTGCCAAAGGTTCATCAACAAAGTATTGAGCAAAGGCTGTGAATACATACGAGGGCTGTCAATAAAGTAACGGTCCTTTTTATTTTTTTCAAAAACTATATGGATTTCATTCATATGTTTTTACGTCAGACATGCTTGAACCCTCGTGCGCATGCGTGAGTTTTTCCACGCCTGTCGGTGACGTCATTCGCCTGTGAGCACTCCTTGTGGGAGGAGTCGTCCAGCCCCTCGTCGGAATTCCTTTGTCTGAGAAGTTGCTGAGAGACTGGTGCGTTGTTTGATCAAATTTTTTCTAAACCTGTGAGACACATCGAAGTGGACACGGTTCGAAAAATTAAGCTGGTTTTCAGTGAAAATTTTAACAGCTGATGAGAGATTTTGAGGTGATTCTGTCGCTTTAAGGACTTTTCACGGTGCGAGACGTCGCGCTGCGCTCTCAGGCAGCGTCATCAGCCTGTTCAAGCTGAAAACCTCCACATTTCAGGCTCTATTGATCCAGGACGTCGTGAGAGAACAGAGAAGTTTCAGAAGAAGTCGGTTTCAGCATTTTATCCGGATATTCCACTGTTAAAGGAGATTTTTTTAATGAAAGACGTGCGGACGGATCCGCGCGTCGGGACGCAGCCGACGCGGTGCGGCGGCACAGGAAAAACACCTCCGTGTTGATAACCATTTGTAAAATCCAGGCGGCTTTTGATGGCTTTCAGTGGAGTGAGTATATGAGAAATTGTTTAACAGGCAGGACATGTTCCAACTTGTCCTTAAGGCTTTCAACAGAGGTGTTTTTCCTGTGGCGGAGCGTCGCAGCGGCTGCGTCCCGACGCGCGGACCCGTCCGCACGTCTTTCATTAAAAAAATCTCCTTTAACAGTGGAATATCCGGATAAAATGCTGAAACCGACTTCTTCTGAAACTTCTCTGTTCTCTCACGACGTCCTGCATCAATAGAGCCTGAAATGTGGAGGTTTTCAGCTTGAACAGGCTGATGACGCTGCCTGAGAGCGCTGAGCGACGTCTCGCACCGTGAAAAGTCCTTAAAGCGACAGAATCACCTCAAAATCTCTCATCAGCCGTTAAAATTTTCACTGAAAACCAGCTTAATTTTTCGAACCGTGTACACTTCGATGTGTCTCACAGGTTTAGAAAAAATTTTGATCAAACAACGCGCCAGTCTCTCAGCAACTTCTCAGACAAAGGAATTCCGACGAGGGGCTGGACGACTCCTCCCACAAGGAGTGCTCACAGGCGAATGACGTCACCGACAGGCGTGGAAAAACTCACGCATGCGCACGAGGGTTCAAGCATGTCTGACGTAAAAACATATGAATGAAATCCATATAGTTTTTGAAAAAAATAAAAAGGACCGTAACTTTATTGACAGCCCTCGTATGTACGTGCGATTTCTTAGTTCTTTAATTTTAAGAAATTAAAATAAAAATAAAAAAAATTTTCATGTTGTCATTATGGGGTATTGTGTGTATACTTTTGAGGGAAAAATGAATTTACTCAGTTTTGGATTAAGGCTGTAACATAACAAAATGTGGAAAAGTGGAGCGCTGTGAATACTTTCCGGGTGTCCTGCATAAAAAAAAGATAACTTTCATGGCTAAATTATCGAGGCAATGACAATGAAAGCTTGCAGGCTAATCTGCATTCATCTGCCCCAGAGTTGAGATTTGGGTTTATCTGGATATGTTAATGATTAGTAAAATGACCTTTTACCAGACTAGCCACGCAGACCCTAAGATCAACAGGGTGACGTCATTATTTTCTGCCCTGTCTCCTTTTTTAGGACCTAAAATTTGCTGTGGGACTGAAACATCCCTATTTAATATTTGTTATGTAAGAAGCTAATTTTCCATAGAAAATGTCTAGATTATTGAACTATAATTATATATTTATATATAATTTGGACTAGGAAAATACCAACGGGTCTGTCCTTGTAGGTGTACAGTATTATGTATGGTAATTAAATTTTTACTCATACGCTTTAGCGGAATGAGCAGGGCTGCAGTTTTGGTGATGAACTGATTTCTTGTATGATATGTCATGGTCAGTGCGATATCATTATGAAGCTAATCATAGAAAGATAACCAATGTGGTAAAAAAAAAGAATGTTAAGTAATTTATCAGATGCTAAATTGTAATTAGCTGATGTCAGACACAGAGTACAAATCAAGACCCAACCTCTGGCTGTCTATAATGAAACCTACCTGGAAGAGTATAAAGTTGCTGTTCTTTGAATGGCTGCTCGAGGCAGACTCTAGAAATTAGCACATTCTCATAGAAGCCCATGTTAAAATGTCAAATTTTAGAGGAGAAATAAACCTGTTGACTGGTATAAAAAATGGTTTTGATCTTTATAGCTAGTCTCTTGCTTCATGACAATTGTACCCGAGTGTTCTTAAAAAAAAAAACTCATCAGTTTAACATATTTAAAGCCATAAAGTTATGAATACCTGTGTGGTCACTTTGAGTGATTGGTAGAATGTGCTACTGAACCAAGTCAGAGCCTCTGGTCAGGACTCCAGTATCAGAGGCTGCCGGCTGTGGCTACTATCTGTTGTGGATGACTTTTCTCAGCATTTTAGTGCAAATATAATATGCCTTATTGTGTGGTTAATTGTCCTAGCAGGTCATCTTAAAAGTCTTTGTTCCAGTACTAAAAGGTCTGTGCTCCAGTATTTCCTTCAGGTGACATTTGTGTGCTCTTTATTTTTGTATGTTAGTGGCATTAGCATTTTTAGCAGCTGTTGATAGCGTGATGATGCTAGGTCTAGTTAATCCGCTGTTACTTAGGAAATAAGCCATAATTTTTAATACCCACATTCAAGTCATCCATCATGAAAACACTGCCCAGTCCCCAATAATATACTTTTATCAAACACAGGAACCAAAGCCTGCTAGCTGTTAGTTTGGTAACTCTGAAATGGGGGTGTGTTCAGGCTTTATTCGTCCCGCCCAGGTCACGTGGGTTCTTGCCCACGCTCCACCTCTTTACCCATTTATGGATTCACCAGGGTGTTGAGGTTAGACCTTACTTGTGTGAAGCACTTTGAGGCAACTTTGTTGTGATTCGGTGCTATATAAATGAAAATAAATTGAAAAGTGAAAATAGAGTAAGTACTGCCAGAATAGACGCCCAAAAGCAGCAATTTTTGGGCTTCAAAATGACGGCTTTTCTGGTCTCTTCAGAAACTCAATGAGTTTCAGAGGGTTTGTCCAGCATATATACATTTTCCAAGATCAGAAAAGACATTCTGTCTTCCAACAATTTAAACATGATAGCTGGAAAAGTGAATATCTGGACGGTAGCTAGCAAACTAACGTGAGCGCTACCTAGATGATAAATGAGCAGTTATTTCACAGTCTGGTCTTACAACAAAATGTAAATTATTGTGATTAGGTTTTGTGAACCTGAGAAATTTGACATGATTGTCGTGTTTGAAGTGTTTTTTAAATCAATGTGTCTGCTGAAAATCAAATGAGAATTGTCCACATATTCCTGTTTCATCAAAATAATAAGAATTCAATCAGTCAATCAACCGATCAATCAGTCAAATGTTGTGTTATGGCTACAGTATCTCTCATGTCAAATGCCAGCAGTAGCAGAATTCAATGTGATTGTGCATCGATGCAGATTTAGCTGTCAAAAGTCACCAGTGTTGAGTTTGACACAAGCTATTTCCACAGATTATTGAGTCAGTATTTGGCCTGCTTGGAAACACATGAGCGGTTCTGGAAATCGTAGAAAATTGCAATCAAAATGAACTGAAATTTGCACAGAAATTTTGAAGCCACATATCTTGATCATTACCGAAGTTTTCATAATACTTATACAGGTGCTGAGTGTAGGTTTGAACCCAATGAAGCACTGATCAGGCTTAAGATCTAAACTTGGCTGTGACTTTGTCCTTGTCAAATGTCATCACTCTTCAGTTCGTTCTGGATGGTGTGAACTGGAGGTATCCATGGTCCAAAGGTTTGGGCCCAAGCCAAAACAGTATACCTGTCTGAATCCAGATGTGCAGAAATGAATTCCTAAACAAGAGCAATCAGAGATTTCTGACGTTCGCCAATCTGGATCCGGATCACCTTGTGTCTTCCATGCCCTAATATGTGTATGTGTGGTACAGATTTGGTGAGAATCTGTAAAGTAGTTTTGACGTAATCCTTCAAAGCCTATATAAAGTGAAATATTGATCCAGAATCTGGGTCTGGATCTGGATCTGGATCACCTCCAAAATTCAGTGGAGTCTTCCATGCCCAAATATCTATCTGTGGTGCAAATTTGCTGAGAATCCATGAAGTAGTTTTGACATAATCCTTCAAAGCCTATATAAAGTGAAATCTTGATCCAAAATCTGGATCCGGATCTGGATCACTTCCAAAATTTCATGGGGTCTTCCATAGCCTAATGTGTATCCGTGGTGAAAATTGGGTGAGAATCTGTGAAGTAGTTTTGATGTAATCCTGCTAACAGCAACCCTTCAAAGCCTGTATAATGTGTAACTTGATCCAGAATTTGCATCTGGATCTGGATCACCTCCAAAAGTTAATGAATTCTTCCATGGCTAATATCTATCTGTGGTGAAAATGTCGTCAAAATCTGTGCAGTAGTTTTGAAGTAATCCTGCTGACAGACAAACAGACAAAACGCAGATGATTTTATTACGTCCTTGGCAGACGTAAAAACAGACACCCAGTCTGAAATTAACCCAAGGTTTTAAGGATCCAGTCCAAAACTGCCGTTGGAAAATTAGATCCGATGCAAACTGCAGTCCATCAGAAAATAATGTTGCAGAATTTCACATGCACACACGGGCAGCTCCCAGTTACATCACAGTTACGAGTGAAAACGTCTTCTGCATTGCGTTCAGTTGTGCATCTTGGAGGGGTGTGTTATGCCAAGTGTAATTTATGGCTGTCGGGGTTTGGACGGAACAATGTTTTGCTCCAGCATTCCCAGTGGGTTTGGAAGAAGTCCCAGCTTGTTCTATGTGTTTGATTACCGTGAACCATCTTCTTAGCACTTCCCTTTTGTTTCCAACTGCTGAGCCTACATGAATGTTTTGGAAAACATTCCTTTAGTGGTCACTGGAAATGTTTTCTTCCTGCCCTTGCACTCAAATAGCAGACGGAGGTGTCGACAGCGACCTCCTCTTCCTGATCCAGTGTGTGTGTTGCATTTTTGAGAGGGAATTTGCATGATCCAGTGCTTTATGTTTTTTGGAATTCCAGCAGTGCTGACGGAGACATCCGCGGATCTTTAGTAGTGACGCGTGGTTTTAATAGATAGCAAGCCCAGAGGTTAATTACATTCCTCTAATGGCTTTTCTTTGTGTCTGACCTATATTCAATATTTAATTTGCATCTCTTCTAGTCCATATTAAAAGTCTCACAGGGAAGAAAAAGTGGCTTTGCCCTTTGACGCTCCACTTTGCTCCAGTTTCTGGCTTTGCTCATGTTTTCCTGTTTCTGTGCTGCGCCTAGGCAACAAGGAAGGCGTGCAGGGCTTTCAGACTGATGTCATGATGAGAGACGGAATGAACTTCCCATATTTAGTCCCTGTAGTCTGCACAAGTGCGCACATCACATTTGTATGACATGTGACCCCTCTTTGGACACAGACCGGAAGATATTGCTCACATTCCATGTCAGCTGGATTCCACAAAGGAATGTCAACCTCGGCTGTGAAGGAAATTGCTCATTTGATAATCCAGACAAACTTATTATCACTCATTGATTATGAGTAATAATTTGATGAATGAATGAATGAAAAGATGAATGCAGCAATGTATAGAGACATCCTGGATGAAAACCTGCTCCACAGCGCTCTTAACCTCAGACGTGGGTGACGGTTCATCTTTCAGCAGGAAAATGACAATAAGCACACAGCCAAGATATGGAGTGGCTTCAGGACAACTCTGTGAATGTCCTTGAGTGGCCCAGCCAGAGCCCAGACCTGAATTTGATTGAACATCTCTGGAGAGATTTGAAAATGGCTGTGCACCGACACTCCCCATCCAACCTGATGGAGCTTGATAGGTGCTGCAAAGAGGAATGGGCAAAACTGCACAAAGATAAGTTCACCAAGTTTGTGGCATCATATTCAAGAAGACTCGAGGCTGTAATTGCTGCCAAAGGTGCATCAACAAAGTATTGAGCAAAGGGTGTGAATACTTATGTATGTTGTGTGGGCCGCCAGAAGAGGAGGTACTGCTGGCCCACCACCAGAGGGCGCCCTGCCTGGAGTGCGGGCTCCAGGCACCAGAGGGCGCAGCCGCCTCACAGGAGCAGCCAGGGTGACAGCTGTCACGCATCACCTGCAACAGCTGTTACCAATCAGCAGGGGTACATCAGCAGGACGACGTCTCCACCTCTTTGCCGAGATATCGTTCTACTTGGAAGGTAATATTCTCAGCTGACTGCTTGACAGTAACCTTTGTGATTTTTGTGAGTGATAACAGACCTTTTTCCAACGAGAGGTGGAGGTAGCTTTCCTGCCGTGCGGATTACTGGGTGCAAACACGCCCACATTTAATTGTGTTTTTGTTCCTCGCCAGCAGTACCAGGTACGACACGCGGAGGCAGTGGCCACCTGGGAGTTCGGGACTTGGCGGCTCCAGTATTCCCGGGGTCTGGTGGCGGAGGAAATCGTGTGGTTCTGGTTCTGCTTTGGACAGGTGTCTCCTATCTTCGAGCCTGCCCACACGACACCTTTGTGAATTGATTCTGAGCTATTGTTGTAATCTGTTGTATTTGTTGTGCACATTCACAACAGTAAAGTGTTGTTATTTGACCTACTCCATTGTCCGTTCCTTTGCGCCCCCTGTTGTGGGTCCGTGTACCGACACTTTCCCAACAATGTACGTGTGATTTCTTAGTTTTTTTTTATTTTTAATACATCTGCAAAAAAAAAAAACAAAAAAAACCCAACCTTTTTTCATGTTGTCATTATGGGGTGTTGTGAGTAGAATTTTGAGGGAAACAATGAATTCACTCCATTTTGGAATAAGGCTATAACATAAAATGTGGACAAATTGAAGCGCTGTGAATACTATCTGGTTCAACTCTAAATATGGTGCAATTTATTTTCATTTCTTTGATGCCTCTATGCAGCTCTTTCTTTCAAATTCATGTATGTGCAAGTAACCACAAAATTAGTCATCATTTATCTCTGAAAGCAAGCAAATATTTCTTGCGGCTTTCAAACAAATGGATAAATATAAACCGCATACAGTTGAACCATCTTGCAGTTTTGTCCTTTTATTTATGTTATTGAAGAAATTCTAATGAATCACTTTTGTTCCATTCTTGGAGGCTTTCTTGATCACCTTGCAAGTATTTGTTGTGGTAATTTAACTGACACAACTGCAGTGTCAGAAGAATGACACTTAAAAAGTAGTGTCAGTACATTGTTTTGGTGCTTGTATTTTCATCTACATCACCGGGAGTGATTTCAGACATAGACACAGCCAAAGGAAGCACACATAACTGACAGTCTTATGGAGATGGATGTTTACTGTTTGAAGACTGAGGTGGCTCGAAATAACATGTTGACGAACCTGAGGAGTGGTTAGTGGTTAGATGATGAAGTGTTCGGCTGCAGACTTGTGCTTATCTGATGCCGGGTAGAGGATGGATGTGAAATAGCTTGTGCTTACAACATTTGATGGCTGTTTAGATAATGGATTAGAAGAAGTCTCAAACACAGTCAGTTTCCGGTTGTACAACTACCATCACTTTGTTTTCTCAGCTAATGTGACTGACTTGGTACCATTGCATGTTGTCACAGAACTAGGAATGGTTAAAAACAGAAAAATATGAACCCAGAGCCAAAACTGCTAAATTGTTGTTGTCACAGTGCCTTCTATCCAATTAAAATGCTTATCCAGTCCGGGTCGGGGTTGGCAACAGGCTAAGTGTGGTAGGTAGTGCAGGTTTTCCTCCAGTTAGTTGCATCCTCCTGTTCCTCCTGGGAGATCCCAGTATGAGGCCAGACAGGACATATAAAACCTACAGTGTGTCCTGGGTTCAATTTTGGGTTACTACCCTGTTGGACAATGTCAGAAAAACTCCAACTAAAGTTTTGCCATCTTCTTACTGTGGCAGTATATGGCCCGCAGGAAATGTGTCTCAGATAATACCAAGAACAACTCCAAAATCTTTCAACGAATCAACAAAAGAATGTTGAGAATATCCTGCACCAGGTGGAGGTCACCTGTTGGAGATAGGGCTTGGAAGAAACTTTGTTGGCAATATACAGTTTACCATTTTTTAAATTTTGGAAAATGAAGTGGTGAATAATTTTTCACTAGCTATGCATAAAGATTCAATGCTGGTATTACTGTTGCTGGATCTAAATGAAGCAGGTGACCATTCTGTTAGAGGAAATTGAGCACTGTAGTATTTTGACATTTCTGATCAGGTGTTTTCATGGCTGAAATAATTTCAGGCTGATCACAGTGAAGTTATTTATTTATTTCCACAGTGATGTGTGGGGTACCTCAAGGTTCTGTTCTCAGCCTACTATTATTGTCTCTTTAGGTTGCACTTTTTGGTTAGATGGGGCTGATTTTCACTGTTACGCTGAAGACCCACAATCGTACAGTATGCCTGTTTGTATATCGCAAAACTGGAGGCTTGTGTAACTCCAGAGAAACATTGGATACCTTACAACTTTCAAACCATGAGAAACAAAATCTTCTGGCCTGATGAGACAAAGATTGAACTCTTTGGCGTGAATGCCAGGCGTCATGTTTGGAGGAAACCAGGCAACATCCCTACAGTGAAGCATGATGGTGGCAGCATCATGCTGTGGGGATGTTTTTCAGCGGCAGGAACAGGAAGACTAGTCAGTATTGAGGGAAAGATGAATGCAGCAATGTACAGAGACATCCTGGATGAAAACCTGCTCCAGAGTGCTCTTTGACCTCAAGAGCGAAGGTTCCTCTTTCAGCAGGATAATGATCCTAAGCATACAGCCAAGATATCAAAGGAGTGGCTTCAGGAAAACTCTGTGAATGTCCTTGAGTGACTCAGCCAGACCCCAATCCTGAATCTGATTGAACATCTCTGGAGAGCCCTGAAAATGGCTGAGCACCAACTCTCTCCATCCAACCTGATGGAGCTTGAGAGGAATTGGGGAAACTGCCTGAAGATAGGTGCACCAAGCTTGTGGCATCATATTCAAGAAGACGTGAGGCTATAATTGCTGCCAAAGGTGCATCAACAAAGTATTGGGCAAAGGGTGTGAATACTTACGTGCATGTGATTTCTTAGTTTTTTATTTTTAATAAATTTGCAAAAAAAAAAAAATCTTTTTTCATGTTGTCATTATGGGGTGTTGTTAATAGAATTTTGAGAGGGAAAAATGAATTTACTTCATTTTGGAATAAGCCTGTAACATGAAACTTGGAAAATGTGAAGCGCTGTGAATACTTTCTGTAAATGGCCTAAACCAACAGTCTTATACCTGATCTGCTATGACAGCCCATTAAAATACTGTATGCCGTGAAGACAACACAAGTGGTTACAGAGGAAAAAGGAAAAACTCTTCAAATGGTCTGACTGAGACTTTCTACAGAAGATGACAGTCCTGAGTGAGAGATTTATTGGGTTCCTGCTGGTGATTTAATCACACTCACTCTTCAGAACTGGCTGGATATGAGGTCATCACTGTGGGCCGTTGTAATTGCATGAGAGGGTACATCCTGTTGCTTACTCAGAGCAGCCACTGTGTGACTACCTTTCTGTCCATTTACATCAGGCGGAGCCTCGTCAGCGTGGTTCCAGTCATCTTTATTCTTTTCACCACATCCTTTTGTCAGCTTGGTTGGAAATGATGCTTTGCTGATTACTACATCACATGGTTGGCAGCCTTGATGTTCTAAACATGCTGAGTTTGCACTGTTGCTACCTTTTAAATTGCATTGCTAGTTTTGGTTTAATTTAGGCCCAAATCCCAATACTCTCCCTTCGCCTTTCCACTTCACCCTTTCCCTTCACAATGTGCAAAATGAAGGGAAAGGGTGAAGGTAAGGTGATCAAGAGCTGGGAAGCACCAATGTTAGTTGACCAGGTGTGACTAGAGCAGGTAGACATGGACAATATGCAGAACAGGTACACTCCAGGACCAAGGTTAGAGTGGTCTGGTCTAGAGGATCTGCTGAAGTTCAAACCAGGCATCGGAAGGGCTCATTTGAATATTTCACAAACTGCTGATCTACTGGTATTTTCAACCCAACCATCTCTAGGGTTAACAGGAACTGGTCCAAAGGTCCTTCCAGTGAGCGGTGTTTTTTTTGGGCAAAAATGCCTTGTTGGCTAGTGTTGGCCTATTCCAGTGGTCACTGGGTGAGAGTCAGTGTACTCCCTGGACAAGACACCAGTCTATAGCAAGGCCAGCCTGGTTCAAAATTGCAACCAAGGATTGATGGCACGACAAAACATGATAAACCACACCGAAAATAATGCAGTCAAATACACAGAGCAATATTCCTAACACAAGTTAAAGTGTAACATTATAACATAAACAGAGCTGTTATAATGGATTTAATTGATTTCTACAGGCAATCCTAATAATGTGAAGAGCAGGTAGCTCAGTGCATAAGGAGTTGGTCTGCAAATACACAGCCTGGGATTGATTCCGTTGTGTTAGTCCACCCAGCTGTAAGTGGGCACCGGTCTTGGCTGGAGAAGTCATACATCACACTGACAAAGTGAGGAACCTTGGGATAATTTTTGATCCTTCGCTGTCCTTTGGCCTCCATATTAGAAATATTACTAGGACTGCTTTCTTCCACCTGCGAAATATAGCGAAGATTTGTCCCATCCTGTCTATGGCTGATGCTGAGACCCTGATCCATGCGTTCATCTCTTCTAGATTGGACTACTGCAATGTTCTATTTTCTGGTTTACCGCAGTCTAGCATTAGGGCTCTCCAATTGGTTCAGAATGCTGCAGCCAGACTTTTGACACGAAGCAGAAAGTTCAACCACATTACACCCATTTTGGCATCCCTTCACTGGCTTCCTGTCCCAGTGAGATCAGATTTTAAGGTTCTGCTACTAACCTATAAAATTATTCATGGACTGGCACCTCCCTACCAAGCTGACCTAATTAAACCTTACGTACCGGCCCGGGCTTTATGTTCTCAGGGTGCAGGACTACTTTGTGTCCCTAGGGTGAATAAGAAGTCTGTGGTCACAGATCTTTCTCTTATCGTGCCCCTGTTCTGTGGAATGATCTCCCTGCATCAATAAAACAGTCCGATTTTGTGGAGATTTTCAAGTCCAGACTTAAGACGCACTTATTTTCCCTTTCATATGGCTAGCATACTGGTACAGTTTTGTTTTACGCTTTTTACTCTTTTAATTCATGTTATTAGTAATTGGGGTGGGCCGCAGCCTCAACTTTACCTAAATTCTGGGTCTTTTAGTGAAGTTTAGGGCTAGTGGCCGGCGATCACCTTAGTATTTCTTCTGTTTTTCTTATTGATTAATGCTGGCAAATTATACAGTATTTCTTGTCTTTCTGATGCCTGATTCTGTTTTTTCTCTGTTTAAGGTGCAGCTCCATCCAGAGATGGGAGTTGTATTTGTGTTGGTGACCCTCCTGTCCTGTGCACCAACAGCATTTTTTGTATATTTGTCTGTGAATTGTTCTGTGAATTGTTTCTGTAATTTATGTTTGTAGCATGGCCCAAGCAGAGGGTCACCCCTTTGAGTCTGGTCTGCTTGAGGTTTCTTCCTGAGAGGGAGTTTTTCCTTACCACTGTTGCTCTGGGGGTTGGTAAGGTTAGACCTTACCTGTGTGAAGCGCCTTGAGGCAACTCTGTTGTGATTTGGTGCTATATAAAGGAAAATAAATTGAAATTGAAATAGAAGTAACCTGTGTTGGGCTGTTGTGTCTTCCAGGGGGCGGTGTAGAGTCTCACCTGCTCCATGCTATGGAACTCAGAGATGAACACCGTCACCAACAAGCCTCAGGGCCTATATAGGACTTACTTCCTAATAACATGTAATTTATGTCTGTAGCATGACCCGAACAGAGGGTCACCCCTTTGAGTCTGGTCTGCTTGAGGTTTCTTCCTCAGAGGGAGTTTTTCCTTACCACTGTCACCTGTATGCTTGCTCTGGGGGTTGGTAAGGTTTAACCTTACTTGTGTAAAGCGTCTTGAGGCAACTTTGTTGTAATTTGGCGCTATATAAATGAAAATAAATTGAAATTCAATTGAAACATGACAAACTGAATATGTAGTAGTATGAGTAGTTGTGAACTCCAATGTACTGGACAGTGTTCTCAGGTGTTTGCATTTATTTGTTTCAGCATTGGTAAAAATCAAGGAGGCAAATGATACTGAAGTCAAATTAAATGAAGTTGAAAGACTATTGAAGAATGCAATCAACATGCCATACAAGGTAGGTATTTTATAAGCATTCACATTGTGCATTTGAAGAAAATTAATGGTTCCTTCAGCCGGCACTCAAGTCATGGATGGTAAGAAACCTGCAGCCATCTTAATTAAATTACAAAATTTTCCCAGTATTCCAGGTCAGAGGTGATGCTGACTTTCTTTGAGAGATCACCACTGGACCAGGTGCTCAGAAATGACAAAGTCCACAGAATCCAGCCTTGTTTTCAGAGTCCAATCAAGATATCAGGTACTGTATATGTTCTTTTGCATTACGAAAATTCATCCAGTAACTTTTGCAACTTTACGGTGTACTATTGTAACCTTTTAGAAATCATGCGGTCGAATGGATTCTGCCTCGCCAATACAGAAACCATTGTATTTGATCACAGTATTCCTGAGGAAAAAGACAGACCCTCATCCACAGATTCTGGGGAACATACGTGAGTAATAAAAATGACTTGATGCCTTTCCAGGCTTCATTATGTTGTTGACTTTGTTTTGCTTCTAAAACTAAATCTCCAGTATTGTCTTTGTGTTAATGTAAGACGGAAGTACAATTCTTACATGACTTTGACTTTGTTGTAGTAATAAAAGTATAAAAGTACCTTATGAGTTATCATTACCTCCACCAAAGAGGTTGTGTTTTCACTGGCGTTTGTCTGTCTCTTTGTCTGTTTGTCTGTTAACAGGATAACTAAAAACGTTTTGAACGCATTTGAACCAAATTTGGTGGAATGATGGGAAATATGTCCGAGATCAATCTCTTAAAATTTGGTGATGATCTGGATTAAACTCTGGAATATAGCAGAATGTATTAGTGTGCCCTTTTGTGAGTCCACATCCTTCGATATTGATATGTGGCGTGGTGGAGGAATGCACTCTACCGAGTGCCCTTCTAGTTGGTAACTGAGGTCTTCAGTGGTCCACAACTTTGAACCCAACTTGAAACAAATCAGTGGACAGCCTACATGAGCCAACATGCATAAATCAGTATGAACAATAAAGAGATCCAACCCAGAAGTGAGGAGGAGTGAAGATTTTATCAATATTCATGCCATTATTGGTTCTGCTTATTAGTCCGATTACAGTGGCTTGCAAAAAGTATTCAGCCCCTTGGTATTTCATGCATTTTAATTTGTTTATGGCATTTCAAATATAACTAGAAGGGCACTCGGTACAGCGCATATCTCCGCCACGCCACATATCAATATAGAAGGAAGTGGATTCACAAAAGGGCAAACTAATACATTACGCTGTATTCCAGAGTTTAATCCAGATCATCACCAAATTTTAATCAATTGATCCTGGACATATTTCCCATCATTCCACCAAATTTGGTTCAAATGTGTTCAAAACGTTTTGAGTTATCCTGTTAACAGACAAACAGACAGAGAAACACCGGTGAAAACATAACCTCCTTGGCCGAGGTAAAAAGTAAATCAGGCTTCTCAATATAAAATTTCTAAAATGATCTTCCTTAGACAAACACTGAAAGTAAATCTCTACAATTTGATATAAATGAATTAAAAACTATAAAAGCCAAGATGATGGGTTGCATAAGTAATCAGCCCCTTTGGTATAATACCTGTAAATAATAAGTTTAATTGCCAGTTTTCTTCAGACAAGTCAGGGGATGGATACATGAACAGTTCCAAGTCACTGAATATGTCTTGAATTTTATTTACATCAGTTATGAAGCAATACAAACAGTATGACACTCTATGGTAAATCTGTATGGAGTAGACCGTTCTCAAATCTGAGTGACTGTGCAAGAAGGAGAAGAGTGAGGAAAGCCACCAAGACACCCAGACGACCCAGAAGAAGTTTTTGGGCTTCTGTGGCTGTGATTGGAGAAATTGTGCACAGTGCATGTTTTGCCTTTTGTATCCCCAGTTATACAGCTTCATGATGAAGTGGCACAGAGGAGGATTGTATTAAAAAAGAAGACCTCAAAGTTCAGCTACATGTTGTGTGGGCCGCTGAAGAGGAGGTACTGCTGGCCCACCACCACCAGAGGGCGCCCTGCCTGGAGTGCGGGCTCCAGGCACCAGAGGGCGCTGCCGCCGACGAAGGCTGTCAGGGTGACAGCTGTCACCCATTACTAGACACAGCTGACTGCACTCAGGACGGAGTATATCAGCAGGACAGCGTCTCCACCTCAGTGCCGAGATATCGCCTTGAGATTAAGGTAACCTTCTTTGCTAGTATATATATTGAGGACTCTGATAAACCTTGCTAAACCATTTCAGGACAGCTGATTACAGAAAGCACCTTGCTTGGATAAGTACTCACCTTCCTGCTTCATTATTACAAGAGGTGGAGGCGGCTTCTCCCCTCTCCGTCTACTGGGTGCTGTCGCATCCATACCTGTGTGTTTGTGCTCTTTCCCGCCAGCAGTACCGGATCCGACGAGCGAAGGCAGTGGCCACCTGGGAATTCGGGACTTGGCGGTTCCAGTACTCCTGGTTTTCGGTGGCAGAGGAAATCTGGGTGGTTCCGGTTCGACTGGGACGGACGTCTCCTACCTTCGAGCCTGCCCACACAACACCAGCAGATTTCGACTTACAACTCTAAAGTATTAATTGTTGTATTGGTTGTGCCCTGTTCACAACAGTAAAACTTGTTATTCACCTTTCTCTATTGTCCGTTCATTGCGCCCCCTGTTGTGGGTCCGTGTACCTACACTTTCACAACAGGATATCTCGGCCAGCGTCATGGATCCCGAGGGGCGTCAACCGGCTGTTGAACGGCCAATGGAAGAACAGGGCGCAGCGGCGGCTTCGGGAGGGGTAATCGGTGAGTTGCAGCGGATCCTCACCGCTTTCACCACTCGGATCGATTTTATGACCGAGCAGCACGTTCTCCTAAACCGCAGGGTGGAGGCTCTCGCCGCACAAATGGAAGCGCGCCCTCCGGGCGCCGCTGCGGCTTTCCCTCCCGAGGACCCTGCGTGTGAGAATGACGTTCCACTGGTTGTTCAACGGCCCCTTCCTCCGTCCCCTGAAGCATACATAAGCCCTCCAGAACCGTACGACGGCTGTGTGGAGACGTGCGCGGACTTCCTTATGCAATGTTCGCTCGTCTTCGCTCAGCGTCCCGTGATGTACGCAGCTGATGCTAGCAGGGTAGCTTATGTAATCAACCTGCTTCGCGGGGAGGCACGCGCTTGGGCTACAGCGCTCTGGGAACAGAGCTCACGGCTCCTTCAGTCATACGACGGGTTTGTACGGGAGCTCAGAACGGTGTTCGATCATCCCAACAGAGGAGAGTCCGCTTCAACCGCATTACTGTCCATACGACAGGGACGTCGGAGCGCAGCTGCCTATGCAGTCGCCTTCCGCATCGCGGCAGCGAGATCCGGCTGGAATAGCACTGCCCTCCGCGCTGCCTTTGTAAATGGGTTGTCTCTGGTCCTAAAAGAGCACCTGGTGGCTAAAGACGAACCGCGGGATTTAGACGGGCTCATTGATCTGGTCATACGGCTTGACAACCGGTTAGAGGAACGTCGCCGGGAGCGAGGCGAAGGGCGTGGCCAGGCACGGGTCGTCCCTCTCCCTTCCGGGTCCGATCGAGTTCCGCCGTCCCCACGCTCCTCTGTTCCGGCGCTCCGTGCGCTTACGGCTCCCCCTGCTGACGAAGCTATGGACACGAGCAGGGCAACATTTAGGGCACCTGAAGCACAAAGGAGGCGGGCCCACGGAGCTTGTTATGTTTGTGGCTCGAGTGAGCATATGGCAAACGATTGCCCCGAGCGGTTTAAACACCGACGCCCGCCCCTAGAGACTGGGCCAGGGGTGGGCCAAAACATGCACGTGGGACACACCCACATTGCTACACGACTCCCAGTCACGATCCTATATGAGGATTCAACCCTGAAAGCCCCAGCACTGGTGGACACGGGCTCTGAGGGGAATCTGCTTGACAGCAGATGGGCCAGGGAGATAGGGCTCCCTCTGGTGGCTCTTACCTCGCCTGTGCAGGTTCGGGCACTAGATGGCTCCCTACTCCCACCAATCACGCACAAGACACCTCCAGTAACTCTGGTGGTGTCAGGTAACCACCGGGAGGTGATCGAGTTCTTCGTGACTCAGGCCACCTCCCGTGTGGTTTTAGGGTTTCCATGGATGCTGAAGCACAATCCCCGGATTGATTGGCCGTCCGGGGTAGTGGTACAGTGGAGCGAAACCTGCCATCGGGAGTGTCTCGGTTCCTCGGTTCCTCCTGGCTCCCAAGCTAAGGAGGAGGTCCGAGTCCCGCCCAATCTGAAGGCGGTGCCAGCGGAGTACCATGACCTCGCTGACGTGTTCAGCAAGGATCTGGCCCTCACGCTACCTCCCCACCGCCCGTATGATTGTGCCATTGATTTGGTTCCAGGCAGTGAGTTTCCGTCCAGTAGGCTGTACAACCTCTCACGGCCGGAACGCGAATCCATGGAGACCTACATCCGGGACTCTTTAGCTGCCGGGTTGATCCGGAATTCCACCTCACCGATGGGCGCAGGTTTCTTTTTTGTGGGTAAAAAGGATGGCGGGCTTCGTCCATGCATTGATTATAGGGGGTTGAACGAGATCACGGTTCGCAATCGATACCCGTTGCCCTTGTTAGATTCGGTGTTCACCCCCCTGCATGGAGCCAAGATGTTCACCAAGCTGGATCTTAGGAATGCGTATCATTTGGTTCGGATTCGGAAGGGAGACGAGTGGAAGACGGCATTCAACACCCCCTTAGGTCATTTTGAGTACCTGGTCATGCCGTTCGGTCTCACTAATGCTCCCGCGACCTTCCAAGCGTTGGTAAACGATGTCTTGCGGGACTTCCTGCACCGGTTTGTCTTCGTATATCTAGACGATATACTCATCTTTTCCCCGGATCCTGAGACTCATGTCCGGCATGTCCGTCAGGTCCTGCAGCGGTTGTTGGAGAACCGTCTGTTTGTGAAGGGCGAGAAGTGTGAGTTCCACCGCACTTCTTTGTCCTTCCTGGGGTTTATCATCTCCTCTAACTCCGTCGCCCCGGATCCGGCCAAGGTTGCGGCGGTGAGAGATTGGCCCCAACCCACTAGCCGTAGGAAGCTGCAACAGTTCCTCGGCTTCGCTAATTTCTACAGGAGGTTCATCAAGGGCTACAGTCAGGTAGTTAGCCCCCTGACAGCCCTGACCTCTCCAAAAGTTCCCTTCACCTGGTCGGACCGGTGCGAGGCCGCGTTCAAGGAGTTGAAACGGCGCTTCTCGTCTGCACCAGTTCTGGTGCAGCCCGATCCTAGCCGCCAGTTAGTGGTTGAAGTGGATGCCTCGGACTCAGGGATAGGAGCGGTGCTCTCCCAGAGCGGGAAGACCGATAAGGTCCTTCACCCGTGTGCCTATTTTTCTCGCAGGTTGACCCCCGCTGAACGGAATTATGACGTCGGCAATCGGGAACTCCTTGCTGTGAAAGAGGCCCTCGAAGAGTGGAGACATCTGTTGGAGGGAACAGCCGTGCCATTCACGGTTTTCACTGACCATCGGAACCTGGAGTACATCAGGACCGCTAAGCGTCTGAACCCCAGGCAAGCCCGCTGGTCATTGTTCTTTGGCCGTTTTGACTTCCGGATTACCTACCGCCCCGGGACCAAGAACCAGCGATCGGATGCATTGTCCCGGGTGCACGAAGAGGAGGTCAGAACGGAACCGTCGGATCCCCCGGATCCCATCATCCCGGAGTCCGCTATCGTGGCCGCCCTCACCTGGGACGTGGAGAAGACCGTCCGGGAGGCCCTGACCCGTGTCCCGGACCCCGGAGACGGACCAAAGAACAAACTATACGTCCCACCAGAGGCCAGGGCCGCAGTCCTAGACTTCTGTCACGGTTCTAAGCTCTCCTGTCACCCAGGGGTGCGAAGGACCGTGGCAGTCGTCCGGCAACGCTTCTGGTGGGCATCCCTGGAGACCGACGTCCGGGACTACGTCCAGGCTTGTACCACCTGTGCCAGGGGCAAGGCCAATCATCAGAAGACCTCAGGGCAGCTACAGCCACTGCCCGTGCCTCATCGCCCCTGGTCCCATATCGGCCTGGACTTCGTCACGGGTCTCCCGCCGTCCCAGGGAAACACCGTCGTCTTCACGATAGTGGACCGTTTCTCCAAGGCGGCCCACTTCGTGGCCCTCCCGAAGCTCCCTACGGCCCAGGAGACAGCGGACCTCCTGGTCCACCACGTCGTCCGTCTGCATGGCATACCATCAGACATCGTCTCCGATCGCGGTCCCCAGTTCACCTCACATGTCTGGAGGAGCTTCTGCCGGGAACTGGGGGCCTCGGTCAGCCTTTCGTCCGGGTACCACCCCCAGACCAACGGGCAAGCAGAGCGGGCCAACCAAGAACTGGAGCAGACACTACGCTGTGTGACAGCCGCGCACCCGACGGCCTGGAGTACCCACCTGGCCTGGATCGAGTACGCCCACAACAGCCAAGTGTCATCAGCCACCGGCCTCTCCCCGTTTGAGGTGTGCTTGGGGTATCAGCCCCCCTTGTTTCCGGTGGTCGAGGGAGAGGTCGGTGTGCCCTCGGTCCAGGCCCACCTACGGAAGTGCCGTCGGGTGTGGCGTGCTGCCCGCTCTGCTTTGTTGAAGGCCCGGACGAGGGCGAAGAAACATGCAGACCGGCGGCGGGCCCCGGCCCCCACGTACCGTCCTGGGCAGGCAGTGTGGTTGTCCACCAAGGACATTCCCCTTCAAGTGGACTCCCCCAAGCTCCAAGAACGGTACATCGGTCCCTTCAAGGTTGTCAAAGTCATCAATCCCGCCGCAGTGAGGCTTCAGCTTCCGGCCTCACTGCGGATACACCCAGTATTCCACGTCTCCCGGATAAAGCCCCATCACACCTCACCCCTCTGCACCCCGGGTCCGGCACCACCTCCTGCCCGGATCATCGACGGGGAACCGGCTTGGACCGTGCGCCGGCTCCTCGATGTCCGTCGAATGGGCCGGGGTTTTCAGTACCTGGTGGACTGGGAGGGGTACGGCCCCGAGGAGCGCTCCTGGGTGAAGAAGGGCTTCATCCTGGACCCGGCCCTCCTGGCCGACTTCTACCGACGCCATCCGGACAAGCCCGGCCGTGCGCCAGGAGGCGCCCGTTGAGGGGGGGGTCCTGTTGTGTGGGCCGCTGAAGAGGAGGTACTGCTGGCCCACCACCACCAGAGGGCGCCCTGCCTGGAGTGCGGGCTCCAGGCACCAGAGGGCGCTGCCGCCGACGAAGGCTGTCAGGGTGACAGCTGTCACCCATTACTAGACACAGCTGACTGCACTCAGGACGGAGTATATCAGCAGGACAGCGTCTCCACCTCAGTGCCGAGATATCGCCTTGAGATTAAGGTAACCTTCTTTGCTAGTATATATATTGAGGACTCTGATAAACCTTGCTAAACCATTTCAGGACAGCTGATTACAGAAAGCACCTTGCTTGGATAAGTACTCACCTTCCTGCTTCATTATTACAAGAGGTGGAGGCGGCTTCTCCCCTCTCCGTCTACTGGGTGCTGTCGCATCCATACCTGTGTGTTTGTGCTCTTTCCCGCCAGCAGTACCGGATCCGACGAGCGAAGGCAGTGGCCACCTGGGAATTCGGGACTTGGCGGTTCCAGTACTCCTGGTTTTCGGTGGCAGAGGAAATCTGGGTGGTTCCGGTTCGACTGGGACGGACGTCTCCTACCTTCGAGCCTGCCCACACAACACCAGCAGATTTCGACTTACAACTCTAAAGTATTAATTGTTGTATTGGTTGTGCCCTGTTCACAACAGTAAAACTTGTTATTCACCTTTCTCTATTGTCCGTTCATTGCGCCCCCTGTTGTGGGTCCGTGTACCTACACTTTCACAACACTACAGTTATATCAACTCGACAGGGCAGCTCATCTCAAAAGAACACCGGCCCATAGACATCTCTTAAAACCTGCCATCTCTCTGCTGCAGCTTGGTGATGTTTGGACGTACCCTTGGACATTTTCAGTTACTGATCCTTGGCACTGAGGCACCTGAGTGCTAGATCACGCACACAGAAAACACATCACATGGCCACAATGTTGTAGCTGATATTTCATCATCCAAGTAGTATGGTTGATCTGAATCTCCCTAAGTAACTTGCCACAAAGTCATTTCAGCAGTACCCAAGAATTCTCCAGGGAGACCTTGCAAAAATGCAACCCAGAAGGGAAATGATCTTGTATTTAAATCTAGATGATAAGGCAGGATGTGGGCCATACGTTGATAGCTTTTGGTGTAAAACAGCTGGCAGGCCATCAGTTCCATGCAGTAAGTACTTTAGTCTGGAATGTCTTGATTGTGAGCAAACATCAAGGACCCTCCACCGCCTCTTACACAACAGGAACTGTGTGACGCTTCCTTCCTTGGTTGTGCAGAGGAAGCTAAAGAGGAACACATTTTAGACGCTTGTCTAGTGACTCCTTGTGAAGCCACTTGAATTAGTGGCAAAATATCTTAAAGACCAACAAGATGTCCGTGTTGTTGCGGAGTACAATTCCAGATATTTTCTACCTCGATGACCTGGTATTTCACCCAAAGCTAGAATCTGCAAAACTCTGACACAGTAATACTTGTTTTGAATGCAACACTGAGGTTCTATGTACAGAAGTGTTCAGAATAATAGTAGTGCTATGTGACTACTAAAAAGATTAATCCAGGTTTTGAGTATATTTCTTATTGTTACATGGGAAACAAGGTACCAGTAGATTCAGTAGATTCTCACAAATCCAACAAGACCAAGCATTCATGATATGCACACTCTTAAGGCTATGAAAGTGGGCTATTAGTAAAAAAAAAAGTAGAAAAGGGGGTGTTCACAATAATAGTAGTGTGGCATTCAGTCAGTGAGTTTGTCAATTTTGTGGAACAAATAGGTGTGAATCAGATGTCCCCTATTTAAGGATGAAGCCAGCACCTGTTGAACATGCTTTTCTCTTTGAAAGCCTGAGGAAAATGGGACGTTCAAGACATTGTTCAGAAGAACAGGGTAGTTTGCTTAAAAAGTTGATTGGAGAGGGGAAAACTTATACGCAGGTACAAAAAATTATATGCTGTTCATCTACAATGATCTCCAGTGCTTTAAAATGGACAAAAAACCAGAGACACATGAAAGAAAACGGAAAACAACCATCAAAATGGATAGAAGAATAACCAGAACGGTAAAGGCTCACCCACTGATCAGCTCCAGGATGATCAAAGACAGTCTGGAGTTACCTGTAAGTGTTGTGACAGTTAGAAGACGCCTGTGTGAAGCTAATTTATTTGCAAGAATCACGCGCAAAGTCCCTCTGTTAAATAAAAGACATGCAGAAGAGGTTACAATTTGCCAAAGAACACATCTACTGGCCTAAAGAGAAATGGAGGAATATTTTGTGGACTGATGAGAGTAAAATTGTTCTTTTTGGGTCTAAGGGCCGCAGACAGTTTTTGAGACAACCCACAAACTCTGAATTCAAGCCATAGTTCACAGTGAAGACAATGAAGCATGGTGGTGCAAGCATCATGATATGGGCATGTTTCTCCTACTATGGTGTTGGGCCTATACGAGGTCTGTCCAAAAAGTATCGGACCTTTTTATTTTTTGCAAAAACCATACGGATTTGAATCACGTGTGATTGCATCAGCCAAGCTTGAACCTTCGTGCGCATGCATGAGTTTTTTCACGCCTGTCGGTTGCGTCATTCGCCTGTGAGCAGGCTTTGTGTGAGCAGTGGTCCACCCCTCTTGTCTGATTTTTATTGCGAATAAATGTCTGAACGATTTGGAGCTTTGCTGCATCAAATTTTTCCAGAAACTGTGAGAGACCTCCAGCTGGACACCATTCGGAAAATTTAGATGGCTTTCAGTGACGATTTTATGGGGATTACACAGATTAAGGAGTGCTCCAGCCGGTTTAAAGACCGCCCACAGCGTCTGAGAGCGCAGCGCGCTCCGAGCGCCGATCGACAGGCTCAAACCCCGCTGAAACAACCAGATCATTTCCAACGTGAAGGCTTTGTTGATCCGGGACGTCGTCTGACTTTCACAAAAAAGGCAGAAGGCGTGGATATCAGCACTTTTTCGGCACATTCTACTGTTACAGGGGTTTTTTCAAGGAAAGAGAAGCGGAGGGATGCGCCACCGTGCCGCTCATGGCGGGATAAAACCACCTCTGTGTTGGTCTCACAGGACGGCTTTCAGGTGGCTTTCAGACGGCTTCCGGTTGCTTTTCAGTCGTGTGAGTATCCGAGAAATTGTGCATGAGCTGGACATGCCCCAACATGTCCTGTGAGGTTTCATCACGGCGTTGCTTTGCGTCATGCGGCTCTGCCGCGACGTGCGGAATTCCTCCACTCCTCTGTCCATGACAAAAACTCCTGTAACAGTGGAATGTGCCGTTCATTTCTAAACTGGACGCTGTCTTGATCCGGTATGTCGTCTGACTAGCACAGGAATTGCGGAAGACGTGGACATCAGCACTTTTTCGGCACATTGAGACAGACGTGCGGAGGAATTCCGCGCGTCGCGGCGGAGCTGCATGGCGCAAAGCAACGCCGTGATGAAGCCTCACAGGGTTAGCCTCACAAAGCCTTCACGTTGGAAATGATCTGGTTGTTTCAGCGGGGCTTGAGCCTGTCGTTCGGCGCTCGGAGTGCGCCGCGCTCTCAGATGCTGTGGGCGGTCTTTAAACCGGCTGGAGCACTCCTTAATCTGTGTAATCCCTATAAAATCGTCGCTGAAAGCCATCTAAATTTTCCAAATGGTGTCCAGCTGGAGGTCGCTCACAGTTTCTGGAAAGCTCCAAATTGTTCAGACATTTATTCGCAATAAAAATCCGACGAGAGGGGTGGACCACTGCTCACACAAAGCATGCTCACAGGCGAATGACGCAACTGAGAGGCGTGAAAAAACTCACGCATGCGCACAAAGGTTCAAGCTTGGCTGAAGCAATCACACATGATTCAAATCCATATGGTTTTTGCAAAAAATAAAAAGGTCCGATACTTTTTGGACAGACCTCGTATATTGCATACCAGGTATCATGGATCAGTTTGGATATGTCAAAATACTTGAAGAGGTCATGTTGCCTTATGCTGATGAGGACATGCCCTTGAAATGGGTGTTTCAACAAGACAATGACCCCAAGCACACTAGTAACCGAGCAAAATCTTGGTTCCAAACCAACAAAATTAATGTTTTGGAGTGGCCTGCCCAATCCCCGGACCTAAATCCAATTGAGAACTTGTATATTTCTTATTGTTACATGGGAAACAAGGTACCAGTAGATTTAGTAGATTCTCACAAATCCAACAAGACCAAGCATTCATGATATGCACACTCTTAAGGCTATGAAATTGGGCTATTAGTAAAAAAAAAGGTAGAAAAGGGGGTGTTCACAATAATAGTAGCATCTGCTGTTGACGCTACAAACTCAAAATTATTATGTTCAAACTGCTTTTTTATCAATCCTGTGAATAACTAAACTAGTATTTAGTTGTATAACCACAGTTTTTCATGATTTCTTCACATCTGCGAGGCATGGAGTCAACCAACTTGTGGCACCTTTCAGCTGTTATTCCACTCCAAGATTCTTTAACAACATTCCATTCATTCACATTTCTTGGTTTTTGCTTCAGAAACAGCTTTTTTGATGTCACCCCACAATTTCTCAATTGGATTTAGGTCCGGGGATTGGGCAGGCCACTCCAAAACATTAATTTTGTTGGTTTGGAACCAAGATTTTGCTCGGTTACTAGTGTGCTTGGGGTCATTGTCTTGTTGAAACACCCATTTCAAGGGCATGTCCTCTTCAGCATAAGGCAACATGACCTCTTCAAGTATTTTGACATATCCATACTGATCCATGATACCTGGTATGCGATATATAGGCCCAACACCATAGTAGGAGAAACATGCTCATATCATGATGCTTGCACCACCATGCTTCACTGTCTTCACTGTGAACTGTGGCTTAAATTCAGAGTTTGGGGGTCGTCTCACAAACTGTCTGCGGCCTTTGGACCCAAAAAGAACAATTTTACTCTCATCAATCCACAAAATATTCCTCCATTTCTCTTTAGGCCAGTTGATGTGTTCTTTGGCAAATTGTAACCTCTTCTGCACATGTCTTTTATTTAACAGAAGGACTTTGCGGGGGATTCTTGCAAATAAATTAGCTTCACACAGGCGTCTTCTAACTGTCACAACACTTACAGGTAACTCCAGACTGTCTTTGATCATCCTAGAGCTGATCAGTGGGTGAGCCTTTACCGTTCTGGTTATTCTTCTATCCATTTTGATGGTTGTTTTCCGTTTTCTTTCATGTGTCTCTGGTTTTTTGTCCATTTTAAAGCACTGGAGATCATTGTAGATGAACAGCATATAATTTTTATTTTTTCATAGCCTTAAGAGTGTGCATATCATGAATGCTTGGTCTTGTTGGATTTGTGAGAATCTACTGAATCTACTGGTACCTTGTTTCCCATGTAACAATAAGAAATATACTCAAAACCTGGATTAATCATATATATATATATATATATATATATATATATATATATATATATATATATATATATGTGTGTGTGTGTGTGTTTTGGACAATGTTTTCATTGGGCTTTGACCAAACTACTCTAAAATATAATCAACTCAATATCTATCCAAGTAATGTTCCCATCAAGTTTGAAGTGAATCTGTTCAGCTGTTTTTGAGTTATCTTGTCCACACACACACACACACACACACACACACACACACACACACACACACACACACACACACACACACACACACACACACACACACACACACACACACACACACACACACACACATGCCAGTGAAAACTTCGCTGTCATGCAGCGTCATAATAATCTTTTAGATTTGTCTTGTTGATGGACTCTGTCTTTCCTTCTTTTTGTCAGCTATGAGGACGGAACTGAGTTTTTGCAAATGGAAAATGATCTGTGTGACGAGGAAACAGAGGCCTATGTGACCAACCTCTCCTACTACCATCTGGTTCCGTTTGAAACTGACATCCTGGAATGAAGAACCTACAAACCTGGTTTTATTGGACATCTGACAAGGAGGATGCACTTTTCAAATGGAACCTAGCGATGCGCTCCCGGTACCTGCTCCACCTCCATGCTGAAGCTGACTGTAGCATTCTGCAGGTTTTCTTACATTTGTCTCACCCAGTTTGGATTTGGGCTCACGTAGAGTTTACAGCAAAAGGCTGGAAGAAAAGTTGCTGCTTTATTTAACGTCACAACGTGCCTCGTCCGGAGCCAGCTGAGGACAGAGCGGTGATGGAACTTGATCTGTAACAGCCATCTTGGAGTTCTCAGTTCATATGCAGCTGCAAACAGCTGGTGGCCTTCTAAACACGCAGTTACGCCATAGCAGAAGAACTGAAATACCAGAAGAATTCACCAGTGGCTAAGTTGTGCTTGGAGGGTTTTAGAGGTTGAAACAAACCTCTATTACTGGACCATTCATTGTTTCTTTTAAATTACTTGTTAAGCATTTAGGGTCAAGAGATAATGTTATATTTTTACTTAGTTTAAAGGGGTCATATGATGCAACTTTCTAGCAAATCAATATAGGTTAGCAAATCTTTGGAAATCCAAATTTTTGCACTGGGAAGCAAAAAATCCATACAAACAGGTGATTTCTTAAAAATAAAATGAAAGGCATTAAAAGGGGGCACCACACATCCCAATATAATTCTACAATTAAATAGACGTATGTCTGCAATGGTGTTTTTGATGATGCATGACTTCATCGTGTGACTTCATTATGAGTCACAAACATTCTGCTGATCAATATATGCTTCATAGACTGGCAGCTGTTTTTAATAAAAACCCTGGAAAAAGGTTTTCCTTCAACCCCACCACATATAACATTAGGCTTGGTGAGTCCCTCTTGACGATCACCAGGCATGTTGTGGTTGCAAATTGTGGTGTAGAAAAAAAAAAAATCAGAATTTTTTATGTTTGAGGATCCATGCTGTCTGATGTAAACCAGTTCTAATGTAAAAAAAAATTCCACAGTTGAATGAACTGTAACATGTAGCATATCAAACTGAGACACCAGAAAAACAAATACATGATGTTACTTTGGATGCATGTACACTCTCATAGTTTTTGAGTTGATGACTGCCTCCCCTTTCATAAGTTATCAGTGGACTGTGGCAAATTAAACATTTTGCAAAGTTTATGCATTTTGGGGTTTTTTTTCGGTGGTAGAAGACTCATGCAGCTGCTTTCAGTTTTTTCACTGTCCATGGCTGACAAGACCTCAATTCAGTGCTTAGAAAGACAATAGAATTTTGATTACACTGTGGTTTTGTTACCCTGTTAAAACAATCCTTATCTGTTTGAACACCTTTTTATTTGTGGAGTGGCTGGACTGGTCACACTGACATATAATGCCTCCCACTTTCACTTATCCTGCACACAAGTCTCATCTCAATCTGAAACAAGACTATTAGTACCTTGTACTGGATATTAAATAGTTCCAGTTGAATAACCTGAGACACTGAAGTATGTGTTGTGGAACATTACTTGATGGTACATATTCACATCTAATCCAAATAATTCTTCTGTTTTGGATGACAATAGTTTGTTTGTTCATCATTTTATCAAAATTCTAACAAATTTCCTAGTGCCAGTTTATTTAAGCACTACATGTACACACATTGATGCTTTTTGGTGTCTCAGTTGTAAGTTTGGTATGCTGTATGGTATGCTTCATACAACTGTGAATTTTTTCATGGAAATTAGTGTGCATCCGGCATCACAGACCCCTCAATCATAAGTAGTTCTTAAATTTTTTTGTAAACCACAATTTGCAACTACAACATACCTTGGGGTGGTCCCAAGGAACCCCTTTCCATAATATGAAACCAAACCTTATCTGTGGTAGGGGCCGAACAATTTTATTTTTTTATTTTTTTATTTTTTTGAAGAGGTCCAGCTGCCAGTGTATTAGATCATCCACTTGGGCTTCTTGGTTGTTGAGATATGCAGTGCAAAAACATGTATTTTGGACCGAGTTTTCTGTGACCTTGACTTTTGACCTTCGACCAAACAACTCCAAAATTTAATCACCTCTAAACATCTATCCAAGTAATATTCCCACCAAGTCCAACCATTTTTACCTGAGGCCATCAAATATAGCCATCGGTATCCAGGGTTTTCATGTATCCCATAATCCCTTTCACGCCAGAGAGTCACTGCAGTCAAAACAACATAGAGAATCCACATGATGACAGTTGTAAATGAATATTATACTACAAAAATGTATTTTTTTATGCTTTTCATCACGTTAATAAGAGACTGCTGCATGATACCCTGAAAACTTGCTAAAACAATTATAACAAATATTCCGTGTCTGCTATGTTTAATCTGTGTGGAATTTAATAAACGGAAACAGAATTTTAGATATATATATTAGTCTGGAACAAAGAGGACAAACAGTGTTGTAAAGAACAATAATCAAGACATTAAAGAGCAAACTTCACTTTCCCCAGAACGACATGATCAGGAAGCGATTGTAGCTCACAGCAGCTCCCATTGAAAATAACAGAGAGACAGCCTGTGATTCTCGCATGTTTACATAAAATAAACGCAATAACAACGTCTAAAAACCCAGAGAATATATTCATGAGAGTTTTAGGCACAATATAAAAATTGTTTTATATTGCAATGTTAATGCTGTTGTCCATGTGCAGTGGTTAAAGTGCAGCCTGATCAGAGCGTCTCAGTGCAGTTCTCAATGTTACTGAGATCTCGCAGCGCGGCGACCTGTCTGAGGTTTTGCGGGATTTGAAACCTGAAAAGGGCGGATTGCAGAAGGCTTTTCGTTTGTCCATCTGTCTGTCCGTCTGTGTTCAGCATAAGTTCAGTCCTGTTACTGCCGGGGTCTTCAAATTCACAGGGAACATTCTTGAGACACAGACCTTGGACAAGTTCCATTGTTTTTTGAGTGACGGAAGTGGCAGCCAATCAGAGTAGAGCTGCACTGTAATGCCAGTGGCTGGTCTTGCCAAAATCATTTCATTTTGTGTGTTTATATACATGTTTCTCATATATTATGTAAAAAGCTAGAGAGAAATAAACACTTCTAAAACTGAAAATGCTTTTTTTGGAACCTCTGAAGTTATTTACAAGACATTTCGTGGACGTTAGCATGGTGACATCACAGGCTGGTAGCTAGCTACAAAACTCAATTTTGTTGTGTGTACATGCATCCTCTTTGCCATATATTATGTAAAAGCTAGCGAGAAATAAATGTCTAAAACTGAGCACCCCTGGAGTCATTAATGAGGCATTTTGCAGACATTAGCATGCATGCTAACTTCAGCTAACTCAAAACTAACTTCCTATGGAGTTAAATTTGTCTCATTAATACCTGCAAATGCACAGAGGGTTATCTACGAATACTGCTTAATTTGCACAACTTCCGCTCTTAAAATGTAAATATTGTTTATGACTGACTGATTAATAGAGGGGCTTTATTGAACATGTACAAATTGTACAGAAGACAACAGGATCTTAATAATTCAACAACAGCAAATTATAAAGAACACAATGCTCATACGGCCGAGAGTATTTTAGCATTGCATTATATTTTAGTTATCTTGTCAGCAAATACACACAGACACGCCCATGAACAAAATACCTTGCTATCGGCACTTGATAAATCTGTAAAAGATCTGTTTCTGTCCCTATTTTTTGATATGAAAAGGAGCTTCTGCTCCCCCCCCCCCCCCCCCGACTCTCTCCCACAGAATGTGTAGGTAGGTGTGTGGTACATATTGCAGACCATCGTAGTGGGCATGTCTAAAAACAGACGTGTGTGACATATGTCATGGAGGTCTACAACAAGCTGTTTTAGGCATATTTTAACTGCAAAAGATAGATAAAATAATTTTGCACAATATCACCCCTTTAAATTAGATTTCATCTATTGATAATCATTGTCACCAGGTTTTAACCGGTTTACACAATTCAACACCACACTTACTCTAGTTTAAAAATGTTTTTCAGACCACAGTAGTTATTCAATGTTTTTTTTTTATTAATCTAAACTGATTTGCATCATTGAAAAACTTAGTATAAATTGTATTTAAACTGGCTTGTGGTGATAGTTTATGAAACCTTTATAAAACCAAACCCTGAAACTAAAATATAAAAAAAAAAAAAAAAAAAAAAGGAATGTGAACCTTTGAAACAAATTGTCAGGCACTTTTAAAAACTATTTTCAAGCATTTTATAGGCAAAACCATTAAACACAAAAATGAAAATAATTGTGTAATTGTGCACAGCTAGTTCCTTGGGGGACCTTGACATCTGATGAGTTTGCTCTGAGATTTGTGATGTAACAGCGAAGCCCTGTCTCTTTATTTAACCGCCTCCCTGCAGTGCCGTCTCCACTGTTTGCACATTTAAAAAATTCCTTCTCTCCTGTGGGAGTACAGAGTCATTAAGTCTTTATATGTGATCTTCGATTAAGGTGCAACATCCACCAGCATTTAATTTTTTTTTCCTGTTTATACCAGCCTGAAACTCACAGGATCCTTCCTGTACTGTTGCTGTGGTATTATTGTAATATTTGTAAGTATTTTAAGACAGATGGCTGCAAACGATATGACCCACCACACGGCGTGCTTCACATTTTCTCCGCAATCAAACCAGTTTTGCATTGAGACATTAACACGTTAAAGAAACTGAGACAACAATCTTTTGAAATTAACGCAACCTATTTATTGTCATTGTTACCTTTATGGTGTTTGTCTGTAAAGGAGTGTAGTTTTTTTAAAGACATGTATCTTGTAGTGTTGCTTACAACCCCTGGCAATAATTATGGAATCACTGGCCTCGGAGGATGTTCATTCAGTTGTTTAATTTTGTAGAAAAAAAGCAGATCACAGACATGACACAAAACTAAAGTCATTTCAAATGGCAACTTTCTGGCTTTAAGAAACACTATAAGAAATCAGGAAAAATAATTGTGGCAGTCAGTAACGGTTACTTTTTAGACCAAGCAGAGGGGAAAAAAAAGACGGACTCACTCAATTCTGAGGAATAAATTATGGAATCACCCTGTAAATTTTCATCCCCATAACTAACACCTGCATCAAATCAGATCTGCTCGTTAGTCTGCATCTAAAAAGGAGTGATCACACCTTGGAGAACTGCTGCACCAAGTGGACTGATATGAATCATGGCTCCAACATGAGATGTCAATTGAAACAAAGGAGAGGATTATCAAACTCTTAAGAGGGTAAATCATCATGCAATGTTGCAAAAGATGTTGGTTGTTCACAGTCAGCTGTGTCTAAACTCTGGACCAAATACAAACAACATGGGAAGGTTGTTAAAGGCAAACATACTGGTAGACCAAGGAAGACATCAAAGCGTCAAGACAGAAAACTTAAAGCAATATGTCTCAAAAATCGAAAATGCACAACAAAACAAATGAGGAACGAATGGGAGGAAACTGGAGTCAACGTCTGTGACCGAACTGTAAGAAACCGCCTAAAGGAAATGGGATTTACATACAGAAAAGCTAAACAAAAGCCATCATTAACACCTAAACAGAAAAAAACAAGGTTACAATGGGCTAAGGAAAAGAAATTGTGGACTGTGGATGACTGGATGAAAGTCATATTCAGTAATGAATCTCGAATCTGCATTGGGCAAGGTGATGATGCTGGAACTTTTGTTTGGTGCTGTTCCAATGAGATTTATAAAGATGACTGCCTGAAGAGAACATGTAAATTTCCACAGTCATTGATGATATGGGGCTGCATGTCAGGTAAAGGCACTGGGGAGATGGCTGTCATTACATCATCAATAAATGCACTAGTTTACGTTGATGTTTTGGACACTTTTCTTATCCCATCAATTGGAAGGATGTTTGAGGATGATGAAATCATTTTTCAAGATGATAATGCATCTTGCCGTAGAGCAAAAACTGAAAACATTCCTTGCAAAAAGACACATAGGGTCAATGTCATGGCCTGCAAATAGTCCGGGTCTTAATCCAATTGAAAATCTTTGGTGGAAGTTGAAGAAAATGGTCCATGACAAGGCTCCAACCTGCAAAGCTGATCTGGCAACAGCAATCAGAGAAAAATGGAGCCAGATTGATGAAGAGTACTGTTTGTCACTCATTAAGTCCATGCCTCAGAGACTGCAAGCTGTTATAAAAGCCAGAGGTGGTGCAACAAAATACTAGTGATGTGTTGGAGCGTTCTTTTGTTTTTCATGATTCCATAATTTTTTCCTCAGAATTGAGTGATTCCATATTTTTTTCCTCTGCTTGGTCTAAAAAAGTAACCATTACTGACTGCCTGTCGGGAAGGTGTCGTAACACGGACCCACAACAGGGGGCGCTAATGAACGGACAATGGATAAGGGAAGGAGTAACAATTTAATGTTGCACAAGAACACAACGTAATATAAACAAGGGTACTGCCAATCATACACAAGAGGACTGCGGGCAGGCTCGAAGATAGGAGACCTCGGATGAACGAAGAGCCGGGACCCACACCGCTTCTACCACCAACGGCCTGAAGAACACCGAAGCCGCCAAGCCCTGAGTCCCCAGGTGGTCTCTGTCCTCCGTTGTCGGCCCTGGTACTGCTGGCAGACAGAAACAGAAGGTGGTGAGTGTGAATCCTCACACCCAGCAACCTTGATTAATGATTCTTCTTGGAGGGAGAACCTCCACCTCCAATCATACACACGTGCAGCTCCGGTTTACCACTTATTGGTTTTGGGATGTGAGGCGAAGTCGTCGCAGTCACACCAAAACACCAAAAATTCCAGATAAGGAATATCACCAGGAAAAACAGCTGCAAAACAGATCAGATTATTATTCGCAATAATTACAGCAAGAGGTTTACCTTGAATCGTAGGAGATTTCTCGGCGAGGAGGTGGAGTCGCCGCCCGGCCTTTATGGTGATGATGATGATGAGATGAATGAGTGACAGCTGGTGTTGAGGATGATTGACGGTTGTCACTCCCAGTGGTTCTGGCGCCCTCTTGTGCTTGAAGCCCGCACTCCAAGCAGGGCGCCATCCGGTGGTGGAGAGCCAGCAGTACCTCCTCTTCAGCGGCCCACACAACACTGCCACAATTTTTTTCCTGATTTCTTATAGTGTTTCTTAAAGCCAGAAAGTTGCCATTTGAAATAAGTTTAGTTTTGTGTCATGTCTGTGATCTGCTTTTTTCTAAACAACTGAATGAACTGAGGCCGGTGATTCCATAATTTTTGCCAGGGGTTGTATTTCATTTGACTAACTAGACTGGCCCTCAGTGAGCACATCCCTTCGCCAGTGTCTAATGTCTCCTTTTTTCTATTTCTTGAAGGTTATTCATGTCATCACTTCTCTCACATTCTTAGATCCTGCTTGCTGACCTTTTTAATTTTGATCCTGAGTTACAACTGTTGTAATAATGGTCACTCTGATAATAATTATTATAATAGCAGGCATAAATGCTCAGTTTTTTAACTACTATTGTACTGAAAGGTGTCAGAAGGCTGATGCAAACCCTGCATGCTTTGCACACTGGGATATGGATTTTTTTTTGAACAAGCATGACTCCCTTTTATGACTCCCTTGCGATGCCATCAAGCTGTGCGCTTATGTCCATGGCACACAATATTTCACCTTTGACCTCCTTTATTATTATAACACCAATCTTATACCAATCAATCACAACTATTTTGCTGATCATTACAAACATTAGATCATCTCTCTAGCCCTACTGGTTGCAGAGATACAGTAGATAATGTTTGTTTTTGCACCATTTTGGTTGACTTTGACCTTGACCTTTGGCTTATCTTCTCCAAAAGTTAATCATCCTGAGATATCTGCTCAAGTAATATTCCCACCAACTATGATAAAAATCCATCCAGTCGTTTTTTTTTTTATTTATTTATCTTATTCACAGACATGCACACAATGTCACAAATTCCTTTTTTTCTATGAATATAAATATATTTACAGATTAATCAGGTAATAACCACTTTTCTGATAGTTATTACCATATTACACAAACTTGCAGGGGAAATCCAACCACTATTGTAATAGTTATTACAATAGTGGTTGAAATTTCAAAGGAAACTTGACATTTTATACAACACAGATTGATTTGATTTAACCTTTAACCAGGTAAGTTGTTGGGAAGGTGTCGTAGCACGGTCCCACAACAGGGGGCGCAAATGAACGGACAATGAATAAGCCAAAAAGTAACAATTTAATGTTGTGATAATACACAACTAAATTCACAGAAATTTGCAAAGTCAATTGACACCAGGTGACGTGTGGGCAGGCTCGAAGATAGAAGACCCCCGACGAGAGAGAAGCCGCGTCCCACACGGCTTCCACCACCAACGGTCTGAAGAACACCGGAGCCGCCAAGTCCCGAGTCCCCAGGTGGCCTCTGTCTTCGGCTGTCGACCCTGGTACTGCTGGCAGAAAGCAGAGATAAGATGAATGAGTGTGAGTCCGCACACTCAGTAATCCACAGTCTGTACACAGTTAGGAGGGAGCACCTCCACCTCCAATCACACACTCGTGCAGCTCCTGGTTAACCACTTATCTGGGTTGGGGTGTGAGGCGAAGCCATCGCTGTCACACCAAACGCCAATCCCACAGACAAGGCAACACTCCAGGAAAACGGCTGCAACAGAAGTTCAGATTATTACACAAAGTGTCAGTCAGCAGAGAAATTACCTCTTCAGTAGTTGCGATTTCGCGGCGAGGAGGTGGAGTTGCAGTCCGGCTTTTATGGTGGTGATGATGATGATGAACGAGTGACAGCTGGTGCAGAGGATGAATGACAGCTGTCACTTCTTCTGGGTCTGGCGCCCTCTTGTGCTTGGAGCCCGCACTCCAAGCAGGGCGCCCTCTGGTGGTGGTGAGCCAGCAGTACCTCCTCTTCAGCGGCCCACATAACAGGACCCCCCCCTCAACGGGCGCCTCCTGGCGTCCGACCAGGCTTGTCCGGATGTCTCGTGTAGAAATCGGCCAGGAGGGCCGGGTCCAGGATGAAGCTCCTCTTCACCCAGGAGCGTTCTTCAGGTCCATACCCCTCCCAGTCCACCAGATATTGGAACCCCCGGCCCTTACGACGGACGTCCAGGAGCCTGCGGACTGTCCAGGCAGGCTCACCGTCAATGAGCCGGGCAGGAGGCGGCGTAGGTCCCGGAGCGCAGAGGGGCGAGGTGTGGTGTGGCTTCAGACGGGAAACATGAAAAACAGGGTGAATCCGCAGTGAAGCCGGGAGTTGGAGCTTCACTGCGGCCGGGTTGATGATCTTGAGGACACGAAATGGACCAATGAACCTGTCTTTCAGTTTCGGGGAGTCAACACAAAGAGGGATGTCCTTGGTCGAGAGCCACACCTCCTGCCCGGGCTGGTATGTGGGGGCCGGGGAACGCCGGCGGTCCGCATGGGCCTTGGCCCTCGTCCGGGCCTTTAACAGGGCAGAGCGGGCGGTCCGCCACACCCGGCGGCACCTCCTGAGGTGGGCCTGGACCGAGGGCACACCGACCTCTCCCTCCACCACCGGGAACAATGGGGGCTGGTACCCCAAACATGCCTCAAAAGGGGAGGGGCCGGTAGCAGACGAGACTCGTCCAATCATGTCAGGTGGTATGTGCCTGATTTCCCTCCTTATGTTGACATGATTGGACGGGTCATCGAAAATTTCAACGTTCGTGTTGCTGCAGTTATTCGTCAACGAGGAGCCTGGATAGAACATATTATCAACTATTAAGGACAGACCACCAGAAATGTTTCAATTTCTATCAGATTTGAAGGACATAATCTCCCATCATTCTGCTAATGTTTGGTGAAAGAATTTTCAAGATATCTCATCTGAGTAAAAAATGAGATCAAAAAGAAAATAGGGCTTTTTTTTTTTTTTTTTTGGACCACCCTGTACGTTAATGTCCTTTGTAGATATCCTGCAGACAAACAAAGAGCACTGAAGGCAAAGCCTCCTTGGTGGAGAGCGTATGAGTGATGTCATCATGGAATCACTTGTTAAATATCACACCTGTTGTTGCTGTGTGAATAGCGTAGTGGGGAATAGAAGGCTTTGTTTGATGGGCCAGAGGACATATCTGATCCTTCACGGTGTAAGATGATGTGAGTGGGTTCACTCAGTCAGCTGACTGCAGTGATTGTGGGAGTCTGCTGCCGACTCTGCCACATGGGAACAAACCCCCTCTTTATCTCAGCCGGACAAATGTCCTTACTGTTAAAATGTTTCTATAGAAATGTTGTCTGAAATAGACAGAACTCTTAATTACAATTTGTAGGATGTATGGTGGCGCTGTCTATGCACAACCCAGCGCACCGCGTCGTATGTTCACAAAGAAATTACGCGTCGGGGTAATTGTGAGGAACATCGAGCTGTACTCGTGTTTTTTGACCGTTTTGACAATGCTGATGTCACCACTGTGAACTAAACACAAAAGCATTCAGCTGTCACATACTGGCCGCTCGGGGGCTTTAACAGCGCGGCCTCCACGCAAGTGTGTTTAGTAACACAGTCATGCTCACAGTCACCCCGTGAGAAACCAACTCTTTAGTGTGGAAACTGTCTCACGCTTTTTCTGTTTTCCACATCCCCGGTGGGCAGCTGAGGCTGGTGTTGTAATCTTTGTGTTTGTTCATATTTGACCGTCTACAGAGATATGTCAAAAAGTATCAATGCAGAATCAAAAGCATTATGGTAGCTTATGTCCATGGCACACAATATTTGACCTTTGACCTCCTTTATTATTATTATTATCATGGAGTCTTGTGCAAGAACACTTTAACACTCAGAGCTGGGAAGCGATTATCTTGACAGTTAAAGCCACATTAGAGGCTACTTGGTTCAATCCCCCTTCCGTTAGGAAAATCACTACCTTCCCTTGGTCAAGGTTCTTCATCCCAGTGTGCAGTTGAGCACCTTGCATGGCCGGTGTGTGCAGCAGACAACTGAAACAATCCTTCAAAGGGTGATACAAGCATCAAATTCGGCACAAATACTCCTTGGACATTCTTTTGAAAAAAATAAAAAACTATTGGCCACTTGAATTTTCAATAGGTAACCAGCCAACTGAAGAATTGGTTGAGCTAATAGGATTAATAAATGGAATAGTTTTGACTGTGTTGAATGTTTGGTCTCCAAAGTAAAGGTCAAACAAGGTCAATGTCCATTGGATTCTAAGACATGTGACATGTTACCCCGTAACGTGACAACTAAGCATGATACATGGTCCTATTTTTTTAAAACCCTATTAGCCCAACCAGTAATTTGCATCATTTTTTTTTAACCAAAATTGGAGCATCTTTAACTTTTGACCCCAGTACAAATCGAAACTGAACTTTGTCACCATTCTTGCTGTTTTTACCCCATAACTCTATAACCCATAACTCAGTCATAGATAGTCCAAACTATACCCTTTTGGAGTCTTTATGATGTGGTCTAGTTTCCAATATTATTGGAGCATTTTAAAATTTTGACCCCTGTGTAATTCTTCCATTGACGCCTACCTGGCTGCCTATTGAAAATCCAAGCAGCCAATCCGTTGTTTCAAAAGAGGAATGCCTAAGGAGTATTTGTGCCAAATTTGATGCTTGTATCACCATTTGCAGGATTCCGCTCTAAGTATGTGTGTGTGAGAATGGTACCATTGTAAAGTGCTTTGTGCAACTGCATCAGATTAAAAAAGTGTTGTAGTAATGCAGCACATGTAACCCACCAACCCTAAGGGACAATCATAGCTGCAAAAAGACTGGGCTTTGCTCACAGTGCAAGCCCAAATTGAACTGCTGTGGCCAAACAAAAGCCCCACATGTCCAGCAATAACTCCCCCACTACTTTGTATTGCCACCTGCTTTCTCTGAGATCAAAGGTCAACATCAAATCTTTATCCACTATAGTATCTCAGAAATTGTTGCAAAGGATGTAGACAATGAGTGGACTGGCAGCATGTCCAGGGTGCGCTCCGACTCTTGCCCAATGACTGCTGGGATTAACCCCCCACCGTGACCCTTAACTGGAGTGAGCAGGTGTAGAAAATGGATGGATGGATGTACACAGTGAAGCACAAGTATAGGGATAATTGTATTTGTGGTACAAAAACATCTACTTTACTCTTGGCATTTATCTTGTCTATTAAAAATTTTCTGCCCATCCTTTGGCCAGAGTGCTGTGCAGATTGGAGACAGGGACTCTGAGTTTTTCCCAGTGAAAACTGGCATTCTTCAGGGGTGTGTTCTGGCTCCTATACTGTTCAATGCTTGTATGGACAGGATGTTGGGTAGCGTTGTGGAAACCAGTGACTTGGGTGCTTTTGTTGGTGAGGAAAGGTTTACTGACGTCTTTCCGGATGATGCAGTGATCTTTGTGGAATCAATGGATATTCTGATTGCAGCACCTGAGAAGCTGAGTGATGAGTCAGAGTGTCTGGGTTTGAGATGGTTCTGAATCAAGATTAAGATTCAGGCTTTTAACGACTTCCTGGAATCAGAGATCAGAAGTGTATCCGTATGTGGTGAAAGAGTTGAACTTGTAGAGACATTCACTTGGCAGTGATATACATGTCTTTGGGTCTTCTGCCTTTGAGATTGAGAGGTGCCAAGGAAGAGCTTGTGGAATCATGAGGTCACTGGACAGAGGTGTTTGGCGATGCAGATGTCTTTGTGGGAAAGTGAAATTCCAGATCTTTAGGGTCCTGGTGCTGCCCGTTTGCTGTGTAGTTGTGAGACTTGAATGCTAACTAGTGATCTAAGGTGACAACTGGATGTCTTTAGCACTAGGTCTCTTTGCAGGATCCTTGGGTGCCGCTGGAATGACTTTGTATCAAATGAGTGGTTACTAAGAAAAACAAGGATGAGGAGTATCACTTGCATGTGAGGGAGCGTCAGCTACGATATTTTGGCCATGTGGCCTGTTTCTCTATGCATGATCACGCAGTTGTCTGAGTGTTGAAGACATCAGTATTTGGTGAAGACCAAGGAGACGCCCACGTTTCACCTGGCTGTGGCAGATAGATAGTTATTTTAGAGATGTGGGAATGGACTGGTGGGTGGCTGCCATCCAGGGCCCAAGGCAGTTCTGTGGTGTTGTGGATGAGGGAAAGTGCAGATAGAAATTCCAAAACAAATTTCAGAAACCATTCAGACATTATGCACCAAACTGTGCCAGTCCCCTAAAAAACAAAACAACAACAAAAAACAAAAAAAAAAAAACCCACAACAACAAAACCCAGGGTTCATAATATCAGTGATTTGTTTAATTGAAATATGATGCAATTATGGTTTAAATCAACACATTGAAACTGAACTCTTACAATTTAAATTTTTGTAGCAAAGTCAAATTTCCTTTATAAAATACTGCTGTCGTATTTATAAGGCTATAAAGACTGTTGTCTTTGTTTGTCTTTGTTATGACCCTTTGCAGGTTGGGCATTGTAAAAATGACCGTGATGTCATGACTAAAATTGTACTCGCCCATTTCTGTGCTGTGAATCACTAACAGTATGCTGGTTATGCAGTTTTGTTAATTAACCTCCCCCCCCCACCGAAATAAAATAAATAAATAGCAGAACTGCCATTCAGATGAGGAGTATGAGGGTTCAGAGGACAGTTGCATGATTTATGATGTGAAAACAATGATCTCCAAAAGGGTTTATTTATTTTGTGAATGTCAATCACACTTTTAAGCTGACCATAAAAAATGTTGCAATATTACGTTTATGTGTTTGTCCAATGTGAAGCAGTTTGGTGTTTAAGTGTGTCAGAAAGATGTGAGTACTCACCACATTTATTACAAATGAAAACTGAGTGGATATGGTAACATGTTTGATAACCTTGAAGCCGTTCTTACAGTCTTAAATGCCTTCTATTCTCCAAGCACATTAAAACATGTTTTCTGCAAATGAAACATTGGTGTGTATGTGTGTGTATGTGTGTGTGTATGTCAGAAAATATTATGTGTTACACATGCTCAAAGTCCAACAATTCAGTGTCTGTACGCGTAGAACATACTCTGTTGTAAGCAAAATTTTGATCTGAAATGAAAATGTCTAATACATACCACAATAAAATGATTAAGATTTATGATGTGAGCAGATAAACAAATATCCATATTATTAACCAACATAGTGGGATGTTTTAAAGTGGAGAGGTGATAGCGGTGAGGGTCTGGTACCTATAAATGCTTGTTTTAGAGTCAAATAATAGGCCGTTTTGCTGAGAAGGATTGGCCAACTGTCTGTTTTGTTCAATGGTAGAGCGCCACCTTGTGGTGGAAAAGTCCTATTGGAGGTCAGACTACTAAACTATTAAATTAACACTATAATGTCAATTATATTCCAGTGATTTGATTTATATGCTCCATTTATGCCATAAAGTAAAACACATATAAACAACAATATACTCGTATGGCAAATTAAGATGATCTAAAAAAGAGACTGACATAAAAATGTAGTGACCATAGACTGTATAGTGATACAAGATGAAGAAAATTGATATTTAGATAGATAGATAGACAGACAGACATACACGCAGATAACTTTATTAATCCATGGAGGGAAATTAAGTAATTTGGTAATAAGTAATTTGATAATTTTAAGATATTTATCAAAGAAATGCTAGTTTTTACCTTTTTGGATCAACTCAAATTAGAGAATTTGTACCTCATCATGTCACATTGAGGGCAACAGAATGGTTTAGCTTTTGGTTAAACCACTTTAAAACTTTTTTTTTTTTTTTTTATAAAATTAAACCAAATGTTTCCACAATAAAACATCTTAATAGATTAGAAGTATTCTACTTCAGGAATAGATCAGTTTCAAGTGCATTTAATTATTCAATTTGTTTATTTATTAAACTAGGTGTTTTCCAGTGTGCCCAAAACAATTACAATTTACTGATTATATTTCTTATTGCACTTTGTCCAAAAATGTGCTGGTGTTAGAAAAATGAAAATAGGTATAAAGAGTACAAAACCTTTTTCATAATGCCATAATTTTGAAATAATTTGTCATTATTGAGATGCTAAGACGTTTTACTAGTCTTGACTATCTCATTATCATGTCTATCTAATAAGTTAGTACATTTAAATTAAAACGTATATGTCACAATTTTGAATGAGAATTTAATTATGACTCAGCATATCTTCACTTAGCATCTCATGATGTAGTGTTTCATAATTACGAATTAAATTTCACCACAATTAACCAATTGTGAAATATTTCTTACATTAGAGAAGCTACAAGTTATTTTGAGTATTGACTATCACATAATCAGAATCTCAAAAATAACTTCCTGGATGGAATTTCAAGGTACAGTCAGGGACCAGAGGGTGTCCAGTTTGATGACCTCAGACTTGAATCTTTACTTTTTGCAGATGATGTGCTTCTGTTGGCTTCATCAGTCAGTGACCTCCAATGTGCACTGAGCAGGTTTTAGGTGGAGTGAGAAGTGACTGGGATGAGAATAGGCACCTCCAAATCTGAGACCATGGTACTCTGTCAGAAAAGGGTGGATTGTCTCCTCTGGGTCAGAGGAGAGTTATTGCTCCAAGTGGAGTAGTTTAAGTATGTCGGGGTCTTGTTCACGAGTGGGGATAAGTTGGAGTGTGAGCTCGATGGATGGATTGGGGTGGTATCTGATGTTTTAGGGACACTGTACTGTGCTGTCATGGTGAAGGAGCTGAGACAGAAGGTGAGACTCTCAATTTACCACTTGATTTACACTCCTATCATCACCTAAGGTCATGAACTTTGGGAAATGATTGAAAGAATAATGTCATGGATAAGTGAAGGAAATTAGATTTCTTCATCGGGTATCTGGGCTTATACTCTGGGACAAGGTAAGAAGCTTGACTCTATGGGATGACTTGGAGTAGAGCTGTTGCTTCTTTGCATAGAAAGGAGTCATCTGAGGTGGTTTGGGCATCTGATGAGGATGCCCCTGATCTTCTACCTAATGAGGTCTTCCATGCATGTCCAACTGGGATGAGGCCGCGGGGAACACCCAGGATGGACATGCTGGAAGGATTATATTTCCTGGCTGGCTTGGGAACACCTCGGGATCCCCCTGGTAGAGTTAGAGGACTTGGCCGATGATAGGGAAGTTTGGGAAGAGCTGCTTGACCTACTGAATCTTATGACTTAACTTAGCATCTCATAATATTGCCAAGTCAAATCTAGTAGTACCTAACTATCTTGCGTAATAATTACAATTTACGACCTTTCAGTCATAAGATATTGCATGACTAAGAATCTCATGACTCAGCATATCTTAAAAGGAAATGGCTATTCGCACGGCCGCGGTGTCCATAACTCTCATTTGGCTATTCGCATGGCAAGACTCTGGTGGCAAAAAACTTGGAACTACGTGTATAAACAAACATACTGCATTAAATGAGAGTTATGGACACGGCTGCCGTTCGAATAGGGTCGGCCTTTTGCCACCAGAGTCTTCGTGCAAATACTGAAATGAGAGTTATGGACACGGCCGAATAAAAAAAAAATCATCAAAATCGAAAAATATTAAAGGAGTTATGACATCTTTAATGCAGTATGTTGTTTATACAAGTAGTTTCAAGTTTTTTGCCACTAGAGTCTTGCCGTGCGAATAGTGAAATGAGAGTTATGGACACGGCCAAATAAAAAAAATCATGAAAATAGAAAAATATTAAAGGAGTTATGACATCTTGAATGCAGTACGTTTGTTTATACAAGTAGTTCCAAGTTTTACCACCATGGTCTTGCCGTGTGAATAGCCAAATGAGAGTTATGGACACGGCCGCCGTGCGAATAGCCACGGCCATCTTAAAATAGCTTATCAGAACTTAGTGTTTCAGAATTACAACAATATTTGACAATAATCATAGCATAATTGCGAAAATATCTCATATTTGAGAAGTTTATCTAGATTCTTGAACATACCATTTAATAATTACAACTTTCTACCGTTCAAATACAAATTATAATTATGACTAAGCATGTCATGAGTTAGTGTCCCATCATTCTGACTTAATGTTTAAGAATGATGCTGTCTTATTTAATATTCATGAGGAAATGCAAGTTAACAACGAAAAAATAAATTCTAAATTGGTGTAAACAATATATATTCTGTATTTATGCACCAAATATTAAAATGGACATTTTATCATTTTATTTGCCGCTTTTGACTCTGCGTAGCCAGACTGCGCATGCGCGGACGCGGTGGCCGTAGTGGCTATTTCCTGTATTTCCTACTTGCTGCTGTTTCCAGTCGAAAAGATGGCAGAAGTGAAAGCTTCCATGATTTGTGGCGGTACACAGACTTCTAATTTTCTAATTTTTTCCACGTTAGACTGAACATGAGTTGACAGCAGGCAGCTGTAGTGTAAAATGTGGAGTAAATGGGCGCACAGTTAGCAGGGAGTTAGCTGAGGATGCTCCAGTCATGATGGCTGCAGGGCTTAACTAAGCTTTAAAATTCACACCACACTAACAACCAACACCTGCTGTGATTAATTTAATGTCTGTGTTACATCTGCAGCTATAGTGGCTTTGTTAAGTTCAGCGGTGGCGGCGTTTGTTGAAGATCTGGATGACACGTAAGTGATGCTCAGCCTCCTGTCTTAAATCTGATTATTTTAACTACTGAACATGTTGACTCACAGTTTAGATCGGTTTCTGCAACACTTTTGTGGGAATCTTGAACTGTTAACTGCAAATGATTTCTGATTAATCGATGAATAGATAGAGACCAACAGGATGTGTTGACATCGAAGTCACTCTTAGAAAGAAAGTATAAAAAAGTCTAATTCTTAAATATTAAGACACTAAGTTGTATGCAGTCGTATTGATAATAGTTCTATCTGTATATAACTGGGTTAATTATCCCATCGAATTAGGGCTTATCCCATAGCCATTTACACGTGGCATGTACAGGGTGACCCCCAAAAATGGAAACCATAAAAATGGTAATAAATCCTACAAAAGTCTAGCAAATTTCTTGAAATTTGCTGGACATATGATCATTCCCCAAAGTTTCAGTTATCTTGGTTGCTTTGCATAAAAGTCATGTTCTTTCAAAATTATGCTCCAGATGGTATGATTTGTTGGCGAAATAGGCCTCCATGCAAAGTGTCTTTTCCTTGGGTGACCAAGACATGTTGGGGAAGACTCTTGTTCCAGTCATAGGATTTATTACAATTTTTATGGTTTCCAGTTTTTGGGGTCTATTATTTTTTTTTATATATATATAATTGATCTGTTATTTTCCCTATCAGTTGTTAGGTTTAGACAATGCCAAAAAAATGGTGAAAAATGTTGGTCAGTGTTATCCAGAGCCCAATATGACTCCTTCAAATGTCTTGTTTTACCCGCAATCCACATATAATCAGTTTGCTACCATACTGCAGTGAGTGAAATAAACCAGAAAATATTCACATATAAAAAGCTGAAATCAAAGACTTTAGATTTTTTTAAATTGCTCAAAACATTTGATCGATTATTAAAATGGTTCATGCTTAAATAGGCTATCAGTAATCGTTGTAACTCTAATGTATGGTAACTTCAAGCTATGACCCATTGCAGAGATTGAGATGCTGTGGAAAGGTGTGGGACTTCTGAGCCCAAAGCCTCAGATTCGTGTCTGAGTCATGTGAAGCATTTTCTTTTTTCTACATGGTTATCCGAAATGCATTACCATAGATAATTACAAATGTTTTGGAACCAGCAAAAGTGTTTAAAATCCTCACTTCAAAATGTAATTTTGGCCCTACATACAGATAGAAAACAAAAGTCAAGGTAGCTTCATAATCACGTGACTTGGCTTGACCAATCAGAAGCGCTACATACAAACAGAATTGCGTATTATCAATACGGCTATGTACGGATAGCCACTGACTATTTACATGTGACTGTTCAGATTTTTTTGTTTTGTTATATTTATTAATTTCAGCCATGAACAAAATAGTTGTTAGTTTTCTGTGTGTTGATTAATTGATGGACAATTTCAGCTCAAGTTGGAATGATAGCACAGCTGCATAGATCCGTGTCACTTGATATATTGGTATATTGTACGTCATGTGCCATTGATTACTTGAAGTAATGGAACATGTTACTGCATTCTGTCACTTTGTACTGCATCCAGCAACAAATCGGTGTGATTATTGTAAGATAAAGAGGAACATCATGCCGTGAAAGCTGTACAGGAAGCAAATGACTAATATCAGACTTAAAACCGTTGTGCATGAGCCGTGACGTTGGGTAGCTAACAGTGGGTGGTGTACTAATATCAATTCGAGGTTTGTGTACAGTACGATATTAAAAGCAACAGCCTTGATTATTTGTCATTTGTCCTGTTGTATTGTATTTGTATTTATTTGTGCAATTTGGTTCCAGGTATTGTTCGTTTTGGTTCCATATGTTTGACTCTATTGAACGACTCAATACCTTTTTATATATAAAAAAAAGTGTTCTCGATATGAGGAAGCTATCCATAGCATGTGGACTTTGTTGTGACTATGATCTGTTTAGGTGTCACGTATAACAAATAATGGTTTCCATTCATGCAGCATTCTTACCATTGCACTCTTAAACCATGGTTATTTGTATGCCATTGAATATTTGCAGCTTAATGATTGACTTGAACAGTTGTACTAGAGGACTATTTTATTAATTTCCTGTCGATCATTAGCGGTATCATGCATTATAATTTAATACGATTGTTAATGCACATTCAGTTGTTTGGCTGACCCCAGGTGTTGAGGGTCACCACAGCGAATCCAGTGCAGATCCGCATTGGAATTTGGCACAAGTTTTACACCGGATGCCCTTCATGATGCCACTCCAGAGGTACATGGAGAAACACACAGACCCTGGTCTTCCTAGGCGGTCTTCTGACATAGTACAACTCAGGACCTGCTCTGTTTAACTTCTGAGATGTGACAGGATTGAGTGTACGCAGGGCAGATGTTCTATCTGACTTTACCCACATAATCTTTGATCAAGTGGAATGTGTGCAGCTGGGAAAAATTGAGTTTAAATGTTTTTCACCAAGGTGTATGTAAAATTATGTAGTATTGCACATAATAATGCTGAATTTATAGCCCAATAATTGTTAAAATGCTCTTCTTTTGACAGATTCAAAGAAACCAGAATTGGTGATATCTGGCTCGTAGATGTGAGTGAGACACACACACACCTCACTATCTGGATGATCCCTGACGGAAGTGTCAGCAGTTGAAGCAGACTGGCCTTTGTGTTTGCGATTAGTTAATAAGAAGTCATGCATGTCGACCAAAGCCAGAGGCTTGCAGGGGTTTATGTCAGAGGTTGTGTGGAGCCGCACATTTAGCAGTTTCAGCTGAAGGGCTCTTTTCTTGGGTGGTTTGCAGGAGCCAGTTCTCCTGATGGCAGTACAGGACCATGCCGTTTTGAGTTGAGTGTATCGTAATTTGGGACATTTCAATTCGAAAAGTTAGCTTTTTATCCAGTGTCTCTTTTGCAGCCACCTGAAATCCATCAACTCTGAATTTTTACCCTTGTTGATGAGGGCGGAGTAGGTGACAGTACTGCTTAACTCTGTGTGCGCGCATCGGTCTGTGTGTGTGTCCATGTGGTTTGTGTATGTGATATCTTGACAGAGTTTGTGTGTCAAGGTGAAACTTGGTACAGAAGGTCATAAGAGCTTGGAAAATTTTAACTGGGCAAGTTTAGATTGTAATTACGGTCACCAAGTGGCAAAGTCTCTGAAGCCTTGTGTACGCGATATCTTGACAAAGACTTTGCATATCAAGGTGAAACTTTGTACACAGTCACCTCAATAAAACCTTGGACTTGTTCAGTGCTTGGTACGTTCCACTGCTAGTTGTGGCCACAAGAGGGCAGAGACTATGAAACCTACTGTTTGTGAGAACTGTCTTTTTATTATGGATTGTCATTAAATTTGCAGCTGTAGATTATGTCTTGCTAAGACATTGCACAAGTTCTAAGCTAGGCTGAGTGACACAGGTTAGGGTAAATATTTCTATTAATAATTTAACCATTTATAATATTTAGGATTCTTGAAACATTGTGATTAATGTTATGGCCATAACAGTCACACCGCACTTAACGAAGGGTGATGAAGCCCTGCTGAAACAAGAAATCTAGACTTTCATTGACTGTCGTTGGCATTGTTTAACCTTCGCGCAGCTTTGTTCCTGCAGCTGGCGCATCGTCAGGATTTTTAAACTATTGAAAAACTTGGACGAAGGGCAACGAAAACCTCAGTTCATCTGTGTTTCGTTTTGTTGTCGTTCTTGACGTTTTTTAATAGTTTGTGTAGTTTTTGTAACGTTATTGTTTAATTTAACTTCGTTGGAGCAGCTGAACGTTTTCACGCAGTGCAGAAGCCGGTTTCTGAGCGCGGAGGCTGCTGCTGCGTCCATGTACCATCGGAAATTACAGGGCAAACTCAGCCTGCTTGCTGGGATTTTTTGTTTTTATCTGTGTGGGGGCAGCTTCAATGGGCTCAGGCACATTACATAGGCCAGAATTAATCTTTTGTGTGAATGTAATTAATTATTTTGCCACAAACAACTGTTGAATTTGAAACAACGAAAAAGTTGTGTAATTTCCGAAGGTACTTGAATGCAGCATCAGCGGCAGTAGGAGCTTCTCCGTGCGCTGATTATTTTGTATTAAATATAACAATATGAGTGTAGGAATGATAATCCAGTCCTTCTGTACATGTGGCAACGGGTAGATGAATTAAAATGATGATATAAAGAGCTGTTCTGGAAGGAAGAATTCACGTTTGTGGATCAGTGATCAGCTGGTGGAATAACCGCACGTGAGTCAATGCGCGCGTTCACACGCACTGATTAATTTACTGCTCTGATATATTCAATCATCTTTATATTTATTCTCCCTTGTGACAGTTTTCTGTTATAAATCAATATATATGCCTTAGAACATAATACAGTGATACAGCAGTGACCACAGCACACTTTTTTTTTTTTAAATTGGAACACGACGGAGCGCGCAGAGTGTCGACAGACAGTGTGGATTCTGATGATGATGGAGATGGTCCCTCTTTCCTTCTGGACAAGGAACCAGAGCAGGTGGTCCATCGACGTGCACACAGATCTCCACAGATTCTGTTTGCAGTTTCTCCAGGACTCAGGCGCTATGAGCTCCGTCCCAGCGCCGAGTGCTGGAGCAGACACATACTGCTCCAGCAGTGGCTCCAGGAGCGTTTCGTCGAGATTGTGAGCTTCGGTTTTGCTAAGTTCCTCTTTTGTCCCTTTTGCGCTCTTGCTTCGCAGACTGTTCGGTGATAAAAGGTCTTTTGTCCACCTTTTCTCAACGAATTGTGATGTTTTTTACTTTTTCCCTTCGTTCAGGAATCGTCATGTGCTGTGTGACTGGGCCTTTAGATTTCAATAAAATAGCAGCATTCGTCACCTTTTTATTTCATTTTGCAGTGTTGATCAAATGAAATTGCCACTTGCGTGTTGCCCAAATCGTAGTTTTTCAGATGTGGTTAAAAACAACAGCTCTCATAACTGACAGGAAACTTTAGCAGGAAAGGTTTTGCCCAGCTTTAATTGTGACAGGCTGAAACATGTCACTTGGTTTTCTTTCTTTTCTTGTGATGACTCCAGTGTTGTTCTGTCTGAAATCTGGCTCACTTGAGATCAGTAACCCCAACAGCCATTAGACCATCAGCCTTGTTTATTCAATTATTCTCATGAAGTAGATTAATACATTTTTTTTTCCACATTTAATTTTTCGTTTTCTCTGACAGTTGTTTGTGCACCCTTTCTACAGTTTTGGAATCATGGGATCATTTTTAAAATTTATTTATGTGCTCCATCTCTGTCACACATTGTAAATAACAGTCTGTGGGTCTACACGCACAAGAAAATGTCATTAATAGAAGTTATTTCCGCCAAGCGCTACCATTGTCTCTGCTAATGACTATCAGTTATTATTTGATTTCATTTTGTTTTCTGTTTATTGCTTCACTTCAACTTCATCTGAAAGAACTGAGGTGAAATTTACATAAAATCCCACTCAGACTTTTCAGTCATATGTCTGCAGTCTGAATTTATAATGAATATGATGAATGTTGCTTTTGTTTATTTATGCAGATGTGATGGAAAATTCTCAGATAGAAGGAATCTGATTTTAAATATTTCGTTTTTTGTTTTTTTTTCTTTTTCTAACTTTGTGTGTTTAGTTCTATGCACCATGGTGTGGTTACTGTAAAAAACTAGAGCCGGTATGGCATGAGGTGGGAATAGAACTGAAGACCTCTGGGTCACCAGTCCGGGTGGGAAAGATGGATGCCACAGCCTATTCTGGTGAGTAAAAGCATGCCTAATGTCTACGATCACTCAATTTCTGCTTCAGTAACCTCCACACCACCAACTGTTTGGGTGCAAACAATATATTTGGGTATAAGTAAAAATTAATCTGCATATTTATTGTCAGAATTACTGCAATCATCACTGAAGAAAAAAAATTTGTGCACATACACCCCGGAGATCTATCAGAGTTTCATCCCAGACACCCTGGTAAAGCAGGCCATGGATCATATTAACAATAACAACAATGTATATTTTTTAATGACACTTTGCCTTTAGCAGCGCAGATGTCTGGTGTGAAACGTGTTGCTGACAGGGAGTTTTAAATGCGCCAGCAGATCAGGCAAAGAGTGAGAGTGTTTCATGATAAAACGCGCACTGCGGAAATATATTCAAAGTTGCAGGGCAATGTCAGGTTTTTTTTTGTTGATAGGAGTCAAAATCTGTTGCATAGATATCACATTCTGATGTCTTCTGTTGAATGCATGTACAGTCGTGAAAGTTTTTAATGTTGGACTGCTGTCAGCTGACCACCGGGTAAGATAAATAAAAACAAGCAGGTTAGCGTGCTGTCAAATCACACACACACACAAAGTAAGTTACACCTCATAAGATCGTTTGTGCTAGGCAAAACCCAGAATCAAATCACTGCGGATGTGCTGAAATGATTTTTGACATCCAGATAAATTGGTGTTTGGTGGTATTTTTTGTTGGCATTATTAACAAAATGTTTTTGGACTGGCAGGGGTTCTCATTGGCTTGGCAGACAAAACTGTCCCGCACTGATGGTTGTTCAACAATGTCCATGTCTGTAGCATGGCCCAGGCAGAGGGTCACCCGAGTCTGGTCTGCTTGAGGTTTCTTCCTCAGAGAGAGATTTCCTTACCACTGCTGCTCTGAGGGTTATTAAGGTTAGACCTTACTTGTGTGAAGCGCCTTGAGGCAACTCTGTTGTGATTTGGCGCAATATAAATAAATGAAATGAAATGAATGAAATGTCTGTTCACGTGGTTGAACAGGAATATCACATGAACCAGTAAGAAAGGCCTTTTTAACCAGAAACACTCAGTTTTCAGTCCAAAGGTAATTGAACTAAATATACGAGGTCTGTTAGAAAAGTATCCGACCTTTTTATTTTTTCAAAAACCATATGGATTTGACTCACGTGTGATTGCATCAGCCAAGCTTGAACCTTCGTGCGCATGCGTGAGTTTTTTCATGCCTGTCGGCTGCGTCATTCGCCTGTGAGCAGGCTTTGTGTGATAAATAAAAAGGTCGGATACTTTTCTAACAGACCTTGTAAGTATGCTGTTAGCCCAAATTGTCACAGGTGAACCCTTTAACTCGCGTATGTATAACTCGTGTTTCGGCTTTACTCACGGTCGATTTGTGGACCCTGAAAATGTAGACTACTGTATAAAGACTGCTACATGTTTTTGGTCAGCCTCATTAACTCATGGTTTCACATAACACGCAGTTCGATTTTGTGGACCCCAACTTATGCAACTTAGCGAGGTTCACCTGTAGTTTCATTTAGACAAGTCAAGGGCTGGATATTTGGATATTTCAAAGTTGAGGAGTTCTCCAAAACTGAGTTATTGTGCAAGAAGGAGATGAGTGAGGGAAGCCACCAAGACACTGATGAGAGTTCTGAAGGAGTTATAGGCTTCTGTGATTGTGATGGGAAAACACTGTTGATTCACCAGTTATACAGCTTTATGTCAGAGTGGAACAGAGCAGGATTTTTTTTTTAAAAAAGAAGACTAAAATTTCAGACTTAGTTTTCCAGAAGGCACGCTGGAAACCTGATCCTAGATTTAATCCTTCTTATTCTCTGACTTAGGAGTGTTTACGTAACCATCCCTTCACTTGTTTAAAGAAAACTGACTGTAAAAGTGTAAGTCCTTTTATTTAGTTTGTCCAATTACCTGCGGCCTCTTCAGATTGAGGGACAATTTATACAAAGTACTGTAATTCCTGAGTGGGACTTTTTATTAAACCCCATGAATTAAAGCTGAAAGTTTACACAACAAGCACCTCTTGTTTCTTTTCAACTCCACTGTGTTGGTGTACAGAGGCAAAATGATAAGAATTTTGACTGTTGAACAAGATTCGCGCTGAGGCCATCTTGATGCAAAGTCAAGGCTGGACGCAAGATAGCCACCCCTTTGAGTCTGGTCTGCTTTAGGTTTCTTCCTCAAATCATCAGAGAGAGTTTTTCATTACCACTGTTGGTTAGACATTACTTGTGTGAAGCGCCTTGAGACAACTTTGTAGTGATTTGGCGCTATATATATAAATTAAATAAATTGAAAAACAGATTGAAAGATATCGGCGTCAGCGCACATCCACCGGCGCGGCTCCACCTGAAGCCCGAGGCGTCAGCGCACATCCACCGGCGCGGCTCCACCTGAAGCCCGAGGCGTCAGCGCACATCCACCGGCGCGGCTCCACCTGAAGCCCGAGGCGTCAGCGCAGTTCCACCGGCGCGGCTTTACCGAGGCCTGAGGCGCCAGCGCGGAGTTATCTGACCATGGGTCCGAAGAAGGCACTGACGGCGGAGGAGGGAGACGATATCAAAAAGTCCCTGGACTTTTTGTCTGAGGAAATCTCTGTTGTTAAAATGCAGCAGAAATCCATTATGGAGCTGGTGGAAGAAGTGAAGGCTCTCCGGATCCAGAATGCCGAGAAAGACCGGCGTCTGGTGTACCTGGAGAACCGTGTTGTGGAGTTGGAACAGTACACAAGGATGAACGACGTTATTATTACAGGAATTCATATTAAACCTCGATCCTACGCACGGGCGGTGTCAGAAGACAGCGGAGGGGAGGCCAGTGAGCAGGAGGCCAGCTCAGTGGAACAACAGGTGGCTGACTTCCTGCAATCTAAAGGTATTCAAATGGACTGTAATAACATTGAAGCGTGCCACCCCCTGCCCAGGAGAGAGGATGGAGACAAGTGAGCAGTTATAATGAGGTTTGTCAACAGAAAACATAAAATGGCATTGTTAAAACAGGGACGGAAACTTAAAGGAACAAACGTATTCATCAATGAACATCTGACCAAAAGAAACGCAGACATCGCCAGGAAAGCTCGTTTCTTAAAAAAGCAGGGAAAAATTCAACAGACATGGACATCCAACTGCAAAACATTTATCAAATTGAATGGAACACCAGAACAAGCGAAGGTTATGGTAATCAGGAACATTGAGGATCTGGACAAATACGACCAATAAGATATGAGGACACAAACACATCACAACACCATGACACAGACCAGAGGAACCTATTCATCTACTACATCATCTACATCTGGAGACAAGATATAGAAGGATGGAAGGATATAACTCAAAGGATTGCTGATCATGGAAAAGTAGAACTGAGAACATTTAAATACACAGACCACAATGTACTGGACTTGGAGCACGATATAGACCCGGACAATAATTTCTTCTCAAATATCAATGACAGTTGTTGCTATTATACAGATGAACAGTTTAATCGGATCATTAAAACGGATAACAAATTATCAATAATCTATTTCAACAGCAGAAGTCTATATGCAAACTTTAACAACATTAAAGAATATTTAAGTCAATTTAAAAAAATATTTAACATAATTGCTATATCAGAAACATGGATCAATGAAGATAAAGGAATGGATTTTGAACTGGATGGATATGAATTTAATTGTGTAAACAGAAAGAATAAGAGTGGAGGAGGAGTGGCTGTGTATGTGGATAAGAACATGGATTATAAAATAGTAGACAATATGACAACTGTGATTGATAACTTATTAGAATGTATAACTATTGAAATATGTGAAGAAAAAAGCAAAAATGTATTAGTCAGCTGTATATATAGAGCACCAGGATCTAGTATTGAAACATTCACTGACTGTATGGGAAAAATGTTCTCAAAAAACTGTGTTCATTTGTGGTGACTTAAATATTGATCTGCTCAATCCAAATAAGCATAAAATAACAGATGAATTTATCAGTATAATGTACAGTATGAGTTTATATCCAAAAATCACCAGGCCAAGCAGAATTACATCCCATAGTGCTACCTTAATTGATAATATATTCAGCAGTGATATTGAGAATAACACTGTGAGTGGATTATTAATCAATGACATTAGTGATCATCTACCAGTTTTCATCGTTTATAATAGAAACCATCGGCGGAATCAGCCAGAGGAGAAAATAAAATACAGGCGAGTGCGGACAGAGGAAAACATGAACACACTAAAGAAGGATTTACAGGAGCAAAACTGGGAAAAGGTATACAGTGAAAGTGATGTTGATAGTGCATATGAAACTTTTTTACAAATATTTACATCATTATATGATAAAAATTGTCCAATTAAACAAGACTACAGAAAGCAAAAAATCCAAGCTCGACCATGGATGACGAAAGGGTTACGAAATGCATGTAATAAGAAAAATACACTGTATAGAGAATTCATAAAACTAAAGACTAAAGAGGCAGAAAATAGATATAAGAAATACAAAAATAGATTAACTAATATTATACGGGTATGTAGGAAGGAATATTATAGCAACATATTATATAATAAAAACAATATTAAAGGAATATGGGATATTTTAAATAGCATTATCAAAAATGGTAATAAAAAACAGAGTTACCCTCAGTATTTCATTGATAATAATGTCAAGAAGGAAAATAAGGATGAGGTAGTCAACGGTTTTAATAATTTTTTTGTAAATATTGGACCAAGCTTGGCAGAAAAAATTCCCAATTCCCAACATGAGGATTGGGATAATAATCTCATAGAAAGAAATCCCTGTTCAATGTTCCTCACAGCAGTGGATGGAAAAGAAATTATAGACATTGTGAGTAATTGTAAATATAAAATATCTACCGATTTAAATGAAATTGATATGGTGGTGGTAAAACAGGTCATTTAATGGATTGTAGAACCATTAACATACATCTGTAACTTATCATTTCAAACTGGTAAATTTCCCAATCAAATGAAAATAGCTAAGGTTGTGCCGCTGTATAAGACTGGGGATAGACACCACTTCACAAATTATAGACCTGTTTCTTTGCTTCCACAATTTTCCAAATTATTAGAAAAGTTATTCAATAATAGATTAGACAAATTCATAAATAAACATAAATTACTTACTGATAGTCAATATGGATTCAGAGCACATAGTTCAACATCACTTGCATTAATAGAATCAGTTGAGGAGATTACAAACGCCATAGACCACAAATTACATTCAGTTGGAATATTTATAGACCTTTAAAAAGGCTTTTGATACAATCAATTATGACATATTAATCAGTAAACTTGAACAGTATGGGATTAGGGGGTTGGTGTTGCACTGGGTGAGAAGCTACTTAAGTAACAGAAAACAGTTTGTGAAGTTGGGGGAATATACATCATCATGCTTGGACAATGCTTGTGGCGTCCCACAGGGGTCAGTATTGGGTCCAAAACTGTTTCTAATTTATATAAATGATATTGTCAATGTTTCCAAAATATTAAAATTAGTATTATTTGCAGATGACACAAGCATTTTTTGTTCAGGGGGGGATTTGCAGGAGTTACTGAGGAGGATCAGTATAGAAATGGGAAAATTGAAAATATGGTTTGACAGAAACAAATTATCATTAAACTTAAGTAAAACAAAATACATGTTATTTGGCTATTGTAATACAGACATACAGGTTCAGTTACAAGTCGAGGGGGTAGATATTGAAAGGGTACATGAAAATAAGTTTCTGGGGGTGATAATAGATGATAAGATAAACTGGAAGACTCATATAAAACATATACAAAGTAAACTGTCAAGAAGCATTTCAGTTCTAAACAAAGTGAAACATATTCTGGACCACAACTCACTCCGCATTCTTTACTGCTCACTGGTTTTACCATATTTACAGTACTGTGCAGAGTTATGGGGTAATACTTATAAAGGTACAACACAATCACTATCAGTAATGCAGAAAAGAGCTATAAGAATTATTCATAATACTGGCTATAGAGATCATACAAATCCACTATTTTTACAATTCAAATTCTTAAAATTCACAGACTTGGTTCATTTTCAAACAGTACAAATCGTGTATAAAGCAATAAACAATTTACTTCCAGCAAATATTAAAAATATGTTTTTTTAACAGATCAGGGGATTGCAGTCTGAGGGGGAAATTTAAATTTAAAGCATCAGTGGGCACGAACAACATTAAAAGGTTTCTGTATTTCTGTCTGTGGGGTGAGGATGTGGAACAGATTGGGAGTGGGGCTCAAGCAATGTCCAAGCATGAACCAGTTCAAACAGCGGTACAAAAATATGTTGTTTTTCTAGGTATAGGGAGGAGGAAGGGTAATGAGGGTTAGGGTGTTTTTTTTTGCTTCGGCTTGTAAATATATAGTATTTTGTATGTAAGTAGGTATGTGTAGGTGTATATTTATGTTTGTGTATATATGTGTGTGTATGTATATATATATATGTATGTATGTATATATATATACACGAGGTCTGTCCATAAAGTATAGGTCCTTTTTATTTTTTTCAAAAACTATATGGATTTCATTCATATGTTTTTACGTCAGACATGCTTGAACCCTCGTGCGCATGCGTGAGTTTTTCCACGCCTGTCGGTGACGTCATTCGCCTGTGAGCACTCCTTGTGGGAGGAGTCGTCCAGCCCCTCGTCGGAATTCCTTTGTCTGAGAAGTTGCTGAGAGACTGGCGCTTTGTTTGATCAAAATTTTTTCTAAACCTGTGAGACACATCGAAGTGGACATGGTTCGAAAAATTAAGCTGGTTTTCAGTGAAAATTTTAACGGCTGATGAGAGATTTTGAGGTGACACTGTCGCTTTAAGGACTTCCCACAGTGCGAGACGTCGTGCAGCGCTCTCAGGCGGCGTCATCAGCCTGTTTCAAGCTGAAAACCTCCACATTTCAGGCTCTATTGATCCAGGACGTCGTGAGAGAACACAGAAGTTTCAGAAGAAGTCGGTTTCAGCATTTTATCCGGATATTCCACTGTTAAAGGAGATTTTTTTAATGAAAGACGTGCGGACGGGTCCGCGCGGCGGCTGCGACTCTCCGCCACAGGAAAAACATATTTCACCCATATTGGCCTCTCTTCATTGGCTTCCGGTTAATTCTAGAATAGAATTTAAAATTCTTCTTCTTACTTATAAGGTTTTGAATAATCAGGTCCCATCTTATCTTAGGGACCTCTTAGTACCATATCACCCCAATAGAGCGCTTCGCTCTCAGACTGCAGGCTTACTTGTAGTTCCTAGGGTTTTTAAGAGTAGAATGGGAGGCAGAGCCTTCAGCTTTCAGGCTCCTCTCCTGTGGAACCAGCTCCCAATTCAGATCAGGGAGACAGACACCCTCTCTACTTTTAAGATTAGGCTTAAAACTTCCCTTTTTGCTAAAGTTTATAGTTAGGGCTGGATCAGGTGACCATGAACCATCCCTTAGTTATGCTGCTATAGACCTAGACTGCTGGGGGGTTCCCATGATGCACTGAGTGTTTCTTTCTCTTTTTGCTCTGTATGCACCACTCTGCATTTAATCATTAGTGACTGATCTCTGCTGTCTTCCACAGCATGTCTTTTTCCTGATTCTCTCACCTCAGCCCCAACCAGTCCCAGCAGAAGACTTCCCCTCCCTGAGCCTGGTTCTGCTGGAGTTTTCTTCCTGTTAAAAGGAAGTTTTTCCTTCCCACTGTCGCCAAGTGCTTGCTCACAGGGGGTCGTTTTGACCGTTGGGGTTTTTCTGTAACAATTGTATGACTTTTGCCTTGCAATATAAAGCGCCTTGGGGCAACTGTTGTTGTGATTTGGTGCTATATAAATAAAATTGATTTGATTTACATGATCAAATTGTAATCTATTAGATAAATATGATTCAAACCACCACAGTGCCTTTAATACCTATGGCATGCTCTAATCTCTGTAATAAAATTTTATGGTCAACAGTATCAAAAGCTGCTCTGAGGTATAACAGGACAAGCACAGAGATGAGTCCACTGTCTGAGGCCATAAGAAGATCATTTGTAACCTTCACTAATGCTGTTTCTATACTATGATGAATTCTAAAACCTGACTGAAACTCTTCAAATAGACCATTCCTCTGCAGATGATCAGCTAGCTGTGTTGCAACTACCAGTTCAAGAATTTTTGAGAGAAAAGGAAGGTTGGAGATTGGCCTATAATTAGCTAAGATAGCTGGGCCAAGTGATGGCTTTTTAAGTAATGGTTTAATTACTGCCACCTTAAAAGCCTGTGGTACATAGCCAACTAATAAAGATAGATTGGTCATATTTAAGATCGAAGCATTAATTAATGGTAGGGCTTCCTTGAGCAGCCTGGTAGGAATGGGGTCTAATAGACATGTTGATGGTTTGGAGGAAGTAACTAATGAAAATAACTCAGACAGAACAATCGGAGAGAAAGAGTCTAACCAAATACCAGCATTACTGAAAGCAGCCAAAGATAACAATATGTCTTTGGGATGGTTATGAGTAATTTTTTCTCTAATAGTTAAAATTTTATTAGCGAAGAAAGTCATGAAGTCATTACTAGTTAAAGTTAAAGGAATACTCGGTTCAGTAGAGCTCTGACTCTTTGTCAGCCTGGCTACAGTGCTGAAAAGAAACCTGGGGTTCTTATTTTCTTCAATTAGTGATCAATCAATCAATCAATTTTTTTATATAGCGCCAAATCACAACAAACAGTTGCCCCAAGGCGCTTTATATTGTAAGGCAAGGCCATACAATAATTATGTAAAACCCCAACGGTCAAAACGACCCCCTGTGAGCAAGCACTTGGCTACAGTGGGAAGGAAAAACTCCCTTTTAACAGGAAGAAACCTCCAGCAGAACCAGGCTCAGGGAGGGGCAGTCTTCTGCTGGGACTGGTTGGGGCTGAGGGAGAGAACCAGGAAAAAGACATGCTGTGGAGGGGAGCAGAGATCGATCACTAATGATTAAATGCAGAGTGGTGCATACAGAGCAAAAAGAGAAAGAAACAGTGCATCATGGGAACCCCCCAGCAGTCTATGTCTATAGCAGCATAACTAAGGGATGGTTCAGGGTCACCTGATCCAGCCCTAACTATAAGCTTTAGCAAAAAGGAAAGTTTTAAGTCTAATCTTAAAAGTAGTGATGAGTAGTAAGATGTCCTAGCTTTATGGAGGGCTTTTTTTATAGAGCAACAGACTCTTTTTCCAGGCTAAGTGAAGATCTTCTAAATTAGTGAGATGCCATTTCCTCTCCAACTTACGGGTTATCTGCTTTAAGCTGCAAGTTTGTGAGTTATACCACGGAGTCAGGCACTTCTGATTTAAGGCTCTCTTTTTCAGAGGAGCTACAGCATCCAAAGTTGTGCTCAATGAGGATGTAAAACTATTGACGAGATACTCTTTCTCACTTACAGAGTTTAGGTAGCTACTCTGCACCATGTTGGTATATGGCATTGGAGAACATAACAAAGAAGGAATCATATCCTTAAACCTAGTTACAGTGCTTTCCGAAAGACTTCTACTGAAATTAAACTTATTCCCCACTGCTGGGTAGTCCATTAAAGTAAATGTTATTAAGAAATGATCAGACAGAAGGGGGTTTTCAGGGAATACTGTTAAGTCTTCAGTTTCCATACCATAAGTCAGAACAAGATCTAAAGTATGGTTAAAGTGGTGGGTGGACTAATTTACATTTTGAGCGAAGCCAGTTGAGTCTAATAATAGATTAAATGCAATGTTGAGGCTGTCATTCTCAGCATCTGTGTGGATGTTAAAATCGCCCACTATAATTATCTTATCTGAGCTAAGCACTAAGTCGGACAAAAGGTCTGAAAATTCACAGAGAAACTCACAGTAACGACCAGGTGGACGATAGATAACAACAAATAAAACTGTTTTTTGGGACTTCCAATTTGGATGGACAAGACTAAGAGTCAAACTTTCAAATGAATTAAAGCTCTGTCTGGGTTTTTGATTAATTAATAAGCTGGAGTGGAAGATTGCTGCTAATCCTCCCCCTCGGCCCGTGCTACGAGCATTCTGACAGTTAGTGTGACTCGGGGGTGTTGACTCATTTAAACTAACATATTCATCCTGCTGTAACCAGGTTTCTGTAAGGCAGAATAAATCAATATGTTGATCAATTATTATATCATTTACCATTTACATATGCATATTATGGATGATGTTTCTGCACAGTCAAGTCAGAGGAAAATCGAGATGTTTCCGATGATTGTTTTATAGACGCTGTTCATCAGCTTCTGTTGAGTAATGATCCTTACGACTGAACAGTACTGAATATGATGCTAACACCTTTTTGATCTTTGTAGAGTTTTTATTGGGTTTTCGATGATGGCTATGATGACAAAGATCTGTATTTGTTTGTTTGGCGGTAATATTGTTCAATATGAAACAACAATGACCACCTGATTTTGTGGAATGTTCGTTTTCAATTCTACAGGAATTGCATCAGAGTTTGGTGTCCGTGGTTACCCCACTATAAAACTGTAAGTATCAGGCTACACATAAAGTGTCACTCTTTTTTTATTTTTTTAATTGTTCATGAGCGGTATATATGTACACAGTAGTGTTTTCAAAATTGACTGTCAAAGTGAGTCTTGCTTACAGTGCTCAGAGAAGATGGTACTGAAAATTAGCCCTCGCTTGCAGAACTTAAAACCTGTCATTGTGATTGACATGTGGTAGGGCAGTGATGGCCAACTGGGCAGCATGAAGGTGGTTTGTCACAACAATAAAAATTTTTGCCCTCTTGGTGCATTATGGTACTGTCATTAGTATTTGCTCTAATAGTGATATAGATCTATTTTTTTGACTGTCTGACAGATGCAGTGATTAATCTGCAGTGTGTTGCACATGTATTTTCTGGTGTATATAAAATGATGTTATTTTATTGTCCCCTGCCATGAAATAAAGGGGAGCATTGAAATGGACTCCGTTCGTCCGTCAGGGTGTGTCACATTTTGAGAGCCTTAGATTTCCCTGTTGCCTCTTTCTGATACATTACTTACCTGTATCATATTGTAAATGGACACAAATGTGACGTCTATGCATATGGCCTTGACCCACCCTTCCAAGGTCATTTAAGATGAGAGCTGACAAAGATACCCACCGTCTCACCCCAAAATACCACTTTTTCTCTCTAAATATCAATTCTAGAGCTTACGTTTGTATTGAGCACCTCTAACAAATTATGTATCCAGACTCACTTTAGCACACTACATTTGATCTTGAACCTTAGGGTCAAGGTCAAACATGCAAATGGACAATAAAAAAAACTTTTTGGGTATATTTTGCCTTCTCGACAGCAAATTTCTCTTCTAAAGCTTAAATTTGCATTGAACACAGATGACAAATTATTCATCCAAGCTCTCTTGAGCCAACTGCATTTGACCTTTGTCCTTAGGGTCAAGGTCGCTCATGAAAATGAATGGGAAAACTACTCTTTCTTGTGTTATTTGGCCTTTATCCACTTATTTTTTCCACTGTTCCCGCCATGAAAAAGGGGGACATCTGAAATGGACTCCATGCATCTGTCTGTGCTTATTTGTTTAATTTGTCACCGTGCCGTGTCAGTGTAATAGGCTAGGGACCTCAGTCAAGTATTGGCTTGTTATGCTCCCTCTTTGTAATCTCTTGCACTCTGTGTATTTTGAGTTTGGATTGTGCTCTGTTAGCTGTTTTCTTCCCTTGAGGAGTAGCTTCTTGAGACATATTCAGGAGGGAGTAAGGTGTTGTTCATGCTTCATAACTATGTTCACACCTTTTGAAGCTAAATCATATTAAGTATGATGTTAATTATGCACTCTGTGACTGTTTAACTGTGCTAAAAAGAACTATGCATCCCCGCCCACCCTCACGAATACACTTAACCTTTTTCAGATATATTCTGAAATTACGACCACAAGTCCAGGTGATTCATTCACTTTTTTTGTTTTGGTGACACAGGAGGTGTGTGTGTGTGTGTGTGTGTGTCTAACATGCATGCATATATATATATATATATATATAATATGCATGTTAGAAGGGTACCTTTTTAAAGGTCTAGTCCCCTTCAGTTTTCCACAAAATTTGCATTTTTTGTGTGTTGAAATTGAAGTTCTATTAAGTAATTGTTAAAAAACAAACAAAAATCCCAAAACAAAAAACATTTATTGTTATTTTTTTACAAGTGACTTAAAAAATGAAGCCCCAGGTCATGTACTATAAGCGGACTTAGCAATTCTGACACTGGCCAGGTTTGTTATTTGAGAGTCAGAAAAGCTCCCACCATAAACTAATCTCTAGTCATCAATCACATCGATGATTACGGTTATAGATTATTTATTCATCACAGCAAGTGTGTCATGGCTAGGGATGGGTATTTATAAGATTTTATCGATACCAATGCTGTTTTCGATCCGATTCCTTATGATTGACATTTTCAAATGGCTTTGAGAGGGGTTAAGAAGCAGAGTTGCCGCTTCTGAAAAGCAGCGAAGCAGAGAAACAATGAAGCAGTGGGTTGGAGCACTGCTTCATTGCTTCAAGCTTCAAGAACAGCCGCTGCAGAAGCGGTTGATTACAGACCCGCTGCAGGGTCTCCAATCAATGTAAAGAAATGATTATTTCCCCAGATAAAACACCCTCAAAAACAACGGCAGCTCTGAAGGACTGATAAGGGAATCGTCAAGCCAAAAGGCTATCGATGTCGGTGGATCGAACCTTTCTTAACGATTCTTGAAAAGAACCGGTTCTCGATAAATGAACCTAGTCATGGCGTCTTCTCATTGTATTTTAACCTGTGTGGGTTGAAATGATAAATTGTTTTCCAAAGAATTTTCATGTTGAACATAATGATAGTATACGATGGTGAAATCTTTATTTGAATATGATGGAACAAAATTAAATCGAAAGGGACTACACCTTTAAGAATGCCAAATGTGACTTTGACCAAACCCCTCATATACATAGGGTGTATCACTCACTCATCTTCAACAGTTGATTTCCAGCCTGAAGTTAATATAGAGGAAGATGGCTTAGTTTATGGAAACGAGTTCAGAATTGATAGAAAAATTGATATTTGACTTTTAAAAATGGCCTTCTTTGTCTTTCAGCTGTTCCCATTAGGGGTCGCCACAGCAGATCAATCGTTTCCATCTCACCCTGTCCTCTGTATCTTCCTCTGTCACACCAACCACCTGCATGTCCTCCCTCAGTACATCCATAAACCTCCTCTTTGGCCTCCCTCTTCTCCTCCTGCCTGGTGGCTCCATCTTCAGCATCCTTCTCCCTATATACCCTGGGTCACTCCTCTGCACATGTCCAAACCATCTCAATCTCGCCTCTCTGATTTTGTCTCCAAACTGTCCCACCTGAGCTGTCCCTCTGATATGTTCATTCCTAATCTTGTCCATTCTTGTCACTCCCAAAGAGAATCTCAACATCTTCAGCTCTGCCACCTCCAGCTCTGCCTCCTGCCTTTTTCTTAGTGCCACCGTCTCTAAACTGTATAACTGGTCTCACTACTGTCTTGTAAACTTTCCCCTTCACTCTTGCTGATATTCTTCGGTCACAAATCACTCCTGCCACCTTTCTCCACCCACTCCACCCTGCCTGCACTCTCTTCTTCACCTCTTTACTACACTCTCCATTACTTTGAACAGTTGACCCCAAATATTTAAACTCATCTTCTTTCACCACTTCTACTCCTTGTAACTGCATTATTCCACTGGGCTCCCTCCCATTCACACACATGTACTCAGTCTTGCTTCTACTGACTTTCATTCCCCTTCTCTCCCAAGCATATCTCCACCTCTCCAGACTAGACTCAGCTTGCTCTCTACTCTCACTACAGATCACAATGTCATCTGCAAACATCATTGTGATCTGTGACTTTTAAAAATGGCCAAATTGTAAATACTGGTTTTAATCTAAACCTTGTTTGGGATTCATCTTAAACATACGCAAAGTCTCACAGTTGTGTGTTTGTGCCCATATAAGCTACACTATTTGCAAAAAGGGGAAAAGCCAAATCCACTTTATATGTCACAGAAGTTCATATCTGAACTCCCTTGTGTCTGTGAGATGTGCGGAGGAGCTGCTTCCAGCTGTGTGCACTATTCCTATACATTCAAAAAGCTGATGCTGGGGTACACATGGGGACTGGTGCCATTCTGGATGATTCGGTCTCTGCGTATCTGAATTTAACTTGAACATTTTGGTTATTGAAAGGTGTGCATTCGACCACATTTCCTATATATCTTACAACAGTTTTTTTTAGTGAAAGTGACTGGAAGGAAAAAAGTTCAAATTAATGAATTTAGGTAGACACCAGCTGCTTGGCAGCAGGAATCATGTTGACTTGAAACAAATGATCATCATTCGAAGCCGTGTTTCCTCCATATATTTGAAACCGAATCATTTATCTGCATGTCGCCTTAATGGGCTCCCTGTTTTGTTTCATCAAGCTCATTTGGGAAACTGCCACAGGATCACGGCAGGGTTCATAGCATTAAACCAGGCAAGTGATGAAACATCCATTGAAGAAGACAAGATGCCTCCCTCGGTGACAGAAGGAGACTTGATTTAGAGTCCCCCCCCCCCCCCCCCCCCCCCCCCCCCCCCCAAGCTCATTAGGCCCTGTGGGCTGACGCAACCTTGGCAATCACTCCTTAATGCATTCTGCTTGTAGTAACAGCTCCACTCAAGTAGCTTCCTTGACTGGGACTCAATTAGGTGCAGCCGTTTGTTTTTGTTACTGGAAGGTATGATAATTTAAGGTGACCTTTGCGCTGAAGGATCTTTGCCTGATGGATTCGCTGTTGCATCATCGACTTTCTTGTAGTCACCTCTTGTTGCCGAGCTCATAGTTTTGATTTGAGCTTTGAAATGTAATTGTATTTTGAATAAAGCCATCCTTGACATTTATCTGACAAGACAGTCAAGTGCTATTGCTCAGACTAGAACTAATAGCACAAAGCAATTTTATTTTATTTTTTTACTGTTTGGCTTCACAGTGAATTGATCTATTTTCTTCTGTTTCTTTCACAGGCTAAAGGGCGATCTTGCCTATAATTACAAGGGGCCAAGGACAAAAGATGACATTGTAGAGTTTGCTAACAGAGTGGCAGGGTAAGTTAGTCAACGCTTCAACACATTTAGAGAGATAATACAAAGATCAGTTTGAATATAAATATCAATAGACCTGTCAAGCTGATGTCCTGGAAATAACTGCAATAAATTATATGATTGTACTGTGGCGCATGGCTTTGAAGCTGCTTTGAAATAAGTCCAGATTTATTCTTCAAAAGTTCTGGCTGGAAGTATGCAGTCGTTGGTGGGCTCGAGTCTCTCAATATTTTCACCCGACTCACTGTTGTTTTTTAGTATGTGTGCACATGCATGAGTAGTGGAGCTGCCTGAGCCCCGTCCTCTGTGAAACACAGAAAGTAGATAAGCAGCACAACCAGAAATGACATTCAAATGTTTTCAGAATATTTTTTTCAGATATGGCTGCAGATACAAGACTCTAATCTGAAGCAGTAATGGCTACAGGTACGAGACCTGACACTTTGAGCAGCTATGAAAGAATGAAATGGCACCATGCAGTAATATTGTTTTGCAGTATTGCTACTCGATGAGTAGTTTCAGAATTTTGATGGAAATTCTGCAAGATCTTGTGTGTTGCAGCTACAGAAAGTAAAAACATGGTACTTACAATCATTGCCTGGCGCTACTGGTCTAGTAGTAGTACTACTGCACTACATTGTTTATGCGTTGTCATAGCTGCTCAAAATGTTATTGCGCCACAGCACAGAAATGTCTCGTACGTAGAGCCAACACCACTCGAGATACTAGTCCAGTATTCAGCCAGCCCGCTATGGCCATGTCTTATAATGATCGTGAAAATCCTGCTGTTTATTTTGACATCATGTTGGGCAACATGGTGGCCAAGCGGTCAGTGGACTTGCTTCCAAAACACAAGGTTCCCGGTTCAACTCCACCTGTACCCATTCTTCGTGTAATGTGGAGCTGCATCAGGAAGGGCATTGGGTGTAAAACCTGTACCAAACCAACATGCATATGTGTGTAATCTACTGAGGAAATTCCACGCAAAAATGGAGAAGCCAAAAGAACTCTTAAGTGGCATCAAGCACCCAACATGTTAGAGGTAGAGGTTCTTATTCAGCGTGGGTAGCCAAGGAAAGTTCAAAGCTTGTTTCCAGAAGGGCCCACAGCACGTGTCTGTCACTCCTCTCCACTGTTGGTGACCATGGTTGGTGACCTGTCCTCTTTGAGTGCTTCTCTTGCTTGTGGTGTCCCGCAATGGTCAATTCTTGGCCCCACTCTCTTTTCCCTGTACATGTTGCCACTCAGATCAATCATTGCACACAACAAGTTGGGAGTGTGGCAATCGAGAGTTGAACCTGGATCGCTGGCATCTCAGTCGAATGTGCAAACCATTACGCCACCACCTCCCTAAAAATGTTAGGAACATTTTTATGTAAACAACTATGTAATGACAGTGATCAAGATCAAATTCAGACCGTGTCCTCATATCATACAATAAGCTGAAAAAGTAATTTTCATGAGTTGGAACTTCTCATCGACTTAATCTTGCTTATGTAATCTTGGTAGGGCTGTTAAAGTTGGAACTTCTCATCGACTTAATCTTGCTTATGTAATCTTGCTTAATCTTGCTTTAATGGTGCTTCGTGGGTATTCTGTGTATGCTCATGACATCATACCATGCGGCTTCTGGAAGAACTATTATGACTTTAAAAAGAGGATTACACCCTCACTTTTGATTTTTCTACAAAAGCAAGATCATATTATGCATATAGCAGCATAGTTAAAATGCTGTGGGGTATGTTATAGTGAGTCTTTTGATGCAGGTAAGAAAAACAACCATTGCAAATTGTACATTTATGTCCCTAAATCTCTTTGGGTGGGTGACACACCAGTCTCATAGTCATAACAGGTGTAATAGAAACCCATGATATGGATTGTGCAGCACAATGAGAAATCAGATGAAGTGATTGAAAAATAGCACTAAATATCTATTAATTTGGAAATCAATAATAATTTTGCCACGTCTGCAGCATGGCTCAGCCCTGCAGTGCTGATGCTTTGATGATCTAATATTTTTTTCCTGTTCTGCTGAGCTCCACATGCGAGTCAAAATTCCTGTTAACTACTCTTCTTATAGGTGTGACTGACTATGAAATCACTTTCACATGATGACATGACTGTCATGGCAGCTGTTAAGTTGTGCTTGTGTCGTGTGAACCAGGGGACTTCTGTGCTGAAGTCTATGCTGAGCTTTAATTAAACATAGCCACTGATGTGCTAAATGTAAAACTGCAAAAATGTTTTTAACTTTGAAGGAGCGGATTTGCAAGTGAAAGTAGTCCAGGTTAAACTCTTTTTCATATGTTTGAAATAATCGTGATATTGATTTGTAGCCATATCGCCCAGTGTAGATCTACTTATCAATGCATGCTGCATTTCTTACATAACATCATGTATTCCCTCTGGTGAGCTACTTTAAGCCTCTATATCAACAGATTTTCTCCTCTTGGATGGAAATCGAACAAGATCCATCACAAAGGGCTTCATGAAAAACCTGGCTCTCTCGACTCGAGGGCTGCAAATTGTAGAATCCTCACTAGAGGGTGCCACTAACACACAATTCAGGAGTTAGCCAAGAGTGGGGGCAAAAACAGGATGATGGGATTTCTAATATGTATGGTCACATCTGTGGACTGTGTAGGATTTGGTTTGAATCACAAGCTTAAAAAAAAAAAAAAAAAAGTTTCTTTTTAAAAATTTCAATTCCCACTCTAGGCCAGCTGTCCGGGCGCTTCCCAGCAAGCAGATGTATGAACACATGATGAAACGCCACACGGTGCTTTTTCTGTACGTCGGGGGAGAGTCTCCCCTTAAAGTAAGTGCTATCTGTGTCACCCAGAAACTAACAGAGAAAAAGTCCCAGTTTATATTGAACACTGGAGTCAGAGTGCTAAAGCTGCACGTAACCCATCACTGTAAAAATGTAAGGTGTTGCAGCATGGTGGTAAACGTGCGCTATAGTGCATGTGACATTTTATAGTGAGCACCCGCATTTTTGTTTTCTAAAGCTACCACAAAACTGTAAGGGCTTATTGATCGAATGATAAGAGCAATGCTTCTGCTGCTATGGTTAAAGTTTGAACTGAAGGAAAGGTTGCCTGTAATACGTTCCACAGCCTTGGCCATTAAACACAGATTTATTGAGCACTGTTGTGTAAAATATTTAAGAGTTAAAAGGCCTGTTTGCCATTACAGGAGAAATACAATGACGTGGCCTCGGAGCTCATTGTGTATACTTATTTCTTCTCGGCATCAGAGGATGTGCTTCCTGAGGCAAGTAGACCTTTTTTTACTTTTGAAATGTTTTGAATCTATTTTGCACCCTTTTTATGATTTTGTCCTCAGGCCCATCCGTGCCCATAAGATGTATTATTTTAAACCTATCTAGACCAGGGGGGCTAAAAGTGCCCGCACTAACTTTCACGTCGTATAATAAGTGTTTCTCATTTGCCCTTTCTGTCCAAGGTTTTGGAAAAAGTTGTTTTTATACAGTTACAGTCGTTCTTAGAAAATAATATTCTCTTTGAAAAATTTCAGTGAGGGTTCAGAACTGGTCACACCACTGAATCGTCTCTTTTAAAAGTTCATAATGGCATTGCACTGTCAGTAGACGTTAAGTGCCCCATGGTTTTAGTGCTGCTGGACCTGACAGCTGCCTTCCATACAGTTGACCACTCGGTCCTCCTGTCCCGTCTAAAAAAAAAAACCCACGTTGGACTTGATGGCACTGTTCTGAAGTGGTTCACATCATATCTTTATGATCGATGCTTTTCTGTAATGGTTGGTGACCTGTCCTTTTCGAATGCTTCTCTTGCTTGTGGTGTCCCGCAAGGCTCAATTCTTGGCCCCACTGTCTTTTCCCTGTACATGTTGCCACTCAGATCAATCATTGCAAACAGCATGTTGTTCCACTGTTATGCAGACAATATTCAAATCTATCTCCTGTTAGAAGAAACTGATGCGGTCACTGGGGGCAGGATGACCAGTTGTATCGCAGCAATAAAGCAGTGGTTGTCTTTGCATTTTCTGCACCTAAATGAGGACAAGACTGAGTGTATTGTGTTTGGTGACTAACAGATAATGGACATTGGGGGATTTTCAGTTAAACCCTCTGTCAGAAATTTTGGGGTGATGTTTGACAGTGGTTTTAATTTCGACAAACAAATTGACTCTGTGGTCAAATCGAGTTTTTATCAACTACGGCTTTTGGTGAAGTTGAAGCCTTTTTTAAATTGTGTAGATCTGGAAAAAGTCATTTGTGTTTTTATTAGTTCTCGGCTGACTCCAACGCAAAGGACTTTACGTTGGAGTCTCCCAGTCTTCCCTCAGTCGACTTCAACTGGTTCAGAATGCTGCAGCACATCTGCTAACTAACACACGTAGACACGACCACATCACCCCAGTCCTCTATGCTCTGCATTGGCTTCCAGTTCGGGCTGGAATTGATTTTAAAATTCTTATGTTTGTTTATAAAGCTCGGAATGGTTTGGCCCCACCATACTTGGCCGAGCTGCTGACACACTGGGACCAAACTAGAGTTTTGAGATCTTCTAACCAGTGTGCACTAGAGGTTCCGAGGTCCATGTACTGCCACTGGGGTGACCGGGCTTTTTATGTGTCCGCACCCAGACTGTGGAACAATATTATTGTAGTTATTTTGATATTTTTTGTAGTTGCCATTTGCAGCAGAAATCGTTGTGAACATTTAAGTGCTCTAAGGCACATAATCAGTAAAACTGAGATGCGTAACCTACATTTCTAGGAAAATATTTGTAGGAAAATTCATTATTCATTTCCAAGCAATTCATTACCAAAATGACACTAATGATCAAGTTTCATTTGTAGCTCATCTCCTTCAAATTTGGTGGTCATACACTATATGTTCACCAGTTATGGGGGGCGGGGGTGGCCCAGGAATCTCAAAAAAGCCCGGTCTAGATGGGGTTAAAAGGCTGCTCAGATATCAGTCTTGCATGCTTCTTCTGCAGAACGCAAAGAAGGATTAAGTTTGCTGTAGAATCCCGCTGCCATCAGGCTTGTTTTGGATTTTTTTTTTTTTTCAGGTTCACTCGCAAAAAAACAAATGAACATTTATGGTGTTTGGTTTTAAATGAAGTGTTTTTGTGTTTTCATCAGTCAGTCTCACTGCCAGAGCTTCCCGCAGTTGTAGTGTTTAAGGACGGCGGCTACTTTTCCTATGATGGTGAGTATTCTCTGTGTTGTCTTGACTTAATTTGAAAGTTAGTTTTACAGTGCTGTAAATCAGATTTGTGTTGCTTTTTATTCTTGCCGTTTCCCTTCATGCTGCCTGTGTCTCTGTTCCTGCGAGTCTTGTTTTCTCAGGCTGTGCTTCTCATCCTTGCTGCCGTCCTTTAATCTTGCACACCACAATGAGTTATGGTGTGCCTGGCCCATCATAAAGCATCACAGGCTCTGCCCACTATTGTGTGTGTGTGTGTGGCGAGGCCAGCGATGTTGTGGTGGTTTGCCTCTAGGCGGACAGATGTAGCAGGCCAGTACGGAAGGATTGGCCCGTGTGGGCGTAAACGACCACAGTTCAAGCCAAACAAACCAATGCTGAGCGGGTCTTGTTTATTCAGGACATCGAAGGCTTAAATCATCCAAGCGGCAGCCAAGCCACTGCAAAGAAACGTATTTGACTTCAGAGGGTTCTCTGATGCTTAGTGCATCCAGGAGAAGTGCAAACATCTTCCCCACCCCTCCTCCTGGATGACTGCAGAACTCTGCATCCTTGTATATCTGGAGGATAATGTAGGTGAGAATGTTTGCTATTACATGCTTCTCTTTTACCTCTTCAGCTTCAAAACTTTCCAAAGAGAAACATCATCTCATCTCGTAGGTTAAAACAAGAGATGGAAATATTTAAGGCGGAGCTAACTGGGTAGTTACCGACATCAAAAAAAGACGTGTGTTCTGGCTTTTCTTTGATTTCCTTACAAGTCCATAGTATATTCTTTGGGTATGCTGTGTTTCTCATAGGACATTCAGTGGGTTTAACCATCTTCTGCATCTCACTTGACACAACACCACACTGTGTTAGCCCAAATATAAAACTATGGTTTCTTTTTCTTGGAATTACATTTTAAAAAATGGATTTGTCTTATATTCAGAGTTTATAGTTTGGCCTGTTATATGCCACCACAACATTAGGTGGCACCAAATACTTGTGAAATGAATGCCCCCCCTAAGGACTTTTAAATGGCTGTCTTGACATGTACACAAAGCATCTCCTGTTTTCCCCCCTCATATAATTTTATTTTAACAGTGGACCCATGTTGCTCTTTTTATCCTGCTCAGATTGCACCAGATTAGATATTATCTTAATAAAGAGAGCAGCAGAATCAAAGCACGCTGTGTGCTTCTACTGCTCAGACCACACCCCACAACAGGGACTGGTGGCTCATGCACGTTATAGAATTTTCCCTCCTTCTGTTTTGTGCCAATTGAAACAGTAAAGAATGGAGAAAAAAAAAAATTAAAATCTCCATGGCCGCATACTGCAGACTGGTATGAGGCCTACTGGGAGGAAATGGAGCATGTGACTGAGGACAGGAGGAGAGCCCTCCTGGCCTACAACCAGTCCCAGCACATTGGAAGCCCTCAAAGCTGCCAAGAGAAAAGCCCAGCAAACCACCCGCCACTGCGCCAGCTCATACTGGCTGAACATCTGCTGCAGTATACAGACAGCTGCTGACACTGCGGATGCAAAAGGCATGTATGAGGGCATCAAGAACGCAACAGACCCATCCACCTCCAAGTCTGCCCCACTCAAGTCAAAGACAGGCGAAGTCATCACAGACCAGGGGAAGCAGCTGCAGCGCTGGGTTGAGTACTATCTCGAGCTGTACGCAACCCAGAACATTGTTACAGTCACAGCCCTCGAGGATCTGCCGCATATTGAGGAGCTAGACACGTCACCAACCAAAGAATAGCTTGGAAAAGCCATTGACTGCCTTGCTAGTGGGAAGGCCCCAGGGAGTGACGGCATCACACCAGAGCTCTTCAAAAGTGGGAAACCTGTGCTGCTAAAACACCTGCACAATCTTTTCTGCCTCTGCTGGGAACAGGAACACATTCCCCAGGTCATGCGAGATGTGAGCATCGTCACCTTGTATAAGAACAAAGGAGACAGAAGTGACTGCAATAATTAAAGAAACATCTCCCTTGTCATAACTGTTGGGAAGATCTTCGCCCGTGTTGCCTTAGCGCATCTACAGACCTTGGCCTCGTGTGTTTACCCAGAGTCCCAGTGCAGCTTTTGGGCTGGGAGGTCTACTGTGGACATGATTTTTTTTTTCAATAAGCCAAGTGCAGGAGAAGTGTCAGGAGCAGCAAATGCCACTCTACAACACCTTCATCGACTTGACCAAGGCTTTCAACTTGGTCAGTCGAAGCGGACTCTTCAGACTCCTGCAGAAGTTCGGCTGTCCCCCGAAACTCCTCGCAGTGGTCTTGTGTTCCATGAGAACATGCACAGTACAGTTTACTTCAATGGAGCAACATCTGAGGCCTTCCCAGTTAGCAGTGGGGTGAAACAGGGCTGTGCCCTTGCGCCAACGCTCATCAGACGCTCATCTTCTCCATGCTCCTCCAGTACGCCTTGAAGGATTGCAACGAGGGAGTGTACATTCACACCAGGGCCGATGGCAAGCTCTTAAACATCGTCTGACTTTGTGCCAAGACCAAGGTTGTGAAAGTACTCATCCACGAAGAACACAAACATCATGGCGCAGGGCACAGTTGCTCTCGCTAACAATGACATTGATGGGTACAGCTTACAAGTTGTGGAGTAATTCACATACCTTGGGTCAATCATCTCCAACTCACTCTCCATTGATGCACAGGTGAACAGCAGGATTGCAAAGGCACCAGCAGTTATGGCAAGATTAAGCCACAGAGTCTGGAACAACTCCAGCCTCACCGAGAAGACAAAACTGCGTGTCTGCCAGACCTGCGTGCTCAGCACACTCCTCTATGGTAGTGAGGCATGGACTGCCATGCCGGACATCAGAAAAGCTCAACAGCTACCATCTGAGGTGCCTTACGCGAATTCTGCACATCGGATGGCAGGACAAGGTGTCCAACACAGGTCTTGGAACACGCCAACATGTGCAGCATGTTCACCATTCTTGGTGAAAGGTTCTTTTGTTGGCTTGGCCACGTCGGGAGAATGGATCTGGGCTGCATTCCTAAAGACCTACTGAATGGTGAGCTAGCAGAGGGCACTCATTTGGCTGGTTGACCATGCCTGCGCTTCAAGGATGTCTGCAAGAAGGATATGAAAATGTGTAGTGTGCAATGTCAACACATGGGAGCAGTGTGCAGAGGACCGCGCAGCCTGGTGCCTTACTGTCAGAACAGGTGTACAAAGGGCTGAGCAGGAGAGGAACCAAGGCCTTGCAGAGCAACAAGCTAGGAGGAAGGTGCAACACTGGCTGCCTCAGCAGGCATCACAGTACACGTGCAACAAATACAGCAGAGATTGTTGCTCGTGCATTGGAATAAGTCATTCAAGCAAGTGCAGATAGAAGCAAAAGACAAAAATTTCCTGTGTATTTGTATGGTTAACTGTGTTGGTAGCATGGCCCAAGCAGGGTCACCCCTTTGCATCTGGTCTGCTTGAGATTTCTTCCTCAAATCATTGTAAGGAGTTTTTCCTTACCTGTGTGCTTGCTCTAGGGGTTGGTAAGGTTAGATCTTACCTGTGTGAAGTGCCTTGAGGCAGCTTTGTTGTGATTTGGCACTATATAAATTAAATAAATTGAATTGAAAAAGTGTTAGTGTTAAAAAAACAAACTGGACGCTGCACCATTTTCTCCCGCAGACGGTCGGATGCCAGGAGTATGTGGCAGATCTTGCGTCATTTTGCAAGTGGTGGTATGCCACCATTTGGATGTGGGTATGTAGAGAATTGACTGACATTACATGAGGCCAGTTTTCAGTGTTTTGCGTGACTGTATTTTTGCAGTGTAGCCCTCCCACACCCACTTTCACTGAGCTTCCTATAATCCTATGTTTCTTCCTATAATCACAAAATGCAGAGGGAGTTTTTCTTTACCACTGTTGTCATTGTCCTTGCTCATAGCATGGCCTTCACCAGAGGTGGTGAAGGCTAAGACAGTGCAGGTTTTCCTTACAGAAAGTCACAGTGAGTTTACAGATGACAGGACTTCAGGTCGAGGAGAGGAGCTCTTCAGTCAAACAACTTGGTGAGGCAATTGTTTGCAATGAAAACATGCATTGTCTTGGCCCTTCATGACATGTTGCCTGCCACTGGTCTAGACCTTGTTCATGTGGAGCACTTTAAGATGATTTGTGTTAAGATTTAATGCTGTGTGAAGGAATCGAGCATCAGCTTAAACATACTGTGATTCACAGCTATACAGTGGACCTTATTATTCTCTCCATGTTGAAATATCTCTACTGAGAAAGTTGGCAGCAGTGCCTGTGCACTGGGAGATATGGCGTGGTAGTGTAACACCTCCTTACTTCTGTTAAAGAAGTGTACTCAAATTTTGTGGTACAGCATTGTTCTGCATCCATGGGAAAGTAAATGCCAGCTTGCTGGAAAGGGAAATCCAGCTGATTGTAAGATTTTTGCATTTGTAAGGTCATTGGGGGGTGGGGGGGTGATACGGAGTTGGCCACAAAATCTAATTTGGACTTGGAAAAGGCTTTTGAGCTTGTCCCTGTAGGTGTACATTATTGTGGAGGTGAATGGGTGAACACACAAATGTACATGTGTGTGTACACTTTTAACAAATTATATGTTATAGTCTTATTCCAAAATGGAGTAAATTCATTTTTTACCTCAAAATTCTACTCACAACACCACATAATGATGACATGAAAACTTTTTTTTTGCAATTTTATTAAAAAAAAAAAAAAAAAACTAAAATCACATGTCCATAGGTATGCACACCCTTTTCTCAATACTTAGTTGATGCACCTTTGGCAGCAATTACAGCCTCAAGTCTTCTTGAATATGATGCCACAAACTTGGTGCACCGATCTTTGGGCAGTTTTGCCCGTTCCTCTTTGCAGCATCTCTCCAGCTCCATCAGGTTGGATGGGGAGCGTCGGTGCACAGCAATTTTCAGATCTCTGCAGAGATTCAGGTCTGGGCTCTGTCTGGACCACTAAAGGATATTCACAGAGTTGTCCTGAAGCCAGTTCTTTCATATCTTGGCTGTGTGCTTAGGGTCATTGTCCTGCTGAAAGATGAACCGTCACCATAATCTGAGGTCAAGAGCACTCTGGAGCAGGTTTTCATCCAGGATGTCTCTGTACATTGCTGGATTCATATTTCCCTCAATCCTGACTAGTTTCTCAGTTCCTGCTGCTGAAAAACATCTCCACAGCATGATGCTCTCACCATCATGCTTCACTGTAGGGATGGTGCCTGGTTTCTTCCAAACATGACCCCTGGCATTAGCGCCAAAGTGTTTGATCTTTATCTCATCAGACCAGAGAATTTTCTTTCTCATGGTCTAGGAGTCCTTCAGGTGCCTTTTGGCAAACTCCAGGTGGGCTGTCATGTGCCTTTTACTAAGGAGTGGCTTCTGTCTGGCCACTCTACCATACAGGCCTGATTGGTGGATTGCTGCAGAAATGGTTGTACTTCTGGAAGGTTCTCCTCTCTCCACAGAAGAGCTCTGAGAAAGTAACCATCAGATTCTTGGTCACCCCCCTGACTGAGGCCCTTCTCCCCGATCGCTCAGTTTAAACGGGCAGCCAGCTATAGCACGAGTCCCCGTGGATCCAAACTTCTTCCATTTAAGAGTGATGGAGGCCACTGTGCTCATTGGGACCTCTAAAGCAACAGAAATATTTTTGTACCCTTCCCCTACTACTTTTAAATTTTTAATAAATTTGCAAAAATCTAGCAAAAAAAAAAAAAAAAATCACATTGTCATTATGGGGTGTGGTGTGTAGAGTTTTGAGGGTGTATATATACAGTGAGGAAAATAAGTATTTGAACACCCTGCGATTTTGCAAGTTCTCCCACTTAAAAATCATGGAGGGATGCCCCAACATGTCCTGTGAGACTTCCAACACGGAGGTGTTGTTTTTTTTTTTTTTGCGTGCCATGAGCGGCTGCGTGCCGACATGCGAAATCCTCCACACGTCTTTCATTACAAAATCTCCTGTAACAGTGGAATGTGCCGCAAAAGTGCTATGTCCAGCTCTCTTGCCATTTCTGTGGTAATCACACGATGTCCCGGATCAACACAGCGTTCAGTTTGGAAATGATCTGGTCGTTCCAGCCTGTTGATGGCTGCTTGGTGCGCCACGCGCCCTCCGCTGCTGTGGGCTGTCTTTAAAAAGGTTTTAACACTCCTTAATCCGTGTGATGCCAACAGAATCTTCACCGAAAGCCATCTGAATCTTTCAAATGGTTTCCAACTGGCTGTCTCTAACAGTTTCTGAAAAAAAAATTCATGGAGCAAAGCGGCAGTCGCTCTGCCATTTCCCTGACAATGCGCATCGCATCTGCGCATGCGTGGGTCAAACGGGGGCAAAAATTCCAGCTACCACACTCACACTGCTCCCATTGAATTTCATATATAGTAGCATTAGTGGAGTGTAAAAGTTAAGGCTTTTACAGGGATTGTTTCAAAGGCTTTAAGCCTTAAGCGACATATACAATAATGACAAGGGCGCATTGTGCTGTTTTCAAATGCTTGAACGGAATTTATAGGCTTGAAAGTTGGCTGATAACACACGATTGCAAACCTCCGCGGAGTCCAAACAAAGACAGAAAGAAGAAAAAATATGGTCATAAACCTCCGTTCATTCTACACAATTTCGCCACAGAAAAGAAAGTTCCAGACGGACGTAAAAGTCAGACTAAAACTGTAAGTTTCTTGCACACACACTGAAACCATGCCGCTGTTTTTGTGCATCAGCTTATGACTGTAATGTCGCGCCATGAATGACGTGGCGAGTAATATTGTAAAATTGACATGTTCTATAAACAAACTGCATGCATGCACATATCATTGTATGTCTGTCAACTTATCAAAACAAACGTGAAACCAAAGAGGTTATATGTGAGACTCACCGTCATTATGAAGCCGGCAGAGTCGCGATTTCTCATCCCTGCTTAGCAAATATTCTGCAATGTCCACAGTTTCAGTCTCTGGACTTCGTCTAACCATCCATCAGTTGCCTTCAAGGGGTCAGAAATTTGTTTTTCTCCAACTATCAACAAGCATGGGTCATTTTCGACAGCAGCACGCTCTTCCTCCTTTGTCGGCACTAACGGTACTTTCTGTACAGATGCAGCACACGCAAGCACAACCAGCTCTTCTTTCCATTTCTGTCCACTGCCATATGTAGTCCTGGTTGTAACAGGCAATCCACAGAGCTTACAAAAACGCTTTAAATCGTCAACTTTCCAGCGGTTGAAATGATCCAAGTCACAGCACTCCTCGCTGCTTTCCACCTCCATAGCTTGTGGGTTGGTAACTGAAAACTTTAGCCTGCCCATAATGCACCACGCGGCCTGAGATGCGCACTTCGCTTATAAAAATTTGACGAGGGGGTGGACCAGTGCTCACTCAAAGCCTGCCCACAGGCGAATGACGCAACCGACAGGTGTGAAAAAACTCACGCATGCGCACGAAGGTTCAAGCTTAGCTGATGCAATCACACGTGATTCAAATCCATATAGTTTTTGAAAAAAATAAAAAGGTCCATTACTTTGTGGACAGACCTCGTATATATAGTTTTTAGGGCTACATATTATAGTTTGGGAGTTTATCCCGGACAGACAGACAGACACAATTAGCCCTTTATGTGTAATATATATATATATATATACACACACCTGGGATTTGATTTTTTTTATATGCATCTTTTTTCCTGAAAACACTTTAGAAATTCAGGAAACATTCAGTGCTTTTATTCTGCTGGTCAGACTTATGTTTAAAGACCGGGTGCCAAAGAGCAGTGCCACACTGTCCAAATGCCGCCTCTCACTTTGTGTAAAGTATATTTGACACCTTGTTGTTGAGCTTCGATTGGTCTACCTCACACGCGTGGCGTCCCCTTTGAAGATCACTGTTAAAATGTAGTACAACACAGAGCCTCATACATATTTAATCAGAGGCATGTTCACATTCATAACGCTGCAGCGCTGAAGCACTGCTTATACAGGTACATGGTTATTGTGTTGTTTTGTTCCCCAAGATCTAAAACGTTTTGTTAGCAGTGAAAGCTGCTGAGTCATCAGAAAAGTCAAAATGAAGATGGAAAAAAGACAGTTGGCGCAGTTTGCAAATGTTTCTCTTAAAAGAACTGTTCATTTTTGCCACGTTTGGAGTGTTGCTCAGTCGTTTTGTGTGGTTTGTAGTTCAGCTGTCAAGACTATAATATAGATATCTCTATGGCAAGATTATTTACCGAGCACGGCTGTGACGATGAGAGGAACTCGCGCTTGGTAAGGTGATAATAAACGGGTGACATTTTGAGGCAACCCACATGGATTATGTCATCTTTGGTTTTGATTTTGCAAAGAATGGAAGTGCATACGACACGAGGATGAAATGTGCGGTGACTGCTGATCGGCTTTGTTGGGATTCGGAAAAGCTATTCAACTATTAATTTAAAAAGTATTCATTTGTTTGTTTAAGTTATGGTCTACGAAGAAATCAATAATATGATTTTATGTATAAACACCAGCCTGTTTGTGATTAGGAGCAAATGTTTGCATTTCCTAGTTTGCCATACTGTATTTTGATTTGCTGTTTCAAGCTTCCATTCAGTTACAATCAACTAACGCTGCAACCATGCAAAAATCTCACAAAGTATGAGTATATTTGTCTCATTTCAAAGCAGAATATCTAATCTGCACTTAATATAAGAAACAACCACTAAACAAGTAAAATTTCAGTTAGATACAAGGATTTGTTTGAGCCAAATACATCTTAAAATGTGAAATGAAGTGTCTTGTTTTGACTCGTATCTGAGATGAAACAGCATTTCTTTTGACTCACCTCAGATTTTTAAGATGCAGTTATTTGTAAAAAATTGTAACAATTCCTCATGCAGGCATTGGAAGTGAGCATTGATCATTCCCATCTAATTTCAAGAACTTGCTTCAAGAAATTTTAATGAGAATTTACACTTGTCAGTTCTTTTTAACCTGAAAACAAGGTGTTTTTCAAACTTGTAACAAGTTACATAAAACTACCAGTAGAACAAGTGAAAGGTCACTTGTGAACTAGATGTTAAAAATTTTCCCATTGTGGTTAATTAAAGAAATTTTTTTTTTTTTTGTAGGTGTACTATCTGGTACGTAACACAGACAGTTACCCATCATCTTTAAATAATCAGTTATATCAGTCAATTATAAATAAAGTTAAACAATATCTTATAATGCACTTTGTATTTTATATTGTTCATTGATTCTCCCCTGTTTCACATATTGTGTTGAAGTATGGGGAAATAACTTTAAATGTTCAACAAACCCATTATTTTTAACTGCAAAAAAGGGCGGTGCAGATCATTTACAAAGTTGGCTTCTTAAATCATACTCAGTCTTTTCATTCAGTCCAAATTATTAAAATTTCATGACCTGGTAAAATATTATACAGTAATTATGTTATTCAAAGCGTTTAATAATCAATTACCTAAAAACGTGCAAAATTTGTTTTTACTCGTAAAGATAACATTTCTGATTTGAGAGGGTATGGAAATGTTATATTACCTAGTGTTCGAACTGTTCGTAAAAGTTTGTGTGTGACAGTATGTGGGGTTAAAATGTGAAATGCTCTGGATTTACTGCAGAAGCTATGCCAAAATATTCACAAATTTAAGTTCTTATATAAAGATGCTGTTTGGTCAGAATATAGAGAGAGTAGAGTTTAGATGTATTGTTGTATTGCACCTTTTGGTATTAGTTTTGTGTTTGGTAGTTGATGATTCCTTGCCATTTTGGTATGTGTTACGTTTCACCATTGTGTGGTAATCTCTGTATGTGTTAGTGATTTATATTTTGAATGAGAATGGAATTGTTCCTTGTTTTTAACTTTTTGTTTTGCCTTTCAATTGTACTGATAAGGAAGTTGAAATAAGAATTTCAGTTATGTTATAATGGAAGATAGGGGTGGGATTTAATAAGTTTTTTCTTCCCACTCCTTTTCGAGCTAAAAGAGTGTGTTAACTGTACATATGTATTGAATACATGTAATTATTTCCTCTTGTGATCATTTGCTCGGAATTAATAAAGAAATGAATGAATGAAATGAAATTATTGGAAAAAATTATTAAATAAAATTTTCTGATCAGTTGTGAGAAACCACGTAAAACCAATGTAATTTTTTTTTCATGCTTTTTAAACATGTGGTCATATTTTTTTTCATACCTTTACATGGTAGCACATGTGGGGGTATTGTTTTGGGTCCTCTTTGTCTGTCTGTGAACAAAATAACTAAGAGTTTTGATCTGATTTAGCTCAAAATTGGTGGAGCAATTGAAGATCATCCAAGGACAAAGTTATATTATTTTGAGAAAAATCATTGAACAGGCAAGGTAACAGGTCAAAGTCAAAATTTTAGCCCAATACTTGTATAGAGTATAATGGCTATTAAAAGGAATTGCTTAAAGACACATTAATATGAAGCCATAGAATATCACCATTTCATTGGCCATGTGACCTTGAAAGCTCCAACTCAAGGTTAAAAGTGTTTAACACAAACACTTTTTAGCCAATATGGAATAAACATGGTGAAAGGGATATACTTCTGTTTTGGATGGAATTGATCGAATATCATGACCACACAGAACCATAGATTCAATACTTGAGAGTGCTGCAATGCACGCTTAAGTGCGCCTATGATTTATTCATTCATTTATATATATTCCATATTTAGAGTTGAGGTACATTAAGTGCGCCTAAATCTTTTGCACAGTATTGACCTGCTGAACAAGTGACTTTAAGGTGATGTTAATGATTTTGTGTGTGTGTGTGTGTGTGTGTGTGTGTGTGTGTGTGTGTGTGTGTGTTGGTACTAACAGAACTGCAAACATGCAACAGCATTGACTGAGATTTTGACTCTGCACTCTGAGAGCTCCTGTCTGGGTTTTCTGCAGATCATCACATTTGTGTTCCCACGATGCATTGTTCCAGCCCTGCGTCGTGTTATTGTGTATCATGGTTCTGTACCACCGTCTGTGCTCTGTGCTGCCTGGGGAGTTTTTCTTTGATATATTGGCCTCCTGCTCTGCATGCTTCTCTCTTGCTCTCTCTGTTTTCGTGCCGTTCGCCTCGTCTTGGAGGATTTCGGTGCCGTTCACCTTCATCCCTGAAATGTGCCGGAGCTGCCTCCTCCCTCCCCTCACAACTCGACACTGGATCATTCTCACTCCACCCACTGTCTGTTTAGATTCCCCCTTCTGCTCCTCATGCTTCTCCATGCCTCCCGCTGTGTGAACTCTGGGCTGACGGGCGCCTGTACAGCGGTGCGGAGATAGCGTGGCAGCGGCCGCCAAAGCAGAGAGCGGCTATAATTTGTTTCAAGGTGAAGGAGGTTGAGTCCGCGTAGCGCTCCATCACGTTGTGCAATCCCAGTATGGGGCTTTCATCTCTCCTGCCCCCGAGAAGAGAGAGTGAGCCAGCTGCACACTGTCTTTAAAGCCAGAACATCTGTGGAAAAACTCTGTGGAATGTCTACCAGACTGGCTGAGTCAGCAGCTGTAACAAGAGGCAGTTCTGCAGCACCAACTAAGATATTGTGTTGCTTTAATATCCCTCTAAGTTGTGACCTTGGGTTTTAAAAGCATGTTCCAGTTTTTAAAGCTGCCGTGTAACGTATTATTGAGTTCCCTCAGGACCTGCAGCTGAAGAACCATGTAAAAGTCACCACTCTTCTTGTAATTATTGCAAATGTAGCAGAAAGGTCATGATAACTTATTAACGTGTCATAATGAGGTCTCGGCTATGTTTGACATCAATTATAAGCATCTATTTTGCTTCTCTCAGCCACAAAGTATTTTAGCTTAACCAGCCTCGACATCTGGTTTAAACCCCAAGGGACTGACATGGTTCTCCCGGTCCATATTGCGTCCAGATGTAGGGCAGCAACAAAATTTTTGATGATTTGCTGATGCATGTTGACACATAACCTGCTAATGCGTTAATACAGTATGTGTTAATTCTGCATCTTGGACATTTATTCTCTCAGGGAGAGAGTCTCAGATGGTGCTTCCCAAACGTTTTTGTTTGTAACCCCCTACTTATACCTATGAGAGGCTGAGCCTCCTAGCCTGTGAACCCCACCCCTCCCTTAACGTAATTCATTTAATTTTTGGGGGGGTGGTGAGGGATTCATCCAAAATAAATTTCATTCAATCTTTTTCTATACCCATGTATTCCAGTCTGGAGCCTATCCCCAGTCATAGGGCAAGAGGCGGGGTACACCCTGGACTGGACAGGACGCCAGTCTGTTCTGGGCTCGAACCAGCTATCACTGTATTATGAATTTTACCACTAACCCGTCTAATCACATCCAAAGAAAATTATCTTCTTAATTACTTTTGATTGTCAAGTAAGTGTGTTATTATGTCTTTACTTAATTGGGGAACTTTGATAAATAACCTTGGCACAGACAAAACCTCAGGCATCCCCTGTGATCTTTGGTGCTCCACCTATGGGGGGCCTGAACCCCAAGTTGGGAGCCAGGGGTGTAGGATATGTAAAAGAAGTAGTAGCATATAGACCCTGACGCTCATTGGTGCCGGTACTTATCCTGGACAGTACACTAGTCTGATGTCCCTTATTTCCCTGGACATGTCCGGTAACCGTTTCCAGCTAGGTGGACTGAGACGATGCAGATGAGGTCTCTTGTTTGATGGGTTAAAATGACCAGGAGTCAAATCTAAGTCTACCTGTTGGTAGCGCCAAAGAGATAAAAATAAGACTAGAGCGGACATTGTCATTCTGTGAACAAGCTACTAACATGTAGCTTGCGCTCCCATCTTATTCAAGTGATTGAGTGAAATTCTCTTTGAAAACAATGTATTTGTAAAGTGTGTTTGACCCTGACATGAAGTATTTGAACATCTGCTGGACATGTTTTCAGATACATTTTCTCTGCTGCCATCTGGACGGTGATGTGTTTTGGCTGTGTGTAGCAAACCATATCTCTGCTGCAGTTCGCTTGTTAAATACCTTGATGCATCTTTCCTTTCTTATTTGTGCGTATGATGGATGTTGTTTGATTGATTGCAAAATGGTATTGATGAGCTGCTCTGCACAAACTGCCCCTAGTGGGATAAAAAAAAGTTGTTCTGAATTGAATAAAGAAAGCAATGCGCTGACTGCTTTCAATATAGATATTTGGGGAGGGGTACAGCCAGTCATCCTGTCTACCGGCTAACTACCGAATCCCTCGGAACCATTTTGCCGCAGCCATTGCTGAGTGATAATGGGGGCAATTGGAAGCTTAAGCCATCATAGCGATAAAGATTTGAGTATCAGTTTGATGTTGAGCGGGATCCTGATTCTGGAATAGTTTTGCCGTCTTTGTTTACCATGTAGACATGCCACCATTTTTAGCTTTTCAGTTCCTGCTCTGATGTGCTTAAACCTGAAATTAAAGGGAGGACACGCCCTCACTAATGTCGACAAACTGTATGCAATGATCCAGATCAAATGATTATCTGGATCTAGTGAGTAGGAATGTGGGCACCACACTAATGGGCCTGTAGTGAGGAGGCATTGGGCATTGGTTGCAGTCTGTGATTTGTTGGCGTGTCTATTTAGAATGACAGAATATTTAAATTTGTCATAATTTTTCAGGCTGTATTTTGCATGAATTGCAAATAATCATCTGCAATAGGATTATTATGGATGATCCAAATAGAGCAAAATGTTCCCCGTAATGTCTTGACAACTGCGTGCGTAATTGACATTTATATCTTTGTCAAGATCAGTTGCCAATCTGTTCGCTCTTAGTCACAGTCCAGTGTGCTATTTCACACCCAAAATAGCCTCCCTGTCTTAACTAGAGTGAACGGTCTGTGAGAACATCTTCCAGTGACCCGACCCCCCCCCCCCCATCTGTGAATGTTCAGTTTATGTGCCACTGTGTGTTTTCCCCGGAGAGCGTGCCGGTGTTGCAGACCGAACGGTCTGCCCCTACAAATTGGTCTGCCCTGCCTCCACTGTGCATGCATCATTTCAGAGCACTGAGACAGAATGTCTTCACCCAAAGTGATCAAATGGATTAATGGGATTATTAACCATCAGATGACAAAGGTAAAACCTCTTAAATCATTCTAAAGTCAGTTTTAAGCAGAAACAAGGCCGTTTTAAGCAGGAACGAGGGGATACATGGTGATGTTTTGAAATGACCAACGGGCGGTGAACGCATCAGCTAGCAGCTCGTGTAGCTGCAGCGCTCTGATCGCTTCCTCCGTCTTTTATGATGAAACAATGCTGAATTCATGTGGAAATGATTGTTGTACAAAGGAATCAGCTATCTGCCACTGCGACAGATGATGACTGGAGTGCAGCTTTAAGCAGAAACAAGGTGATAATCCATGAACCACGACTAGTGACGCATGCTTAGTGAGGGGAGGGCGGACTGATTTTTAGGGGGGACCGTTCGGTCGGTGACACCGGTAGTCAACAGTGATATTTTTTTATAATGCAGGCATCAATAGCCCATTCAGGTTTGCTTTTAATGTACAGTATGCCGGCTATGTGCTGAATGTCAATATGCTATTTTATCCTACTCAAAGTGCACGCATGTGTGTGTGCGTCTGTGTTCCAGAGTATGTTGATGGTAGTTTGTCATCCTGGGTGAACAAGGAGCGATTCCAAGGGTACCTTCAGATCGACAGCTTTACGCTGTATGAGCTCGGAGAAACAGGTGCTGTATTCATAACTTTTGTTATCTCTGTGCCCTTCCTTAGGCACAATATGTTATTGAAACCCACTGGTTTTTACCAGGTGTTTTATTATTTCAACTAAGAATTAGCAAACTTGAAGGGAAGGTGATTCTTTTGGCTGCTCCTGTTTTTGCTCAGGGTCACCACTGCAGATCCTGCATGAATCTGTGTGTTGATTCTGACACAATATTGTCTATAGGTGGGTTTCCATATGGATTTATACAAAAGTCGATTTGTATTTTCAGAATGTCAACAGAAACCCCTCTTTTTAAAATGAAAATGGGTAAAATGCCCATCCTAAATTAAATATATATTTTTATAAAAGTTGATTAAACTTGCCCCATAAAGTAAATTAATTTTGTGACCCCCAACACATCATGAAAAGCAAAAAAAAAGAGTTTTCCCAACATTTTCTTATTGCTTCCGTGTCTTACCTGTGGCGACGTCATCAGTGTATGCTCTAGTAGTCGCATGACAATGTCGGTTTGAGATCTGCTGAACAGATCTGGCAGCATCTGACGAATGTAAGAGTGGCTGTGCTCGTGTATCTGCCCACCCCCTCTTCAGGTAGAATTTCTCGCAAGTATGGTATAGCCATTTTTCCCCCCTTTGAAATCCAGTATTACTGTAATGTCAAGTTTCACAAGTTCTGTCTCTTACTCCGTCCACACATATCTTATAATATATTTTAGAATGTCACGCGACTCTTGCTGTTGGCGATGTGTCCTATAATAGCCGAAAGTGTTTCCACTGCAGTTTTGTGGAATAAGGCAGTTTCAAACCACCTGGAAAAACTACCTCATGCAAGCATAATACAGTTGTGATATTTGAGAGGTTTTTTTTTTTTTTTGAGGAGTTGGGTGGGGGTGTTGGGGGGGTGCATTTGTTTACATTTTCAATTCGCTGCTTCACATTGCGCTATTTTGAGGATAATGGAAACCCACCTTATTAGACCAGATGCCCTTCCTGATGCAGCTGTAGATGCACATGGGGATCGGGGCATAGATGGATTTGAACCAAGGACCCTCCATTTGGGAGGTGAGAGTGGCAGCACTGCGTCACTGTGGAAAAGGTTTCTCCTAATGCAGCTACTAATCCAAAGGCAGCCTCTTTTAATAAGCAAACAAAACATTAAAAAAAGAAAAGCTGATTACTGTTTGTTTTTTTTCTTCTTCTTCCTATTCTGAGTTTCCAGCTGTCAGCGTGGCCAAACTCTGCTTTAGGTTATTAAGTGCAAACGTGTAATTATTACTGATTACCATATCTCCAGCAGGTATCATGTGATGCAGGTATGTGTTTGTTTTTTAAGCATTTTGGACAGATAAATAAATAAAAAATTAAGAGCATAAACTGCTTGATTGAAATAGAAATTTTATATTTTGCACCACACTTATTGCACATGCAAAACAAAGTCAATAGAGTGCCAGAAAATGCAAAAATGACATTTCATTTTAAGTCATATTTAGCTTTGTACTCCAAAATACACATTCTGCCACATTGTGACTTTGTAATTGAAAGTATCATATTTTTGATTTTGCTGATGATGTGTTCTTTGTTTAAAAAAAAAAGTACTTGTGTATTTTGTCGGTATTAATTACTGGAGCTATTTGGGGAAAGCAGCATACAGGCTTACTTGGCCAAACGTAGACAGACCTTTCCTGCCACAGGAAATGGAAGCACAACAGTGAAATGTAAACTGTTTTTAAGTGGAGGTAAAGTGATGTTCTGCTTCGGGAAAGCTGCGCTCTCTATTATCGTCTATTACACACTTTTGCATACAGTTCATGCGATATTGTGATTTTTTTTTTTTTTTTTTCAGTAATTTGGGTCACACTGACTTCTCCTTTTAACATCAAGACCAAATTGCCAGTTTAATATTCATAGTTTTGCATATAAAATAGTCACTGAGACAGTTTAATTGGAGGAAAAATTGTGACTGATTAAGGACGTCAGTCTGTGACTTTGTTACATTGCAGTTACCTGGTACACTTTTAGTTGGAGGTGTGTGCGAGAATAATAAAAAGCTCTGCAGCCTTGTCTCTAAATGCATTTCAATCAAGTATCAGCTTTCATGCACTTGGGCTCGATGGAGTAGGTGTACCATTATTCACCCACTCACACACATCATACAAACCCTTCACACAATCTGTGGTTTTTACATCTACAGCAGACTAGAATTGGTGCACAGCTGATGCAAAACCTAAGAGATTTAAAATGTAAAATTATTTTTTTTAAATCGCTTTTCTTTGCACTGTACAGAAACAATCAGGCAGTAGACCTTACCTGTGTGAAGCGCTTTGAGGCAACTCTTGTGATTTGGCGCTATATAAATGAAAATAAATTGAAATTGAAAATTATATCCTGACCAGGGATTGTGTTACAATCACACCACCATGTAGTGGTGCACGTTCTGACAATTCTTGTATTGTCTTAGTTTTGCATATTATCTGCAGTCAGAGTGATCTTACGGAAAGTGTCATTAAATAAATACCTAACAGCTGTCTAAATTTTACTAGTTTTTTCCTAGTAGTTTTTTTCTTTTTGCCCGCACCAAAATTTCAGCCATTTAATACTGTATTCAAACCCCGATCCAATACTTGTATTTTGCACAGGGCAGACTGCAAATACATTATTGTGTATATACGATGTGTACAAATTCACGTGACAGCGTATGTTAAAAAAAAAAAAAAAAAGAAGCTTGGTCCCTCAATCACACTGCGTAACTTATTTTAGAAACAAGATGGCGTGGTGGAGCTGGCTAATGTGCTAAGAGTAGCATTAAAGTGACAAAGATGCAAATCTCCACTTGCGCTCAGATCTTTCATTCAAAACAGAGCCAAAATGGGATGGAAAAATTTCTGAATTGGGTCTTTACATTGTATTTATGCAACCATATGATTTTTTTTACACAATCACAAGATTGTCATGCGATCTTTTGGACCAGTTCGCCAACCCGCTACTACCAAATGTGATGTTGTGCCAGCTTTACCTTGAAGGACTAAATATTGAAAATGCTGTAGTAACCACCTAAAACCTCTCACTGCAGACAAACATAAATGTGAACAATGTGATATAGATTAACGAGCTTGAGGAATCGTTGAATACGGTACATGTTTGCATGTTGTTGGATGGGCCTCGGTTAAATTAGTTTCCATCACAGTGAGTAATATTTGCATCTTCATACATGCATTGAAATCTCATGTTGAACACTTATGAGAAGTCAGCCGTGCTTGATCCTTCAAGGATCTGCAGAATTTTCTGGAATTTGTGTAGATTTATCCAGATCAGGTGATGAAGATCATGAATTGTTTTTCATTGTGATATGTATAAAGTGGCTTTATTCTAAATACACGAGGTGGTTCAGATTATTCGGCTGTGGTACAGGCAGCAGAAGAAACTGTGCACCTAGTTTGGTAATGCAGAACTGTGCAGAATTAATTGCACATTAGTTGTGTTGCCATTGAAGATTTGTAATTAGGGAAACACATTAAGGCATAAAATCAACTTTTGACTGCTTTTGGTTTTGCTGTGCAGCCACTCTGCTGGGCAATCAAAATGAATTACACACTGACGTGTTGAGGTAATTATTGCACACGCAGAGCTCTAAATATTTCCACAGAGCTGGACCTGTTTTAATACACAAAACCTAACTCCATCCTTTATGTTACCACCTTTAGTCGTCACCGGGGGGCAGAATAGCACTCTTAACGTGGGGTTTTAAGCCTGGCTCACAGACCTTTTAAGTTGTGTGGCCTTGTTTTTGTGTTTTTGTTTTTATAGACCTATTTGTCACATTTTGAATGGCACCAAAATACCCTTTCTACTAGAATGTAACCACTTGTTTCCAATTCAACTGTGTGGAAAACCAAAGCTAACTTTATGTTTGAGTGATAAATAAAGCTCTGTTGGTGCTTTTTTTCCCCCGTTCTCATTCTCCACCGAGAGGCGATGTGTTTTCTGCAGAGCCCCTTATCTTACAGCCATTGTCTTCCCACCTATTTGTGTGTGTGTGTGTGTGTGTGTGTGTGTGTAAAATTGCGATTTCTATTCCCCATCTCCCACCTTAGGCAAATTGGTGGTGATTGCAGTCATTGATGAGAAGGACCCAACGGAGGCGAGTGGCAGGTACAAAAACACTGATGTTAAAAAACCAAGCTTCTATACAAATGAATAATCTGTGCAACAGATTTATTAAATGTTTGATCTCAGTCTGGTCTTATGTCTTTGTGCCTTTTATATAAATACATCTGCACTTCTGTATATAAAGATAAGAGTTTCCGTTATCAAATTGTAGGCATCGGCTACAAAATAATGAAAAGATAGCTTGGGTTCTAACTCATGTGGTATCTCCCTCTCTTCTCATTTGCTTTTAGATTAAAGATTTTGATTCAGAATGTGGCTAAGGAATACAGAGAGCATTTTAACAGGTAAGGCACTCAAATGTGATGGGGTCAAAGACGGGTATCCAATTTATACATTTATTCTGCGATTCTGCGCTCACTGGGGAGCTCTGCCTGTCGACTCGCGAGCAAGGGTGTGCTTTTGTCAGGGCATGTCTGTTTTCATTGAGGTTCAGCAGAAAGGTAATTATGCAAAATGTCAGCTTCCAAATATAGGTGTTCTTTTCAGCTGTCAGTCAAAACTTGGCTCAGCCTGTATTAATGCATAATTTTGTTTTCTTCAACTGCAATTGAAAAATCACAGTTGGAGATGGGTTGTTTGCATTATACAAAGACTTGTTCAAGCTGGTTTCTTTCTTCTTTCTTGTTTTTAATTCTTGAGAGGGATTTATTGAACAAGAGAGCACAAAGGCACATAAATGCGTTTTATTTTTCACTAAGCTTGGTCGTTATATTTTCACGTGTCTCTTGGTTGGCTGTTTATAGCAAAATTACTCATCCCAAGCTTGTCTGGGGACAAGTTTAATTTATTTTCTGCTGCTTATCCGAGATTCCGGGTCGCAGTGGCTGTAGACCAAGCAGCTCATCCCACACTTCCCTATCCTACACCAAGTCCTCTAACCCAGTGATTTTCAACCTTTTTTGAGCCGCGGCACCCTTTTTATATTTACAAAATCCTGCGACACACCACTGTCATGTGTCACGCACCACTAACTCGGCTGTCTCTACACGGTGCGTTAGCACGTTAGCAACACGTGTGGTACAGATATGATGTAACATAGTATACTATAGTCATGGAGCTGTATATAAGAACTAGAGAGCGCAGTCCCATTGCTGCACACTAAACGAAAACGTCCCTTCATGGACAGCGACATGACGTCTCCTAACCGGGCAAAATATTGATGAAGTTCCCGGATGTTAATGCATTTTCAATGGAGATTCGCGACTGAACACACTCAGAAAAATGCTCGCAAAATACGTGTTAAAATGCCATTTTGTCCTGGATATCGAGCCAGTAAAATTAAATTACATTAAATTATGTCAGGAAAGTATAAACTTACTCTGACACACACACATTCACAAATATTAGTGTTGAAAGTTACACGGATCTGCGCTGATAAGCTACGCTGCTCGGCTGAGCTGCTGCTGCTGCTGTTCAACGCAGCGCGGCTCCTAAAACCATTACAATACATTTATATATATTATATTTTTACACAATTATCCTTTATTGACCGAGTTTCATTCATGAAGTCAGTGGTGTGTGTGTGTGTGTGCACATCTCTGTGTGTGTGGCAGCACAGCGCGGGTCATTAATCTCGTTATTTTAAGGTGCAAAAAAAAAAAAACTCCCCAGTCTTGTCGAACAATTTTTAGTCACTAACGACAAGAATTGTAACTAGACATTGGTCTAGCAGTGGAAAATATCAACTAGACATAAGTGAAATTAATGATCCGTGTCATCAGGTGACACAGGTACGGCAGGAGACATACAGCTGTTTATCATCCAAATATCACGGTCAAAGTGACAACAATAACCAAAACCACTTACTTATGGAAGGAAATATTGTCTCCCTTGTTCCTCTGTTTGTGACTTTGCCAACATGCGCAGCTTTCCGGCATATTCCACCTGTTTCTTGACAAGACTAAGTGAACTTCTATGCACACAAATCACTAACTTGCCCGGAATTAAAATGGCGATCACGCCTCCTTGTCGGCACACGGCTCAGCGCTACTGCGCGCTTTGCTGCCATCTACTGGAATAAGAGAGCATTACACCATCTGCCACACTATTATAGCACATACACCCGATAATGGTGATATTTGATAATTGCCCACGGCACCCCTGACGATCGATCACGGCACCCCGGTTGAGAATCACTGCTCTAACCCTTTCTGGAGGATCCAGAGGCGTTCCCAATCCAGCTGGGAAATATAAGCCCTCCAGCATGTCCTGTATCTTGATACAGTTGCATGCAAACGTTTGGCCACCCCTGATGATTTCCATGATTTTCCTTTATACATTGTTGGTTGTCTGGTTACAAAATTCCAGTTAAATATATCATATAGCAGGTGAACACACTGATGTTTGAGAAGTGAAATGAAGTTTCTAGGATTTACAGAAAGTGTGCAATAATTATTTAAACAAAATTGGGCAGGTGCATAAATTTGGGTACCATTGTCATTTTATTGATTTGAATAAATGTAGCACTAATTATTGGAACACGAAATTGGTTTGGTAAGCTCATTGACCCTTGACTTCCTTACACAGGTGAATCCAATCATGAGAAGGGGTATTTAAGGTGGCCATTTGCAAATGTTTCTCCTCTTTGCATCTCTTTAAATGAGTGGCAACATGGCAGCCTCTAAACAACTCTCAAATGACCTGAAAACACAGATTGTTCAACATCATGGTTTAGGGGAAGGATACAAAATGCTATCTCAGAGATTTCAGCTGTCACTTTCCACTGTGAGGAACATAGTGAGGAAATGGAAGACCTCAGGCACAGTACTAGTTAAGGCCCGAAGTTGCAGGCCAAGAAAAATCTCAGATAAGGTGAAGTGAAGGATGGTGAGAACAGTCATAGTCAACCCACCGACCTGCTCCAAAGACCTACAGCATGATCTTGCTGCAGATAGTGTCTCTGTGCATCATTCAACTATACAGCACACTTTGCACAAGGAGATGCTGTATGATGCTGTAAAGCAGAGGAGGCCTTTTTTGTGTACACGCCACAAACAGAGAGGTATGCTAAAGCACATTTGGACAAGCCAGCTTCATTTTGGAATAAGGTGCTGTGAACTGATGAAACTAAAATTGAGTTATTTGGACATAACAAGGGGCAGTATGCATAGCTGAAAAATAACACAGCATTCCAAGAAAAACACTTGCTACCTACAGTAAAATTTGGAGGTAGTTCCATCATGCTGTGGGGCTGTGTGGCCAGTGCAGGTACTGGGAATCTTGTTAAAGTTGAAGGTCACATGGATTCCAGTTAATATCAGCAGATTCTTGAGAACAATGTTCATGAATCAGTGACAAAGTTGAAGTTGCGCCAGGGCTGGATCTTTCAACAAGACGATGACCCGAAACACTGCTCAAAATCTACTAAGGCATTCATGCAGAGGAACAAGTACAGCGTTATGGAATGGCCATCTCAGTCCCCAGACCTGAATATTATTGAAAATCTGTGGTGTGATTTTAAGCGGGCTCTGCATGCTCGGAAACCAAGAAACCTGAGATGTTTTGTAAAGAGGAATGGTCCAAAATACCTTCAACCAGAATCCAGACTCTCATTGGAAGCTATAGGAAGTGTTTAGAGACTGTTATTTCTGCAAAAGGAGGATCTGCTAAATATTGATGTATTTTTTCTGTGGAGTGCCCAAATTTATGCACCTGCCTAATTTTGTTTAAAGATTTATTGCACACTTTCTGTAAATCCTATAAACTTAATTTCACTTCTCAAATATCTCTGTTTGTCTGCTATATGATATATTTAACTGAAATTGCTGATCCAAACAACCAATGATTTATAAAGGAAAATCATCAGGGGTGCCCAAACTTTTACATACAACTGTGGGTTTTAATCTCTTAAAATTATTTACACATACTTGCATGAAGTTCCCGTATATTTCACAGCTCATTGAGGTTAAGGAAAGATACTTGAAGAATAGTTTTGGCAAGTTCTGCGACATCTGTCCAATGCTATAGCATTTATAGTAAGTACATGTACTATAGCACGAGGCAGGTATCACTGAAAGAAGCTCTGCATACACAGATTCTTTTATTACAGTCAGGTTTTCACATGCCCCAATATAAAAAAAAATATCTAATATAGAAACTCTTGGAATTAGGTCTGTGTAGTGGCCCTGAAATGCCTCTAAAATGCTCAAAACCTGCGAGCTTCATGGGGCAAAGCCCTCTGGGCCACCACCATGGGCAGTGTCCCTGGACACCACTGGGGGCCAGCGATGCTCCCGGCCCCCGCCCAGTTTCTTTTCTTTGCCCATTCTTATCCCTTATTATACGAAAGTGTTCTATTACTTATGCAACCCATCATCCTGGCTTTTATATTTTTAATTAACTTATATGAAGTTGTAGAGACTTGCTTTCAGTTTGAGTTGAAGGAAGATCATTTTAGAAATTTAATTTTTTGTATATTTTGAATTTGAAATGGCATAAACAAATTAAATGGTAAATGGACTGCATTTATATAGTGCTTTATCTGCATCAGATGCTCAAAGCGCTTTACAGAAATGCCTCACATTCACCCTGATGTGAGGATGCTGTCGTACAAGGTGCTCACTACACACCGGGAGCAACTAGGGGATTGAGGACCTTGCCCAAGGGCCGTTAGTGATTTTCCTGTCAGGCTGGGATTTGAACCAGGGATCCTCTGGTCTCAAGCCCAATGCTTGACCACTAGACCATCACCTCCCTTTCACACATTAAATGTGTGAAATACCAAGTGTTCCAAAAGTATGGAGGGCACTGAAATATGGTCGGTTTCCAGTGTTGTTGAGGAGCCTAAAATTCTTCCAGTAAAACGGTTGGCCTGAGTAACTCATGTTGTTGACATACAGAACTGCAGTCTGTTTTGAACAGACATGTCTTCATAGAAATGTTTTGCAAGCAGAAACGGTTAGAAATCACTGCTGTGGCCCAGTCTGATCCCTGAGGCATGAAATAAAAACATGCCTGTGAAAAATACTTGGCCTCATTTTCACATTTTACGTTTTGTCATTAAAACAAATGGCAAAATTCAACCTTCTTTGCATAGTAATTGTGCTCTTTAATCGTAAAGTGAAGGCAAGTTGCACAAAATAAACTAAATAAAAGAACCAAAGCAACGGATTATATCATACTTTGCCCACTTTAATGTGAGTTATCACCTGTACAACCAGTTGGCTTTAGCAGTTTAGGATTAATAACTGGATAGTTTAGACTTTGTACAAGTCCTGTATTTTCCACAGCATACCTTGGCGTTTTTAAATTTTACTAGTTTGGGAGGTACTGCGACTTATACTCTGGTTCGACTTTTGTGCTGAAATTTCATATGGTGGTGGTGGTTGTTGTTGTTGTTGTTATTATAATAACAACAATAACGAACAATCAGAGATTTCTGACGTCTGCCAATCCAGATCCGGATCACCTCCAAAATATAATGGAGTCTTCCATGCCCTAATGCCTATCTGTGATGCAAATTTGGTGAGAATCTGTGAAGTAGTTTTGAAGAAATCCTTCAAAGCCTATATGAAGTGAAATCTTGATGCAGGATCTGGATTCAGATCCAGATCACCTCCAAAATTTAATGGAGTCTTTCATGGCCTAATATGTATGCATTGTGAAAATTTGGGGAGAATCCATGAAGTAGTTTTGATGTAATCCTTCAAAGACTGTATAAAGTGAAATCTTGAGCCAGAATCCGGATTTGGATCCAGATCACCACCAAAATTTCATGGAGTCTTCCATGGCTCAATATGTATCTGCGGTGAAAATCTGAGAATCGGTGAAGTAGTTTGATGTAATCCTTCAAAGCCTACATAAAGTGAATCTTGATCTAGAATCCAGATATGGATCTGGAACATCTCCAAAATTCAGTGGAGTCTTCCATGCCCTGATATCTATCTGTGGCGCAAATTTGGTGAGAATCCGTGAAGTAGTTTTGATGTAATCCTTCCAAGTGTAAATAAAGTTAAATCCATTAAATCCAGAATCCAGATTTGGATCCATATCACCTCTGAAATTTAATGGAGTCTTCCATGGCCTAATATATATCCGTGGTGAAACCATGGTGAGAATCCGTGAAGTAGTTTTGGCGTAATCCTTCAAAGCCTACATAAAGTGAATCTTGATCTAGAATCCGGATCTGGAATACCTCCAAAATTCAGTGGTCTTCCATGCCCTGATATCTGTCTGTGGTGCAAATTTAGTGAGAATCCATGAAGTAGTTTTGACATAAGCCTTCCAAGTGTATATAAAGTGAAATCCAGCATCCGGATTCAGATCTGGATCACCTCCAAAATTTAATGGAGTCTTCTATGGCCTAATATATATCCGTGGTGAAACTTTGGTGACAATCTGGAAAGTAGTTTTGACGTAATCCTTCAAAGACTATATAAAGTGAAACTTGATCCATAATCCAGATCCAGATCACTTCCAAAATTTAATGGAGTCTTCCATGGCCTAATATGTATCTGGTTGAAAAGTTCATCAAAATCCGTGCAGTAGACAGACAGACAGACAGACAAACAAATAAACGCAGGTCATTTTATTACATCCTTGGCTGATGTAATAAGTCAACAACCATTGGATTCAATGACATATGCTAGCCTGTAGCGTGATGACCTCGCATAACGGATGGTGCAAGCTCTTCCTTTTTAAAACCATATTGGTTCAACCAATAACCAACTTTAACTTTTGACCCCTGTTCAAACAGAAATGATCTTTGTCACCATTTTATTATTATTATTATTATTATTGGTGTTTTTAGCCCATAACCCCATAACAGTCCATCATAGATAGTCCAAACTATACTTTTTTGGAATTTTTATGATCAGACAAATAATTGGATATCCTTTTCAATATAATTGGAACATTTTTAAATTTTGACACTTGTGTAAACCTTGATTGACTCCTACCTGGCTATAGCTTCCACTGTGGGAAGGACATCATACATTTTTTTTGTTGGCCATGGTATACTGGTTTGTTATGTGGCTGCAATGCTATGCATGTTCTAATTGGCTGATTTCCAGTCTGACATTTTCCCTTGTCAGACCAATTACCATGTCAATCAGTCTGGAACACGTATCACATTTTTACAAATCTAAAAATACGATGAGAAAAACCAAGTCGGACATGAACATACTCCATAAATACCTAAACGGCATCGGAAAATACACAGAGATTGAAAGCTTACCAGCTAACGACCGAACCATCTGTTAACAAGTTCTTCATGGAGGTGAAGCGAACAGATCTGACTGAGCCGTCAGCAGCTTTCATATTGAGGCAGTAGTAAGTTTGCGTATGTTCAGTGAGGAAAATAAGTATTTGAACACCCTGCGATTTTGCAAGTTCTCCCACTTAGAAATCACAGAGGGGTCTGAAATTTTCATCTTAGGTGCATGTCCACTGTGAGAGACATAATCTAAAAAAAAAAATCCGGAAATCACAATGTATGATTTTTATTTTTAAATAATTTATTTGTATGTTACTGCTGCAAATAAGTATTTGAACACCTACCAACCAGCAAGAATTCTGGCTCACACAGACCTGTTAATTTTTCTTTAAGAAGCCCTCTTATTCTGCACTCTTTACCTGTATTAATTGCACCTGTTTGAACTTGTTACCTGTATAAAAGACACCTGTTCACACACTCAATCAATCACACTCCAACCTGTCCACCATAGCCAAGACCAAAGAGCTGTCTAAGGACACCAGGGACAAAACTATAGACCTGCACAAGGCTGGGATGGACTACAGGACAACAGGCAAGCAGCTTGCTAGAAGACAACTGTTATGATTATTTATTAGAAAGTGGAAGAAACACAAGATGACTGTCAATCTCCCTCGGCCTGGGATTCCAAGTAAGATCTCACTTTGTGGGGTAAGGATGATTGAGAAAGCTCAGAACTACACAGGAGGACCTGGTCAATGACCTGAAGAGAGCTGGGACCACAGTCACAAAGATTACATTAGTAACACATGATGCTGTCATGGTTTAAAATCCTGCAGGGCAGCAAGGTCCCCCTGCTCAAGCCAGCACATGTCCAGGCCCGTTTGAAGTTCAACAGTGACCATCTGGATGATCCAGAGGAGGCATCGGAGAAGGTCATGTGGTCAGATGAGACCAGAATAGAGCTTTTTGGAATCAACTCCACTTACCATGTTTAGCGGATGAGAACAAGAAAACCATCCCAACCGCAAAGCATGGGGGTGGTCTTTTGCAAAGGGGACAGGACAACTGCACCATATTGAAGGGAGGGACGGATGGGGTCATGTATTGCGAGATTTTGGCAAACAACCTCCTTCCCTCAGTAAGAGCAATGAAGATGGGTCAGGGCTGGGTCTTCCAGCATGACAATGACCCCAAACACGCAGCCAGGGCAACTAAGGAGGGGCTCTGTAAGAAGCATTTCAAGGTCCTGGAGTGGCCTGGCCAGTCTCCAGACCTGAACTCAAGAGAAAATGTTTGGAGGGAGCTGAAACTCCAAACCTGAAAGATTTGGAGAAGATCTGTATGGAGGAGTAGACCAAAATCCCTGCTGCAGTGTGTGCAAACCTGGTGAAAAACTACAGGAAACGTTTGACCTCTGTAATTGCAAACAAAGGCTACTGTACCAAATATTAACATTTATTTTCACAGGTGTTCAAATACTTATTTGCAGCAGTAACATACAAATAAATAATTTAAAAATCATACATTGTGATTTCCGGATTTTTTTGTTTTTTCTCTCACAGTGGACATGCACCTAAGATGAAAATTTCAGATCCCTCCATGATTTCTAAGTGGGAGAACTTGCAAAATTGCAGGGTGTTGAAATACTTATTTTCCTCACTGTGTATATATATATATATATATATATATATATATATATATATATATATATATATATATATAAACAAAAATATAAACAAAAATATAAATGCAACACTTTTGGTTTTGCTCCCATTTTGTATGAGATGAACTCAAAGATCTAAAACTTTTTCCACATACACAATATCACCATTTCCCTCAAATATTGTTCAAAAACCAGTCGAAATCTGTGATAGTGAGCACTTCTCCTTTGCTGAGATAATCCATCCCACCTCACAGGTGTGCCATATCAAGATGCTGATTAGACACCATGATTAGTGCACGTGTGCCTTAGACTGCCCACAATAAAAGGCCACTCTGAAAGGTGCAGTTTTGTTTTATTGGGGGGGATACCAGTCAGTATTTGGTGTGACCACCATTTGCCTCATGCAGTGCAACACATCTCCTTCGCATCATCCGTGAAGAGAACACATCTCCAACGTGCCAAACGCCAGCGAATGTGAGCATTTGCCCACTCAAGTCAGTTACGACGACGAACTGGAGTCAGGTCGAGACCCCGATGAGGACGACGAGCATGCAGATGAGCTTCCCTGAGACGGTTTCTGACAGTTTGTGCAGAAATTCTTTGGTTATGCAAACCGATTGTTTCAGCAGTTGTCCGAGTGGCTGGTCTCAGACGATCTTGGAGGTGAACATGCTGGATGTGGAGGTCCTGGGCTGGTGTGGTTACACGTGGTCTGCGGTTGTGAGGCTGGTTGGATGTACTGCCAAATTCTCTGAAACGACTTTGGAGACAGCTTATGGTAGAGACATGAACATTCAATACACGAGCAACAGCTCTGGTTGACATTCCTGCTGTCAGCATGCCAATTGCACGCTCCCTCAAATCTTGCGACATCTGTGGCATTGTGCTGTGTGATAAAACTGCACCTTTCAGAGTGGCCTTTTATTGTGGGCAGTCTAAGGCACACCTGTGCACTAATCATGGTGTCTAATCAGCATCTTGGTATGTCACACCTGTGAGGTGGGATGGATTATCTCAGCAAAGGAGAAGTGCTCACTATCACAGATTTAGACTGGTTTGTGAACAATATTTGAGGGAAATGGTGATATTGTGTATGTGGAAAAAGTTTTAGATCTTTGAGTTCATCTCATACAAAATGGGAGCAAAACCAAAAGTGTTGCGTTTATATTTTTGTTGACTATATATATATATATATATATATATCAAGTAGCCATATAATAAACAAATTGTTAACCTTGCCTGCTCGGTCTGTACAGGAATTTTACACCTTGTTTTTCACACGCGATGTCCGTACTTACACCTTGGTCTGATATTTTCCCGTACAGACCTCGCGCTCAGTTAATAATCCTTTAAAGCTAGAGTGCCAGGAAGCATATTGAAATTGAGACATTGTTAGAATTTTGATGGGGACCAAAGTAATTTTGTTCGTTAGTGTGAATATAAAGGATTCCCAAAATATTAGTCTGAACATGATTAAAATTTGTCCGTACTGAAACAAATTCTGAATTATTGGCACGTGCCAAAAATTTGAAAGCCAGGACACCATCGGGGTGACGTCACAGGTCACATGGGGGGGTTTCACCGCTAGCAGCTAGCTAGAAGACTGGCGATCGAACTCACGAGGATTTTGCAGCGCTGCTTTTGGACAGGTGAACTGCCTGGTGATTGGTGTCTGACGGTGTACGCAATTACGGCTTGAATTCGTCTGCAGGTTTTGACATTCGCTGGGGTGAAATACGCTATGGAGTTCCCTCAAATTATGTATGTTCCCACGAATTAAAAATTCCCCCAAAATATTATTGGGTTCTAAATATGTGTAGTTTATATATATTAAACTTCAGACTATATTTTATCTATTGAAGATTGCCGGCATTCTAGCTTTAATACAGTAGAGCAGATAGCTGAGTGAATAAGGAGTGGACCTGCCAATGTGTAGACCTGGGCTCAATCTCAAATTTATGCGACAAGACACACAATTCGACAGAACACTGTCCGCGCACGCTGGTAGCTGTTAACGCTGTTAGCTGAGAGTGAGAGAAAGTCACGTACCGACGATGCCGCCGCCGAAATAGGTGAATTTAAGCTACCATACGAAAGTATCAGTATGGATTCTGACACAGAATTACTGTTTCACATTTGATGGGTTTGATGGATTACTCCGTGCCCTGACCGATGTTAGAGGGACAGTGCCTCATGGTAAGCCTCGCTGACCGAATTACCTACAGAAACCAGAAAAATAAACCATGCAAACAATGGAATTGAATTAGAATGAGAATAACCCCCTTGTGTCTAATAATTGCAGATGTTCATGCTGTTATACGGTCGTAAATATCCGTTTTAGCAGCTCCGCTAACGTGTCGCCGGTAAAGCTCAATTTGCAACTGTATAACCAGCATGAGCGTCCGCAAATCATCAGACACAACAGGGTTATTCCCCAACTGAAAAGCTGCATGGTCCATGGACTAAGTCACATAATTAGTGAAATTCATTGTGTTTAGTCCCGGAATTTTAATTGATTGTAGAATAACTTCTTATCTGGATAGTTCAGCTTGTGATTTGTTACACAATCCATTGTTTTGTATGTTTATTGATTTATTTTTGATCATTTCATGCCTTTAGAAGCCGTAGGGAGCTAGCTCTGCATTTCTTTGCACTGATTAAAATCACATTTGCATTATGATTTGCTGACACTCTGTACATCAGATAAAGTACCACATTTGAAGAAGTGTCTCTGACACCACAATGAATAAAGTGCTCTTCCCTCTCCAGGCGTTCCTAATTAGGACCGTTTGAATTACACAGATCGCTATCATCACTTAGATTAGTATCTGCTGTGCTACCTTGTGGTGTTTTTGAAGATTTCTGAATTTGAAAACTCTGCTGAGATCACAGCTGCCTGCAGTGTCGTGACACACCTTAAAACCATACTTGTAATTACAGGTTATGGGCATGAGAGTTGCCCCCGGTGGGAAGTGGAGGCGGCACATAGTCAACACATCATAGCTGATGACTGATGTTTGAATGAGCTGATGCAATAATGGGTGATGTTGGTATTCATCATTCCCACCGTCTGTAGTATTTTTGACAGAAGAATGAAGGAAAGTCTCTGATCTGAGAGATGAACTCATGATTGTTCGTGGGTTGGGAAAAACAGCTTGCCCCTATGTGAACTGTACTTGTGGGAACATTTCATTGTGTTGATCGGAGGGTGTGTATGCTAGTTTCAAATTTGGTACTGCTTATTGTCTTTCATGTGCCTACTGGATTGAATATGGGCATGATGCAACAAGATTAGACAAGAAAGTAGGAATTCTAGAATTTCAGACACATTTGTCTTGTTATATACTGGAACCTATTGGCCTATGACTTTCTGCCCATAAGTGGTTAGAGTTTATAAGCCTGTTTTTGCTGAGAAATCCATTGTGAAATTGGCATTTTTGCCGTTTGATGAATTTTCTTAACTGACCAGCTAAAAATATATTTGCACACTGTAACATTTTTTTATGTAATAGCCATTTCCTCTAGATATAGTGAACCACCCCCTCCTCGCTGCAGCCATCCATGACCGAGCTGTTGGCATCTTATTTGTGTTGAACAGAACTTCTTTTCAACAGGAAGTGTACTGTTTTATGCATTTTTCACACTCTCTTAGATTTCATTTTGACTGCACCACCATTGTTTCTTTTTCCTGGCATGCATTGCTCATCTCAAGCACATCATAGCAAACAACCATACAGGATTATCCTCCACGCCGATGCAACGCTAACATTATGACTAACAATGGCACCACAAGGCTCTGCCAAGTTCCCAAGAGCAATTTCTTAGGCTAGCCAAGATTTCTTACAACGTGAACATTTTCCTTTAATTGTCTGTGCTGCCATTGTCCTTTTCTGGTCAGGCTTTTCACATCTTGGAATTGCAATGATTCGTCAGTTATTAAATTAATTGGCAACAGTTGCAATAATTAATCATTTTGAGTTATTTTAAAAAATGTCCAAATTTGCTGATCTCAGCTTCTTGAATATGAATATTTTCTGGTTTCATTATTCCTCTGTGATGTAAACAGAATGTCTTTGGAGTGTGGACAAAGGAGACATTTAAGGACGCCATCTTGGGCTTTGGGAAAAGCTGAAGAATGTGTTTCACCATTTTCTGACATTTTATGGTCCAAACATCTCAATTAATTGAGGAGAAAAAAAATACAGATTAATCAATAAAGAATATGATCATTAGTTGCACACCTCCCAAGTGACGCAACAGTTATGGCTCCACCAGGCTCTTGCTAATGGCACAGCTGGGAGCAACTCTGGCATTGAGGACATTGCCTGGGGCCGCCTGTCTGATGAACATAGTATCCTGCGGTCACAAGCTCACTGCTTTTACCTCTAGGTCACTACTTCCGTGCCATCTATAGATCAGGTCAATAAACCTTGCAAAACTGTGACCTGTCCATCATGGCTGTAAGAGTATGGGAATATATATATATATATATGTATGTATGTGTGTGTGTGTGTGTGTGTGTGTGTGTGTGTGTGTATATTACATTGATATCAAGACAAAATGCATAGATGACTGGAGCTTGGAGGAGGAAAGCCACCTTACATTGTACTTTTGAAGAGTGACTGAAAGCAAACAAAGGGGAAAAAACATCGCACCTTCTCCAGCTCCATGCCAAATTCAGTGCCACATTATTAGGAAATGAATTTATCAACTAATTGGGGATCTGCTGTATTTGTAAAAATAAATACTGTAGCCTCACTAATGAGGCAGATAATTTGGCTAATTAGCAACCTAACATCAGTGAGGTTTCAAAGCAAAAAAGTCAGCAAGGTGTTTGACAAAGTCTTATTACGTTTTTGAATCATGAAAGATTCCTCTCGCCTTCCAGTGGAAAGTTAAATCTCCGCAGAGTGCAAAGAGTGAACATTTTTTTTTTCCTCCCCACATTTAAGTGACATCCTAGTTAGTGAAGCATTGTTTGTAATGAATTCTCATCCTGTTCAGTGAACTTAGTTACAGTAATAATCAGTGCAAAAATAAATAAGGGTTTGTTTTCCTGAAAGTTAGAAATTGTAGTTACACAGCAGGAAGGAGAGGAGAAGAATAAGGTCCCGTGTTTATACACTGTTTATTTTTTCTGGTGGGAAAGCCCTGAGACACAAAAACGATTCATCCTAGTAGTTTCAGTGGGGGGAGGGGGTGCACTTCTCGTGGGATTTGTTTCTATGACAACAGTAAACAGTTGATGACTAGCTTATAATATACGGATGTAAAAAGTACTCACCCTCAGCCAGAACCAAGCATCTGTTGACTCACAAATGAGGTTTTTTTTTTTCCTCTATTATGAGGGAGTTTGAGTGACAAGTTGGCAAAAACAAAACTCACATTTTCTTGAAACGGTGCTAGAGTCACGCCATGGTGCCTTTCTGAAAAGGTCAAGGATTTTCACCTTAAAAGCTCTCTGACCTAGTGCACAAAAAAGTGGTGTGTGCTGAAAAAAAAGATGCTGGGTGCGGTGAGTTCTCTGGAGGCGGCTGCACGGGCTGCATTCTGATTTAGAGCAATTCAAAAAAAGATGCTGGTGCTCAGAAAAAAAATAACACTATATGGACACGGGGCCTAAAGAGAGAGAGAGAGAGAGAGAGAGAGAGAATGTAGGCATCAGTGCTTAAATATTGTGTTCATGGAGGTGTGTAATACTGTCTACCACTGCATTTTTGCCTCTGGTTATCTCAGACCAGCCTCGATCTGTTACTGATGTTCTCCTCAATAACCTCTCAGTAGCCCAGACAAGATGTCAGAAGGAGTGGGAAGATAACCATAGACTTGCAAATGTTACATTTCCTCCCAACAAAGTGCCGATTAAAAATAACCAAAGTAATACAATTTCCCCATCACATCATGTGTGCCTCATCCTCAAAGCTTCATCCTCCTCCAGCCCCCTTATGAGATCAATCTCAAACAAGTAGATCCTTTTCCAACTGGCTGATCCATCAGTCAGCGCTGGAGCTTTCAGTGAAAAAGTTACAAGCCGACTTCTTGATTGGCTTTATTCCCAGTCTGGCACAGAATTGTCAGTTAGCTCAGCAAACTCAGACTGATTCTTATTCCATCCACTGAATATATGTTACAGAGTTCACTCTCTTTATAATCTTGTCATTGATATAAGCGGAGGCAGTATTGTTTGGCACTCGGGGGACAACCGTGTTAGATATAGCTATATTTTAGTAGGAGTATAATATATATATGTAGAAGCCGTCAAAATCAATCATTCAGAAGAAGTCACTGGCTTCCCAGGCTTGCTGCAACTGCCTTCCCTTGTCTACCCACAATTCACTCCCCTCAAACACCGTGCAGTACAATGAGATACAAATTGAATTTCTTTCCTGCCTTGTCATTTAGATAAATCATCTTTTCAGTCTTTTCTGGGGAGTGCCAGTGTAAGACGGTGCTTTGGGACTTTTTTTTTCCGGATCCTATTAGAAAAGTGAATTTCTTCACATAAAGCACAACTATAACATGTGATTCAGTTCAGGTTGAATTCATATGTGCACGCTGCAGTGAAGGCAAACTAGTGCCCCAGTTTGGGATCTGTTGTATTTTCATGCTAGCCACAGACACAGGAAAGTTTGACATTTTTCAACCTAGCCTCTGTTTTTAGATGTTTTGGGGTTAATTTTTTTCACTTAGGATAAAAACGAAATGACGAGCTAACCGGCTACATAATGTAATTAGATGGAGCATGCTAAAATCACTCTCATCATTTTTGCTGGAAGTTCTGGTAGTTTGAGGTTAATTTCCACCGCAAGAACATGACCTACTTCCCAGGTGTTGTGAACATTTACAGGAAAGGCCCCATAATGGAACTTCTCAGCCGTCGTGTCTCCATTGTGGTGAAGATCCACCGGGCCCATGCATCTACATATGCAGTGACATAATACTTCTGTGGTATGTGGTGAAAACCTCACTGGACCTCATCCTTTCAGAAGACAGACAACAATACCTGTAACTTTTTGACGGTCCATCTGTGAACCCCTCAGTGAAATTTGTTTCAGTTCTTCTTCTCATTTTATTTGTCTGGCATTGATGCTTCTTGTTGTTGTCTACTTCTGCGTGAGTTAATAACCAATCAGTGCCAAGTCCCCCCCAAAGGTTTTTCACGGTCACTTAGAAATTCTGACCTTGGAGCAGGGATGTGCCTCGGCCCAAAAATGACCTTTCAGGGGGTAGTCCCTCTACTAGAGACACACGCAAAGGTGTCAGACCCCCTAAAATGCCCCATCGAGTGGGTCTCTGAGGTAAAACATGTAAGTAAAGTTTATAAGACAACCAATTGTATAATTATCGCTTACCTTTGCCTCCAGTCCATTGGGTGGCGCTGTGGTCCACTAAGGCAGTATTGATTCAATTCAGTTAAGCCTTTATTGTCATTGTATAAAGGATACAACGAAATAACACGTCTGTTGGTGCTGCAACGAAAAACAACTGCAAAGAGTGAAAAGATATTTTATACAAATATTAAAAGTAGTCACTTGTCGATGACTGGTTCATTCTGTAAGACTGTCTCTTCCCTTTTTAAGCATTGATTTGCTCTCTGACACCATTATCTGTCGTGCTTCCGCAGAGATTTCCAGTTCGGCCACATGGACGGGAATGACTACATTAACAGCCTCATTATGAAGTGAGTGTTTCATGTTTATTCTGCCTCTCTTTTCTCATGTCACCTCACATTTCCTTCTGTCAGGTACTTGCCTAAATCGGGCCTAACTTGTAATGACATGCTCCACCAGCAGGCTGTCATTTCATTTTTAGTGCTCTTGGCAAATATGCTCATGTGAATTAAGAGGAAATATTCGGTACTCAAGAATATTGCTGTATGTGGATTATAACTGTACAGGTCATATGCAGTAACGGCTTGTCAAAGAGCAATACTAATGATTTTATGAGCTCTGCTACAGTAGCGTTAAGCCCAGGCCGAGGCTGAGCGTGAGGGTGTCATGCTCAGAGAGGCTTTGCCACTGACATCGCACACTTTTAATTAGACAGAGCCTTGCTTGCAGGTTCGTAACAGTTGGTGCGTCTGTTTTTTTTTTTTTTTGAAACCGTCATACAGGATCTAATTACTCTCGCCCGACCGGAGGGCAGCAGGAGGATATTGTGAACAGACCCATGAATCTGGGTCCATTTTCATAATATTGCTCTAACCTACTTAATGTCTGTGATACTGTAACTTGTCAGTATCTGTGGTTTTTAATCTCGAGGTGAAGCCAGGGGTGGGAGCTTTTTTCTTGCTTCCTTCCTTCCTTAAGACAATATAGTTTTGATTGCTTCTTAGCAACAATCTTCCATTCCAGCTTATTAATTAATCAAAAACCTAGACAGAGCTTTAATTCATTTGAAAGCTTGTCTCTTAGTCTTGTCCATCCAAATTGGAAGTCCCAAAAACCAGTTTTATTTGTTATTATCTATCGTCCACCTGGTCGTTACTGTGAGTTTCTCTGTGAATTTTCAGACCTTTTGTCTGACTTAGTGCTTAGCTCAGATAAGATAATTATAGTGGGCGATTTTAATATCCACACAGATGCTGAGAATGACAGCCTCAACACTGCATTTAATCTATTATTAGACTCTATCGGCTTTGCTCAAAAAGTAAATGAGTCCACCCACCACTTTAATCATATCTTAGATCTTGTTCTGACTTATGGTATGGAAATAGAAGATTTAACAGTATTCCCTGAAAACTCCCTTCTGTCTGATCATTTTTTAATAACATTTACATTTACCCTGATGGACTACCCTGCAGTGGGGAATAAGTTTCATTACACTAGAAGTCTTTCAGAAAGCGCTGTAACTAGGTTTAAGGATGTGATTCCTTCGTTATGTTCTCTAATGTCATATACCAACACAGAGCAGAGTAGCTACCTAAACTCTGTAAGGGAGTTAGAGTATCTCGTCAATAGTTTTACATCCTCTTTGAAGACAACTTTGGATGCTGTAGCTCCTCTGAAAAAGAGAGCTTTAAATCAGAAGTGTCTGACTCCGTGGTATAACTCACAAACTCGTAGCTTAAAGCAGATAACCCCTAAGTTGGAGAGGAAATGGCGTCTCACTAACTTAGAAGATCTTCACTTAGCCTGGAAAAAGAGTTTGTTGCTCTATAAAAAAGCCCTCCGTAAAGCTAGGACATCTTTCTACTCATCACTAATTGAAGAAAATAAGAATAACCTCAGGTTTCTTTTCAGCACTGTAGCTAGGCTGACAAAGAGTCAGAGCTCTATTGAGCTGAGTATTCCATTAACTTTAACTAGTAATGACTTCATGACTTTCTTTGCTAACAAAATTTTGACTATTAGAGAAAAAATTACTCATAACCATCCCAAAGATGTATCGTTATCTTTGGCTGCTTTCAGTGATGCCGGTATTTGGTTAGACTCTTTCTCTCCGGTTGTTCTGTCTGAGTTATTTTCATTGGTTGCTTCGTCCAAACCATCGGCATGTTTATTGGACCCCATTCCTGCCAGGCTGCTCAAGGAAGTCCTACCATTATTTAATGCTTCAATCTTAAATATGATCAATCTATCTTTGTTAGTTGGTTATGTACCACAGGCCTTTAAGGTGGCAGTAATTAAACCATTACTTAAAAAGCCATCACTTGACCCAGCTATCTTAGCTAATTATAGGCCAATTTCCAACCTTCCTTTTCTCTCAAAGATTCTTGAGAGGGTAGTTGTAAAACAGTTAACTGATCACCTGCAGAGGAATGGTCTATTTGAAGAGTTTCAGTCAGGTTTTAGAATTCATCATAGTACAGAAACAGAATTAGTGAAGGTTACAAATGATCTTCTTATGGCTTCGGACAGTGGACTTATCTGTGTGCTTGTTCTGTTGGACCTCAGTGCTGCTTTTGATACTGTTGACCATAAAATTTTATTACAGAGATTAGAGCATGTCATAGGTATTAAAGGCACTGCGCTGCGGTGGTTTGAATCATATTTGTCTAATAGATTACAGTTTGTTCATGTAAATGGGGAATCTTCTTCACAGACTAAAGTTAATTATGGAGTTCCACAAGGTTCTGTGCTAGGACCAATTTTATTCACTTTATACATGCTTCCCTTAGGCAGTATTATTAGACGGTATTGCTTAAATTTTCATTGTTACGCAGATGATACCCAGCTTTATCTATCCATGAAGCCAGAGGATACACACCAATTAGCTAAACTGCAGGATTGTCTTACAGACATAAAGACATGGATGACCTCTAATTTCCTGCTTTTAAACTCAGATAAAATTGAAGTTATTGTACTTGGCCCCACAAATCTTAGAAGCATGGTGTCTAACCAGATCGTTACTCTGGATGGCATTTCCCTGATCTCTAGTAATACTGTGAGAAATCTTGGAGTCATTTTTGATCAGGATATGTCATTCAAAGCGCATATTAAACAAATATGTAGGACTGCCTTTTTGCATTTACGCAATATCTCTAAAATCAGAAAGGTCTTGTCTCAGAGTGATGCTGAAAAACTAATTCATGCATTTATTTCCTCTAGGCTGGACTATTGTAATTCATTATTATCAGGTTGTCCTAAAAGTTCCCTAAAAAGCCTTCAGTTGGTTCAGAATGCTGCAGCTAGAGTACTGACGGGGACTAGCAGGAGAGAGCATATCTCACCCGTGTTGGCCTCTCTTCATTGGCTTCCTGTTAATTCTAGAATAGAATTTAAAATTCTTCTTCTTACTTACAAGGTTTTGAATAATCAGGTCCCATCTTATCTTAGGGACCTCGTAGTACCATATTACCCCATTAGAGCGCTTCGCTCTCAGACTGCGGGCTTACTTGTAGTTCCTAGGGTTTGTAAGAGTAGAATGGGAGGCAGAGCCTTCAGCTTTCAGGCTCCTCTCCTGCGGAACCAGCTCCCAATTCAGATCAGGGAGACAGATACCCTCTCTACTTTTAAGATTAGGCTTAAAACTTTCCTTTTCGCCAAGGCTTATAGTTAGGGCTGGATCGGGTGACCCTGGACCATCCCTTGGTTATGCTGCTTTAGACGTAGATTGTGGGGGGGGTTCCCATGATGCACTGTTTCTTTCTCTTTTTGCTCCGTATGCATCACTCTGCATTTAATCATTAGTGATCGATCTCTGCCCCCCTTCACGGCATGTCTTTTTCCTGGTTTTTTCCCTCAGCCCCAACCAGTCTCAGCAGAAGACTGCCCCTCCCTGAGCCTGGTTCTGCTGGAGGTTTCTTCCTGTTAAAAGGGAGTTTTTCCTTCCCACTGTTGCCAAGTGCTTGCTCATAGGGGGTCGTTTTGACCGTTGGGGTTTTTCATAATTATTGTATGGCCTTGCCTTACAATATGGAGCGCCTTGGGGCAACTGTTTGTTGTGATTTGGCGCTATATAAGAAAAAAGTTGATTGATTGATTGATTCTTCGGGATGTGACATTTAGTCACATTGGTGGGATCACAGGCTCTCAATCTGAGGCCCTGGTACCTTGTTGGAAACCGGTGGATTGGTTAGTAGCCAGTTAGCAGTGAAGGTTTTTTGAGGGGATGTTGTTCATGAGTGAAAGCCAGTTGTAACAGGAGATCAAGAGGTAGATTGTAGTATATATGCAGTTTTGAAGTGTTGAGCAGGGAAATGTGTTGAAGTCAAAGCTCTGTTTACTAGTCCAGGTTCCAGCCTTCATTTGTGATCGCTACCCACACAAACTATAATGAGCTCATGCTTACAAGTCAAGTCAAGTCTGGGGGCATGGGCTGATGCCGCGCTGCGCCGCATCCACAACACTACCACTGCCCCGGGTCCTGGATGGCAGCCACCTGGGCAGACAACTGGTTCATTTCCACGTCTCTAAAATAACCATTTATCTGCTACAGTCATGACCATAAATGACTGAAATGAGTTTTGTTTTAGAATGGTTGGGTTCACCTTTCATGAGAGAGTGAGAAGCATGGACTTTGGGAAGGGACTCTCAGCAGAACCCCTGCTTTTTGCACTGATAGTTCCAAGTTTAATTGGTTAGCTATCTCATGAGGATGACTCCCTTTGGTGATTTTAAGACTTACAGTATTTTTGTAAAAAGGCTTTCTGCAGACCAAGTTTTTCCCTACTTTTTTAAAAGTAAAGCAAACACTTTTATTTGAAGGTAATGCTTACATAAGCACATTTTATGGATGTCCCACATTTGTTTTCTTTGGCCGTTAGTATTTTAATGATGGTCTTTGTTGGCTAGTCATCTTGTAACATTCTCACGCCATATTGGTTGGCTTCTTCAGGGTGTTTGATAACTCGCCTGCATGTATCCCCATGAGATTGTTTGCATCGCAACTTCTCAGTTGCTTGTACACTTAACGGTTGAAGTACTGTCTTTTCAGAACGATCATTGTGTCTGTCCGTCATTCAGCGCTGTAAGCTAGTTAGAGAGCCAGGCCACTTCACTTCTGAGAGACACCCTTGTTTCATGCGGAGTTTGCACTACATACTATTGTGGTTGTGTATATCTCGTAAAAGTCTAGACCCTGAATATAACCCAGCAACATTTTATCCAGATGTATTTCCAAGAAAAAAAAGCACATATTTTGAACAATATGGTAATTTACTTCCATTTTTAGCATTTTAGCTTCTGGGATACCTCTCCAAATACTTTTGGAAATGTTTCACATTGGCTTCTGCATTTGATTGTTGAACTTTTGTAAATAGTTTCTTTGTCATTGAGTTTTACAGTGTTTTTGTCATTTCTGCTGCTGAATAAAACATCTCTGATTAACTTTTCCACCCACCAAATTATGATATCATTGATGACTTGGTTTTAATCCAAGTTGGGACCCAGGTTCTCTCACTTTTTGACAGATTCTTTGCCATTAAACTATGCAAAAATTTGATTTCGGTTGATGAGAACATTTTACACAAAGTAGAGTGTCGTTTTGGCTTGGAGTTTGCCAAGGTCAGTCAGATCGGTTTTCATAAGCAGTAATGAAAATTTTCTAGAAATTCATAGAAATCCGGGTTTTTACTTACATGGTGAATGTTTCTGGGTTATTTTTGATAGCATACGTCAGAATCCATTAATGCTCCACATCTAACAGTTGGTGGTGTTAATGCACCATGTTGGTTTACAAACTGCCAATAAACTCGGAAGAAGAACAAGGGTTATTTTTGTTTTCCTGGCCCGCATCAGATTTAGTTTGTAGTCTGTCTTTCACAATGTTTGTACTTGTAAAATTGTTTGGAAACATCTCTGATCAGACGCTACAGTGGATATTTAGTCTCACATTTTCAAGTCCTGATCCAATACTGAGGATTAATGTAACACGGTGCCGCTCAACCACACAGCAGCAAATAAGAGACGCTATTACAGATTTTTAAATGAGCTCTGTGTCGTGTTGAAATGACAAAGGAAATGGATGAAATGTTGTTCTGCTGCAGGGAGACGATTTAAAGTTCATGAATAAATTCAAATGGGTCTGGTTCATCCAAAAGGTCCAAAATGCTGACCCCACGATTTTAATCATCATTAAAGACTCCTGGTAAGTCTTTGATTTATCATGTTTTTGATGGAATTTGTTGTCAGTTATTCAAGTTATTTCACACAAATCAAACTCTGTCTTTAGGATGAATTTACTTCAAACTGTCACCATGCAAATGTGATATGTTAGCCTGCTAAATCTGCATTTTATGGTTTCTTCTGTTAGATGAGTGTGAAATATTCATGTGGAGGAAAATATGATAAATACCTAACATGCTGGTAGAAGTCAGATAGTGATGTGAAAAACATTTGTGTGTCGTTTTGCACAACACTTAAGTTGTGAGTCTCCCAGAAATGCTGACGTCAGCACTGGATGGAAAAATCTGTTATTGTGTTTCCCAAATCAGTGTTCCTGAGAACTAAACGTTATATTGGTGACCTAATGAACAGTAGATGCAGCTTTACTTGTATCAAATTTTATTTTAACACAAATTACTGAAGTCAAATGCTGAGATAAATGTAGAGGTAGAAGAGTAACAGTCCAATGCGAATGTGTGGTTTTAAAAAATAGTATCAGCAACAGACCGGGCCAACGTAGAGTTGCGTACTGTGGTGTACTGACCACGCCGAGCTTATGCAGCCCTACATGGCAATACACTGAGGGACGTAAAGCGATCCACGAAATGGATGCAAAAAATATGCTTAATTTTTTCACGGACTTGCGGCGTAGAGCACCGGATGCTCCACGCAAGTCTACACAACACTCCGCTACTGTATGTAAGTCTAAGCAACACTGCACTACTGTACACCAAGCCTCCACAATTGTAGACAACCCTACTCCAGGGCAAAAAAAAAAATCCTTAAAGTTTTTTATGAGTATCTACCTGCGTTGCTAGATTTTATGTATCCTGCTAGACTTTGCCGGCAGTGAAGCTTCAAAACCATGGAAGAAGAAGAGGCGAGCCAGTCTTCCACCTCCACTAACTCCTCACGGATGGATCACCAGTGAGAGGACATGTCCACATCCACTAACTCCTCAAGGACGGATCACGCGTGCGATCGTCGGCTGTAGCTTTCTTTCACCTCCTCAAATTCTCTCACGATTGTGGCACGTTAACTCCTGGAAATAATGTATTCAGAATTTTCCAAGGTATCAAATCTATTTGCGTGTCCAGGCAGTCTGTAAAAACAGCGTCATGGAGCCAAGCTTATCCCCCTGTGCACAACTGTTTGTTTTTTTTTTTTTCCCATTGCGCGCAACTTACGCAGCCATTCCTGCATACTAGATGCGTAGCACAATGCAACTCTATGCAGGCCCAGTGTGAAAGGGGCTTTAAGCAGAGAAGATGGCCGAAAAATAGAGAGGAAGGAGAGATATTGTCCGTATGTTGAATGGCAGTGATTTAGGAACACGCTTCTGGTTTGATGGTGCAGGGATAATGTTTGTGGTTGACCCCATCAGGAATGATCTTACTTTTCCCGCTCAGTGTAGTAACTCAATAATGCCTGAGATGAAGGTCATCACAACATTGCAGTACCTGGCTACGGGAAAAATGTAAAGTGCATGTAAACTCTATAATATTCATACAATTATTATCAGAGTAAACGATGCTAGCAGCCTTAGCCTAAATGGTAGCCTACAACACTCACCTGTTTGAGAAGAACTTTGCTTGTGTGCTGCAATCTCTGCTCTTGCTTTGGATTGCAGCACATACCAGCGCTTCTTACACTCGTTGCTTGTGCGCACAAGGAGAGGGAATGATGCATTGATTTGTTGGGCAACGTGCTCCCAAGTCTACCTCTTCCCTTGTGCCGTGATCCTGGGACACAATTTCCCTCTTAAAACTCTTTTATTCTCCTCCACAAGCTGTGCCAACAGCAGGCACTGCTCTTCTGTCCACTTGGGCTTTCTAGTTCTTTTTTTAATCTATTTCATTTGGTGTTTTGGTCATTCTGCCAAATCACACCGCTTTTTATAAGGAAGCCAGCAATCACAGGAATCGCTGACAGCTGAGTCTGCATCCGCCATCAATATTAAATACATTAAATAGCAAAATTACCGGCATGGAGAGGAAACCTAATAATAAGCTAATCAATATAATAATCGGCATGTCATTGAGGTACGTTCAAACATTTTCAAACTATCTAACAATTTATTTAATTTTGCTGAGTTTCACTATCATGACATAAATTATTTTCATGATTACACATCTTAATACAGTTCAGGTTATATAATCGGTTGATTTTATTATCCATTATTAGCTCGGAGCGCCGAGCACATTTGTTTTGTTTTTCCTCTCCCCTTTTTGTGACAACCAATCACAGCTTTTAGAAGACTGCATCATACCTAGCAACAGGGTCAACCCTGCCTCCTCACAAAGATACAAGTTTCTGTCCCCTTGTTGTTCAGGTGTTGCTCTCAAACGTCCTGGATCAGTCTTAAGCTAAGATTCCTTGCCAGGAATCTTTAGGTGAAGTTGGGAGCTCTCTGAGAGGACTCTGAGAAGCTCTGTGGATATGGGCCCTGGATTACACCGTAGCTGTTGAGTTAAAGCACGTTGTGATGTTTCGGAGCAGTGATGTGGGGGCGGGAGAGGCTCTGAAACTTCTGATTACTCTCGTTATGAGCGTGATTATTGTGTGTGAGCTTAATAGGCCTCTACAGAATGTTATTTTAATTTCTGGATGTTGTTGTTTGTATGAGTCAGATTATGGCAGACATGGTCTCTTAAGTCCTGTGTAATTAAATGTTTTTGAGAGTACAGTCAGAGTGCTGATATTATACCCGAGTTCCCGATGCGCAGCTGAAATTAGAAAGGTGGTGTTTCTATTTAAGGATGAGAGAGTTGATTAGGCTTTCTGATTTTGTCTGAGTACATACAAATGTATTTTACTGGGCCTAAATTTGGCTGCCGTGGTGCGGGATTAATTGCCCTCCTTTGAGGAATGAAATCCTGGCCTGTCAATGTCCACTAATCCTCTCCCTTAGGAAAGCCATGGAAATAAATCTGATGGCTTTTTATCCCTCTTTCTGTCATCACAGTGATTACTGCGTTCTGGCAGCGATCGCTCTGGCATGAGGCCGCCCCGGCTTTCACCAGGGGCACATAGACACAGACTCATGAATACAAACATATGCGTACCACATAAGCACCACTCGAACTCGGGCTGCCTGTGCCGCTGTTTAAATGTGGGATTATCGAAGATGTGCAGTGGCTGAAAAGCAGAAGTGAACTTGCGTTGAAGCAGCAGGACTGAGAGCACAATCCTCCATTGAGTGCCAGATGATGCACTTGACCAGAACGGGTGCATTGCATTTCTGGACAATTGGTCATGTGACACACTTGCATTTATGTACATTTTGTTTTTGATTTGTTGCCAAATAAGGCAGGAAAGAATTCTCTTGGCTGTGTGTTTAGGGTCATTGTGCTGCTGAATGAACCGTTGCCACAGTCTGCGGTCAAGAGCGCTCTGGAGCAGGTTTTCATCCAGGATGTCTCTGTACATTGCTGCATTCATCTTTCCCTCAATCCTGACTAGTCTTTCAGTTCCTGTTGCTGAAAAACATCCCCACAGCATGATGCTGCCACCACGAAGCTTCACTGTAGGGATGGTGCCTGGTTTCCTCCAAACATGACGCCTGACATTCACACCAAAGAGTTCAATCTTTGTCTCATCAGACCAGAGAATTTTGTGTCTCATGGTCTGAGAGTCCTTCAGGTGCCTTTTGGCAAACTCCAGGTGGGCTGCCATGTACCTTTTACTAAGGAGTGGCTTCCGTCTGGCCACTCTACCATACAGGCCTGATTGGTGGATTGCTGCAGAGATGGTTGTCCTTCTGGAAGGTTTTCCCTCTCCATAGAGGAATGCTGGAGTGCTGACAGAGTGACCATCAGGTTCTTGGTCACCTCCCTGACTAAGGTCCTTCACCGTAATCGCTCAGTTTAGGTGTGCAGCCAGCTCTAGGATGAGTCTTGGCGAATCCGAACCTCTTCCAATTACAGATGATGGAGGCCATTGTGCTCATTGAGACCTTCAAAGCAGCAGAAATGCAGATTTGTGCCTTTAGACAATCCTGTCTCAGAGGTCTACAGACAATTCCTTTGACTTCATGCTTGGTTTGTGTTCTGACAGACATCTGTGGGACCTTATATGTAGGCAGGTGTGTGACTTTCCAAATCATGCCCAATCAACTGAATTTAACCCAGGTGGACTCAAATTAAGCTGTAGAAACATATCAAGGCTGATCAGTAGAAAGAGGAGGCAACTGAGTTCAATTTTGAGCTTCATGGCAAAGGCTGTGAATATTTATGTACATGTGATTTCTTAGGTTTTTTTTTAAAATATATATATATATATATTTAATATTTTATTACATTTGCAAACATTTCAAAAAACGTTTTGACATTGTCATTATGGATATTATGTGTAGAATTTTGAGGGGAGAAAAATGAATTTCATTTTGGAATAAGGCTGTAACATAAAATGTGCTGTGAATATTTTCCAGATGCATTGTACTTTTTGTTACCTGCATTTATTATTTTGTTATCAAAGTTTATTTTGTTTAGTGCTTTGATTCCAGGGAAAATATGTATAAATTGGCATTATAATTATTATTAATAATGAATGTGTGCTTTTTTGGTACATAACTTGCACTAGAGTACAAGTTGCAGGGCCTCCCAAACGACTAAAAAATAAATAAATAACCCGCAACCTATACTTCGGAAATACTATATATATATATATATATATATATATATATATATATATATATATATATATATATATATATATAGTGTGTATATATATATATATGTGTGTACACCGATATTCATTTGACTGCTGCTGAGAAGACTCCTTCTGCAGAAGCTCTGCTAGTTATGTGAGAAATAAGATGACAAGCTACAGAGGCAAGTCTGTACTCGCACATGGGCTAAAGATCATTTCCATGGCAGCAGTGTAAATTTAGCTTTAGATCATGCTGGATGTAAAGTTTTTTATATCACTGAAAAATTTATATATTTTTTTTGACGTGGCAGACTGAAACTAATTTTCAGCTGTCAGTGGCTTCAAGCAGTTTGCAGGGTAATAACTAGAGTACAGGGTTTTTCCACAAATGTTTAATTTCTGATGTTCATACCCAGTTTTTGCAAATCTGCTCAGAAGTACAATTGTTTCGCTTGCAGGTTTAGCTGAACCACTTCACCAAATATTTTCTCTCATAGATCACCCCACCCACAAATCTGTTCTGTGGAATGAGATATTGTGGTGTCTGCCTCTGCATCCAGACCTTCAGCAACATTTAGTCGAATCTGTTGTCATTCTGCTTTCACCAACAGTCATCAAAATAATTTTGTTTTAAAAAGCATTTTTTTTAAACACCACTTTCTAGTCAGGTTGTATGAAAAGTGGCTCATCATTTTGAGTTATTCTGCTAGAAGCACACTGCGCACAGCAGCAGTCAAGAGGAAGTGAGAGCATGATGTCCTTAGAGCGACCAGTAATTTAGGTTTTGTTGTGTGATTGACAACTCAAAATTGCTTCCAGTGAAGTTGAGGATAAAATGGAAAACAAGGACATCACCTGCTAATAATGGACACTCTTAAATACATGGTCTTTTAGGCTACATTCACATTACAAGCTGAAGTGACCTGAATCTGGGTTTTAATTTAGTTTCATTTGTTTTGTAAGATCTGATATAAATAGTTTTGTGTGTTTTATTTTGTTTTTGTGGATGGCTCGTATTTATGCTTTTGAGCTGCATCTCCTGAATTTTCATAGCAGTTGCATAGCCAGAGATTAGCTGCAAATCAGTTCAGAATTAGCACTAAGACCACATGTGCAAGTGGTCTAAATCGTTTGAACAGTATGTATGAAGTAAATAAATAACATTTGGCATTTCCACATTACACTAAATTAGATTTCTTTTACGTGCATGAAAAAACAAAAGACTGATGCGGGCCAAACCACTGCTAATGTGAATGTAGACCTGTATTCACATTATCTGTGGAATAGTCTGAATCTTATTCATCTGTTTGTATTAGACAGCAATGGAAATATAGCCTGACTCTGAGGTTCAAAGATCAGGATCAAAGACCAGTGGTCAAAGGTTAGTGGTCAAGGATAATTGATAAGACTCAAATGTCAGCAATCAGGAGAAAAAGTAAAGTGGTCAAAGATGACCGATCAGGCTCACAGTTCAGCATTCAGGATCCAAGACCGCTGGTCAAAGATGACCGATCATAATTACAGTTCAGCAATCAGCATCAAAGACCAGTGTTCAAAGTGATCACGATCAAAGTTCACCAGTCAGGATCAAAGATCAGTGGTCAGAGATGGTTTGAAAATAGATCAAAAGGGTAGCTCTTTCAAATAAAAAATATAGCAGCAAAAGAAGAATGTCAACAGAGACATAAACAGGACTGTTGGACCTTAGCAGAGGTACACTTTGGTATGCATTCTCTGGTTACCTTTCTGGAAAATTTATTTATTTATTGGTACTTTGTTTCTTTGAGAATCCTTTCGTACAGTTCTAATGACCTCCTGGCTTGTCTGTCTCTCTGGTTCTCCATGAATCTTGTAAGTGCCAGTCCTCTTAAACCATTTAGTGGATTTTAATGAAACTTGAAATTGGTAGATCGTCATCTGATGTGCATGAAGAAAAATAATTCCCATTCTGTGTTATCAAAGGGAGATAATTGGATAGACTTTTGTATTTAATTGATGACTTCATAAGCGCAGCTCCTCCTTAAACCGCCTTATGGATTTCAGTGAAATTTCACTCAGGGATAGCACACCATGTGTAAATGTGCATGAAGGAAAATAATAAACTGGCATCTTGAAGGGAAGATAATTAGATTGTAGTTATTTTAAATACATCATATTTTTCAGTTATGTGCACAGTGGTTAGTCAGTTTGTTAATTCAGGTGCTTTACTACTACTGACAATATAGTACGAGCAGCTCGTATGGCAGAGCAGGAGGCAGCACTTTGTGAGGTTGATCACTGCTCTCTAGTTTCAAATAGGTGCCATCTGTTGGAGTGGATGTGAGGTGAGAGACAGACATTCATTAAGTGTGCGAGTGATTGCAGATCTCAGCTGGACGCCGTCGTGAGCCGTTGATGGCTCCACCACACAGTCGGTGTGTTTGCACACCTGATCTCAGCTAGGTGGTGGACTGGGACAGTGATGGATACGCGTGTGTGGAATTTATTGCCGAGTTGGGTAACACTGCAGGGATGTGAGATGGCAGCGCCATGATGGACTGCGTGTGTGTGTGTGTGTCTCTGTGTTAAGGACTGTGGATGCCTTAATCTAAACCACGCTTTCTTGTGACATTGTGATTTTTCATTATCTAATAACTTATATAATCACTTTTCACAATTATTATTTTTTTCTTTTTACAGTTCAGTGCTTTAACACTTACATATACACATAATTAAAACAGTATGAATTAAACATTACAAAATGATAATAAAATTATAAAAATGTATGTACATAATATAAATATAGCACACAATACATAAAAACAAAGATGTGCTCCTAGTAACTTTTAAGGAGAGCAGTTGTGTGTTTAGATTGGATTTAAAAGACTCAGATTGTTTTATCCCAGACTGCCAAAGTATTCCACAGAAAAGCTTCTTTTAAGCCCCCGTCACACTAGAGGCCGAATGAGCCCGAATGCCGTCCGAATGAAAGTTTGACCGCCATTCAGGCTAAGTCGAGGCGCATTCAAAGACCTCTGACAGCTATCTGAGTGCAATCTGAAAAACTCAGACGTGTGCCTGCAGCCAGCCCAAATGCGGAGCACATGCACCCAACTCTCGAGGTGCATTCAAGGTGGAAAAAGCTTGAATGGGGGTTGAAGTGCAGTCTGATTGCATTCTAGATGTTCTGGGGGTCAAAACAGTCCAATCACATTAGAGTGTAATTCGGCATGGTCAGGCGCATCGAATCCTGCTGGCATGTCCCGAGTGTGCATTGGATGAGCCGGACAGCACCCTGGTGCATCATGTTTGGTGTGCTAAGGACATATTGTAACGTGCAAAGTCTGTGGCACGCAGTCATTATGTGCACTGGACATGAACATTACGCAGTCACACTGAAACCACAGCGTGTCACTGTGAGTCAAAGCATCACACTGCCACGGACCAGCGCGCCGCTTCTGAAGGTGATGTCATATTCATAATAAACCTTACATTACAGATACATTGTCATTCCCTCTCATAGGTTAGATAATGTATGTAAAATATCATGATCATCATAGCTGTAACACCATGTGCAGAAGTGCCGCATCGCGCTGGCACCCCACAGCGTGTCAATGCATTTCAGAGGCGTGGTGCGCCCCGGTGCAGCTGATCGGAGTGTCACAGCTGTAATAAACATAATATGACATACACACCATGTCGCTCTGTAGGAGGACTGATGGTGTAAGGCCATTACAGCTTAAATAAGAATAAACACTCACCTTTGGAACGCTCCAGGTGCATTTCACAGCGCAGGGCAAACACCAGCCAGGAGCTGCAGTCTGTGATGAGCTCCCTCTTATCCTGGCTGTGCCGTGAGCTGGCAACATCAGCTCACAAATGCCTCGTCCACCACGAATTATATATCCTATATGATGTGCCGTCCTGTGGCGTGACACACGCCGTCCAGCAGGACAGTGTGACACACAGTTTGCCAGAGGCCACATGGGAAAAGTGATCTTTGTTTTTCTTGAATGAAAATCCATCTCCATCTTCATATTTGTCATCCAGCTCTTGTCCCACAGAACCACTGCAGACTGTGCTCTTTTTGGCCATTATCTGGCAAGTTTGGATTTTAACCTTTTTTTTTTTGTTTTGTTTTTCATTTTATAGTTTTAATTAACAACACTTATTTGTCAGTCAACATGAATCTGGTCTCATAATCATCATATTTTTGTTTCTGTTGTGATTATTATTTTGTAATTTTGTGGTATAATATTGGAGTTTCTTTGTTACACAGTGGGTTAAGAAGTTGGGTTATAGATATGTAGACATGGGTTCAATTCCTAGTCATGCCGCCCGTTTGTGTCCTTGGACAAGACGCTTCATCTGCATTGCTCCGGTCCACCCAGCTTTAAACGGTTACACAGTAAATTTTGCAGAGTAAAATATACTCTGCAAAGGGACAACATTTGGTCCCAGTCCAAATTTTAAGTACAAAGTTAAATACAGTCTGTTGTAGAGTGAAATCAGCTTGACCATCTTGTCAAATCAACTTTTTCAACTCCAGTAAGAATCATATAAGTCATAAGAGTTGATAGAGTATATTTAACTCTATTTGGACTGGGACCAAATGTAGTCCTGGCAGATTATATTTTACTCTGCAAAATTTACTGTGTTTACTGTGTTTAATTTAATGTTTTGCTACATTTCTAGTCCTCGTCACAGGTCTCCAGCTGTTTATCTGAGATTAGCCCTCCGAACCGCTTTTTCCCAAACCACGGAAGCTGTTGTGGTGCTGCACGATGAGTTTACTGTACGTTTTCTTTCTGCGTCGCTTGCTATCACTTTGAGTTTGTACATTAGGCTGTAATCTGGTTCTCTTTGTTTCCCCCTGTCAGTAATTATTGTGTTTATCACCTACACCAACATACAGCATAAAAGATGTGATTTGCTCAGTTGTTTGCATAAAAGTTAGAAATGTCATTTTAAAAATAGCCTTGGCTGCATAGTCTCATTCCTCTGGGGGGGAAAACAAAAACCCTCTTTCAAAGAATTCCCATAGGAATACTTGGGTTACACAGAGTACAAAAGGTTTGTTTATTTCAGTGTTGTGTTGCAGTTTGTTCTTTAAGAATCTTCTATTTGTTCCCATGTAATGATGCATTTTAATCATGGCGGTCGAAGGTGACGAGGTTAAAAAGATTAAAAGCCGTTTTTCTTCTTTTTGTCAGTGAGGTGACTGTGCCCTCCGTTATCATCCTCAACACATCCAATGAGCAGTACTTCCTGCCCAGCGAGCCCGTCGAGACCACGGAGCAGCTGGTCCAATTCATCAGCAGTGTTCTGAATGGTTCTGCGCAGGTCCAAACCTTTCTTTTTCCTATTCCCTTCTCCCACTCCTGATTGTCTTCTCGTGCTGCAGCGCTATAATCACACCAGTAGTCTTCATTAATCTTTTCTCGCAGTTTGTCTCCTGCACAGAAAGTAATTACGTGATGTGAGATTCTGCCTGTTTACATTGTGTATTGCCACCCGTCCTGAAAGGATTAACTTCAGTAATTCTGTCATCTATTCAAACACTGGGATTAACGACAGGACTGTGTTGTAATCTGGAGAGCTTTTGGAAAAGAAACACCATCACTTTTCCTGTCCTCTGGTGCATCCACCACATGTATGAAGGCCAAAGACAAACAACCAGCAGTCCTGTTGGCTTTCCCACAAACATCCGGACTATTTTTTGCTTGGCAAAACAAACGGCCTGCCACGAAATGAGCCGCATCAGAAAGCGTCATGTTTCTCCAGGTTACACCACCGCAGCTGTTTGTGCTTTACATGGAAATCTGCAGAACACAACTGCAGCAAAACTGATGTGCAACAAAAGCCCACATTAAGTCATGCAATTACAAATAATTCCTTTTGTGTAAACACAAAAATCATGAGCACAGATAGCGTGTTTTCCCTCTTACATAGACAGAATTGGCATGTTATTGGTCGATGTCATGCAGCAGCATTCCCTTACGCACGCTGCAGAAAAAACGAGAAACGCAGAATTATAATGCTATTTCCGTGCATGCATCTGAACTGCAGATATCTGTGCAGAAATGTGACCCATCTGCAATTAGATAATTGCAGGTGGTGTGACGTTATAGGTAGATAAAATAAACCATTACATTCTCTGAAATGTGAACAATTTTAAAGCTTAATTTTTTTTCTCTCACCCTGATTTGCTGACTTCTCATTAGGCGGTGCAGTTGCACGGTTCATTTTAGCCACAATTCACTTGACTGTCACTGACAAAGTGGGTGTTGTTGATATGGCGTGGTCTTCTGGACATGTTCAAAATACTACATGCTGCCTGAAAAGAGTTTTCTGCAGTTTTCCTCAAATATAGAGGCATGGGAAATGTGCATATATATATATATATATATATATACACAACCCCTGGCAAAAATTATGGAATCACCGGCCTCGGAGGATGTTTATTCAGTTGTTTAATTTTGTAGAAACAAGCAGATCACAGACATGACACAAAACTAAAGTCATTTCAAATGGCAACTTTCTGGCTTTAAGAAACACTAGAAGAAATCAGGAAAAAAAATTGTGGCAGTCAGTAACAGTTACTTTTTTTAGACCAAGCAGAGGGAAAAAAATATGGACTCACTCAATTCTGAGGAAAAAATTATGAAATCATGAAAAACAAAAGAATGCTCCAACACATCACTAGTATTTTGTTGCACCACCTCTGGCTTTTATAACAGCTTGCAGTCTCTGAGGCATGGACTTAATGAGTGACAAACAGTACTCTTCATCAATCTGGCTCCAACTTTCTCTGATTGCTGTTGCCAGATCAGCTTTGCAGGTTGGAGCCTTGTCATGGACTATTTTCTTCAACTTCCACCAAAGATTTTCAATTGGATTAAGATCTGGACTATTTGCAGGCCATGACATTGACCCTATGTTGTCTTTTTGCAAGGAATGTTTTCACAGTTTTTGCTCTATGGCAAGATGCATTATCATCTTGAAAAATGATTTCATCATCCCCAAACATCCTTTCAATTGATGGGATAAGAAAAGTGTCCAAAATATCAACGTAAACTTGTGCATTTATTGATGATGTAATGACAGCCATCTCCCCGGTGCCTTTACCTGACATGCAGCTCCATATCATCTATGACTGTGGAAATTTACATGTTCTCTTCAGGCAGTCATCTTTATAAATCTCATTGGAACGGCACCAAACAAAAGTTCCAGCATCATCACCTTGCCCAATGCAGATTTGAGATTCATCACTGAATATGACTTTCATCCAGTCATCCACAGTCCACGCTTGCTTTTCATTAGCCCATTGTAACCTTGTTTTTTTCTGTTTAGGTGTTAATGATGGCTTTCGTTTAGCATTTCTGTATGTAATTGAAATCTCTCGTGTTGGAGCCATGATTCATGTCAGTCCACTTGGTGCAACAGCTCTCCAAGGTGTGATCACTCCTTTTTAGATGCAGACTAATGAGCAGATCTGATTTGATGCAGGTGTTAGTTTTGGGGATGAAAATTTACAGGGTGATTCCATAATTTTTTCCTCAGAATATTTTTTTTCCCCTCTGCTTGGTCTAAAAAAGTAACCGTTACTGAATGCCACAATTTTTTTTTTCTTGATTTCTTATAGTGTTTCTTAAAGCCAGAAAGTTGCCATTTGAAATGACTTTAGTTTTGTGTCATGTCTGTGATCTGCTTTTTTTCTACAAAATTAAACAACTGAATGAACATCCTTCGAGGCCGGTGATTTCATAATTTTTGCCATGGGTTAGGGTATGTGTGTATATGTATGTGTATGTGTGTATATGTATGTGTGTATATGTATACACTGTGTCAAGGTGCAGAGATCACTCATTGCAGTACATTTTACAAAGCTCCACATATGGACCTCGGTATATCAGCAGTGAACATAAATACTTGTATAAAACGGGTAAAACTATCAGATACTCCAGAAGCTTCCTTGATTAAATGCTGTCTCTGTCTGCTGCAGGCGTATGGAGGTGACGGCATTATACAGAGAATAAAACGCATTGCCTTTGATGCCCACGCTACCATAGTGGTGAGTTGTTTTTAAATTTCATGTGATATTTAAAAATTTTGCTTTAGTTTCACTGCAGAGCTTGAAGTCCACATCTGGTATTTTGTTTGCATGCAGCAGAAAAAAATCATTTAAAATTAAGCAGATCTTTTTTTTTATTTATTATTAAAAAAAAAAAATCCTTGTTCTGGCTAATGGCAGTTAATGGAAAATCTGGTTTCCTACACTACAGTCAGTTTTCAAGCTCTTCACACTCACAAGCTAATTAGCTAGTCTGCTAAATGAGGATAGCTGTGTATGTCTCCCAGGTGGAAAATGCACTGGAAATGAGCATTGGTGGCCTTGGTACTATGAGACCTGAGCTTTACACATCAGCCACATCTTCCTTTAATTTCCATCATGCATGTGAGAAGATTATTCCCTGCAGTCATCCCACACATCAGGTGGCAGACTAATATATGGGGTATTATGTAAGCAAAAGTATCTTTCAAACAAACATCAACCTAAAACAGACTCTAATGAATCATGTATCAACATTTGAAATGTTTCAGGTGAGGCAGTGAAGGACTTTGTAATATTGTACAAAAAGGAGAAGAAAGTGTTTGTGGTGAGTGTGGCGTCAGGTTGAGTGGTGTGACTGTTGATTTGCCTTCCAGTTAATGTGTAACAACCCTTGTTCAGTGTTGATATGAAGTCATTCTGGAAGTGTTGATGAAACTGCTTTGTCACTTTCGAATACAAATATAGTTTCGTACTTGGCCACATTTGATTTCTACACCAACATGGATGAATGTATTTTTAATTTTCAGTTGCATTATAAAAAAAATCGATAAAAAGCATCAAAATGTCTTTATTCAGAATGTCAATCTTGTCTTTTATTATAGCTTTCATTTTGACATGATTTTTTTAAAATTGTTTGTCTATTAAGTCATTCACTACCCTACTAAAATTTCCTAGCCCGTATAATTATATGTGCTGACATGACACTTCTACAGTGTTAATAACATGTTGACCTTCATATGTGTGTCTTTGAGATCAAGAGATGCCTAGAAAGAGCTTATTGCTAGCCTGAGTGGTTTGGTGATGGCAGTATTTTTGCAAGGGAATGAAGAGCTACATCATTGGGGTCTTGGTGCGTCCTGTGTGGTTGTGAGACTTGGACGTCGTAAGGCGACGTCTTTGGTGGATCCTTGGGTAATGCTGGAATGACCTTGTGTCAAACAAGCAGCTACTTCGGGAGGCTCACATAAGGCATATTGCTCGCATTGTGAGGGAACATCGGCTACAACATTTTGTCCACGTGGTTCCGTTTCTCTGGGCTTGATTCAACCTGCAGGTGCCTCTGTCTTCAGGACTCCGGCGACTGGAGAAGGCCACAGGTACTAAGGGTGTAACGATTTGTTTTAACAAAGATTTGATTTAGTTGTATCACTATTCATGGTTTTCAATACAATTCAAGGATGATGATGGTTCATTTAGAACGATACAACGTTCTAAACGAAACGATTCAGTGACTTGAAATCAATTCAGTAACGTTTTAGCCAAAAATTCATGAAACATGAAAGCAACATGGAATGTATTAAATAAAACAATGAAACTAAACTCTGAACAAAAACAGCTACTGGATTATTTTATTGAGAATGATGTTGTGTACATCAACATAAAAAATACTGTTAATGAATTACATTTTTTTTTTTTTTTTTACAAATACTGGAGCTAATATCGCAAATTCCATAAATACAATTAACAAAAGAAATAATTCAGTCTGTTGGGGTTGGTCAGTGAACAGGAAATTTATATAAGATGCAATGAATGAAATGACGTGAACAAATAAATAAAATTCAACCTGTGTGACTGTGTAATAAATACTTGGATAGTTGTGCGAAGTGGGTAATCTGTGGACTGAACTGGTCTTGTTCGTGGCGATACCTGTGATGATAGCAGGATTTTTATCAGAGATTTTCCACTCTGTGCAGGCTTCACGCAGTAACGTGACAATATTTTTAATTATTTTCCCCTGTTGATTTGAGCATGACATCCAGCCGTCCGTCATTATTCCTCTCCTCTGCAGCCGCCATGCTATGTTTTGTCATCTGCTGGCGCGTGGTGATGATGTCACAGACAGGCAGACTGAATCAAGTAACGTTTGACGCCTGTATCATTGAAAGTGCTACCAAGGTGTTATCTCTGGTTTATTCCCAGTTGTTCTACTCTAAAATTCCCAGTTCGTCTACAGCTAGGTTCCTGGTTGGTCTACTCCCATTTGGTCTACTTTTAGGAAAGGACATAAATCCCATTTCCTCTGCTCCATAACCCTAACCCAACCTCTTATAATTCAAAATCTTGTAAATAATTAAGAAAAAATAAGAAAAATACAAGAGTAGATGAAATGGCACTACTCTACATTTCTAAGAGTAGACGAACTGGGAGTAGACCAAATGGGAAGTAGACGAAATGAGAGTAGACCAACTGGGAACCTAGCTGTAGACAAACTGGGAATTTTAGAGTAGACGAAATGGGAGTTGACCAACTGGGAATAAACCGGAAATAATGCCTTGGATTTAAGTTATGTTTATTTCCTAGTATCGATACAATCGATTGATTACCTTTTAAAACGTTATTAGATTGATTATATGTCGTCCGGAAGGCCAACATGCCGAGCACAGATCGATGTAGTTGGATCATAGGGATATAAATCGATACATCGACGTAGTAGATGAATCATTACACCCCTAACCAGTACACCCGCATCTGACCTGGCTGCAGCACACAGGTGGTTATTTTTGAGAGGTGGGGATGGACCGATTGTGATGCTGTGGATGCAGTGCCGCGTGGCACCAGCAAATGGTCCCAGACCAGAACATCTTATATAAGTGATGAACTCCCTCACACCATATGTCACCTTGATAATATGCATATAAACATTCCGGTCCCTGAATACAACATTCAGAAAAGAAACCAGGATGCTCTGCAGAGAATATACAATGTTGGCCAAAAAATAAATAAAAAAATAAGACGCAGTATGTGGATAAAGGAGGAGGAGGTAGACGAGTGAGGCTGCTCAGCTTTCGACTCCCTTTTTGTTCCTTAAGTAGATGGTACTTTTGGGAGAAAGCAGTGTTTTACTTCACCAAGGGTGTGATAGGAATGTAAATACAGCTGTGTTCTAATGCTCTTAAATTGGTGCAATTGTGTTGTAAGCATGGGTTGGCTTAAACACACCAGCATACTTCAAAGAAGCTGGAGCTTTCAGGGCGGAAAGACGTTCTGTATTCATTGTGCAGAGTCCCAAAACGCAACTTGTGTTTTTCCTACTTTCACCTCCAGCTGTGATTGGTCAGGGCCTACGGCGTGGATTCCGCTTTTGTTTGGATTCACTGCTTTACTTGCCGCTGAAGAAACAAACCTGGAATTCACACATCTCCAGCAGCTTTTCAGCAGGAAAAAAAAAAACAAATCTTTTGCCTTCTTACGCTTGAAAATTTCCACAAGACAATGTCACTGCAAAGACTTTAAGTACTAACAATTCTAACAGCAGCTGACATGAAATTAATCTGTGCTCTTTTGCACTGGCAGTTAACTTGACACACTATTGTTTTTCAGAGCTTTATGCCTCGCTCCCACCGAGTAATAAGCCATGAATAATGAGCCACGCATGGGTGTGTCAGTGATTATTTCGAAGAATGATCCGCATTACAAGCCGTCACGTATCTGCTACTAAGGCTAAAATTAGCTTGTGTTTTATGGACTACGATGCGTTCAAGGACATTGTCACTGTACTCAAAGGACTGAGGAGTCTCAAAGAAAATTGCAAAATGACGTACAAGAAATTGCATTTGAAAATTAATAGTAGTAGCAATAATAATAATTATAAGTTATTTTGCCATGAAGCCAGAGTTGACGTTGGCATGTTTTGATGGAATCTGTGGAGGAATTTAAGTGAAACGTTTCACACAAAAGCATTTTTCCCCCTTATTCCACATTTTCAGTCACGTGCAGGCATGTTTGTCACATTCAGAACATCATGCTGGTTATTTTCCCTCACTGTTGTTATTTGATACAAGGCAGAAATGTTCTCTGGGAGCGAAGTGAAGGCTGCTCTCTATCTGTATGCATTGGATGGCAGGAGCATGGGGAAGCAGCTTCATTAGGCTTAATGACTCATAGCCAGCTGTGTTAGCATAGCATAACCATCTCCACCTCTAGCAGACTACATTGCAGCACTGCACACAACCAGCAATTACCATCTCGCCGCTAAAGGCAGTGACTGTAAGGACGTGAGGGAAGCTCTTGTTCTCAGCTCACTGGCTGACGCAAGTTGTGACCGAATACTCCGTCCTAGGTAAATTATGTCTGATGTATCCTACATTAAGGCCAAATGACCCTTTGCAGAGTCATCTTTTAGTGATTCAGGGTTTGTTGTGCTGGCAGAAGATTTAACTGGCACATGCTTTAAATAAGATCATAAGTCCCTTCGGCTGCTCCCTTGTTTGCACTTGGGGTCACCACAGAAAATCCAAGGTGGATCTGCATGTTGAATTGGCACAGGTTTTATGCTGGATGCCCTTCCTGACGCAACTCCATATCACATGGAGAAATGTGGCAGGGATGGTATTGATGGCAGGTATTGGAGACTTTAACATTCGTATAAATAAGCCCTCTAATCTCCTCTGCAAATAATTTATGGAAATTGTGGATGCATTAGGATTCCAGCAATGCATTCATGACTCGACACACATTAGTGGTAATACCCTGGACTTGGTTCTCGTACGTGGCTTCACTGTCACAAACAACGACATCTTGCCTCTTGCATCGGTGGTCTCTGACCACTCGTTTATTAAGTTTATATTTACGCTGTCGCATTTGGTGGAGCAGCAACCTTGTCTGTTACTGCAGCGAAGTATTAAACCGTCAACTGTGCCTGAACTCGACGCTAGACTTCCTGAAATTTTAACTTCAAGTTTAGTGAATGTTCAGTCAGTGGACAGTCTTGCGGATAGCTTGAATTCAGTGCTCAAAACTACACTTGGTAAGATTGCACCTCCTTTATTAAGGCCATGCCTTCCCAAGGCACAGTCGCCTTGGTTCAGTGGTTACTTGCGCGACCTTAAGCAGAAGACTAGAGGTTTAGAACGGAAGTGGTGTAGTTCCAAATTAGAGGTGTTCCGCCTTGCATGGCGTGATGCTATTTTGGATGATAAGCATGCACTATTGACTGCAAAGTGGGCCTATTATTCTGATTTGATTAATAAAAACAAGCATAATTCAAAATTCTTGTTTGACACGGTAGCATTTCTCATTCATGGACAGCCACCTGTTGGTCGTTCGCCTTTTTCAGCACAGGACTTCCTGGACTATTTCGTGAATAAATTAGAAGATATTAGGTCGAGTATATCTCAGCAGGCCTTGGTTCAGCCATTGCACCCTGCTATTGAGGTGGGTGCTAACATTGAGGTGCTACCTAGATTCACTGAATTTAATAGTATTTCACTAGGCTTGCTGACGAAATTAGTGACGTCTACAAAAAGCACAACGTGTTTATTTGACCCCATAAGAACAAAACTGTGTAAGGACCTGCGGCCCATTCTTGGGCCAACCGTCCTGGAAATTAATCTTTCACTAACTTCTGGATCTGTTCCCAAATGTTTTAAATTTGCAGTGGTTAAACCATTACTTAAGAAATCCAATCTCGACCCTAATGTATTGAAAAAATATAATTTCACTCTAAAATTTCACTCTAAAATAAAAAAAAAGGTGGTTTCACGGCAGCTCGTGGACCACCTCATTGAGAATAATCTTTTTGAGCAATTGCAGTCTGCTTTTAGAAAATATCACTCCACAGTGACAGCGCTTACTAAAGTAGTGAATGACCTTTTTACGAGCAATGGACTCGGACACCACTACAGTCGTGGTGCTTTTGGATCTTAGTACTGCATTACTTGATAGGCTGGAGAATCATTTCTGGTTTACTGGAACTGCCCTTGCGTGGTTGACATCATACCTGTCCAGTTGTTCTTACTGTGTTTTGCGCAGTGGCACTACCTCTGATCGTAGGGACATGAAGTTTGGGGTTCTGCAGAGATCCGTTTTAGGCCCCCTTGGGAATATACTGCGGCATTTTGGGATTGCCTTTCATTGCTATGCTGATGACACCCAGTTGCACACACCGATAACTGCTGGTAATCTCATTCACATAAAATCTTTGGAAGATTCCCTTGTATCAGTGATAAGTTGGATGTCTAGTAACTTCCTACTTTTAAATTCTGATAAGTCTGAAATGATGGTTCTTGGTCCAGCAAGGTATCAGCATCAATTTGATCAGCTAGTGCTTATCTTAGGTTTGTGTGTTATACAGTAGTGTTCAGAATAATAGTAGTGCTATGTGACTAAAAAGATTAATCCATGTTTTGAGTATATTTATTATTGTTACATGGGAAACGAGGTACCAGTAGATTCAGTAGATTCTCACAAATCCAACAAGACCAAGCATTCATGATATGCACACTCTTAAGGCTATGAAATTGGGCTATTAGTTAAAAAAAGTAGGAAAGGGGGTGTTCACAATAATAGTAGTGTGGCTTTCAGTCAGTGAGTTTGTCAATTTTGTGGAACAAACAGGTGTGAATCAGGTGTCCCCTATGTAAGGATGAAGCCAGCACCTGTTGAACATGCTTTTCTCTTTGAAAACCTGAGGAAAATGGGACGTTCAAGACATTGTTCAGAAGAACAGCATAGTTTGATTAAAAAGTTGATTGGAAAGGGGAAAACTTATACGCAGGTGCAAAAAATTATAGGCTGTTCATCTACAGTGATCTCCAATGCTTTAAAATGGACAAAAAAACCAGAGACGTGTGGAAGAAAACGGAAAACAACCATCAAAATGGATAGAAGAATAACCAGAATGGCAAAGGCTCACCCATTGATCAGCTCCAGGATGATCAAAGACAGTCTGGAGTTACCTGTAAGTGCTGTGACAGTTACAAGATGCCTGTGTGAAGCTAATTTATTTGCAAGAATCCTCCGCAAAGTCCCTCTGTTAAATAAAAGACATGTGCAGAAGAGGTTACAATTTGCCAAAGAACACATCAACTGGCCTAAAGAGAAATGGAGGAATATTTTGTGGACTGATGAGAATAAAATTGTTCTTTTTGGGTCCAAGGGCCACAGACAGTTTGTGAGACAACCCCCAAACTCTGAATTCAAGCCACAGTTCACAGTGAAGACAGTGAAGCATGGTGGTGAAAGCATCATGATATGGGCATGTTTCTCCTACTATGGTGTTGGGCCTATATATCGCATACCAGGTATCATGGATCAGTTTGGATGTGTCAAAATACTTGAAGAGGTCATGTTGCCTTATGCTGAAGAGGACATCCTCTTGAAATGGGTGTTTCAACAAGACAATGACCTTGGTTCCAAACCAACAAAATTAATGCCTCGCAGATGTGAAGAAATCATGAAAAACTGTGGTTATACAACTACATACTAGTTTAGTGATTCACAGGATTGCTAAAAAAGCAGTTTGAACATAATAGGTTTGAGTTTGTAGCGTCAACAGCAGATGCTACTATTATTGTGAACACCCCCTTTTCTACTTTTTCTTACTAATAGCCCAATTTCATAGCCTTAAGAGTGTACATATCATGAATGCTTGGTCTTGTTGGATTTGTGAGAATATACTGAATCTACTGATACCTTGTTTCCTATGTAACAATAAGAAATGTACTCAAAACCTGGATTAATCCTTTTAGTCACATAGCAGTACTATTATTCTGAACACTACTGTACATCATATGGACAAAGTGAGGAATCTTGGGGTAATTTTTGATCCTACATTGTCTTTTGACCTCCACATTAGATACATTACGAGCACTGCCTTATTCTGTTTGTGAAATATGGAAAATTTTTGTTTATTTTGATATGTAACAGTCACATCACCTTCTTTTGTCAGCAAACAGAAGTAATAAATGTAGTAATACACAAACCTCTGCCAGCACTAGTTTCCAATTGCACAATTTTTTACTTTGGAAAAATCTTTCAAGGTCAAAGTCTTGTTAGAAGTGGCTTATCATAAGCTAAATTAAATGTGGTCAAATGTCAGGAGTATGTATTTAGTTCATGCACTTGAATCAAAGGTTTTTTTTTTTTTTTGTGGTATTGTCAGGGTTTTGTTTTTTCGGTTTCTGAATTCTTTTCAGATCAATTTCATAGAACATTGTTTATCTCTGTTATGCACAATTTGTCATTGCTTTTTGACACATGATTTCTGACTGATAACTGTAAGACAGATAAACAGGTATAGAATTGGAGCCTCCATTCAATTTTGGTGGTGTAGGTAAATCCAGAACAGGAAAATGAGAGGGATTGAGGCACTTTTGATTGAGCTGTAATGCAAAGTGTACACCAAATGGGCTTTTCAATATTAAATTCAAATGTCCACAAAATCCACAATCCAGATCAAACTTTGTCAGGTGATAGTGAGTGTCAGTCTGCACCTCACTTTCAAATATGAGAGTGATTGGGGCACGTTTGATTGAGATATAATGTAAAATATATTAACCCTAGCCCACATTAAATGGGGTTTTTTCAATGTTAAATTTAAATGGCCACAAAATCTGTAATCTGGATCAGATCCAGTTTAAACTTTGTCAGTCGATAAAGGATACCATCCTACATAACGCTTTCAGATATGAAAGAAATTTGATCTTTTTTGACAGAGTTACGAATTTTTGGGAATTTGTTCAGTGTTAAAGGATAGGGATTTTTCCAACATTTTTGCTGACTTTGACCTTTGACCTATGACCTTGAACATTGAATCAATTCTTGCCTATCTGGATATGAGTCCTCTTTAAAAAATGGTATAATGATACATGAAAGGTTGTGGGTTACAGGCTATTCACAAACAGACCAACAAACAGGGGTGAAAACATAAGGTAAAACTACAAAACCGCCACAGTTTCCACAAAATATTTGTGTTCTAAATATGGAGCATGGTTGCTAATTTTTAATGACATAATGAGTAACATTTCAGTGTTGAACCACAAACATAAAAGCTTGTCTGAAGCGTTCGCCGGTGATTCGTTCTGACCTCTGCATGTGATGTTTGCATTCCCTCGACTTTAAAAGCTAATTGGAGGCTTTTCACCTAATGAAAAGTGGCTGCTGAGAGAGATGCGCCTCTTCTATAAATCGTTGAGACGCAGCAGCGAGCTGAATTGAAATCAGGCAGTGAGAGGAATGAAAGAAGTGGTTATAAATAATTTGTTACATCTCTTGTCTTGAGAAATAAAACTGAAAAAGCGGCTGCGTTTGAAAAGGATTCTGGCTGATGTTGGCGTCTGCAGACAGAAAAACTCTCTACTTGCATTTTTATTTGTTTTTTAAATTGCATGAACAAGTTGGTTAAGAGTTGAACACTTACAGATCTCCTGTCTCAAACCGTTAAAACTCCAGATTGTGACAGAATGTGTGTCTTTTTTTTCATACAAACTTATTTCATTTGCTTTTTGTCTCTGTTCTCACTCTGCACTTTTTTTTCTCCACATTTCCTCTCTCCTTCCCTTTATCTCTTTCATCTCATGCTCGTGACTTTTCCCTCATCAGTCGGTGTTTCGCAGCTCTCCGATCCTGGGCTGCTTCCTGTTCGGCCTCCCGCTGGGTGTAATTAGCCTGATGTGCTACGGCATCTGCACTGCTGAATCGGATGACGGTTCTGATGACATAGATTCGCTTAAGAGGGAGGGCCTTATTGATGAAGAGGAGGAGAGGCGTCGCGCCACTGAGCTGGAGGGCCCAGACGAAGATGAGGACGAGGAGTCGGATTTGGAAGAAAAGGATCCCGAGAAGAAGAAAACAGATTAACACGAGAGAGAGAGAATGAAAGGTTTAGTCGAAACTCAGAGACATATTAGTGCATTACTGTTCCGCTTCTTTGTTTTTCCCTCTCGAAACCTACAACAGACTGTTCTGTCATCTTTGACTCACGTTTAAAATTTCCAGTCTTTTTTTTTTTTTATTGTAACGTCTGAGAGAAAAGGAGACTCCTTTGAAGTAAACATACGAGCCTGCTTGAAATCTTAAGTACAGACTTTAAAATATGTGTAAATAGCCAATTGTATAAAATTTGAATATTTTAAGCAATTTCCAAAGTTACTGAAGTCCAACAGCAAAACTAAAGATTATATATTGAATTTACAGTAAATTTTACAGTTGGTTTTCTTCAGGCAAGTCAGGGTCTGATTACATGAACTTTTCCAAGTCACTAAATATGTATCTTTTACTTCAATCATTGAGAAATAACGGGATGGTCAAATGTCATGTTTATAAAGAGCTTTAGAAACCAGTCATAAAATTAAATTAAAATGGTTAACACACACTGCTTAATAAATCTATCCGGTATGTAGGGAGTTGAGTGAGGGTAGCCACCAAGACACCCAGGAGATGAAGCATTTGTTGCTGGGATTGTAAAAACTTCACAGCACCAAGTTTTGCCTGATGGATCACCACTTACACAGAGAGAAGGACTTCAATGCAAGAAGATAGACCTGACTCCCCACCGTGCCTTTTGGTAAACTATAGCTGAAATTTCATGTCTTCAATTTAAGCAATTCATTCTGTGCTTCACTCTATCTCAAAGCTTTGGAAGTAGTGAAGAAATGGACAAAAGGTGGTCTATGTAAAGTCTTTCCAAACACATCTACAGAAGCCTTGTTGTGGGTGTCTTGGTGGCTTCCCTCACTAGTCTCCTCTTTGCACAATCACTCAGTATTTGAGAACTGTCTACACCAGATTTAACAAATAATGTCATGCAGTTTGCATTTCTTAATAACTAATTCAAACTAAACTAAGACATTTTAGTGATATAGAAAATGTTCCTGTGTTTGCTGTTTAACTGAAAACTGGTCGTGAAATTGATCATTTATGGTAAATTCACCAGTGTGCCAATAACTCAGTTACATTTTTTTCCTCTGTGTTGTTTCACTAAAATAGTTTTGTTGTTTAATAACTTCAGAACATTTTCATAAATATTCTGATCATACAAAATAGTTTGAATTTATTTGAGAGCGTATTTTAAATTCTGTGCATAAAATACAAAGGAACAGTAATTCTACCAAAACTACACCACCTACCAACCTGCAGTTCATTCCCTGTGATGTACAACCATCTTCCAGACATCATAAGTCATTTTGTACAATATGAGGTTTTGCTTCCGTTGGTTAGTTGTTTACAGGCAGAGTAACTTGAAAGATTTTATATGAATTCGACAGAACCTTGGAACAAGCTTGATCATTGCAAGATGAAGAAGAAAGAGTCCTGTATAGGCTCCGAGTCCCAGTAGTGCTGGTACTTATCCTCTGATTCCGTAGCGTAACGCAAGGAAGTTACTTTCCCGGTCAAAACAGTTAATCATTTACAGCTGGGGGGCCTGAGACATGGTTCACATATTGGCATCCAACTCTGTATCCCCCTGAACTACCTGCTTGTAAGATAAAGAAGCCATTAAATCAGAAAACAATTCAGGGCTTCCAACTGAGGGCTGAATGTCAAATAGAGCAGGTGCAGTGCAGTGCTTGATGGAAATTCCAGGCTATATAGGAAGCTGATGTTCGTGAGATTGCAAAGGCAGTGGAATGCGTGTGTATCTATTAGGGCTGCAGCTATCGATTATTTTAGTAATCGAGTATTCTAGCGATTATTCTGGCAATTAATCGAGTAATCGGATAAAAAGTACTTTCGCGTTTTTAAACGTCATCAATAGTCCAGTGTCGCTGCGTCAAATTCTTGACATTTTGCTGAAATGGCGATGGGATGTGTCTTTCTGTTTTGTTTTATTAACCATTTTTAAGTTTTTTTTTGTTTTGTTTTTTTTTATGTTGGACTGGGTCCCTGTGATTTTTTTTTTTAATCCCTCTTTTTCTACAATTTATGCATTTCAGCTGGAGGTTGAACATACAAGCCTTGCAGTCAGTTTTTTTTTTATTTTATTTAAGTTACTGTGTTTGTGAAGCATTGTGTGTTGCCCAAAAAAGCAAAATTAAAAAGCGAAACACTCAGTACGAGTCTGTGCAAAACACAGTTGAAAGAGTGGACTTGTACTTCTACCATGTAGAGCGGACTGTGTGTTTTTTAGAAATAGACAAACACACTGCTTCACTTTAAATGTGCAGTAAGTCTATTTCAGAGGCTCAGTGTGGACCGTCTTTCTCTTAAGGCTATTTTTTACTCTGTGTCGCATTGGAAAGTTGTAGCTATGGTTGCTACTTTCATTAGCTGTTATGCTCTAGTCTTCTGTTTTTTTTTTTTCTGGGGACTTTACAGCACCACACACTGGCCTGGCATATGTACTGCAACATTAAACGAAGCTTCGAGGCACAGAATTTGCCTCGAACATTTTTTGTAAACGAATTATTCAAGCTTGTGTGTGTGTGTGTGTGTGTGTGTGTATATATATATATATATATATATATATATATAGCTCCAGGCAGCAGGAGATGTTCTTTTTGCATTGCAGACAGTCTTGGAGATGGGTATCCCTATGGATTGGAAGAAAGGACTTACTGTTCTACTTTGTAAAGGAAAGGGTGACTGGCTGGATTGCAGTAACTCCAGAGGTAAGGACAACGTTTTAGAAGATCCAGTCCCAGTTGCTCACTGCTGACTGAATGGAGCAGCATGGCTTCACAATCAAGGAGTCATCCTTGCACTGCCTCCTTCTTCCACTTGTATCTATTGAATTCAAGCATGAACAGTTGCAGTTTTGTTTTTTCTTCAGTCTTTGATATTTGAAACATGTGCATTGCATTTGTTCCAGCTGACCAGGCTGCTCTCTGGAACCTTCTGTAGTCTTGCAGGATTCCCAACAAGCTGCTGGCCGTCACATTCAGCCCTTGCTGAGGGGTTGGGCTTGCTGTGCCGGGTGGCAGTAGAGTCTCTGACTTCTTTCTTGTGAACTGGGGCATTCGTCCTACATTCGTCCTGTGCTTGCCTGGACTGGGTGTTGGGCAGGATTGCAGAGATGAGTTGCTAGGGTGCCTTTATTGGTAAGGAAAGGTACAGTAGTGTTCAGAATAATAGTAGCACTATGTGACTAAAAAGATTAATCCAGGTTTTCAGTATATTTATTATTGTTACATGGGAAACAAGGTACCAGTAGATTCAGTAGATTCTCACAAATCCAACAAGACCAAGCATTCATGATATGCACACTCTTAAGGCTATGAAATTGGGCTATTAGTAAAAAAAAAAAGTAGAAAAGGGGGTGTTCACAATAATAGTAGCATCTGCTGTTGATGCTACAAACTCAAAACTATTGTGTTCAAACTACTTTTTTATCAATCCTGTGAATCACTAAACTAGTATTTAGTTGTATAACCACAGTTTTTCATGATTTCTTCACATCTGCGAGGCATTCATTTTGTTGGTTTGGAACCAAGATTTTGCTCGTTTACTAGTGTGCTTGGGGTCATTGTCTTGTTGAAACACCCATTTCAAGGGCATGTCCTCTTCAGCATAAGGCAACATGACCTCTTCAAGTATTTTGACATATCCAAACTGATCCATGATACCTGGTATGCGATATATAGGCCCAACACCATAGTAGGAGAAACATGCCCATATCATGATACTTGCACCACCATGCTTCACTGTGAACTGTGGCTTGAATTCAGAGTTTGGGGGTCATCTCACAAACTGTCTGTGGCCCTTGAACCCAAAAAGAACAATTTTACTCTCCTCAGTCCACAAAATATTCCTCCATTTCTCTTTAGGCCACTTGATGTGTTCTTTGGCAAATTGTAACCTCTTCTGCACGTCTTTTATTTAACAGAGGGACTTTGCGGGGGATTCTTGCAAATAAATTAGCTTTACACAGGTGTCTTCTAACTGTCACAGCACTTATAGGTAACTCCAGACTGTCTTTGATCATCCTGGAGCTGATCAGTGGGTGAGCCTTTGCCATTCTGGTTATTCTTCTATCCATTTTGATGGTTGTTTTCCGTTTTCTTCCACACGTCTCTGTTTTTTTTGTTCATTTTAAAGCATTGGAGATCATTGTAGATGAACAGCCTATAATTTTTTTCCACCTGCATATGTTTTCCCCTCTCCAATCAACTTTTTAATCAAACTACACTGTCTTCTGAACAATGTCTTGAATGTCCCATTTTCCTCAGGCTTTCAAAGAGAAAAGCATGTTCAACAGGTGCTGGCTTCATCCTTAAATAGGGGACACCTGATTCACACCTGTTTGTTCCACAAAATTGACAAACTCACTGACTGAATGCCGCACTACTATTATTGTGAACACCCCCTTTTTCTACTTTTTTTTACTAATAGCCCAATTTCATAGCCTTAAGAGTGTGCATATCATGAATGCTTGGTCTTGTTGGATTTGTGAGAATCTACTGAATCTACTGGTACCTTGTTTCCCATGTAACAATAAGAAATATACTCAAAACCTGGATTAATCTTTTTAGTCACATAGCACTACTATTATTCTGAACACTACTGTATACCGACCTTGACCTTGCAGATGATACTGTGATTTTTGTGGAATCGAATATCCTGATTGCAGCGCTTGAGATGTTGAGTGAGGACCGCTTATCTGCCTGGATGGTTGCTATCCAGGACACAGTGCGCTCCCACTCTGTGGTAAATACAATATACAGCACAATACTGTGACAATTTATATTTCTGGATTATACATCTAGTTTAATCTAGTCCGAAAAGGAGTAGACTTTGTAACTACGTGAATATAGTTCCACTTATATTTTTTCCATACTTTTTAAAATAACAAATCAGATCACTGTCCTTTAGCCGTCGTCTTGATCGTGTGCTGGAACTGACTTGTGGAATTCAGTTCACGTCTCGTCTCAGACATCTGTTGCTGTCCACTCGGACAGAGTTCCATGTGGGAGATTTGGTGTCGCTGTTTGATATTTGTCCAGTGATAACCCATTTCACCAAACAGCACAATGCAGCCAAACCGCTGCTGAGTCCTTGTATATATGAGTCATACGTGGCTTTATCACAGACACCGAAATCGCACACCAGTTAATTCTTATGCATTGTAACAGCTATGTTTTTTTTGGTGGGACCTCTCAAACAGACCGTCTCTGTCTCATTCTTGATTTCAGTCTGTCCTTTGCCGCCAGCTGCTGTACTGGATTAATTTAACAGGTTAACATTTACACACAGAGGCAGTGATAAATGCTTTTTTGGTGGGGGGAGTCTCACTATTTCCGAGGGATCACACATCCGTCTCCATCTGCTTTTGTCACTAGAGTGTACGCAATAGATGAAATCAAGTCAGGCTTCCTCCTGGATCCACACGGTGAACCCGTTTCATATAAAGAGCGTGTGCTCCTGCACCCAGCGTAATACCATTTTTATGAAAAATGTTCAGGTCACCGCAGCCGGGCAGATCTGTCGTGGCCCAGCGGCACTTCCGTGGCAGCAGGGAGCACAGTCGCAGTTTAATTTAAAGTTTTATTACATTATTCATCCACAACATTCATGCATTATCGGTAACACAGAGATGCAAAGGATGGAGAAGTGTGACACGAGCGCTGGAAGATTCCACAACAGGCTCAAGTCCAGTACATATGCCGTTAAAAAAGACGGCTGATTCCATCACCCATTTCTTCACCTTTGAATGGAGGATACCCCAAAGTGAGGGCTGGAAGGTTACAGCATGCTGCATTCCTTATTTATTTCTATTGACTCTGACCTGATGGACATTAAAGGCTTGGAAGTTTTGAAGCAGGTCACTCTGAACACCACGTTTTTTTGGTAGGAAGATTGCTAGCAGCCACGTTTGCTGTTGGGGATCCTGCAAGTGATGTAAAGAAGCGCTGGAGTTTTCTTGCACTGTGTTATTCAGAAGGAAACGGTGTAATCTCAGCTGTGTTTAAATACATTTGTTCCATCAGCTAACAAGCCTCATGCCACCACCTGGTTTGTGCTTTTCTGGAGAATTTTTTGAAAAACCCACCCACATATGAAACACATATGTGGGTGTCGCCATGTTGGTAGCAGCGGCACGATTAACTAATTAATGCATAAAGGGGTGGAGCGTGGGTGGCTCAGTGTGTGACAAATAAAGCCTGAACACAGCCCTCTCTTTGAGTCCGAACCACCAAAGTTAGCAGGCTAAGCTTAGTTTGGGTTATTATTAAGTCATATTTTCGGGGACTTCTTATGATGTACTTTTGTGTGGGCATTAAAAGTTATGAGCCACTTATGTTTTTCAGGCAGCATGGGGGCTTAGTGGTTGGCACTGTTGCCTCACAGCAAGAAGGTCATGGGTTTGATTCCCACCTGTGGCCTTTCTGTGTGGAGTTTGCATGTTCTCCCCGTGGTTGCGTAGGATTCCTCTGGGTACTCCGGATTTGTCCTACATTTAAAGACATGCAGGTTAGATGAATTGGAAACTTTATAATTGCCCAGGTCTGCCTTGCTAAAGAGATCTCAATCTCAATGGGACTAAGCATTCAAGGAACTTTATTTGTCGTGTCAACTCACATTTACATGTTAATGGTACGAAATTAGTACTCATGTCCCGGTTATTTTTAAAAAGCCTTCTAAAGACTATAAATATAAACTATTAAAATAAAATAAAAGCTGAGATTAGCTATGTTTAATACCAAATATAACCTGGTTAAATAAAGGTCAAATTAAATTTAGTCATCACGCATTAATAGGGCTTAATGGATCAGGTTACAGATAGCTGCTAAAAGTGCTAATGCTGTTAGTGCACAACATTAATTGACACAACAGTTTTATTCAGTGTGAATATTGCAGCTGGGGCTTTGTAGAAGATACATAAGGATGTTTCACCACAAGCTTTTTTATTCTAGGCATTTGTAATAAAATACTCCAAAGAAAACAGCCTCCACAACAGCTAGTGGCTGCATCAATTGGACACTGAGTTATGGTCAGATGACATGAAAGGCAGGCCGCTGGGCTGAGCTGCTTTATGGTTTAAAACATCTTCAACTAGGAAGTTAGTTGTTGTACAGTTGTCATGGAGGAGGAAACTATAGAGACCAAAACCTTTTTTTTTTTTTCTTTTTTTTTTTGCACCAGGCTAAAAATATATTTCTGCTGTAAAGTTGGGCATTTTAACATGGTCTTCTATGGAAATGTGCTCCCTTTTGGAGCCAGCCTCAAGCGGCCAGTCAATAAACTACAAGTTTTTCTTCTTCCAGTAGGGCTTCTTCTGAGGCCACCAAAGGTGCAAACAATCCTAAGAATCATTGCATAATTTATTATTATTTTATTTTTATGTTTTTTTTTTTTTAATACAGGTTACGCCCACTACGCTAGCTTGGCATGTACAGCTGTCAAGGTTGCCAGGCAACAAGGGGTTAGGGGTGAGAAAAGCTAATAACAATTGCAAAATGCTCCGTGAGCGACACCATCTCATTTCTGAATGGTTGGTTTCACCTTTGTGGTCTTGGAAGGCCAGATTTCCATAAGACCCAGCCTTTGAAGGGCGTGGCCCCAGAACTGGAACACAGTCGATATTGTTACGATGAAACTGGACTCTGGAATCCCTGCCCTCGCCTTGCCTTCGGCTCTTTGTTCTTGCCACTCTCTGTCAAACGTCCTCATCGAGTTTGAGTTGAGATCGTCACATTTTATTACAGGCTTGAAAGTCTGAAATAAAGATTGTTCCCTTTTTCCTGTTGACTGGTATCTTTTTTTCTTATAAATATGACTGTTTACTGGTTTAAATCATCATCTTATCTCTCTTTAGACATCCATTTTTCCATCAAATCTTCATATTTCTATAATCATAGGGGTGTCTACCCAATTTTGGTTGACATGATCACATTTTTGGAGATCTGGATTTAAATTGATTGTATTTCTTGATGTCGAACACTTATTTCTTCTCTTTATGGAATGACATCCAGTCAGAAGTCAAAGTTGGAGATGTGACTTTACATAATGAAGAAGCTTGTTATAAAAGTACTTGCTTTCTGGAAGCTTGTTCTGTGTTTAGGTCTGGAAAACGAGACAGGATGTCCTTAAAAGGCAATAAATTCCTTTATTTCAAAGGGCTTAAATTGTCTTTAGGCTGAGTCAGTCTCTCTCTCTCTATTATATATATATATCTCTATCTATATCTCAGTGTGCTTACGTTCCTGACCATCATCTTTACTGCGTTGAAGAAATTACACTCAAAAATTAACATTTTCAAAGCCAATAATCATTTTCATTGCTGTCAGCTGTGTTTGTTGTCGTATGTTTGAGCATTTCACAATGTTAAAAAAAAAGATACGGCAACCTGAAGAAATATCACTGTCCTAAATATGGAGATCCACATTTTTTTTTTTTTAAATATGTAGATGGTGCAATCAACCTGCTGAATATACAAAATTCCTCTTAAAAAAAAATCATCTATAGTATTTTGAAATAAGGGGAAGTTCTCTAGTTTGAGTTTTGTTTTTATTTTGTTTTGTTTGTTTGCTAGCTGTAAATTTCATCCCAGCATGACATCGTAGATGTTACTACCACTTCTAAAAACGGCATACGTTTAATTTAGCGTGCTCAAGCCTCAGATCTTGTTGTGGCTTTGCCTTGACATATTTCTGTTGAGTCGAGACAAAAATCATCTTTATGTTTGAAGCGATTAGTTGACAAAATGGGGAACCATCTTGTACTTCTTTCTGTGCACGTGCACCAGGAAGTAAACATGCATATGTGTTGTGGTTGTGTGCATTTATTTCCTAGCGCATGCGCAGAAAGAAGTACAAAAATAACGGATGAGTTGGAGGAAATTTCCTGATTCTAATATTGCTTAGCACAGCCTACATAGAAAATTCTAAAAATAAATTGTTACGTGCCCTCTGCCCTATATTTACCATTTTGGGAAATGTTCTTAAATTTTACTTGCATATTTAAAAAGTGTCAAAATCAAATCCTGTGGATAGCCTGTGCAGAAAAAGGATGGTTTCCTAAAGTCTGGCATCTTTTGGGGTCATTTATCATGAAAGAGGAAGAACACTGGACAAACTGCTGGACGTTATGGACGATGCCAGACACCCCCTGCACACCGTCATCAGCAACCAGATGAGCCTCAGTTTCAGTTCATTTGCTTTCATTTATATAGCGCCAAATCACAACAAAGTTGCCTCAAAGCGCTTTACACAAGTAAGGCCTAACCTTACCAACCCCCAGAGCAAGCACACAGGTGACAGTGGTAAGGAAAAACTCCCACTGATAATTTGAGGAAGAAACCTCAAGCAGACCATACTCAAAGGGGTGATCCTGTTCTTGGGCCATGCTCAAGGGCAGAATTTAGAACTAGAATTTGGGGGGACAAAGTGCGAGGCCCATAGGCCGGGGGTCTGGGTGCCGCTTTAGGCCCCCAGAAGCCAACGGTTTCTAGATAAGCTCAGATGCATTCTGAGCATCCAGAACGGTAATTTTAATGTTTTGAGAAGACCATAAAGTGGACACCATTTGACTTATGCAATTTGAAACTGTGGATATAAGTACTTTATTCTGAGAATAGCCAGCATTGATTTTGTTAACATCCTGGTGTAAATAAGGTATCAACACGTGTAGAACTCAAAAAGAATGATAGGTTGAGTTTTCATTTAAAAAAAAAAAACTGTAATGTGGTAAAATGTATTCATAAATATGAAAGAACAGGCTCTTAATAATTATTAACTATCACGTACTGTATTTTTTTCCTCAAGATTTGTTTTTGCATAAGTTTGAAAAAACAACAGATCATAAGTTTAGGATAAATTACTTATGAATTTCATTTTCAAAGTGGCTCTAATGACAACACTCATACTGAACATAATTTCGCTTGCATAGACTGATTTTGGAGATCAAGCAATAGCAGATGGACTTTCTGAGGTCGCAGATAGCTTTTCTGATTTCCTTTTCTAACTTTCAGAATTTAGTAAATTAGCATATGGTCCATTGATACTTTTGTTACGACACTAGTCCCTAAAGGCAACTATTTTTGGTTTCAAATCTGGGCAAATGCAGTCCCAGAAAATTCTGAATGTGACAAACAAGAAATAGGTGTAAACAAGTCAATGCTGCTAAAAATACAAACTTGCAGAAACAAAGATACTATTCTGACATGGTTTGCACATAAGACTGGCATAGCATGTTTCAAGTATACACATATATGTCAGAAGGTGGGGGGGACATACCATATTCTGTCCCCCCGGTTGAAAAGGTGGGGGGGAACATGTCCCCCCTATCCCCCACCAAATTGCGCCCATGGCCATGCAACCAACACAATTGACAAAACGAATATACAGGAAATTTTGCCAGTGCACAGGATGGGAGGGTTACAGAAGTAGACACCACACCCATTTCTGGATGGAGCCGCACCTCAAACAGAAAAAAAAAAAAATCAGGCATGAGGAAGACGACAAATACAGTATAATTTGTCATCATTAAGCAACAAGAAAAACAGAAGCCTCTTCAGCCACAGACAGCTCCTTCCCAAGCAGAGGACCAACAAACTGAAAAACTCCTTTGTTCCTCAGGCCACCACCAGACTACAACTCCTCACTCAGGGGGAGGAGGACTAACAGGAAGACAGAGGACGGGAAGGAGAGGAACAGTAAACCAATATTGATTAGTATGTCCGGTATTTATATTTGCAAACTGTTTTATTTTCACTTTTGATACTCTGTGTGCTTTTTACCCTGTGTGCTGCTAGACAATGCTGCTGGAATCTTAATTTCCCTGAGGGAATCTTCTCAAGGGATCAATAAATTTCTATCTAACCGAATCTAAAGATAATCTATTACTACATTCGAGTGAGTGTCACGGATTACTCCCCCCTCCCCCCCCAAAAGTACTTCAAGGCAATTACCCCCCATATATCCTCTGAATGAGCTTCAGCTTTCTGCTGTTTGGAGGAGGCTTCCAGAATCTGCTTTCAGCAACCTGACAGTCTTGAACACTGGGCCTCCGTCGACACGTCAGACTGCGCTGCCCATCCGGACGTCTGTGTTTCAGTGAAATTCCAAATGAAAGCCAGACTATTTAATATATGACTCGTGGGTTTTTTTTTTATTTTTTATAATGAATAGGGAATGTGAGGTCAAATGAAAGAGGACCCCTCCCCCCACCGCCATTAACGCTTTGAGCGCGTACATCAAGGGTATTGTGCGCTCGCGTTGCGTCACTTGAGGAAAGTGACTGATTAGCTTAGCTCACCATGGAAACCAACTCACTCTTGATCTCTGGGAGTCGGTGCACATGTTAATAGAGGCTTTTTTCTATTATGGCTGATAAAAGGCTGTCGCTCCCAATGTCACTGTTCAATTTGCTTAATTACACACTGTTGGTAAATGTGCCTGATGCGCCTCCACTCACGAGACGGTGCGTTTTTTTTGGGGGGGTTTTTTTTTATACATCATCACCAGTAAAATTGTTTCTCTTCGCCCTATTCAACTATTTTTAGTGCTGCAGCTTCACAACAGCGGTAATGGCCACCTGTCAGCCCGTCAGTTGATAACGCTGTCCTTGTTGCTGTTTTGTTCTGAATGGCCTGACAGCTTGGAAAACTTTTTACGGTGCTGACTGACTGAGACGCCTGTGTGGGGAAATGTCTGCTGCCCATCAAAGTGGTTACAAATCCTCTCGCGTCAACTTCCTGCAAGAACAACATGCTCCTGCGCGGCACTGGATCCTGCAGTGGGAAGCGTCGAGTCCAAAGAGCGCCGCGAGAAATGTAAATACAAAACAAATATCTGATTTGAAAATTCTGTCTGTGCTATATGAAATTAAAACAGCTTTAAAAGAACATTTATTGTCTTCCCTCCAGAAGCTGCTTTTGTAGATGAACATTAGAGGTGGGCAGATCGATCCTAATATTGATAATATAGATACCAACGCTGGTATTGACATTGAACGATCCTCGTGTAAAAAGATCGATACTCAAGCTTTTTTCTTTCCCGCACTCACTAGCTGCTGTGCACGCAGAATCATCAGTCTACTGTCTGTAAGAGCAGCGCTGCGCTGTGTCACACAACACGGAGCAGCGCACCCTTGTATTGTGGTTTGTCAGCCCTCTACTTCAGGAGATTTTGTTTTAAGTTGTGTTGAGTGATAGTTTTTTAAACAAAAATGTTGATTGTGATAAAGTATTTTGTTGTCACGTACAATGTTTGGCGAAATTCTATCCTAGGTCTTTTGGATCTATGAAGCTTAAATATGAAAAAGTATCGGTATCGATATCGGCGATACTGGGCCTGTATTTACTTGGTATCGGATCAATACCAAAATTCCCGGTATCGCCCACCTCTAATGAACATCCTAAAAGCTGCAGTATGCTCTGAAATAACCGCTGATCTACGTTTTTCTTTATAGATCATTTTCCAAAGTAGTTTTTATTGGCAAATAGCACTTCTAGAACAGTAAATATCATTAAGTGAACCTCAAACCGGCTTTAAAATCTGGGACATCTGTAGGAGGTCTGTTAGAAAAGTATCGCACCTTTTAAATTTTTTCAAAAACCTGATGGATTTGAATCACGTGTGCTTGCATGAGCAAACCTTGAACCTTCGTGCGCATGCGTGAACTTTTTCACGCCTGTCGATTGCATCATTTCCTGGTAAGCAGCCTTTGTGTGAGGTGTGTGTCGTGCACTCGGCGTTTTTCATTCCAAGGAAAAAGATGGAGCGACTGGGGCAGCGCCGTATCAAATTTTGCCAGAAACTGGGCAACAGCCAGGTGGAAACCATTTGGATGATTCAGACGGCTTTCGTTGATGATGCTATGGGCATCACACAGATTAAGGAGCGGTACAACCGGTTTAAAGACGGCCACACAACGGTGGAGAGCAAGCCGCGCTCCGGTCGGCCATCAACATGCTGAAATGACCAGATCATTTCCAAAGTGAACACTGTGGTGATGCGGGACCGTCGTGTGACTGTCCAAGAAATTGCGGAAGAGGTGGACATCAGCACTTTTCGGCACATTCCACTGTGACAGAAGATTTGGCCATGAAAAGAGTTGCAGCGAAATTCGTGCTGCTGCTGACGGCGGTGCAAAAGCACCTTCAACTTGAAGTCTCACAGGACATGCTGTGACATGCCCACCTCTTCCACAATTTCTCGGATAGTCACACGACTGAAAAGTCACCGAAAGCCGTCGGAATCATCCGAATGGTTTCCACCTGGCTGTTGCCCAGTTTCTGGCTAAATTTGATGCGGCGCTGCTCCAGTCGTTCCGTCTTTTTCCTTGGAATGAAAAAACGCAGAGTGCACGACACACACCTCACACAAAGGCTGCTTACCAGAAAATGATGCAATCGACAGGCATGAAAAAATTCACGCATGCGCACGAAGGTTCAAGGTTTGCTCATGCAAGCACACGTGATTCAAATCCATCAGGTTTTTGACAAAAAATAAAAACGTCCAATACGTTTCTAACAGACCTCGTATTTGCATTTCACACACTGTTCCAATTAATTTTGGATGTTGAGGTTATGCGGCAGATCAGGCAGAACCCTGAAGTCGTCGTTTGTTGTTGGAACTATATTTGTGTTTGCCTTAATACCGTCATTAACAGTGGCCTATTGGGGCCGCCGCATTTCCAAATTACAGTAAGAAGACAAATGCTGAAAACATTTACGGAAAAAAAAAAAACTATTACATCAATTCAACAGCAGGTAATTGCATAAAAAACGTCTAGCAAACTGAAAAAAAATTTGCCAACAAAAAGAATACAAACGTAACCTGCAGAACAAACAACGTGATAATGTGTCTGCTACAAATTTAGACAATACACACAAAGAAGAGAAATGGTTATAGTGCAGCAGACGAGAATATTTACAGAGGAATCCTTCAAATGTTGATGCAAGCACGAAAGGTGGCACAAATACTCCTTAGACATTACTATTTTGAAAAAGCAGAGTGTCCACTTGAATTGTCGATAGGCAGCCAGGTAGGGGTCAATTACACAAATTACACAGGGGTCAAAATTTAAAAATGCTCCAATCATATTGAAAGGTATTCCATATTAATTGTCTGATAATAAAGATCTCAAAAAGGTATAGTTTGGACTATCTATGACTGAATTGTATGGCGTTACGGGGTAAAACATGGTGAGAAAGGTCAATTTGTACAGGGGTCAAAAGTTAAAGTTGCTCCAATAGGAGCAACCTTAAAGTAGACCTGCATTGAAATAAATGTGGTCAGGTTTCAGAAAGAAATAGCTGATATGTATTTATAAGACCCTTGTGAATGCAGTAAAGTAAATCTGTAAACCCAAATTTGTAATTCAGCGGAGAAATCTTCGTTTAAAAATTACAAATTTGCAGCTAAAATTTAGCCCTCTGTGAAAACAGTTTGTACATCCGGATCATTTCCATGACGTCAGGGACAAGACGACGTGCTCCGGCCTTCAGTCCGATCCCGCATTGAAATTGATTTTATCTGTTAGTAATGTTACTTATACACGTCCTGGTTACAACATCCAAAAGTAAGCTGCAATGAATGTGAGATACAGATCTGTGTGCTCAGATCAGCAACGACATCGACAGCGGGCGCCGTTCTTCCTCTCCCGCTCTCTGCCTCCGCTGCGCTTATTAAGTCTGCGGGCTCGTTAATGAGCTCGTTAACCGCCGACGTGGGCCACTCACACCGCCCGTGTCTGCTTTGCAGCCGGTGTTGTGCCAGATTCAGCGCACAACACCGGCATCACCTCTCTGTCTACTGAATGGAGCTGCAGCACACTTGGCACAAGTCCTGAGATTACGCTCGCTGTTTTAATGCGAAGCGGCCGGTACACCTGTTGCTGTAAGGACAGACTTCTTGCGGCAAAATCCACAGCGCTGCATGTCTCGGCAATCGGAGCCCCAGAGCTCCATGGACGCTGAGAGAGGTTTATATATTTTTAATGACTAGGATTCTTTGCGGGTCTCGCCTCCATATCCCGCGATGGTACCGGAGGCGAAAGACAGATTTTCATTGCGACACCACTCAATCAAACGGGCATATGAAAAAGTCCCCCAAAATAATTTTCAAGCACAAATAAAAGAAATATGTACTCACCAAGCGTACCGCAAGACAATATGAAGTTTTAAAAAAGTAGATCCTTCTGTATAAGACAAGAAAAAGGTGCAGATGCAAACTGACGTAAATCCACAAATTACAATTGCCGCAATGCATGCTTGGAGAGGGTCTTGTCCGTGACGTCTCGGCAGCATCCATGATGAGAGGGACAATTTGTGGAGGGCTAAATGTTAGCTGTAAATTTGTAATTTTCAAATGAAGATTTCTCCGTTGAATGACAGATCTGGGCTTGCAGATTTACTTTACTATATTCAGAAGTATCTTATGTGTAAATATGTCATTTTTTATTCAAAAAATCTGACTGCATTTTTTTCAATGCAGGTCTCATTTAACCCTATTAATCCAATAGGATTAATAATTGGAATAGGTTTGACTGTGTTGAGTGTTTGGTTTGCAAAATAAAGGTCAAACAATGTCGATGTCCATTGGATTCTATAATGTGAGAATATGTAATGTGATAACTAAGCATGACACATGATGCAAACTATTCCTTTTTAAAACCTGATTAACTCAACCAATAATTTGCATTGTTTTCCAAACTCAGAGCAAGTTTAACTTTTGACCCCTGTACAAACTGAAATTGACCTTTGTCACCATTCTTGCTGTTTTTACCCCATAACTCCAGAACATTTAGTCACAGATAGTCCAAAATATTTGGAATCTTTATGTTCAGACAAATAATGTGGTCTCGTTTTCAATATGATTGGACCATTTTTAAATTTTGATCCCTGTGTAATTCTTCAATTGACCCCTATCTAGCTTGCCTCTTGAAAATTCAATTGGACACCCTGCCTTTTCAAAAGAGTAATGTCTAAGGTGTATTTGTGCCAGATTTGGTGCTTGCATCACCATTTGAAAGATTTGTTCAGTTATCCGCTGTACTCTCAGACCATGAGAAACAAAATTCTCTGGTCTGATGAGACAAAGATTGAACTCTTTGGTGTGAATGTCAGGCACCATCCCTACAGTGAAGCATGGTGGTGGCAGCATCATGCTGTGGGGATATTTTTCAGTGGCAGGAACTGGGAGACTAGTCAGGATAGGGGGGAAAGATGAATGCAGCAACATCCTGGATGAAAAGCTGCTCCAGATCCCAACCTGACCGGAAAATCACTAAGGGGCCTTGGGCAAGGTCCTTAATCTCCTAGTTGCTTCCGGTGTGTAGTGAGTGCCTTGTATGGCAGCAGCCTCACATCGGGGTGAATGTGAGGCATTGATGTGTAAAGCGCTTTGAGCGTCTGATGCAGATGGAAAAGCGCTATATAAATGCAGTCCATTTACAGCGCGCTCTTGACCTCAGACTGGGGCGAAGGTTCATCTTTCAGCAGGACAATGACCCTAAGCACACAGCCAAGATATCAAAGGAGTGGCTTCAGGACAACTCTGTGAATGTCCTTGAGTGGCCCTATCCAGAGACCAGCCCTGAATTTCAATTTATTTTCATTTATATAGCACCAAATCACAACAAAGTTGCCTCAAGGCACTTCACACAAGTAAGGTCTAACCTTACTAACCCCATAGCAAGCACACAGGCGACAGTGGTAAGGAAAACCTCCCTCTGATGATTTGATGAAGAAACCTCAAGCAGACCAGACTCAAAGGTGTGACCTCTGCTTGGGCCATACTACTGACACAATTTACAAAAAAATTCACAAAACGAATATACAGGAAATTGTTCCGGTGCACAGGACAGGAGGGTTTCAGAAACAGACACCACACCCATCTCTGGATGGAACCGCTCCTCAAACAGAGAGAAAAAACAATCAGGCCTCAGAAAGACAACAAACACAGTAAAATTTGTCAGCATTAAGCAACAAGAAAACCAAGAAATAATGTGATCGCCGGCCACTAGCCCTAAGCTTAACTAGAAGACCCAGAATTTAGGTAAAGTTCAGGCAGCGGCACTCTCCATTTCCTAATAAAATGAATTAAAAGAGTAAAAAGCGTAGAACTATACAATGCCAGTATGCTAGCCATACGAAAGGGAAAATAAGTGCGTCTTAAATCTGGACTTGAAAGTCTCCACAGAATCTGACTGTTTTATTGACGCAGACTTTTTATTCACCCTAGGGACACAAAGTAGTCCTGTACCCCGAGAGCACAAAGCCTGGGCTGATACATAGGGTTTAATTAGGTCAGCTAGGTAGAGAGGTGCCAGTCAGTGAACAATTATACAGGCTAGTAGCAGAACCTTAAAATCTGATCTCACATGGACAATGAAGGGAACGGGTGTAATGTGGTCAAACTTTCTGCTTAGTATTTTGAACCATTTGGAGAGCCCTAATGCTGGACTGTGGTAAACCAGAAAATGGAACATTGCAGTACTCCAATCTAGAAGAGACAAACGCATGGATCAGGGTCTCAGCATCAGCCATAGACAGGATGGGATGAATCTTCGCTATATTTTGCAGGTGGAAGAAAGCAGTCCTCGTAATATCTCTAATGTGGAGGTCAAAGGTCAATGTAGGATCAAAAATTACCCCAAGGTTCCTCACTTTGTCAGTGTGATGTATGACACATGAGCCTAGGCTGAGCGTTAGCTGGTCAAATTAATGCCGATGTCTCACTGGACCAAGAACCATCATTTCAGTCTTATGAGAGTTTAAAAGGAGGAAGTTGCTAGACATCCAGCTTCTCACTGATGCAAGGCAGTCTTCTAAGGATTTTATGTGAATGAGATTACCAGCAGTTATCAGCATGTATAACTAAGTATCAGCAGCATAGCAATGAAAGGTAATCCCAAAATGCCGCAATATGTGCCCAAGGGGTGCTATATAAATGGAGAAAAAGCCGGGGGCCTAAGGCGGACCTCTGTGGAACCCCATATTTCATGAATCTGATTGAACATCTCTGGAGAGATCTGAAAATGGCTGTGCACCAACACTCCCCATCCAACCTGATGGAGCTCGAGAGGTGCTGCAAAGAGGAATGGGCAAAACTACCCAAAGATGGGTGCACCAAGCATGTGTCATCATATTCTAGAAGACTTGAGGCTGTAATTGCTGCCAGCGGTGCATCAACAAAGTATTGAGCAAAGGGTGTGAATACTTATGTACATGTGATTTCCTAGTTTTTTAAAATTTGTAATAAATTTGCAAACATTAAAAAAAAAAAATAATTCTTTAATGTTGTCATTATGGGGTGTTGTGAGTACAATTTTGAGGGAAAAATGAATTTATTCCATTTTGAAATAAGGCTGTAACATAAAATGTGGGAAAAGTGAAACCCTGTGAATACTTTTCAGACGCACTGTAGATATAGATAAATCATGTATAAACAGACATGTTGGAATCTTCACTACAGAAGTTTATTAATTCGGGTATTTCATCAGTAAAGATTTACTGCCATCGAAATGTAATACATGCAACCAGCTAATATGGCCAAGTGGAGGGTTACATTTCATGAACTTGCTCACAGATCTTTAGTTATGGCAGTTTGCAGGATACAAATACTCAGGATTAACACTTGCAACAGAATTCTCAGTGCTTGGATTCTTTGAGAGATCTTCAGAAGAAGAGCCGTTTCCACAGAATTACCTGCAAAACCATTTGATGTAAATGGACTTTGATGTAAAAAGACTTGAGGCAACTGTCTCTGACTGAAGTTTGTAAAAATGAGACTTTTGAGACTTTCCTGCGTTGAGAGTTTTGTAAACCTGAACCCTCATTACCGTGCATCATTACGGGGTGTCGTAGATGTAAGAATTTAGATTTACAGTGGGATTTTGTCTTTAATCTGTCGTCAGCCAGAGACTGTTATTTTTAGAATGTCCATCCTGATGTGTGACAAATCTTGCTTTAAAGCCACAGTGTGCAGTTTTGCAGAGAATAATAAGTGCATGGCCTGTATTATCGCTGTCACCTCTAACTGCACTGTAAGCGTTTCCAGCGTGTTTCTGCTTATCACTCTGCCAAGCAGCCGCTGCCACACAGCAGTTGCCTAATGATGTTGGCCGGGTCGTGATCATTTGCTGAAGGGACCTGTCCCCCCAGGGTGGTCAGGGTGACTTGCAGTACCTGAGACGTAACAGCTTCTGGAGGAGGTGACATGTGCCCAAGCACAGCGGCTGACGCCATCACTCTCGCTGTTGCTACCGGCTTTTTCCATTCTCTGACCTGATTATCCAAAGAGGGTAAAACACATCAGCTTTCACAGTTAAGAAACACAACAGGTTCATAAACGCAATGTAAGAATTTCTTAACGGTGGCTGCGAGTCTTACAGCCTTCATCGTCTGTTTAAAATCCTGAAAAGGCCTAATGTACAGACACAGACATCTGCAGGTATTTATCCTCTTTATTTCCCCCACATTTGTCACACAAACATATGTGAACCCTCACTGTGGAGGAATGATCCCCAACTTGGTGCTGTCATCCTGTCACATGGTTTTTGCATACCACTGCTATGCTGATGACACTCAGCTCTACTACTCTGTGGGATAAGATCTGAACTGGGGTTCGATTCCAGTCTGTGTTTCACAAGACACTTTATCTGCATTGTTCCAGTCCGCCCAGCATGGGTACCAGCCTTTGCCGGAGCAGTAAGCTGTGATGGACTGGTGTCCCATCCATTTCATAGTACAATACATGGGGATAACCCAATGGACCTTGGGGCCTGTGTTGGACTACTGCTAGGAGAAACTACATTAATGCGGCTTGCTTGAGACCATGAAAATTCAGTAAGGTATATCTTATATATTATATTCCAGTTCTAAGGTGGAACTATGCTAGTATACTAAGGTACAGTAGTGTTCAGAATAATAGTAGTGCTATGTGACTAAAAAGATTAATCCATGTTTTGAGTATATTTATTATTGTTACATGGGAAACGAGGTACCAGTAGATTCAGTAGATTCTCACAAATCCAACAAGACCAAGCATTCATGATATGCACACTCTTAAGGCTATGAAATTGGGCTATTAGTAAAAAAAAAAGAAAAAAGTAGATAAGGGGGTGTTCACAATAATAGTAGTGTGGCATTCAGTCAGTGAGTTTGTCAATTTTGTGGAACAAACAGGTGTGAATCAGGTGTCCCCTATTTAAGGATGAAGCCAGCACCTGTTGAACATGCTTTTCTCTTTGAAAGCCTGAGGAAAATGGGACATTCAAGACATTGTTCAGAAGAACAGTGTAGTTTGATTAGAAAGTTGATTAGAGAGGGGAAAACTTATACGCAGGTGCAAAAAATTATAGGTTGTTCATCTACAATGATCTCCAATGCTTTAAAATGGATAAAAAAAAAAAAAAAACAGAGACGCGTGGAAGAAAACAGAAAACAACCATCAAAATGGATAGAAGAATAACCAGAATGGCAAAGGCTCACCCATTGATCAGCTCCAGGATGATCAAAGACAGTCTGGAGTTACCTGTAAGTGCTGTGACAGTTAGAAGACGCCTGTGTGAAGCTAATTTATTTGCAAGAATCCCCCGCAAAGTCCCTCTGTTAAATAAAAGACGTGCAGAAGAGGTTACAATTTGCCAAAGAACACATCAACTGGCCTAAAGAGAAATGGAGGAATATTTTGTGGACTGATGAGAGTAAAATTGTTCTTTTTGGGTCCAAGGGCTGCAGACAGTTTGTGAGACGACCCCCAAACTCTGAATTCAAGCCACAGTTCACAGTGAAGACAGTGAAGCATGGTGGTGCAAGCATCATGATATGGGCATGTTTCTCCTACTATGGTGTTGGGCCTATATATCGCATACCAGGTATCATGGATCAGTTTGGATATGTCAAAATACTTGAAGAGGTCATGTTGCCTTATGCTGAAGAGGACATGCCCTTGAAATGGGTGTTTCAACAAGACAATGACCCCAAGCACACTAGTAAATGAGCAAAATCTTGGTTCCAAACCAACAAAATTAATGCCTCGCAGATGTGAAGAAATCATGAAAAACTGTGGTTATACAACTAAATACTAGTTTAGTGATTTACAGGATTGCTAAAAAAGCAGTTTGAACATAATAGTTTTGAGTTTCTAGCGTCAACAGCAGATGCTACTATTATTGTGAACATCCCCTTTTCTGCTTTTTTTTTTTTTTTTTTTTTTTACTAATAGCCCAATTTCATAGCCTTAACCCCTTAACGCCCGAATTTATATAGCTGTATATAAAAAAATGTTTTGTGTGTGTTTTTGCCTTTAAGTAGATGGTAAATAATGTTGAGATTATTAATTTCACTATTGCACAAAAACTAGATGGTAATATTGGGTATTCTGGTAATGACTTTATGTTATAATGTTATAATAATAATAATGATGGTATGTTGCAAATTTGCGTCAACAGGCATACAGGTCAATTTGGTAAGTTGCATATTTGAGTCAGAGATTGTAGCATATATGCGACGATGGGCATTAAGGGGTTAAGAGTGTGCATATCATGAATGCTTGGTTTTGTTGGATTTGTGAGAATCTACTGAATCTACTGGTACCTTGTTTCCCATGTAACAATAAGAAATATACTCAAAACCTGGATTAATCTTCTTAGTCACATAGCACTACTATTATTTTGAACATTACTGTATATCTAAAAAGGAAGAGTAAAATAGAAGAGTACAAAAGAGTAGAGTAGAGCCACTTAGGTGCCTGGTCTTGAGAATCAGGGATGCTCAGTATGATTACCCATCAGACAACACAAGATCCCTGACTGGGTAATTGGACAAGATCCCTAACATCTATTGATCCTTTGTTACTTATCCTTAGTAGCCTTAACTACAGAGTTGTCCTGAAATATCTTTGGTCCAAGGGTATTTTCTTAATTTTACTATACTTGCAGAATTTCCCCTTTAAAGGCAGTGGCACTGCCAGGGATTTTGGGCACCATGAAAAGAAATTTTACTGGGCCACTTTTCTTTTCTTTTTTTTACAGTTTTTAAAATTAATTTAATTTAACCTTTATTTAACCAGGTTAGTCCCACTGAGATTGACACCTCTTTTGCAAGGGAGACCTGGACAATTAAAAAGTTTCCAAAACCTAACCTTCATGTTTTTTTTTTTACCTCATAACCCCTGTGATCAGACAAATAATGTGGTATAGTTTTCAATATGATTGGAGCCTTTTTAAATTTTGACCTCTGTGTAATTCTTCATAATTTACGAATGAAAATGTTGCCAGACACTGTATATTAGTGGATATTTGAGTGAGTTAGACAAAATGACATTAAATAAAGTCTGCATACATATCAAGCCTCATTATTTTCTTCATTTTATTTACACTTATGTATATTTTGGTAAGAAAGACATTGCAAGGCATGCAACACATTAAAAAATGGGAGGTAGGCAATTCTAAATATGTGGAATAGGTTTGTATATTTGTGACATTTTAATTAAATTGTTCTTTGCGCGTACTACTCAAACCTGAAATAAAGTGATCTGTTGGCACAAGACTAGGAACGTGGACCATGTTTACGACACGTGGCACCAGTGTGAGATTGTTGAAAAAAGCAGTTAAGATTCATTTAAAGTGTAGCAGAGATGGCAGTGCAAAGTGCTATTAGCGGTCATTACCAAGCAGGCTTCAGCATTTAACACCCTGAGGAAAAACAACACTGTGCCTGCAGAGAGTAATAACACCTTAATGCGCCTGCTGCCACGTGCCGCTCAGACTCGTGGTTAACGCTGCAATCTAGTCGTAAATGTTTTCTTGTCTGATGCCTCTGATAGCTTTTTAATTGCTTCCTGTCACACCGTCACCTCTTTCGTTCAACAGCCGAGAGATCATGTGGTGTTTTCTGTGGCGAAGGAGCTGTGTCATTGGAAAATAGCCACAATGAGGAAATCAGAATTGTGAGCCGTTTAAGTGTCTTGGTCATACAGGTAGATGACAGAGAAGCTCACAGAAGTTGGACTTCTTATTTGTCTTCATGTTTTGGCACTCGTATAAGTGACTCATTTAGTTTTAAGAAACTTCTTCAATAGACTCCTTCAGTTTTAAGTAACATCTTCAGTTCTTACCAATCACATTTTTTCCAAGAATCTGATTGGTTAATCGTGTGAGATTTCTGACTGCATACGAGGGCTGTCAATAAAGTATAGGTCCTTTTTATTTTTTTCAAAAACTATATGGATTTCATTCATATGTTTTTACATCAGACATGCTTGAACCCTCGTGCGCATGCGTGAGTTTTTCCACGCCTGTCGGTGACGTCATTAGCCTGTGAGCACTCCTTGTGGGAGGAGTCGTCCAGCCCCTTGTCGGAATTCCTTTGTCTGAGAAGTTGCTGAGAGACTGGCGCTTTGTTTGATCAAAATTTTTTCTAAACCTGTGAGACACATCGAAGTGGACACGGTTCGAAAAATTAAGCTGGTTTTCGGTGAAAATTTTAACGGCTGATGAGAGATTTTGAGGTGATACTGTCGCTTTAAGGACTTCCTACAGAGCGAGGCGTCGCGCAGCGCTCTCAGGCGCCGTCGTCAGCCTGTTTCAAGCTGAAAACCTCCACATTTCAGGCTCTATTGATCCAGGACGTCATGAGAGAACAGAGAAGTTTCAGAAGAAGTCGGTTTCAGCATTTTATCCGGATATTCCACTGTTAAAGGAGATTTTTTTATCCACGCGTCGGGACGCAGCCGGTGCGGTGCGACGGCACAGGAAAAACACCTCCGTGTTGATAACCATTTGTAAAATCCAGACGGCTTTTGATGGCTTTCAGTGGAGTGAGTATATGAGAAATTGTTTAACAGCTGGACATGTTCCAACTGGTCCTTAAGGCTTCCAACAGAGGTGTTTTTCCTGTGGCGGAGCGTCGCGGCGGCTGCGAACCGACGCTGCAATCCGCCCGCACGTCTTTCATTAAAAAAAATCTCCTTTAACAGTGGAATATCCGGATAAAATGCTGAAACCGACTTCTTCTGAAACTTCTCTGTTCTCTCATGACGTCCTGGATCAATAGAGCCTGAAATGTGGAGGTTTTCAGCTTGAAACAGGCTGATGACGGCTCCTGAGAGTGCTGCGCGACGTCTCGCACCATGGGAAGTCCTTAAAGCGACAGTATCACCTCAAAATCTCTCATCAGCTGTTAAAATTTTCACCGAAAACCAGCTTAATTTTTCGAACCGTGTCCACTTCGATGTGTCTCACAGGTTTAGAAAAAATTTTGATCAAACAAAGCGCCAGTCTCTCAGCAACTTCTCAGACAAAGGAATTCTGACGAGGGGCTGGACGACTCCTCCCACAAGGAGTGCTCACAGGCGAATGACGTCACCGACAGGCGTGGAAAAACTCACGCATGCGCACGAGGGTTCAAGCATGTCTGACGTAAAAACATATGAATGAAATCCATATAGTTTTTGAAAAAAATAAAAAGGACCTATACTTTATTGACAGACCTCGTAATAACGGGGTAACTGTGGCAAAATATTTGACTCTCACATTTGGATGTATTACTCCACGCCCTGACCGGTGTTCTGACGAGATGTCATTCCTGTCAAATGTCATTTCTGTCCTCCGCGCAACTGCACATGCACACACGTGCAATATAGTCGGGATGCGATGAGACGCACAATTCGGTAGAACACTAGCTGTGCGCGTTGCTAGCTGTTAGCACTGTTAGCTAAGAGCAAGAGAAAGTCGCGTACCGACGCCACCACCGAAATGGGTGAATTTAAGCTACCATACGAAAGTACTGATATGGATTCTGATACAGAATTACCGTTTCACATTTGATGATGGTTTGATGGATTACTCCACGCCTTGACCACTGTTGGAGTGATGCTGCCTCTGCTCGGTAAGCCTCGCCGACCAAATTACCTACAGAAAAATAACCCGTGCAAATGATGGAATTGAATTAGAATGGGAATAACCCCCTTGTGACTGATGATTTACGGACGTTCAGACAGAAGGGGTTATTCCCTAAGTGAATTCTTCAGTTTTATGTATTTCTTCAAGTGACATTTAGTTTTAAGTAACTTTCAAGTGATTCCTTCAGTTTTAAGTAACCTTTTCAAGTGACTCCATTTTAAAGTAACTTCTCTTTTAACTAACCTCTTTAAGTGACTTTTAGGTTTTAAGTAATTTCTTCAAGTGGCTACTGTTATGTGTCGGACGCAGCTCGGAGAACCGACCAGCGTTTGAAGGACCCAGTATGAAATAAGCAGAGCACGGTACAAAGGCTAACTGAATTTAATACATAACAGTGATACAAAATACAACAAAAGAAAGTGCGGTCTGGCGTGGTGCGCTCCCAGCAGCGCTAACGGTCCGGAGCCAGAAGCTGTTCGGACCCAAGGACCCCGCCGACACCCCCCAGGTGGCCGCAACAAACCGAGTCTGTGAAAGAAGGAACCATTATGTGAGTCCACACTCTACACACAGAGAGAACACTTAAAGGTGTACAAACAGCAAACACTTCCTGGCTTGATTACTAATCAGCTTCCCAACCTGCAGGCATGGAACATCCAGTTCACAAAACTCCACTGCAGTGGAAGCCGATACATGACTAACATACAGCTCAATATAAAAAAGGTGTGAGGGACACCACATTTACTGACTGTATAAATGTTAGTCACAAAATCTAACGTACCTCAGGAAGTGTGCTGACGAGCGTGAGACCTCACCCCCTCCTCTTTCACAGACCGTGCATCAAACCCTGGACGTTCTCTGCATCCACTGATGATGAGATGGCTCCCGAGACGACGATCTCACCCGTCTGGTCACAAGGTCGAGTCTCTGGCAAATACACACTGTATACTCCAGTCTTAAATGCCACCATGTTCCAATCCATATAGATGCACCTCAGCTGTGAGTCCTAACGAGCCGCAGGTGATCAGGGTGAGGTCCTGATAACCTCAGCAACACAGCCACTCAGTCCCAAATGCAAGCCACCTGGAAGGAAAAACAAAAGACAGAAACAAAAAGGCAGCCAGGCCCCCCAGCCATACAACAGCTTCTTCAGTTTTAAGTAACGTCTTTATCTGAGAAACTCAGTTTTACATAACTTTAAATTACTTCTTCAGTTATAAGTAACTTTTTCAAGTTACTTCTTCAGTTTTAATTAACTACTTTAAATTACTTCTTAGAAGTAGAAGAAGTTATAAGTAACTTCTTTAAGCAACTTCAGTTTACTTTTTCAAGTCACTTCAGTTTTAAGTTAAATTTTCAAGTGACTTCCTCAATATTAAGAAACTTTTTCAATTGACTTTTTCCATTTTAAGTAACTTCTTTGAGTGACCTTCAGTTTGGGTAACTTCTTTAACCGGCTCCTTCACTTTTGGATAAATCCTTTAAATGAGTTATTCAGTTTTAAGTAACTTCTTCAAGTCACTTCTTCAATTTTAAGTAACCCCTTTAAGTGACTTACTCAGTTTTAAGAAACTTTTTCAATTGACTTTTTCAGTTTTAAGTAACTTCTTTTACGCACTCCTTCATTTACTACAACGCCTGGCAATAATTATGGAATCACCGGCCTCGGAGGATGTTCATTCAGTTGCTTAATTTTGTAGAAAAAAAGCAGATCACAGACATGACACAAAACTAAAGTCATTTCAAATGGCAACTTTCTGGCTTTAAGAAACACTATAAGAAATCAAGAAAAAAAGATTGTGGCAGTCAGTAACGGTTACTTTTTTAGACCAAGCAAAGGAAAAAAATATGGAATCACTCAATTCTGAGGAAAAAATTATGGAATCACCCTGTAAATTTTCATCCCCAAAACTAACACCTGCATCATATCAGATCTGCTCGTTAGTCTGCATCTAAAAAGGAGTGAACACACCTTGGAGAGCTGTTGCACCAAGTGGACTGACATAAATCATGGCTCCAACACGAGAGATGTCAATTGAAACAAAGGAGAGGATTATCAAACTCTTAAAAGAGAGTAAATCATCACGCAGTGTTGCCACAATCTTTTTTCTTGATTTCTTATAGTGTTTCTTAAAGCCAGAAAGTTGCCATTTGAAATGACTTTAGTTTTGTGTCATGTCTGTGATCTGCTTTTTTTCTACAAAATGAAACAACTGAATGAACATCCTCTGAGGCCGGTGATTCCATAATTTTTGCCAGGGGTTGTATAAGTAACCTTTTCAAGGAACATCTTCAGTCTTAAGTAACTTCTTCAAGTGATGTCCAGCTTTTAGTAAGTTTTTCAAGTGATATCTTCAGTTTGAAGTAACCTCTTTAAGTGACTTTTTCAGTTTTAAGTAACTTCTTTAACTCACTCCTTCATTTTTAAGTAACCTTTTCAAGCAACATCTTCAGTTTTAAGTAACTTCTTCAAGTGACCCCCAGGTTTTAGTAAGTTTTTCAAGTGATGTCTTCAGTTTTAAGTGACTAATGCTTATATTTCAGACACAGATCTTATCTTTTGTACAGATTTGTCAGACTATATTTTCAGAAATTTTTGTGTTAAAGACAATAAAACATACGCTGAAAGCGATCAGTTGTACTTCTCGCCTGGCCACGTTTGTGCTTGGTACTCCCAAGTAGGCACACCTTTCAGCAAAAGTCAGAAATCTTTTTAAAATTTCATTCAGAGTTCAATAGACTCCTAATCACCTTAGCCATGCTCATGCACTGCTTGAAAATTGGACACAAATGGCCTTAAATTGTATGCAAATCAGCTGCTGTAACACGGTTGCTGGGTAGCTTGCAAAGTGTGGACTGCGATTATACCCACAGCTACATAATGTTACTGAACATTTTGTGGCTATAACATGATTAATTATTATTATTATTAATAATTATTGTAATACAACCAGACTAAAGCAAAAATGCCCAGAGACATGTTTTCTGTAACTGTTTTTGTGACACTATTGGGGGTGTAGATGGTTACGATCGCGTTTGGCTCTGTATAACTATGTTTTATGTATGTTTCCTAGCAAGATATATTAAGAAGGTGTAATCCAGTTTAATCAAACTTGGTAAGTACACTGGGTTTATTGATGGGAAGAAATGAGTTGATGTTGATTAGGATCAGCCAAAAATCAAGATAAGAGGTTGTCAAATTTCTGGCTTCATGCTAATATATACATACAGTGGTGGGCACAGTTCCCCTAACCACTACTTATCAAAGCTAACATTTTTGTTAGTAGATTAGCTTTTCAGCTAACTTTGAAAACCATCAGCAGACAAATTAGCTTCCACTGACTTTAGTTCTGCTAACTTTTATTCTGCTAACTTCTTTTTTGCTGGTGTAGTGAGTAAAGCTGAATAGTAAGAAACATCTGTAAAATCTAAATTCCTACATGTTTATTCCTGTCATGTGCTTTGCAATAAACAGACTGCTGTGAGAAGCTCAGTCCTCCCTCAGTAAAAGGGAGCCGCTTTCAAAGCACCTTTCACTCATGGTTTCAGTTAAAACCTACGAATTCCGCACAGTTTAGCGGCAAGTCTGTCATTTTTACAAAGTGAAAATATGATATTGCACATATTTTTTTAAAGTAATGCACTAATTCCTGAAGGTTTGAGCATTAAACAGACACATGTGCCAAAAGGCATTATGGGAAAATTCATCATTTACCCCCCCCCCCGTCAAAATGCAGAGAACACTGCCATCTACTGGATGGGAGTGTAAATAGACCAACATATTCAGAATGTCTCAGTATAAGTGTATCACCGATCACACACATTGTAAAAACCAACACACAAGTTACAGTAACTTTATAGGGGGGGGTGTCAAAATGGACATTTTTTTTTGTTGTTTATTTCAGTTTCACGACATTATATCATTTTAAAGTACCACAATTCGCCCCATTGAGATATCCCATATTCAGTGCAGCGGTTAAATTGCAGCCTGATCAGACAGTCTCAATGCAAACTCTCTGAAATTTTGCGACATTTGGTGGGATTTGAAACCTCAATACCAAACACAAATTACAGTTGGTCTATTTACACTCCCATTCAGTAGATGGCAGTTAGTGAAAATTAGCGTGCAAGCTTACGTCCGCAAAATGTCTTGTAAATCACTCCAGAGGTGTTATCAGGTTTAAAAAAAACAGCATTTGCAGTTTTAGAAGTGTTTATTTCTCACTAGCTTTTACATAAAATACTAGAAACAAAGCTGTTAGCAAGTAGCTACACCAGGAAGTGATGTCACCATGCTAATCTTTGTGAATAGGTTCAGAGGTAATAGGTTCAGAGGTGTTATTAGGTTCCAAAAACAACGTTTTTGGTTTTAGAGCTGTTTGTTTCTTGCTAGCTTTGACATAATATCTGAGAAACATGTATACAAGGGCTGTCAATAAAGTAACGGTCCTTTTTATTTTTTTCAAAAACTATATGGATTTCATTCATATGTTTTTACGTCAGACATGCTTGAACCCTCGTGCGCATGCGTGAGTTTTTCCATGCCTGTCGGTGACGTCATTCGCCTGTGAGCACTCCTTGTGGGAGGAGTCGTCCAGCCCCTCGTCGGAATTCCTTTGTCTGAGAAGTTGCTGAGAGACTGGCGTGTTGTTTGATCAAAATTTTTTCTAAACCTGTGAGACACATCGAAGTGGACACGGTTCGAAAAATTAAGCTGGTTTTCAGTGAAAATTTTAACGGCTGATGAGAGATTTTGAGGTGATACTGTCGCTTTAAGGACTTTTCACGGTGCGAGACATCGCGCAGCGCTCTCAGGCGGCGTCATCAGCCTGTTCAAGCTGAAAACCTCCACATTTCAGGCTCTATTGATCCAGGACGTCGTGAGAGAACAGAGAAGTTTCAGAAGAAGTCGGTTTCAGCATTTTATCCGGATATTCCACTGTTAAAGGAGATTTTTTTAATGAAAGACGTGCGGACGGGTCTGCGCGTCGGGACGCAGCCGCCACGACGCTCCGCCACAGGAAAAACACCTCTGTTGGAAGCCTTAAGGACAAGTTGGAACATGTCCTGCCTGTTAAACAATTTCTCATATACTCACTCCACTGAAAGCCATCAAAAGCCGCCTGGATTTTACAAATGGTTATCAACACGGAGGTGTTTTTCCTGTGCCGCCGCACCGCGCCGGCTGCGTCCTGACGCACGGACCCCGTCCGCACGTCTTTCATTAAAAAAATCTCCTTTAACAGTGGAATATCCGGATAAAATGCTGAAACCGACTTCTTCTGAAACTTCTCTGTTCTCTCACGACGTCCTGGATCAATAGAGCCTGAAATGTGGAGGTTTTCAGCTTGAACAGGCTGATGACGCCGCCTGAGAGCGCTGCGCGACGTCTCGCACCGTGAAAAGTCCTTAAAGCGACAGAATCACCTCAAAATCTCTCATCAGCCGTTAAAATTTTCACTGAAAACCAGCTTAATTTTTCGAACCATGTCCACTTCGATGTGTCTCACAGGTTTAGAAAAAATTTTGATCAAACAACGCGCCAGTCTCTCAGCAACTTCTCAGACAAAGGAATTCCGACGAGGGGCTGGACGACTCCTCCCACAAGGAGTGCTCACAGGCGAATGACGTCACCGACAGGCGTGGAAAAACTCACGCATGCGCACGAGGGTTCAAGCATGTCTGACGTAAAAACATATGAATGAAATCCATATAGTTTTTGAAAAAAAATAAAAAGGACCGTTACTTTATTGACAGCCCTCGTATAAACACACAAAACAAAGCAGTTTGGAAGAGACCAGCAACTGACATCAAGGTGCAGCTCTACTCTGATTGGCTGTCACCCGCATCACCCAAAAACAAAACAGATCAGATTGAAACAGAATGTGACTTTTGAACCTCTTAAAATACATCAAGGTTAGCCATCTTTAACCCTGTTCATGGTCTATGTAACAAGAATGTAGTAATAGGACTGGACTTATGCTGAGCACAGACGGACGGATGGACGGGTGGACGGAAGAAAAGCCTTCGCAATACCCGATGGCCATATTTGATGGCCTCGGATAAAAATGTCTAATTTTATGGAAATGAGTTCAAATATTTTATTGTTAGTGAACACGACTGTGGCCCTGTGATAGATGGCGTCCTGGGTGTACCCGCCTCATGCCTTATGACTGCTGGGATAGGCTCCACACCGTGACCCTTAACTGGAGTGAGCGGGTATAGAAAATGGATGGATGGTTGAACTAAACTGTTTAAAAGACAATATTTTTTCAACATGGTGAATACGTTCAAACGTGGGTGCTTCATCTAGTCTCCTTTCAGGAAAGATAAGGTCAAAGCTTATCAGGTGAAGGTGATAAATGGTTTAGGTTGCGTAAATTGTGGCGTATTAAATTCCAGTGTTTGTTAAAATGGGTTATAAGAATAAATTTCACGGTAGTTTCTGACACTCCTTACTGCCTTACTGATTTTTATTCACTTTTCATTGCAAAACCTGAATGTAAAAAAGTGAAAACTCAAGCTTGAATAACATGAAGTTCTCCAGCAGTGACTTCACCAAATAACAGAGAACACAAAAACAACCCCACAATGTCATTGTCAACCGTGGCTGCTTTTAAGGCAGACATGTGCTCTCTGTGGGGACACAGAGTGCTGCAGAAGTTGTCAACCATCCAGATAAATCTTCTCTGTGTGCTTGGCTGCTTAGACCACCCAGGAGGATCTAGCCTGGAGGTTTGTCAAGGACAGCCAGCGGCAGATTCAGGAGTAGCCCTCAGCTGTATTTTCTCCAACAGCGGCCTGTCTTCTGTGGCTTCTATTCTGTGTGACTAGCTCTGTCCGCGGCGAGCGCCCGAGTGGTGGAGCTGCATATAGAGCCGAGAATGTCTGTCAAGACACTCCGCCTATGTGGACTGTCTTGAAACAGAGCAAAAAATAAAAGCGCTACTGGTCATGGCCCACATGGCTCTGGCCCGCGATAACAGATGGGGAAAGATGGCACGGCGCACCTGAAGCTAAGGAAAGCAACTGTGACGCTCAGCTGCAACAAGACACGTCCTGCAGGAACACATGCCGCCACATCCACTTAGCGGCCACATTTGTCACGAGCGAAGGACTGAAAATGTTGCCTGATCAAAAAAAAAAAAAAAAAAAAAAAAATCAACTGCACCAGTTTGTATCAATCAGTTTCTTCAGATAGCAACAAGAGACAAAGCAGAACGGATACAGACTGTCCTGGTCTAAGCAAAGTGATGCTAACGATAAGGTCTGTGCATTATGTTTCCAAGACAATATTGGAATTCATGTGAAGGGTTCACATTAAATACGTCTTTTCAGGAAGATGATATTATTAACTTGGGTTGCATTGTTAACAAGCAGCAACCTCAAGGGTAGTTCCTCAAATGGTCACTTGAGGCTGGTTCCAAAATCAAGTGGTCACTTGAGGCTGGTTCCAAAATCAAGTCAATCTCCACAGATTGTCAGTATTTATGGGATCTAAAAATTGACTTATAGTATCAAAGGTAAGCTGGATAAAGCTAAACTAGGGTGAGTATAAGACATGGCATTATTACTCAAGGCCATCAAAATATGGCTATCAGGTATTGCGAAGGCTTTGCATCTGTCCATCCATATGTCTGTCAATCCATCTGTCTGTGCTCAGCATAGGTCCAGTCCCATTACTTCCAGGGTCTTTAAATTCACAGGGAACATTCTTGGGACACAGAGCTTGGATAAGGTCAACGATGCCTAATCTTGATCTATTTTAAGAGGTTAAAAAGCCACATTCTTTCCTGTGTTTATGTTATGAATCATGCCAATCCATTTTTTTTTTTGGTGGTGGTGGTTGACAGCCAATCAGAGTAGAGCGGCACCATGACGTCACTGGCTGGTCTCTCTGGTGCTCCAAAACCGCTTACTTTCTAGCCAATATAACACATTTCTCACATATTCCAAATATTCCAGGGGAGGTGATGGTCTAGTGGAAGGAAGGTGATGGTCTAGTGGTTAAGGTGTGGGCTTGAGTCCAGAAGATCATGGGTTCAAATCCCTGCCTGACTGGAAAATCACTAAGGGCCCTTGCGCAAGGCCTTTAATCCCCTATTGCTCCCGGTGTGTAGTGAGCGCCTTGTATGGCAGCAGCCTGACATCGTGGTGAATGAGAGGCATAGTTGTAAAGCGCTTTGAGCATCTGATGCAAATGGAAAAGTGCTATATAAATGCAGTCCATTTACCATTTACACATTATGTAAAAGGTAGCGAGAAATAAACACTTCTAAAACTGAAAATCCTGTTTTTGTCACCTGATAACACCTCTGGAGTGATTTACAAGACATCTCGAGGACGTTAGCCGGTTGACGTAACTGGCTGGTCTAGCTAACGGCTAACTTTGCTTCGTTTCTGCTAAATATAACCTCTTTATCATTTATTATGTAAAAGCTTGCGGCAAATAAACACTTCTAAAACTGAAAATGCTGTTTTTGTAATCTGATAATACCTCTGGAGTGATTTGCAAGACATCACACGCAGTCAAAGCTAACTTTCACCCTTTTTCAAAAGCTCATCTGTACGCACACACACGCCCTCCTGCAGGCACCATTAACACGTAAAATATTGTCTATGATTGAATGATTGCGTTTATTCTGCAACATCAATAATATGTATATGTCACAGACATGAACAAGCGAAGCTCTTCAGCATCTTACCATGTCATTTAGGTCCTTCATACTTTTTTTCAGTAAATGCTTCTGGGGAGCATTAGCATGGCTGAAAACCTTCAGCTTTGCCCTCCAGACCCCCCCATTTTAAGCATTTTTCTTTGTTTGCGTCTCACATACCTGGAAAGTCCTCACCATTTCATTTTGGTCATTCAGACTTTATTTTCAGTAAATGCATCTGGACAGCATTAGCATGGCTAAAAACATTCACCTTCTGGGAAGCTTAACCCCCCAGTCCCCCTGCTATGGCCCTCGCAACCCCTGCCATTTTAAACATTTTTCTTTATTTGCGTCTCACATGCCTGGAAAGTCCTCACCATCTCATTTAGGTCCTTCAGACTTAAAAACAACATAATGAAAAACAGGAAAATAGCCTCTGCTGTAGCTCCAGGAACTGTTCAACATTTGACTTTTCCTGTTTCAGTGTGGGCTCAAAATTTCGTACTTCCTGTTTCAATGTCACCTTGTCACTGAATTCCCACGAGTTTTCATAAGATCTCCTCTACTGTCGAACCAGGAAGTATTGATCCAGGAAATGTTCAACATTTGACATTTCCTGTTTCACTGTGGACTCAAAATTGGGCACTTCCTGTTTGTGATGCAGTGTACCATAAGCGAGCTTCAGGCTCATGCTTCGCTCATATAAACATACAGAGGTGAATGTGTCAATGATACACTGAAAAAAATTACAGACCTTTCGATTTTGTAGCTGGGAAAACTTGCAAAATCTACAGTGTATCAAATAGGTTATTTCCCACACTGTATGTAAAATGTGTTGTGAATCTGACATGCAATGTCAATGCACCATTCTGTATTATAGGCTGATGTCTGTGTTACTTTTGGGTCGTTACCAGACTCTGAAGTTGCGAAATTGGTGTCCATCATACACTTGGTTGCTGTACTACGTATTAATGGGGTTGTTGTAAGCACTTTTGCGCCGCGGGCTAGTAACCAGCTGTAAATAGGTTGTCTCTGTTGTTTTTCGTACCATATAGCAATACAGCAAAATGGCTAACAGGATTATGGACCATAAAGATGACTTACGACTGAGAAATCAATTCTATAGTGAAGAATCATTTGAGGTGGGATTGGCTTGATTGTGTTGTGCAAACCAAGCTAGCGAGAAGCAAGGAGACTGCTGATTATGTGCTCGGCAAATGTTTTCACAAGATCGATGTGCCTGGAAAAGTGCTGTGCATTTTCTTCCAGGATTCCGTTAGTTACACTTCACGTGGCGTGAAAGCATTGGAAAGTCATGTCGCTAGCAGTAAATACTGTAAAGTTATAAAGACCAGAAGGATGAACTACACACTGCCTGGTTCTAGCAAGTCCTCAACAGCATCGTATGGTGTTCATCTGCTTTTCAAAGATATAAAGACAAGACCAGAGGTGTTTGTATCTGTAGACAACAGGTCAAAAAACTTAGAAGTAAGTAGACTGAAGTATATTTATGTAGTACAGGTGAATTAAAGTGGTTGTGCATTACTTTGCAGGTATGATTCAGTTTCTGTTACTTTATGTTGAAAAGATATATTTATAAATTCTTGTGAGAATGCTACTAGAAGAGTGATTTTTGTTATGAAAAATATCTAAAAACTCTGACACAGACAGTGAATAAGACACCAGGGTAAACAGGTTTCAGTTACTAAGATCTTTCTTCATTTAAAGCTTTAAAGGTACATGTCATACAGAGTGTAAGTCTGAAGACAAATACAAGTACATTCAGTTTTCATACCACTTATATACAGTTCCATGGTGTTGCAAAGTCCATTCAATGAAATCATTTGATAGTATAAGACAGTCAGTTTCAAAAGTCCATTCCTTGGTTATTCATCATCCACTGATGAAACATGTCTCGCCTCATCATATAGCATAAGACAATCATCATCTGCTCATCATGAACTGATGAACACCTCATCAATCTTATCTGTGCCCTTTGTACACTTCCTCTTCCATGGCATTTTTCAATCAATTACTAAGACAATTATAATGGTAAATATATTTTACAGAGCTTTAACATTAACCTTTCTAACAATTTTGAATAAGGAAAATTGTTTTTTTTTCTCACCGAAATAGGTGCTGCACTCACTGCAATTTATTGTCTGGAATAGCCCCAGAATGCATCTCAGAGCTTCTAGAATTCCAACAATTTCTATGTTTCTATGTTATACACTAAAAATAATGGTGTGTAATTTATGTAGGATTTTCAAAATAAAACTGCCGTAATTAAATATACACTCACTGAAAACAGGTTTGGGTGACAGCAAACTGCACAAAACCTATTACATGTCTGAACTCCTCATATACGTTGTTTGTATCCTATGAAAAACTCAAAAGAACTGCAGTAAGTTTTCTTAAATCACTTGTACCGCACATGGTTCTTGTATGAGACCCAGTGTTTTTAAATAACTGTAACCATGTTAACTTATTTAATATTACGCATTTAAATTTTTTTATTTTTTTTTTGCAGTTTAATAAATGGGTAGAAATACATTACTTTTGTTGAACAAACAAAATAATAACAAAGATGAGTGTTCTTGTAATAGTTTATTCATCTTGCTCATAAAGTTCTAAAACATAATACAGAACCTGACACTGCTGAGCTGCGTGTTTGTGTTATATTGAATAAAGCACAATACAATGAAGAAAATCCTCCATAATGATGAATGCTGTTGTTCTTGCTCCATTGTTTATCCATTTATCTTTCTTTGTAAATTACATAATTCACTGTTCTGAAAGTCACACTCCTATCCATCAACTGAGACAAAAAACACTGAGGTTATTTGTAGTGCAATTTTTTTTTTTTTTTTCCTGTATTGTGTTTCCTTTAAGCTTTATAGGTGCTGCACTCACGTATAAAGACTATAGGTCTTTATAGCTGAGTGCACCTATAAATTGTTCAGTTTACAAAACTTTTCCCAGATACAATTTTGGTATCTACAGGTGCAGAAAATCAAGTTTTTTTCTCTTTTGCAGATTCTTCTTCTTCAAAATTGTAAAGTTATTCAGGTAACTTTTGATATTCTAAATATTTTAAACCAAGGAGTGTTTCTGTGTTCACCCTGTATGGCTGCGAAGCTACGCGTCTCTGATTGGCTGATTACCGGTCTGATATTTTCCCATATCAGACTGGTTTCCATGACAGTCGGTCCACAACATGTATTTTCTTTACAAACCAGGAAGCTAAAAATGCGATTAGAAAAAGCAAATCGGACATGAACGTACTCCATAAATATCTAAACAACATCTGAAAAAACACACAGATTGAAAGCTTACCAGCTAACGACGGGACCACCTGTTAGCAAGTTCTTCATGGAGGTGAAGAACGTGAACGAGCCCAACAACGTCAGCAGCATATTTGGGTGATACTGTAAGTTTGCGTGTTTAAATGTATAACCGCCATACAATACACAAATTATTATCCTCACTTGCTCGGTCTGTTACTATTATTATTATTTATAGGTATTATCAAGTTTTATAGATTTGCCTTCAGTTTGAGTTTGAATATTAATTTACATATACAGAAAAAAAATGCTTAAAGTGGCAGGGTGTTAAGAGGGCTGTAACTGTACAATATGTACATGTCGCAGACATGTACACATTATAAAATTTTACCTTATGCAAAAAATTTGTAGGCACAATTGAATATACATTTCATGAAAATATGAAATATTTTTTAGATAAATATAAGCAGCATTATAATTAAATAAAACATAATGAAATGCTAATTATTTTTGCATTTTTCTTGATTTAAATTTTTTTTTTTTTTTGCGATATGACCTTCATGCCATTTCATCCATTTTTTCCTGGCAAGTGAAACCTGATGAAATTCTAGTCATCAGTTGTTCATAGTCTTTTTCTTTCTTTTTTATTTTAATAAATGGAATAGTTTTGACTGCGCTGAATGTTTGGCCTCCAAAGTAAAGGTCAAACAATATCGACATTCATTGGATTCTGTGACGTGACATATATGTTACCCCATAGCATCATAACTAAGCATGACACATGATGCAAACTATGCCTTTTAAAAACCCTATTCACTAAAACAATAATTTGCATCACTTTTTTTTTTTACAAAAATTGAAGCAACCTTTGACCCCTCTACAAACTGAAATTGACCTTTGTCACTGTTCTTGCTGTTTTTACCCCATAACTTCATAACATTCAGTCACAGATAGTCCAAACTATACCTTTTTGAAATCTTTATATTCATTATGGTATATATTTTCTATATGATTGGAGCATTTTAAAATTTTGACCGCTGTGTAATTCTTCAGTTGACCCCTACCTGGCTGCGTATTGAAAATTCAAAAGAGTAATGTCTAAGGAGTATTTGTGCAGAATTTGGTGCTTCTGTCACCATTTGAATGATTCCTCTGTAAATATTTTATCTGCTGCATTATTATAGCAGAATGAGAAAATAGACATATAGGTTTGTTTTGTCTTAACAGAGATTAGAGAAAACCTTTTGCACTGAAATCATCATCAACCAACATGTTAGGACGTACAGACACACCTCTCATCCTGACCTTTCACAGTAAAAGCCCTGTACATCCGCTGCTGCAACAGTAAACTTTTTTATTTGTAGCATTTAAGTGCATCCCAAAATAAAATACAATAAAAGTAGTTTCATTAATGAATCTTCTACTTTGTTGATGTTTCAGACATTATGAGGACACTTTTCAAACTGGCAGTATTATTAACTTAGATATTGTGATAAATATCAATATAGATAACTATTGAAAAAAAAACAATTTTTTTCCCATATCACCCCAACAGCCTACATAGCTATTAATGATGCTTAAAAATAAATATGACACACAAAAATGGTCTATTTTAATGTTCCTTGCAGGAATCAGACAGAAACGTAATGCCTACATTCACATAAGAACATTTTTGGTTTCAAAGTATAACGTGGCACATTTCATACAACTGTGGGGGAAACCCCCCCCACATTTTCTTCATTTTAATTTATTTTATTTAAAAATAAGCAGCTATTTCTGAGACAGTAAAGACAACTGATAGGTCTTCGTCTCCCAGTCCAGACGTATCCAAAGAAACTCATCATTTTTAATTTAATGACGCTTATTGAAAATTGTGTTCAAATTGCTGGAACGTCACTCATAACGTATACAGAAAAACTGCACACTCACTCACGCGCGCGCGCGCACACACACACAAACAGCCCCACTGTCTGTCTATATAATTTATTTTCCTGTTTTTCTACATCTCATCCCCATCTGTCAACGCTGCCTGTTATCGCAATGAATCTGACAAGTTGTTAGTCATTGCTTATCAGCATGCAGAAGATAAAGCATCTCTTTGCATTTGAATAAACAGTAATTAAAATTACAGAAGTGAAAGGCAGATGCTTTTCTGGCCTTATGACAGAAGGCACACACATTATGATGTTTTTTTTTTTGTGGAGTCTTCTTTTTGTGCATCTCTTCTGGATTGTTCTGGTGCATGTGTTGAAGCATGATGCCAGTGCACGCTGTGTAAACAGATAACAGATAAGTAGTTTTCTTACATGAGACCTCAAACTATAAATGCAACTCGTCATTTCAAAATGACATAATGCGGACAAATCATTAAAACCTGGTGAAATTTGACACAAATCAAAAAACCATGTCCTCTAGACATATCTGCCACCTACTGGATGGTTCATCAGTGCTGGAATGTTGATGGATTAGGAGCAGGTGTGGTTGTCTGTTGTTGGGTCATGGTCTGATTTTTGTGGTATCAGTGGATTCCCTGATTGCCGCACTTGAGAAGATGAGTGAGGAATTGTAGTGTCTTGTTTGTGATCCCGGATCTAGACTAAAATCCAGGCTTTCAGTGGCCGTCAGTAGTGTATGTGTATGTAGAGAAAGTATTGAGGTTGGAGAGACATTCATTTATCTTGGTAGAGACATGCATGTCTCTAGTCCTCGCCATTTGAGATCAGGTGATGCCTGGGGATGGGGAGGGTCCTCTAGTCCTAACCCCTTTATATTATTTGATGGTGTATATATTATACCCCCAAACTGATTTTTAAACTTCACAAATAAATGCAATACTTTCAAATAGCTAGCAAACTAGATCCAGTTCTGTTCAGTTTAAAACACGATTCTGTTGACATACACCATTAATCACCTTTAATTGTACTGTTGTTTATAAAATATGTTGAATTGAAAATAAACAAATAAGGGTAATTCACCATAATTAAATGTTTTTGTTTAAATTGTCACACATTTGTAAACCTACTATAAATGTAAAAGCAACTTCAACATACTCTCCTTAATAATATGTATATGTTGCAAACATGAACGAGTGAAGCTCTTCAGCATCTCACCATGTCATTTAGATGCTTCAGGGGAGGCTAAAACATTTTAGCTTCTGCGGGGGCTCCGCTCCCCCAGACTCTCCACCTTTTTAAGCATTTTTTTCACCTTTCAGTTTCGGGGGGGCTGCATCCCCCAGACCCACCTAATTAGAGTCCTCTTAACCCCCTGCCACTTTAAGCATTTTTTAAATGTAGATTTAAATTAATATTAAAAGTTTTCAGCTAATTGACAGTCAGGCTGTACAATATGGCCAAATTATCATATCTCAGTATTGTCATATCTATGACAATGGTGGGCACAGCTAACCAAAAAGTTAGCTTCGATAACCGCTAATCAGCTAACTGAAAAGTTATCTTTTATAACGCTAAACCGATAAACTACCAAAAAATTTATCAGACGCTACAGCTAACCGCTAACTTTCAGTATTGCGTCCGGTACACTCAGCTACTAACAAGCCAATTTTAGCCTCCACTCATACTGATTGGTTGACTAATTCATTCAATGTAAAAACCAACACAAGTGAATGTAACGTATGTGTTTGTGTTTACAAATAGGTGCCTGGGTATATGCCCATCCTATCTACATGTTTTTTGTGGACTCTGAGAAGGCGTATGATCGGGTACCCCGGGAGATATTGTGGGAGGTGCTGCGGGAGTATGGAGTGAGGGGGTCCCTTCTCAGGGCCATCCAATCTCTGTACTTGCAAAGCGAGAGCTGTGTTCAGGTGCTTGGCAGTAAGTCGGACTCGTTTCCGGTGGAAGTTGGCCTCCACTAGGGCAGCACCTTGTCACCAATTCTGTTTGTGATATTCATGGACAGGATATCGAGGCGTATCGCGGGGAGGAGTGTTTCCGGTTTGATGGGCTTAGGGTCTCATCACTGCTTTTTGCAGCTGATGTGGTCCTGTTGGCTTCATCGGCCGGTGATCTCCAACACTCACTGGATCAGTTCGCAGCCGAGTGTGAAGCAGCTGGGATGAGGATCAGCACCTCTAAATCTGAGCCCATAGTTCTCAGCAGGAAACCAATGGATTGCCTACTCCGGGTAGGGAATACGGCCTTGCCCCAAGTGAAGGAGTTCAAGTACCTCAGGGTCTTGTTCACGAGTGAGGGGACGATGGAGCGTGAGATTGGCCGGAGAATTGGCGCAGCAGGGGCGGTATTGCATTCTCTCTACCGTACTGTTGTGACAAAAAGGGAGATGACCCAAAAGGCGAAGCTCTCGATCTACTGGTCAATCTTCCTTCCTACTCTCACTTATGGTCATGAGGGTTGGGTCATGGCCGAAAGAACTTGATCGTGGGTACAAGCGGCCAAAATGGGCTTTCTCAGGAGGGTGGCTGGTGTCTCCCTTGGAGATAGGGTGAGAAGTTCAGTCATCCGTGGGGAGCTCGGAGTAGAGTCGCTGCTGCTTCGCATTGAAAGGAGCCAGCTGAGGTGGTTCGAGCATCAGGTAAAGATGCCTCCTGGGTGCCTCCGTAGGGAGGTGTTCCAGACATGTCCATCTGGGAGGAGACTCCGGGGAAGACCCAGGACTAGGTGGAGAGATTATATCTTCACAGTGGCCTGGGAACGCCTTGGGATACCCCAGTCAGAGGTGGTCAATGTGGCACGGGAAAGGGAAGTCTGGGGTCCCCTGCTGGAGCTGTTGCCCCCATGACCTGAACCCAGAAAAGCGGTTGAAGGTGACTATGAGTGTGCTTTTGTAAAATGTCATTTTTTTCATTTGTAAAATAAAAAGGCATTTGCAAAACCAAAAAGTCTGTTAAGTTGTGATTCAGGTCGACAGCAGTGTGATATAACTGGGCACCAGTAGATGGCAGTGTTCTATGCATTTTGACCCCGGTGTTTGACATTTGATATTTCCTGTTTCACTGTGGACTCAAAATTTGGCACTTCCTATTTGGGACCCGTGTACCATGAGCGAGCTTCATGCCACTGTGTGATGCTTCGCTCATACTAGGACTAGGACTAGTGGGAAGTTCTCCCTGGGAAGAGCTTATGGATTCGGGAGGTAGCTGGGTATCATCTGCGTAACAATGAAAATTTAAGCAGTGCCGTCTAATAATACTGCCTAAGGGAAGCATGTATAAAGTGAATAAAATTGGTCCTAGCACAGAACCTTGTGGAACTCCATAATTAACCTTAGTCTGTGAAGAAGATTCCCCATTTACATGAACAAATTGTAATCTATTAGATAAATATGATTCAAACCACCGCAGTGCAGTGCCTTTAATACCTATGGCATGCTCTAATCTCTGTAATAAAATTTTATGATCAACAGTATCAAAAGCAGCATTGAGGTCTAACAGAACAAGCACAGAGATGAGTCCACTGTCTGAGGCCATAAGAAGATCATTTGTAACCTTCACTAATGCTGTTTCTGTACTATGATGAATTCTAAAACCTGACTGAAACTCTTCAAATAGACCATTCCTCTGCAGATGATCAGTTAGCTGTTTTACAACTACCCTTTCAAGAATTTTTGAGAGAAAAGGAAGGTTGGAGATTGGCCTATAATTAGCTAAGATAGCTGGGTCAAGTGATGGCTTTTTAAGTAATGGTTTAATTACTGCCACCTTAAAAGCCTGTGGTACATAGCCAACTAATAAAGATAGATTGATCATATTTAAGATCGAAGCATTAAATAATGGTAGGGCTTCCTTGAGCAGCCTGGTAGGAATGGGGTCTAATAGACATGTTGATGGTTTGGATGAAGTAACTAATGAAAATAACTCAGACAGAACAATCTGAGAGAAAGAGTCTAACCAAATACCGGCATCACTGAAAGCAGCCAAAGATAACGATACGTCTTTGGGATGGTTATGAGTAATTTTTTCTCTAATAGTTAAAATTTATTAGCAAAGAAAGTCATGAAGTCATTACTAGTTAAAGTTAAAGGAATACTCGGCTCAATAGAGCTCTGACTCTTTGTCAGCCTGGCTACAGTGCTGAAAAGAAACCTGGGGTTGTTCTTATTTTCTTCAATTAGTGATGAGTAGTAAGATGTCCTAGCTTTACGGAGGGCTTTTTTATAGACTCTTTTTCCAGGCTAAATGAAGATCTTCTAAATTAGTGAGACGCCATTTCCTCTCCAACTTACGGGTTATCTGCTTTAAGCTGCGAGTTTGTGAGTTATACCACAGAGTCAGGCACTTCTGATTTAAAGCTCTCTTTTTCAGAGGAGCTACAGCATCCTACAGCTACAGCAGCAGTAAGTACACCCACCCCATGTGCTTTTTGTTTGGTCTTTTTTAAATTATTTTGCATGACTGTAATGTACGTAGATGTGATCTTCTTTTTTTAATTAGATTGCAAAGACAGCAAAGCTGTGACCATCAAAGACATCCACCAGGCTCAGTTGGATAAGTTCATGAAAGTGAAACGAGCTGAAAAAGGTCTAAAAACTGAGCTGCAAGTCATGAAGAGTATGATCGAAAAAGAGCGGGCAGGAATGAAAGCCGACTTTGAGAAGGACCTGCAGGCCAAAGAGGCAAATGTCCAAAGAATCCCGCCAAAGTGAGGGCAAGTAACAGGTGGAACTGCAAGAAGTAAAACTCCAGGCCCATCTGGAAGCTCAGGAGGCGAGATTTAAAGAACTGAGAGAATCCAAGATGAACAAAACCTGTATTAATTTCATTGGATTTATGTCTGCAAAGTGTTTGAAGTAAGGAAGTATTTTGACAAATAAGAGATTTGCTTTCAGTTTGAGTTAAGGAAGATAATTTTAGAAAAAAAATGTATTTGAAATGGAATAAACAAATTAAAAGGTGTGAAATACCAAGTGTTCCAATACTTTTGAGGGAAACTGAGCAACACTGAGGAGCAGCATCTTACATCTCATATATAGTGCAGCAGATAAAAGAATATTTAGAGTGGAATCCTGCAAATGGCGATACAAACATCAAATTTAGCACAAATAATCCATAGATATGAACTCTTTTAAAAAAAAAAACCTGATTGGCCACTTGAATTTTCAATAGGCAACCAGGTAGGGGTCAAGTGAAGAATTACACAGGGGTCTAAATTAAAAGATGCTCCAATCATATAGAAAACTACACCATATTATTTGCCTGATCATAAAGATTCCTAAAAGGTATAGTTTGGACAATCTGTGACTGAATGTTATGGAGTTATGAGGTAAAAGCAGCAAGAATGGTGACAAAGGTCAGTTTCAGTTTGTACAGGGGTCAAAAGTTAAAGTTGCTCCAGCTGTATTTTTGCTGAATTTGATGCTTGTATCACCATTTGAAGGATTGTTTCAGTTATCTGCTGCACTAATAAGCCAACAGAGCATGAACCAGCTGCTGCCTGTTAGTTTAAACGTGTACATACAGCAACCCAAAATTAAAGGAGAAATGCTGCTTTTAACAACCTGGACCTCATTTCTGCCATAAAATACGGTCGTTTACTCACTAATATAAGTTTGGTGTGCTTAGAAGTCCATAGTTCAAATGACATGTTCAGTTCAAATCTGAAGCAAACATTTTATTCTTCTACTAAGGTTGATTAGAACTTTTTGTGTTACACAGCACCAACTACTGGACAGGAGGAACCTAGCAGTCAATTCATGCATTTATTTCCTCTAGGCTGGACTATTGTAATTCATTATTATCAGGTTGTCCTAAAAGGTCCCTGAAAAGCCTTCAGTTAATTCAAAATGCTGCAGCTAGAGTGCTGTCAGGGACTAGGAGAGAGCATATGTCACCCATATTGGCCTCTCTTCATTGGCTTCCTGTTAATTCTAGAATAGAATTCAAAATTCTTCTTCTTACTTCTGACCCTGAACCATCCCTTAGTTATGCTGCTATAGACTTAGACTGCTGGGGGGTTCCCATGATGCACTGAGTGTTTCTTTCTCTTTTTGTTCTGTATGCACCACTCTGCATTTAATCATTAGTGATTGATCTCTGCTCCCCTCCACAGCATGTCTTTTTCCTGGTTCTCTCCCTCAGCCCCAACCAGTCCCAGCAGGAGACTGCCCCTCCCTGAGCCTGGTTCTGCTGGAGGTTTCTTCCTGTTAAAATGGAGTTTTTCCTTCCCACTGTCGCCAAGTGCTTGCTCACAGGGGGGTCATTTTGACTGTTGGGGTTTTTCTGTAATTATTGTATGGCTTTGCCTTACAATATAAAGCGCCTTGGGGCAACTGTTTGTTGTGATTTGGCACTATATAAATAAAATTGATTTGATTTGAATGTGACTCACTGATTTGAAAATGCAGCTCTTTCAACCAGACGTGGTGCTGTGACATGTCAATCATCTCTGTTGTGTGGGCCGCTGAAGAGGAGGTACTGCTGGCCCACCAACACAAGATGGCGCCCTGCTTGAAGTGCGGGCTTCAAGCACGAGAGGGCGTCGGAGCGACCAGGAGTGACAGCTGTCACACATCATCCGTACCAGCTGTCACTCATCCACTTCTCATCACCACCACCATAAAGGCCGGACTGCAACTCCACCTCCCCGCCGAGAAATCAGCTACCATTCAGGTAACTTCTCTGCTGACCTACAAAGTAATAATCTGAACTTCTTTGCAGCCGTTTTACTGTGGTGTGTCCTTATCTGTGGGATTGGCGTTTGGTGTGATCAGCGACGGCTTCGCCTCACACCCCAAACCAGATAAGTGGTTAAACAGGAGCTGCACGAGTGTGTGATTGGAGGTGGAGGTGCTCCCTCCTAACTAAACACTGACTGTGGGATTACTGAGTGTGCAAACTCACACTCATCAGGACTGTCTCTGTTCTCTGCCAGCAGTACCGGGTCTGACTGCTGAAGACAGCGGCCACCTGGGGCGCAGGGCTTGGCGGCTCCGGTGTTCTTCAGCTCCGTTGGTGGTGGAAGCTGTGTGGGATCCGGCTCTTCTCTCGCCAGGCATCTTCTATCGTCGAGCCTGCCCACACGTCACCTGGTGTATGATTGATAGTCACCATATTGTTATTGTCTGTACGTCGTTGTGCGATTCACAACATTAAATTGTTACTTTGGCTTATCCATTGTCCGTTCATTAACGCCCCCTGTTGTGGGTCCGTGTCACGACACTTTCACAACAGGATTTCTCGGCCAGCGTCATGGATCCTGAGGGGCGTTAAACATCGCTTGAACAGCCAATGGAAGAGCGAGGTGCACAGGCGCCAGCAGGAGGCGTGTTGGGTGAGCTGCAGCACATCTTAACCACCTTTACCGCTCGGTTGGACTTAGTTACCGAGCAGAGCAGTGTTCTCAATCGTAGGATGGAGGCTCTCACCGCCCAGGTGGAAGTGCATGCTCAGGGCGCTGCTGCAGCACCTCCTCCTGCTGACCGTGTGCCAGAAACAGACATTCCGCTGGTCGTTCAACGAACCCCTCCACCTTCCCCTGAAGCATACATAAGCCCTCCGGAGCCGTACGGAGGCTGTGTGGAGACGTGCGCGGACTTCTTGATGCAGTGCTCGCTCGTTTTTTCACAGCGTCCCGTCATGTACGCGTCAGACGCTAGCCGGGTGGCTTACGTTATAAATTTGCTTCGAGGAGAGGCACGCGCCTGGGCTACGGCGCTCTGGGAGCAGAATTCACGGCTCCTAACGGTTTATACTGAGTTTGTGAGGGAGTTCTGACAGGTGTTCGACCACCCTCATAGAGGCGAGACCGCTTCAAGTGTGCTGCTGTCGATACGGAAGGGGCGTCGGAGCGCAGCGAAGTATGCAGTCGACTTCCGCATCGCAGCAGCGTGAGCCGGCTGGAATGCTGTTGCGCTCCGCGCCACCTTTGTAAACGGACTGTCTCTGGTCCTTAAGGAGCACCTGGTGGCGAAGGACGAACCGCGGGATTTAGATGGGCTTATCGACCTGGTTATACGGTTAGACAACCGATTAACAGAACACCGACGGGAGCGAGACGAAGGGCGTGGTCAGGCACAAGCCGTCCCTCTTCCTCCCGGGTCCGAAAGGGAGCCGACTTCCCCACGCTCCGCTGCCAGGGCTCTCCACGTGACGACAGCTCCCCCTGCTGACGTTGCTAGGGAAACGAGCAGGGCCAAAAAGCGATCAGATCAGAGACAAAGGAGGCTGATCCGTGGAGAGTGTTTTCTCTGCAGCTCTACCGAGCACACACAGAGAGAATGCCCCAAACGGTCAAAACAGCAGCACTCGTCCTTAGAGACTGGGCTAAGGGTGGGTCACAACACCCACGTGGGGAGACCCCGACGATCTGCACGTATCCCAGTCACGATCCTGAGTGGGGATCTAACCCTTCATGCCCCAGCACTGGTGGACACGGGGTCGGAGGGGAATCTGCTGGATAGCAGATGGGCAAAGGAGGTTGGGCTCCCTCTAGTGGCCTTACCGTCACCATTGTCGGTGCGGGCACTAGATGGCACCCTTCTTCCACTAATCACACACCAGACACAGCCAGTGACATTGGTGGTGTCTGGGAATCACAGGGAGGAGATTGTGTTTTATGTAACACCTTCTACCTCCCGAGTGATTTTGGGTTTTCCATGGGTGTTAAAACACAATCCCCGGATTGATTGGTCGTCTGGGGTTGTGGTTCAGTGGAGCGAAACCTGCCACCGGGAGTGTTTAGGATCCTCGGTTCCACCCGGTGTGACAGCTAAGGAGGAGGTTTTAGTCCCCCCCAATCTGGCGGCGGTGCCAGCCGAGTACCACGACCTTGCTGACATCTTCAGCAAGGATCTGGCACTCACGCTGCCCCCGCACCATCCGTACGATTGTGCCATTGATTTGATACCGGTCGCTGAGTACCCGTCCAGCAGGCTGTACAACCTCTCACATCCGGAACGCGAATCAATGGAGACCTACATCCGGGACTCGTTAGCTGCCGGGTTGATCCGGAACTCCACCTCCCCGATGGGTGCTGGTTTCTTTTTTGTGGGTAAGAAGGATGGCGGACTCCGTCCATGCATTGATTACAGAGGGCTGAACAAGATCACGGTTCGCAACCGATATCCGTTACCTCTGTTGGATTCAGTGTTCACGCCCCTGCATGGAGCCCAAATTTTCACGAAATTGGATCTTAGGAATGCTTATCACCTGGTTCGGATCCGGGTGGGAGACGAGTGGAAGACGGCATTTAACACCCCGTTAGGTCACTTTGAGTACCTGGTCATGCCGTTCGGCCTCACCAATGCGCCCGCGACGTTCCAAGCATTGGTTAATGACGTCTTGCGGGACTTCCTGCATCGGTTTGTCTTCGTATATCTAGATGATATACTCATCTTTTCTCCGGATCCTGAGACCCATGTCAAGCTTGTACGTCAGGTCCTACAGCGGTTGTTGGAGAACCGGCTGTTTGTGAAGGGCAAGAAGTGTGAGTTCCACCGCACTTGTTTGTCTTTCCTGGGGTTCATAATCTCCTCCAACTCCGTCGCCCCTGATCCGGCCAAGGTTGTGGCGGTGAGAGATTGGCCCCAACCAACGAACCGTAGGAAACTACAACAGTTCCTCGGTTTTGCAAATTTCTACCGGAGGTTCATCAAGGGCTACAGTCAGGTAGTTAGCCCACTGACAGCCCTGACCTCCACAAAAGTCCCCTTCACCTGGTCGGATCGGTGCGCGCCGCGTTTAGGGAGTTGAAACGCCGGTTCTCGACTGCACCGGTTCTGGTGCAGCCCGATCCCAAGCACCAGTTCGTAGTTGAAGTGGACGCCTCTGACTCAGGGATAGGAGCCGTGCTATCCCAGAGCGGGGAGTCCGACAAGGTTCTCCATCCATGTGCCTACTTTTCCCGCAGGTTGACCCCAGCTGAACGGAACTATGACGTCGGCAATCGGGAACTTCTTGCGGTGAAGGAGGTTCTTGAGGAGTGGAGACACCTGTTGGAGGGAGCATCGGTACCATTTACGGTTTTCACGGACCATCGGAACCTGGAGTACATCCGGACTGTGAAGCGTCTGAACCCCAGGCAAGCCCGCAGGTCGCTGTTCGTCGGGCGTTTTGACTTCCGGATCACCTACCGCCCCGGGACAAAAAACCAACGATCTGACGCCCTGTCCCGGGTGCATGAATAGGAGGTCAAGACCGAGCCGTCAGACCCCCCTGACACCATCATCCCCGAGTCCACTGTCATGGCCACCCTTCCCTGGGACGTGGAGAAGACCGTCCGGGAGGCCCTGACACGGAGCCCGGACCCGGGGACAGGTCCGAAGGACAAGTTGTACGTCCCACCAGAGGCCAGGGCTGCGGTCCTTGACTTCTGTCACAGTTCCAAGCTCTCTTGTCATCCAGGGTGCGAAGGACCGTGGCAGTGGTCTGGCAGCGCTTCTGGTGGGCGTCTATGGAAGCCGACGTCCGGGAGTATGTCCAGGCCTGCACCACCTGTGCCAGGGGCAAAGCTGACCACCACAAGGCCCAAGGCCTCCTCCAGCCTCTGCCCGTCCCTTGTCGCCCCTGGTCTCATATCGGCCTGGACTTTGTCATGGGCCTCCCGCCGTTCCAGGGCAACACCACCATCTTAACGATAGTGGATCGGTTCTCCAAGGCGGCCCACTTCGTGGCCCTCCCGAAGCTCCCGACGGCCCAGGAGACTGCAGACCTCCTGGTCCACCACGTCGTGCGTCTGCATGGGATTCCATCAGACATTGTCTCGGATCGTGGTCCTCAGTTCTCCTCCCAGGTCTGGAGGAGTTTCTGCAGGGAACTGGGGGCCACCGTCAGTCTCTCGTCTGGGTACCACCCCCAGACGAACGGGCAGGCAGAGCGGACGAACCAGGAACTGGAGCAGGCCCTCCGCTGCATGACCTCCACGCACCCGACGGCCTGGAGCGACCATCTGGCCTGGATCGAGTACGCTCATAATAGCCAAGTCTCATCTGCCACCGGCCTCTCCCCGTTTGAGGTGTGTTTGGGGTACCAGCCCCCATTGTTTCCACTGGTGGAGGGAGAGGTCGGGGTGCCCTCGGTCCAGGCCCATCTGAGGAAGTGCCGTCGGGTGTGGCGTACCGCCCGCTCTGCCCTGCTCAGAGCCCGGACGAGGGCTAAGGCCCATGCAGACCGCCGGCGTTCCCCGGCCCCTGCATACCAGCCCGGGCAGGAGGTCTGGCTATCCACTAAGGACATCCCCCTGCAGGTGGAATCCCACAAACTCAAAGACAGGTACATCGGACCTTTTCCCATCCTCAAAGTCCTCAGTCCGGCCGCAGTGAAGTTGAAGCTGCCAGCTTCACTGCGGATACACCTCGTGTTTCATGTGTCAAGACTCAAGCCCTGCCATACCTCACCACTGTGTGCCCCAGGACCAGCGCCGCCTCCTGCCCGGATCATTGACGGGGAGCCCGCGTGGACGGTACGCCGGCTCCTGGATGTCCGTCGAAAGGGCCGGGGGTTCCAGTATCTGGTGGACTGGAAGGGTTATGGCCCCGAAGAGCGCTCCTGGGTGAAGAGGAGCTTCATCCTGGACCCGGCCCTCCTGGCCGACTTCTACACCCGTCACCCAGACAAGCCTGGTCGGGCGCCTCCTGGCGCCCGTTGAGGGGGTGGTCCTGTTGTGTGGGCCGCTGAAGAGGAGGTACTGCTGGCCCACCAACACAAGATGGCGCCCTGCTTGAAGTGCGGGCTTCAAGCACGAGAGGGTGTCGGAGCGACCAGGAGTGACAGCTGTCACACATCATCCGTACCAGCTGTCACTCATCCACTACTCATCACCACCACCATAAAGGCCGGACTGCAACTCCACCTCCCCGCCGAGAAATCAGCTACCATTCAGGTAACTTCTCTGCTGACCTACAAAGTAATAATCTGAACTTCTTTGCAGCCGTTTTCCTGTGGTGTGTCCTTATCTGTGGGATTGGCGTTTGGTGTGATCAGCGACGGCTTTGCCTCACACCCCAAACCAGATAAGTGGTTAAACAGGAGCTGCACGAGTGTGTGATTGGAGGTGGAGGTGCACCCTCCTAACTAAACACTGACTGTGGGATTACTGAGTGTGCGAATTCACACTCATCAGGACTGTCTCTGTTCTCTGCCAGCAGTACCGGGTCTGACTGCTGAAGACAGCGGCCACTTGCGGCGCAGGGCTTGGCGGCTCCGGTGTTCTTCAGCTCCGTTGGTGGTGGAAGCTGTGTGGGATCCGGCTCTTCTCTCGCCAGGCGTCTTCTATCGTCGAGCCTGCCCACACGTCACCTGGTGTATGATTGACAGTCACCATATTGTTATTGTCTCTACGTCGTTGTGCGATTCACAACATTAAATTGTTACTTTTGGCTTATCCATTGTCCGTTCATTAACACCCCCTGTTGTGGGTCCGTGTCACGACACTTTCACAACACATCTCTGTCCAATCAGATTTCAGGGGAGTCCAGTGAAACCCCGGCCTCCGCTCTCGCTCCGGCCATGCCAGGAAGTGTTCAACATTTCCTTTTTCCTTCCTACTGTGACTGAAAAGTTGGCACTTCCTGTTTGAGTGTGAGCTTACCACTGAGTTCCCGCAAGATTCCATGGGATCTTGTCTGTCATTCCAGGAAGTGTTTGACATTTGAACATTTCCTGTTTTACTGTGGATTTGAAAATTGGCACTTCTTGTTTAGTGCACCCTGTACCATGAGCGAAGCGTCGCGCAGCTTCGCTCATATTCTTTACTGATTATTATACACTTTCAATTAGATCTTTGTTGGAGATTATGTTTGTAAGTTAATTACAGCAACAACAACAATAATAAATGGACTGCATTTATATAGCACTTTTCCATCTGCATCAGACGCTCAAAGCGCTTTACAATAATGCCTCACATTCATCCCAATGTCAGGGTGCTGCCATACAAGGCACCCACTACACACTGGGAGCAACTAGGGGATTAAGGATCTTGCCCAAGGGCCCTTATTGATTTTCCAGTCAGGTTGGGATTTGAACCAAGAATCCTCTGGTCTCAAACTCAACGCTTGACCACTCGACCATCACCTAATCATAACATAAGTCGTTGAATTTTGTTTTCAACAACTTTTGTTGAAACTGGTCTGTTTTGAGTTTTTAAATTTGATTTCCTGTTGATCCTTTGATTACGAAAATAAAATACTACACTGCTCTCAAAATTCTTAATGGTTTAAAACCTTTTTTGGATACACATGAGCACGCACACGCAGACACACACTTAATGAGCCAGTTTCAATAATGCAGACGTGTTTCCACACATCAAAATTATAAGTTGCATTATATTAAATTGTGAGTCTTAAGTAATTTATCTGGAATAGTTGAAATTTTTACTTCATAATTAATCATGATTAAGAAATCATTTAGAAATTCCTGTCCTATCAAAGTATGCTAATAACTGTTCCAGAGGCAGCTCAGTACAGTTTATAGTCAGAAAAGCCTGGACAGTCCAGAAAGATTATTTTTTCATGATAAACTGAATGCTTGGGTAATGACTAAACTAGGTAGCTAATGAGACAGCTAGCTTAGCTGACTTCATACAACTGCTAGTAAATTCAGTTAGCTTGCGTGGCTCATTAACATGTAGATAAGAGCATGAATCAGCTAGCTGTCTGCCAGTTTCATTCATCTAAAATCACCGGAGAAACACAAATATATAAGGCAACCCGAATTACAGGAGACATGCCACTTTTAACAACCTGGACTTCATTTCTGGCACAAAATACGGTCGTTTGCTCACCGATATAACTGTGGTTCGGATGACATGTTCAGATTCAAATCTGGCTCAAGGTGAAAATTTTTCTTCTCTTCCTAGTAAGGTTGATTACAACTCTGTGGTACACAGCACCAACTACTGTACAGGAGGAACCTAGCAGTCAAATAAAATGATGTCACCGATTTCGAAATGCCGCTGGTTCCTTTCGACCAGGCATGCGGTGCTGTGACATGTCAATCATCTGGAGGAGCACCTGGGGTGTCCAATCAGATTTCAGGGGGTCCAGTGCCACCCTGGCCTCCCCTCTAGCTCCGCCCTTTTGTAGATGCTTTCAAGCCTGATACGTTAGTGAGAAAATAATGTCATGTTAGAATGCTAAATTTGTGATTTGATATATACTCAACAAAAATATAAATGCAACACTTTTGGTTTTGCTCCCATTTTGTATGAGATGAACTCAAAGATCTAAAACTTATTCCACATACACAATATCACCATTTCCCTTAAATATTGATCACAAACCAGTCTAAATCTGTGATAGTGAGCACTTCTCCTTTGCTGAGATAATCCATCCTACCTCACAGGTGTGCCATACCAAGATGCTGATCAGACACCATGATTAGTGCACAGGTGTGCCTTAGACTGCCCACAATAAAAGGCCACTCTGAAAGGTGCAGTTTTGTTTTATTGGGGGGGATACCAGTCAGTATCTGGTGTGACCACCATTTGCCTCATGCAGTGCAACACATCTCCTTCGCATAGAGTTGAAGAGAACACCTCTCCAACGTGCCAAACGCCAGCGAATGTGAGCATTTGCCCACTCAAGTCGGTTACGACGACAAACTGGAGTCAGGTCGAGACCCCGATGAGGACGACGAGCATGCAGATGAGCTTCCCTGAGACGGTTTGTGACAGTTTGTGCAGAAATTCTTTGGTTATGCAAACCGATTGTTTCAGCAGCTGTCCGAGTGGCTAGTCTCAGACGATCTTGAAGGTGAACACGCTGGATGTGGAGGTCCTTGGCTGGTGTGGTTACACGTGGTCTGCGGTTGTGAGGCTGGTTGGATGTACTGCCAAATTCTCTGAAACGCCTTTGGAGACGGCTTATGGTAGAGAAATGAACATTCAATACACGAGCAACAGCTCTGGTTGACATTCCTGCTGTCAGCATGCCAACTGCACGCTCCCTCAAATCTTGCGACATCTGTGGCATTGTGCTGTGTGATAAAACTGCACCTTTCAGAGTGGCCTTTTATTGTGGGCAGTCTAAGGCACACCTGTGCACTAATCATGGTGTCTAATTAGCATCTTGATATGGCACACCTGTGAGGTGGGATGGATTATCTCAGCAAAGGAGAAGTGCTCACTATCACAGATTTAGACTGGTTTGTGAACAATATTTGAGGGAAATGGTGATATTGTGTATGTGGAAAAAGTTTTAGATCTTTGAGTTCATCTCATACAAAATGGGAGCAAAATGACCTTGCAGTTTCCATGCTCCAGACTGAAAGCAAAATACCCACAGTCCTGTAAAAAGTCATTAGTTTCCTTTTTGGTGGATTAAATTTGTCTTGATGGTTGAAAGTGTGGCTCTAAACTAACTTGTGTAATATATGAATTTAGTCCCCTTAAAAGCTTTTTTGAGTTGCATATTCGTGTGTGTAACACAAAAGACATGCTAACACAAAGACGTGATACTGATCCAACTCCCTCTGGGTTGGTTTTAGTTCACAAAGTGCCCTGCATGAAGTGGGTAGACTTGCGACATCTGGAAACCATTTCTGTTGGCACATATTTTGATGTGAAACTTTGCGAGTGATGTATGGTTGTGCCGCAATGGGTGCAGCTGTGAAGCTTTGCTGAAACGGCGCTATGAGCTGAGAAACTGCTGCCACTCATCACTGTCATCAGAGGTACAGCTCCACGAGCTTTTGTCTGGTTTTACACAGTGTTGTCGTAAAAAACGACGGCAGTGTTGTCGATGGAAGGATAGGAAGTAAAGTGTCTGGTTTTAGTCCAACACGAGGAGCTCCAACGTGTCTGCTGAATCCCAGAAAATCAGACGTAGCCGTGCCTGCGAGACATAAACCTGATAATGATTGTTTCCACGGTTCTGAATACCAAGGCTGTGCTCTAAGTCAATGAGAATGACCTGTCTTTGTCTTGGCTAATGAGCATTAGCTAAGCGCCGATCGGAAGGCCCCCATGTTAGCTTGTTATGTGAGTAATTACTCATTGGCTACACTTGTGCCGCGACACTTCTGTGATCATAACAAGAATCTACAAACTCTCTCCCTCGCTCTCACACAATTATATTGCTTCACTACATCTGTATGTGCCTCAGCAGGAATTTTATTGGCACTACTGCAATACCGCAACATTATTCACTGCACCAAATGAATCCATGAGCTGTGAAATCATTCAAGGGGGGTGTAATGATGAGCTATCACAGATCCGCTCGAGATTTTGTAGCAATAAAACACACGGATAGAGTTAAGACGCCGAATATGCTGACACGTTCAAATGTGCGAGGCTGAAATAGCAGAGTTAGGATGCTCTGAACTTCCTTTTTTTTTTCTCATTAATCCTAAAGTATACGGCTCCTGGAGAGCCAGTGGACGCTTAAAAAAAAATAAGCCCCCAAAAAAAGCCCCAAAGGTGCATAATGTAGACCGACGACTGTAAACAGGGTACACAGAGGAAGTGTGACTTTTGATGGTTTTCATTTTTCCTCCCAACAGCAAAACCAATATTGCTTATTGCTGATTGTGTAACACTGTAAGAATGGAAGAAACAACTAAATTCAGTCAAGAACTGAGCAACTAGAAATTTGGCCAGATTATTGCCTTTGCCAGTGCCTGATTGGCGAAGGGAATAACAACTAGAGGTGCGGATCGATCCTAATATCGATAATATTGATACCAACACTGGTATTGATATTGACCGATCCTCGTGTAAAAAGATCGATACTCAAGCTTTTATTCTTTCCCACACGCACTGACTGCTGCGCATGCAGATTCATCGTCTATTCTCTGTCTGTAAGAGCAGCGCTGTGTCACACAACACGGAGCAGCGCACCCTTGTATTGTGGTTTGTCAGCCCTCTACCTCAGGAGATTTTGTTTTAAGTGGTGTTGAGTGATATCTTTTTAAACAAAAATGTTGATTGTGATACTAAAGTATTTTGTTGTCACGTACAATGTTTGGCGAAATTCTGTCCTAGGTCTTTTGGATCCTTTGGATCTATGAAGCTTAAATATGAAAAAGTATCGGTATCGTATCGATATCAGTGATACTGGGCCTGTATTTACTTGGTATCGGATCAATACCAAAATTCCCAGTATCGCCCAACTCTTGTTTTGTCACCTGGAAATGATCATGTATCCATCACCTGACTTCTCTCAAGAAAACTGGCTGTAAAATAGAATAGGTACTTATGACCCCTGAAAATGTATTGGCTCGATATAAAAATGGCTGCAATTCCACAATGGTTAATATGATATTTCTGTTGGATCCAGGGGATAGCATTGGCACCAATGGGCCAACTTGGCAAAGTCAATACTAAGTCTTGTGTGTAAGATATATTCAGCCTCTTGGAAATGTTCACATATCCACTGCCTGACTTGTCAAAACAAAACTGGCTGTAAAATGTAATTAGAATTACTGGTGCTTATGGCCTGTGAAAATGGATCGACTGTGTATAAAAATGGCTGTAATTCTAAAATGGTTAATGCGTTATTTCTGTTGGATCCAGGGACAGCACTGGCACAAATACACCAACTCTTGGTTGGCAAAGGAAATAAGTCTTGTGTTGAAGACATTCAGTCACTTAAAAATATTCATGTATCCGTATATAAAGAAAACTGACTAAAAATGAATTAAAATTATTTACGGCCTTGAAAAATAGACAGTCGCTGTATAGAAATGGCTGTAAATCTGAAGTGGTAAATGCAATATTTCTGTTAAACCTTTTGGATCCAGGCAGAGCACTGCCACCAATGGACTTCAGGGCCTATACAGGATTTACATATTGGGGTAAAGCTGAAAATACACAATGCAAACACATTTTGATTGTTACATTTCATTGCCTTTGTTGCATGTATAGAGCACATTTTACAAACTCTGTGTCACTGTCCAAAAACATGTGATTGCATTTGTGTTTCTCCCTCTAGTTGCATTCAGAGTATCTCAAAAAGAACTGTTTGACATATTTCAGCTAAGTTCGATACCGCCCTTGAATCAAATCAAATCAAATCAATTTTATTTATATAGCGCCAAATCACAACAAACATTTGCCCCAAGGCGCTTTATATTATAAGGCAAGGCCATACAATAATTACGGAAAAAACTCCAACGGTCAAAACGACCCCCTGTGAGCAAGCACTTGGCAACAGTGGGAAGGAAAAACTCCCTTTTAACAGGAAGAAACCTCCAGCAGAACCAGGCTCAGGGAGGGGCAGTCTTCTGCTGGGACTGGTTGGGGCTGAGGGAGAGAACCAGGAAAAAGACATGCTGTGGAGGGGAGCAGAGATCAATCACTAATGATTAAATGCAGAGTGGTGCATACAGAGCAAAAAGAGAAAGAAACACTCAGTGCATCATGGGAACCCCCCAGCAGTCTAAGTTTATAGCAGCATAACTAAGGGATGGTTCAGGGTCACCTGATCCAGCCCTAACTATAAGCTTTAGCAAAAAGGAAAGTTTTAAGCCTAATCTTAAAAGTAGAGAGGGTGTCTGTCTCCCTGATCTGAATTGGGAGCTGGTTCCACAGGAGAGGAGCCTGAAAGCTGAAGGCTCTGCCTCCCATTCTACTCTTACAAACCCTAGGAACTACAAGTAAGCCTGCAGTCTGAGAGCGAAGCGCTCTACTGGGGTGATATGGTACTATGAGGTCCCTAAGATAAGATGGGACCTGATTATTCAAAACCTTATAAGTAAGAAGAAGAATTTTGAATTCTATTCTAGAATTAACAGGAAGCCAATGAAGAGAGGCCAATATGGGTGAAATATGCTCTCCTAGTCCCCGTCAGTACTCTAGCTGCAGCATTTTGAATTAACTGAAGGCTTTTCAGGGAACTTTTAGGACAACCTGATAATAATGAATTACAATAGTCCAGTCTAGAGGAAGTAAATGCATGAATTAGCTTTTCAGCATCACTCTGAGACAAGAACTTTCTAATTTTAGAGAGATTGCACAAATGCAAAAAAGCAGTCCTACATATTTGCTTAATATGCGCATTGAAGGACATATCCTGATCAAAAGTGACTCCAAGATTTCTCACAGTATTACTAGAGGTCAGGGTAATGCCATCCAGAGTAAGGATCTGGTTAGACAACATGTTTCTAAGATTTGTGGGGCCAAGTACAATAACTTCAGTTTTATCTGAGTTTAAAAGCAGAAAATTAGAGGTCATCCATGTCTTTATGTCTGTAAGACAGTCCTGCAGTTTAGCTAATTGGTGTGTGTCCTCTGGCTTCATGGATAGATAAAGCTGGGTATCATCTGTGTAACAATGAAAATTTAAGCAATGCCGTCTAATAATACTGCCTAAGGGAAACATGTATAAAGTGAATAAAATTTTTCCTAGCACAGAACCTTGTGGAACTCCATAATTAACCTTAGTCTGTGAAGACGATTCCCCATTTACATGAACAAATTGTAATCTATTAGATAAATATGATTCAAACCACCGCAGCGCAGTGCCTTTAATACCTATGGCATGCTCTAATCTCTGTAATAAAATTTTATGGTCAACAGTATCAAAAGTAGCACTGAGGTCTAACAGAACAAGCACAGAAATGAGTCCACTGTCTGAGTCCATAAGAAGATCATTTGTAACCTTCACTAATGCTGTTTCTGTACTATGATGAATTCTAAAACCTGACTGAAACTCTTCAAATAGACCATTCCTCTGCAGATGATCAGTTAGCTGTTTTACAACTACCCTTTCAAGAATTTTTGAGAGAAAAGGAAGGTTGGAGATTGGCCTATAATTAGCTAAGATAGCTGGGTCAAGTGATGGCTTTTTAAGTAATGGTTTAATTATTGCCACCTTAAAAGCCTGTGGTACATAGCCAACTAATAAAGATAGATTGATCATATTTAAGATCGAAGCATTAATTAATGGTAGAGCTTCCTTGAGCAGCCTGGTAAGAATGGGGTCTAATAGACATGTTGATGGTTTGGAGGAAGTAACTAATGAAAATAACTCAGACAGAACAATCGGAGAGAAAGAGTCTAACCAAATACCGGCATCACTGAAAGCAGCCAAAGATAATGATACGTCTTTGGGATGGTTATGAGTAATTTTTCTCTAATAGTTAAAATTTTATTAGCAAAGAAAGTCATGAAGTCATTACTAGTTAAAGTTAAAGGAATACTCGGCTCAATAGAGCTCTGACTCTTTGTCAGCCTGGCTACAGTGCTGAAAAGAAACCTGGGGTTGTTCTTATTTTCTTCAATTAGTGATGAGTAGTAAGATGTCCTAGCTTTACGGAGGGCTTTTTTATAGAGCAACAGACTCTTTTTCCAGGCTAAGTGAAGATCTTTTAAATTAGTGAGACGCCATTTCCTCTCCAACTTACGGGTTATCTGCTTTAAGCTGCAGGTTTGTGAGTTATACCATGGAGTCAGGCACTTCTGATTTAAGGCTCTCTTTTTCAGAGGAGCTACAGCATCCAAAGTTGTCTTCAATGAGGATGTAAAACTATTGACGAGATACTCTATCTCACTTACAGAGTTTAGGTAGCTACTCTGCCCTGTGTTGGTATATGGCATTAGAGAACATAAAGAAGGAATCATATCCTTAAACCTAGTTACAGTGCTTTCTGAAAGACTTCTAGTGTAATGAAACTTATTCCCCACTGCTGGGTAGTCCATCAGAGTAAATGTAAATGTTATTAAGAAATGATCAGACAGAAGGGAGTTTTCAGGGAATACTGTTAAGTCTTCAATTTCCATACCATAAGTCAGAACAAGATCTAAGATATGATTAAAGTGGTGGGTGGACTCATTTACATTTTGAGCAAAGCCAGTTGAGTCTAATAATAGATTAAATGCAGTGTTGAGGCTGTCATTCTCAGCATCTGTGTGGATGTTAAAATCGCCCAATTATCTTATCTGAGCCAAGCACTAAGTCAGACAAAAGGTCTGAAAATTCACAGACAAACTCACAGTAACGACCAGGTGGACGATAGATAATAACAAATAAAACTGTTTTTTGGGACTTCCAATTTGGATGGACAAGACTAAGAGTCAAGCTTTCAAATGAATTAAAGCTCTGTCTGGGTTTTTGATTAATTAATAAGCTGGAATGGAAGATTGCTGCTAATCCTCCGCCTCGGCCCGTGCTACGAGCGTTCTGGCAGTTAGTGTGACTCGGGGGTGTTGACTCATTTAAACTAACATATTCATCCTGCTGTAACCATATTTCTGTAAGGCAGAATAAATCAATATGTTGATCAATTATTATATCATTTACTAACAGGGACTTAGAAGAGACAGATCTAATGTTTAATAGATCACATTTAACTGTTTTAGTCTGTGGTGCAGTTGAAGGTGCTATATTATTTTTTCTTTTTGAATTTTTATGCTTAAATAGATTTTTGCTGGTTATTGGTGGTCTGGGAGCAGGCACCGTCTCTACAGGGATGGGGTAATGAGGGGATGGCAGGGGGAGAGAAGCTGCAGAGAGGTGTGTAAGACTACAACTGTGCTTCCTGGTCCCAACCCTGGGTAGTCACGGTTTGGAGGATTTAAGAAAATTGGCCAGATTTCTAGAAATGAGAGCTGCTCCATCCAAAGTGGGATGGATGCCGTCTCTCCTAACAAGACCAGGTTTTCCCCAGAAGCTTTGCCAATTATCTATGAAGCCCACCTCATTTTTTGGACACCATTCAGACAGCCAGCAATTCAAGGAGAACATGCGGCTAAACATGTCACTCCCGGTCCGATTGGGGAGGGGCCCAGAGAAAACTACAGAGTCCGACATTGTTTTTGCAAAGTTACACACCGATTCAATGTTAATTTTAGTGACCTCCGATTGGCGTAACCGGGTGTCATTACTGCCGACATGAATTACAATCTTACCAAATTTACACTTAGCCTTAGCCAGCAGTTTCAAATTTCCTTCAGTGTCGCCTGCTCTGGCCCTCGGAAGACAATTGACTATGGTTGCTGGTGTCGCTAACTTCACATTTCTCAAAACAGAGTCACCAATAACCAGAGTTTGTTCCTCAGTGGGTGTGTCGCCGAGTGGGGAAAAATGGTTAGAAATGTGAACGGGTTGGCCGTGAACACGGGGCTTCTGTTTAGGACTACGCTTCCTCCTCACAGTCACCCAGTCGGCCTGCTTTCCCGGCTGCTCGGAATCTGCCGGAGGGGAACTAACGGCGGCTAAGCTACCTTGGTCCGCACTGACTACAGGGGCATGGCTAGCTGTAGGATTTTCCAAGGTGCGGAGCCGAGTCTCCAATTCGCCCAGCCTGGCCTCCAAAGCTACGAATAAGCTGCACTTATTACAAGTACCATTACTGCCAAAGGAGGCCGAGGAATAACTAAACATTTCACACCCAAAGCAGAAAAGTGTGGGAGAGACAGGAGAAGCCGCCATGCTAAACCGGCTAAGAGCTAGTAGCTGCGCTAAGCTAGCAGATTCCTAAAAACACACGAAGTGAATAATGTGTAAATAATTTAGAGGTGATTCAGCAGAGGGAGTGCTTTAGTTAAGGCACGTGAAGATTACACTGGGAAACAAATCGTTATCTAGTTAACTAGATCAATCTAACTGCGCAGATTAAACAGCTAACAGATACAGAAAAACACCGCTGTGCTCTGGAACAGGAAGTGATACAATACCGCAGTGAGAGCCAACCACCAGTAGAGGGAAGCAAAAGCAGTATGAGGATCAGTATGTCAGTCAATCAGATTGGCCTCAGACGTTTTCCTGACGTTTTTGTCTTTCAGTTTGGTAACATTGTGAGTTACGGTCCTCTTATCTCGTTTAAAGGAGCACTCTGGCATTTTTTAACCTGGGGCCTATCTTTCGATGTTTTTGGCTTTAACTTTTCACTCAGGACACAAATAATTTTAATCAGCCCAATGAAATGGTAATTAATGGCCTAAACAGCGACATAGTGCAAGTGTACAGGGGAAAGCCAAAAATAACACAGTAAATGAATAAGCTAACATTATTACATGCGAACCCCATTAACTCGCATATGTGTTAACTCGCGTTTTGGCTTAACTCGCAGTCGAAATTTAGACTATTGTATAATTTAGACTACTCATTTTGGGATGGGCGGGTGCGAGTATAAATTCTGGCCCAGTCTGAACCGAATCAGATCATTCTTTCATTGTCATAACGTCCACATCATCTCCAGCAAGTTCTTCGAAGATTTTCAAGCAAGCAAGCAAGTTCTGGTTGTTAAAGCACACAAGTTTTCAAGTATGCAAGTGGCCATCATGTCCGGTCATGAGAAGGATCGAAAGAGGAAGGTCACATACAGATCCGTAAACGAAAAACTTTGAATCATCCAGAATCGTCCGCACTGATGAAACCCTCATTGCTGAAGTGCAACAACTCGAGGAGGAAGAAGAAGGTCCAGAATCCACTCCAGGTGAAAAAATCATCACCAAGGAATCGCGCTTCAAATGGTCGAAACTATTTGAATATGGCAAGTTAAGCTGATTTGAACTTTTTTTTTTGCGCTTTCAGTGCAGCAGATAAGTGAAACAATCATGCAAGTGGTGATAAAAGCATCAAAATCGGCAGAAATACTCCTTAAACACTCCTCTTTTGAAAAAAGTGATGGGCCACTTGACTTTTAAATCAGTGGTCAGGTAGGAGTCAATTGAAGAATTACGCAGAGGTCAAAATTAAAAGATGCTCCAATCATATTGAAAAATATTCCACATTATTTGTCTGATCATAAAGATTTCAAAAAGGTATAGTTTGGACTATCTGTGACTGAATTCTATGGAGTTACGGGATAAAAGCGGCAAAAATGGTGACAAAGGTCAGTGTCATTTTGTACAGGGGTCAAAAGTTAAAGTTGCTCCAATTTTGGTAAAACGTGATGCAAATTATTGGTTGAGCTAATAGGATTAATACATGGAATAGTGTTGACAGTGTTGAATGCTTGGTCTGCAAAGTAAAGGTCAAACAAGGTCTACGTCTATTGGATTCTATGACATGTGACATATGTTACCCCATAACGTGATAAGTAAGGATGATACATGGCCCAAACTATTCCTTTTTAAAACTGTGTTAACTAGTAATTTGCATCACTTTTTACCAAAATTGGAGCAACTTTAACTTTTGATCCCTGTATGAAATGAAACGCCTTTGTCACCATTCTTGCTGTTTTGATCCCGTAACTCCATAGAATTCAGTCACAGATAGTCCAAACTATACCTTTTTGGAATCTTTATGATCAGGCAAATAATAATTCAATAACATGCTTTTGGAGGGCGGTATGCATTTTCAAGATGCCCGACATCCATGCCCAGTCGCCCAAAATAATTTGATGCTTTTATCACCATTTGCAGGATTCCGCTCTAAATATTCTCTTATCCGCTGCACTACTTTCAGCTAAGTCGTGGGTTGGTTTTGTGGACCCTAATGGGGTTTACCTGTAGATGTGTCAGGAAGCATAGCGAGGTAGACTTGTGCTTATTTACCTCTGTAAAGAAAAACGTTAAGCAAGGCAGCTATTCATCTTGGCATTCTTCAGCTGGGCGCCTTGAGTTAGCTGCCTCACCTGGCGATGCTTGCAGGCTCACCTCACTCCATTTAGTCGTGTTTGGCAGCTGAATAAAATATAATGAATAAAATGGACAAAATTATGTAACAAAATCCAGACGATGTCACAGATGCTGTGGATGCTTGTGCCGAAGTCTCCTGTTTGTGTAAGCGGCTTCAAAAAGATGTGTTAAGGCTGAATTATGCCTCAGCATTTGCATGCATGTGAATGCATGAGTGACATTCAGCTAGTATTGCGAAATGTTTGGTAAAAATAACAGATGTCATCCAAGAATGAAAAACTTGTTTTCACCTCCACAAAAATGTAAGCAAAATACAGTAGTGAAATAAAAGAGACACAAAAATCATTTATGAGTACACTATCTCTCTGTCTTGAGGTAGGATCCTTTGTGAGTTGTTATATAGGGTTTCTTCATTTTTCTTGGATTGAAGTCATGGTGCGTTTTAAAGACCACCGGGGCACTCTTGGGATTTTGAAGCTATACAAATAAACTTGCATTTCCCAGGAGCTCAGAAAACAAATACACAAAAAGAGTGTACAGCAATATGTAATACAAAAACCCATCTATTTTCTAAACCCGCTATCCCAGCGATAAATGGGGGAGAGGCGGGGAACACGATAGACAAGCTGGCAGTCTATCTCAAGGCCGACACAAATGGACAGACACATGACCACCATAAATACAGTATTTGTTCTTATTTTTGCTTCATTATTTTGGACACACCCATTTCACCAGGAGATTAGAGTTGCATTGACTTCAGGTGTATTGATGGATGGGTTTAATTATTTGGCTCATTTGGGACTTTGTATTTTGCATCATTTCAACTCATAGTTTGGTCTATTTGGGGTATGGTTTGATTATCATCAGGTATATTTACGGTTGGTCCAAGTATCTTCAGGTCTAGGGTTGGCTCCAATGATCTTTTTGCCTATTTAGGCTCATGTTTAGTTATCCTCTGATCTATATAGGGTTCAGTCTAATTAAGTTTTGTTCTATTTAGGGCCATGTTTAATGTTCATGTCTATTTAGCAGCATATTTGAATATCTTCAGGTCCACTGATCCTCTGATCTATTTAGTGCTCAATCTAATTACATTTAAGTATATTTAATGCCATGCTTAATGATCTCCAGGTTTGTGTAATGCTGGGTTTGATTACCTTTTGGTCTATTTAGGGTGTGGTCCAATTGTCCTCAGGATCAGACTGTAGCAGGTAGGTACTCAAGTGATTTTAGGTTTTATAAATGTTAGTAACTATTCAGCTTTGTTTAAGACATCTGCAAAAATACATTAGCGGTCTAAAAATTATTGGACCAAAACTTATCGGAAGATAATTAGTCCGATAATGGTTTTCAAAGTTATCTGAAAAGCTAATCTGATAATGAAAACATTACCTTTGATAATTAGCGGTTAGCAGATTAGCGGAACTGTGCCCACCACTGGATAGACCTGACTGGTGTGAAGCTCTTTGAGGCAACTCTGTTGTGATTTGGCATTATATAAATGAAAGTAAATTGAAAACTGAAATTGTTGTCAATGCAGAAAATGGATAAGTGTGATGCACAGTCACTCACTAATGTTGTGCTTGATGAACTGTTTAAAGCTGGTCTTGATGCAAACAAAATTCTTAGTCAGTGTTATGATGGAGCAAGTGTCATGTTGGGAAGAGGGGGAGGCATGAAAAAGCTTATTCAAGATAAGTTAAACAGAGAAGTGCCTTACATTCATTGTTTCAACCACCAACTGCATTTGGTGATTATGCATGCTATTTCCTCAGAGAGTGCAGTTGGGGATTTTTTTTGATGTGTGTAATTCCCTTTATAAATTTCTGAAAAAGCCCACTGTAGCTGCACAGTACAAAGGAGAGAAGCTTTAAAGGCTGTTAGAGCCACGATGGACTGGACACCTTGACACGGTATTTGTGGTGCTGAAGTCACACACTGCACTGGTGGACTTTCTGAAAGAAATCAGAACCACGGGAGTGCCGATATGAAAATTGAAGCTGTTGGACTTCACCAGGCCATCTCAGAACGGAGCTTCAAATTTCTCACTGGTGTGATGCACAGAGTATTGGGACTGATGGACCCAGCCAGTCGGCTGCTGCAAGCCAAAGAAACAGATCTAATCACTGCAGTCCGGCTCATTCAAACTGTCTCGTCTTGCATAGAGGATCTACAATCAGATGCTGAATTTCTTAAACTGTGGGCTGACAGTGAAGATGCAGGTGATGGCCCCGGTGGGCCTGCTCCTCCAAAATGACAGCGGCAGGCCATCAACACACTACGTGGTTAGTGAAAGCCTTGGGCAGCGCGAAGTGAACATTCAACAAGATTGCAAGCAGCTGTTTTTTTGGCATCATTGACTCTAGTTTGAGTGAAATGGCTGCGCGTTTCAGTGAGCGTAATGGGAAATACGAGGTCTATTAGAAAAGTATCAGACCTTATTATTTTTTTCAAAAACCATATGGATTTGAATCATGTGTGATTGCGTCAGACAAGCTTGAACCCCAGATTTCACTTTTAACAAGAGATTTTGTCATGGAAAGCCGAGCGGAGGCTTCGCGCGTCACGATGGATTCACTACTGGAGCGAGACAAAACCTCCTCCGTTTTGGTCTCACAGGACGGCTTTGATATGGTGTTCAGACAGCTGTCGGTGGTTTTTCCATCGAGTGATTATCCGAGAAATTGTGGATGTGCCTGGACATGTCCTGTGAGGCTTCATCACGGCGTTGCTGTGCGCCATGCGGCACCGCAGCGACGCGCGGAATTCCTCCGCACGTCTGTCTCAATGTGCCGAAAAAGTGCTGATGTCCACGTCTTTTCACAATTCCTGTGCTAGTCAGACGACGTCCCGGATAAAACACAGCCTCCAGTTTGGAAATGAACGGCACATTCCACTGTTACAGGAGTTTTTGTCATGGAAACAGGAGCGGAGGCTTCGCACGTCGTGGCGGTGCCGCATGGTGCACAGCAACGCCGTGATGAAGCCTCATGGGACATGTTCTGGCATGTCCAGGCACATCCACAATTTCTCGGATAATCACTCGATGGAAAAACCACCGACAGCTGTCTGAACGCCATCTCAAAGCCGTCCTGTGAGACCAAAACGGAGGTGGTTATGTCTTGCTCCAGTAGCGAATCCATCGTGACACACGAAGCCTCTGCTCAGCTTTCCATGACAAAATCTCTTGTTATATTCTATTGTTGATATATTCAATCATCTTTACACTTATATTTATTACCCCTTTTGGCAGTTTTCTGTTATAAATCAATATATATGGCTTAGAACATAATACAGTGATACAGCAGCCACCACAGCACCCCAACGTTTTTTTTTCAGGCATCCTGCACACATCTGTGATATTTTCAGCTCCTGCGCCTCCTGCGCCTTTCAGTTCAGCCAGCAGAGAGTTGCACAAAAAGTCCGGCCGGTGTCCAGTAGCATTCTGTCCATGAGGAGTGCAATCAGCCTCGCTGCCGTGGAGCTGAGGGCCGACACAACATAATAATATTTAGTGTCGTCTGCAGTGATCTCTCAGAGCGTACTGCGCTTGGTTTGTGCAAACCAGGTGGCAGTTTACAGAAGTGTGACTTTAAGCATCAAGTGTGTAAAAGCTTTCAGCAGCAGCGGACATTCGCATGTGAACAGCTTTGATTGGTGAGCAGAAACACCAGGGTTTTGGAAAAAAAGGCAGAGAGAAAGAGACAGCGCTATCTCTGTCTCTCTTCCCCCCCGGAGTTTAAGTTTGCTTGTGACTTTAAATGGAAATATTTTGTACTCTTTTGGGGGGAGGGGGGCAGAAAGACTCTGAACTTTGCAATCTGATGTTCCCTGCTCTGACAAGGAGACAAGGAAAGAGTGTGTCCTGCTGTACATCTGGAAATCTGAGTGCCATTTGCATTATCGCTTTGAGAATCTTTTACAATGCAAAAAAACCCCAAAAACAAAACAAAAAAAAAAAACGAAGGCAGGAGTGCGGCAAGGGCTACACACGATAGAACACATACATTAAAAGCAAACATATGCAGATGCAAGCAAATCTACAAACGTAATGACACGTGAAAAATGATGAGTATGCGTGCATTTTGGATGTACATACAGCGATTAGAGTTTTGGTATTTGAGAGATTTGAGAAATATTTGGCGTGTTTGGAGTGTGCATTATTTTGGTGGAGTAGTTAGCGTGTGTGGTTAGTATGGTGGTGGCTTTTTTGTTTTGTTTTGTAAAAATGAGACGTCAATGTTGAGCGAGCAAGGGCCTCAGTTTTTTTTTTTTTTTTTAATTGGAACAAGACGGAACGCGTAGGCTGTCGTCAGTCTGAACCAGACAGTGAGGATTCTGATGATGAAGGAGATGATCCCTCTGTTGTTCTGGATGAGCAACCAGAGCAGGTGGATCCACCAGTGTGTGCACAAATCTCCACAGTGGGTGGGCTTGTGCTCTTCTCTTTGCAGCTTCTTCAGTACTCAGCCGCTACAGAGCTCCGTCTCAGCGCCGAGTCCTGGAACACAGAGCAGGATACAGACACACATTGCTCCAGCAGTGGCTCCAGGCGTGTTTCATTTAAAGAGTGGAGATCAACGTTAGCTACAGTTTCGTTGTGTTCCTCTTTCGTTGTTTTTGCGTTCTTGATTTGCAGGCTATTCGGTGACGGGAAAAGTCAAAAGCTCATTCGTCCAACTTTTCTCTACTATTTGTGACTTTTTTACTTTTTTCCCTTCATTCAGGAATCATTGTATGCCGTGTGACCGGGTCATTAGATTATTCGCAACTTGGGAGCTTCTCTTCCAGGAAGAGTACCAGCTTCTCTTTCCTTTCAGAATTCAATGTGTTATCTGGTTTTGATGGCGGTTTTGTCTTTATCTTCTTGATCAAAAAACAGCATTTTGTCACGTTGATCAATTGACAGGCTGTTCTGTTGGCTACCACATGGTCAATTTGGTATTCTTAAGGTGATTCATAAATTGGAACATCGCTCCCATTATTGAGCGTGTACAAAATTAAAATGGCATTAAGCCATTTGAGTTTATCATTCCTGTTTCATGCTTTTCAGTGACTAAAGGCCACAACTGCCACTACCTCCTGACGCGAGTGTTGAAATCACCTTAGAAAGCTTCATCATGAAGCTGTATGTAACTAGTAATGCAACAGACAAAAGCTGCAAAGTTTCTCCAACCACAAACACAGAAAGCCTATAACTCATTCAGAGTTGTCTGGGGGGGGCTTTAGTAGGGTCAAGAACCTCACTTCCGTGACCATTCTCTGGCTAGTTTGTTTTGAGGATTGATTTGACTTCTGTGGGCCTTTTATTAAAAAAATACAAAAATAAATTGCCCCCAGGTCCCTCCCAAATATTCCTGCATTTTTTACTAGACCAAATCCAAGGTGGCCGCCGGCCCCATCTTCAAAAATTAACTTTTGAACCAGAACACCTAGAATCATGAATAATTTTCTGATTTGATTTCATAGCTAGAGCTGAGCTAGTATAGCAGCTTGTACTCTCTTCTCTCTGAATTGTGTTGACTCCTCCCACTCACTTTGCTCGGGACTTACAATGGCCAGCATGGGAGGCAGACGCTCTAACCAGAAGGCCAAAAACCTGGGCCCTGGCCCTGTGGCCAGAGAGTCTTTTTAGGTGTTGGGGAGTGAGGGTTACTGACTACTACTGGACAGCAACACCTGCTGTCACACTAGGCTCTAGCCTAGCTTTGATGTCACAAAGTATATTGGCGTTCACAAAGTGAGCTTGGTCTCAACCAAAAGCTTCAAGTGTCAAGAAAAGTTCTTGGCACAGTCCAGCGGTTCAATGTCAAGGGTAGACATGGGTATATTAAGAGAACAGACACAGGAAAGAATATTTTTGTTCACTGCACCGGCATCAGAAGGAACCATGCCGAAAAGTTTCTGGTGGTGTGGAATAATTTTTCTTTACTGTATTTAGGACTGGGTCGAATTATCTTTGGGTCTATCTAGGATGTGGTTTAACTGTCCTTGGGTCTATCTAGGGTCAGGTCTAGTTATGCTTGTGTCTATTGTGACTCAGCTGTCATCATCATGTTGGGTGTAGTCTTTCCATTTGTCTGTTTTGACGATGTATAATTTGCTGTCCTGATCACGTTATGCGACATCATTAGCTCAGTCTCTCAGCCACAGGTTCTGTCTATTATGCAACTGACCTTCTGTGTGATTCATAATTGTGTTGCCTAGCGGCGTATCTCTTCCAATCAGTCTCACACTCCTCCTCCCTGCTTTCATAGGTGGCTCATTGCTGTCACAGACTCTGTCGGCGTGGAATGTAGCTGTCATTATTTTCTGGGATCTTACCACTCATCTGTCATTACTGGTCACCCCGGCGGTTCTGAGTTGTGTCTAAAGAACATCAGGCGTAGGCTGGTTCTCCAGCACGTGGCCTGGAGACTTCCCTGTGTTTTCATAGAGCTGTCAGCAGATTGGATTTGTGTCAAGTCAACCAGTCAGTTTTAGAAGATATCAACTATAATCTTTATGTGTCTGAGTACTTTTCATGGCCTCGTATACTTTATGATGCGATGTCATTTATGGCTCCTTTCAGCTGACAAAATGACGGCCTAATGAGAGATGATGACTGTATGGCTTCTATTAAATGTAGAAATTATGGCAGACCTTTACTCCTTTAAACCACCAGCTTGAATGTTTGGTAACAGCATCTCTCATTTTCATCTCTAATTAAATATACAATGCTGGGTGTCAAAAGGATTTTACTGAGTAAAAAGAGCTGTCAAAAAATAAATCTCCATTTGTTTAGATATTTAGTAGAAAGTGAAACTAAGTACGTTTTTTTTTAAATGCTGAAATATCTGGAAAACATTGATCACCCTATGTTACCCTGGGTAAATTTTATATGTTAACTTTATGAGATGAGATGAGATTTGTTGTCATTGTCATTACACGAGTGCAACTACAACGAAATTAGATTTATGCTCCAGTTACCTCAGAAAAAATACAGCAATTAATCCACAATTATTACTAGTTGAACATAATAATGGCACACATCAGAATTAAAGACAACACATATACATTTGACATTGTTTATGTGCACTAAACTTGAAGCAGTCTGTCATCCAAATTGAGGCAAAGTGGGTGAAGGCTGCAGCAGGAGGGGCCTGCACAGCCCAGCTTGGGGAGTTGAAGGCTGTAGCAGTAAAAACCGTGCTGCCTTTGAGGTGGCAGGGAGGAAGCCAGGGTGATGGGAGTGGAGAGATACGGGGGGTAATAGGGATGGAGGGAGGGAGACATGCGTTGTGTACAGATGAGTTAAGTTTATGTCACTTTCTGTCTGTGTGTGCGTAAAGTTTGACATTGCTAGGCAACAGCAGGCTGGGGGGTAGATAGATAAGAAGGGTGAGCCGAATTCCTTCACCAAGGCCGTAGATCCGTCTGGGGAAGAGCAGGGCATTTGACCTTCAGGAGCCGATAAGGCTGCCATGTTGATGTTAGGCAGAGAGATACAGAATTCCATTTGCTGCACCTCTGACCATCCAAATTTATGAAGAATATTCTCCGGTCCTCAGCAGCACATTCCTTTGCAATGCAGCGATATGCTCCAAGATGGTATCCATTTTGCGTTTGAGTTCAAGAGTTGACGCAGTCTGAGATTACACGGCCTTGCCCAACTCATAAATCATGACAGACAGACGAGGGAATGAGATTCTGGTAGCAGTCGTCTTGCTAATATTCCTGTAGGTCACAGCAGTGCACAAACCAATCATCGCCAAACCTCCCACCATAAAAGCTCTTGCTTGCCTCTACTGGTGGTTGGCTCTCACTGCGGTATTGTATCACTTCCTGTTCCGGAGCACAGCGGTGTTTTGCTGTATCTGTTAGCTGTTTAATCTGCGCAGTTAGATTGATCTAGTTATCTAGATTACGATTTGTTTCCCAGTGTAATCTTTACGTGCCTTAACTAAAGCACTCCTTCTGCTGAATCACCTCTAAATTATTTACACATTATTCACTTTGCGTGTTTTTAGGAATCCGCTAGCTTAGCGTAGCTACTAGCTCTTAGCCGATTTAGCATGGCGGCTTCTCCTGTCTCTCCCGCACTTTTCTGCTCTGGGTGTGAAATGTTTAGTTATTCCTCGGCCTCCTTTGGCAGTAATGGTACTTGTAATAAGTGTAGCTTATTCGTAGCTTTGGAGGCCAGGCTGGGCGAATTGGAGACTCGGCTCCGCACCGTGGAAAATTCTACAGCTAGCCAGGCCCCTGTAGTCGGTGCGGACCAAGGTAGCTTAGCCGCCGTTAGTTACCCCCTGGCAGATCCCGAGCAGCCGGGAAAGCAGGCCGACTGGGTGACTGTGAGGAGGAAGCGTAGCCCTAAACAGAAGCCCCGTGTACACCGCCAACCCGTTCACATCTCTAACCGTTTTTCCCCACTCGACGACACACCCGCCGAGGATCAAACTCTGGTTATTGGTGACTCTGTTTTGAGAAATGTGAAGTTAGCGACACCAGCAACCATAGTCAATTGTCTTCCGGGGGCCAGAGCAGGCGACATTGAAGGAAATTTGAAACTGCTGGCTAAGGCTAAGCGTAAATTTGGTAAGATTGTAATTCACGTCGGCAGTAATGACACCCGGTTACGCCAATCGGAGGTCACTAAAATTAAAATTAAATCGGTGTGTAACTTTGCAAAAACAATGTCGGACTCTGTAGTTTTCTCTGGGCCCCTCCCCAATCAGACCGGGAGTGACATGTTTAGCCGCATGTTCTCCTTGAATTGCTGGCTGTCTGAGTGGTGTCCAAAAAATGAGGTGGGCTTCATAGGTAATTGGCAAAGCTTCTGGGGAAAACCTGGTCTTGTTAGGAGAGACGGCATCCATCCCACTTTGGATGGAGCAGCTCTCATTTCTAGAAATCTGGCCAATTTTCTTAAATCCTCCAAACCGTGACTATCCAGGGTTGGGACCAGGAAGCAGAGTTGTAGTCTTACACACCTCTCTGCAGCTTCTCTCCCCCTGCCATCCCCTCATTACCCCATCCCCGTAGAGACGGTGCCTGCTCCCAGACTACCAATAACCAGCAAAAATCTATTTAAGCATAAAAATTCAAAAAGAAAAAATAATATAGCACCTTCAACTGCACCACAGACTAAAACAGTTAAATGTGGTCTATTAAACATTAGGTCTCTCTCTTCTAAGTCCCTGTTGGTAAATGATATAATAATTGATCAACATATTGATTTATTCTGCCTTACAGAAACCTGGTTACAGCAGGATCAATCAATCAATCAATTTTTTTTATATAGCGCCAAATCACAACAAACAGTTGCCCCAAGGTGCTTTATATTGTAAGGAAAGGCCATACAATAATTATGTAAAACCCCAACGGTCAAAACGACCCCCTGTGAGCAAGCACTTGGCTGTGGAGGGGGAAGGAGGATGAATATGTTAGTTTAAATGAGTCAACACCCCCGAGTCACACTAACTGTCAGAATGCTCGTAGCACGGGCCGGGGCGGAGGATTAGCAGCAATCTTCCATTCCAGCTTATTAATTAATCAAAAACCCAGACAGAGCTTTAATTCATTTGAAAGCTTGACTCTTAGTCTTGTCCATCCAAATTGGAAGTCCCAAAAACCAGTTTTATTTGTTATTATCTATCGTCCACCTGCTCGTTACTGTGAGTTTCTCTGTGAATTTTCAGACCTTTTGTCTGACTTAGTGCTTAGCTCAGATAAGGTAATTATAGTGGGCGATTTTAACATCCACACAGATGCTGAGAATGACAGCCTCAACACTGCATTTAATCTATTATTAGACTCTATTGGCTTTGCTCAAAAAGTAAATGAGTCCACCCACCACTTTAATCATATCTTAGATCTTGTTCTGACTTATGGTATGGAAATAGAAGACTTAACAGTATTCCCTGAAAACTCCCTTCTGTCTGATCATTTCTTAATAACATTTACATTTACTCTGATGGACTACCCAGCAGTGGGGAATACGTTTCATTACACTAGAAGTCTTTCAGAAAGCGCTGTAACTAGGTTTAAGGATATGCTTCCTCCTTTATGTTCTCTAATGCCATATACCAACACAGTACAGAGTAGCTACCTAAACTCTGTAAGTGAGATAGAGTATCTCGTCAATAGTTTTACATCCTCATTGAAGACAACTTTGGGTGCTGTAGCTCCTCTGAAAAAGAGAGCTTTAAATCAGAAGTGCCTGACTCCGTGGTATAACTCACAAACTCATAGCTTAAAGCAGATAACCCGTAAGTTGGAGAGGAAATGGCGTCTCACTAATTTAGAAGATCTTCACTTAGCCTGGAAAAAGAGTCTGTTGCTCTATAAAAAAAAGCCCTCCGTAAAGCTAGGACATCTTTCTACTCATCACTAATTGAAGAAAATAAGAACAACCCCAGGTTTCTTTTCAGCACTGTAGCCAGGCTGACAAAGAGTCAGAGCTCTATTGAGCTGAGTATTCCATTAACTTTAACTAGTAATGACTTCATGACTTTCTTTGCTAACAAAATTTTAACTATTAGAGAAAAAATTACTCATAACCATCCCAAAGACATATCGTTATCTTTGGCTGCTTTCAGTGATGCCGGTATTTGGTTAGACTCTTTCTCTCTGATTGTTCTGTCTGAGTTATTTTCATTAGTTACTTCATCCATGCATGTTTATTAGACCCCATTCCTACCAGGCTGCTCAAGGAAGCCCTACCATTATTTAATGCTTCGATCTTAAATATGATCAATCTATCTTTGTTAGTTGGCTATGTACCACAGGCTTTTAAGGTGGCAGTAATTAAACCATTACTTAAAAAGCCATCACTTGACCCAGCTATCTTAGCTAATTATAGGCCAATCTCCAACCTTCCTTTTCTCTCAAAAATTCTTGAAAGGGTAGTTGTAAAACAAATAACTGATCATCTGCAGAGGAATGGTCTATTTGAAGAGTTTCAGTCAGGTTTTAGAATTCATCATAGTACAGAAACAGCATTAGTGAAGGTTACAAATGATCTTCTTATGGCCTCGGACAGTGGACTCATCTCTGTGCTTGTTCTGTTAGACCTCAGTGCTGCTTTTGATACTGTTGACCATAAAATTTTATTACAGAGATTAGAGCATGCCATAGGTATTAAAGGCACTGCGCTGCGGTGGTTTGAATCATATTTGTCTAATAGATTACAATTTGTTCATGTAAATGGGGAATCTTCTTCACAGACTAAAGTTAATTATGGAGTTCCACAAGGTTCTGTGCTAGGACCAATTTTATTCACTTTATACATGCTTCCCTTAGGCAGTATTATTAGACGGTATTGCTTAAATTTTCATTGTTACGCAGATGCTACCCAGCTTTATCTATCCATGAAGCCAGAGGACACACACCAATTAGCTAAACTGCAGGATTGTCTTACAGACATAAAGACATGGATGACCTCTAATTTCCTGCTTTTAAACTCAGATAAAACTGAAGTTATTGTACTTGGCCCCACAAATCTTAGAAACATGGTGTCTAACCAGATCCTTACTCTGGATGGCATTACCCTGACCTCTAGTAATACTGTAGTATATACTTGGAGTCATTTTTGATCAGGATATGTCATTCAAAGCGCATATTAAACAAATATGTAGGACTGCTTTTTTGCATTTACGCAATATCTCTAAAATCAGAAAGGTCTTGTCTCAGAGTGATGCTGAAAAACGAATTCATGCATTTATTTCCTCTAGGCTGGACTATTGTAATTCATTATTAACAGGTTGTCCTAAAAGTTCCCTAAAAAGCCTTCAGTTAATTCAAAATGCTGCAGCTAGAGTACTGACGGGGACTAGAAGGAGAGAGCATATCTCACCCATATTGGCCTGTCTTCATTGGCTTCCTGTTAATTCTAGAATAGAATTTAAAATTCTTCTTCTTACTTGTAAGGTTTTGAATAATCAGGTCCCATCTTATCTTAGGGACCTCGTAGTACCATATCACCCCAATAGAGCGCTTCGCTCTCAGACTGCAGGCTTACTTGTAGTTCCTAGGGTTTGTAAGAGTAGAATGGGAGGCAGAGCCTTCAGCTTTCAGGCTCCTCTCCTGTGGAACCAGCTCCCAATTCAGATCAGGGAGACAGACACCCTCTCTACTTTTAAGATTAGGCTTAAAACTTTCCTTTTTGCTAAAGCTTATAGTTAGGGCTGGATCAGGTGACCCTGAACCATCCCTTAGTTATGCTGCTATAGACGTAGACTGCTGGGGGGTTCCCATGATGCATTGTTTCTTTCTCTTTTTGCTCTGTATGCACCACTCTGCATTTAATCATTAGTGATCGATCTCTGCTCCCCTCCACAGCATGTCTTTTTCCTGGTTCTCTCCCTCAGCCCCAACCAGTCCCAGCAGAAGACTGCCCCTCCCTGAGCCTGGTTCTGCTGGAGGTTTCTTCCTGTTACAAGGGAGTTTTTCCTTCCCACTGTAGCCAAGTGCTTGCTCACAGGGGGTCGTTTTGACCGTTGGGGTTTTACATAATTATTGTATGGCCTTGCCTTACAATATAAAGCGCCTTGGGGCAACTGTTTGTTGTGATTTGGCGCTATATAAAAAAATTGATTGATTGATTGATAAAAGCGAATATAATAAATCCTCAACGTCTTCAACAGAGAGTGGAGCCAAGCATGCCACGCTCCATTTCTCTCAGGCATCGAGAGCATTATGTCTATTTGACAAGAATAATTAATCAGCATGCTATGATGTTGGCTTTCTTTTGGTTTGGCTCCCATTTTTTTTTTGATTTGGTACAAGTTCTTTTCAAAGGATGCCCTTCCTGATGCAACTCTGGATGTGCATGGAGACTGGGACATGGATTGAATTTGGGACTAATCTGCCTTTGGCAATAATGACTCAGAGCAGAAATTACATGTGGCACCCCCCAAGGCCTTAGACCTTTTCTTATTAAACCTCTGTCCAGTTACGTCCATAAGTAGGTGGACACAACACTAACACTGTTTTTTTTTTTTTTGACAATTCTGAAATGGTTTGGGGCATCTGTGGCTGTGATTGTTGAAACTGTGCACAGTGGAACTTCTTTTCTGTTGCTTTTCTAGTTAAACAGCTTCATGGTGGAGTGGCACAGAGAAGGATTTTGCTCAAAAGATGATGTGAAATTTTAGACACATGGTATCCTATTTTGTCACAATATCAAACAGCACAGCATGACTGCTGTTATGAAGATGGCAAATGATATTATTGAAGCTTTTGACTACAAAAAGTATTGTGCCACTCTTTTCACTGACCTACCAAAGGCTTTTGACACTGTGGATCACATCTTGGCAGATAGCCTTTAAAATGTTGGCTTAGTTGAGTGTGCTGTTAGATGGTTTTCTAACTACTTGTCAGTTTGTCCAGTCTGCCAGCTGTTCCTCTTCCGTTCTCCCGGCGTTGAAAGGTGTACCTCAGGGCTCCATACTAGGATCTCTGCTCTTCACCATAAATATATAAATACTCTTTGTGACAACTTATCAAATGCTGCCTTCCATTTTTATGCAGATGATAGTAATCTATTCTTCCCCTAAACTGTTCAAACTCTAGAATTCCTGCAGTCTGCCTTTGATGTTGTAGTCGATTTTAACTTAACATCAATGAGACTTTACCTGGTTAAATAAAGTATATCTGTTTTACTGTATGGTTGGGAGAATTGGACGGGATCTAGTGACCTAAGATGAAGGCTGGATGTTTGTGGGAGTAGAGTCGAGCCGAATAGTGCTAGTTCTCTGTAGTGGAAAAGGGCCTTCAGTTTCGTTGGAGGGTCCTTGGGTACTGCTGGAAAGACTTTCTGTCAAATTTTTTATTTCTTATGGAGGTGATGTGTATCACATCACGACGGAACATCTTGGGCTTGTGATGCATTCGTGATCCAGAACACAGAATGCTCAGTATGGATGACTCCAGTGGCTAGAGAAGACCAGCTGGATGCCCACATGTCACCTGGGTGTGGGAGAGAATGGCTACTTTCTAGAATGGGGACGGATTGGTTGTCTGCCTGAATGGCTGCGATACAGGACTTGGAGCAGTTCCATTTCATGGTTGACATAGTTGTGACACATTAGCATCATGTTCCCCGATCTGACCTCTTCTCTGCAGGAACAAGGACCTAAACCAGCAGGTGTCTCTAGCATTATATAAAAAAACTGAAGTAATTTGATATTTAGGCACTGTTTATCTACAATGCTAACAATGCTGAATGCTTTTCCACATGCACACACACACACACACACACACACATGCACACACAGTTTACTGTCAAACTGAATTAATGTCTGGGCAAAGATTTGCCAATTCAACTTATTGCTTATGCTGTCTTCCACACAGAATGAGCCCGATGAATAAAACATTTGTGAATAAACACATATATTGATTTAAATATAACTATGAATACACTCTAGATTGCTCTTGAGATTTTGTCCCCATCCCAACCTTTACCCATTATTCCATAATCACTGACGTTAGCGTTATTCTCTATCTCCCTTTTTCCATTTCACTCCTTTATGATGTGCGAAAATGAATTGGACTATTACCGTTATGCATTCAGAAAATGCAGCCGGAGGATACAAACTGGTCAAAAGCAAACAAGTGGTATCTGCTGATCCTAAATGTGAGCCTTTAAGTCGAGAATTTTGGGGCTTGAAATGTCTGACAGCTTAAATCACTGTCACCGAGAGCAGCGGTGCAGAGAACAGGGAGCGAGTTACAGCGGGAGATGGAAGCAGAAAGACAGAAAGAGCGGAGAAATAATGAGTTTTTCCACACTCATGCATCTGCAGGGCCATAAAGGCCACGGTAAATATGAGTGGCATTTAAATCTGATCATTTGTGTGACTTTGCCAGGTGACCACTGTTTGACTTTATGCCTTTTTCATGAGCTCAAGGTGACAATGCTGCTGTGCATTCTCTGATCAAAAGCTCTGTGGAAACATGCAAAACCACTGCTGCCTCTTCTGTGACGCCAATGTTTCACAAAGAAGAGTGCCAGCAAAACCACCGCGAGACGCGCGCACTGCGTCTGCATGAAAATGATACTTGAAAGGGGGGGATAAAAAATGCACTAGAAAGAAATATGGAGTGATAGCGCACAGCCTTGAGGAAGCAGGACTCGTACTGTGAGATGTAGGGTGGGGAAAAGTCACAGAGGAGGAGAAAGAATAGGAAGGATAAGGAATTAATAGGGACGATCAAAAGCTACCGAAGAGCAAATACATCCAAGAATGACCACCTATCAACTCCTCCTTACTGCAGATTTGACTTCAGGCCAAATACACTGAACAAAAATATAAACACTTTTGTTTTTATTCCCATTTTTCATGAGCCGAACTCAAAGATCTAAAACATTTTCTATATACACAAAAGACCTATTTCCTGCCAAATATTGTTCACAGATCTGTCTAAATCTGTGTTAGTGAGCACTTCTCCTTTGCCGAGATAATCCATCCCACCTCACAGGTGTGACATATCAGAATGCTGATTAGACAGCATGATTATTGCACAGGTGTGCCTTAGGCTGGCCACAATAAAAGGCCACTCTAAAGATCTTTCACGTCTGCTGATACTGATACCTGGTTAGGGAAAAAAGTATCTTACCTTTTTCCATCTCTTAAAACACGTAATCTGGATGTACTTTGCTATCCCAGACAGTCTAAGAAATCATCAACTCAGACTGTGAAACAAATATTCTATTCCCCTAAAGAAAACCCACATAGCACACAACATGCTTCAAATGCGGAATAAGACTATGGTCATTTTTTTTTTAATTTCCGATAGTTAGCACACAGTAAGACGCTCCTTTCTGTGTGGAGTTTGCATGTTCTCCCATGTTTGCGTGGGTTCCCTCTGGGTGCTTCGGCTTTCTCCCACTTATAAAGACATGCAGATCAAGTGAATAGGTTACTCTAAATTGTTCGTAGGTTGGCGTACGTGTGTGAATGTGTTTGTCCGTCTCTATGTGGCTCTGTGATAGAGTGGCGTCCTGTCCAAGATGTACCAGGCCACTCACCCTAGGATTGCTGGGACAGACTCCAGCCCCACTGATCCTTGACTGGATTAGGTGAGTAAAGAAAATGAATGAATGAATGAATCCAATAATTCTGGCCATATTTATCCAAATATTAAATTGATGCACCACTAATTTTAAGCACAGGATTTAAATGATATTCAGAAATTATATTCTGTAGATCTGCATGCAAGTGTGAATGTGTTTGTTTGTCTCTTTGTGGCCCTGTAATAGACTGGCGTCCTGTCCAGGGCGTCCTGTCCAATGACTGATGGGATAGGCTCTGGCCCCCCCACCCCCATGGCCCTTAATTGGAGTAAACGGTTAGAGAAAATGGATGGATGTAATCTGGCTATAGCTGTTGTGCTGTCAATGCTAACTGAGCTGCAGATCTAAAACAAACACATCTACTGTGATTATTTCTACAGCTACGAGTCGATGTTGTAAATGGCCTCTATTTTATAGCAGTGTTCCAGCTGACCAGTGAGGCCTCACATTCACATAGACTCACGCTGGTGCCAGCCTGCTTCCATGCAAGGCACATTGGGGATTAGAACCTTGGCCAAAGAAACTTTGTGATTTTCCTGTGTGACAGGGAATAAAACTGAGGATCCTCTAGTCCCAGGCATGCCTCTCTAACATATAGTCCACCACCTCCCCAGCGTTGTGTGCAGTTATTAAAAAAGCAGAGGGTCACCCCCTTGAGTCTGGTCTGCCTGAGGTTTCTTCCTCAAATCATCAAAGGGAGTTTTTCCTTACCACTGTTGCCTGCGTGCTTGCTCTAGGGGTTGGTAAGGTTAGACCTTACTTGTGTGAAGCACCTTGAGGCAGCTTTGTTGTGATTTGGCGCTATAAAAACTAAATAAATTAAACTGAATTGAATTGACTGTATCTGGCTTGAGATAATGTTCATCAGTATCACTTGGCCCATCATTGGATTTGACCATTTGTGGTAGTGAAAACAATGCTGAAGCAATCTTTAGCACGATCTCCTCATGTATTGTTACTGTCACACCTCTACTGATACCATTAGTACATTCCTCCAACAGAACATTCAGATGAAATGCTAGTATAATGGTCCATCTGACATTTTGTCCTCAATAGTGTCAGAGACAGACACGTCCCAAAGATCTTAATACGAGCGAAGCAATACGCAGTGGTGTGAAGCTCGCTCATGGTACAAGAACCCCCAAACAGGAAGTGCCAAATTTTGAGTCCACATTGAAACAGGAAATGTCAAATGTCAAAACTTCCTGGATTGACACTTTCTGGATTGACAGACGAGATCTCGTGGAATCCTGCAGGAACTCAGTGGCAAGTTGACACTCAAACAGGAAGTGCCAAATTTTAAGTCCACGGTGAAACAAGAAATGTCAAATGTCAAACTCTTCCTGGATTGACACTTCCTGGATTGACAGAAGAGATCTCATGGAATGTTGCGGGAACTCAGTGGCAAGTTCATACTGAAACAGGAAGTGCCAAATTTTGAGTCCGCAGTGAAACAGGAAATGTCAAATGTTGAACACTTCCTGGCATGGGTGGAGCTAGAGCAGAGGCCAGGGTTGGGACTGGACTCCCCTGAAATCTGATTGGACACAGATGATTGACATTTTGAAAACGGTGACACATATTGACTGCTAGGCCCATCCTGTACAGTTGTTGGTGCTGTGTACCACAAAAAGAAGAAAAAATGTTTCACTCATTTGAAACTGAACACGTTGTCTGAACCACAGACTACAAAAATGAGACCAAAGTTCGGGTTGCCTTATATATACGTGTTTCTCCAGTGATATTAAATGTGCACGCAGCTGTTGATTCATGAGATATAAGATGAAGACGCTCAGGCTGAAAGAAATACATGTAATTTACTCCTCCTATGTTTGGTATAAACCTGTGTAACCTTTTAATCTTGCTCTCTGATGGATTTATTTTTAAATAACCTCTTAATTTTGCTGTCTGGGTGACACACCAGTGACACAACTTTAGATAAATAATCTAAATTTATCTTCCTTAAACTCAAACTGAAAGCAAATCTCTACAGCTTCATATAAATTAATTAAAAATATAAAATCCAGCTTCCTGATGAAGTAGTGTAGAGCAGGATTTTCTTAAAAAGAAGACCTGAATATTCAGCTACAATTTGCCAGAAAGAAACTTTTGTATTTCTTCATAATTGATCTAAATAAAGTCCAAGACCTATTCAGTGACTTGGAAATGTTCATGTTTCCGTCCCTTTATTTGTCCGAAGAAAACTGGCAATAAAACATATTGTTATTTACAGGTATATTATCGATTTGCTTTCAGAGTTTGAGGAAGATAATTTTAGAATTTTTTATTTTTCATACTTTTTGCATTTCTTGCATTTGAAATGGCATAAACAAATTAAAATGTGTGAAATACCAATGTTCCAATACTTATGGAGGGCACAGTATCCTAACCTTAGGATGAGTGCAAAATGAGTGTGGTATTATTACTGTTTTGTTTATGCACATTTAATTTTCACTGTTGCTGTACTTTGTGTCAAATCATAGTCATATCATACTGATATGACAATATTGAGATGCGATAATTTGGCCATATTGTACAGCCCTACTGCCAACTAGCTGAAAAGTTTGAATATTAATTTACATCTACATTTTAAAAAACGCTTAAAGTGGCAGGGGGTTAAGAGTGCTGTAATTAGGGTGTCTGGGGAGTGGAGCACCCTCCAGAAGCTGAAAGGTTTTAGCCATGCTAATGCTCCCCTGAAGCATTTGGTCAAAAAAGAAAAAAAGTCTGACTGACTTCGCTTGTTCCTGTTTGCAACATGTACATATTACCATGGGAGAAAAGCATGACACATTGATTCAGGACATAAAAATTTAGGTCAACATCGATGTGCAGACACAGGCTATTTGCTCGCCTTGCAACCATTGCTGGGGCCTGGCTTTATTTTTAGATCTAGGCTGATCGATAGGAGGTTGTTCTGTGTGACTCTCTGTGGCATTGCTCTTTCCCCGTGGAGCTCGTGTCGGTCAGACCAAAGCACTCCAAAAGGTTGAAACAATGATGGGATTCAATGGAAGAGAAATGTCAAGCAACACGGCTGTTTACCACACCGCCAGACACTTTCAACGTACATATTGCGTCCTGTGACCTAATGTCTCCACCTCAATTATCCTTTTCGTCTCGTCAACCTTTGGCTAAGACATGCGTGTGGCACATATAAGAGCAACAAACAGGTGTGACATTTTCTCGCTATGATCCCTTCAGATTCTTTATATATATATCAGCTTCTGTCTGTTCCTAAACTGATTGCCTGCATCTGACAGTGCAGGTGTGCTGCACTACAGGCTACAGTGTAAATTATCTTTAGATTGGCAAGACTATGAAATGAAAATGTAGAAACCAAATTAATAGTACTTTTTGTTGCATGTAAATGTCAGGTCATGTCTGGGAGAACATGCACTGACACCGTGCATTGCAGCATCCACCACACTGCAGAAATGTTTTGGGTCCTGGGTGGTAACTTTCCAGGACAGAGCTGGCCTTCATAATCACTTTGTCAAGTCTCCTTCTCTCAGCACTTGTGATACTGCTGCTCCAGCAGATCCCTCCATAGAAAATGACTGATGCCACGACAGAATCAAAGAAGGTCCTTAGGAGCGCCCTCTGCACACTCCAAAGGACCCGAGTCGCCTCAGCAGGTAGAGTCTGCTCTGGCCGTTCTTATAAAGTGCAGTAGTGTTGCTTGATCGGTCCAGTTTATTGTTTAGGTGAACACATCTGTGTTGCCTGTGGAAATCCACCACCAGCTCTTTGGTTTTCTTCTCATTGATCTGGATACAGTTCTGCTGACACCAATCCACAAAATCCTGGGTCACCCCTCTGTACTCTGTCATCCTCATCAGTGATGAGAGAGACGACTGCAGAGTCATCAGCGAACTTTTGCAGGTGACAGTTGACAGGGTTGTACATGAAGTCTGCAGTGTAGAGGGTGAAGAGAAAGGGAGCTAAGACGGTTCCTTGCGGGGCCCCCGTGCTGCAGATGACCATGTCAGAGACACAGCCCCTATAGCCCTCACATACTGTGGTCATCAGGTAGTCCAAGATCCAAGATGAGAGGTGGGGGTCCACACCTGTGATCTGCAGCTTGTCCCTCAGAAGCACCGGCGTTCATGATGCTCACAGTGCTCCCAGGCTTTTCCAGGTGAAACAGAGCTTTATGTTGGAGGTAGATGATGTAGAAGAATTTTTAGGTCCTTATTTGAACTATGATGAACTATCAAGTGTCCTGATCCGAACTGTATGTCCTCTGGTTGAACTAGCAGGTGTTCAACCCAAAAAAGGGCTCTATTAGTCATTTAGTCTGTCAGGGGCTTTCCAAGGCCTTTTAGGTGCTTTCCCGCGGGCCACGTGCAGGGGCCTCAGGCCAGCTGCACGTGTGACTGAGGCCACGTGCGGGGGGGGGGGGGGGGGCCTCAGGCCAGCTGCACCTGTGGCTGAAGGTCTTTTAAAAAAATCAGTTGTAAATCCTTCATGTTTTAATGGGAGCATTTGTCACATTGAAATAATGACCTAACACCTGCTTAGGGTTCACTAGGGGACGCTTCCAATAGAAAACCATGTCTTAGGAATGAAATAAATAAAAAAGTTGAAGGAGGAGCGATGCCCGCGGGTCTCCAATAAATAGACGAGCGCGGTTGTCATATTCAGTCTCTCTAGAGGACTCAGTTTGTCTAAGCTTTGTGTCGAAGGCTTAAATAAACTTAAAAACTCTGTGCATTTTATCTTGCTTAAGGCTGAATTATTCTAAAGTGTTGTGTCATTTTCTAGCATATCACTTGCAATTAGTTTGTGTTATCTAAAAGACGACATCCTGAGAAGACTAAAGACGAGCCGCGACAGAACTTGGCGAGCCAGCTTCAGGAGGGTCCAGGGGCATTCCGGCAGCCTGGGGCAGTCCAGCTCATCCCTCCAGACCGTAAATAACAGTGATCACGACTAAAAGGTAAGCAGAAACCTTTTATAACTTCTGCACGATCTGGAGGAGTGAGTCGGGATTTCCGCCCAAGTTGACAGGTGATATTTTTAATTGCCTCTTACCCAAAAGAACCTGGACTAAGAAAATTGATAAGAGACTAAAAAAAAAAAAGATAAGATTGAAAATTATCAGGCCTTGTAGATAAAATGCTCAGAAGGTGTGTGTGTTCCCGGGAAAAAGAATGTCTGTGTGAGTGAAAGGTCAGGAATGTTCATGAACTCTGGTGCGGAAAGAGTGCGTGAAGAACTAACCTGGATGCTTGGAGAATAATTGGTGTTGAAATTCGTTACTAACGTGCCGGCTGATAGCATGCGCTGTAGGGGTTAATTTAGGGGAGTATACTGACAAATAGATACAAGGTAATACAAGGTTGTTTAAAGAGTTTAACAGAGACTGAAGTGAAATAAGTGAGAAAAAGAGTTTAACAGAGAATACGTGCAGAGGAAGCACAAGATAAGCACCTGAGGGGGCGCAGTAGAAATACCGTACGTGATAAAGAGATTTAAAAGTGCAAAGTGGCACAGCTGACAGTAAGTAAAAGAGCTCAATAAAGGACGTCATTTTTTAAGAAAAGAGAAAAACTATAAAAAAAAATAAAATGAATGAAGAGTTAGTGCAGAATACATGAGAATTAATGAAGCAGAAAATAGTGCAGTAAGGCACCAGATACACGCTTGTGGGGCGTGGGAGAAGAATAATTAAGTACACAGTAATATGAGTTTTTTATAAGACAAGAAAAAGAGTATTTTCAGTGCAAAGGCACCTTAAGCTCACGAGGAGCTCAGTAAGTGAAAAAAAAAGGTAGAAGAAAGTGCAGAAAGGCACAGGATACGCACGCGAGGCGCGGTAAGGCGTAGAAATAAATGAAATATTGTATGCTCAGAAAGGAGCTTGTGAAAATAATATAGTAAGCACAGGATACGCACGCGAGGCGCGGTAAGGCGTAGAAGTAAATGAAATATTGTATGCTCAGAAAGGAGCTGCTGAAAAATAATATATTAAGCACAGGATACGCACGCGAGGCGCGGTAAGGCGTAGAAGTAAATGAAATATTGTACGCTCAAAGAGGGCTTGAAAAAAGTAATATATGAAGTTGCTGACAGCGCCGGAGAAGCTGTCTAACGTGAAGAAGAGATACATGCTTAAACAGAACACATTGGTGTTAAGTGAATAAAAAGGTTGTTTAAAGCCGCGGAGTGAAAAGTGGCAGAAGTCTAGATAGAGATATATAGAAAGTTGTTTTTAATAATTTTTGTGTATAAAGCTGTTGAAAATTGTGTGTGGGAGAGTGGAGAGTAAGCGGGGAGGTGCAAGCAAAGCTGTGAGGGCTTGCAAGCTGGCTGACATACAAGATTAATGTGAAAGAGTACGAGGGGGAGGTATTTAGACCCAACAGGAGGACTTGGGAGGTGCATGACAGGCAGAGAGGAAAGTGTGAAACAGAGACAGTGAAGAAAAAGACAGGAGAAGAGTGCTATGTAAATACAGAGAAGGTAGATATTATTTCAAAGAGAGAAAACTAATAAACAAATATAGCAGAAAAAGACTAGAAGCAGAAAGTTAAAAAAATTAGAAGGAAAATAGAAAGTCGGGAGCAAAGACATTAGGAAGTGTTAGGGTTGTAAGAGGATTAAATAAATAAAATTGGTTATAAATCAAAAGAGATAAAGCTTAGATTATAGTGAAAAAGCTGACAGACTGATCAATGCTTGGGACAGTCATTGATGGGAGACTTAAGTGATGATGAAATAATACTCCCAGAACATTACTTGACTGACGGAGACATCGAAACCCAGGGAATCAGGACACATTTTTGGCTGGAAAGGACCTATTTTGACAGGGTAGGAGCAGAACATTGGCAGGACGAACAAGAGATCAATCAGAAATTATGGCAGATTACTAAGGTAATCAATCTGAAGCAAAAGAAAGAACAATTCCCTCTAATTAATTGGGAGCTGCTGATAAGACGTCTGTGGCATCAGGGTTTAACCCCGTGGCTGGAGCTGCTTTGTGCTGACCCTAATAAAGAACTTAGCATACCATTAAATCATTTAGTAACACTACCAACCGATCCAGGTGAAGAACTGTTTCCTAGGTTGACTCTGACTGTGGTCCCAAGGAAGGTTCGGTGGGAAGCAGGTACATTTTCATATTTAGTTAAAGAGAAAGAAGACGGGCATAGCAGTTGGAAATTTAATCCTTTTAAGGGTTTAAAATACAAAATAGGTGTTACAGCCAGCAAGTTATTGGTCTGGATCAGGACAGCCCCTGAGGGACTACCAGAACACCATAGAAACACCTCACATAACGTTTGTCAGGGTTACATGGGTAACTCTCAAGGTCAAGGTCGGGAAAGTACCCCGCTAGACTTAGTACTAAGAAAATATCCAGGAAAACGCACTAAGGCCAACCAATGTATGAGAAAGTGGCACAAAAGGTCACATGGGGGCAGGCAATGGCCTTTGGAGGGATCATTTGATCCGGTGATGTGTGAAGCAGTTGCGGTAGAAATACAGAAAAAATAAATTAAAGATCAGCAGAAGAACGTAAATAACAACAAAAAACGCACTGAAGAAAAAGAAGTTTTGGCCTTGTTCAAGCAGGAAGCACAGAGGCTACAGCAGAAAAGAGAAAAAATGACAGAGGAAAGATCCAAAGAGACTAAAGCCAGTGCACCGAGCTGGGAATCAGAGCCACCCCCATATAAACGTCATGATATGGGAAAGACAGCTGGACAATTTGTATTAGGAACTCGTGAAGAGGACCAAGGCATGGATGTGGAGGGCAAATTCACACTGACACTAAAAGCTCGAGAGCCACAAGGAGACAGGTCCTCAGTCTGTCAAATGGATCATACAAGGTCTCCAAGTCCGAAAGTAAGTGGTCGCTCACCACGACCAGCAGGGGGGGCCACAAATAACAGTGACACGGAGGCAGACGAGGATAAAGAGAGAGACCTGAAGGCTCCGCCTGCACATCGAGGTCCACTGAAAACCGTCCCCTCCTACCATAAGTCAGCCGACTGGACCTTCACAGGCTATAGAGGCTCCGAAGAGTGGCACAAGAGCTTCTGTGACACACTGGATCTGGCCAGAAGAGATAATGAAGAACTAGCAGAGCAACTTCAGCTAGCGAAGGAAAGAATACAAAGACATAGGGACGCCGAGGAAAGAAGAATATTACAACAATCGACGCCCAATCAAGGGAATCACATTATACAGCCACCCACCCGAAAAATTTCTGGTGAGATCATCATTGAGACTGCAAAAGAGGCCCGACTCAGGCAAAGACAACAATGTGTAGCCAAAGACATAGCGGCTTTAGAACAGAATATAACCGACTGGATGGACTGCCTGGAACCAGTCAGTCGCACTCGATCTGGAAGACAGTATGGAGCCCGCACAGAAGAAGAGGAGGACGAAGACCTCATATGCCCATTGGTGGTTAGAAATGGTCATCATGTGTATACCCCATGGAGCTGGACAGACATGGTGGGGCTGGCCAACAGACTGCCAGACATCACCCAAGGAGCTGGGAGATGGATAACTGCCTTAGAAGAAGGCACTGCAGGGGTAACCTTGTCTTTAGGTGACATAAAAGCCTTGCTAATGCATGTCATGGGAAAACATGACACTGAAGAATTAGCAGGAAAGGTTGGACTAACACAAATGATGGGCACTAATCAACATGATGAAGTCCCCTTTAATCGCTATAGAAACTCCATGTGGGAAGGACTGAGAAGAAAGTACCCTGAGGTCTTGGATCCCTCTAAATTGGATGATGAGGAGTGGACACCTGAAGAGTGCCCAAAGAAGTTCCTGCACCGATTCCAGAAGAGATGGGCGGAGGAAACAGGAAATGCATGGAACCATTCTCCAGCAACAGAAATCCTGTTTAAAATAACTGTAAAAAAGGCTCTACCAGATGAGGTTCAGAAAGCCCTAGATGGAGTCGTGGGACTATCAAAAATGAATTGGGCTTTATACTCTGAGCATATTTGTCACCATCTTGAAATCTACAAGAAAGAAAAACAAAAAGAAGAAGATGCAGCAAAATCCCTGACGAAAAAATTGGTGCAGATGCAGTTGGGAGAGCTAACCAAAGTCAAGAAAGAAAAAACAAAGACCCAGGCACCAATGATGACCCCTGTTCCTTCTGAGTCGGCAAGCCTAGCCCCTACGACAAACACTGCTGCCACCATACAGGCACCTGTGGTAACAGCCACACAGAGCCCCCAAGGAGCAGCAGGGAGCACTGCTGCAGGAGAAGTCTCGGCACCAGTGGAGCATCACTATCACTACCATAGCACTGGCACACCCGGAAATGGACCCACCTACAGTCATGGGTGGAGAGGAGAGTCACGGAACTTTCCAGGTCAAAGAGGAGGGTGGCGAAGAGGATCTCGCCAACCTTCATTTGGAAGCAGATTCCAGAACTCAGCTCCCAGGAACAGTCAAGCGGGACCGCCTATGGGACCAACACCCCCAATAGGGAATCAACCCTCTAATGAGTGTTGGAGCTGTGGACAACCTGGACATCGAATGAGAAATTGTCCGGCCCGACCTTGGGTTGGACCCTCTGCCTATTGGCAATAGGGGGGCCTAGAGAAGACAGAGGGGGAAACGGTGGCATTGGCTATTTCGATGATACCTAAGGAAGAGCCAACCGTCACCGTCAATATACAAAACAGAGATTTCCCGTTCATGGTGGATACAGGGGCAACATACTCTTGCATAGGGAAAATGGGCGCTCATCTCCCCCTCTCTGGGTCTGTAATTAAGACCATCGGCTTCTCTGGGAAAACTCAAATAATACCTTTTACACGCCCACTTCCTGTAACGATTGCAGGAAAAACAATTGAAGCACCCTTGTTATACTCACAAAATACACCTGTGAATTTGCTGGGAAGAGACATTTTATGTAAGCTACAAACCCAGATAGTGTGTACCCATCAAGGACTGCAAATACACTTTCCTGACGAAGCACTCGCCAACATTATGGTGCTTATGGACATGGAAAACAAGGTCCGACCTGTGCAACCCATGGTATACTGGCTGAAGTTACAACCAGAAAATTCAAATCTTCAACTGGAATGGGAAAAATGGAAGCCCTGGGCAGAACAACACTATGAAGCAGTATGTACACCTAGTTTACCTTTACATGTCACCCTGATGTTCGATGTCAAACAAGAACAAACTGACTATGCATGCTGCTGGGATGCATTGATGAATCAACGGCTGTTTCACATAACCACCACAGAAATTTATTTAGGCCCCCAAGGGGCCGCAGCTTCTGTCAAGCTAACTTCAGCTGAACAACAATGGTATCAAGTGCCGAATGCCACACCTCATGTGACCCTTTTAGTCTCAGAAAAGTACGAATCCCATGACCTAGGTCCAATGGTAAAGACAGCCTCAGAAGTTGAAGAATAGCAAAACATGGAAAGTCCACAAGTACATCTGTCAAAAGACCAGCAGTTTATACGAATTAATTTAAAAGTAAATGATGAGGCTATAGCTCAAAAAGTGGAGCTCAATCCTAGATCAGAGGGACAGATGGTGTTATCGGCCCAACAAGAGAAATTGTTAGAGCAAATACCACCAGTGGTGTGGTCCAAAAGCAAAACGGATGTAGGACTAGTAAAAACAGCCTTACCAGTAAAAATAAAAGTAAAACCGGGAGCAAAACTAATTGTATTGCATGCATTGGCAGATGGAGGTCATAAAGTAAGTAAGGACAAATTGCAGTTCTGCAAACAACAAGTAGAATACTTGGGAAGACAGTTGTGTGGGACCACGCGATGTATAGCCCCAAGCCAAGTGGAGGCTATAATCAAGGCTCCCAAACCCCAAACAGTGGGACAGATGCTTTCATTCCTTGGGATGGCAGGGTACAGTCGGCCGTGGATTTGTGATTATGCTATAAAAACTGCACCTTTGCGTGCCATGATTAGAGCAGTGGGGCAAACAAGCAATGCAGCTCTCCTCGTCTGGACAGATCAGGCAACGGGAGCTTTTGAGGCCCTAAAAACAGACATGCAATCTGCTCCCGCGTTAGGTAACCCAGATTATGGGAAACCTTTCCATTTGTATGTTACTGAAAAAGCTGGTTATGCTTGTGCTGTACTAATGCAGGAAACAAATGAAGGAAAACAACCATTGGCCTATTATAGTACAAAGCTTGACAACATTGAAACAGGATTGCCACCATGCTATCAGGGTCTAGCAGCAGCTGCTTTTGCATTTCAAAAAGCATCATCCATAATCATGGGACATGCAGTAACGTTGTACACGTCGCATCAGTTACATGCCCTGCTAACCAGTCAACGTTTTGTCTTAACACAAGCTAGACGCACTGGATATGAAGTTGTGTTGTCCGCCCCAGAAATAACAATACAACGTTGTCACACGGTGAATCCCGCCACCAAATTGACCACACCGTTAGATGGTACTCCACATAACTGTGTGGCAGAGACAGAGAAATTTTTGAGAGCCAGAGAACATTTGTATAATCACGCCATAGATGCAGATCTAACCCTGTTCGTGGATGGCTCATGCTTTCGGGATGCCGCGGGATTGCATGTGGGTATGGGGATTGTTAAACTAAACACGGATGGCGAGACCTTTGAATTACTGGAGTCCCAAGGAATTGATCAGCCTTGTTCAGCCCAACTGGCAGAAATCAAAGCCTTAACTATGGCTTGCCAGATAGCTAAAGATCAACGTGTTAATATCTACACAGACTCAGCCTACGCTTATGGCATATGTCATGTACATGCAAACATTTGGAAACAAAGGGGATTCCTGAGAGCAGATGGCACCCCTGTCACTCATGGAGAAGCGATTTCCCAACTGTTACAAGCTCTCCAATTACCGTCTGAGGTAGCCATCATTAAATGTGCAGGTCATCAAAAGAATAATAACATCATAGCTCAAGGTAACAACCTAGCAGATGACGCAGCGCGCAAAGGAGCACAAGGAGAAAATATGTTTCCCCTGCTAACCATCCAAGATTGTGCCCCACTGGTTTCACTTGACGCACTGATAGTGGCTCAAAGTAGGGCCAGTGGAGAAGAAAAACGAATGTGGGTTAAACGAGGCGCTATTGAGACACGCAGTCAGGGGCCAGCAGACAAGCTGTGGCGCAGTAGTCATGGACATTTTGTGTTACCCACCAATTTATTACGACATGCAATCATTTGGGCCCACGGACCCGATCATTGTTCGCGAGTCCAAATTATGAACAAACTAAAAGCTGTCTGGTGGTCACCATATATGGCAGCTACAGTGGACCGTTTGTTGAATGAGTGTGAGGTATGTGCACAGTACAATGTCCGGAAATCATTCACAGCCCCTTTAGCCCACATTCCGGTCCCTGATGGGCCATTCAGACATCTTATGATGGATTTCATAGACATGGGAGCTGAAAATCGAGTTAAACGAATGAGATATGTTTTGGTAGTGATATGCAGATTCAGCCGATGGATTGAGGCAGTAGCCTCTGCAAATCAAGACCATAAAACGGTAGCCAAATTCTTGTGCCGAGACGTCTTTCCAAGATTTGGCATTCCAGATACTATCTCATCTGACAACGGTAGGGCTTTTGTAGCCAAGGTTACACAAGAAACATTCAAACAATTGGGTATCAAACAGAAGTTTGGGTGTGTTTATCACCCTCAATCAAATGGGGCAGTGGAACGGGCTAATGGCATTTTAAAGAACAAACTAGCAAAAATCATAGCAGACAGCAATGGCAAACTAACCTGGCTGGATGCGTTGCCGCTTGCTTTATTGTCAATGCGCTCACAAACTAACCGACTAACCCATTTGACACCATTTGAAGCTCTTACAGGTCGGCCGATGCCTATTCCATACCTGAGAGGACCCTACGAAGGACCATCGCTGGAGCAGCTACAAGACGAATGGCATAATTATCTGAGACAGTTAACCCAAATACACAAAACTATCTTTTTGCAGGTCAAAGGTGCTACAGAAGACAGAGAAGCAGAGATTCCACTCGAAAATCAGAGCATCCAGCCTGGTGATCTGGTTTACGTCAAGGTGTTCAAAAAGAAGTGGGACAGGCCCCGCCGAGAAGGTCCTTTTAAAGTTAATCTTGCCTCACGTACAGCAGTCAAAGTAGACGGTAAGGACACTTGGTTTCATTTAAACCACTGCTGTAGGGTTGGTGGCCCAGCGCCCCTGCGGCCTCGGCAAGCTCGTCTTGGCAGAGCCGCCAGGCCAAGGGGGGAAGCAGGAGAAGCCAGAGACCCTACAGTAGCACCGAGGGACGGCCACGCCTCCCTGCAGCCAGAAGAAGCACAGAGAGAAGGCCACGCCTCCCTGCAGCCAGGCGAACACTGGCCAAGGCGCTCACAGAGACTGATTGAACAAAGACGACGCACAGCTTCAGAGAGTAGTGGATCCCTGCCAGATAGAGCAGCGACAGACTCAGATGCAGACTCAGAAACAACTGGAGACGCAGGCCAACAGACAGACAGAAATACAGACCGACAGATAGACAGGCCACAGGAGACATCAGACTCGGACAGCAACTCAGTAGATTTACCGACAGAAGAACCGCAGGAAGTACAACCCAGACAAAGCACAGATACACCACACATCCCTAGTGACAGCTCATCTAGTGACGGCTCACTTAGTAGCACATCTAGTAGCACATCTCAACAGTCATCAGAGCAATGATTAAGGAATTATTCAAGGGATTGACAATACTACTGGTGGTCAGTATGGGAGAAAATAGACATCCAAAACATACAACGGACTGTGCCGTGGCCATGGCCGCAATAGCAGCTAAACAAGGCATTCTAAACACAGGAAAAACATATAATTTGGTATACATTAAATCAAAAGCCTACAAGAACATAGGAATACAGGGAAAGCTGGGGGATTACATATTAGGCGAAGCCATTAGCATCAAATGTGAAGAGGAGGGAACACTCAACATAGAGGTAATTTGTGATAAAAGAGGATGCAGGGAAACCAAGCAAGACGTAACTGTTACAGTACATGAAGCCACAAAATGGGTAAAAATCAAACCAAGGAAAAAGAGGACAATTAGAAGCCTAGAAACAAGCAGTCACTTAGGGAGATGGGATCCCAGTACAGACCTAGCCCGCACACAAGGGTTGAAGACCAATTTATTTTACCAATGGTTGAAATTTTCGGCTAGGCAGATCAGTGAAAAGCCTTGCATAGCCTGTCACCGGAAAGGTGTGATACCTCAGGCTAAACCCCTACCTGATATCAACAACTGTTATAGGAGCCCCCAACATAACCCAGACCAAGCAGAATGCTATACACAATGTGTTATGAAAATGGCAGTAGGTGATGAAAAATATGCTGCCGACAGTAAACTTTGTCCAGTGCCCCTAAGTACAGACGGAACCGTTCCACCTATGATTAAAATAGAGAAAGGGATGATACACCCATTCTGTATAGCTAAAGGCTTAGTAGCACAATACATAAGCGATTGGCAGGTAGGGACGACCCAGCCAAAACACCACATACAGTGTATGCAAAAGCAGCAAGAATACAAACCGGCCAAAACAGCATGGAACATTACCGTCTGTCACACCCTGCCAGCAGCAGGCATACAGTGTGAACAAATAGTACCGGCCACAGGGGGGTCTGTAATTGGACTGAATCTCACCCATGCTTCATGGGTATCTACTCCAAATTTAGCTAAGGGAATGGTACCCTTAGCTGACATCTTTTGGATATGCGGACAAAGAAGGAAACTCCTGTCATCGCTGTCCCCTAATTGGAAGGGCCTTTGTGCTCCTGTGATGCTCACAGGAGCAATAACAGTAATTGAAATGCCAAATGCAATACAGCCCATGCCACAGAAACTTCGTAAGAAAAGAGGAATAATGACGTTTAAAACAGACTACAACATCATAGTAAGAAACGGGATACCAGAAGGGATACCCCGACAATTAGAAGCCATAGACAGTAGCAGAGTTAAAGCAGATGAAGACGCGGATAAATGGGGATGGGTATTGGCTCTGTTCGGGGTTACTCCAAAAATCCATTCTAGGTTCCAGGAGGTGCAGTGGATTAATTACTTGTGGTATAATCAGCAAAGATACCTGAACTGGACATTGGCAGCAGTAGGAGCCTTAACCGAACAACTGCACGCCACCTCGCTAATGACAATGCAAAATAGATTAGCTATCGAGATGATGATGGCTGATGAACAAGGAGTTTGTATTATGATCAAAGCCACCGAATGTTGCACAGCTATTCCCATGCGTACAGGGGAAGACGGAAATTTGACAGAGCTCTTAATCACACTTGAAGAGATGCAACAGGAACTGTTAAGTAACTCCATAGGAGGGAGAAATGAAACTGACGATTCTGGATACATTGTAGGGAATGGAATGAATATTGGCCCACTGTTTTCACTGTTTGGGACTCTAAGGAGAGGGTGGATATCATGGAAAGACTGGTTATACCAGATAGGTGTAATCTTGGCACTAACAGGGGTGGCGGTCTTGCTGGTAATATGTTGTGGTATTCCCTTGATAAAATTTCTGGTCAATAAATTGATTTCATCCACAGTAGGACAGCTCCCACTGTTAGCCATCCGAGCCCTGGAAGAAAGCACAAACGAAACAGACAGAGAACCAGAATATATGGAAATGGATGAAATACCAATTATCCTCCCCGACAGCCCCCAGCTCCCTAATATTGTGGCGTATACCCCAGATAGGGAGGACTGGGATGGACCGTGCTTGGTAATATTGTAGACGAGGAAGAAGACATGCACGCACATTTACATTCACACACATGCACCCACAAAAATGAGGGATAGGATAGACAATATCTGAAAGAATGACATGGAGCTGTAATAATGAACGTATATGTATATTACTAGGACACAGGAGTATGGCTGAGAGACCAGACTCCCCTGATCAGGGACCTATGCCTGATCTGCCTCTATCAAGTCTGATTGGACTCTCAGAACTGTTTGGAGAAGAGGATATACAGGAGGGATGGTCAAGACATGATTGGTCGCCACAGCCGCCTTCCATCCAGCAGCTAAACCAGTTGGCAACAGAAGGATCTTCATCGTTCTAGCACCTGGCGATGACGGCTTCACAGAATCTGCCTGCAGCAAGAGTCGGCCCGAGGACTCCACCATCACCTGAAGGACCCTTTGGACTTAGGAACACACCCCTTCCGCAGATGCCATGGAGACAGTCACATGTGCCAGTGGCAACGATACCCTCCAGGGGAGGCAGCCAAGGTCGGCCATATGCAGCAACTGCCCGAGTGCATCCTAGACCCAATTCACTGCTAGGACCTGTCCCCAGCTTTCCACCCCCAAGGCAGGAGAGATATTCTGATCAGCCCAGTACCTCTGGAGGAGGATCAGCAGGGGTAGACCTTAGCCGAACTCACCCACCAGGACAGAGGGGAGCTTTGTACAGGCTGCTAAATGCCCAGAGTGTCCCACCCACTTGCCTGTGCGACATCAACAATACTCCCCCCACACACGAAATGCCTTCCCCCTTGTACTTCCTGTCCCCTGGACTGCACAACCTTAATCTGGTCATGGTCACCCCACAGGACATGGCAATCTTGGTTCGAGAGCTTCGTCTTCCACAAGAGTCTGTTCCAAAAACCTTGGAGCAGCTCCTGCCCCTCACAAATCACATTCCCCATGAGCTATTTGAGGAAATCATGCCACAACTAAGTCAGACAGCTGCATACCTGTTCAGGATACACCGTGACAATGCCAACATCTCTTGTGCTCAGGAGGGCCTCCATACTCAACTGTGTGGTCTTCAGTCTAGTATGGACATGCTAGCCTGCATGATGGAGCATATGGAAAGGGAACAGCTAGGGCTGGCCACCACCACCCTGAATGTGGGCAAGAATTCTCTGGGGGCCCTGTACAACCTGGCCAAGCAGCACAAGGAGCTGGAAAGATCCATCAGAGAACTGCACGACTGTCTGAAAGCCAGAATTCCTGATCCTTCCCCCACTACCCCTGAAAGGCCAACCTCCCCATGTTCCCCAACTTCTCCCAAAACTTCAGATGCTGAGTAAATGCTGAGGAGCGCGGACTGACGTAATGGCACTGAACACGGACTATGATCTTGGTTCTTGAGTTTGAATTGCGGACTGGTTTCAGAAATCTGAATGTAAATAAAAACAAAGAAGGATATATGTTAGTAACGAAAGTTGGGTAAATGTCTGTCCTTACCATCATCTGCGTAACACAGATAAAGCTAAATGCATACACATAGATATCACATTGCAAAGTTATAAAAAGGGGACCCTTACACGGCGTGTTTGTAGATTTAGTAGTAAAGATGCACCATAGGGACCCCTTTTTTCTTAAATTATAGCATGCCTCAAGAGACATGCATTGCCTAAATTAATCTAAAAAGATTAATCCAGGTTTTGAGTATACGAGGTCTGTTAGAAAAGTATCGGACCTTTTTATTTTTTGCAATAACCTTATGGATTTGAATCATGTGTGATTGCATCAGCCAAGCTTGAACCTTCGTGTGCATGCGTGAGTTTTTTCACGCCTGTTGGTTGCGTCATTCACCTGTGAGCACGCTTTGTGGAAGGAGTGGTCCAGCCCTCTCGGCGGATTTTCATTGTCAGGAAAATGGCCGAGCGACTGCCGCTTTGCTGCATCAAAATTTTTTCAGAAACTGTGAGAGACAGCCAGGTGGAAACCATTCGGAAACTTCAGATGGCTTTCGGTGAAGATCTTATGGGCATCATACAGATTAAGGAGCGTTATTAAAGACGGCCCAGAGCGGCTGAGGGCGCACCGCGCTTCGAGCGGCCATCGACAGGCTGAAATGACCAGATCATTTCCAAAGGGAAGGCTGTGTTGATCCGGGACGTCGTCTGACTACCAGAGACCTCGTATTTCTTATTGTTACATGGGAAACAAGGTACCAGTAGATTCAGTAGATTCTCACAAATCCAACAAGACCAAGCATTCATGATATGCACACTCTTAAGGCTATGAAATTGGGCTATTAGTAAAAAAAAAAGTAGAAAAGGGGGTGTTCACAATAATAGTAGCATCTGCTGTTGACGCTACATACTCAAAACTATTATGTTCAAACTGCTTTTTTAGCAATCCTGTGAATCACTAAACTAGTATTTAGTTGTATAACGACAGTTTTTCATGATTTCTTCACATCTGTGAGGCATTAATTTTGTTGGTTTGGAACCAAGATTTTGCTCGTTTACTAGTGTGCTTGGGGTCATTGTCTTGTTGAAACACCCATTTCAAGGGCATGTCCTCTTCAGCATAAGGCAACATGACCTCTTCAAGTATTTTGACATATCCAAACTGATACATGATACCTGGTATGTGATATATAGGCCCAACACCATAGTAGGAGAAACATGCCCATATCATGATGCTTGCACCACCATGCTTCACTGTCTTCACTGTGAACTGTGGCTTGAATTCAGAGTTTGGGGGTCGTCTCACAAACTGTCTGTGGCCCTTGGACCCAAAAAGAACAATTTTACTTTCATCAGTCCACAAAATATTCCTCCATTTCTCTTTAGGCCAGTTGATGTGTTCTTTGGCAAATTGTAACCTCTTCTGCACATGTCTTTTATTTAACAGAGGGACTTTGCGGGGGATTCTTGCAAATAAATTAGCTTCACACAAGCGTCTCCTAACTGTCACAGCACTTACAGGTAACTCCAGACTGTCTTTGATCATCCTGGAGCTGATCAATGGATGAGCCTTTGCCATTCTGGTTATTCTTCTATCCATTTTGATGGTTGTTTTCCGTTTTCTTCCACACGTCTCTGTTTTTTTTTTGTCCATTTTAAAGCATTGGAGATCATTGTAGATGAACAGCCTATAATTTTTTGCACCTGCGTATACGTTTTCCCCTCTCCAATCAACTTTTTAATCAAACTACGCTGTTCTTCTGAACAATGTCTTGAATGTCCCATTTTCTTCATGCTTTCAAAGAGAAAAGCATGTTCAACAGGTGCTGGCTTCATCCTTAAATAGGGGACACCTGATTCACACCTGTTTGTTCCACAAAACTGATGAACTCACTGACTGAATGCCACACTACTATTATTGTGAACACCCCCTTTTCTACTTTTTTTTTTTTTACTAACAGCCCAATTTCATAGCCTTAAGAGTGTGCATATCATGAATGCTTGGTCTTGTTGGATTTGTGAGAATCTACTGAATCTACTGGTATCTTGTTTCCCATGTAACATTAAGAAATATACTCAAAACCTGCATGAATCTTTTTAGTCACATAGCACTACTATTATTCTGAACACTACTGTAGGTTACTGGTTAGTGTCCAGGTATTGCAAGCATATAGCAAGACAGGCAGCACCACGACCCTAAAAACTTGGACCTTCATTGGCCTTCAGAGATATCAGCATCACCAAACACCTCTGCCCACTAAACTCATGACTCCAAAAGATGATCCCAGGCACCTATCAGTCTCAAAGGCCGAGGACATGGAGACATATGCTACTGCCAAGATAAGTGAATTTCTCTACAAGTTCACTACTTTCACCACATACAGATACACTTCTGATGGCTGAGTCCAGGAAGTTGTTAATACCCTGAATCCTAGTCTTGATCCAGGACAATTTCAAACCCAGATACTCCAATTCCTCACTCAACTTCTCAAGTGTTGGAGTATCCATTGATTCCACAAAGATCACTGCATCATCTGCAAAGTCAAGGTCAGTAAACCTTTCCTCACCAACAAAACCACCCAAGTCAGTTCTGGTCAGATTTCTGGTGTTTCACCTATGTCTGTGTGCTGGCTTTTCCTGCCCATCACTGTTGCAGCAGATCAGCCAAGTAAGTATTAGTTCCATGTTCAGGGGTCTTTGACCAGAAATGTAACTCGGACATACAGTACCTCTTCCCAGGTATCTCCAGTCTCAGAAGATGAGGAGCCAGCGACACGACTGTCACTGCAGAGAGATAAGTGAATGTCTCTACAAGTTAGAAAATTTCATTTATACACTTCTGATGGTTGAGTCTAGAAAGTCATTAACAGGCTGGATCTTCAAATTGATCCAGGATAATTGCAAACCCAGACACCGTCCTTACTCCACTTCTCAGCTTCTGCAATTAGGCCGTCCATTGATTCTACAAAGATCAGAGCATCGTCTGAGAACTCAAGGTCAGATATTCTTTCATCCCTAATGAAGCCACCAGAGCTGCTCGTTTCTACATGTTGCATGCAAAAATGTGCTGTGAATTTTAAACACTATTATAGACAATTAGCTAACAATTTGAGCATTCCATTGTAAAAATGAGACACATTATGCCAAAAAAATCAAAGGTTTTGTAAAAACATCAGTAGTTACCACTGTGTCTTCACCACTGTCATGGCCGGAGTGTAAGGCTACCAAATGACATGACTGCATTTATATAGCACTTTTCCATCTGCATCAGACACCCAAAGCGCTTTACAATAATGACTCACATTCACCCCAGTGTGAGGGTGCTGCCATACAAGGTACTCACTACACACCGGGAGCAACTTGGGGATTAAGGACCTTGCCCAAGGGCCCTTCGCGATTTTCTGTTCAGGCTGGGATTTGAATCGACGTTCCTCTGGTCTCAAGCCCAACACTTTAACCACTAGACCATCACCTCCCCAAACTGTTTGTTTGCTTTATAAAATACTACTGTATTTTATAAAGCAAACAAACTCACTCATGAGAAAAAACAGGGACAAAAAGTGGCAGTCAGCAGGATTGGTGGTGTGGACGAGTGAAATTTATGGCATGTGGATGTTGTAGAGCAGAAAACCAAATATGCCACATGAAGATTGACAGTCTGAGGGAAAGCACTGGGTGGAACTGTTGTGAGGCTTTGCAGAGTAGCTACTGCTCTTAGTGGTAGCACCACCTCATTTTTAATCCTAATTCTGACGGCGGGGAATCAAACATTTACCATTTTACTGAATCAGCCGCATTAAACTGATTTTCTACATAAATATTTTAATATATAGATCCAAGTTACTATTGAATATCAAGTATGTGAGGTACCATTTTTCTCAGGAGCTGTCATACATCTATCATGTTTTCATGGTCTATGGACAGAGGCGTATCAAATGAAAGCCACCACCAGTATCTTCACAACACATCTGTCTACTCACAAGTACAAGATGATAAGAGGCATTAAGGCCCTCCTCAGCGGACGCTTCATCCCGTCTGTCAAAGCAGCTGGAAATAAATAGAGCTAATTACTGAATGTATCCACAGCATTTCATATAAGTATGCATGGTACAGTGACTGTACAAACTCGCCATCCCCTCTAATATTACATAGCTGAGGTGCCAGCACAATTCATTATCATGTACATTTAATTTTTATTGAATTTACCCGCAATATGGATCAGATGCAGATCAAACTTACTGTAGTCTATTCACTAAGAGTGCCAGTTTGAGTTATAATGCAAAATGTACATCAAATGGGCTTTTCGGTATTAAATTCAAATGTTCATAAAAGCCACAATCCGAATGAGATCCGGATCAAACTTTGTCAGGTGATAATGAGTGCCAGTCTGCACCTCACTTTCAAATATGAGTGTGATTGGGGCACATTTGGTAAAGATATAATGTAAAATATACATTAAAATAGGGTTTTCAATGTAAACTTTAAATGGACACAAAATCTGTAATCCAAATTAAATCTGGATCATACTTGGTCAATTGATAAAGGATACTATCCTGCATAACTCTGTCCAATATGAAACAAATGTGATTATTTCTGACTGAGTTATGAAGTTTTGAAAATTTGTTCAGTGTTAAAGGATAGGGATTTTTCCAGTTTTGTGTAAAAATGCATTAATACAGCTATGTAATACCTGCTATTACCAGTAAGTACAGTATATTGTGTGTGGATTTGTATCTTTCTGTGTGTCTATGTACATTTCACATGTAACACAAGTACAGGCTGTTAAAACAAATTACTCTTTCTTAAAATAAATATATAAACTTAAAAAAAACAAAAAAAAAAACATCTGCTGCTTGAAAGCAACTATTTCAAAAACAGGTCTGTGTTCTCTGGTAATTTCCTGTAATGATCTTGGTGCTGTGAGCCCTCGGAGATCTGATCACTGCACTCCTGAAATGTGAAAAGAGAACATGCAACACAATTGCACAAAAACTTTGAACAAAGGTGACCTGCCAGCTGAATTATCACTCAAACGCTGTTTGAAGCTTCACTTTGTTCTTTCATTTCCATGTGAGAGTTCGCTCACAGTGTACGTCCACCCACTTAGATGTGAGTCACTTGAACCGTTCGATGACTCAGCGTTGTTACACAGCCGCATCCACAATTTGGTTTCGAGAGGCGCTTAAAGATCCCTTGTGAAATTGGCCTGATGCGTGAAGTGTTTTTTTTTTTTTTTACATTGTGGTGCAACAAATTGCTCATGATTTCAGAGTGTTTTGTACAAATGTCCTGGAGAGAAAATGATGTGACTGCTATGTTCCAGCTGTTTTTTTCATTTTGGATTCCATCCCAAAATCATCAGCAGAAATGAAATTATTTTGTGTGTTAATGTCTGATTAGTTTAGAAACCACAAGTCATTTACAAAGTCAGGATAGTGGTCAACCGAGTCAATATTAGGCATTCCATGTATCATATTATATATACGTCTAATCCACTAATGGGTGTTCCTGGAGAGTGGCTAGTTTGGGGTTATTTGCCGTTACTGTGCACTATGTATAATGATAGATTAAAAAGGGCAGGAAAAACCAACAGTGACCACGTTTACAGAACCAAAGTTCACTTGATTTGTTTCAGTCCAACATCTTTCACAGTGACATGCCTGTATTGCTAGTTAGCATGCTAACATCACTGTTATGTTGTGTTATAAATCACTTCAGAGGTATTATCTGTTAAGAAAAAGTATTTTTAGATTTAAAAGTGTTTATTTCTCTCTAACCTTTATAAAATATATGAGAAAAAATTGCCAATCACACTAGATTTTTTTACAGAAATACAGTTGTCATGGAGCATATTCCACCATCTTGGATGATATTGTTTTTTTGTTTTTTTTCGTTTTTTGTTCTCCCTGTCTGCATATATAGTAATGGTAAATGCCACACTGGCAGAACCATTTCTGTACATTAATACAAATATGCAATTTATTCTTGCAAGACAGAAGGTATGTAGTGCGTGAGTGAACGTGGTGTGCGTGTGTGACCCCATCCACCCTTCCTGATCAGCCTACACCATCCTACTCAAAGCCAACTGACAACTTCTATCAGGAAGGGCCGACCACAAAAATAGCTATATGAGAAAAAAATTGCCAATCAAACTAGATTTATACAGAAATACAGTTGTCGTGGAGCATATTCCGCCATCTTGGATGATGCGGCGCGCTCAGGCAGCCCGCTGCAAGACCAGACTTCTTGCAGAAAAATCCGCAGCGCTGCATGGTCTTGGTAACCACAGGCGCAGAGCTCCGTGGCCACTGAGAGAGGTTTGTATCTTTTTAATGACTTGGATTCTTTGCGGGTCCTGCATCTGTACCCCGCAACGGTAACACCGGAGGCAGTGAGCGAAGGGAGAGCAAGCGCATTGTGTTCTGCACGTGTCTGTTTATAATTTTCTCACCCAGAACAAAAAAGAGCACCAACAACTACCCATAACTATGTTCTTCACTTGGAAAAAGATACCTGCACTGAGGTGTCACTCAGTGGAAAAAGACGCTACAGCGGAGCGGTGGCAGGACGAAGAGGCTCGATCAGAGGAACTGTGAAATACTGGTGAGTCACTATTAATAATTTCTTATGTGTTCAACCTTGTAGGTTGATCGTTAAAATGAAATTTGTTAGTTCTAAAAGCCATCATAATTATTTATAGGAAAATGTTCTGTTTTTATTTCTCAAACAAATGTTTGGGCCTGAAAACAGGTTTTGATCTTTGCTTTCATTCTATAATACTGGACTTATTTTTCTACTAAGGTTTGAACTTTGAGAGTGTTTACACAGGAGAGAAAAGTGACAAAATGTTAATGCCTGTTTGAGAAAACTGTATAAAGTGTGTAGTGAGGGGTTTTACAGCCTTAAAACATCTATAAAAAACTAACGCTGACTACTTCACGGATTTCGCCTATTGCGGGTTATTTTTAGAACGTAACTCCCGCGATAAACAAGGGACCACTGTATACTTCTAATCCAGTTACATTTTTTTCCGCGAATATGATTGGTTAATCGTGTGAGATTTCAGACTGTATAATATCGTGGTAAGGGTGGCAAAATATTCAACCATTTCACATTTGGATGTATTGCTCCGTGCCCTGTCCGGTCTTCTGACGAGATGTCATTCCTGTTGAATATCATTCCTGTCCAACTGCGCATGCACGTGCATACATGTGCAGTATTGTCGGGACGCAGAACTGTCGATTTATGCAACAAGATGCACAGTTTGACAGAACACCAGCCGCACGCGCTGCTAGCTGTTAGCGTTGTTAGCTGACAGCAAGAGAAAATCACGTACTGATGACATCGTCGCCGCCAAAATGGGTGAATTTTGGTAAAATTCCTTTTTAATTTGCGACCGTATAACCAGCATGAACGTCCGCAAATCATCAGACACAACAGGGTTACTCCCTAAATATGCACACCTGTACACACAGTATATCCGCCACCTCCTGTACATCAGTGATATCAAGCTGTATGCTAAGAGTGAGCGCGACATTGACTCACTGATCCATATCACCATCATTTACAGCGGGAATATCGGGATATCATTCGTAATGGATAAGTGTGGCAGAGTGGTGGCAAAGAGAGGGAAGGTAATCTGACTGAAGGGTGGAGTTTCCAGAAGGCAGGATAGTGGACATACAAGACAGCTACGAGTAGTACCCGGGAATCCAAACATTTCTCGAAAAAGTGTGAAATTTCATCTCACTGGGTACAATATTGAAAACTATTGGTTTCTCAGAATGTAAAAAACGGGAGAACCATGCTCTACGTTTTCTGTGTGAGGCTCAAAACTTGTTAATCACCCCTTGTGTGTGTGTGTGTGTGTGTGTGTGTATATATATATATCACATTGAATTAGAACCTAGACATGTTGAACAAGTACGTGTATCTGAGTCATATGAAATCTGTTGTTGCTCTTTGACACAGTATCAGTGTGCTGCGGTGAGAGTGATAACAGGTGATTATGGAAACGCGTGCACCCATAGGTCCGGTGTCATCCAGAAAGTCTCGGTAGCACCGGCGTCAGCAGGGCTTAGGTGCATGCAGGATGGAAGCTGGTCAGCCTCAGGCAGCCGCTTCTCCCACACACAACTCAGAGCATTGATCCCCGCTGCCAAGCCTCCTCTCGCTCATTAGCAGCATTACTTGGAGCGCTGTACGGCCTGGGGATCTCGCGCCAGCTGGACAACAGAGCTAGTCGACGGTCTGAAGAGTAATGATAACACTCCTAGTTTCCAGGCCAAGGAGCTCATGTGAGGGCCAGGTGGATTAGACTGAAGCACAGGCTTGTTTGGCCAGAATCGTGAGGTTAGCAATCTTGCGGCCAGCCGGTCGACTGCAGTGCATTATTAGAGGCTGAAATGTGGACTCAGTGCCTGCGGACATGATGACAACAGCATGCATGAAAGCAATAGAAATAATAACAAAAGGACGCGGAGATGAAGTGTGTTGGCCAAAACAACAACAAAAAAAACCCCTTTATTTTTCTGTGCTTGGGGATTATTTACATTTTCCCGCTGCTTATGGCAATGTCACATTTACACAACATAGCACTTAAAATACCAGCTCTTTCAAGGTGTGCAAAGTGTGAGAGAGAGATTCCAAATCCTTGTTTCTCTGTGTGTTTATCAGCTGATAGACATTCTACACGCAGCCAGAATTTAATACCTGAGGCAGATAACATCTCCGGTTGGTGTGTTTGTGTGGCCACATACATTTACATATCCTGAAGGAAAACCTAATCGACAGAGTGTGCAGCCCACTGCTTGGCTGTGCACTTTTTTTTTCTTTTTTTGGAGAGCCGTTTTGCATTTGTGAACATGCAACTCTTGCTATCATACAATCAGAGATTCAGGAACTTATCTTGCCTCGTACACGGTCTGACATACGAAGGGCAAGTTCATTTGAGGTGTGTCGACTTGACTCTGCTATTTACACAGCACATACTTTGAGTGTAAAGCGAGGTGCAGGATGCAAAGTGGGCTTGTCACTTAATCATGGATGTCTGTCATTCCCTTTAAGAGCCACTGTGGTTTGCTTGAAACTGGTGCTCAGCATTCAGGATCAAAGGTCAGAAACAAGGTCAAAGATGAGTCATCATGATCAAATATCAGTGACTGGGATTAAAATCAATGATCAGGTTCCAAGATGAGTGATCAGGATCAAATATACATGACTGGGATTAAAATCAATAATCAGGTTCCAAGATGAGTGATCAGGATCAAAGTTTAAGGTTAGTGATCAGAGTCAAAGGTCAGGAAGAAGATTATAGATACAGGATTGAGATCAAAGATGAGTGATCAGGAACAAAGATCAGAATCAATAAAATGTCAGTGATCAAAATTCACTAAAATTTAAATTTATTGATTAGGATCAAAGTTCAGTGATTCGAATCAAAGGTAAGCAACAAAAGCAAAGATGAGTCATTAGAATAAAAGTTCAGCATTCAGGATCAAAGGTCAGAAACAAGGTCAAAGATGAGTCATCATGATCAAATATCAGTGACTAGGATTAAAATCAATGATCAGGTTCCAAGATGAGTGATCAGGATCAAATATACGTGACTGGGATTAAAATCAATAATCAGGTTCCAAGATGAGTGATCAGGATCAAAGTTTAAGGTTAGTGATCAGCAGTGTTGGGGAAAGTAACTTTGGAAAGTTACTTCATTAGTTAATTTATACAGTTATATTTTACAGTTACTTCATACAGTTAGTTCATTAGCAGCTGCAGACACCTTGTCGGCAGCTGCTGAATGTAATTAATAAAGTTACTCATAATCTAATTTGGTTATTTTTAAGATTTAGTACTCAGAAAAGTAACTATTAGTTACTTTGCTGATTGCTCAATCTTACGAGTAACCAAGTTACAGTACTCGTTACCTTATTAGTTACATTACTTATTAGTTGCAAGTTTTCGGCAGATTCTAATAAAGTAATTGCATAATGCTGCTAATGAAGTAACTGTATAAAGCAACTAAAAAAGTAACTAAAAAAGTAACTTGTCAAAGTTACTTTTCACAACACTGGTGATCAGAGTCAAAGGTCAGGAAGATTATACATACAGGATCGAGATCAAAGATGAGTGATCAGGAACAAAGATCAGAATCGATAAAATGTCAGTGATCAAAATTAATTAAAATTAAAATTTATTGATTAGGATCAAAGGTAAGCAAAGATGAGTCATCAGGATAAAAGTTCAGCATTCAGGATCAAAGGTCAGGAACACGATCAAAGATGTGTGATTATGAGGAAACGTTAAGTGATCAGGAACAAAGACCAAGATGAAGCTCAAGATCACACTCTTTGAACATGATCAAAGATGAGTAATCAGATAAAAAAATAATGTGATAAAAAATGGAGATCATGATCAGGATCACAAGTCAGCAATCAAAACACAAAGGTGAAGAATCAGGATCAAGGTCACACTCTGGATCAAAGGTGAGCACATGTAATTTTGGACAGGAGTCCTTCAGGGACAAAGTATCAGAATTTGGTTTTGGGGTTAATTTAAATGAAAGGAGTCTGTGGGGTATTAGTGGAGGTAAAGACTCACTGAGTGCTCTTCTAGTTACTTACTGCTGTTCTGAGTCCAGTTAAAAGCACAAAATGCAGCTGACAACTCACAATTTACAGCTGTGCAACAAATCACAAACACTGCTGCTATTGTTTCCTATTTTTTAACCAAGTCCATTCAAACGTTGTGATGTGTTTTGGATAAAAACAGCAGAAATGATTCCTCACACACCAGCAACACTTGTGGAGAAAGTTAGCAAGAACATCGAAGTGACGTGGCTCCTGCATCTCAGGTGTTGGTGGTGACAAAGTGTAACATGACACGTTATAGAAAGTGCTGCATTTGATCCCAGCAGCACTACGGTGCTCCCACGATCCCCGGCAAAAATCAACAACAAAACGCTGCGTGAGCGAGAACACATTGATGTTCCTCCATGTTTTTCATAAAGACGGGGCTGACTTTCGCCGACTTGCACGTTGTGATTCTGTCAAAAGCTACCTTTGACTTTCACAAGGAAATTCTTCTGAATGCTGAAGAATGCGCACAAAAATAGAGTGCTTATTTATATCAGATTCAAAGCTTCAGAGATTGCCTGCTTTATCTAAACATACATTTCTAGAGCTGTTAATTTGAAACGAGATGTCATCACCAAATGTCAAAGTTTTCCAATTCGTCAGTGATGAGAGCAGAATCTGATGTTTCTTTAAAGGGGTCATATTATGCACCAGTTCAGCAAGCTAGCTAATGTAGGCCACCAGGTGTGCAACTAAATATACCTCATAGTTCTGCATCCTGCAAAACAAAAACACATTTTCAGCTCTTTCAGAAATGTTTGGGCGCCTGTTGCTTTAAATGGAAAGGAGGTGCTCCTGGAGAGGAGATGTTCTTTCTCTTTTCTACAGAATTGTAGACCAGCCCAGTAGATATGTCTCACAGAGCATAAACCAGGCAATATCTGTGACGTATGTCACAGAAGACTAAACGAGCTGTGTAAGGCCAAAGGTGGGAACAACAAAATGTTTTCACTTGGCATTAGAACAAAGGTCCAAGTAAGGTCCAGGCATTTCCTGTCTTACTGTATTGTTGTGAGTATTGGACGTTGACCAGTGATTGAAGGACACGACTACTGTATTTTCTGGAGTATAAGTTGCACTTGCCCCCAACAAAAGCACTGCACTGTCACGCTGGAGTATTTTTCTGTATGCTGAACTCACTTGGAAACACAATGTTCCCCTGTGGGCAACTTTAACCCCAAACCAGAATTCAGTGTAGCACATGTGCACACCACAGAATGTGCTGTTACATAAGATAAGGACTTCAGTATAAGTATAAATATGTTGTACTGAATGCACAACATGTAAAAAGCAAAGTTGGGCACACCCCAAATGTACTTTAGCTTGTCCACTACAGATCATTAGGATTGGACCACAAGCCCAACAACTATACAGGAAATTCATTTCAATTCAATTTAATTTATTTAAAAGGGACCATGTGCAATTAAATCATAAATGTTAACATTTGATACATTGCACCAGAGTTAGCCTTAGGCTAAATTGCATCTGCAGTCCGTGAAAGCAAGATGCACCAAGACCCTGAAGGCTTGGAGCTTGATTCTCCTAAAAAGACATCAACTTCGCCAAGCACCTCTGTGCAGTGACCTTATGACTCCATGAGCTCTTCTCAGAGATCTCTGGACCCCCGAGGCTGCACTCGCAGAGACATGAACGTTACTGCTGAGATAAGTCAGTCTCTCTAAAACAGACATTTCTGGAAAAAACACCTTTGTCATAAACAGGTAAAATGTGAATTGTTTGTTGTGTTTGAAATCAAATTAAAGTCGAAATAAAACTGAGTTACTTCAGGAAAAACTTACATTTGTCACAAACAGACAAAACATAATGTGTGCATTCTTCTCGAAAACAACAAATCAAGAACTGAGCTCACATCAACTGACTGAAACTCCAAAGCTTTAGACAATACATGACAAAATCGATGCATCAGAGGAGGCAGTTGTTGTCCGAGGTAGAACGTAATGTGAGCTTTGAGGTCTGTGCGCTGTTTCATTTGTTACACGGCGCGGCTTCATCTTGGAAGCTAAGGTTCAGTTAAACGACTGCACGAAGCAGTTCTGCACAAAAGCAGCTGTACTTAAACATGTCTGACTATTTGGAATGGAATGCACAAGATCTTATGAGGCAGATGCTCAAAAGCTTTACATTCACAGTCACACACTGATGTCATGGTTCTGCCATTGCAACAGTCTTAGTGACAGTAAGAAGAATGGGCTAGGTTCTGTTTTTTCAACTGCCACACCCACATTATCCTGTCTGGTCTGTGGCTGAAAGATGTCCAGAAACACTCATTAGTGCTGTACGGAGAAGGACCAGAAGCTTTGATACTTTCCCAGTGAAATCAGGTGTTCCTCAGGGATACGTTCTGGATGCTACACTGTTCAGTGTTTGCATAGACTAGCTGTTGGGTAGGGTTGTATAATTCAATTTCAATTTATTTTCATTTATATAGCGCCAAATCACAACAGAGTTGCCTCAAGGCGCTTCACACAGGTAAGGTCTAACCTTACTAACCCCCAGAGCAACAGGGGTAAGGAAAAATTCCCTCTGAGGAAGAAACCTCAAGCAGACCAGACTCAAAGGGGTGATCCCCTGCTTGGGCCATGATACAAACATAAATTACAGAACAATTCATGGACAAATATACAAGAAATGCTGTTGGTGCACAGGACAGGAGGGTCGCCAACACAAATACAACTCCCATCTCTGGATGGAGCTGCACCTTAAACAGAGAGAAAAAACAGAATCAGGCATCAGAAAGACAAGAAATACAGTATAATTTGCCAGCATTAAACAACAAGAAAAAACAGAATACTAAGGTGATTGCCGGCCACTAGCCCTAAGCTTCACTGAAAGACCCAGAATTTAGGTAAAGTTGAGGCCGCGGCATGCTCCGTTTCCTAATAAAATTAATTAAAAGAATAAAAAGCGTAAAACAAAACTGTACCAGTATGCTAGCCATATGAAAGGGAAAAGAAGCGCGTCTTAAGTCTGGACTTGAAAGTCTCCACAGAATCTGACTGTTTTATTGATGCAGGGAGATCATTCCACAGAACAGGGGCACAACAAGAGAAAACTCTGTGACCCGAAGACTTCTTATTCACCCTAGGGACACAAAGTAGTCCTGCACCCTGAGAACACAAAGCCCGGGCCGGTACGTAGGGTTTAATTAAGTCAGCTAGGCAGAGAGGTGCCAGTCCGTGAACAATTTTATAGACTAGTAACAGAACCTTAAAATCTGATCTCACTGGCACAGGAAGCCAGTGAAGGGATGCCAAAATGGGTGTAAATCATTTATATGTATAAATCAGCATCTTCGGTGTCTATTGACAAGGAAAGGTTTACTGATGACTGAATTCATGGACGGTGCTATGATCTTTGTAGACTCAATCGATACCCTGATTGCAGGATGTGCGATGCTGTGGAAGGAAATGGAATGTTTCGGTTTGTGAATGTCCTGGAGCAAGACTAAGTTTTATGGTTTTAGTGTCTTCCTGGACTTTTCAATCACAAGTGTATCTTTATATAATGAAAGTGTCAAACCTGTAGAGACATTCACTTATCTCGGCACTCATTTATTCATGTCTTTAGTTCAACAGCCTTTGAGTTCAGGAGATGCCTGGGAAGAGATTATGATTTCATGAGACCAGGTGTTTGGCAATCAGTGTTGCCAACTCCTCAGTAAGAAAAGTAGCTATTGGCTGTCCTAAAAGTCGCCAGAAGTCGCTAAATGACGTCATCGGTTAATTTGCACGTTATCTGCATATTATGACATCATAACAGATGTAGGGAAAAAACATTGTGGGAGAGATCACTGAATCAACATTTTACTATTGTTTGGTAAATTACATATTCATAAATTCAGACTGCTGAAAACAAATTTCTGTCTAAAAAGCAGTATTAAGCTTATAGACTCTCCCAAATGTCATAAAACTGTCACGCTCTATAAGAATTTTTTTTTAAAAAGACAATTAATGTTAAAGAAACCCTTTACTTTTGTTATTGTACAATTTATTTATTTCTCTCTTTCTATTTATAATGATAATACTATGAATGGTATTGTGGCCTTGTCCTTTGTTTGTTTAAATTGAATGTATTTGTTGAAATACAGTTTTGGGAAAAAATGTTGTGGGTTGTGAGACAAAAATGTGATTCTTGGTTTATTTATCTTGCCATTAAAATTGGCTACCACTCATCAAAATAAAATAACTTTTCAAGGCCAGGGCTTCTCAAAGTCTGGAGACTAATTAGTCACAGCGCAGCAAACCGAGGTAAGTAGGCTGACTGAGTCCAAGTCAGGTTTACCATTCAATACGGGAACAGCCGCGGAGGCATCGCGTGTGTGTGTTTGAATGCGTAGGATTGTAGCCATCCCTCCGCTCAGCGCTTTGGGCTCTGTGGCTTTGCAGCAGCGGCGGACTGAGTGGAGGTTGGGGGACCCGCTGCCATTCGGTGAGAACAGAGACTATACATGGTTTCAGTTTTGAGTCACCAAACACCAGAAAAATCTCAAGTGACGCCAGGAAAAGTAGCTAGATTTGTCACTAGTCGCTTTTGAGAAAATATGTCATCAAGAGGGTTTGGAAAGTCGCAAGATTTAGCGAGAAAGTCGCCACATTCACAACACTGTCAGCAATGCTGATATCTTTGCAGGAGAACTAAGAGCAAGTCATTGAGGTCCTGGTGCTTCTTTTCTGGGTGAATGGTTGTGACACTTGGACTTTAACCAGTGAGCTAAGATGATGGTTAGATGTTTTTAGCATTAGGTCTCTTCACGGGATCCTCAGCAGCACTGGAATGACTATCAAATGAACAGTGACTTTGGGAGACTCAGAAGAAGCTGAGGAGCATCACTTGCATTGTGAGAGAGCTTCAGCTATGATAATGTGCACATGTGCATTTCTCTGGGTAAGATCCATTACATAGGTGCCTCAGTGTTGAGAACCATCACTGAGGCAAAGGGATGTCTTTGTGTCACACGGCTGGCACAGATGGATGCCTGTATTTGAGCGGTGTGGATGAATGGGTTGTCTGCCTGGGTGATTGTCATCCAGGACCCAAGATGCTCCCATGGTGTGGTGGATGCAGCGACGTGTGGAAATCCCTGATTTAGTTGATGCAATTTCCAAATAAGTTAAGCAACGTTGTTGTGTGAAAGAGTTGATGTACACTTTCGGTTGCCTTTTCCGCATATGGAAGAACCAACCTAATTCCTGCAGAAGAAACAAGGTCTCCTGTGCTTAAAATCCAGCTGGATTCTTCAGAGTATAGAACTGTATCATCACTCCCCGACCTCCTTCTGTGCCTTGAACCCAGAAATAATATTCCACATGAGATGGCTGACTGAAACATGTTTTCAAGGCTATTTTTGTCACATTTTAGTCAGACATTTGCTTTTGGATTCTTTCTTCTCATGGTGAGGTCACCCTGCCCTCTTGTTAAGTCTGAATATTAAATTGGTACATTGCCAGTACTCGCACAATTACATGTATTTGCCTCCCCTGGCACCTTTATTATTGTGTGTGTGTGGAGAATTCGGCATCAGAGCATTTTAAGTTTGGTCGCATCTTGTCTTGGACATAATTTGTTCCAGCTGTTCCTCCACCACAGCCTGGCTCTCGTCTCTCTTAGTTTGCCTGAAATAGCATCCAGCAGCAGAGACAAACTATGGCGCAGGGGAAAGAAAGGCAGAATGCACCTTTCCCTGACAAAATGGGGTAATCAAACCTGCTAGAATCTCTTGTTTCATCTCCAAGTTCCAGTCAATTTGTGACAGACTTCATTACCGTCCTGGTTATGCCACGCTGCTCCGGACGAGCCCCACACATCTCACCGTAGTAATGGAATGCCGTATGTATGTTATATGCTCAAATCACAAAGAACAGGTTATTAAAGTATATCATGTCACAGAAGAAAATTCTACCAAAAAAAAAAAAAAAAAAAATGTAAACAAATGACAACCTCCTTCGTAGCTGCACATCCTCGCTCTGATTGTTGGAAGATGGTCACGCATTTCTAGATATTTCATGTCAGCTCTGCAGGTAGCATCTCCTTTGCTTTTATCATCTATGAGATACAATGAACTCTCCTGCAGTTGTTAGTATTCAGAGAGATACTACGAAGCTGGCAGGTAGCAAATAGACCAGAATGGTGTTTTGCTTCACTAAGAATGTGCCATTTCATTGGTGTTTAGCATTTCAGAATTTCTCAAGAAAAGTCAAAGCATTTTTAAGGCATATGAAATGTTGTTATTTTTCCCCAATTAATTTTAAAATACTTTAATTGCTTTGTGTGTTAACATATTATGAACTCAATACAAGTTGTAGGTAAATGTATCTATCTATAAAGCAAGAAATGTCTGTGTGCGGGTATATGGCTCACATATCTCTCTGACTGTTTGTTAGATCGACCTGAGCTTTCGGATATGGCTTGCGCGTGGCACAATGATGTGCGTCCTTTATTATGAAAATTTTGGGGATTCATTTTCAAAACCTTTATTTTGACGATAACCTTTTATTTTGACATTGGAACATTTGTACTCTCTGTCCCGCAGTACTAAATCCTATCGATGAGTCCAGTGTCTTTCAAGTATTTTAAAAGCCATCACTACCCCCTCTCACTTGGTCTTGTGGCTAAAAATACTTCTTACAGAAACTTTTTTCAGGCCTTACAATGGATTTCCTTCAGTTTTTACTCTTTAATCGGTAAACCCTTCAAAAATGATGTATTTTGTAAAATAAAATATTGTGAGGAAAAATTAAAGCACTGTGCTAAAATACTGTACAGGTATATTCATTAGTTACGCTTTTTACCCAAGGCCAACATATGGCCATTGGGTATTGCGAAGACCTGCTGTCCATCTGTCTGTCTGTCTGTGTACAGTATAAGTCCAGTTTTATTACTGCCATAGTCTTCAAATTCACAGGGAACATTCTTGGGACACAGACCTTGGACATGTTCGAAGATGGCGAACCTTGAGCTATTGTAAGAGGTATTTTAAGATGTTAAATAGTGACATTCTGTACCTAATTTTATTGCATGATCTCGCGGACAGTAGCAGGTAACGTCACTTCCTGATGTCGCTAGCTGCTAACTTTGCTTCATTTTTGACTTCACTTTTCTCATATATTATGTAAAACCTAGCGAGAAATAAACACTTCTAAAACTGAAAATGCTATTTTTGTAACCTGATAACACCTCTGGAAGGATTTACAAACCATTTAGCAGACGTTAGTGTGGTGACATCACATGCTACTAGCTAGGTGGAAGTTCCATTTATTTGTGTGTAAATATAACCTCTTTGTCATATATTATGTAAAAGCTAGTGAAAAATAAACACTTCTAAAACTGAAAATGCTGTTTTTGTAACCTGATAGCACCTCTGGAAGGATTTACAAACAGCGCATGTTAGCATGGTGATGTCACATGCAGCTAGCTAGGTGGAAGCTCTGTTTTGTTTGTGTGTAAATATAACCTCTTTGTCATATACTATGTAAAAGCGAGCGAGAAATAAACACTTCTAAAACTGAAAATGCTGTTTTGTAACCTGATAACACCTTTGGAAGGATTTACAAATGATTTAGCGCATGTTAGCATGGTGACGTCACACGCTGCTAGCTAGGTGTAAGCTCTGTTTCGTTTGTGTGTAAATATAACCTCTTTGTCATATATTATGTAAAAGCTAGTGAGAAATAAACACTTCTAAAACTGAAAACACTGTTTTTGGAACGTAATAACACCTCTGAACTGATTTACAAAACAATTCAAGACAATAGGATCTTAACAATGAATTAAATAACTGAAAATTATAAAGAACACAATGCTCATACGGCAGAGGGTATTGTAGCATTGTGTTATATTTAAAATATATACATTGCGGACATGAATGAGCAAAGCTTTTCAGCATCTCACATGTCATTTTTTGAGTAAATGCTTCAGGGGAGCAATGGCATGGCTAAAAGCTTTCAGCTTCTGGGTGGTGGTGGGGTGTGTGTGTGTGTGCGCAGAGCTCCCCCCAGATTCCCCACCTTTTTAAGCCGTTTTCTTTTTTGCCTTTCAGCTTTTGGGGGTGCTCCACCTCACAGACCCTGCATAATTACAGCCCTCTCAACCCCCAGTTGGCAGTAGGGCTGTAAAATATGGCCAAATTATCGTATCTCAATATTGTCATATCAATGTGATATACGATATCACTATGATTTCACACAAAGTGCAGCAACAGTGAAAATTAAACATTCTTAAACAAAACAGTAATAATACCACACTCATTTTGCAATCATCATAAGGGTAGGGTACAGTGCCCTCCAAAACTACTGGAACACTTGGTATTTCACTCATTTTAATTTGTTTATGCCATTTCAAATACAAGAAATACAAAATTAGAAAGAATAAAAATTTCCAAAATTATCTTCTTCAAACTCAAACTGAAATCAGATCTCTAAAACTTGATAATACCTGTAAATAACAACATACGAGGTCTGTGAGAAAAGTATCCGACCTTATTATTTTTTTAAAAAAACATATGGATTTGAATCACGTGTGATTACATCAGCCAAGCTTGAACCCTCGTGGGCATGCGAGAGTTTTTTCACGCCTGTCGGTGACATCATTCGCCTGTGAGCACGCCTTGTGGAAGGAGTGGTCCACCCCCCTCGTCGGAATTTCTTTGTCTGAGAAGTTGCTGAGAGACTGGTGCTGTGCTTGATCAAACTTTTTTCAAAAACTGTGAGGCACATCCGAGTGGACATCATTCGAGAAATTCAGCTGGTTTTCGGTGAAAATTTTAACGGCTGATGGATTGTTTCTATCGCTGTAAGGACTTCCCATGGAGCGGGACGTCGCGCAGCGCTCTGAGGCGATGTCCTCATCCTGTTTCAAGCTGAAAACCTCCAAATTTAAGCCTCTGTAGACCCAGGACGTCGTGAGAGAACAGAGAACTTTCAGAAGAGGTCGGAATCAGCAGTTTATCCGGACATTCCATTGTTAAAGGAGATTTTTTTTAATGAAAGACGTGCGGACGGATTGGCACGTCGGCTCGCAACCGGCGCCGCGCGCCCGCCACAGGAAAAACACCTCCGTTGGAAGCCTTAAGGACAAGTTGGAACATGCCCTGCTGTTAAACAATTTCTCAGATACTCACTCAACTGAAAGCCACCAAAAGCCGCCTGGATTTTACAAATGGTTATCAACACGGAGGTGTTTTTCCTGTGGCGGGCGCGCGGCACTGGCTGCGAGCCGACGCGCCAATCTGTCCGCACGTCTTTCATTAAAAAATCTCCTTTAACAGTGGAATGTCCAGATAAACTGCTGATTCCGACCTCTTCCGAAAGTTCTCTGTTCTCTCACAACGTCCTGGGTCAACAGAGGCTTAAATTTGGAGGTTTTCAGCTTGAAACAGGATGACGACGTCGCCTCGGAGCGCTGCGCAACGTCCCGCTCCGTGGGAAGTCCTTACAGCGATAGAAACAATCCAAAATCTCTCATCAGCCGTTAAAATTTACACTGAAAACCAGCTGAATTTCTCGAATGGTCTCCACTCGGATGTGCCTCACAGTTCTTGAAAAAATTTTGATCAAGCACAGCGCCAGTCTCTCAGCAACTTCTCAGACAATGAAAATCCGACGAGGGGGCTGGACCACTCCTTCCACAAGGCGTGCTCACAGGCGAATGACGTCACCGACAGGCGTGGAAAAACTCATGCATGCGCATGAGGGTTCAAGCTTGGCTGATGTAATCACACGTGATTCAAATCCATATAGTTTTTTTTAAAAATAAAACTGTCGGTTTCTTTTCTAATAGACCTTGTATTTTTTATTGCCAGTTTTCTTCAGACAAGTCAGGGGATGGAAACATGAACATTTCCAAGTAACTGAATATGTCTTGGACTTTGTTTACATCAATTATGAAGAAATACAAAAGTTTCTTTCACCAAAATGTCAACTCTAGGCTTGCATTTCAGATGTACCTTCTGGCAAATTGTAGCTGAACATTCAGATCTTCTTTTTAAGAAAATCCTCCTTTACACCACCTCATTGGGAAGCTGTAGTTTATATTTTTAATAAATTTATATCACGTTGTAGACATTTGCTTTCAGTTTGAGTTTAAGGAAGATAACTTTACATTTATTTGTATTCGAAATGGTATAAACACATTAAAATGTGTAAAATGCCAAGTGTTCCAATACTTTTGAGTACAGTTGAGAAACACTCCGTGGCATGTGCATTTTTAAGTGAAATGCATCATCCTGGTGTCACTCAGAGAGTAAAATTAAGAGGTTATTTAAGTCCTTCAGACTGCAAAATTAAGAAATTATTTAATCAACAGCCGCCTGCTCGTTTAAAAATCACTGGAGACACATGCATATATAAGACAACCGAAATGAAAGGAGAAATGCCGCTTTTAACAACCTGGACCGGGTGAATACGGCCATTTACTCACCAATATAACTTTGGTGTCATTATTAGTCCATGGATCAAATGACGTGGTCAGTTCAAATCTGAGGCAAACATTTTTCTTCTACTAAGGTGGATTAGTACTTTTTGTGGTACACAGCACCAACTACTGGACATGAGGAACTGAGCAGTCAATGTGACTCACTGATTTCAAAATGCAACTCTTTTCAACCAGACGTGTGGTGCTATGACATGTCAATCATCTGTGTCAGATTTCAGATTTCAGGCGAGTCCAGTGCAACCTTGGCCTCTGCTCTAGCTCCACCCATGCCAGGAAGTGTTCAACATTTGACATTTCCTGTTTCACTGTAAACTTGCCACTGAGTTCCTGTGAGATTCCATGGGCTCTCATCTGTCAGTCCAGGAAGTGTTTGACATTTCCTGTTTTAATGTGAACTCAAAATCTGGTGCTTCCTTTTTGGGACTTCCTGTACCATGAGCGAGCTTTATGCCACTGCACAGTGCTTCCCTCTTGTTATTTATTTTACAACTGGTGGCATTTGGCAGCGCTGCATTCTTGTGATGCCATTTCACAACACTTTATTTAGAATTCACCTGGTCTGGTGGCGGTATTTGGCATTATATGTCGGCTGAGTGGATCCTTGTCATATGCTACTGGTGGTTGGCTCTTACTGCGGTATTGTATCACTTCCTGTTCCGGAGCACAGCGGTGTTTTTCTGTATCTGTTAGCTGGTTAATCTGCGCAGTTAGATTGATCTAGTTATCTAGATTACGATTTGTTTCCCAGTGTAATCTTTACGTGCCTTAACTAAAGCACTCATTCTGCTGAATCACCTCTAAATTATTTACACATTATTCACTTTGCGTGTTTTTAGGAATCCGCTAGCTTAGCGTAGCTACTAGCTCTTAGCCGATTTAGCATGGCGGCTTCTCCTGTCTCTCCCGCACTTTTCTGCTCTGGGTGTGAAATGTTTAGTTATTCCTCGGCCTCCTTTAGCAGTAATGGTACTTGTAATAAGTGTAGCTTATTCGTAGCTTTGGAGGCCAGGCTGGGCGAATTGGAGACTCGGCTCCGCACCGTGGAAAATTCTACAGCTAGCCAGGCCCCTGTAGTCGGTGCGGACCAAGGTAGCTTAGCCGCCGTTAGTTCCCCCCTGGCAGATCCCGAGCAGCCGGGAAAGCAGGCTGACTGGGTGACTGTGAGGAGGAAGCGTAGCCCTAAACAGAAGCCCCGTGTACACCGCCAACCCGTTCACATTTCTAACCGTTTTTCCCCACTCGACGACACACCCGCCGAGGATCAAACTCTGGTTATTGGCGACTCTGTTTTGAGAAATGTGAAGTTAGCGACACCAGCAACCATAGTCAATTGTCTTCCGGGGGCCAGAGCAGGCGACATTGAAGGAAATTTGAAACTGCTGGTTAAGGCTAAGCGTAAATTTGGTAAGATTGTAATTCACGTCGGCAGTAATGACACCCGGTTACGCCAATCGGAGGTCACTAAAATTAACATTAAATCGGTGTGTAACTTTGCAAAAACAATGTCGGACTCTGTAGTTTTCTCTGGGCCCCTCCCCAATCAGACCGGGAGTGACATGTTTAGCCGCATGTTCTCCTTGAATTGCTGGCTGTCTGAGTGGTGTCCAAAAAATGAGGTGGGCTTCATAGATAATTGGCAAAGCTTCTGGGGAAAACCTGGTCTTGTTAGGAGAGACGGCATCCATCCCACTTTGGATGGAGCAGCTCTCATTTCTAGAAATCTGGCTAATTTTCTTAAATCCTCCAAACCGTGACTATCCAGGGTTGGGACCAGGAAGCAGAGTTGTAGTCTTACACACCTCTCTGCAGCTTCTCTCCCCCTGCCATCCCCTCATTACCCCATCCCCGTAGAGACGGTGCCTGCTCCCAGACTACCAATAACCAGCAAAAATCTATTTAAGCATAAAAATTCAAAAAGAAAAAATAATATAGCACCTTCTACTGCACCACAGACTAAAACAGTTAAATGTGGTCTATTAAACATTAGGTCTCTCTCTTCTAAGTCCCTGTTGGTAAATGATATAATAATTGATCAACATATTGATTTATTCTGCCTAACAGAAACCTGGTTACAGCAGGATGAATATGTTAGTTTAAATGAGTCAACACCCCCGAGTCACACTAACTGTCAGAATGCTCGTAGCACGGGCCGGGGCGGTGGATTAGCAGCAATCTTCCATTCCAGCTTATTAATTAATCAAAAACCCAGACAGAGCTTTAATTCATTTGAAAGCTTGTCTCTTAGTCTTGTCCATCCAAATTGGAAGTCCCAAAAACCAGTTTTATTTGTTATTATCTATCGTCCACCTGGTCGTTACTGTGAGTTTCTCTGTGAATTTTCAGACCTTTTGTCTGACTTAGTGCTTAGCTCAGATAAGATAATTATAGTGGGCGATTTTAACATCCACACAGATGCTGAGAATGACAGCCTCAACACTTCATTTAATCTATTATTAGACTCTATTGGCTTTGCTCAAAAAGTAAATGAGTCCACCCACCACTTTAATCATATCTTAGATCTTGTTCTGACTTATGGTATGGAAATAGAAGACTTAACAGTATTCCCTGAAAACTCCCTTCTGTCTGATCATTTTTTAATAACATTTACATTTACTCTGATGGACTACCCAGCAGTAGGGAATAAGTTTCATTACACTAGAAGTCTTTCAGAAAGCGCTGTAACTAGGTTTAAGGATATGATTCCTTCTTTATGTTCTCTAATGCCATATAACAACACAGTGCAGAGTAGCTACCTAAACTCTGTAAGGGAGATAGAGTATCTCGTCAATAGTTTTACATCCTCATTGAAGACAACTTTGGATGCTGTAGCTCCTCTGAAAAAGAGAGCTTTAAATCAGAAGTGTCTGACTCCATGGTATAACTCTCAAACTCGTAGCTTAAAGCAGATAACCCGTAAGTTGGAGAGGAAATGGCGTCTCACTAATTTAGAAGATCTTCACTTAGCCTGGAAAAAGAGTCTGTTGCTCTATAAAAAAGCCCTCCGTAAAGCTAGGACATCTTTCTACTCATCACTAATTGAAGAAAATAAGAACAACCCCAGGTTTCTTTTCAGCACTGTAGCCAGGCTGACAAAGAGTCAGAGCTCTATTGAGCTGAGTATTCCATTATCTTTAACTAGTAATGAGTTCATGACTTTCTTTGCTAACAAAATTTTAACTATTAGAGAAAAAATTACTCATAACCATCCCAAAGACGTATCGTTATCTTTGGCTGCTTTCAGTGATGCCGGTATTTGGTTAGACTCTTTCTCTCCGATTGTTCTGTCTGAGTTATTTTCATTAGTTACTTCATCCAAACCATCAACATGTTTATTAGACCCCATTCCTACCAGGCTGCTCAAGGAAGCCCTACCATTATTTAATGCTTCGATCTTAAATATGATCAATCTATCTTTGTTAGTTGGCTATGTACCACAGGCTTTTAAGGTGGCAGTAATTAAACCATTACTTAAAAAGCCATCACTTGACCCAGCTATCTTAGCTAATTATAGGCCAATCTCCAACCTTCCTTTTCTCTCAAAAATTCTTGAAAGGGTAGTTGTAAAACAGCTAACTGATCATCTGCAGAGGAATGGTCTATTTGAAGAGTTTCAGTCAGGTTTTAGAATTCATCATAGTACAGAAACAGCATTAGTGAAGGTTACAAATGATCTTCTTATGGCCTCGGACAGTGGACTCATCTCTGTGCTTGTTCTGTTAGACCTCAGTGCTGCTTTTGATACTGTTGACCATAAAATTTTATTACAGAGATTAGAGCATGCCATAGGTATTAAAGGCACTGCGCTGCGGTGGTTTGAATCATATTTGTCTAATAGATTACAATTTGTTCATGTAAATGGGGAATCTTCTTCACAGACTAAAGTTAATTATGGAGTTCCACAAGGTTCTGTGCTAGGACCAATTTTATTCACTTTATATATGCTTCCCTTAGGCAGTATTATTAGACGGTATTGCTTAAATTTTCATTGTTACGCAGATGATACCCAGCTTTATCTATCCATGAAGCCAGAGGACACACACCAATTAGCTAAACTGCAGGATTGTCTTACAGACATAAAGACATGGATGACCTCTAATTTCCTGCTTTTAAACTCAGATAAAACTGAAGTTATTGTTCTTGGCCCCACAAATCTTAGAAACATGGTGTCTAACCAGATCCTTACTCTGGATGGCATTACCCTGACCTCTAGTAATACTGTGAGAAATCTTGGAGTCATTTTTGATCAGGATATGTCATTCAAAGCGCATATTAAACAAATATGTAGGACTGCTTTTTTGCATTTACGCAATATCTCTAAAATCAGAAAGGTCTTGTCTCAGAGTGATGCTGAAAAACTAATTCATGCATTTATTTCCTCTAGGCTGGACTATTGTAATTCATTATTATCAGGTTGTCCTAAAAGTTCCCTAAAAAGCCTTCAGTTAATTCAAAATGCTGCAGCTAGAGTGCTGACGGGGACTAGAAGGAGAGAGCATATCTCACCCATATTGGCCTCTCTTCATTGGCTTCCTGTTAATTCTAGAATAGAATTTAAAATTCTTCTTCTTACTTATAAGGTTTTGAATAATCAGGTCCCATCTTATCTTAGGGACCTCGTAGTACCATATCACCCCAATAGAGCGCTTCGCTCTCAGACTGCAGGCTTACTTGTAGTTCCTAGGGTTTGTAAGAGTAGAATGGGAGGCAGAGCCTTCAGCTTTCAGGCTCCTCTCCTGTGGAACCAGCTCCCAATTCAGATCAGGGAGACAGACACCCTCTCTACTTTTAAGATTAGGCTTAAAACTTTCCTTTTTGCTAAAGCTTATAGTTAGGGCTGGATCAGGTGACCCTGAACCATCCCTTAGTTATGCTGCTATAGACGTAGACTGCTGGGGGGTTCCCATGATGCACTGTTTCTTTCTCTTTTTGCTCTGTATGCACCACTCTGCATTTAATCATTAGTGATCGATCTCTGCTCCCCTCCACAGCATGTCTTTTTCCTGGTTCTCTCCCTCAGCCCCAACCAGTCCCAGCAGAAGACTGCTCCTCCCTGAGCCTGGTTCTGCTGGAGGTTTCTTCCTGTTAAAAGGGAGTTTTTCCTTCCCACTGTAGCCAAGTGCTTGCTCACAGGGGGTCGTTTTGACCGTTGGGGTTTTACATCATTATTGTATGGCCTTGCCTTACAATATAAAGCGCCTTGGGGCAACTGTTTGTTGTGATTTGGCGCTATATAAAAAAAAAATTGATTGATTGATTGATTGATGATTGGTGCTTTTTATGTCACGTGATATGTTGCGTTGCATTTAGCGTGCAATTTGGTTCCATTTACCGTGCAAATTTGGTTCCAGAGGTTTTATACCTCTGTGACCCCTGCACACTAGTGGGGGCTGCATTTAGCTAAACATGGCGGAGTTTGTTTTGCTGATGGATGACGATATGAAGGAGGTAATTGACAGTGCTAATTCATCTAACACACACAAATAAATAAATAAATAAATAAAAAATCAAATCCACTACCCTGTAAGCCTTCTGGAGGCATTACAAGCTGTTAGTACGAAGTTAGGATGAAAAGCTGGACGAATTTCTGACATGATTTTTTTTTTCACTGAACAGAGGAAGTACACAAAGCCTTTTTTTTTTTTTTTTGAAGTACGCAAAGTCAGTGCATGGCATCATGGACTACATCGTCAGAATTATTTTTGAACTATTTGTGTTTCCAAGTTTGCTGACAACAATTGCAGACTCCTATTTAAAATTTGTGTCGGACTGTTAAGCAGCAGTGACGAACATCAAAATATAAGTCCCTTTTCTTTTGTTTATTAATGAATAAAATATCAAATGACAAGGATCGATTTTAGCCGTTATATAAAACAAATAATGAATGTTTTTCATTCTTTCAATGGAACGAATATTCAGTGAAAGCTGGAATGTACCATTCAACTTGTCTTCGCCTCATTGAATGGAACATTCCATCTTTCACCTCATGAAATATTCGTACCATTGAACTCACAAACATTCATTATTTGTATATTATGCAATAGTAATCTGGTGATGGTCTTTTTTAAATTAAATTTTTAGCTCCCAATTTTCTATAGGAATACAAATTTCCTACGGACACTGCACTAGCATCATTAAACACTGCATTCTGAGAAACCAACATTTCTCTAGAATGCGTGAAATTCTACAGTGCAAAAGATGAAGAACCACGCAATAGTTTTTCTGGATCATGCTCAAAACTTCTCAATCACCCCTCGTAGTAGATTTACTGCAATTTCCGGAGGATAAGCTGCATATCGGTGTTGGTATAAGCGTTGGTATTCCACTGCTGGCACCAACATTTGAAGCAGGAATGTTGTGCAAATATATGCAGGTACACTATTATGAAACAGTTGCACGTTGAGAAATTCTCTTTGCTGTTTCCTGACTTGGAGTGCAGGGTTCAGAGTTGAATATAATTGAGGAGAAACAGGCCTTCTGGCAAGTTAATGGCAGACTCTAGAGTAATAGGGCTTTCTATGCCTCTGCTGCCACCTCTAAATGTAGTATTCCACTTGTTTATGGTTGTGGAGTGTGCAGTTTTAAAATTCCAGTAAGCCTGCACCCAGCACTGCCTTTATCAGGCTGGATGATTTAAGTGCACTTGGGGATCGGGAGACTATACAGTCAGAGCAGAGGCAATGTCTCAAGTGTGGTTGATTTCCAAAGCTCTTGACTGGCTTTTATCAAAGTAACGCCTTTAAAGACCGAGGACATAATGAACTCATGCATCCACTGTTTCTCAGCCATGATGCAGTTTTATTTACTCTGAAACAGCAGATCATCATGGCATCTTTTTTCAAACATTTTTGAATCGTTCATTATTCATGAAAATGTGACCCTTAATGAAGTAAGAATGCAGCAACAAATCAGTTTCACCCATTATTTATTGGGGGTTGGTGGGGTCTTAAATGTGATCCCGCTCAGATAGATTATTATGTAACGCATGTTTGAATAAATTGGGCAGAGCGGGTTATTGTTCAGTGGGGGTATTGAGTTGGGCTAGTTAGTAACATATAGACCTGGCTTCGGTTCCTTGTTACACTATCTGTCTGTATCCTCAGACAAGGTACTGAATCTGCATTGTCTGAGTCCACCCAGATGTAAATGTGTACTGGCCTTGGCTTGAAAAGTAGCTCAAGATGGACTGGTGTCCTGTGCAGGGGCAGTTCCAGACCCCCATCCACATCACGCTACGGAATACAGGGATGAACATCGACACCAATGGCCTTCGGGGCCTATACAGGACTACTTCTTGAATTAAGTGAGATCAATTTTTCTTTGCCGTGTATCTGGTCTTATATTCAGGGACAAGTGATATGCTCAAATATTCAGGAGAGACTAAGAATGAAGCTGCTGCTCCTTTGCATTGAAAGAAGCCTACTGGGGCGGTTTGGGCATCTGGTGAGGATACCCCCTGGTCATCTCTCTAGGGAGATCTTCAGGCACAACCAACTGAGAGGAAGCCCCAGGAAAGACCCAGGACATGCTGGAGGGATTATATTCCCTGGCTGTCTTGGGAACACCTCAGATCCAACAGGAAGAAGAAGAATACAATACAAGTGTTCCTCTAACAAGGAGGTGTTAGAGGACTTGGCAGAGGATATGAGGATATGGGATGAGCTGTTGGTCTCCTGCCACCACAATCCAGACCCAGATAAGTGCCAAGAAATGAATTAATTTTGTATTTCCATATTTTTTTTAAGTATTTCATATATTTAATGTTAGTGTTGTAATGCAATTTAAGTCCATCATTTTAAAAGAAATTTAATGCTTTTTATTACTTTTAAAGAACATGTATGTGTGTGTCATATACACATGCATAATTTTCTATAACAATCTATGACAGTGTGCAATACATTACACTTTTTACAGGTCACTTGTTTAATCAATTTTCTGTGTATTGACACGTTCGTATCCACGTTGATTGAATCTTTTAAATGTAATCTTCAAAGACGTGTTTTCTGTGTTCCTTATAGTGTTCCTGTCTTTGAGTTTATTTTCAATTATTATTTTTATATAAAATCAACTGAAATAAGACTGAAATTGCTCTCTCATATATCATGCAAACTGATAATATAAAGATAATAATGATAAATAAAATCAATTTAAGACTGGGGTGATGTGTTGATGTCTACGTACGTTTGTTAAAAAATGGGCAGCGGCGTTTTGTACCAGCTGGAGACGATTCAGACAGGACTGACGGACTCCAACATAAAGTGCATTACAGTAGTCGATCCTTGAACTAATAAGAGCATGAATTATTTTTTCAAGGTCTGAACGGTTTAAAAAAGGTTTTACCTTTGTTAAAAGACGTAATTGATAAAAGCTCGCTCTAACCACACTGGCAATCTGGTTTTCAAATCTTACATTGTCTTATTGTTCTTGTCTTCTATTGTCTTACATACAATTTGAACATGTTCAATAAAGCCCCTCTATCAGTTTATCAATCAGAAACAATATTAATGTTTTAAGAGCGGAAGTTGTGCAAATCAAGGAATATTTGTAGATCACCCTCTGTGCATTTGCAGGTATTAATGAGACAAATGTAATTCCATAGAAAGTTAGCTTTGAGTTAGCGCAAGTTAGGATGCATGCTAATGTTTGCAAAATGTCTTGTAAATGACTGCAGAGGTGTTATCAGGATACATAAACAGTGTTTTCAGTTTTAGAAGTATTTATTGCTCGCTAGCTTTTTACATATTATATGACAGAGGATATATTTATACACAAACAAAAGGGAGGTTTGCAGCTAGCTGCCAGCCTGTGATGGCACCATGCTAGCACCCGCGAAATGGCTTCTAAATAAGTTCAGAGGTGTTATTAGGTTCCAAAAATAGAGTTTTCAGTTTCTAGAATTGTTTATTTCTTGCTAGCTTTTACATAATATATGAGAAACACATATATAAACACACAAAGTAAAGTGATTTAGGAGAGGCCAGCCACTGATGTCACAGTGCAGTTCTAGTCTGATTGGCTGTCATGCCCACCACTCAAAAACAAAACTGAACAGATTGAAACAAAATGTGACTTTTTAACCTCTTAAAATATCTCTTAAAATAGGTCAAGGATAGCCAAGGTCTGTGTCCCAAGAATGTTTCCTGTAAATTTGAAGACTCTAGGAATAATAGTGCTTGACTTTACTGAGCACAGACGGATGGACAGACGGTCGAACGGACACAAAGCCTTCGCAATACCCAATGGGCATATTTATGGGCTCGGGTAATAACCAGCGTGTAGCCCGTGGGGATCCATGGGCTCTAGAATGGGTAGTGTTTATAAAATAGGTACCTGACATTTTTCAAGGGTGCTAATAAATTAAGCAAAGCTTGTACAATGAGTTGGAATGGTGTGCGAGTCAAGAATGTTCTTAGAACCTTAGACCTTTTAGACCATTTTTTAGAAGAGGAACTCAACCCTTTCATTTCCTATTAATTATGTAATTTTTAATGTTAATTTCCTGTCTAAATGTATTTATAAATTGTTTGGGTTATCATAGGCACACTATTATTATTATTTTACTATTACTTCTATTTTGACATTTGATTTTTAAATGGATCACAATGGAAATAAGTGTTTTCACTTTCTTGTGTCATCCGTGTATTTTTAATGTATTTACAATTATATTATGTACTTACATTGAACTTACTAAATAAAATCACACACGCACATGCTCACACTTTTAAAATAAAGATGATTTACCATCCCCTGCTGGAATGGCATGTGAGTCCAGAATGTAGTTAGCAACAATGTAGTTAGTTCATTGTTGTTAGCTAATATACATAGCTTTAAAATATTGTTGTTAGCTAATATACATAGCTTTAAAATATTAGTTCTACCAACGTTACGTTTTAGTGGCATTCATCCTTGATCCAAAATACATAAGCACATCGAATGGCAAATGTCAGCTCTCCCCAGTTTCTCTGTGATCGAAGTTACATGCACACACGCATGCACAGAGAGCTTTTTGTCTTTTCGCATTCTGCTGCAAGCAGGTGCTTCTATTTTTAGACATGCACAAATAGAGACGGTGGCAGAAGACATCAAACGCAATACAATTTTCAGTCATGGTAATGGCAACATGAAACTTAACTCACTCATGGTAACAGCAACATGAGATTACCTAAACTGACTAAACCAATTGATCTACAAAACACAATTAATCAATAAAACTAACAACACTGTTAAACTAACATGAATCACAAAAACAACATTTTAAACCCCCAAATCCTTGAACTTCCATGGTGCATTGTAGCACAACGTCCATTGTTTATTGGTTAGATAAAATTGCTAATTTCTCCAAATATATTTGTCCTATCAACTTTTGACTTTCGTAGCGTTCATCCTTGACCCAAAATACATAAGTATGCCAAATGGCAAATGTCAGCTCCCCCGGGTTTTTGCATGATCGAAGCCATACACATGAACACATGCACACACACAAAGGCCACTTGGCTGTTATAATATAGATAATAATAATAACAACAATAATACTTCATCATTAATGTAAAAGTAAGACTGCAGTTTTTTCTGGATTTGTTTTAAGTGGAACATTTGCACTTTGGGATCTGGTGTTTTTAGTGTTCCTTTATTTTTGAGCATATGGACCACTGATGGGGCTCTACCTCCCATATGCCACAGTGCCCAGCAGAAAACATTGTTTAAGCAATTAACATTTTAGGGCTCTTGTAGGTGAGTGACTGTTCCTCGACAGACAAAGCTCAAGACACCTTCAGAGTTCATTATATGTTATACCGAGTCAGGTTTTACTGGGTTGTTATATTATACCATGGTCAGTGAGAATTCCATGTCTAACTGGCGTGCATTATTTTTGTGTATACACACATGTAGTTTGGCGAGTTAGCAATGTGCAAATCAGTTGGCGCAGATCAGCTGTGTTCTGACAGGTGAATGACAGAAACGCGATAAAACATGGATTTCCAAGTGAATTTTAATATTTTCGGCCAAAATAAACTATTTCAGGAATTGGAAGAGGAGGAGAGCAAACAAGAAGAACAGCAAGATTGAAGACAGGAAAGAAGAAGAGAACACAAAAAAGATAAATAAATATTTGTGTGTTGTTTTGTGTTATTTGCTCACTGTGTGGGACCATGGTATAAGTGGATTAAACAACGAGAAGCCGTGCATTATACAGTTTGAATGCATGACACGGAGTCTAAAACACACACACACACACACACACACACACATACACACACACACATATATATATATATATATAATACAAATAATGGATGGTAAGGAGTCCCACATAGAGAAATATTGGATGAAGAAAAGTTATATTGGATGAGGCGTAGGGTTATAACTACCCCTAACCCTGTTATGTTCTCCACCCCCCTCCCAAATTAAGCAAACAACAAAGAGTCAAGTAAATTAGATAAATTTATTTTGTTGTGACAGCATATGACTGATTCTGATGCGATGAATGCTTCTAAAATGTCAGTAGCGTGCTTGTCTACCTTCTCCTGTTTGTTGCCATTTTTTCATCCAGCGTCTGTCAGCTAGTTCCTGACCTTCGTATACTGCGCTCTGATTGGTTAGCTGTTGGCAGTAAGCTCGAACGCTATTGGTCAGTGGGAACTGATCCAATATAACTTTTGGTCCTAGCCTTTTAGCATCCTTTTGGATTCAACATAACTTTCTGGTGCCAAGTATGCCAAAATACAGGTAAATGATGGACAGAAAGGCTAATCTGTGATTGGCTGTTGCAGTCTGAGTGGAGAACATATATATATATATATATATATATATATATATATATATATATATATATATATAATGTGTATGTATAGTTGAGAAGGTGATTTTAATTTTGTCTTCTCTTTGTGCAAAAGGGTATATTTCAGGAATGCTTTTTTTTTTTTTTTTTTTTGATTACAGTGACTGTAGATATGAGAAGGTATGAAAGTGATTTTTGGACATGTAAATGTGTTATTTGTAAGCCCTTCCATTTACACTTCCTTACCAGCTCTGTACCTTTCAATCAGGTTGAATTCAGTGACTGCACACATTTGTCTGGAGGATTTAATTCCTGCTTCATTGTGGTCTCTGCAGTGTGGCTGTATCACTGAAGACTACTATCTCTCACGCCGAAATAACCGAATTACCAGCACGACGTAGAGGAGACTATGGGTTCTACCGTTATCGCCATGGCAACATGAGCTGGGAGTTTCAGCAGCCGGTTCGATATTGCACTCTGAGCTTCAGCTCAGTCGAGTTGAGAGAATGGGAGTTCAGACCAGTGTGTTCTGCAGAAAATGGGGGTAAAAGTATCGGCGCTTTTTTGTGCACAAGCCTGCAGGAGATCTAATCACAGCTATGAGAGGGGCCAAGGTTTTTCACATACGGAGGTTTCATCATTGAAACTGGGCTTTTAGATGTGTTTTTAAAGCACATATGGTGCATTTCAGCCTTGCTATATGTCACCAGGGCTTTAAGAAAATCCTAATTGGACTGCAAGTACACTCAGTACATTATACAGACAAAATAAGACTGAAACCTCTCTCTGATATATCATGCAAACTGACAATATAATACAAATAATAATGGAAAATAAAATCAAAGAGACTGACGTCTCTTTGACTGACACCTGAGACTGACGTCTACATTTCATTAGTTATGAATACAAATTATGAATGTGAAACACAGTCATTCTCTTTACATGTTTGCAATGTCCAGTTATTGATTACCCTGTTTGCTGGTGGTACAGCAGTGTATTACAATTCCTCATGTGTTTCTTGGCATAAAATAACTAAAAAATGAGTGAGCAGATTTTCAGCAAAATTGCTTGGAATGTCAGGCAGGAGAGCTGTTTCTCAGGTGAAACTGGAGTTGTGTCAGGAACAGTGGACACAGATAACCGAGAAGTTAGTATCGAGAACCACTAATCCGCTAACTGAAAAAAGTACTTTTTTAATGCTAAACCGATAAACACCTAAAAAAAATGAGCAGAAGTTACCACTAATCATCCATTGTTCTCCTGGGGGATTTCAATGCCCACGTGGGCGGCGACAGTGAGACCTGGAGGGGGGTGATCGGGAAGCACGGCCTCCCCGATCTGAACCCGAGTGGTGTTCAGTTGTTGGACTTCTGTGCTAGTCACAGTTTGTCCATCACGAACACCATGTTTGAGCACAAGGGTGTCCATAAGTGCACGTGGCACCAGGACACCCTGAGCCGGAGGTCGATGATCGACTTTGTAGTCGTATCATCTAACCTTTGGCCACGTGTCTCGGACACTCGAGTGAAGAGAGGGGCAGAGCTGTCGACTGATCACCACCTGGTGGTGAGTTGGATCCGCTGGGAGGGTAGGAAGCCGATAAGACCTGGCAGGCCCAAACGTATCGTGGCGGTCTGCTGGGAATGACTGGCGGAACCCTCTGTCAGCGAGGTCTTCAACTCCCACCTCCGGGAGAGCTTTTCCCAGATCCCGGGGGAGGTTGGAGACATGGAGTCCGAGAGTCACTAAATCACAAAATTCTACTTCAGCCTGAGTCTGGATTTCCCCTTGGGGATGAATAAAATATCTATCTATCTATCTGTCTGTCTATCTATGACAGGAAGAACTACATACGAGTTATATTTGTCTGTCTATTATCAGGATTAAATGAAAAGTTACCAGTGAAGTTTCATGAAGCTTTGGGGTCAGGTCAAGTATTGGAGCGTGCTTCAGTGTCACATGTCTCTGCCAACCATAAACCAAAATGGTTGTGTGGTGTGGTGGATGCAACCACTCGGGTAGACAACCGGTCCGCCCCCATCTCTCGAAAGTAACCATCTATTTGTGGGAGCCAAGTGAAACATGGCTGCCTCCAGCTTCTGTGGTCCTCAACACTCAGGCACTTGCATGCTGAATCATGCCCAGAATACTGGATCATGTCCAGAATGCCCACATGCAAGTGATACTCCTCATCTTAGTCTTCCTAAGTAACCATTCCTTCAACACAAAGTCATTTCAGCAGTACCCTAAGACCCTCCAAAATGACACAGAACCAAAGAGATTAGTGTCCAAGTCTCACAACTATACAGTGAGACAAGAAGCACTAGGACCTATGCTTGAGATTTCTACCTCAAAAAAATGGCAGAGGGAGTTTTTCCTGACCACTGCAGCCTATGTGCGTGCTCAGGGGGTTGGGGAGGTTAGCGCTTTTCCATGTGAAGTGCCTTGGGGTGACTTATGTTGTGATTTGGCACTATGTAAATAAACTGAAATAAGAACTTGGACCTTGGCTACTTTGCAAAAGGTACTGGAAAAGGGTTCTTCTGAGACATCACTGACAAGATAAGTGAATGTTGCTACAAGTTCAACACTTTCACCATATACAGGTGCAACAAGTGTATACAGAGAAATACTAAGGTGATCGCCAGCTAGTGGCCTTGTGTTTAATGTGTTTAATGTGTTTAATGCTGGCAATTTATACAGTATTTTTTGTCTTTCTGATGCCTGATCTCTCTGTTTAAGGTGCAGCTCCATCCAGAGATGGGAGTTGTATTCGTGTTGGCGATCCTCCTGTCCTGTGTGCCAATAGCATTTCTTGTATATTCGTCTGTGAATTGTTCTGTAATTGTTCTGTTTGTAGCATGGCCCAAGCAGAGGGTCACCCCTTTGAGTCTGGTCTGCTTGAGGTTTCTTCCTTAGAGGGAGTTTTTCCTTATCACTGTTGCTCTGGGGGTTGGTAAGGTTAGACCTTACCTGTGTGAAGCGCTTTGAGGCAACTCTGTTGTGATTTGGTGCTATATAAATGAAAATAAATTGAATTGAACTGAAAGTGTCTGATGGCTGAATTCAGGAAGTCAATGAAAGCCTGGGTCTTAGACTTGATCCTGGACAATCGCAAACCCAAACACTCCAAGTCCTTGCGGCAGTCGAGTTATGAATTGATTCCGCAAAGATCACAGTGTCGTCCACAAAGTCAAGAAGTCTGTAAACCTTTCCTCACCAACAAAAGCACCTAAGCTGATTGTTTCCACAAGGTACGTTGAAAAAAAAAATGACCTCCTCAGATAGGACCACATCTCTGGGAGACCACGCCACATTTTTCCATCACCCCTTTTTATGTGAAATTAAGGTTTCTGCTCCAGAACATTAAAATAAATAAATGATTAAAGTTTCTGGTTTCTGTTTTAGAAGCCTTGGTCTAAATTCGATGTGTTTTAATGCTGCAGGACACAATCTCATTCCTGTCTCACAATGTGGTTTGTTCTTTTGTTTGCTGTTGATATTTCAGAATCTCTCCAGTGGTGAGGAGCACTGAGAGATATTCATCTAACAGCTGCTGGAAGCTGCGTGTCTCCATCGATCCAAAAGATGAGGATTCATTGTACATACAAATGATGCATGAATGGCAACACAATGTGGGAGATACTTAAAGTGAGAGCTGAACAATTCGGTTTGATCGAACTGAGTCACAGACGGCACTAAACAGCTTTTTGAAGGGGGTATTGCATTTTCTGAAATTGGATTAGTAGCGAGCTTCGCCAGAAAACGGACACCTTTTAGTCCGTGGAAGGTGCTAACATGAAGATCGATGTCTTCCATGACAGGAATACTGTAAAGATCATTTCCCCAATTACAAGTGCTCATTACCATAAACAAACACACATTACCATCAAATTCGCAAATGAGTGAGTATCGTATTACTCACTGTGATGAATGTCTGTGCACCGTGGAGAGCGGAGTCGGGCCATGGGTCTATGACAGACATTCTTCTTTACTCCAAACGTGTGGGCGCCAACCGGCTCAGTTATTTGCAACAAATACTGCATCAGTCATCACAAATATAATACTAAAAAAACCCATGCATTAGTAAACCAGCGTACTACTCTTTTCATCCTGTTTGTTCACCAAGCATTCCAGTACGCAGATAAAGTAATAGAGAAATATGAGTTCTTTTGGGTTCTTCAGCTGGTTTGTCATTTGGACCAGAACCAGATTCCATCAATATTTTGACTTTAGAAGTGCAGGATATTTGCCACATTAGGTTGTTCATTTTGCCATTAGCTATATTGGTGTTATATGTATTTTATTTCTGTTTTGAAAGCTACAGTGTGTAAGATTTAGTGTCATCTAGTGGTGAGGTATCATACTGCATTATGCGGTAAGGGGCCATGATTTGGTTTCCATTCATGCTTTAACCTCTTTGGTGATGGGGATTCATGCTCCATTGCCTTTTTTTTTTTTTTTTTGCGATAAGCAGTATGCAGAAAAAAATTGTTAATCTGCACAAATGATTCCTCTTCTTTTTTCTTCAGTCTCTTGACCTTGTTGTAAAATGCATGTCACCATGTTGCTTTATCAGCATGCCATTGCAACCAAGCGGCAATTTTCGATGCCGTCAGGTGAAGCCTGGCCGGAAGTTGAAAAAGTTGCATTTCCTTGACTGGCCACTTGGGGCTGGCTCCAAAAGGTAGCACATTCCCATTTACAGCCTGGTACAAAAAAAATATATACTTTTGGTCTCTATAAATAGTTTCTTCCTCTATGACAACTGTATGTTTTTTTTTTTTTTTTTACTTTTAGTCTGAGATGTTTTATGACAAAAGTTCTATACAATTGGGGGCGTGGTCTTTTTGAGTGACAGCGGCTCAGCTGAGTCTCTCCGCCTCTTATAGCATCCGACCATAACTCAGAGTCTGCTGGCAGCAGCCGCTTGCTGTTGTGTGTCTGTTCCGTTTGCAGTATTACAAACACCTGGAATAATGTGGCTTGTTGTGTGATGAAGCATCCCGATTAGTGCAGCAGATAACTGAAACAATTGTGCAAATGGTGATACAAGCATCAACGTTGGCACAAATACTCCTTAGACATTACTCTTTTGGACAAATTGACTGGCCACTTGAATTTTCAATAGCCAGCCAGGTAGGGGTCAACTGAAGAATTACACAAAGGTCAAAATTAAAAATGCTCAAATCATTTTGAAAACTACACCACATTATTTGTCTGATCATAAAGATTCCAAAAAGGTATAGTTTGGACTATCTATGACTGAATGATCAGGAGTTATGGGGTAAAAACAGCAAAAATGGTGACAAAGGTCAGTTTCAGTTTGTACAGGAATTTTGGTAAAAAGTGATGCAAATTATTGGTTGAGCTAATAGGATTAATAAATGGAATAGTTTTGATTGTGTTGAATGTTTGGTCTCCAATGTAAAGGTCAAACAAGGTCAACGTCCTTTGGATTCTATGACATGTGACATATGTTACTCTGTAACATGATAACTAATCATTGTACATGGTCCAAACTATTCCTTTTTACAACCCTGTTAACTCAACTAATAATTTGCATCATGTTTTACCAAAATTAGAGCAACTTTAACTTTTGACCCATTTTTGCAGTTTTTACCCCATAACTCCTGATCATTCAGTCATAGATAGTCCAAATTATACCTTTTTGGAATCTTTATGATCAGACAAATAATGTGGTGTAGTTTTCAATATGATTTGAGCATTTTTAATTTTGACCCCTGTGTAATTCTTCAATTGACCCCTACCTGGTTGCCTATTGAAAATTCAAGTGGTCAGTTGGTTTGTTCAAAAGAGTAATGTCTAGTATTTGTGCCAACTTTGGTACTTGTATCACCATTTGCACGATTTTGCTCTAAATACGAGGTCTGTTAGAAAAGTATCCGACCTTTTTATTTTTTTCAAAAACCATATGGATTTGAATCACGTGTGATTGCATAAGCCAAGCTTGAACCTTCGTGCGCATGTGTGAGTTTTTTCATGCCTGTCGGTTGCGTCATTCGCCTGTGAGCAGGCTTTGTGTGAGCAGTGGTCCACCCCTCTCGTCGTTTTTTATTGCGAATAAATGTCTGACCGATTTGGAGCTTTGCTGCATCAATTTCTTTCCAGAAACTGTGAGAGACCTCCAGGTGGACACCGTTCGGAAAATTAATATGGCTTTCAGGGACGATTTTATGGGGATTACACAGATTAAGGAGTGATCCAGACGGTTTAAAGACCGCCCACAGCTGCTGAGAGCGCGCCGCGCTCTGAACGCCAATCGACAGGCTCAAACCCCGCTGAAACAACCAGATCATTTCCAGCGTGAAGGCTTTGTTGATCCGGGACGTTGTCTGACTTTCACAAAAAGGCAGGAGACGTGGATATCAGCACTTTTTCGGCACATTCCACTGTTACAGGAGGTTTTTTCATGGAAAGAAAAGCGGAGGGACGCGCCACGGAGCCGTTCATTACGCGGCACAAAACCACCTCGGTGTTGGTCTCACAGGACGGCTTTCAGGTGGCTTTCAGACGGCTGTCGGTTGCTTTTCAGTCGTGTGATTAGCCAAGAAATTGAGCATGAGTTTGGCTGGACATGCCCCAACATGTCCTGTGAGGCTTCATCACGGCGTTGCTTTGCGCCATGCGGCTCCACCGCGACGCACGGAATTCTGCTCCTCTTTCCATGACAAAAACTCCTGTAACAGTGGAATATGCCGTTCATTTCTAAACTGGACGCTGTCTTGATCCGGTATGTCGTCTGACTAGCACAGGGATTGTGAAAAGACGTGGACATCAGCACTTTTTCGGCACATTGAGACAGACGTGCGGAGGAGTTCCGCGCGTAATGCATGGTGTCCACCTGGAGGTCTCTCACAGTTTCTGGAAAAAAATTGATGCAGCAAAGACCAAATCGTTCAGACATTTATTCACAATAAAAAAAAACAACGAGAGGGGTGGACCAGTGCTCACACAAAGCCTGTTCACAGGCGAATGACGCAACCAACAGGCGTGAAAAAACTCACGCATGCGCACGAAGGTTCAAGTTTGGCTGACGCAATCACACGTGATTCAAATCCATATGGCTTTTGAAAAAAATAAAAAGGTCGGATACTTTTCTCACAGACCTTGTATGCTCTTAGCTGCTGCACTAAATGGGTCATCTAAGATGTCCCTGCTGCAATATTTGTGCTGAGTGAAATTCATGTCTGATTTATTATTGTATGCTAACACTGTTAGCACTTTTAGCAGCTATCAGAAGCCTGATTCGCTGAGCCCAGTTAATGCAAGATTACTGAAAAAATAAGTGGCTCATAACTTTTTAGGAGAAGCACGCATTGTCCATAGAAATGATTAAATAAATACCCAAACCGAGGTTAGCCTGTTAGCTTAGGTGGGTCGTACTCGAAGATAGCGGCGTTTTTAGTCACACACTGAGCCACCTATGTTCCACCCCTTTATGCATTAATAGGTTCATCGTGACATAGCCAGAATCAGTGCTGCCATTGCTGCCAACATGACAATGTCAAGACACGGGCTTCATGTTAGCGCTTCCAGATCGCTATAGGAAACCTCTGGGTGGCGTCACACAGGTTCTGTACAGTATATGTAGTCTATGATTGTAACATGGCAGCCTCCATGATGGTTCAGATTAATTGATTCAGGTAATTTTACCCTCATGAACAGATGGTTATGAAAATCCTACATACTGTACCTTTAAGGCCAGAGTTGGGTGTTCAATGCTTGTGCATGGAACCCTATATAAGAAGAACTAGATATCATACTTCATAAAGAAAGGGGAAGGCAACAGCCTCTAAACCCTAACATGCTGCCCTGCTTTCTCCTGTTTGTGTAGCCATGACATTATAAAAGAACTAAAAGTCTCGGATAATTAACATCGTTGTTTTGACACAGCAGGTCATTGGTATTACACTAAAGCACATGCTCATGTTCGTTACTAAAGTTTTCAGTTGAAATAACACTTTCGTCAGTTATTCTACGATTAAAAATGACTAAAAATACTGACTTGTTAAAGAAGATGTTGCTTCCATTCTTTCTCCAGTTCTTGTATTCCTAACAAGCACAGCTCTCAGGCATTCTGGATGTGTTTTGCTGCTTTTTTTTGTTGCAGACACAAGCGGCTTCCAACCGTGTTGTTATTGTTTGTTGCCTTGGTCAAAAATGGCAGTGCCATCTCCTTGGGCGTGCACGAGAATGGCCAAATGCTCTCTTCAGTTCTTATATAGGGTTCTGTGGTTGGCGCTGGTTGTCACTATTTAAACATTACGGAGCAGAACCAAATTCAACCAAATTTCTTGCAACACACTAGTGGGAACCTGCGGTGCAGAAAAATGGAGCCAATTAGTGCAGCAGACAACTGAAACAATCCTGCACATGGTGATAGACGAACCAAATTCGACACAAATACTCTGTAGACATTACGCTTTGGAAAAAACTGACTGACCACTTCAATTTACAATAGGCGGCCAGGTAGGGGTCAGCTTGAACAATTACACAGGGAATTGGTGGTTGAGCTAATAGGATTAATAAATGGAATAGTTTTGACTGTGCTGGATGTTTGGTCTGCAGAGTAAAAGTCAAACAAGGTCGACATCCATTGGATTCTATGACGTGACATATGTTATATTAACTCAACCAATAATTTCCATCACGTTTTATCAAAATTAGAGGACCTTTTTCACCATTCTTGCTGTTTTTACCCCATAACTCCATAACATTCAGTCATAGATAGTCCAAACTATACCTTTGTGGAATCTTTGTGATCAGACAAATAATGTGGTGTAGTTTTCAATATAATTAGAGCATCTTTTAATTTTGACCCCCACTCTACAATTCTTCAGTTGACCCCTTCCTGGCTGCCTATTGAAAATTCCTGTGGTCAATCAGGAGTATTTGTGCCGAATTTGCTGCTTCTATCACCACTTGCAGGATTCCTCAGTAAATATTCTGTTTTATTATACATCTGACTGAAATCATTTGTTCTGATTGCAAGACCTTTCACAATAAATCATCCAAAGTTAACAAGAGCCACATTATTGACTGATTCTGCACCATTTCGGCCAACATTATGAGTGACTGCTGACCGATTAATGGGGCAACAAAGTTTCGCACATGCGCAGGGGTGATGCGTTGCAGACGACATCATGGCAGAGAGTAGAAGGTTTGCGTCCATGGATACTGATAGGATAAACGGTCTTCTATCCAAGAAAGTATGTAATTCTACTGGAATTGTATAGATTTGAGAAATTTTTATGTATGAATGAAATTTAAATTAATTATTTGTTTATAGTAAAAATAACCAAAAATAAAAGAATAAAAAATGACTTAGTAAATTTTTCACACAATTGTAAGGATAAATTTATTAACTACACAGCTGGTGTCTGGTTTATTGGGCAGCATAATGGAATATCACCCATCAGGATCATTGTTGCCCGCGGCCTTCAGGCAACAATGATCCCGAGCGCTGACATTCCACTATGGTGCCTTCCAAACCAGTCACTATTTGCATATTATTATATGGCTGTGACGCTACACGCGCTCTGATTGGCTGATTACCGGTCAGATATTTTCCCATATCCAGACTGGTTACAATGAAAATCGGTCCGCAATGCGTATTTTCATTACAAACCAGGAAGCAAAAAAACAAATTTTAAAAATCAAGTCGGACATAAACATACTCCATAAATATCTAAACAGCATCTGAAAAAACAGATTGAAAGCTTACCAGCTAACAATTGGACCATTTGTTAGCAAGTTCTTCATGGAGGTGAAGTGAACAGATCTGACTACGAGCCATCAGCAGCTTTCATATTCGGGTGATACTGTAAGTTTGCATGTTTATATATAATAGCCATATAATAAACAAATTATTAACGTCGCTTGCTTGGTCTGTACGGGGATATCAGACCTCAGTGTTTTTCACACGGGCCTCGCTAATGCTCGGTCTGTACTGACAACACATCGGTCTGACATTCCCCCGTACAGACCTCACAGTCAGTTAATAATGTGGAAGTGCCAAAACTTGCAGTTCCTTGAATGGCCACTTGAGGCTGGCTTGAAAATGACTCAATCCCCACAGAAACCTATGTTAAAACGTCCAACTTTACAGCAAAAATGAACATGTTTTTAGCCTGGTACAAAAAATGGTTTTGTTCCCTTTAGCTAGAGAATTGTGGGGCCGTTTTTTGTTTTTAACTCCTTAAGCCCTAGAGCCTATTTCACCAAAATCACATACCCATATATTATGATTTATTTCTCAGCTTGTACAAGGTCAAAAATACAAAAGTTCAGATCAGCTAAAAGACAGGTACTAGGGGATGGTGTGGATGCAAAAAAAAAAAAAAAAAAAAAAAAAAATTGAAAGTAAATACTTGGTAGGAGTAAATGAGGTTTTTTTCCCCCCAAAAATAAATTCCGATTTAAGTCTTTTTATTTGCTTGGCGTTTCAACTGTGGTTAGTTGATATGTGATTGAAGTAGATACTTTTGTAGAGGAGACTTCGCTTGACATTTTGATGTATAATAAGTGTATGTTGGTGTCAGCATTGGTTAGTTATGAATGTTCAAATGTTCCAAAACAGGGCAAGTCCCCACATTTGGGGACTCTAGGGTTTAAGAGGTTAAATGAAACTCACCCATTTAAGCTATTTTAACTCATAAAGTTATAAATACCTCAGGGTGTAGTCGCTTTGATTGACTTCTAGTGTGCCAGTGCTAGGTGGCCACCCACTAGCAGTTGCCCCTAGCTGCTGTTTTGTGCAATCATAAAAAATACCAGAGATATTTTTTCACGCAGTTGTTCCCAAAGTGGTGATCCTCGCCCCAGCTTTGCTTATGAACGGCTGAGCCTTTTGGGGATGCTCCTTTTATACCCAGTCATGACGCTCACACGTTTCCAATTAGGTGTTCTTTGAGTATTCATTAACTTCCCAGTCTTTTGTTGCTCTGTCCCAGTTTTGAAATGTGCTGCATGCATCCATTTCAAAATAAGCAAATATTTGCATAAAAACAAAAAAGTCTATCAGCTTGAACATTAAATATCTTGTCTTTGTGGTATATTCAACTGAATATAGGTTGAAGAGGATTTGCAAATCATTGTATTCTGTTTTTATTTACATTTCACACAACGCCCCATCTTCACTGGAATTGGGGTTGTATGTACTGATAAAACACCCAAAAGGATTTTTTTCCTGGACTGGCGTAAGGTAGCGTTCAATTGCGGAGGCATGGTGTACAGTAGCGGAGTGTTGCACGGACTTGCATAGAACACTGTGTCCAGTGTTCTACGCGGAATGTCCGCGTAAAAATTAAACATGTTAAATTTTTTGTCACACCTGTTTTGTCACACGTTTATTTTTTGTGACAGCTATTTTGTCACACATGGTTAATTTTTTGCGTCCATTTCGTGTACCCGTTTGTGTCCCTCTGTAGGGCTTATATAGGGCTGCATAAGTTCTGTGTAGGGCTGCATAAGCTCGGTGTAGTCAGTAAGCCGCATTCAGCAACTCTATGTATGTCCGTATTCACACACGGAGTAAATATAAAGTCTTACCTGTTCGTTTCAGTTGGATTCATCATCACAGCCTGACGAACACGAAGCCACATACTAAAACCTTCTGATTTTGGAAAATGACACCTGAAAATACTTTAATTTCTTGTTTTGGCTGAAGAAATAAGTTCCTCTGTGTTTTTCTGCTCCGGGTGCGTGTCTCAGCCTGAAGCCGGCACTTTGCGCCACAGTGCCTCATTCATTAACATCTCAGCATTTACCACAGGCATCAGTTGATTCTGTCTGCATGCGATGAAAATATATCCCATGATCCACAAAGACAAAATAAAATGAAAATATGGAGCTGGGATGCTGCGCGACACCGTACGTACGGTGGATAACGTGTGTCAATATTTAAGTGTTCTACCTGCCGAACAAAGGGTTCTGCCTGTGGTGGAAATGCAAACCAAGCCAGACTTAACTGTTCCGACACACAAAATATTGTGCAGTACCGACCCGAACCACTTGGTGGAAATGGGGCTGTCAGTATATGCTGGTTACATCATCAAGGGGTGACAGCTGCATAAAATTATTAGACGTACGTCCACATATGCTGGCATTGTTAATATAGATGGCATATGCAGGGTAAATTGTCAAGGTGTGACAGGGCCTTAAAGATCTTCCAAAGAGACCTGACACCAAAGACATCCTGTCTTCACCTTAAGTCGCTGATTCGCGTGAAAGACTCACAATTGCCAACCCAGTTCACGGCATGTTGTGATTCAGCAGCACGAAATATACATTACAATTGGTTCATCATATTGTCACGAAAAGTGCAAAATTTTCGTCATGGGAGCACGAATTTATTCTAATTTATTTCATGACGGGTGCACGTAATTAAAAGTGCAGCGCGTGCGGGGGGTTGCAGTGTGGTTATGGTTAGGGTTAGGGGAAGGAGTAGGTTTAGGTTATGGTTAAGGTTAGGGCTGGGGGTTGGAGTAGGGTTAGTAATAGTGAGTTTAAAAAAACCCCATCACGAAAATTTGAATAATTTTGTGACGGTAGGACAAAAACAAAATGTGAGACTGGGCTGCAATTACACAGTCAAAGCAAGTCCAGCTTTTCAGTCAAAGTCCAACCATAACCAGGAAGAGCATGCAGTGTAAAACTTGTGCCAAATTGGTGAGCCCAAGCAAACAGGGAGAACACAAAAGATATTAATGTTGCTTGTGAGTGAAATAAATAGTTGCTGTGTGTCAACCAGTGGTGGGCACCTAACCTAACCTTAACCTAACCAGACCCCTCCTACAGAGAGGCCGACTGCTATAGGCTAGTGACTAAACAATAGCTCTAATTAGCACCTTTTGTGCTCTAGTTAGCACTCTCCTAATAAAAACCTAGGTTAAAAACCTAGGTTAGGTTAAACCTACGTTAAAAACCTAAAACCTAGGTTAAAAACTCCAGCTTTTGTTGGCTTCTGGTTTATTCTTCTCTACAAGAGTCAAGACAGAAGTCAGACTACCAGAGCAAGAATTTTAGCCGAGGAAGCTTCTGTGATTTGAAGCGAAACGTCCTCACGTCAAGCAACCCAGTCCAGTCGAAGATTCAAGCTTCTCTACTATGGAAACCACCTGGACAACTGAGAGCCTACACAGAAACATCTTGCCCCCTGCTGGAAGCTCTTGTTTACTACATGGCTTCTAGCACAGAAGCAAGCTGAGAGCAGCCCCAAAGCCCTGCTCTCTACCCAATCACAATGCTCCAGTGAGGCGGAGGTCTTGGACAATAAATTCATGCTAACTTATGGTTTGGTGTATAAATAAAATGAATACTGATAGAATAACAACATTAATGTCAAGTCTGTCATTTGTACAAAGTTAAAATATAACATATATCTTTTAATGTTGAATAATGCACTAATTCTGAAGTTTTGTAAAAAAAACACAGACAGATCGCAAAGGATTCTGGGTAAAATGTGCCTCTTCTGCTAAACACTGATTGGTTGAGTCATTCATTATGTAAACCAACACGTTAATGTGACGTGTGTCATGTGTTGTTGTTTACAGATAAATGTGCTTTTGTAAAATATTCCATTTTTTTTATTTGTAAAAACAAGGCATTTTTACAGAGCCTTGGAAGTGTCATCGTAAAATGTTTTGCATGTGAAGAGAATGTGCACTCATTTTATTATATTGTGCACGTTTTATGATGTTGTGCGCATGTTGTATTATATTGTGCACACGTTTTATTATTTGTAAAATGTGCACTCAATACTGTCTTGACACATAAATGTTGGCTATTCACCCTACTGACGTTTCAAATCCCACAAAGGATTCGGAGAGGTCGCCGCGCTGCGAGATCTCAGTAACATTGAGAACTGCATTGAGATGTTCTGATCACGCTGCACTTGAACTGCTGCACACAGACAACACTATTAACATCACAACACAAAACTATTTTTATATTGTGCCTAAAACTCTCGTGAATAAATTCTCTGGGTTTTTAGATGTTGTTATTGCGTTTGTTTTATGTAAACGTGAGAATCACAGGCTGTCTCTCTTTTCAGTGGGAGCTGCTGTGAGCTACACTCGCTTCCTGATCAGGTTGTTCTGGGGAAAGTGAAGTTTGCTCTTTAATGTCTTGATTATTGTTCTTTACAACACTGTTTGTCCTCTTTGTTCGAGACTAATATATATAAGATGTCTGAAATTCGGTTTGCGTTTATTAAATTCCACGCAGATTAAATGTAGCAGACAGGGATTATTTGTTATAATTGTTTTAGCAAGTTTTCAGGGTATCATGGAGCAGTCTCTTATTAACGTGACAAAAAGCATAAAACAAAATTACATTTTTGTAGTACAATATTCATTTCCAACTGTCATCATGTTGATTCTCTATATTGTTTGACTACTGTGACTCTCTGGCACGTAAGGGATTATGGAATACGTCAATAGGGTGAATGAACACTACTGGCCAGTAGATGGCAGTAGAGACCTTGAAAACTTGCCAAAACAAAATTCCAGATAATCCGTGTCTGCTAAACACAGACACAATAACAAAGTCTATAAACCCAGAGAATATATTCACGAGAGTCTTAGGCACTAGAGTTTAATGCTGTTGTCCATAGAGCCTGATCAGAGTGTTTCAAATGCATTTCTCATGTCATGAACGTACTGAGATTACCCTATCCTACCCATAATGCACTGCTGGGCACAGCATATATCCACACTAAAACCTTAAAAATTAGCGCATTACTTTAAAACTAAAACATATAGCTGACATTTTCACTTTATAAAGCTTCAGACATGACATTAATTTAAATAACTTGTCCGAAATTAGTTTGGTTAAAAGTTGAACTATGGGTTAAAAATGTATGCCTCTGGATGACTTGGGTGATATTGCCCGCATATCAGTATGGGGTTAAAAGAAATGAGTTTTTTGGGGGGGGCAGTTCTCCTTTACCTGCAGAGGATAGAGCGGTTTCTTCCTAAAGCAGCTCTTCTCTGTTTTGCAGAGGGTAGAACTACACATCAGCTACGAAACATTTAACAGGTAGGTGCTAAACTGATTTTAAGTTTTATAAATATTTGTAGCTGTTCAGCTTTATTTATCACATTATTGGTCTAAAAATTATCAGACAAAAATTTATCGCAAGATAATTCGTTTTTAAAGTTATCTAAAAAGATAATCCGATAATGAAAACATTATCTTCGATAAATATCGGTTATCGGATTGTTGGAACTGTGCCCACCACTGGTGTAAACTGATCCCTTCTGTTATTTTGTTTCCCATTCAGTGGTTTTACGTTTCTTCGTGATTCCAGAACTTAGACCCCAAGCGGGTTTTGGTGTGCTGCTCTGCATGGCGTAGGTCAAGTTGGGAATGTTCAGTAAAACTCCTGCCGGTTTTGTACATTTATAAAATTGTTGCAACCTCAGCTTGACTCATGCGAGTCAGTGATGAATTTTCACACCAAGTATGCAAAGAGTTACTGCCGAGCTCCTCCGCGTTGAGTACAGCGTGTACACAGGAGTTTCTCTCGAGTCGAAGTTGTGCTGAGCTGCTCCCAGTTGGGCCGTGAAGGTTGGAAATCCGTGGAGTTACAGAGGAAAGTCTTTCCCTTACTTGCACCTGCTCGGGAGGACTTGATGTTAAATGTGGTTAAGTGAGACGTGCTCGGAGAAATTGTAATAATGGGCCAAGTTCGTGTTTTTTGCAATTCAGTCTGCTCTGATGCAAACAGATGCTACATTCAGCCATGTGTGAGAACAGGTCAAAAATTTGCTTTGCATGACATCAGAACTAGACCTAAGAAATGATATACCAGGAGATTTGTTCCGCCATTGTTTGGTTTTTGGTCCTGAGGTCTGCCCTAAATTCAAGACCAATATATTCTGATAAAACCTATTTTCCCCACATTCCTATTTTATTAAATTGCTTCAGACCCCGTTATCAAATTGTTCAGTAAAAGCATCCTGCCTTTCATTAGTATTCAGTGCAATTATCCGGCGTCATAATTCATCACTGAAGAATGATGCTTTCTGCAAGCAAAACGCTTTAATTTTTCAGGGGATGAATTTGATAATGGTGACAATAACTTTTTCAAATGGAAATTTTTAATGAAGGCACACAATGTCGTGCTGGAGCTGATAAAAGTTTGATAGGTTTTATTACAACCAGATTGTTTTTATTAGGAATCTGCTTTTTTTTCGGTTTCTGTTTATGTATGTTGTCATTTAATGAGTGTCCTTTCAGTCGACGGGACTGCCTCAATCTAACCATCGGGAATTAGCTTTGGGTTATCATAAAACAGGTGTAGCGAGAAAAACAGATCAAGAGAACGACGTGGCTATTTCTATTTGAAAGTACCTAAATGTCTTTTTTCCTCGCTTTTCTTAAAAAAAATGTAAAGGAACAAGATTCAGCATGTTGAGAAGTGTGTAAAATCTATAGGTAAATAAACAGCCTACAGATCTGGGTTATTTTTTGCCGTTAGTCATGTTTAGGGTATTTTTAAAGCTGCCTTTTAGATGACGCACATTCATGTGAAAACACACTTAACCTACGGTTACTTCCCATTTACCTCCTATGGAGATGGTGCCACAGTAATTATAACCCTCAGCAGGGGTCCAAAAACCAAACGAGTTCCTGCTGAATATCTACAAAATCCTTGACAGCACTGAGCTCTGGGTTAACGCTAATGGAACGTCTAAAAGCACACTCAGGTTTGTCTTTGACAGTAGTTGTCCTTTATATTTTCTGCCCTCATTTCTTCACGCACACAATATATTAGGATCATAGTATCTTCTAATTTGTAAACATGCTGAGAAAAGCCTTCAGACATTTTTACCCCTGATTTTTAGAGAACAGCGTGAATAGAAAACTACCACTGGTAGCCAAATGTCTCCTTGAATCCACACTTTCCTGTAATTAGGGGCTAGTGTTAAGCTAGCACAAGTATTTTTAAACACCCACTTAAAAATATGGGGACGGTTATTATGAACAAGAAAATGCAAATCATTGACCAAATGACTTAGTCTAACCCCCCTGTACATACCCCCTGAAGTCAAAACCTCCCAAATTGTGCATTTTTTTTACTCCAAAATGCTAACAATAAGGAAACAACTGAATTGAAGGAACTAGCTTGTTAGTTTTCCAAATGCATGCTAGCTTACTCAGTAGCTTCCTGACACCACGCATATGGTGTCTCTGAAATTCATTGTCATTTTTTAAATGTACTTGAGGCAGATTAAGTGCTGAAAAAGAAAGAAAGAATGACAAACAGAACAAGGAGCTTCGCACATCCAGACATCATGGAGACATAGCATTGAATGGGTGGCTTGACATGGGTGGAGTGCATATCCTAGACATGGTTGTCAAGGATATGCACATAGATGTATGTGAAAATGAGGTGTAAATTATAAAAAGTGCCTGTCAGGACCAGATCCATACCACCTGCCAGATCTGTGTATAAACAACATTACATGTGTGAAACAACCTAACACAACTGACATCTTCAAGGAGATAGAAAATTGTAAAAAAAAAAATTGTCAAAGCTTTTATTTTGCATGGGGACATTTTTTTTAAATTATTACTTATTTTATACACGCACACTGAACATAAGACACATCCACATAACAGATCTGCGCCTACACAGGATGGATCTGGCATGTGGTATGGATCTGGGATCTAGCATCTGGTACTGACCAAGCGGTAAGCTTCGTGGTCTCTGATGAGGATCATCCGGAAGAAGAAAAAGTTGCAGTTCATTGACTGGACGCTTGAGACTGGCTCCAAAAGCGAGCAGGTTACCATTGAAGTCCATGTTAAAATGTCCAACTTTAGAGCAGAAATAAACATGTTTATCACCTGGTTAAAAAAAGAAAGATTTTGTTCTCAAAAGCTAGTTTCCACCTCCATGACAACGGTACGGGGGCTGGGAGGGGTTCTAACATTTTAGTTTACGATGTTTTAAACATAAAGTTCTGCATAATTAGGAGCATGATCACTATGAGTGACATTTAATAAACACCTGAACTGAGTTTAACCTGTTAGCTTACCTGGTTTGTATGCAAAGATAAGGGTTTGTTCAGGCTTCTTTTGTCACACAATGGAGCCACCCACGCACCACCTCTTTATCTACAACCCCAATTCCAATGAAGTTGGGACGTTGTGTAAAATGTAAATAAAAACAGAATACAATGATTTCAAAATCCTCTTCAACCTATATTCAATTGAATACACCACAAAGACAAGATATTTAATATTCAAACTGATAAACTTCATTGTTTTTGTGCAAATATTTGCTCATTTTGAAATGGATGCCTGCAACACATTTCAAAAAAGCTGGGACAGTGGTATGTTTACCACTGTGTTACATCACCTTTACTTCTAACAACACTCAGTAAGCGTTTGGGAACTGAGGACACTAATTGTGAGTGTCATGACTGGGTATAAATGGAGCATCCCCAAAAGGCTCAGCCATTCACAAGCAAATATGTGGCGAGGATCACCACTTTGTGAACAGCTGCGTGAAAAAATAGTCCAACAGTTTACGAACAATGTTTCTCAGCATTCACTTACAGGCTATTTAGGGATTCCATCATCTACAGTCCATAATATAATCATAAAATTCAGAGAATCTGGAGAACATTCTACACGTAAGCAGCAAAGCCGAAAGCCAACATTGAATGCCCATGACGTTTGATCCCTCAGGCGGCACTGCATTAAAAACCGACATCAATGTGTAAAGGATCTTACCGCGTGGGCTCAGGAACACTTCAGAAAACCATTGTCAGTTAACACAGTTCGTTGCTACATCTACAAGTACAAGTTAAAACTCTATCATGCAAAGTGAAAGCCATACATCAACAACATCCAGAAACGCCACCGCCTTCTCTGGGCCTGAGCTCATTTGAAATGGACAGATGCAAAGTGGAAAAGTGTGCTGTGGTCTGATGAGTCCACATTTCAACTTGTTTTTGGAAATCATGGACGTCGTGTCCTCTGGACAAAAGAGTAAAAAGACCACCCATATTGTTGCCAGCGCAAAGTTCAAAAGCCAGCATCTGTGATGGTATGGGGGTGTGTTAGTGCCCATGGCATGGGCAACTTACACATCTGTGATGGCACCAACAATTCTGAAAGGAACCTCCAGATTTTGGAGCAACACATGCTGCCATCCAAGCAACGTCTTTTTCAGGGACGTCCCTGCTTATTTCAGCAAGACAATGCCAAGCCACATTCTGCACATGTTACAACAGCGTGGCTTCGTAGTAAAAGAGTGCGGGTACTAGACTGGCCTGCCTGCAGTCCAGACCTGTCGCCCATTAAAAATGTGGCGCATTATGAAGTGCAAAATACGACAACGGAGACCCCGGACTGTTTAACAACTGAAGTCGTACATCAAGCAAGAATGGGAAAGAATTCTACCTACAAAGCTTCAGCTTCAAATTATTGTACTCAGTTCCCAAACGCTTATTGAGTGTTGTTAGAAGGAAAGATGATGTAACACAGTGGTAAACATACCACTGTCACAACTTTTTTGAAACGTGTTGCAGGCATCTATTGCAAAATGAGCAGATATTTGCACAAAAACAAAGTTTATTAGTTTGAACATTAAATATCTTGTCTTTGTGGTGTATTCAATTGAACATAGGTTGAAGAGGATTTGCAAATAATCGTATTCTATTTTTATTTACATTTCACACAACGTCCCAACTTCATTGGAATTGGGGTTGTATTTATGGGTTCACTGTGACATTGCCAAAGTCAGCACTGCCACTGCTGCCAACGTCACGGGCGTCATACTGGCTGTTCCTTAGTAGTGCCAAATCTGTCCTGAGATGTGGTACTGTGCATGTGCACCTGGCCAAGTCTCAACCAAATGTCACGCATGCGCACAAGGTCGCCAGATCAGTCCTTTTGATTAATTTGACAGTCTTCGAGGCAACACAATGCCTGGAACACAGCACAGGAACTGGAGTTTGCATTTCCTTGCTCAAGGAAGTAAAAGTTAGTGTTTGTTATGGATGGGGAGAGCTTTTACTTTGCTCAATGATGGATAGAGGACTCGGTTCATGAGATCTCGCAGCGGGATGAATATGACAATGGGTCAGATCTGGCACATCACTGGTCTCTGTAGAAAACCTACAGGTGATGTCACCAAGCCTTTGTCGAGTATACGAGGGCTGTCAATAAAGTATAGGTCCTTTTTATTTTTTTCAAAAACTATATGGATTTCATTCATATGTTTTTACGTCAGACATGCTTGAACCCTTGTGCGCATGCGTGAGTTTTTCCATGCCTGTCGGTGACGTCATTCGCCTGTGAGCACTCCTTGTGGGAGGAGTCGTCCAGCCCCTCGTTGGAATTCCTTTGTCTGAGAAGTTGCTGAGAGACTGGCGCTTTGTTTGATCAAAATTTTTTCTAAACCTGTGAGACACATCGAAGTGGACACTGTTCGAAATATTAAGCTGGTTTTCAGTGAAAATTTTAACGGCTGATGAGAGATTTTGAGGTGATACTGTCGCTTTAAGGACTTCCCACGGTGCGAGACGTCGCGCAGCGCTCTCAGGCGCCATCGTCAGCCTGTTTCAAGCTGAAAACCTCCACATTTCAGGCTCTATTGATCCAGGACGTCGTGAGAGAACAGAGAAGTTTCAGAAGAAGTCGGTTTCAGCATTTTATCCGGATATTCCACTGTTAAAGGAGATTTTTTTTTAATGAAAGACGTGCGGACGGGTCTGCGCGTCGGGACACAGCCGGCGCGGTGCGGTGGCACAGGAAAAACACCTCCGTGTTGATAACCATTTGTAAAATCCAGGCGGCTTTTGATGGCTTTCAGTGGAGTGAGTATATGACAAATTGTTTAACAGCTGGACATGTTCCAACTTGTCCTTAAGGCTTCCAACAGAGGTGTTTTTCCTGTGGCGGAGTGTCGCGGTGGCTGCGAGCTGACGCTGCAATCCGTCCGCTCGTCTTTCATTAAAAAAATCTCCTTTAACAGTGATATATCCGGATAAAATGCTGAAACCGACTTCTTCTGTAACTTCTCTGTTCTCTCACGACGTCCTGGATCAATAGAGCCTGAAATGTGGAGGTTTTCAGCTTGAAACAGGCCGACGACGGCGCCTGAGAGTGCTGCACGACGTCTCGCTCCGTGGGAAGCCCTTAAAGCGACAGTATCACCTCAAAATCTCTCATCAGCCGTTAAAATTTTCACTGAAAACCAGCTTAATTTTTCGAACCGTGTCCACTTCGATTTGTCTCACAGGTTTAGAAAAAATTTTGATCAAACAAAGCGCCAGTCTCTCAGCAACTTCTCAGACAAAGGAATTCCGACAAGGGGCTGGACGACTCCTCCCACAAGGAGTGCTCACAGGCGAATGACGTCACCGACAGGCGTGGAAAAACTCACGCATGCGCACGAGGGTTCAAGCATGTCTGACGTAAAAACATATGAATGAAATCCATATAGTTTTTGAAAAAAATAAAAAGGACCTATACTTTATTGACAGACCTCGTATGTACAGTCTATGGTACTGACAGTGCCTAACAACACAACGTAAGGGAATATTTAAGTCCCCCCCCCCCCCCCCCCCCAAAAAAAAAAAAAATCCAACTACTTCTTCCAGTTTATCATCAGGTTTTGGCACCATTTGACGCACTACTGCCATGTACCTCAGTCTGCCTCTATTCATTTTCTGGCAGAAGACATTTAAAATAGCAAGATGTTATTTTAGCATTCATTAACTTCAAAAGAGAAGCAAGGAAGCAAGACAGTGGTACCAATTTCTAAAGAAATCATTTAAAAAACACTCTTTTTTACTTCAGCATTGCCCAACATTGCTTCAACACTCACTAGCTCAGTCGAAGTTTGTATTAAGTAAAAAAAAAAAATAATAAAAAAAATGCCTTAAAAAAACAGAGTGGAAGTGTGTCACTATTACAAAAACAAGAAAGTACTATTAAACTATTCATGTGGGAATGAAGCTGAAAACATTGAGGGGGAAAGCCATGTGACAAAACTAATTTAATTAAAAAAATTGCTCTTTTTTTTTTTGGCCTGAAGCATCGGGTGCTTTCCAGCCTCGCCAGAGGTACAGCACCGTCATACTCTAAATTTATGGGGATAGCCCTACGTAAGGTACTAGTTCTTCCAGTTGACACTTTTAATCCTTCATGTATTTTATGCTTGTTGTGTGCCAGAACATCAGCCTAACAACAGGTGCCTGTCGCTGTGGCTACACCGCTGTAATTTGGGTATGGAATGTGTGCCAACAGTAATAGATGCATTGTGTCTATTGCACTCTGTAACACTGTCCAGGAGGTCCAATTTGCCTCAGGCAGCATCCCACAAGAGCGAAGGCAGTAATTCCAGCCACTGGCAGCCAGATAAAGAACAAAAGCTTTATCTTGTTTAAGTTTCAGACATTTTTTATATCTTTGTTGCTTCATCTTTTGTTTCTATACTTTGTTCTCCTTGGGATTTAATCAATTGCTAGATAACATCCTGAAACCAAACAGATGGCGACATAAAGTAACATTTCCTGAAGTAAGTAAATGAGAGAGAGCTGAGCTGCAGGTTGTTAAGTTTTCACAGGCTTCATACAGGAAACTGGTGAGTGCCAAGAATGCCGTACTGCACATATATCCTTTGTGTTATGACTTGAACCCAGCTTACCTACTCTGGCTCTGTTTCCTCTTGCATTGCATGAGTTGTACTTTGCTTGCACAGGGCAGTATTGTTTGCAGTTCCTAATTATTTCCTGTGGATGACCAATAGTCTTGGATGGGGGGAATCAACCGATTAAAACCAACTGCTGATGCCTCAGATTGGTGTTGGCCCTCAACTGGAGTGGATCCTTGTCATTTGATTTGTGCTTTGTATGTCACATGACATGGATTATTCATCCCATTTGTGTTACATTGCATTTAGAGTGCAGTTTGGTTCTATGTAGAGTGCAAATTTGGTTCCATACTTTTGGTACCATTGCACTCTGCACGTTAATACCATTATTGTAGGTTTAACTATGCTATTATACTTTATACACTAATTATCGTTTTTGTTTATCGTGTTAGCTTGCTGGGTACTTTTGGCTTTTTAACGGCTAATTTAGCTCTTCTACTATAACTAGCTTACTTTCGCCATTTACAATTTTATTTTACATGGTGTAGATTTTTAATGATTCATCAGTTTATGTGTTCTTTTAAAGATATCAACATATAGTACCGAAGTTCTTAGGTTTCCATTTGATAGCATAATGATTATACTTTTTATTTTCCTATAGTATGCTAACAGTTACTTTGGATAGATACCAATACACTCACACACTCATAGCTTCTGTTTCTATAATAAAATACCAGATTTATAGCTTAGCCTACTAACGATATTTAATTTTACTACTAGTCTACATACTAAATTACCTATACTACAGTCTTCTCCTGTGATGTCTTATCCTTCTTATGTCTTATTATTTATTAATATATATACTTTTTTTCTTGAGCCGCTTGGGCGGGTAGGGAGAGTTCCTATGGGATAAAAAAGCTTTTTAACCTACCATCCCTAGTTCTCAAGACCAGGCACCTACGTGGCTCTACTCTACTCTTTTCTACTCTCCTATTTTACTCTTCCTTTTTAGATATTTAGATATACCTTTATATACTAGCATAGTTCCTCCTTAGAATTGGAATATAATATATAAGATATACATTACTAAATTTTCATACATACACACACACACACACACACACATGCGTGCACATGCACACACACAATACAAATCCACTGCGCTGAGGCTGTTACTAGTAGGAAGTTAGAATGAAAAGCTGGACTAATTTCTGACATGATTTTTTTTTCACTGCACTGAGGATGTACACACACTTTTTTTGTAGTACACACGCACGCAAGCGCCGACCCAGATGTGGGAGCTCGCGATGAAAGCTGGAACAAACCATTCAACTTGGCTTCTCCTTGCTGAGTGGTATGTTCCAGCTTTCACCTCATGAAATATTCGTACCAATGAACTCATAAACATTCATTATTTGTATACTAATGGCATAACTCACACTCACTCACACATTCAACCACTTACTCCAAATAAGAGTCATGTGGGACTGGAGCCTATCCCAGTAGTCATAGGGCGTGAGGTGGGGTACACCCTGGACAGGACGCCAGTCTGTTGCAGGGCCACATACAGACAAACACACATTCACACCTGCACGCACACCTACGGACAATTTAAAGTTTCCAATCCACCTGACCTGCATTTCTTTGGATGTGGGAGGAAGCCGGAACACCCGGAGGGAACCCACCCCAACAGGGGGAGAACACACATGAAAGGCCACAGGTGGGAATCAATCCCATGACCTTTTTGCTGTGAAGCAACAGTGCTAACCACTTATCCACCGTGCTGCCTAATGGCAGGTCTCACAGACTACACTCAGTCTGTGAGACCTCCTCAAACATGGGAGTCGGACACAACAGACTGGTGGTGACACACGATAATTTCCGTTGAGATCACCAGAGAGCGCTGTGATCCACAGCACCCAGCGGGAAAATGAGTTTGAACTGACGAAGTCCGATCTTGCATCAACATAAAAGATGATTTGAAAATTGGATCAATGTAGAAAATCTTGACATTGAATCAGCACAGATATATGCAATGCAGATAAACAATATAATTTTCAACTTCTTCTAAGAAATGAACAAGTAACACATCTGCTCTTTGGTGTAAATTAATAAATACACTTCACATGGATTTCTGAAAGAAATGAAAAATGGCTCAAACTACAGATCAGGACTTCACAGCAATGTTATATTCTGACGTTATTCTGACATCAGGAAATCGGTGTTGGAGAGATGCCCATATTATATCAATTAATGTCACAACTTAATACAACCAAAAACAACATTGGTACAACATTATCGTGCCTGCTGGGGAACTAGTGCCCCAGTTATGCGACAGATACAGTATCTCTTTTGTTCAGCAATGACTACAAGCATTAACGTAGTTCTTGTTTTAAATCATATGGTATTTCATTATATGTTCTTGCTTTTCTATTGCCAAAATAGTCTGCTCCTCTAAGTCTACAGCAAATAGATCTCAAGGATGACATAGGAGTTCTCAGTGAATCAGCACCCTTAATGTCCAGTTTTCTAAATAAATGCCTTTGTCACGGTCAACTCACTGTCAAAAATGTATGGATCTGCAATCTCTTTTTGGAGGGCAGGGTTGGAGGAAGGCAGCTGGATCATTGAGACTAGTGACTGGGCTAGGATAGCTAGCTAGTTTGTGTTTGTCACTACCCTACAGATAAATGAATGGTGTAAAAGGAATATATTTGTTTATGTACACAATACATACTATAACTGCTCAATATAATCTGTTTGTACAACTGTTTATAGAGTGGTAATTTTTTTTTTTTAACTTGGATTTTGTGACATCGTGAACTAGTATGACAGCCATCTTCATTTTGTACTTGATTTACTTCTGTTGCTTCAAAATTCACCAGTATTTACACTGGTTACGACTGACCATTGATACAGTTCAACAATACTGGGTTAAATGTGAAAAAACACTAATTAATCAAGCCATTTTTTTTCTTTTTGTGTAAATCATTGACCCATGATGAATTATGTAGAAATTACTGTGAAACTTTGCTACCAAAACAGTTATTACGTTTAAATCTATGTATGAGTACATACTTTGCCTTTTTAATTTTTTTTGAATGGGTGTACAATAAATTGTGGTTATTTCACCCATAAATTGTTAGGAACTTCCACTGATATGTGCGCAGCCTATACTGGAATGTTTGAACCTGTAACTTGTCATTGCTGGGTGATGGTTCGTTTGATGGATCGTTATTATATAGTTTCAACAGTCCTATCAATGTCAACATTGGATTTTATATGCTTGATTAGCTGCAACACTTCTGTCAGTACACATTTTGTCAGTGTCATGTTGTGGTTTATGCTTCATCTTGTTAGCAAGGCCATAGCAGATGGTCCCATCACCACATTGCATCTGGTCTGCTGCAGGTTTCTTCCTGTAAGGTCTAGACCTCATTCGTGGGACTTATGTTGTGTTTCGGCACTGTATAAATACATTGCATGAAATTGCCTGCATGTTTTATTCTTCAGCTTTCTTTTACTACTTACTGTGACAATATATGGTGAGGATTGTAATATCTTGGAGGTGTGACCTTTATTACTTTGTGCTGCTGTACATTTAAAAGAGAAGGAGGAACAAGAGCTACCGTACACATATATAACATGAATCCTATTTTTGTTGTTTGGTTCCGTTTTAATTGAGGTCCTGCCTCGGGGAAGAATCTGCCGTGGGTATGTTTGGCCAACTTAACCGCCTCTGACTGGTTCACGGGGACGGCAATTAACCTTTCTTCTCACAGGAAGCGTAGACAGGACTGACAATAAAAACCACTCAAAAAAATCCAAGATGCATGGGCCATTGGACTGCATTTATTATGTTGCACCCTCCTGGGTGTGAACGCTAGTGAGAGTCATCCAATAAAGCACGGTGTCAGGGTTATATGACAGGATTATTAAGCAGTGTTCATCACCTGACCATGCAAACAGATGGGAGGTCAGATACAGAGAGTTAAGCGTTTCATAGTTTACCAAAGTCACCCTCACAAAACTGCTGCTCGAGTTCGGACTCGGGTCTTGTAATTATTATCCTAGTAAAGAGTGTATTTCTTAAAAACACACACTGATTTAATAAAAATCATCTTTTATCCTGACTTGCTATTTAAAATAAACCTAATTCCTTTCTTGGAAGGAAGTAACTCCCCTGCCACAGGATTTTCTGCACAGTTCTTTGGTATGCTGCCAGCAGCAGCCATGTGCATTTCAAAATATCAGATGGTACTTTGTAGAAATTGTGAACATTTTTGTGTGTGCGTGTGTGTGTATTCTCTTGCTGGTTTGCAGCCTGGAATTAGAATATGTGGATGTTATGCTTGACATGAACCGCTCCATGCTATAAATTCTGCAGTTGGAAAGAAAATATGTTGGTTATAATAAATCACAGGGGCCGCTATTGAAGAAGGGATTTTTCTTCCCAAGCAGCTACAACAAGACAACACATGGATCCTGTATGAACATAGCTGGAAGTATTGTATTCAGTTCCATAAAGGTTAAAATCAGATTGAACACATTCTTGATCATTAACTCCACAAAGAAGGTTTTTATTTTATTTTATTTTTTGGCTTTGTGTGTTTGTAGGTTTGTTTGGCAAATCTAATTAAGCGTAAAAGGTGGAGCCATAGAACTTGTTTCTCCAACTATGAGAATGAAGGTTAACAGAAACCATTTTGCCCAAACTCTTAGATTCTGGATAAACTTTCTGGGGTCCAAAGGTATTTTCTTGATTTCACCTTACTTTCAGTAATTTCCATTTTAAGTGCAATGCCATTGTGATGCATGTCAAAATGTTCAGAACAATCCCAGCTTTCAGAATATGGGACATATATTTGTCAACAACACTGTATAGAGAAATAAACTGGAAACCTGTGAATATAAAATATGCATTTTGAAATTTTTTACATCTTGAGTGAATATACATTTTTATTTATGTGGACAAACTGCTTCAGTGTTAGAATGGTTTTACCAAAGTCTTTAGGTCACAAAAGTAGTGTAATACATGAAATAGATTTTAAAACAATGTTTAAATAAATTCCAAAAAATATGTGGGGTGCAGTGCAGCAGCTCCAATCACTAGGAACTGTCAATGGCAGAGGCGCATTCAAAATCATTTTTGTAAAATAAAATCACTCACCAGTTTCAGCCAACTGTGTTCTGTTTACATGATATCGAGAAATGTCCATAAATATCCTTAAATGATGACAAGTTTAAAGTCCCTTACAAAAATGTTCATTTGCTCCATTTGAAAGAAAAAAAATGTTTTTTTTTCATGACAATTTTCTTTGTCTGCAAAACTAAACAAAAATTACAAAGTTTTTTCAGATTGACATGATTTTTAGTGGTATGTGAATCCTCCATAGAAAGCCTGTGCACTCTAGCTGTACCCTCTGGCAGGCAGAGGCAGACCCATGTGACCTTCTCTGGCCCTAGGGTTAATTGTGAATCAAAGACAGTCTACAAAAGGGATTGAAATAAGAGGTGTCACATTGTACTTACAGGAAGTGAAATGAAGTCTCTGTGACAATCTGCCACTGATCTTTAAATAGATATAAGACCAAAACAGAACTACCATGTTTATGGACCCCAAAAACCCTAAATAACTGGGGTGGCTCTTGAAAAATGGACCAGAGCTGGTAAACCTTTTACAAAATTTCTATATAATATTGCACATAAGTGGAAACAGCCAAAGGGACATCCCTGTACAAACTAGCTGCGGCAGATACATGCAGCTTTCCTTAAGTGGGTACCAACCTAGTTGTCAGTGGTAGATCTATAAAGGGGGCTAAAGGGGTGGCAACCCCCTTGAGCCGCCGATGAAAGGTTTGATAAAATATGGGAAAACTCTTGCATAAACAAAAGCTGATAGATGAATACTGCTGCATGCAAATTTAATTACTGCAGAGCACAGCTCAGCTCATTTGACTGAAGTCACTATCCTCAGAAGATTTCGTCAGATATTCTTGCAAATATCTATAACTAATGAAAAGGTTATGCTTTTCAAATGCTCTTTTTTAACAATCTAGTCAAGTCTAGTCTGGGAGTACGATGACACTATGAAACTGTGTGTTAAAAATGAAGAGCGTAAATATTTAGCTAACCAGATTGACTTAGAATGCAGTACAAAGTCTATAGATTTTTCACAATATCTATGGTGACGCTGCATGGCCCTCAGACCACTCGAATTGGGAGGGCGGTGCCTTCAGATGCCCTCATTCATCTGCTGCTAGATCCGCCTCTAGTTGTCTGCTTGATTGGTCAGGACCCACAGTGGTTCTGTAGTGTTGTACGTGCAAGATACGATCTCAACATTTGTTCCAAGACACATAAATTGGTGTGTTTTGACTGATTGCTTGGGGTGCCACAGTGGATCACGCACAATTCTGCTTTTGCAGAATTTGGCATGTGTTACACTTAACGCCCTTCCTAATGCCCTTGATACTCCTCCTGATGCAATTGCAGATGTCCATGATGCTTGGTGTACAGGCAACTTTGAATGGAGAACATTATTAGTGTGAGGCCAGACAGCCTGGTCCACACACTGCAAAAACTGTCCCTCTCAAAACAAGCCAAATAATCTAAAATCTAGCCAAAGTGTCTTGTATTAAGGAAAATTATCTGCCATTGGGGTAAGAAAAATTTACTTGGTTAGAATTCTCAAAACTAGCAAAATGTGTAGGCACTGAATAATCAAAATGTGTCTTAAAACTAGACAGAATTCTTATTTTAAGATGAGCCTCTGTCTTAAAATAAGGAAATCAATCTTGTTCCTTTGCTTGAATGAAATCCATTGCTTTTCCTTGTTACTGGTTAAATACAGCTTGATATTAGCTGGAAAAACTTATTAAGAAAGAGTGAGAGACATTTTCCCAAAATAAAATATTTTTTTTCTTAAGTAAAAAAAAATGCTTGACAAGATCATTTTTCTATTAGACAAAAATTAAGTCAAATTTTCTTGAAACAAGTCTTTTTTTAAAAAAAACTTTCTTAGATATCAGTTTTTGCAGTGCAAGTATGTATGACATCCAAAGGCTGCTGCATGCTTCAACAGATTGTCTGTACTTTTGAAAGCCCCAATAATCAGATTCCAATCCTCACTCCATTCCTCTGGTGCTTACATAAAGGGCAGGTTTCCATGTCAGGGCTGTCAAATCCATTTTTACTTTATATGTCTGCAAGATTGCAGGTTTCAAATAAGCTACTAAGTCTTCCACCCTGCAGCGAACTCCCGCACAGAAAGACGGGCATCAGGGACACAGGTTTCCTTCGTCTCTCATTTTGGGACTGCCAGGGTGTGCCCCAAACAATGTGGTCATCTATCCCCTCCAGAGAATGTAAAGAGGTCAAACTCCACCACCAGCTGCACCAACAAGTGGAGTCTGGACAAACCATTTCTTTGTGAAATGAAATTTAAGTATCATTCCACAGAACATGCTGAAGTGACCTTGGCAGAAAAATGATTCCATATAACAAATCCATTGGCTGGGAAATAGTAGTTGTCATAATGATCTAAGATTTTATATATATATATATATATATATATATATATATATATATATATATATATATATATATATATATATATATATATATATATATATATATATATATATATATATATATATATATGTAAAACCCCAATTCCAATAAAGATGGAATTGGGGTTTGTAAATAAATTGTGTAAAATGTAAATAAAAACAGAATACAATGATTTGCAAATCCTCTTCAACCTATATTCAATTGAATCCACCATAAAGACAAGATATTTAATGTTCAAACTGATAAACATTATTGTTTTTGTGCAAATATTTGATCATTTTGAAATGGATGCCTGCAACACGTTTCAAAAAAGTTGGGACAGTGGTATGTTCACCATTGTGTTACATCATCTTTCCTTCTAACAACACTCAATAAGCATTTGGGAACTGAGGACACTAATTGTTGAAGCTTTGTAGGTGGAATTCTTTCCCATTCTTGCTTGATGTACGACTTCAGTTGTTCAACAGTCCCGGGTCTCCATTGTCGTATTTTGCGCTTCATAATGTGCCACACATTTTCAGTGGGCGACAGGTCTGGACTGCAGGCAGGCCAGTCTAGTACCCGCACTCTTTTACTACGAACCCACGCTGTTGTAACACGTGCAGAATGTGGCTTGGCATTGTCTTGCTGAAATAAGCAGGGACGTCCCTGAAAAAGACGTTGCTTGGATGGCAGCATGTGTTGCTCCAAAACCTTTCAGCATTGATGGTGCCATACCCCCATACCATCACAGATGCTGGCTTTTGAACGTTGCGCTGGTAACAATCTGGATGGTCTTTTTCCTTTTTTGTCCGGAGGACACGACGTCCATGATTTCCAAAAACAATTTGAAATGTGGACTCATCAGATCACAGCACACTTTTCCACTTTGCGTCTGTCCATTTCAAATGAGCTTCAGCCCAGAAAAGGCGGCGGTGTTTCTGGATGTTGTTGATCTATGGCTTTCACTTTGCATGCTTGAGTTTTAACTTACACTTGTAGATGTATTGACAAACTGTGTTTACTTTGACTTTGAACTGTGTTAACTGACAATGGTTTTCTGAAGTGTTCCTGAGCCCATGCGGTAAGGTCCTTTACACAATGATGTCGGTTTTTAATGCAGTGCCGCCTGAGGGACTGAAGGTCACGGGCATTCAATGTTGGTTTTCAGCCTTGCTGCTTACGTGTAGAAAGTTCTCCAGATTCTCTGAATCTTCTGATTATATTATGGACTGTAGATGATGGAATCCCTAAATTCCTTGCAATTGAACATTGAGAAACATTGTTTTTAAACTGTTGGACTATTTTTTCACACCATTGTTCACAAAGTGGTGATCCCCATCCCTTCTTTGCTTGTGAACAGCTGAGTCTTTTGGGGATGCTCCTTTTATACCCAACCATGACAAGCACCTGTTTCCAATTAACCTGTTCACCTGTGGAATGTTTCAAACAGGTGTTCTTTGAGTATTCATCAACTTTCCCAGTCTTTAGTTGCCCCTCTCCCAGCTTTTTTAAAATGTGTTGCAGGCACACACACACACAGACATCTTCAACCACTTAGTCCAAGCAAGGTTCACAGGGTACTGGAGCCTATCCCAGCAGTCATAGACTGCAAGGTGGGGTACACCCTGGACAGGATGGCAGTTTCTCACAGGGCCACATATAGACAAACAAACACATTCACAACCGTACGGACAATTTAAAGTTTCTAATCCACCTAACCTGTGTGTCTTTTGAATGTGGCAGGAAGCCGGAGGACCCGGAGAGAACCCACACAAACATGGACAGAACACGCAAACTCCACACAGAAAGGCCACAGGTGGGAATCGAATCCATGACCTTCTCGCTGTGAGGCAACAGTGGTAACCACTAACCACCGTGCTGTCCATGTTGCAGGCATCCATTGGGAATATATATGGAGCCCAAAATTGACATATTGTGAATGACATATTGACATATTGCAAAATGAGCAAATATTTGCACAAAAACAAAAAAGTCTATCAATTTGAAGTTTCTTTGTGGTGTATTCAATTGAATTTAGGTTGAAGAGGATTTGCAAATTGTGTTATGTTTTTATTTACTTTACACACAACATCCCGACTTCATTGGAAGTGGGGTTGTATCTGGTTTTTGAGTATAGGGAAGATTTTTGTTGTAATCTCTCTCTCTCTCTCTCTCTCTCTCTCTCTCTCTCTCTCTCTCTCTCTCTCTCTCTCTCTCTCTATATATATATATAAAACAAACATGTTTCTTGGTATATTTTCCCAATGATTTCCCTAAGGAAAGACAGATTCAACAGTTTGCAGTGAAATTTATTGGATGTACGTAATTACACTAAATGATATTTCTTTTATCAACTCATATTTCACAAATACTATGAAGTAAGAAACCTACTAAAACAGTTGGCTATTGTTATTTGGTAGATTTTCATTTGGGGGAATTTTGGCTGGAATACAATGGATTTATCTACGGGGATTGCATTAAATTGGAAATAATGGTCTTTAAACACTTGTATTATCAACCAAACAATGAATATTTGGCAAATGCTAAGCTGATTATAACAATGATTCTCATTCCAGACAGCTCGAACTGCTCACTAAACTCGCTCCAGTGGTGCGTCCAGTCTAGACTACTAATGCAGGTGGTCAAAGTTGGCTCTATTAGACGCTCGTCGAGAAGCTTTGGGGTCTGTCAATCAGCAGCGACATCAATGTGAGGAATTCTCTGGCGGTAGTGATTGATTTGGACCTCTATCTCATCCGAGACCTCTGAGTGTTTTCTCCTCTTCGGAGCCATGGGTTATATACCGTTTCGAATCCCTTAAAATTGTTTTTCTCTGCACCACCAGATAGAGAGACTGGGGTTTTGTTTGCCATTATGTTTTAATAAGACAGATGAGAGGGAGAGGAGAGAGTGTTTTCAAGAGGAAAATAAATAATCAGAGCCCTGGCTGACTTCGGGCCATGTTGTGAATGAATCAATGGTCTATTAGACCCTGAAGTCAGGCATGAAAATGCATCTATCTTGACCTAAGAGATATAGAGGTCAGCGATGACGCTAGGAAGATGTGGTACCGCGTCAGATGTGTGGTGATACTATCGTCACATTTTGTCTGGCAGAGCGGGGTTGTTGTTCTTAATGGTGTCGTATGTCAATATGGACGTAACTGTCATCCACAGAGCGAGGCCGGGACTCGTGTTGTTTCAGGGGGGGTGAAATATATTTCGGAGTATTTTGCTTGCATATCTGAATAAGATTTGGCAGTAACTCTATTCTCTCTACAGTAAACATTTAAATGAATCACTCCTTTTTTTGACTGTGCTGAAAATAAATATGAGATAAGGTCGATAAAAATCTCTTCAGAGACAGCAAGAGTGCAAAAAAAAAAAAAGTGATAGACGGCACATCATCAAATTCAGCTGCTTGCATGTTCCAGCTGTCAGATGTCAACAAAGAGCTGAGAAGGTTGTTCAGATCTTCAGATGAATATGATATCAATGCCATTCTTTGCTTGTGGCCTGCCATTAATTACAAACGTGTCCCCAGTAATTGCTGCAATTGAACTGACCAGCCCTGATTGTCTCACTAATGAAGGTCAGCGTATGTGGGTGCCATCATTCTTCGGGCTGTATTATACCACCGACAGTCATACACCGCATTTGCAGACGGATGTGCTCTTACAGCAGCGGGGCCATTACCGAGCAGCTGCTTCCTCTCACGTATCACGTAGCGGTGAAGTGACAGCTACGAGAAACGCTGTCCTTTACCGTTCCTGAGGTGACATGCTCGAGTTCTGACGAGACAAAAGTTTCCGAAATGTAAAAGCTTTTGTATCTGTGGCATTTTTGCAGGAAAGGAAAAAAAGGATGATTTCACCATTCAATTTTGAAAATAAATAAATAAATGAATAAATAAAAAAAGCATTCCAGGTGGCATGTTATTTATAAAGACACTTTACTTACAGGTGTATGTAGAAAATATTTATTTTGTTTTTTTTTTGCATGCCATTTATGTCTTTTGTTCGTACGTAAACTTTTAGTATGAATACTTCGCAATGTTTTATAAATTAGGCCTCCGGTTCTTCCCATCTTACAGTGTGGTTGTGACACTTGGATGCTCACCAGTGACCTAAGGGCCCGGTCACACTGCACACGGCAATAACTGAAGGAAGGAAAAAAAGTCACAAAGTCACAAATTGTGGGGAAAAGGTGGACGAATGATCCTGCACCTTTCCCATCACCGAAAAGCCTGCGAGTCAAGAGCGAAACTAAGAGTAGAAAATTAAGCTAACGTCGACCTTGACGCTTTAAACAAAATCAAAATGAAACATTCATGATGACATGACTTGACAGCAGGTGTGAGACCGAGCGCAGCCAGCCTGTGCTCATGTCCGCGCAGCACCTGCAGGTGTGGGATCTGGTTGTCTTGATAACAGGTTTATTTTTACAACAACGTATATGCACACGCACGTTCCAGCCACAAACGGTACAAATAGTTAAAGTAGTTGATAAAACGTTCTTGCCGCTATTGTTTCTGTATGAAAATGTTGCTTTTCATGCCAAACATGGACCAGTCATCAGTGACATAAGGATGTTACGTTCAGCTCGTCTGAACGTTACTTATTGATACATTCAGATTTCGGCAATGTTCGTGCAAGACGTCAGACTTGGGATGTTGGATGAAGTTGGATGACAATCAAATGGATCGCTGACGGTACGGGAACTATGCAAACGATGAGGAACCATCAAGGCAGAAAGCAAAATGGAATACGGACAAAGTGAGGTTGTTGTTGGGATTCGTTCACATTCTTTAAGGCATTAGTTAAGGTTACAAATGATCTTATGGCCTCAGACAGTGGACTCATCTCTGTGCTTGTTCTGTTAGACCTCAGTGCTGCTTTTGTTACTGTTGACCATAAAATTTTATTACAGAGATTAGAGCATGCCATAGGTATTAAAGGCACTGCGCTGCAGTGGTTTGAATCATATTTGTCTAATAGATTACAATTTGTTCATGTAAATGGGGAATCTTCTTCACAGACTAAGGTTAATTATGGAGTTCCACAAGGTTCTGTGCTAGGACCAATTTTATTCACTTTATACATGCTTCCCTTAGGCAGTATTATTAGACAGCATTGCTTAAATTTTCATTGTTACGCAGATGATACTCAGCTTTATCTATCCATGAAGCCAGAGGACACACTCCAATTAGCTAAACTGCAGGATTGTCTTACAGACATAAAGACATGGATGACCTCTAATTTCCTGCTTTTAAACTCAGATAAAACTGAAGTTATTGTACTTGGCCCCACAAATCTTAGAACCATGGTGTCTAACCAGATCCTTACTCTGGATGGCATTACCCTGACCTCTAGTAATACTGTGAGAAATCTTGGAGTCATTTTTGATCAGGATATGTCATTCAATGTGCATATTAAACAAATATGTAGGACTGCTTTTTTGCATTTGCGCAATATCTCTAAAATTAAAAAGGTCTTGTCTCAGAGTGATGCTGAAAAACTAATTCATGCATTTATTTCCTCTAGGCTGGACTATTGTAATTCATTATTATGAGGTTGTCCTAAAGGTTCCCTGAAAAGCCTTCAGTTAATTCAAAATGCTGCAGCTAGAGTACTGACGGGGACCAGAAGGAGAGAGCATATTTCACCCATATTGGCCTCTCTTCATTGGCTTCCTGTTAATTCTAGAATATAATTTAAAATTATTCTTCTTACTTATAAGGTTTGAATAATCAGGTCCCATCTTATCTTAGGGACCTCACAGTACCATATCACCCCAATAGAGCGCTTCGCTGTCAGACTGCAGGCTTACTTGTAGTTCCTAGGGTTTGTAAGAGTAGAATGGGAGGTAGAGCCTTCAGCTTTCAGGCTCCTCTCCTGTGGAACCAGCTCCCAATTCAGATCAGGGAGACAGACACCCTCTCTACTTTTAAGATTAGGCTTAAAACTTTCCTTTTTGCTAAAGCTTATAGTTAGGGCTGGATCAGGTGACCCTGAACCATCCCTTAGTTATGCTGCTATAGACTTAGACTGCTGGGGGGTTCCCATGATGCAGTGAGTGTTTCTTTCTCTTTTTGCTCTGTATGCACCACTCTGCATTTAATCATTAGTGATTGATGTCTGCTCCCCTCCACAGCATGTCTTTTTCCTGGTTCTCTCCCTCAGCCCCAACCAGTCCCAGCAGAAGACTGCCCCTCCCTGAGCCTGGTTCTGCTGGAGGTTTCTTCCTGTTAAAGGGGAGTTTTTCCTTCCCACTGTCGCCAAGTGCTTGCTCACAGGGGGTCGTTTTGACCGTTGGGATTTTTCCGTAATTATTGTATGGCTTTGCCTTACAATATAAAGCGCCTTGGGGCAACTGTTTGTTGTGATTTGGCGCTATATAAATGAAAATTTTGACGAAGTGCCAGCTACAGGAACAAAGCTGGATGAAGGTTAAACAATGTCTCGTCTCCGAAAGTCAACGTAAGTCCAGATTTCTTGTTTCATTTTGGCTTCGGTGTCCTTCGTTAGCGCCGTGTGACCGGGGCTAAAGCTGACAATGAGTGGTTTTTGCTTCTTAGTCTCTTCTGAGGATCCTTGGGTACTGATGGAATGACTGTGTCAAACAAACAGTTACTTATGTAGAGTCACATGAGGTGTGTCTCTTGCGTGGTGAGAAAGCCTCATTTCAGTGGAGCAGATAAGTATGACTTTTGGCCAGAATTGTTCACTTGGTCATACAAGCATCAGATTTGGTATGAATGTTCTCCATAAATCAGTGTTTGAGAAAAATGTGCTGGCCACTTGAAAATCCAATATGGTGGCCAGGTAGGGGTCAATGAAGAATTACACAAGGGTCAAAATTTAAAAATGCTCCAATCATAATGAAAAGTATAACACATTATTTGTCTGATCATAACTATTCCAAAAAGGTATAGTTTGGACTATCTATGATTGAATGTTATGGAGTTATGAGGTAAGAACAGCAAAAATGGTGACAAAGGGCAGTTTCAGTTTGTACAGGGTTCAAAAGTTAAAGCTGCTCCAATTTTTGTAAAATGTGATGCAAATTATTGGTTGAGTTAATAGGGGTTTAAAAAGGAATAGTTTACACCATGTGTCATGCTTAGTTGTCATGTAAGTTACAGGGTAACATACATCATATGTCATAGAATCCAATGGACGTCAACATTGTTTGACATTTACTCTGCAAACCAAGCATTCAACACAGTCAAAACTATTCCATTTATTAATCCTATTAGTTCAACCAATATTTTACACCACTTTCTACCAAAATTGGAGCAACTTTAACTTTTAACTCCTGTGCAAACTGAAACGGACCTTTCTTACCATTCTTGCTGTTTTTACCCCATAACTCCATAACATTCAGTCGTAAACAGTCCAAACTATACCTTTTTGGAATCTTTGTGATCAGACACATAAATTTGGTATAGCTTTCAATATGATTGGACCATTTTTAAATTTTGACCCTGTGTCATTCTTCATTGACCCCTACCTGCCTATCATATTGGATTTTCACGTGGCCAGCACCTTTTTCTCAAACACTGATTTATGAAGAACCTTCATGCAAAATCTGATGCTTGTATCGCCACGTGCAGGATTGTTTCAGTTATCTGCTGCACTATTTTGTCTATGTGACACATTTCTTTGGGCATGATCCAGTACGCAGGTGCCTCAGTATCAAGGACCCCAGTGACTGGAGAAGGGCAAAGGAACGCCCACCTTTCAACTGGCTGTGGCAGATAGATGGTTACTTTCGAGAGGTAGAGAAGAGGTCGCCTGCCTGGGTGGTTGTGGTCAAGGGGTCTTCAATGGTATGGTGAATAAAGCTACATAGGGCACCAGATTACACTGCCAGGCTTGACTAAGAGGTTAAAAAAGAGCATTTGAAAAGCATAACCTCATCATTAGTTGTAAATATTTGTAAGGACACTGGACCAATGCGGTGTTGGCTTGAAAACCAGTAGTAGTGTACCCATGTGTTGGAATGCCCAGGGCATAAAGGGGTGAATGCATGAGCACATGTCCAATGTTATGTTCATCTGAATATCAACCCCTCCAAATATTTCAATCAAATTTCTCATTTCATCACAAATAACTCATCCATTTAGTGCCAGACGGTTCCAGATCCCTTCCGCCTTGTGAGCAACTCTCATACTGCAAACTCCCAAATTGATGTCATTGTCATGCTATGACCACGGACTAATAAAAACAAAAACATTGCATGCATGTGTAAAATAATTAAGGAATTGAAAAAAACTTAGCCATGCAAAACAAAAGTTGTTGTGTGTTGCTACATTTACGGATGTTTGGAAAGACCAGCGCACGCTGATGACGTTGTCACAGGCAAGACACTTAATCAATGAGAAAAAAACCTGCGAAAACGTATTATTTTTTGCTTTTTATGATGTGTCGGGTCACAAAATTAATTAAATTTGGAGTGGCTGTTTAATCAACTTTCTTAAAAATTAATTAAATCTGGTGTGGGCGTTTCAGCAACTTTCATTAAAAGAAGAAGTTGGCAGATGCTCGGGGGTGGGGGGGCATTCCATTGTATGGCCTTGAGCTAAAATAGAATCCATTTGTATGTTCAAATAAGAGTGACTTGGAGAATAATTTTTTTTTTTTTTCTGTAAAATTCTTTTCAAATGGGCACACTCACATGGAATGGCAACAGCCTTTTGTAACAGAAATGGCCACAATCCTAGAAGACGAGTTTTGCAACTGTTTCATCATTGTGACACATTTTTCATTGTTGCTTTTGTGCAACCACAGGGGGAAAAACACTGACGACAATAAAGACAATGGAAGAAAAAATACACAGTCCTACTGATTCCACTGCACAGTTGGATAATTTACTCACTGGACTGGCATCCCATCTTTCTTGAGTCAAGGGGCTTTTGAATATTTTCAATAACCTGAACAGTCTGTTGGGCAAAGTGTGTAGCCCAAGAGAGGGAAATACACCGAAGTCAGAGTTATGACCTTCATATTAAACAGGTATTTACAAAGTAATTGTGTATATGTGACAAAAATTGCAGGGATGTAATTAGAATGATTTAGCAGTTGGAGAAATAAACGTGGACAGTAGAGAGTGAACGAGGCAATGATACCCTACGGCCTTATTCGCTATATTGCTAAAGCATGTGTTTTTATATATTATGTGAACTGGGCTGCTTGTTGTTGGGTACAAAAATCAATTCACATCAACAGAACATTTGTGTGGCTGGTCCACTGGCTGTTTCCTGTTTACGTGTCTCTCTTATCAGTAACAAGTGAGGAATTTGTCAGCAGACAGCCCATCGGCTCCTCTGGGTGGCAAAGGAGGAAGATAAAGAAGGTTCGAGGCTATGGCCTTTTGACACTAGGCAAGAATAGAGGAACGTAAGCATCCTGTTTGATCTTTCCACCCTGCTTGTTGTCGTTCTGCATAGTAAGGCTGATAAGGGAATAGTGTGTCGGCTATACAAGTAACACACTGCTGACTGAATCTGTAATGGGGGAAAAAAAAATAGACCAGGAGTGAAAAGATGAGATAGCCGAGATAAGAGACACATAGGATAGTCTAGCCAATGATGTAGGTCTTACAGCCATGATGCAACAAGATCCATACATTGGGCTGCAACCTTCAGAAAGCAATCGGGCCTGTACTTATACCCAGACAGTGTAGAGCAAAACTAATTAGAGTCTGTGGCTGTGTCTCAATTCAAGGGCTGCATCCTTTGAAGGCTACATTGTATGAAGATCTGTCCTTCCAACACCGCACAGACTGAACCAACCATTCTACCCACCAAGACCAAACGTACTCACCACCAAACCACCACAGTGGCTTGGTGGTTAGCATGGGTGCCTCACAGCAAGAACATTGTAGGATTGCTTCCCGCCTTTTTGTGTGGAGTTTGCACATCTGCATGGGTTTCCTCCAGGCACTCCGGGTCCCTCCCACAATGAGAAGGTCTAGCCCACAGAGTATTTTTTACTATTGCGTCATTAGCTTATCCTGACCCTAACCCCTGTCCCATAGCAACCTTAACAGCTGCATGCATCAAGCTAGCATTATGGGTGTAATCTGTAATTTTTTATTTATACTTTACTTAAAAACACTACTTATTTCTAATTGTATATATGGAGCCCAAAATTGACATATTAAAATGTTTATCAAAATGTTTGCTAAATTATCAAAAATGGAATTACATAAATAAATTCATTAATAAAATAGGTGCAATGACTTGGGATTATTTGGGCTGTTGTACTCTTGATTTTCAGGGAAAAGAAGCTTGCATTCATGGGCCATGTTCCAAGGAGCCTTTGACATGAGACAGCCAAGTCACATCACTATGACACGTGTGGTTGATGAATGTAACTTTCAAAGGATGTGGCCCCTGAATTTTGACAGTGTTTGACTGGTCTTAGATGGGACACCAGTCCATTGTAGGCTACTTCCTCAGCTGAAACCAGGACCCATTTACAGCTGGTGTGGACTTAGACAGTCCAGATGAAGTGTCTTGACCAAGGACACCAGGCATAGAGCTCAAACTGAAGATGCTACTGGGCTAGAGAGTTCAGTGGCTTGTGACCAGAGGATCCTTGGTTAAATTCCCTGTCAGAAAGGAAATTTAAGAAGTACTTAAGCACGGTCCTGGTGCAAGCAAGTGTTCTTGCAATATAAAGGGCTTGGGTGTGAGATGTGAAGCCCACAGCTGTGTTAGGTGGAAACTAGTTGGAAGAAAGGGCCTTAAAATGCTCCAGTGCTTATATAAGGAGGTTTTACCATCACTTTGACAGGACATTGAAACCTTTTCAGTTATAGAAGAAATGTTGGTTTACATTTTGGTATTCAATAAAAGATTCAGTTTTAAACCCACGACTTGGAATCCTGAAAATATGTTCATGCAAATCCACAAATGGATTTTCAAAAAGCCTGTGTGGGAATGTTTGTCACACCATTAGTGGATGCTATAACAGTAAATTTCCTAATCTGGGCCTGCAAGGAATGAAATGAATGGAGAAATAAAAAGTAATTGTGCTTCAGAAACCAACCCTTTTGCGATCCTATAATCGCACACTGCGCCACTGCTGTGCCATATAGTGCCCGACGATCTACACAAAGCAACGCCTCATTGATAAACGATCAACTTCAGAAGACAGTTTTATCACCAGTCTGCAATAAACAAAGAGCATCAGCTGGATACATACGTAGCCTACTGTCGTAACGGTATGCCAATTCGTGCAAGTTGCCAAGAAAGCTGAAAATAAGGTGAAGCACCTTGAGTTGTAACTCACCCATCTCCAAGAGCCCACGCCTTGTTCCAGCTACCGAGACTCTCCAACGCCCACTCAGCCTCACTGCCCCTGAATGTTGAAAACAATTACAGACTTTAACAACAAATGGCAATGTAGTACAACTGCAATAAAACTGTCTGGAATAGCCGGAGTCAGCGCCAGTGTTCTTTGTACCGAAGCGGCCTGCGGTTCCTCATCTTAATTAAAATCACAGCCACCTTTTTAGAAGAATCTTAAGTTTTATGATCCGTAGGTTTGAAAAGGCAGCAATCAGGCTTGAACGTTTAGAGCACACTGTACGGGTATCTCTCGGTCTCAACAGCAAGAACACATGTTCGGGGAAAAAGCACAGCTCGGTTATTCCTGACAGCTTCAGGAGGCACCACAATTAGAAGCAGATGAATCCTGTTTCACTTTGCAATAACTCCATGAACACTAAAGGTTACCCATATCATTAAGTCCGCTGCACCACCGCGTCTTCATCCAGGATGTGGTGCACAGAGCTTATACTCATGAATCACATTTTATTATCCTTGGCAGGATGAATTAATTATCAGCTGTCCTTTGGCATAATTAATGTCAGTGACTTAATTAAAATCAATTGGAGAAATCTCCAAATGTTTATCCATTAATAGGTTATTTATCATCAGCACCACTCACGTTTAATTTTACTTGCTTTCAGCAACCGAACTGAGAATTCCACCTGTTCAGAAACCACCTGCTGAAATCAAAAGCTAGTATCTTAAAAGCGTGTTATAACTTTAAAAAAATGACAATGAACAAACGTGGCTTGAAAACACGTGGCTACTGCTTTTAACCAACACTCACCCTGCCAATACTGTAGCCCACCAGCAGTGCATTTTCATACCACAGAGTATAATTAAAAGTTGTTCAGAAGTGTAAATTTGGCACAGCGGCTACAAAAAAGCCCCTGGGCGAGGTTGGAGGCACCTCATTATTGGATAGAGAGGAAGACGCCAAGAGCCAGACAGATTACCTCCTGCAAAACCCAGAACAAGTCATTTATTAAATATGGTGACTTCAATCGAAGCTGTCGGCAAAATTCTCACCCGGCTCTTACTAATGATGAAGACTCTGGCATTTTTATTCCTCATCACCTCTTGGTGTTGATGATGCTACATGACAACCTGAGTGGGTATGGTAACAGCAGTGATGATTAATTAATTGATATTAATTGTATTCATGGTCTCATATTAATTTATTCATTTGTCTTTATTGTGCTTAAATTGACACTCATGTATCTCATGTCTCTGGATCCTTTGCCTTTGAGATTGAGAGACACCTTGAAAGAGCTTGCGATGTCACAAGGTTGCTAGACAGAGGTGTCTGGAGATGCAGTATCTTTACAGGAGAGCAAAGGTCCATGTCTTTAGGGTCTTGGTGCTTTCTGTTTTACTGTATGGTTGTGAGATTTTGATGTTACCCGTGACCTACAGAGATGACTAGATGTCATTGGTGCTGTAGGTACTAGGTCTCTTTGGTGGATCCCTGGGTACCACTGGAATGACTTTGTGTCAAATGAGCGGTTCCTTGGAGAACCTAAGGGCCCTGTCCCACTGGGGAGAGGATTAATTGCGCATGAATTGAGTGTACAAATTGCGGGCATTCGTTGTCGTCCGCAACAAAAATGGCCAAAAATGACAAATGTCCCAGTATGAATTACAGATATATTAATAATATATAGTGAACATATGATGAACAATCACGGTTATATAACGCATGTAGTGAGATAACTGATCCGACACATTGAGATTATCACGGCAGCATTACGGGTGTATTATGAATGCATCGCACACGTGTTGCACGTGCACGGCATCTGCATTGCGGTCATAAAATAAGCCCACTCGGGCCATCGGCATCACTATTCACACCAACAATACAGCCTCTGGAGCATTGGCTGGGCTTGGACAAGTTGATCACAGAGTGTTGTCATGCGAGGGTTAACTGTTCATGAGTTTGGGGAGCGGGAGGGGGGAGTGTCACAGAAAACAGACTTCAGTGTGAGTTGTGGCTAAACAGCAACTCTTCCTTTTGTTGGTGTTAAATAAAAGTCCTGGATTGCAGCAGCTATTACGTCTTTGTGGATTTACACAGCCGGACCAGCACTGACTGGCAGGTATGTCGCTTTCTGCCACACTTTGGGTTTACGTGACGTGTTTGTTATGCATTCACAGATTGTCCACAAATCAGATGCAAAGCAGGTGTAATAAAAACGCTTTATTCGTGGCCAATTTGTATGCATTCGCTACAACATATTTTAGTTTGTGATGTGGACATGATGGGCACGCAATATATCTGTTTTACACACTGTCCCGATCCGCTGCCAAGCCGCAAATCCCCGTCAGTTGCGGATATCAGCGGTTAACGGCAGATATACAGCACATAGAGTGAGTATGTATTGTGTATGAATTGAGTATATATGGAGTATGTAAGGCGGATGTTATCCGCATTCAGATTTTTGAACAGCTCAAAAATCCTGGCTGCGGACATGTGTGCCTCTGCGGATGATCACGGGCATGTTCGGATGACGGCCGACTCATACAGGCATGTTACACGGATACTGCGGATGTTTGGCGAATATGGGCCACTTTTGTGCGCAATCCATATACAAATCCTCCTAAACACCAGTGGGACAGGGCCCTAAGATGAGGAGTATCACTTGCATTGTGAGGGAACATCAATTGTGACATTTTAGCCATGTGGAGTGTTTCTCTGGGCGTGAACCAGCATGCAGGTGTCTCAGTGTTGAGGTCCACAATGATTGGAGAAGGTCAAGGGGATCTCCACATTTCACCTGGCAGTAGCAGATAGATGGTAACTTTCGAAAGGTGGGGACAAACTGGTCATTTGTCTGGGTGGTTGCTACTGAGGACCCAAGGTGGTTCCATGGTGTGCTGGATGGGGCAAAGCACAGCACCACCGCATGCTCCCAGACCTGACCTGATTAGTACCACCACTAATTGTGCTAAGAGGGTGGAGCTTGAGTGACTGGCCTGTCTTTTTATCTGTCTGTCCATTTGCAGATATTTAAAGCTGAAATTTTGTTTGCAGTTTATGTTTTGCCTTTTAAAGCATTATCGTCGACTCAGAACAAGACAACACACAGAGTAATGCGTGATTTGTACTTTTCACCCAACAAAGTTGTTGTTTTCAGCACTGATGCCCTTTAGAATGCAAATAGAACTGCGCTCATTTATGCCCTGTGTAAAACAGTGTCTTTCCAACTACTGAGTCCACGAGGTGATTTCACAGAGTGAAATTGGTGATTTCGCTGAGAAAACCTGCACCCTCTTGACCCTTTCTGGAATGTCTAAATGTTGTGGTCAGGCATGGGCTACAGACCAACAAAAACCTGGAATTTGTGGCATTTAAATGACACAACACTGAGATGCACCTTACAGAAACGGGTTCACAACACATGTACAATCGGATATTTGTATACACGTTCTTTTGGCTTCTCAAGTTTTACTCCAAATGCAACTACACATTACAGCAACTACACATTGCATAATTGGAAAATGGGCAGGGGTGGTCTTCAACCAGGAACCTTCTGCTGCATGAAGCAAGCACAGTAAACACTTGGCTACCACGCTGCCATGATCAGATATTTGTGTACATAATGTAATTGAAAACATCCATTAAACAAAATAAGAGTAAATACTCATTCAGAAAAAAAAAAAAAATATATATATATATATATATATAAAAAAGAAAGCAAAATGTGAAAGTGGAATATGCGTTGACCCAACTGCTACACATACACATCCATCACATATCAGCCCTGTTGTGGCTCACTATTCACAAATGTTAAATCAATGCAATGCTAATTTTGTAGCAGACTCAGCAGACATATTGTTGTTTGATTCTTTTTCATTCAAATTCTCACATTTTCTTTACAGCTTCTTACAACACACAGTGGGCTCCTTGCTCACCTGCATTCTCTATTTTGTTCTCTCTTCTCGTCGCTCTACGTTTTGTTTCCAGTCACCAGTTTTATGTCTGCTGCCTGTAAAAATTAAGAACTGTATTGATGTATGTTTACAGTAATCGTAATGTATATTCAGTGGTGGGCACAGCTAACCGAAAAGTTAGCTTTGATAACTATTAAACCACCAAATGAAAAGTTAACTTTTGTAACGCTAAACTGATAAACTGCTAAAAAATTTAGCAGAAGTAACCGCTAACTGCTAACCTTTAGTATTGACTTGGTACACTGTCGGTTACTGATCAGCCAGTTTGTTTTACCAGTGAATATGGTTTTATACACCCTGAAGAAAACCATACACCCTTTGGCCTCAGGGTGTATGGTTTTCTTCAGGGTGTATATTCATTGGTAAAACAACTTGATAACGATTTTATCATATACCTATAAATGATAAATGCACGCAGAACACAATGCGCATGCTCTCCCTTCGCTCACTGCCTCCGGGGGTACGGATGCGGGACCCGCAAAGAATCCAAGTCATGGCCACAGAGCTCTGCGGCTGTGGTTACCGAGACCACATTATGATGCGGGCGCTGCCCATCAAAATGTAGTAGCGTAGTCTCTGGACCTGGTGCTGGAGTTGGATGCAGCTCGGCACAGCAGACAGGGGGGCGGTGTGAGTGGCCCGCTGCGGCGCTTACCGAGCCCACAGACTCAGTAAGCGCATCGAAGGCAGTGAGAGCAATCGCGGTGCCGTGACTGGCCCGCCTGATAAGGACGCAGAACACAATGCGCTGTCTAAAAAAAAAAAAGAAGAAGCATGCAAAATTGCACTAAAAAAATCAGTGAAACTGCGAAGCCGCGAAAGGGAGTTACATTCTAAAAATAACCCGTGATAGGCGAAATCTGCGAAGTAGTCAGTGGTTTTTTTTACAATTATTATAGATGTTTTAAGGCTGTAAAACCCCTCGCTACACACTTTATACACTTTTCTCAAACAGGCATTAACATTTTCTCACTTTTCTCTCCTGTGTAAACACTCAAAGTTCAAACCTTAGTAGAAAAAAAATAATTATGATGGCTTTTAGAACTAACAAATTTAATTTTAACGATCAACCTACGAGGTTGGACACGCAAGAAATTATTAATTAGTAACTCACCAGTATTTCACAGTTCCTCTGACCGCACCTCTTTGTCGTGGCGCCGCTCCGCTGTCCGGATTGGCTGATTACTCATGTGGTATGAAAAATATTACACGTCCGCGAAAAGGGTGTTTTGCTATTTATTCTTTAGTGTTTTATCCAATCATATTGGCGTATCATTTATAGGTATATGATAAAGTAATATAATGGTATGTTTGGCCAAACATGAATAAATAAAAGCATAAACATATCGTCAAACATGCATTTGAACTTTTCTGACAAACATGAAACCACTGTGCAAAATTAGTGACTTTTAGTGAAGTTTAGGGCCTTTTAGTGAAGTTTAGGGCTAGTGGCCGGCGATCACCTTAGTATTTCTCTGTTTTTCTTGTTGTTTAATGCTGACAAATTATACAGTATTTCTTGTCTTTCTGATGCCTGATTCTGATTTTTCTGTTTAAGGTGCAGCTCCATCCAGAGATGGGAGTTGTGTTTGTGTTGGCGATCCTCCTGTCCTGTGCGCCAATTGCATTTCTTGTATATTCATCCGTGAACTGTTCTATGAATTGTTCTGTGAATTATTCTGTAATTTATGTTTTGTAGCATGGCCCAAGCAGAGGGTCACCCCTTTGAGTCTGGTCTGCTTGAGGTTTCTTCCTCAGAGGGAGTTTTTCCTTACCACTGTTGCTCTGGGGGTTGGAAAGGTTAGACCTTACCTGTGTGAAGCGCTGTAACTAGGTTTAAGGATATGATTCCTTCTTTATGTTCTCTAATGCCATATACCAACACAGTGCAGAGTAGCTACCTAAACTCTGTAAGGGAGATAGAGTATCTCGTCAATAGTTTTACATCCTCATTGAAGACAACTTTGGATGCTGTAGCTCCTCTGAAAAAGAGAGCTTTAAATCAGAAGTGTCTGACTCCGTGGTATAACTCACAAACTCGTAGCTTAAAGCAGATAACCCGTAAGTTGGAGAGGAAATGGCGTCTCACTAATTTAGAAGATCTTCACTTAGCCTGGAAAAAGAGTCTGTTGCTCTATAAAAAAGCCCTCCGTAAAGCTAGGACATCTTTCTACTCATCACTAATTGAAGAAAATAAGAACAACCCCAGGTTTCTTTTCAGCACTGTAGCCAGGCTGACAAAGAGTCAGAGCTCTATTGAGCTGAGTATTCCATTAACTTTAACTAGTAATGACTTCATGACTTTCTTTGCTAACAAAATTTTAACTATTAGAGAAAAAATTACTCATAACCATCCCAAAGACGTATCGTTATCTTTGGCTGCTTTCAGTGATGCCGGTATTTGGTTAGACTCTTTCTCTCCGATTGTTCTGTCTGAGTTATTTTCATTAGTTACTTCATCCAAACCATCAACATGTTTATTAGACCCCATTCCTACCAGGCTGCTCAAGGAAGCCCTACCATTATTTAATGCTTCAATCTTAAATATGATCAATCTGTCTTTGTTAGTTGGCTATGTACCACAGGCTTTTAAGGTGGCAGTAATTAAACCATTACTTAAAAAGCCATCACTTGACCCAGCTATCTTAGCTAATTATAGGCCAATCTCCAACCTTCCTTTTCTCTCAAAAATTCTTGAAAGGGTAGTTGTAAAACAGCTAACTGATCATCTGCAGAGGAATGGTCTATTTGAAGAGTTTCAGTCAGGTTTTAGAATTCATCATAGTACAGAAACAGCATTAGTGAAGGTTACAAATGATCTTCTTATGGCCTCGGACAGTGGACTCATCTCTGTGCTTGTTCTGTTAGACCTCAGTGCTGCTTTTGATACTGTTGACCATAAAATTTTATTACAGAGATTAGAGCATGCCATAGGTATTAAAGGCACTGCGCTGCGGTGGTTTGAATCATATTTGTCTAATAGATTACAATTTGTTCATGTAAATGGGGAATCTTCTTCACAGACTAAAGTTAATTATGGAGTTCCACAAGGTTCTGTGCTAGGACCACTTTTATTCACTTTATACATGCTTCCCTTAGGCAGTATTATTAGACGGTATTGCTTAAATTTTCATTGTTACGCAGATGATACCCAGCTTTATCTATCCATGAAGCCAGAGGACACACACCAATTAGCTAAACTGCAGGATTGTCTTACAGACATAAAGACATGGATGACCTCTAATTTCCTGCTTTTAAACTCAGCTAAAACTGAAGTTATTGTACTTCGCCCCACAAATCTTAGAAACATGGTGTCTAACCAGATCCTTACTCTGGATGGCATTACCCTGACCTCTAGTAATACTGTGAGAAATCTTGGAGTCATTTTTGATCAGGATATGTCATTCAAAGCGCATATTAAACAAATATGTAGGACTGCTTTTTTGCATTTACACAATATCTCTAAAATCAGAAAGGTCTTGTCTCAGAGTGATGCTGAAAAACTAATTCATGCATTTATTTCCTCTAGGCTGGACTATTGTAATTCATTATTATCAGGTTGTCCTAAAAGTTCCCTAAAAAGCCTTCAGTTAATTCAAAATGCTGCAGCTAGAGTACTGACGGGGACTAGAAGGAGAGAGCATATCTCACCCATATTGGCCTCTCTTTATTGGCTTCCTGTTAATTCTAGAATAGAATTTAAAATTCTTCTTCTTACTTATAAGGTTTTGAATAATCAGGTCCCATCTTATCTTAGGGACCTCGTAGTACCATATCACCCCAATAGAGCGCTTCGCTCTCAGACTGCAGGCTTACTTGTAGTTCCTAGGGTTTGTAAGAGTAGAATGGGAGGCAGAGCCTTCAGCTTTCAGGCTCCTCTCCTGTGGAACCAGCTCCCAATTCAGATCAGGGAGACAGACACCCTCTCCACTTTTAAGATTAGGCTTAAAACTTTCCTTTTTGCTAAAGCTTATAGTTAGGGCTGGATCAGGTGACCCTGAACCATCCCTTAGTTATGCTGCTATAGACGTAGACTGCTGGGGGGTTCCCATGATGCACTGTTTCTTTCTCTTTTTGCTCTGTATGCACCACTCTGCATTTAATCATTAGTGATCGATCTCTGCTCCCCTCCACAGCATGTCTTTTTCCTGGTTCTCTCCCTCAGCCCCAACCAGTCCCAGCAGAAGACTGCCCGTCCCTGAGCCTGGTTCTGCTGGAGGTTTCTTCCTGTTAAAAGGGAGTTTTTCCTTCCCACTGTAGCCAAGTGCTTGCTCACAGGGGGTCGTTTTGACCGTTGGGGTTTTACATAATTATTGTATGGCCTTGCCTTACACTATAAAGCGCCTTGGGGCAACTATATAAAAAAATTGATTGATTGATTGATTGAAGCGCTTTGAGGCAACTCTGTTGTGATTTGGCGCTATATAAATGAAAATAAGTTGAAGTTGAAGTTGTAGTGAAGGTGCATTAAGAACTGACCACAAGTTAGACATGAGCTGGTGTCCAACCACTGGACAATGCGTTATGACGGAGCTACTCCCTGCCAGACGCTGAACCAGAGTACAGAGGGCGTAAACGTAACCACACCTTCCTGATGTGTTGTCTGCTTGCAGTTGCTAAAACTTCTGAAAGCAGACTTTTCCTCTGAAACATACTTTGCAATGCAAATTGGATATAAATAATTCGAAGGGGACAGGGTTACTGCATCCTGTATCGCATCCTTTTCTTCAGTATGGTAATTTGTCCACATCCGACAAGCATCTTTTCCCCGGTGCTTCCATTCACTTTATTTATTTATTTATTTAGCTGTGCAAAACCAAGATACATGTATAACAGCAGTTTGATGAAAACTCACCTGTGCATAAGGTGAAAACATCGTCAAAGCATGTGCTTTTTATCAGCTGTCTGAGCTAAACACCTCCACTGTAGCGGCGGCACATCTTCTCTTTGTTGTAATTTATGAATATTTTCCATCTTTTAGAAAAAAAATGCAAATTCATTAATATGAGCACAGATTTCCATTTTGCACCTGGAAGAAACAAAAGCACTGGGGCTCTTCCCTAAACAGAACACAAGTTCCACATACTGTATGTTAATGTATTTGTCTTGGGATCAGAACCCAGTGAAACTGCATCTTTTTTGCAGATAAAAATATCCACCTCCCTTCCCAGCAAAACTGGTGACACCTTTGCTGCAGCACAGATGGCCCTTTTAGGAACAGCTTGAGAGGACACAGTGACAGAGATTGTTTTTACTACATGAAGACAGTCTCCTCCTGTCCAACACAACCGAAAGCTTAATATTATCCAATGCAATTTGAAGGTCTGTTTGATACATGGGGGGTGTATTAGATTTTTTTTTAAATTCAAGTACAGTACTTTTGAAATAACCTTGGAGAACAGTTCTTTAATTTTCAGAATCTGTGTGAAACCGTGTTGTGTAGCCAAGGGTCTGACCTAAATTGACAATTATACTGTTGAGGATCTATAACATGATCTATTTCATTTGACCTGAAGACAGTAATGCAGTGTACAAACTCAACAAAACTAGTGTATTGTTCCCCACAGTAATTAATGCACAGTAAACACTGCAGTGAGTTTATTTGGTCAGCATTGCCTTAAATCAGCACTGCCATAGGGTTCAGTCTTCTCTGCCATAGTGTTAAATCAGCTCTACAGTTAAATCAATTCTACCATGTGGATAAATCAGTTGTACCTTACAGTTAAATCAGCTCTACTATACAGTTATTTCAGTTCTACCTTACAGTTAAATCAGCTCTACTATACAGTTACTTCAGTTCTACCATATGGTTAAATCAGCTCTACCTTACAGTTAAATCAGCTCTACTATACAGTTATTTCAGTTCTACCATACGGTTAAATCAGCTCTACTATATGGTTAAATCAGCTCTACTATACAGTTATTTCAGTTCTACCATATGGTTAAATCAGTTCTACCTTACAGTTAAATCAGCTCTACTATACAGTTATTTCAGTTCTACCATATGGTTAAATCAGCTCTACTATACAGTTATTTCAGTTCTACCATATGGTTAAATCAGCTCTACTATACAATTATTTCAGTTCTACCATATGGTTAAATCAGTTCTACCTTACAGTTAAATCAGCTCTACTATACAGTTATTTCAGTTCTACCATACGGTTAAATCAGCTCTACTATATGGTTAAATCAGCTCTACTATACAATTATTTCAGTTCTACCATATGGTTAAATCAGTTCTACCTTACAGTTAAATCAGCTCTGCTATACAGTTATTTCAGTTCTACCATACGGTTAAATCAGCTCTACCATATGGTTAAATCAGCTCTACTATACAGTTATTTCAGTTCTACCATATGGTTAAATCAGCTCTACTATACAGTTATTTCAGTTCTACCATACGGTTAAATCAGCTCTACTATACAGTTATTTCAGTTCTACCATATGGTTAAATCAGCTCTACTATACAGTTATTTCAGTCTACCATACGGTTAAATCAGCTCTACTATACAGTTATTTCAGTTCTACCTTACAGTTAAATCAGCTCTACTATACAGTTACTTCAGTTCTACCATACGGTTAAATCAGCTCTACTATATGGTTAAATCAGCTCTACTATACAGTTATTTCAGTTCTACCATATGGTTAAATCAGTTCTCCCTTACAGTTAAATCAGCTCTACTATACAGTTATTTCAGTTCTACCATACGGTTAAATCAGCTCTACTATATGGTTAAATCAGCTCTACTATACAGTTATTTCAGTTCTACCATATGGTTAAATCAGTTCTACCTTACAGTTAAATCAGCTCTACTATACAGTTATTTCAGTTCTACCATATGGTTAAATCAGCTCTACTATACAGTTATTTCAGTTCTACCATATGGTTAAATCAGCTCTACTATACAATTATTTCAGTTCTACCATATGGTTAAATCAGTTCTACCTTACAGTTAAATCAGCTCTACTATACAGTTATTTCAGTTCTACCATATGGTTAAATCAGTTCTACCTTACAGTTAAATCACCTCTACTATACAGTTATTTCAGTTCTACCATATGGTTAAATCAGTTCTCCCTTACAGTTAAATCAGCTCTACTATACAGTTATTTCAGTTCTACCATACGGTTAAATCAGCTCTACTATATGGTTAAATCAGCTCTACTATACAGTTATTTCAGTTCTACCATATGGTTAAATCAGTTCTACCTTACAGTTAAATCAGCTCTACTATACAGTTATTTCAGTTCTACCATATGGTTAAATCAGCTCTACTATACAATTATTTCAGTTCTACCATATGGTTAAATCAGCTCTACTATACAGTTATTTCAGTTCTACCTTACAGTTAAATCAGCTCTACTATACAGTTACTTCAGTTCTACCATACGGTTAAATCAGCTCTACTATACGATTAAATCAGCTCTACTATACAGTTATTTCAGTTCTACCATATGGTTAAATCAGCTCTACTATACAGTTATTTGAGTTCTACCATATGGTTAAATCAGTTCTACCTTACAGTTAAATCACCTCTACTATACAGTTATTTCAGTTCTACCATATGGTTAAATCAGCTCTACTATACAGTTATTTGAGTTCTACCGTATGGTTAAATCAGTTCTACCTTACAGTTAAATCACCTCTACTATACAGTTATTTCAGTTCTACCATATGGTTAAATCAGTTCTCCCTTACAGTTAAATCAGCTCTACTATACAGTTATTTCAGTTCTACCATATGGTTAAATCAGTTCTACCTTACAGTTAAATCAGCTCTACTATACAGTTATTTCAGTTCTACCATATGGTTAAATCAGCTCTACTATACAGTTATTTCAGTTCTACCATATGGTTAAATCAGCTCTACTATACAGTTATTTCAGTTCTACCATATGGTTAAATCAGCTCTACTATACAATTATTTCAGTTCTACCATATGGTTAAATCAGTTCTACCTTACAGTTAAATCAGCTCTTCTATACAGTTATTTCAGTTCTACCATACGGTTAAATCAACTCTACCATATGGTTAAATCAGCTCTACTATACAGTTATTTCAGTTCTACCATATGGTTAAATCAGTTCTACCTTACAGTTAAATCAGCTCTACTATACAGTTATTTCAGTTCTACCATATGGTTAAATCAGCTCTACTATACAGTTACTTCAGTTCTACCATATGGTTAAATCAGCTCTACTATACGATTAAATCAGCTCTACTATACAGTTATTTGAGTTCTACCGTATGGTTAAATCAGTTCTACCTTACAGTTAAATCACCTCTACTATACAGTTATTTCAGTTCTACCATATGGTTAAATCAGTTCTCCCTTACAGTTAAATCAGCTCTACTATACAGTTATTTCAGTTCTACCATATGGTTAAATCAGTTCTACCTTACAGTTAAATCAGCTCTACTATACAGTTATTTCAGTTCTACCATATGGTTAAATCAGCTCTACTATACAGTTATTTCAGTTCTACCATATGGTTAAATCAGCTCTACTATACAGTTATTTCAGTTCTACCATATGGTTAAATCAGCTCTACTATACAATTATTTCAGTTCTACCATATGGTTAAATCAGTTCTACCTTACAGTTAAATCAGCTCTTCTATACAGTTATTTCAGTTCTACCATACGGTTAAATCAACTCTACCATATGGTTAAATCAGCTCTACTATACAGTTATTTCAGTTCTACCATATGGTTAAATCAGTTCTACCTTACAGTTAAATCAGCTCTACTATACAGTTATTTCAGTTCTACCATATGGTTAAATCAGCTCTACTATACAGTTACTTCAGTTCTACCATATGGTTAAATCAGCTCTACATCAGCTCTACTATACAGTTATTTGAGTTCTACCATATGGTTGACAGCCCTGACCTCCACAAAAGTCCTCTTCACCTGGTCGGATCGGTGCGAAGCCGCGTTTAGGGAGTTGAAACGCCGGTTCTCAACTGCACCAGTTCTGGTGCAGCCCGATCCCAAGCGCCAGTTTGTTGTTGAAGTGGATGCCTCTGACTCAGGGATAGGAGCCGTGCTATCCCAGAGCGGGGAGTCCGACAAGGTTCTCCATCCATGTGCCTACTTTTCCCGCAGGTTGACCCCAGCTGAACGGAACTATGACGTCGGCAATCGGGAACTTCTTGCGGTGAAGGAGGCTCTTGAAGAGTGGAGACACCTGTTGGAGGGAGCATCGGTACCATTTACAGTTTTCACGGACCATCGGAACATGGAGTACATCCGGACCGTGAAGCGTCTGAACCCCAGGCAAGCCCGCTGGTCGCTGTTCTTCGGGCGTTTTGACTTCCGGATCACCTACCGCCCCGGGACAAAGAACCAACGATCTGATGCCCTGTCCCGGGTGCACGAAGAGGAGGTCAAGACTGAGCTGTCAGACCCCCCTGACACCATCATCCCCGAGTCCACTGTCGTGGCCGCCCTTACCTGGGACGTGGAGAAGACCGTCCGGGAGGCCCTGACACGGAGCCCGGACCCGGGGACCGGTCCAAAGAACAAACTGTACGTCCCACCAGAGGCCAGGGCTGCGGTCCTTGACTTCTGTCATGGTTCCAAGCTCTCCTGTCACCCAGGGGTGCGAAGAACCGTGGCAGTGGTCCGGCAGCGCTTCTGGTGGGCGTCTATGGAAGCCGACGTCCGGGAGTATGTCCAGGCCTGCACCACCTGCGCCAGGGGCAAAGCTGACCATCATAAGGCCCAAGGCCTCCTCCAGCCTCTGCCAGTGCCTCGTCGCCCCTGGTCTCATATCGGCCTGGACTTTGCCACGGGCCTCCCGCCGTCCCAGGGAAACACCACCATCCTAACGATAGTGGACCGGTTCGTGGCCCTCCCGAAGCACCCGACGGCCCAGGAGACTGCAGACCTCCTGGTCCACCACGTCGTGCGTCTGCATGGGATTCCATCAGACATTGTCTCGGATCGTGGTCCTCAGTTCTCCTCCCAGGTCTGGAGGAGTTTCTGTAGGGAACTGGGGGCCACCGTCAGTCTCTCGTCTGGGTACCACCCCCAGACAAACGGGCAGGCAGAGCGGACAAACCAGGAACTGGAGCAGGCCCTCCATTGCGTGACCTCCGCGCACCCGACGGCCTGGAGTGACCATCTGGCCTGGATCGAGTACGCTCATAACAGCCAAGTCTCGTCTGCCACCGGCCTCTCCCCATTTGAAGTGTGTTTGGGGTACCAGCCCCCATTGTTCCCGCTAGTGGAGGGAGAGGTCGGGGTGCCCTCGGTCCAGGCCCATCTGAGAAGGTGCCGTCGGGTGTGGCGTACCACCCGCTCTGCCCTGCTCAAAGCCCGGACGAGGGCCAAGAACCATGCAGACCGCCGGCGTGCCCCGGCCCCTGCGTACCAGCCTGGGCAGGAGGTTTGGCTTTCTACAAAGGACATTCCCCTGCAAGTGGAATCCCAAAAGTTGAAGGACAGATACATCGGACCTTTCCCTATCTTCAAGGTCCCCAGTCCAGCCGCAGTGAAGTTGAAGCTGCCAGCTTCACTGCGGATCCACCCGGTTTTCCATGTGTCCCACATCAAACCTCACCACGTGTCACCCCTCTGTACCCCCAGACCGGCGCCGCCTCCTGCCCGGATCATCGACGGGGAGCCGGCTTGGACCGTGCGCCGGCTCCTGGATGTCCGTCGGAAGGGCCGGGGGTTCCAGTATTTGGTGGACCGGGAGGGGTATGTACCTGAAGAACGCTCCTGGGTGAAGAGGAGCTTCATCCTGGACCCGGCCCTCCTGGCCGACTTCTACCGGCGGCACCCGGACAAGCCTGGTCGGGCGCCAGGAGGCGCCCGTTGAGGGGGGGGTCCTGTTGTGTGGGCCGCTGAAGAGGAGGTACTGCTGGCCCACCACCACAAGATGGCGCCCTGCTTGAAGTGCGGGCTTCAAGCACGAGAGGGCGTCGGCTTTGCTGGAGGTGACAGCTGTCATCAATCAACACAAGCTGTTGAGTGAGTGTTAAGTGGTTGACCAGGAGCTGCACGAGTGTGTGCGATTGGAGGTGGAGGTTTTCCCTCCTTTACTTAATACAGACTGTGGGATTACTGAGTGTGCGAACTCACACTCATCTGGACTGTCTCTGTTCTCTGCCAGCAGTACCGGGTCTGACTGCTGAAGACAGCGGCCACCTGGGGCGCAGGGCTTGGCGGCTCTGGTGTTCTTCAGCTCTGTTGGTGGTGGAAGCTGTGTGGGGATCCAGCTCTTCTCTCTCCAGGCGTCTTCTATCGTCGAGCCTGCCCACACATCACCTGGTGTATGATTGACAGTCCACCATATTGTTATTGTCTGTACATTGTTGTGCGATTCACAACATTAAATTGTTACTTTTTGGCTTATCCATTGTCCGTTCATTAACGCCTACTGTTGTGGGTCCGTGTCACGTCACTTTCACAACACTACTATACAATTATTTCAGTTCTACCATATGGTTAAATCAGTTCTACCTTACAGTTGAATCAGCTCTACTATACAGTTATTTCAGTTCTACCATACGGTTAAATCAGCTCTACCATATGGTTAAATCAGCTCTACGATACAGTTATTTCAGTTCTACCATATGGTTAAATCAGTTCTACCTTACAGTTAAATCAGCTCTACTATACAGTTATTTCAGTTCTACCATATGGTTAAATCAGCTCTACTATACAGTTATTTCAGTTCTACTATATGGTTAAATCAGCTCTACTATACAGTTATTTCAGTTCTACCATATGGTTAAATCAGCTCTACTATACAGTTAAATCAGCTCTACTATACAGTTATTTCAGTTCTACCATACGGTTAAATCAGCTCTACCATATGGTTAAATCAGCTCTACTATACAGTTATTTCAGTTCTACCATACGGTTAAATCAGCTCTACCATATGGTTAAATCAGCTCTACTATACAGTTATTTCAGTTCTACCATATGGTTAAATCAGCTCTACTATACAGTTATTTCAGTTCTACCTTACAGTTAAATCAGCTCTACTATACAGTTACTTTAGTTCTACCATACGGTTAAATCAGCTCTACCATATGGTTAAATCAGCTCTACTATACAGTTATTTCAGTTCTACCATATGGTTAAATCAGCTCTACTATACAGTTATTTCAGTTCTACCATATGGTTAAATCAGTTCTACCTTACAGTTAAATCAGCTCTACTATACAGTTATTTCAGTTCTACCATACGGTTAAATCAGCTCTACTATATGGTTAAATCAGCTCTACTATACAGTTATTTCAGTTCTACCATACGGTTAAATCAGCTCTACTATATGGTTAAATCAGCTCTACTATACAGTTATTTCAGTTCTACCATACGGTTAAATCAGCTCTACTATACAGTTATTTCAGTTCTACCTTACAGTTAAATCAGTTCTACTATACAGTTATTTCAGTTCTACCATACGGTTAAATCAGCTCTACCATATGGTTAAATCAGCTCTACTATACAGTTATTTCAGTTCTACCATATGGTTAAATCAGCTCTACCATATGGTTAAATCAGCTCTACTATACAGTTATTTCAGTTCTACCATATGGTTAAATCAGTTCTACCTTACAGTTAAATCAGCTCTACTATACAGTTATTTCAGTTCTACCATACAGTTAAATCAGCTCTACCATATGGTTAAATCAGCTCTACTATACAGTTATTTCAGTTCTACCATATGGTTAAATCAGCTCTACTATACAGTTATTTCAGTTCTACCTTACAGTTAAATCAGCTCTACTATACAGTTACTTCAGTTCTACCATACGGTTAAATCAGCTCTACCATATGGTTAAATCAGCTCTACTATACAGTTATTTCAGTTCTACCATATGGTTAAATCAGCTCTACTATACAGTTATTTCAGTTCTACCATATGGTTAAATCAGTTCTACCTTACAGTTAAATCAGCTCTACTATACAGTTATTTCAGTTCTACCATACGGTTAAATCAGCTCTACTATATGGTTAAATCAGCTCTACTATACAGTTATTTCAGTTCTACCATACGGTTAAATCAGCTCTACTATATGGTTAAATCAGCTCTACTATACAGTTATTTCAGTTCTACCATACGGTTAAATCAGCTCTACTATACAGTTATTTCAGTTCTACCTTACAGTTAAATCAGTTCTACTATACAGTTATTTCAGTTCTACCATACGGTTAAATCAGCTCTACCATATGGTTAAATCAGCTCTACTATACAGTTATTTCAGTTCTACCATACGGTTAAATCAGCTCTACCATATGGTTAAATCAGCTCTACTATAAAGTTATTTCAGTTCTACCATATGGTTAAATCAGTTCTACCTTACAGTTAAATCAGCTCTACTATACAGTTATTTCAGTTCTACCATACGGTTAAATCAGCTCTACCATATGGTTAAATCAGCTCTACTATACAGTTATTTCAGTTCTACCATATGGTTAAATCAGCTCTACTATACAGTTATTTCAGTTCTACCTTACAGTTAAATCAGCTCTACTATACAGTTACTTCAGTTCTACCATACGGTTAAATCAGCTCTACCATATGGTTAAATCAGCTCTACTATACAGTTATTTCAGTTCTACCATATGGTTAAATCAGCTCTACTATACAGTTATTTCAGTTCTACCATATGGTTAAATCAGTTCTACCTTACAGTTAAATCAGCTCTACTATACAGTTATTTCAGTTCTACCATACGGTTAAATCAGCTCTACTATATGGTTAAATCAGCTCTACTATACAGTTATTTCAGTTCTACCATACGGTTAAATCAGCTCTACTATATGGTTAAATCAGCTCTACTATACAGTTATTTCAGTTCTACCATACGGTTAAATCAGCTCTACTATACAGTTATTTCAGTTCTACCTTACAGTTAAATCAGTTCTACTATACAGTTATTTCAGTTCTACCATACGGTTAAATCAGCTCTACTATATGGTTAAATCAGCTCTACTATACAGTTATTTCAGTTCTACCATATGGTTAAATCAGTTCTACCTTACAGTTAAATCAGCTCTGCTATACAGTTATTTCAGTTCTACCATACGGTTAAATCAGCTCTACCATATGGTTAAATCAGCTGTACTATACAGTTATTTCAGTTCTACCATATGGTTAAATCAGTTCTACCTTACAGTTAAATCAGCTCTACTATACAGTTACTTCAGTTCTACTATATGGTTAAATCAGCTCTACTATACAGTTATTTCAGTTCTACCATATGGTTAAATCAGTTCTACCTTACAGTTAAATCAGCTCTACTATACAGTTATTTCAGTTCTACCATACGGTTAAATCAGCTCTACTATATGGTTAAATCAGCTCTACTATACAGTTATTTCAGTTCTACCATACGGTTAAATCAGCTCTACTATATGGTTAAATCAGCTCTACTATACAGTTATTTCAGTTCTACCATACGGTTAAATCAGCTCTACTATACAGTTATTTCAGTTCTACCTTACAGTTAAATCAGTTCTACTATACAGTTATTTCAGTTCTACCATACGGTTAAATCAGCTCTACCATATGGTTAAATCAGCTCTACTATACAGTTATTTCAGTTCTACCATACGGTTAAATCAGCTCTACCATATGGTTAAATCAGCTCTACTATAAAGTTATTTCAGTTCTACCATATGGTTAAATCAGTTCTACCTTACAGTTAAATCAGCTCTACTATACAGTTATTTCAGTTCTACCATACGGTTAAATCAGCTCTACCATATGGTTAAATCAGCTCTACTATACAGTTATTTCAGTTCTACCATATGGTTAAATCAGCTCTACTATACAGTTATTTCAGTTCTACCTTACAGTTAAATCAGCTCTACTATACAGTTACTTCAGTTCTACCATACGGTTAAATCAGCTCTACCATATGGTTAAATCAGCTCTACTATACAGTTATTTCAGTTCTACCATATGGTTAAATCAGCTCTACTATACAGTTATTTCAGTTCTACCATATGGTTAAATCAGTTCTACCTTACAGTTAAATCAGCTCTACTATACAGTTATTTCAGTTCTACCATACGGTTAAATCAGCTCTACTATATGGTTAAATCAGCTCTACTATACAGTTATTTCAGTTCTACCATACGGTTAAATCAGCTCTACTATATGGTTAAATCAGCTCTACTATACAGTTATTTCAGTTCTACCATACGGTTAAATCAGCTCTACTATACAGTTATTTCAGTTCTACCTTACAGTTAAATCAGTTCTACTATACAGTTATTTCAGTTCTACCATACGGTTAAATCAGCTCTACTATATGGTTAAATCAGCTCTACTATACAGTTATTTCAGTTCTACCATATGGTTAAATCAGTTCTACCTTACAGTTAAATCAGCTCTGCTATACAGTTATTTCAGTTCTACCATACGGTTAAATCAGCTCTACCATATGGTTAAATCAGCTGTACTATACAGTTATTTCAGTTCTACCATATGGTTAAATCAGTTCTACCTTACAGTTAAATCAGCTCTACTATACAGTTACTTCAGTTCTACTATATGGTTAAATCAGCTCTACTATACAGTTATTTCAGTTCTACCATATGGTTAAATGAGCTCTACCATACTGTTATTTCAGTTCTACCATATGGTTAAATGAGCTCTACCATACTGTTATTTCAGTTCTACCATATGGTTAAATCTATTTTATTCTGGCTGAACAACAGCTATTTTGTAGTGGAAATGTCCTACTTGGCTCATATTTTGGCTCCATCTCTGGTCTAGTTGGAAAATTGACACAAGTGCATCAAGAAAGTGCTTTTTAAAGGAAAGATGCAAAACATGCTCAGTGAGAGCATTGGGCGTGCGTAAAATAGCCTTTTTTATGTTCTTTCCCAGCTGCAGAAACAGCTTATGGAAGTGCTTCAGAGTCACTTCATATCTCACACACTAATTGTTTATTTGCCAAAATTTAGGAAAATGAAAAACATCAATTGGCTGCCTCATGTGGAATAGAATATGACACATACATGGGGCTTTAAAAAGAAATGGAGTGAGGGAGCGCTAATTACAAGTGCCACTGTGGGCAACACAGAACAAAGAACATACTGGTGGTGAAGTTCATGCAAGCTTTCATGCTGCAGAAGAACCTCTACCATGGTTAGGTTTCATCACAAACACAAAATGATCCATGACAGTTGTTGTTTATCCATATTCATAGATAAATCTATTTTAACTGAGCATAAGGCAGTAGGAAACATCAGGTTATCCTGGCTCGGGGGGGAAACCTGTACAAAGTTTGACAACATAGCTTTCAGTGGAGCATGTATTAGGCAGCTAAAATGTGGTCAGTAATCAAATATACACTCACAGCCACTTTATTAAGTTCACCCATTCAACTGAACATCCAAGCAAATATCTAATCAGCCAAACATAAAGCATGAACTCAATGCATTTAAAGTAAGCTGACACAGTAAAAAAGATCTGCTGAAATTCAAACAAATGATCAGAATCGAGAAGAAAGGTGAGTTGAACTTACACAAATACATCTACAGCTTCTGCAGAGGACAGTCCATAAAAGAAGAAACATCCAGTCAAGTCAGCAGCGGTTCTGTGCCAGAAAACAACTCGTTGATGGCAGACGTCGGTGGAGAATGTCTGGACTGGTTCAAGCTGCTAGAAAGGCAGCAATACCTCAAACAACCCTTTATTACAACCAAAGTATGCAAGAAACCAAAAAAAAAAAAAAATCTCTGAACACAAAGGAAAACAGAACAGTGACAACAGGAAAACAGAACAGTGAGTACAGGAAAACAGAACAGTGACAACAGGGAAAAACAGAACAGTGAGAACAGGAAACAGAACAGTGAGAACAGGAAAACAGAACAGTGAGTACAGGAAAACAGAACAGTGACAACAGGCAAACAGAACAGTGAGAACAGGGAACAGAACAGTGAGAACAGGAAACAGAACAGTGAGATCAGGAAAACAGAACAGTGACAAGAGGAAACAGAACAATGAGAACAGGAAAACAGACCAGTAAGAACAGGAAACAGAATAGTGAGAACAGGGGAAGCAGAACAGTGTGAACAGGAAACAGAACAGTGAGAACAGGAAAACAGAACAGTGAGAACAGGAAACAGAACAATGAGAACAGGAAAACAGAACAGTGAGAACCGGAAACAGAACAGTGAGAACAGGAAACAGAACAGTGACAATAGGAAACAGAACAATGAGAACAGGAAAACAGAACAGTAAGAACAGGAAACAGAATAGTGAGAACAGGGGAAGCAGAACAGTGTGAACAGGAAACAGAACAGTGTGAACAGGAAACAGAACAGTGAGAACAGGAAAACAGAACAGTGACAATAGGAAAACAGAACAACGAGAACAGGAAAACAGAACAGTAAGAACAGGAAATAGAATAGTGAGAACAGGGGAAGCAGAACAGTGCGAACAGGAAACAGAACAGTGTGAACAGGAAACAGAACAGTGAGAACAGGAAAACAGAACAGTGAGAACAGGAAACAGAACAGTGAGAACAGGAAAACAGAACAGTGAGAACAGGAAACAGAACAGTGAGAACAGGAAACAGAACAGTGAGAACAGGAAAACAGAACAGTGAGATCAAGAAAACAGAACAGTGAGAACAGGAAAACAGAACAATGAGAACAAGAAAACAGAACAATGAGAACAGGAAAACAGAACAGTGAGAACAGGAAAACAGAACAGTGAGAACAGGAAACAGAACAGTGAGAACAGGAAAACAGAACAGTGAGAACAGGACACAGAATAGTGAGAACAGGAAACAGAACAGTGAGAACAGGAAAACAGAACAGTGAGAACACGAAAACAGAACAGTGAGAACAGGAAAACAGAACAGTGAGAACCACAAACAGAACAGTGAGAACAGGAAAACAGAACAGTGAGATCAAGAAAACAGAACAGTGAGAACAGGAAAACAGAACAATGAGAACAAGAACACAGAACAGTGACAACAGGAAAACAGAAGAGTGAGAACAGGAAAACAGAAGAGTGAGAACAGGAAAACAGAACAGTGAGAACCGGAAACAGATCAGTGAGAACAGGAAAACAGAACAATGAGAACAAGAAAACAGAACAGTGAGAACAGGAAACAGAACAATGAGAACAGGAAACAGAACAGTGAGAACAGGGAAAACAGAACAGTGAGAACAGGAAACAGAACAGTGAGAACAGGGAAAACAGAACAGTGACAACAGGAAACAGAATAGTGAGAACAGGGAAAACAGAACAGTGAGAACAGGAAACAGAACAGTGAGAACAGGAAACAGAACAGTGGGAACAGGGAACAGAACAGTGAGAACAGGAGAACAGAACACTGAAAACAGGAAAACAGAACAGAGAGAACAGGAAACAGTACAGTGGGCATAGACTCTCCAAAAGTAAACAAAAGAAGATCAGAAAAACCTTGCATGATCTGATAACTATGGATTTCTGCTCTGCTATTCAACATGGTCAGGGTCAAAATTTGGCTCAAACAACATGAAAGTGTGGGTCCATCCTCTTTTGTGTCAGCAATTCAGACTGCAGCTGGTTGTGTGGCATCTGTGTCAATGCCTCCAAGGATTAAAAGTTACAGCAATTCTGCATGCAAAAGAGGATTGAACCCAGTACTGTCAAAGTGTACCTAATAAAGTGGCTGGTGAGTGTATTTGAACCTAACTTGATTTGTTGAAAAGATAATGTGTTCATGTATTTCTGTAGGCTTTAGAAAAGCCTTGGCATGTCCCCTGTACAATGCAGCGAGTGAATAGATGGACAAATGTGTCACTTCCCTTTTGGTTTGTAAATTAAAAACAATAAATGTCATCTTCTTGAAACTCACCACATGAAAAGAGCACATAATGAGGCCAGCCCCTTTCAAATCTGGTAAATCTTGATGCAGCAAATCAGTCAATAAGAGGAACTTTGCTTTGCTTATGCCATATCTCGCAGGTGTGTCTGCCCCCCCGGCTGGAAGGTTAGTGGATGTTTGATTGATGGTGGATTAAAAGCAGATGTGGTTGTCAGTGAGACAGATAGTTTCCATACAGAAATTTACAAGTGAAGAGAAATAACCTGTTACTTTCTCATTGTTTCACAGTGGTTATGTACTTCAGATAATACAGTCACAACTAGCATGACATAGCATGGTACTATGCTTCCTATCCTTTCAAATTAATTTTCTTCGTAAACGTAGCGGACCTCGGCCTCAACTTGATCTAAATTCTGGGTCTGTTAGTGAAGCTTAGGGCTAGCGGCCGGCAATCACTTTTGTATTTGCTCTGCTTTCCTGTTGCTTATTGCTGATGAATTTAACCTTAGGTGTAGTTTTTCTGGGCAACTAAATTCTGCTTTTTTTCCTCTCTGTTTGAGGTGCGGATGACATCATGACATCATATGGTGGATTTGACGACTGCATCATTTCTGAAACGGTCGTGGAATGTGGAACGGAATCTGCGTTGGGAGCAGGCCCACTGAATGGCATGATGGATGACCCCTGCCTGTGGACTGGACGTCTGCATGGACTTCTCATTAAATTAATCTTTTGTTGTGTTATGTTCTGTTTTGTAAAACTTTGCAAAATCTTGTAACTGTTAGAATGGCCTAAGCAGTGGGTCACCCCTCTGAGTCTGGTCTGCTTGAGGTTTCTTCCTTAATATTATCAGAGGGAGTTTTTCCTCACCACTGTCACCTGTGTGCTTGCTCTAGGGGTTGGTAAGGTTAGACCTTACTTGAGTGAAGTGCCTCGAGGCAGCTTTGTTGTTATTTTGTTGCTATATAAACTAAATAAATTGAAATTAAATTGAAACTGAACTCCTCACAAGTTATGTGTAAGCTTGAAATGAGCAGTTTTTCATTTCCAAAAATCTAGGTCTGAAGGCCATTACGGCCACTGTTGCTTGATTAGTCCCACTGAAAAAAAAAAAAAAAAAAAAAAAAAAAAAAAAAAAAAAAAATATATATATATATATATATATATATATATATATATATATATATATATATATATATATATATATATATATATTTTTTTTTTTTTTTTTTTCTTGTACATTTATGATGTAAAGGCACAATGTTGCTTCTGTATATTTGTGGGTAGCTATGGCAATTTGTCAGTTCCAGGGAATTCACTTGAATCTCTGCTTAGGTGTGTTTTATCTTCTAAAATATATACATGAAACATGCTATGTATGGATATGGGCAGGTTATTTGTAGTGCATGGAGCAGAGAATGGGCAAGTGATGTAACAGTCTGTCTTTTTGAAAAATGCCCATCGCCAGAGGAGTGAGATATAGAGCTCCGAAGTGACAAACAACAAGCTAGTTTGCCAGATTCAGCAAAAAAAAACAAAACAGGTGTGGTGTAACGGCATGGTTTGCAAAACAGATTCATCCATTAAAAAAGAGCTTGGCACAAACACATCTATTTGTCATGTCAAACACAGTGACTGAGGAGCCTGTGGTGAATGACCTGGTCAAGGATTACACAGGCCTGAAACAGTGGCAACAGTGAGCAGGTGGGGGAAGCTCTGTTCTCACTTTCACAGTTCAAATCCTTTTCTATAGCTTAAAAAACATTCATTCATTGTTTATACTTGCTTATCCCAATTAAGGGTCACGGAGAAGCTGAAGCCTATCCCAGTGGTTACTGGACGAGAGGAGGGGTACCGTCTGGACAGGCCGCAAGTCTATCGTACGACCGTGTCCATAATGAACGAGGATTTTCTGTCATTGTGCTGTGGTCTTGTTTGAACTCTGGTGGGATTGTGAGTTCAAGAATGTATTTTTGTGGAGCCTGTAACATGCTTGCATTATGTGTCAGGGGTGTGTTCTGGTTCCGACACGGTTCAATGCTTTCATGGACTTTGTGGTGGGTAGAGTTGTGGAAACCAGTGGCTTAGGTCCTTTGTTGGATAGGATAGGTTTACTGACCTTGACTTTGTGGACGATGCTATGATCTTTGTGGACTCAATGGATACCCTAATGGATACCCTAATCGCAGCACTTAAGAAGCTGAGTGAGTGTCTGGGTTAAACCTTACGTACCGGCCTAGGCTTTGCGTTCTCAGGGTGCAGGACTACTTTGTGTCACTAGAGTGAATAAGAAGTCTGTGGGTCATAGAGCTTTCTCTTATCGTGCCCCTGTTCTGTGGAATGATCTCCCTGTGTCAATAAAACAGTCAGATTCTGTGGAGACTTTCAAGTCCAGACTTAAGATGCACTTATTTTCGCTTTCGTATGGCTAGCATACTGGAATAGTATAGTTCTACACTTGTTACTTTTTTAATTAATTTTATTAGGAAACAGAATGTGCCGTGGCCTAAACTTTACCTAAATTCTGGGTGTTTTAGTGAAGCTTAGGGCTAGTGGCCGGCGATCACCTTAGTATCTCCTGTTTTTCTTGTTGTTTAATGCTGACAAATTATACAATATTTCTTGTCTTTCTCATGGCTGATTCTGTTTTTTTTCTCTTTGTTTAAGGTGCAGTTCCATCCAGAGATGGGTGTGGTATTTGTGCTGGAGACTCTCCTGTCCTGTGCACCACCAGCATTTCTTGTATATTCGTTTTGTGAAATGTTCTGTAATTTATGTCTGTAGCATGACCCAAGCAGAGGGTCACCCATTTGAGTCTGGTCTGCTTGAGATTTCTTCCTCAGAGGGAGTTTTTCCTTACCACTGCTGCTCTGGGGGTTTAGTAAGGTTAGACCTTACTTGTGTGAAGCGCCTTGAGGCAATTCTGTTGTGATTTGGCGCTATATAAATTAAAATAAATTGAAATTGAAAACTGGGTTTGCGATTGTCCTGAATCAAGACTAAACCACCATTACCACTGTGATGATTAGCCCAGCGTTTGCTGATGAAGAGTGAAAATTTGGTTAATGTTGACCAGTGCTGAGGTCCCGGAAGCTCCGAAGGAGCTAAGTCAACGTCAGGTGATAAACGCTGATGTTCATCATAATCCAGGAAAAATGGGAAACATACTTAATATCTTCAGTGTTCATGCTAAAATGCTGGCAAAACCTGAGCTCTGTTACCACTAAGTCACCTCCGCTAGTATGCAGAAACCTGTCCTGACAATGCACCAGTAGAAAGTGACGAAAGTTTATACAGATCACATGATGTCTCAAACACTGTTGATTATCAGCTTTGCCAAGCTACGCCACTGCTCCGCAGAGTGCGCTACTAACACACCCGTCCTCAAACAGTAAAAGTTGAACATCTTATTGCTAACTGTCGACTGTCGCCAAATATCGAGCTCCGCCAATACAACACTGCCCTCCACAGAGCTACCTTAACCTGTGTTGAAGACAGGAAATTTACACCTCTGGAATGAGTCTTCTCTGGTATTTCACAGATATTTTTGACAATCTGCAACATTTGCCATTGCCAACCACATCACATCATAGTGTGAATGGGCCCCAAGACTGAGGCTTTTAATGACATGCCTTCAGGAGTGTATCTGTATGCAGTGAAAGTGTTGAACTTGTAGAGACATTGCCTTCTCTCTGCAGTGAGATTCATGTCTCTGAGTCCTCGGCCTTTGAGATCAAGAGATGCCTGGAGCTTTTGAAGTATTGAGGTCACAGAATAAATGTTTCTAGAGTTTCTAGATAGAGGATAGATGGTTGAGGATCTTCTCAACCCTTCTAACATGTCCTCCATCAATAGTCCAGCAGTTTGTTTGTCCAGGGACTCTTTAGGTTATATTAAGTCATGTCAAAGCGGGAGACATTTGATTTTAGCCCTGTATCCTGCTTTTTTTAAAAGGGTGTTTGCATGGTTATAATACAGTGTATATTTTGCTATTCATATGACAATACGATCAAATGGTTATTATGTAGAGGGCCAGTGATCAAGATTGGACATTGTTAAGATGTAGAGAATGGCTACTGCAACTAGTGCAAAGCTATACTGAGCTCATGTGATCATGTATCATCCGTCGTGCGGCGTCATACATCGTTGTACATCCTTATAAATTAGCAGGGTGGTATGTTTCAAAATGGAAAGAGGTACAGTACTCATTTCAGGCCTGTAGGGATCTTTAACAGGCCTCTACCTCTGAGACATTAAATTAGGTCACTGTGATCTTCCTAGCATGAAAGCTGTAGAGAGTAGTTCATTAAAAATATTCATGAAACATTTGTGCATATCTAGGAAGTTTGCCAACCAGGTATTTACAGTGTTTTCAGTTAAAAAAATATGGTGATAATCGTCTTAATACCAGTAACATAAAATAATAATGATAACAACAACAACAACAACAATAATAATAATGGTTATGGCCATAAAAACAAAATTGATTTCTTGTAATTAATAAAAAAGCATTTCTTTCCATTCAAACACTGTTGTTATTTTAGAGTGTAAAAATGTTAGAGTGCATGAGTAGCATCTTTCCTTTGCCCTATGCTCGCAAACAGCTATATTGCATAGGTATATTGATATTCACAATGAGATAGACAATATTTAGTCACTTTCCCTAGAATAACATTTTTTCTAAGAGTGTAAGCACACTGAAGTACATATGAAGCATCCCTACTTAGCCTTAATACATTTTTCATAACCTTCAAGTTTATATTATGAACTTAAAAAGACATTTGGATAAGAGTGTGTCATGAAGTATATGCTGTAGAAGGCTGAAAATGGTTATTCTCTTAAACCCAAGTTTTTAGAGTGTAGACGTTTATGGATTCTCCCGATCTTATATACTTCAGGACACTATAAATTACCTCTGATAAAGTTTTGGTGCTTTTGTATAAAAGTGCATGATTCCCCTAAAATTTGTCCCTTAGCCACCGGACTACAAGGAGGCTGGGACGGAAGACTCGGGCGGATCTGGTGTCATTACCCTGCGGAAGTAACCGAGGTAGTCAAAAAAGTCCTCGGTGGCAAGTCGCCGGGGGCGGACGAGATTCGTCCTTAGATGCTGAAGTCTCTGGATAGTGTTGCATGGAAGTTTGGGACAGTACCTCTGGATTGGCAAACTAGGGTGGTGCTGGTCCCCATCTTTAAAAATGGGTGCTGGAGAGCATGTTCCAATTACAGAGGAATTACACTTCTCAGCTAGGAGTCGTATGTGCATTCTATGAATCACATCAGACCTGTTTCGGGTCGGTGTTGGACAACCAGGGCCACCAGGGCTCCCGCTTGTCACCAACCAGTCCTGTTCATGATATTCACGGACAGGATTTCAAGGCGCAGTCAGGGATCGCAGGGTGTCCAGTTTGGTGACCTCAGAGTTCCATCTCTGCTTTTTGCCAGTGATGTGGTTCTGTTAGGGCCATCAGGCGGTGACCTCCGATGCACATTGAGCAGATTTGAGGCCGAGTGTAAAGCAACTGGGATGAGAATCAAATCAAATCAAATCAATTTTATTTATATAGCGCCAAATCACAACAAACAGTTGCCCCAAGGCGCTTTATATTGTAAGGCAAGGCCATACAATAATTACAGAAAAACCCCAACAGTCAAAACGACCCCCTGTGAGCAAGCACTTGGCGACAGTGGGAAGGAAAAACTCCCTTTTAACAGGAAGAAACCTCCAGCAGAACCAAGCTCAGGGAGGGGCAGTCTTCTGCTGGGACTGGTTGGGGCTGAGGGAGAGAACCAGGAAAAAGACATGCTGTGGAGGGGAGCAGAGATCAATCACTAATGATTAAATGCAGAGTGGTGCATACAGAGCAAAAAGAGAAAGAAACACTCACTGCATCATGGGAACCCCCAAGCAGTCTAAGTCTATAGCAGCATAACTAAGGGATGGTTCAGGGTCACCTGATCCAGCCCTAACTATAAGCTTTAGCAAAAAGGAAAGTTTTAAGCCTAATCTTAAAAGTAGAGAGGGTGTCTGTCTCCCTGATCTGAATTGGGAGCTGGTTCCACAGGAGAGGAGCCTGAAAGCTGAAGGCTCTGCCTCCCATTCTACTCTTACAAACCCTAGGAACTACAAGCAAGCCTGCAGTCTGAGAGCAAAGCGCTCTATCTAAGGCCAATATGGGTGAGATATGCTCTCTCCTTCTAGTCCCTGTCAGTACTCTAGCTGCAGCATTTTGAATTAACTGAAGGCTTTTCAGGGAACTTTTAGGACAACCTGATAATAATGAATTACAATAGTCCAGCCTAGAGGAAATAAATGCATGAATTAGTTTTTCAGCATCACTCTGAGACAAGACCTTTCTAATTTTAGAGATATTGCGCAAATGCAAAAAAGCAGTCCTACATATTTGTTTAATATGCGCATTGAATGACATATCCTGATCAAAAATGACTCCAAGATTTCTCACAGTATTACTAGAGGTCAGGGTAATGCCATCCAGAGTAAGGATCTGGTTAGACACCATGTTTCTAGGATTTGTGGGGCCAAGTACAATAAGTTCAGTTTTATCTGAGTTTAAAAGCAGGAAATTAGAGGTCATCCATGTCTTTATGTCTGTAAGACAATCCTGCAGTTTAGCTAATTGGTGTGTGTCCTCTGGCTTCATGGATAGATAAAGCTGGGTATCATCTGGGTAACAATTAAAATTTAAGCAATGCTGTCTAATAATACTGCCTAAGGGAAGCATGTATAAAGTGAATAAAATTGGTCCTAGCACAGAACCTTGTGGAACTCCATAATTAACCTTAGTCTGTGAAGAATATTCCCCATTTACATGAACAAATTGTAATCTATTAGATAAATATGATTGAAACCACCGCAGCGCAGTGCCTTTAATACCTATGGCATGGTCTAATCTCTGTAATAAAATTTTATGGTCAACAGTATCAAAAGCAGCACTGAGGTCTAACAGAACAAGCACAGAGATGAGTCCACTGTCTGAGGCCATAAGAAGATCATTTGTAACCTTCACTAAAGCTGTTTCTGTACTATGATGAATTCTGAAACCTGACTGAAACTCTTCAAATAGATCATTCCTCTGCAGATGATCAGTTAGCTGTTTTACAACTACCCTTTCAAGAATTTGTGAGAGAAAAGGAAGGTTCGCGATTGGCCTATAATTAGCTAAGATAGCTGGGTCAAGTGATGGCTTTTTAAGTAATGGTTTAATTACTGCCACCTTAAAAGCCTGTGGTACATAGCCAACTAATAAAGATAGATTGATTATATTTAAGATCGAAGCATTAATTAATGGTAGGGTTTCCTTGAGCAGCCTGGTAGGAATGGGGTCTAATAGACATGTTGATGATTTGGAGGAAGTAACTAATGAAAATAACTCAGACAGAACAATTGGAGAGAAAGATTCTAACCAAATACCGGCATCACTGAAAGCAGCCAAAGATAACGATATGTCTTTGGGATGGTTATGAGTAATTTTTTCTCTAATAGTTAAAATTTTATTTGCAAAGAAAGTCATGAAGTTATTAAAGTTAAAGGAATACTCGGCTCAATAGAGCTCTGACTCTTTGTCAGCCTGGCTACAGTGCTGAAAAGAAACCTGGGGTTGTTCTTCAATTAGTGATGAGTAGTAAGATGTCCTAGCTTTACGGAGGGCTTTTTTATAGAGCAACAGACTCTTTTTCCAGGCTAAGTGAAGATCTTCTAAATTAGTGAGATGCCATTTCCTCTCCAACTTACGGGTTATCTGCTTTAAGCTGTGAGTTTGTGAGTTATACCACGGAGTCAGGCACTTCTGATTTAAGGCTCTCTTTTTCAGAGAAGCTACAGCATCCAAAGTTGTCTTCAATGAGGATGTAAAACTATTGACGAGATACTCTATCTCACTCACAGAGTTTAGGTAGCTACTCTGCACTGTGTTGGTATATGGCATTAGAGAACATAAAGAAGGAATCATATCCTTAAACCTAGTTACAGCGCTTTCCCCACTGCTGGGTAGTCCATCAGAGTAAATGTAAATGTTATTAAGAAATGATCAGACAGAAGGGAGTTTTCAGGGAATACTGTTAAGTCTTCAATTTCCATACCATAAGTGAGAACAAGATCTAAGATATGATTAAAGTGGTGGGTGGACTCATTTACATTTTGAGCAAAGCCAATTGAGTCTAATAATAGATTAAATGCAGTGTTGAGGCTGTCATTCTCAGCATCTGTGTGGATGTTAAAATCGCCCACTATAATTATCTTATCTGAGCTAAGCACTAAGTCAGACAAAAGGTCTGAAAATTCACAGAGAAACTCACAGTAACGACCAGGTGGACGATAGATAATAACAAATAAACCTGCTTTTTGGGACTTCCAATTTGGATGGACAAGACTAAGAGTCAAGCTTTCAAATGAATTAAAGCTCTGTCTGGGTTTTGGATTAATTAATAAGCTGGAATGGAAGATTGCTGCTAATCTTCCCCCTCGGCCCGTGCTATGAGCGTTCTGGCAGTTAGTGTGACTCGGGGGTGTTGACTCATTTAAACTAACATATTCATCCTGCTGTAACCAGGTTTCTGTAAGGCAGAATAAATCAATATGTTGATCCATTATTATATCATTTACTAACAGGGACTTAGAAGAGAGACCTAATGTTTAATAGACCACATTTAACTGTTTTAGTCTGTGGTGCAGTTGAAGGTGCTATATTATTTTTTCTTTTTGAATTTTTATGCTTAAATAAATTTTTACTGGTTATTGGTGGTCTGGGAGCAGGCACTGTTTCTACGGGGATGGGGTAATGAGGGGATGGCAGGGGGAGAGAAGCTGCAGAGAGGTGTGTAAGACTACAACTCTGCTTCCTGGTCCCAACCCTGGATAGTCACGGTTCGGAGGATTTAAGAAAATTGGCCAGATTTCTAGAAATGAGAGCTGCTCCATCCAAAGTGGGATGGATGCCGTCTCTCCTAACAAGACCAGGTTTTCCCCAGAAGTTTTGCCAATTATCTATGAAGCCCACCTCATTTCAGCATCAGCATCTCCAAATCTGAGACCATGGTCCTCTGTCGGAAAATGGTGGACTGTCCCCTTTGGGTGAGAGGGATTATTGCCCCAAGTGGAGGAGTTTAAGTATCTCAGGGTCTTGTTCACAAGTGATAGACATATTGGGGCGGTACAAGAAATCTTATGGATGCTGTACCGGACTGCCATGGTGAAGAAAGAGCTGAGCCAGAAGACGGGGCTCTCAATTTACAAGTCGATTTACACTCCAAAATGACTGAAAAAATAAGATTGTGGATACAAGCGGCAGAAATAAGATTCCTCCGTCGGGTATCTGGGCTTGCACTCCTGGACAGGTTGAGAAGCTCGACTATCTGGGAGGGACTGGTGAGGATATCCCCTGGTCTTCTCCCTAGGGAGGTCTTCCAGGCATGGCCAACCGTGAGGAGGCCTTGGGGAACACCTAGGACATGCTGGAGAGATTATATTTCCCAGATGGCTTGGGAACGCCTTAGGATCCCCCAGGAGGAAATACATGATTTGGCCGAGGACAGGGAAGTGTGGCCTTAGCTGCTTGCTTTGCTGCCACCGCAACCCAGACCCAGATAAGCAGTTGAAAATGAATGTATGAAAGGATAGAGGTGTTTACTGGACAAGACAGGTCCAAGTCTTTGGGGTCCTGCTACTTCCTGTCTTACTGTATGGTTGTGAGACTGAGATGCTAACCAGTGACCAAAGGCTATGACAGATGTCTGTGGAGGAGGTCATTTTAGAGGATAACTTGGTGTAAACAGTATTGCTAAATAGAACATGTCAATTTTTGCAAACATGTGCATTTTAAAGTTTTAGACTCTAAAAATTGTTCCTTGCAGGTGCTGCCCCACCACACTGCGGCAATTAATCTCAACATTTTGGAATCTTTTCAGGCTGCAGCCGGCTGATTCTTTCCCGTTTCATCCAAAAATAGCGCCACTGCATAAATATTGTAGGACACCTGGATGTATACTTGACCCAGCTATCTTATCTAATTATAGGCCAATCTCCAACCTTCCTTTTCTCTCAAAAAATCTTGAAAGGGTAGTTGTAAAACAGCTAACTGATCATCTGCAGAGGAATGGTCTATTTGAAGAGTTTCAGTCAGGTTTTAGAATTCATCATAGTACAGAAACAGCATTAGTGAAGGTTACAAATGATCTTCTTATGGCCTCAGACAGTGGACTCATCTCTGTGCTTGTTCTGTTAGACCTCAGTGCTGCTTTTGATACTGTTGACCATAAAATTTTATTACAGAGATTAGAGCATGCCATAGGTATTAAAGGCACTGCGCTGCGGTGGTTTGAATCATATTCATCTAATAGATTACAATTTGTTCATGTAAATGGGGAATCTTCTTCACAGACTAAGGTTAATTATGGAGTTCCACAAGGTTCTGTGCTAGGACCAGTTTTATTCACTTTATACATGCTTCCCTTAGGCAGTATTATTAGACGGCATTGCTTAAATTTTCATTGTTACGCAGATGATACCCAGCTTTATCTATCCATGAAGCCAGAGGACACACACCAATTAGCTAAACTGCAAGATTGTCTTACAGACATAAAGACATGGATGACCTCTAATTTCCTGCTTTTAAACTCAGATAAAACTGAAGTTATTGTACTTGGCCCCACAAATCTTAGAAACATGGTGTCTAACCAGATCCTTACTCTGGATGGCATTACCCTGACCTCTAGTAATACTGTGAGAAATCTTGGAGTCATTTTTTATCAGGATATGTCATTCAAAGCGCATATTAAACAAATATGTAGGACTGCTTTTTTGCATTTACGCAATATCTCTAAAATTAGAAAGGTCTTGTCTCAGAGTGATGCTGAAAAACTAATTCATGCATTTATTTCCTCTAGGCTGGACTATTGTAATTCATTATTATCAGGTTGTCCTAAAAGTTCCCTGAAAAGCCTTCAGTAAATTCAAAATGCTGCAGCTAGAGTACTAACGGGGACTAGAAGGAGAGAGCATATCTCACCCATATTGGCCTCTCTTCTTTGGCTTCCTGTTAATTCTAGAATAGAATTTAAAATACTTCTTCTTACTTATAAGGTTTTGAATAATCAGGTCCCATCTTATCTTAGGGACCTCATAGTACCATATCACCCCAATAGAGCGCTTCGCTCTCAGACTGCAGACTTACTTATAGTTCCTAGGGTTTGTAAGAGTAGAATGGGAGGCAGAGCCTTCAGCTTTCAGGCTCCTCTCCTGTGGAACCAGCTCCCAATTCAGATCAGGGAGACAGACACCCTCTATACTTTTAAGATTAGGCTTAAAACTTTCCTTTTTGCTAAATCTTATAGTTAGGGCTGGATCAGGTGACCCTGAACCATCCCTTAGTTATGCTGCTATACACTTAGACTGCTGAGGGGTTCCCATGAGTGTTTCTTTCTCTTTTTGCTCTGTATGCACCACTCTGCATTTAATCATTAGTGATTGATCTCTGCTCCCCTCCACAGCATGTCTTTTTCCTGGTTCTCTCCCTCAGCCCCAACCAGTCCCAGCAGAAGACTGCCCCTCCCTGAGCCTGGTTCTGCTGGAGGTTTCTTCCTGTTAAAAGGGAGTTTTTCCTTCCCACTGTTGCCAAGTGCTTGCTCACAGGGGGTCGTTTTGACCGTTGGGGTTTTTACGTAATTATTGAATGGCCTTGCCTTACAATATAAAGCACCTTGGGGCAACTGTTTGTTGTGATTTGGCGCTATATAAATAAAATTGATTGAAAATTGATTGATTGATATCAGATGGCATGCCTTTTTCCATAAATACCTGATTGTGCATGAGAATTTCCAGTTTCAAAGGTGCCATAACATGACATGCACTTTATTCATGATTTGATTTAGTGTCTCATAAAAACCAACCAACAGAGGAGAGCCTGGTCCAAAAGGTCTTTATGACATCATATGGATAGATTATCCAATCCAATCCAATCCACTTTATTTATATAGCACATTTAAACAACAGAACAGTTTCCAAAGTGCTGCACATAAAAATGATTATACAACTATACAAAACAATAAACCCACTCAGATACTAATAAATAAATAAACATAAAAACAATAAAACAATAAATAAATAAAACACTAGGCCAAAGACAACAGAGGACCATACAACTCATGCAGAGCTAAAAGCCAGAGAATAAAAGTGGGTCTTCAGACGAGACTTAAAACACTCCATTGTGGGGGCTGTTCGAACGTGGAGAGGCAGAGCGTTCCAGAGTCTGGGCCCAGCCACAGAGAAGGCCCTGTCCCCCCTGGTCTTAAGTCTTGTCCTAGGCACCACAAGCTGGAGCTGGCCCTCAGACCTCAGAGCACGCGCTGGGGAGTAAATCTGGAGGAGGTCTACAATATATTGTGGGGCCAGTCCATTTAAAACTTTAAAAACAAATAATAAAATTTTAAAATCAATTCTAAAATTAACAGGGAGCCAGTGCAAAGACACAAGAATAGGTGTAATATGTTCATGTTTTTTGCTCCCAGTTAAGAGGTGTGCAGCAGCGTTCTGGACTAACTGCAATCTGTGAAGTGTATTTTGATTAATTCCATAAAAAAGTGAATTGCAGTAGTCCAGGCGTGAAGAAATAAAAGCATGCATAACGCGCTCCAAGTCAGAAAAGGATAAAATTGATTTCATTTTGGTTAAAAGACAAAGCTGATAAAAGCTGGATTTAACAACCGCCTTGACCTGCCTGTCCAGTTTAAGATCAGAGTCCATAATGACGCCAAGGTTGGTGGCTGTGGGCTTCATGTGTGGACTGAGAGGGATTATTGTTATCTTCAAATAATGGAAGAAGTAAAAGAAAAATTTAAATAAAATACAAGCTGCAACTTTTACTTGACGCCAGTACCTTAGCTTCACAACAGTTTGCATGTGCACAGATTGCACTTGATTCAAGAAGAAACATTTTTTTGTAGTCAGTTTGATAGTATCATACTTGTTAGAGGTCAGCAGACCAAACACAACTCAAAACAAGAGCAATCTGAGATTTCTGACATCTGCCAATCCAGATCTTCCATACCGTAATATCTATCTGTGGTGCAAATATGGTGAGAATCTGTGAAGTAGGTTTTTTTTTTAATGTAATCCTTCAAAGCCTATATGAAGTGAAATCTTGATCCAGGATCCAGATCACCTCCAAAGTTCAGTGGAGTCTTCTAAGCCCTAATATCTATATGTGGGGTAAGTTTGGTGAGACTCTTTGAAGTAGTTTTGACATAATCCTTCAAAGCCTATATGAAGTGAAATCTTGATCCAGAATCTGGATCAGGATATGGATCACCTCCAAAGTTCAGTGGAGTCTTCTATGCCCTAATATATCTGTGGTGCAAATTTGGTGAGAATCTGTGAAATAGTTTTTTTTTTAAAATGTATCCTTCAAAGCTTATATAATGTGAAATCTTGATCCAGAATCCAGATCCGGATCACCTCCAAAGTTCAGTGGAGTCTTCTATGACCTAATATCTATCTGTGGTGAAAACTTCGTCAAAATCTGTGCAGTAGTTTTGAGGTAATCCTGCTAACAGGCAGACAGACAGACAAATAAATAAACGCCGATGATTTAATTACATCCTTGGCAGACGTAATAACAAGTGCCATTTTAAGACCTTTATATCCCCGTCACACATAGCCAGAATCACGCAGAATGGTGTCAGAATGATGAATTGCCGCACATCCGGAAAGTGTCCAGTTGCAGTTCAAAAATGTTCTGACAGCCATCTATGAGAGTCCACACAGTTGGTCAAAATTGGCCGGCAGCCCTGAGTGTGATGCATATGTTCAAAACCCTCCAGGCGCTGTCAAGATGGGACACCTATCCGACGGCAGTCCATGTGCAATCTGAGCACCATGTGACTGCAATTTACATATTCTGATGGCATCAAAACAGCATCTTAAACTATCTGATCGCGGTTGATTGAGCTCTGAGATCAATTGGTCACAGCGAAGCCTGCCAACGTGTTGTGCCGCGTTTGTCCACCTCCACTGGACTCCGGCCGGGGGTGGGGGGGGGGGGGTGGGGGGGCGGGGGGGGGGGGTGGGGGGGCGGGGGGGGCGGGGTGGGTGAAGGAAATGTTGTTATGTAATAACATGTATGTGGCACTGTGCATGGTGCAGTACAGCTGAACAGGATGTCACCATTGTAATGCAGGTATTATTACATGTTCACCTCCTAAGTCTGTAGCAGGTATGATGTGGAAACGTTTCCTCAGCCCATGGCACCATAAATAAACATGTAACTTACCTCCGGTACCTCGCGTTCTACTGCGCAGCGCAGACAGCTGGTGAAGTCCCTTTCACCCGGCTGCTGTGTGTGCTGGGAACGTTGATCAGCTGATAAATACATAATCCACTTCTGGCATGAATAAATCCCATGTGAGGTGCCGTCCCACAATGATAATCCAACTATAGTTGTGTTAAGATGTGTCAAGTGAAATGACAAAAAAAAAAAAGAGTTAAAAAAGAGAAGTGAAAGGTCGTTGGCTGCGTCTGAAGAATGTTGCGCACATGTGGGAAGTTGGCGCACTGCCAGCACAGTCCAACAGCAGTTATGGAGCCCAGCCGGACAAATAAAATCTAGCAATGCAAGTATATACTGATGAAACACCTAAAGGAATTTTTCACCGGACTAAGCAGGCGATCACTGACAGCTGTCAACCATTTTGTGCGCTCTTTGGATGGACAGCTCCTCGCTTGCGGAGGAGCTGGCACAGCGTTTATGAACGTACATACACACAGCTGAGTGAACGTTTCGGCCACACACACTCGTATACTGCTTTGATCACCTGTTCTACGCATGCAGGCACACGCGTAGCGGCTCATTCAGCCATTGTGAACACGTGCGCAGATGAGTGGACACTTCATCTGGCCACACACTCACATGCTGTTTGGATCACCTGTTCTACGCACATACATGCACACACGCCGTCATGTGAGAAACGTCCAGATTATGACCATATTTGCTGTGTCGACCTGGTTACTGCACATTCTTGCTATGTGTGACGGGGGCAAGTATCTTTGACTAAAGTTTAAAGGTATAGTTCTTTTCGATTTTATGGAAAATTGACAAAATTTACATCTAGCTACCTTCATTTCTATGGTATATCATAAAATTATAACAAATTTTATTGCTGGTAAAGTATTTATTTTGGGGGATTCTGTATAGTGACTGTCTAAATCAGGGGTGGGCAACTGGTTCCAGAAAGGGCCAAGAGGGTGCAGGTTTTCTTTGCAGCCACTGACTCCACCACTGATTAATATCACTTTGAGCAGATCGAATCAGTTAATCAATCAATCAATCAATTTTTTTTTTATATAGCGCCAAATCACAACAAACAGTTGCCCCAAGGCGCTTTATATTGTAAGGCAAGGCCATACAATAATTATGTAAAACCCCAACGGTCAAAACGACCCCCTGTGAGCAAGCACTTGGCTACAGTGGAAAGGAAAAACTCCCTTTTAACAGGAAGAAACCTCCAGCAGAACCAGGCTCAGGGAGGGGCAGTCTTCTGCTGGGACTGGTTGGGGCTGAGGGAGAGAACCAGGAAAAAGACATGCTGTGGAGGGGAGCAGAGATCGATCACTAATGATTAAATGCAGAGTGGTGCATACAGAGCAAAAAGAGAAAGAAACAGTGCATCATGGGAACCCCCCAGCAGTCTACGTCTATAGCAGCATAACTAAGGGATGGTTCAGGGTCACCTGATCCAGCCCTAACTATAAGCTTTAGCAAAAAGGAAAGTTTCTAGTCCCCGTCAGTACTCTAGCTGCAGCATTTTGAATTAACTGAAGGCTTTTTAGGGAACTTTTAGGACAACCTGATAATAATGAATTATAATAGTCCAGCCTAGAGGAAATAAATGCATGAATTAGTTTTTCAGCATCACTCTGAGACAAGACCTTTCTGATTTTAGAGATATTGCGTAAATGCAAAAAAGCAGTCCTACATATTTTTTAATATGCGCTTTGAATGACATATCCTGATCAAAAATGACTCCAAGATTTCTCACAGTATTACTAGAGGTCAGGGTAATGCCATCCAGAGTAAGGATCTGGTTAGACACCATGTTTCTAAGATTTGTGGGGCCAAGTACAATAACTTCAGTTTTATCTGAGTTTAAAAGCAGGAAATTAGAGGTCATCCATGTCTTTATGTCTGTAAGACAATCCTGCAGTTTAGCTAATTGATGTGTGTCCTCTGGCTTCATGGATAGATAAAGCTGGGTATCAGCTGCGTAACAATGAAAATTTAAGCAATACCGTCTAATAATACTGCCTAAGGGAAGCATGTATAAAGTGAATAAAATTGGTCCTAGCACAGAACCTTGTGGAACTCCATAATTAACTTTAGTCTGTGAAGAAGATTCCCCATTTACATGAACAAATTGTAATCTATTAGACAAATATGATTCAAACCACCGCAGCGCAGTGCCTTTAATACCTATGGCATGCTCTAATCTCTGTAATAAAATTTTATGGTCGACAGTATCAAAAGCAGCACTGAGGTCTAACAGAACAAGCACAGAGATGAGTCCACTGTCCGAGGCCATAAGAAGATCATTTGTAACCTTCACTAATGCTGTTTCTGTACTATGATGAATTCTAAAACCTGACTGAAACTCTTCAAATAGACCATTCCTCTGCAGATGATCAGTTAGCTGTTTTACAACTACCCTTTCAAGAATTTTTGAGAGAAAAGGAAGGTTGGAGATTGGTCTATAATTAGCTAAGATAGCTGGGTCAAGTGATGGCTTTTTAAGTAATGGTTTAATTACTGCTACCTTAAAAGCCTGTGGTACATAGCCAACTAACAAAGATAGATTGATCATATTTAAGATCAAAGCATTAAATAATGGTAGGGCTTCCTTGAGCAGCCTGGTAGGAATGGGGTCTAATAAACATGTTGATGGTTTGGATGAAGTAACTAATGAAAATAACTCAGACAGAACAATCGGAGAGAAAGAGTCTAACCAAATACCGGCATCACTGAAAGCAGCCAAAGATAACGATACGTCTTTGGGATGGTTATGAGTAATTTTTTCTCTAATAGTTAAAATTTTGTTAGCAAAGAAAGTCATGAAGTCATTACTAGTTAAAGTTAATGGAATACTCAGCTCAATAGAGCTCTGACTCTTTGTCAGCCTGGCTACAGTGCTGAAAAGAAACCTGGGGTTGTTCTTATTTTCTTCAATTAGTGATGAGTAGAAAGATGTCCTAGCTTTACGGAGGGCTTTTTTATAGAGCAACAGACTCTTTTTCCAGGCTAAGTGAAGATCTTCTAAATTAGTGAGACGCCATTTCCTCTCCAACTTACGGGTTATCTGCTTTAAGCTACGAGTTTGTGAGTTATACCACGGAGTCAGGCACTTCTGATTTAAAGCTCTCTTTTTTAGAGGAGCTACAGCATCCAAAGTTGTCTTCAATGAGGATGTAAAACTATTGACGAGATACTCTATCTCACTTACAGAGTTTAGGTAGCTACTCTGCACTGTGTTGGTATATGGCATTAGAGAACATAAAGAAGGAATCATATCCTTAAACCTAGTTACAGTGCTTTCTGAAAGACTTCTAGTGTAATGAAACTTATTCCCCACTGCTGGGTAGTCCATCAGAGTAAATGTAAATGTTATTAAGAAATGATCAGACAGAAGGGAGTTTTCAGGGAATACTGTTAAGTCTTCTATTTCCATACCATAAGTCAGAACAAGATCTAAGATATGATTAAAGTGGTGGGTGGACTCATTTACTTTTTGAGCAAAGCCAATAGAGTCTAATAATAGATTAAATGCAGTGTTAAGGCTGTCATTCTCAGCATCTGTGTGGATGTTAAAATCGCCCACTATAATTATCTTATCTGAGCTAAGCACTAAGTCAGACAAAAGGTCTGAAAATTCACAGAGAAACTCACAGTAACGACCAGGTGGACGATAGATAATAACAAATAAAACTGGTTTTTGGGACTTCCAATTTGGATGGACAAGACTAAGAGTCAAGCTTTCAAATGAATTAAAGCTCTGTCTGGGTTTTTGATTAATTAATAAGCTGGAATGGAAGATTGCTGCTAATCCTCCGCCCCGGCCCGTGCTACGAGCCTGGTGGAGTCAGTGGCTGCAAAGAAAACCTGCACCCTCTTGGCCCTTTCTGGAACAAGTTGCCCACCCCTTTTCTAAATAGTAACTATTTCACTAAGTATGTGAACTGTTCAATCTATACATACTTGACCACCTTTAGCACCTGCACTGTAAGTGGATTAGAAGATGTGTAAGAACAATTTCCTAGCGAGTAGCATTACTTTGATTTCAAAAGTAGCGGCTGTTATGACCATTTGATTCTCTCCTTTTTTGGCACTTTGAGTAGCGACTGAAGGTCTTTCATGTTCCTTTGGCTTGGTGATGATAAGGCAGCAGGATCAGAAACCCCACCCACGTCATTAAATCGACTCGCAATCAGGACATTTCTATTAATTTTGTGGATATGCACCGTAATGTTGTGTCACATTGTATTATGCGTAAAGACAAAACCCTGAAAAGTTACACTTAAACCAACAGTGTGCAGGATTTAGGAGTGTTTATAAGCAGAAAGGGATTATAGCATTTATAACCATCTGTGTATTAAATACCACCACCAACAACAATATCAACAATGAATCAATGCATTTTCACAAGTTTAGAATGGGAGCAAGTCAGCTATGTTGCAACGGCATGTTGAGTAGTACAGTAGCCCAAAAGGGGACATGCCTACTCTGTCTTAAAAAGAGGAACCACTGGTTGCTCCTCTCTAAACTGCCTCTTGGTTGCTAGTGCAGATTAACAAGTTTGAGAACCCTAGTTTTTGTGAAATGGGTGATCACACATATTCCTGATCACAAGAGTAGCTAAGAGAATCCAAGCCACCACAGAAATGAAAATATGAAGGGAAACAATATTGTGATCACAAATCTGTAACCACACCACTAGATGGAACTAAATCTTACACGCTGTAGCTTTAAGTGCAATGTTAGGTCAGCGCCACAGAGGTTAATAATGAGTACTAGAGTCCGCACTCCCAGTGCTGCCTACTAAACATGAATGTCCCTTCATGGACAGCGACATGACACCTCCTAACCGGACAAAATATTGACCAAGTGTCTGGATGTTAATGCATTTTCAATACGGATACGCGACTGAAGACTCGGAAAACGCTCACAAAATACCTGTTAAAATGCCATTCTGACATGGATATCGAACTAGTAAAATGAATTAACATTAAATTATGTAAGAAAAGTATTAAACTTACTCTGACACCCACACATTCCCAAGTATTAGTGTTGAAAATTACACAGATCTGCACTGTTAAGCTGCGCTGCTGACATGAGACGTCCTGCTGCTGCTGTGTTCAGTGCGGCTCATCAAACCATTACTATATATATATATATATATATATAGTGTTGCCACAGTTACTTTGAAAAAGTAATCCAATTACTGATTACTCCTTGAAAAAGTAACTTAGTTACTTTACTGATTACTCAGTTGTAAAAGTAACTAAGTTAGATTACTAGTTACTTTTTAGTTACTTTCCCCAGCTGCCGACAACAACCCTCTGCCACCTCAACATGACAATGATACTTGTTTTGCCAAAACTCACTTTATAGTCACCCTTTCTTGACTTCAATGAAAATAAATACTTGTTTTATAAAAAGTAAAATAAAGACCTCTTTCTTGACCTCATATTTAACTGTTGACAGCACTGTAACAAACTTGCAATTTCTAGCCTGCATTGTTCATAAATGTAACTATTAAATTCTTTCTAACATTTTTCTAACATTTGAATTCTCTCTAAGCATTTTACTTGTTGAAATTATTATTATTATAAGTAGTATTAGTAGTTGTAGTAAAAAAACGGCTTCAAAACTGGACCTTTAATCTAGGGGGTTGTGTGTGTGTGTGTGTGTGGGGGGGGGGGGGGGGGGGGAAGCACATCCTTGCCCCACGCCCCCATTCCATCTGGATTCGCCCCTGCTTTGGCGTTTGAGCACAAAGAATGGATAACATTTATTTATGCAGAAAACATGACCAGATTTACAGGTAAGAAAGTTTTATTCACATCATGTGATCCTCAGAAAGAGAGTTTAGGTGCATTTGAGTGGAAAATAGTGTTAGTTGTTGACGCGTCGTGGAGGATCAGCTGTTTTTAGCGAGCAGATACGGAGCGGCTCAGCTCAGAATTCTAAATAAAGGAGAAAAAAGCATAAAAATGTCTTTGTAAAGCTCAGTGCAGGTGTGCTGTTGTCACTGCGTTTTAAGAGGTGAGGATGAGTCGTAGCTGCTGCTGCTGCTGCAGCAAAAAAACCGTGGATGAAAAGCTCACAGCTTAATGCTGCTATCGACCCACAATGCAAAAATAATAGTAATGCACAGTGACTTGGAGAAGTAACTTTAATCTGATTACTGATTTGGAAAGATTAACGCGTTAGATTACTTGTTACTAATATATATATATATATATATATATATATATATATATATATATATATATATATATATATATATATATATATATATATATATATACATTATACAGTTTGAATGCACGACGCGGAGTCTAAAACACCATGACACGAAGCAGAGTGGTGTTACTCCGCGAAGTGCATGGCTTTGAGTTGTTTAATCCGCTTGTACCATGGTCCCACACAGTGAGTTAACACACAAATATTTATTTAAGTTAACAGAACTTGATAAAAATGCGTAAGTATTTGGGACTATTTTATGCCAGTCTCAAGATATTTTGTCTCCGATGCGCTTACCGTGTCTGCGGGCTCGTGCAGCAGCGGGCCACTCACACCATGGTATAAATATATATACGTATATAACATTTTTACACATTTGTCCTTTATTGACCGAGTTTCATTCATGAAGTCAGTGGTGTGGGTTCACATCTCTGTGTGAGACTGTGACTGTAAATGGCACAGTCATAATCTGTGAGCAGCGGCTCGGTTATTTAAGGCACAATATATATATATATATATATATATATATATATATATATATTTTGTCTGGACAGAAATCAACATTTTGTACTCTTAACTGGCAATTTTTTTTTCTCCAAATCTGATTTGCAAACCAGATCGGTGCTCACAGATCACACCAGAGCACACGGTTTTCAAGTGTTTTATGGACTGTGATAACTACCCCCCCTCCCCCCAGAGAATAAGAGATATTTCAATTAAGGAAGGATAAAAGACGATGTTGAATCATCATCATCACTTTGAATTCAGAGGTGCTGCAGCTCGTGCCAAATTTCCCGCACTGCAAAGCTAAAAGGACAAGCGAGTGTTTTTATCCTTTCCTGGGGGGAATGAGAAAAAAACAACTTTCTCCATCGTACTGACATCTTGTGACGAACCTCTACAAGAAAAAAAACATGACATTTAGAAACCTTTCAGTCACAGCAGAAAGAACCAAAGTGCACACAGAGCAGAGATTCTTGCAATGTGGCACAGCGAGAATGACAAATGACCCCAAGGTCTAAAAAAATGGATATTGCCCTCTAAGTAGGTCTGATATGATGAAAAATGCACGCTCTGCTATGAAGTGCACAAGGGAGCAGATTTTACTCCAACGCAGCACGACTTCATGCAGTGATAGTTTATGATGAAGTGCTTTAATGTCTGCATTTAAGGTGCAAAGGCATGATTCATAATACACCGTGCACAAGATTTTTCTCATGTTGGCTTAAACCAAGCGGGTCCAAACTCCCATTGCTTCCTCGTTAATGCACTCTTTGCCCAGTCAAATTAAAAGTGGCAGTCAGTGTCTGGGTTTGTTCATTCAGAAGGTGGATCTGATTGCGCTTCAGGCCCCGGCAGAACTTCAGGCTTGATAAGCGGCTTGTGCAGTGATTGGCCTGATTGCAGACTGATATTTTGGCTGCCATTGATGCAGAGCCTATTGAGCGCTCGGCACTGATCCGGCTGAATAACAAGGTTGTTATGGCGACGAGACCAACTCAAGATGTGAAAACACGAGTGATTTGAATTTTAATGAGTACTGACTGACGGGGATTTTTGTGTAAATTCCAAACTTCACTCATTGTGATGTCATCTTGCCACAAAGATGATCATTTTTATTTATTACCATGAAAAACACCATCAATTTGCAATTGGCTTTGTATGTTGTGCATCCACAAGCATAACTAAAAAAATATTGCATAGTCCAAGTGACTGGACGATATCGATTTTGGGGGCCAATACTGATATTGATATTAGGGAGTAAAAAAATGTATGAGACAGACATATCTGTCAATATATACATAAAAACATGGCAATGATTCCAAACAAAAAAAATTGTAATTCAGGCTTGTTGTTTTGCACGTTAAAAATAAAGTTCATTATTAATAGCTATATAACCAATAACCAACCAAAGCACATCACCTTGCCTCCATACAGACTGGCCATCGCCATGTCACATTGCTCAGCATTGGCCTAAAATAGACTTCTCATCTACTTTGGCCTCACCTAGCTGGTGTCACAGTGACCACTTAAAACATCCACTCTGACTGAAGAAGAATGGCAGCTTGTTTCTTTGCCTCTGTCTCTTGTAGCTAATGTGACCAAGGGGTGATGGGGGTACGAGGGATGCTTGACAGCATTATAAACAATGTTGTTGGGTTGGATCTTCCTCTGCTAGATACACTGTGTAATTACACCATTTCCAAAGGCCAAAGTGTTTTTTCTGCATTGTTTATTTGGTAAAGTATAAGTTTTCATATTGGCAAAGGTGAGCCCAATACTGTTATTTTTGTGAAAGGCTCATATTGGCTGATAGTGGCCAACTGGTTGGGTTGTAATTAGCATACAACTAAATGAATTTCCAGCTCAATTCTGAGAGCATGAGCCTTGGGTGCAGGTTGCTACATCCATCACACTGCAGAACCACCTATAGTCATTGTTGGCAACCATCCGGGCAGACAACAGGTCCATCCCTACCTACAGAAAGCAGTCATCCATCTGCTACAGCTAGGAGACACCTGGGCATCCGATTGCCCTTTTCCAGTTGCTAGAATCCTCAACACTGAGGCACCTGTGTAGTGGACCCAGAGAAACACATCACATGGCCAAAATGTCAAAGCCAGCGTTCCCTCACCTTGCAAATGTGACAAAGACAAGCCAGACTGCTGTGCATATCCAACCTGGTCTCACGGCAAGTCGTGCTTCAGCAGCATGAAATATACATTAATCTATTGGCTCGTGATATTGTGACGAAAAGCGCCTCATTTTCGTCACGGCAGCACGAATTCATTCTCATTCATTCCGTGATGGCTGCACGAAATTAAAAGTGAAGCGGGGGGGGGGTGGTGGTGGTGGTGGTGGTTATAGTTAGGGTGGGGGGAAGGACTAAGATTAGGTTATGGTTATGGTTAAGGTTAGGGTTTGGGGTGGGAGTAGGGTTAGGAATACTGAGTTAAAAAAAGCTCTCACAAAAATTTGACTCATTTCATCACGGGAGCACGAAAAACAAAACATGAGACTGGGCTGACATATACAGTCAGAAAACTTCACTCCTCATTGCTAAAAGACACCCGAGTGTCAGACACTAGAACCCATGGGTTTTAGGCTCATGGTTAGAATGCCTGCCTCCCATCTGGGAGATCATGAGTTTGCTCCCCAAGCAGGAGAAACACAACACAGAGGTTAAACTGGTATTACAGTATGCCACATCTGAGTTTCCATTCAGTTCCATTTATTTCATTTATATAGCACCAAATCACAACAAAGCTGCCTAAAGGCACTTAACACGAGTAAGGTCTAACCTTACCAACTCCTAGAGCATCCCTCCATCCAGTGCCCTGGGGTGCAAGGTTGGCATACATTCATCATGCCATCAGTGGGCCTGTCACTGCGGCAATTTATTCCAAAACGCAGACTGCAGTGTGTTACTTCAGCCTCAGGCATGGCATCCCTGGACAGTCCAGTGCCCTGTATGTTACAGCTGTTTGTCTTATGAGATGTCGATGGTACCTTGGACAGAGATAAAAAGAGCGGAATCAGAATACTGGAAAGCCTGCACCTAAAGTATAGTTCACCAGGAGTAAATTGACAGGAAAGTAAAAGGAATACTAAGGTGATTGCCGGCCACCAGCCCCAAGCTTCACTAACAAACCCCGAATTTAGATGAAGTGAGGCCAAGACCTGTTCCGTTGCTAATAAAATGAATTTAAAGGGATAAGAAGCATAGTACCATACTATGTCTGTATAATAACCAAACGAGAGGGAGAATAGATGTGTCTTAAATCTGGACTTGAATGTCTATACGGAGTCTGACTGTTTTATTGCCGTAGGGAGATCATTCCACAAAATAGGGGCACGATAAGAGAAGGTTCTATGGCCCGCAGACTTTATTCACCCTAGGGACACAAAGTAGTCCTGCGCCATGAGAACGCAGAGCCTGGGCCGATGTCACTGACTGAATGGTCCTCCCTAAAAATCAGTCTCCCCCAGCCTTAACTGCACATGCATCATTTCGGAGCGTCAGCAGCGATTCACCAATTATCACCTTTTTGCTTAAAATCGACTTTAGAATGATTTAAGAAGTTTTACTTTGTCAACTGATGGTTAATAATCACATTATTCCCTTTGATCGCTTTGAGAGTCAGACTCAGAGAGTCAGACTCAGACATGCTGCTGTCACGCTCTGATCGGTCCCCCGTCTTTTATGATGAAATAATGCTGAATTTATGTTGAATGACTGTTGTACAAAAGCTTCAGAAATCTGTCGCTGAGATAGATGATGACTGGAGTGCAGTTTTAAGCAGAAAGAGGTGATAATCTGTGAATTGCTGCTGATGCTCTGAAATGACGCATGCGCACTGCAGGTGGGGGGGGGGGATGATTTTTAGGGTGGATGGTATGGTCGGTGACAAAGGTACATAGGGTTTAATTAGGTGAACAAAGTAGGGAGGTGCTATTCTGTCATTGATTTTTTAGGTTAATAACATAACCTTAAAATCTGATCTCACAGGGACAGGAAGCCAGCATAGAGATGCCAAAATGGGTGTAATGTAGTCAAACTTTCTGCTTCTTGTCAGGATTCTGGTAACAGCATTTTTAACCAACTGGAGAACCCTGATGCTGGACTGCAATAAACCAGAAAACAGAACATTGCAGTAGTCCAGTCTAGAAGAAAGAAATGCATAGATCAGTGTCTCAGCATCAGCCATAGACAGGATGGGACGAATCTTTGCTATTACACAGGTGGAAGAAAGCAGTCCTTCTGATATCTCTAATGTGGAGGTCAAAGGTTAGAGTGGGGTCAGAAATTACCCCAAGGTTCCTCACGTTGTCAGTGCGATGTATGATACATGAGCCAGCTGGTCAAACTGATGCCGATGTCTCGTTGGACCAAGAACCATCATTTCGGTCTTGTCCGAGTTTAAGAGTAAGAAATTGCTGGACATCCAGCTTTTAAATGATTATAAGGCAATCTTCTAAGGACTGTATGTGTACGAGATTACCAGCAGTTATCGGCATAAGTATTAAAGTCATTCCAGTATCCAAGAACACCCAAGAATACTCTGGAGAGACCTAGTCATAGTTACCCAGTCAATTCCTTTAGCCACTGGTTAATGATTAATGATGTCTAAGTCTCTCAATCAAACATAAAGACTAGAAGTACCATTACCCTGAAGACTTGGACCATCGTTCTCCTGCAACAATATCAGCATCATCAAACAGGTCTAACAGCAACCTCATGACTTTGTATGCTCTTCCCAGACATCTCTTTATCTCAAAGGCTGATGATCCAGACACATAAATGTCAATGCTGTCATTGACATTTGCTGTCACAGCTTACAGATACACTTGTGATGGCTGAGTCCAGAATGTCTTTGAAAAAAGCCTGAATCTGATGATACAGCTGTGCTACACTTGTTTTTCGCATGTCACGCTGTACAAGTCCAGAACATTACATCATCAAACAACATACAAAGTCACATTTGTGGGCCACCATGAAGATCACACACCAGTTTGAAACTTCCAGGGTGCATATCCATGAAAGTGTGAATGCGGTTTAATACTAGGGGTTGAGGGATTATCGGTCTGGCCCATTATCAGTGCAGATAATTGGTCGACCCCTACTTAATACTATAATAACTGTTTAATTATATGAATGAAACAGTAATTATCAAACTCAGGGTTGCCATCTCTGATGCATCTGGCATGATACTCGCTTTCAGCATCAATCTCACGCTCTCACACCCAATCTCATGCCCAAATAAAAATTTCTCCTGTTAATTTTCTGTTGATGACTAGATTAGACTTGACCAGATTGTTTCTGAATGAAAGGAGAGGAGTTTAACCTTAATCAGATTAACGTTACTTCTCCAAGTCACTGTTTTTGAGTCGATCGCATCATTAAAACCAGCCCGTGAGCAGGGGGAGGTCGGGGTGCGGCTGACCTGACCAAGTCACCCACTTTCAGTGAGCTGCCAGCTTTTCATCCACTGTTCAGCAGCGCATTTCTCTCTCTCAAAGCGCGGTGACGCTCAGAGCTATGGTTTTACAAAGACATTTTTGCACTTTTTTTTCTTTAAAACTGTGCTGCTGTGTGTCTCCTCACTAAAAACAGCTGATCCGCAATGCATTATAAATACTAACGTTTTTTTTTCACCCAAATGCACCTAAAATCTCTTTCTGAGGATGACATGACATAAAAAAAAAAAAAGCTGACCTGTCAGTCTGGTCGTGTTTTCTGCATAAATGAACGCTATCCATTCATCCTTCTCAGACAACAAACCAGGGGCGAATCCAGCCAGAAAGGGGGCATGAGTGGGTGGCTCTCCACAACAGCCCTAGATTAAAGGTCCACTTTTGAAGACATTTTTTTCATACTATTACTACTACTAATACCACTAATAATAATAATTTCAACAACTAAAATTTTAGAAAGAATTTAAATGTTAGAAAAATGTTAGAAAGAAATTAATAGTTACATTTATAAACAATATTGGTTAGAAATAGTAAGTTTCACCGTTACAGTGCTGTCAGTTAAATATGAGGTCAAGAAATATGTCTTTATTTTATTTGTATATCACAAGTATTTATGTTCATTAAAGTCAAGAAAAGGTGACTATAAAGTGAGTATTTGCAAAATGGATTATCATTTTCATGTTGATGTGGCAGGGGGAGGAGGTGTTGTCGGCAGCTGCTGAAACTAACTCGTAATCTAACTGAGTCACTTTTAAAATTGAGTAATCAGTACAGTAACTAGGTTACTTTTTCAAGGAGTAATCAGTTATTGGATTACTCACGCCTGTATATAGAGGGGGTTCAGGGGGTTCAACCGACCCCCCCCCCCCCCCCCCCCCCGTAGAATTCTGTTGATTTTTTTCTGCTGATTTTTTTCTGATCTGGATATCAACGTTATGTATTTTCTTTTCATTGATAATAAGCAACAAGCACTAACTGTTACACAGCTATTATCACACACCCTCAAGTTTCAATTTCCTCTGCCAGAGTAATCCCTTAAGTGATGAAAGGGGAAACTGCCAGATAAACTTTTCCCATGGGGGTTGAGAATTTTTGCTCCCTGGTCCCTATCCTCCTCTGATATCAAACAGATTAGTAGGCTTGTAAATACCCATGTAGACACACAATTACACTTGTCTGGTTTGTAAAAACATGTTTGTATGTATAAGCTGAGAAATAAAGGGAGCTTCTCCTTCCTGTTGCAAATACTGTAAAGGTGCAAATATTCGCGTGGGATTTATTATGCGAATTTCGCGAGTTAAACAAGGTCGCCAAATTAAATACCGCTATTTTAATACATAACGTACATATATGTACATATTCATAATGTAAACACGAATATTAATACAGCTAAATACGAGGTCTGTTAGAAAACTATCCAACCTTTTTGTTTTTTGCAAAAACTATATGGATTTGAATCATGTGCGCTTGCATCAGCCAAGCGTGAACCTTCATGCGCATGCGTGAGTTTTTTCATGCCTGTCGGTTGCGTCATTTGCAACAGACAGTTTGCATTAATGTTATCTTGGTTATTCCTGGGTGGTTCTTATGGCAACTGATCCAATCCCAAGCAAGGACTATTTGTATATAAAAATGTATTTCCTAAAATGATACATTTTGGGTTTCAAATGAAATTTATGTAGCTTTTTACCCCTCGAAATCCTCAAAAAGCTTCTGCTTTGGGGGGCTTCGCCCCCCCTGAGCCCCCCACAAGGGCGTTGCCCCTCGACCCCACCAGGGGCCCTACGGCCCACTGGACCCCCAACTCAAGGATTTGAACCCCCACTTTCACATTCATATATACGGCCCTGTACTTTTCAAAGTAACAGTGGCAACACTGCTGCATGAGAGAATTTGAGCATAGGTTAGAATTTTGTTAGAGTCGGCCACTTTTTGGACAACAAATTGAATAATCTATTGCCTAATAAAGTTGTGTCCCTTGTCACTACAGATGTAGCGTAACACTGGTCTACAAATTTTAAGAAGCTGTCTGCTTCAGAAATATAATGTGCTATTTACGAAGGATTCTGGCATGCTGAATTCAAATATGACAATAAAAATGACTGGTTGGCTACTGTTTCTAAGATATTTAAGTTTTTACATTTTAAGTCTACATAATTATATTGTGTTGATTGTAGAGTTTTCATGATAAATCGTACACATAGTTCTTTTAATGTTTCTCTGACTATTCATATAATAATATTTTGACCTGTTTTCTTTCAAGACTTTAAACATGATCAAAATGCAACCCTTAGTAGCACAGTAGTAACATATCTTAAAACTAGAGCCAATCAACCATTTCAAACATTATTTTCATTCTCAGTGGCCCAAATTTAGTAAAGTTTGACTCATTTCTTTCAGAAGCATTTTGACTGCAGACGAGTGATTGTGTGTTGAGGCAGTAGGCTACAGACTTCAACTAGTTAAACTACGTCATTTAAAGGACGTCGTACGTTAATGTCCTGGTTAGCAAGTATTCATGATTTTAAGTCTATCTGTGCACATTCGCTAAAAAACAATGGTCGCGGATGTATATTATTACTAAATTATTTCTGACTGAGAAGCCAAAGTGTTTTGTACCACTGAATCAAAACGAAGCAATTGTATTGAAATGGTTCAGTGTTTAGAAGTATTTGATACAATTAAATATGGTGACATCTGCCGGCCAAACTTTAACATGGCACTTAGATGGAACAATGAAACAGGAGCTGTTATGTATGGTAAATAATAAAGGTTCTATGGGCATCTTGAAATTTTTGACTATATTTTCATTTAAAGACAATAATATACTTGTGTTATAATTTGATTGTGCCATCATGAATTTTTTGCCATTTTTGTTTTTTTTTAATTTGGGTTACCAAAAATTTTCAGCGCACACTATGTGTGCCCAGTCTCACTCCAGCCAAAGTCCCAAAGTTGGCAACCCTGCAAAACCCAAAATGTGGTGTATATTCAGAGTTGTATAGCTTTGCAGTTTAGCAGCGACCTCATAATACTGGCAAGGAAATACATCATCAGTGGCTGCTGTAGCCAACGCAGGAAAAGTTATGAATGTCATTACAGTCCTGTACAGAGTTTGTGCTGAACTCATTCATAGTTGTTCACAGTCACAGTTCTGAAAAGCTCAGATACGGCGCAAATATATTACAGTCAACACAACAAGGTGATGCGACTCGGGCCACTTGTAATGCTGTAGATAATCAGATAGGCAAGAAACACAAAGCAAGGCAGTGGTGCAGACAGCACAGAGAGCCCGGATTAGACTACTCGATGAAAACAATCACAAGTGACAGACACTCGTGGCTTTTCTTAGAGATGGCTCACAATAAGGGATAGAAAAATAATCATTCCCACTCATTTCTCTTATCAAACCGCTCCTTTCATTTCCTAAGCCCACTATTGAATTTTCTCACTCAAGCTCAAAACGGGGTGATGGGGTTTCTCTTCTTTGTTATGTGTCACCCATGCACTGGTTTTGCTCAGAGGTTAATAATGAAAGTTAAAAGAGTGTTGCATATTAATGCCCAAATCTCCGGAGCCAGCAGACGAATAACTGTCCTTCAACGGCAAACTTCGGTATTAAAAATATTCAATGTTCCCTGCATGCTGGCTCTTTCGTTCTTAGCTGGAGACGCAGTGCCACACCAGGAAGTTCTCACTTGGATTTAGCAGTAATGAATGTTTTCTGGAAAATTGTAGATTACAAGGTTTAAGGGAGACCACTGTTTATTCCGGACACTAAAACTCAAGTAATGTAAAGACAAGTGCACATACAGACCCTGTGCCAACTGCTGCCTATAAATATGTCATTCTGACTTGATATGAAGACACAATTCAGCAGTTCACAATACATAATTTTAGGTGGATACATATTTCATAATTAGCCACCATGTGGGAGTGTTCAGGAGGTGGTACGCCTGGTCTATGGTACTGTATAGGGTGACCACACATGTTTTCCCAGGACATGTCCTGGTTGTCCTGTTTTTTTTTTTTTTTTACAAAGTGATGACCAGTGATGCCGGTAACGCGTTACTCTAATCTAACCACTTTTTTTAGTAACGAGTAATCTAACGCATTAATCTTTACAAATCAGTAATCAGATTAAAGTTACTTTTCCAAGTCACTGTGCGATACTATTATTTTTGCATTGTGGGTCGACAGCAGCATTAAACTTGGTCCGTGGGCAGGAGGTTGGGGTTCGATTGAACTGCCCACTTTAAGCGAGCTGTGAGCTTTTCATCCACGGTTTTCTGCAGCAGCTACGACTCGTCCTCACCTCTTAAAGCGCGGTGACAACAGCACACCTGCACTGAGCTTTACAAAGACATTTTTATGCTTTTTTCTCCTTTATTTAGAATTCTGAGCTGAGCCGCTCCGTATCTGCTCGCTAAAAACAGCTGATCCTCCGCGACGCGTCAACAACTAAGACTATTTTCCACTCAAATGCACCTAAACTCTCCTTCTGAGGACCACATGATGTGAAAACGCAATAAAACTTTCTTACCTGTAAATCTGGTCATGTTTTCTGCATAAATAAATGTTATCCATTTTTTGTGCTCAAACGCCAAAGCAGGGGCGAATCCAGATGGAATGGGGGCATGGGGCAAGGATGTGCCCCACCCACAACACCCCTAGATTAAAGGTCCAGTTTTGAAGCCTTTTTTTTTACTACAACTACTATTACTTCTTATAATAATAATAATTTCAACAAGTAAAATGTTTAGAGAGAATTTAAATGTTAGAAAAAAATGTTAGGAAGAATTTAACAGTTACATTTATAAACAATGTAGGTTAGAAATTGCAAGTTTTACTGTTACAGTGCTGTCAACAGTTAAATATGAGGTCAAGAAAGAGGTCTTTATTTTACTTTTTATAAAACAAGTATTTATTTTCATTGAAGTCAAGAAAGGGTGACTATAAAGTGAGTTTTGGCAAAACAAGTATCACTGTCATGTTGAGGTGGCAGAGGGTTGTTGTCGGCAGCTGGGGAAAGTAACTAAAAAAGTAACTAGTAATCTAACTTAGTTACTTTTACAATTGAGTAATCAGTAAAGTAACTAAGTTACTTTTTCAAGGGGTAATCAGTAATCAGTAATTGCATTACTTTTTCAAAGTAGTTGTGGCAACATTGGTGATGACAATGTTCTGGTTTTCATTGGCCCATTAAATTGACCGGCATCTGGGGAGCTATTAATCACCAGAACTATAGGTGGAATGGAACTGGAACTACTGGCAATTGGTGGAATGGATGACAATCGGTGGAAAGTAAAAGTACCATTAAAATAATCAAGTTATTTAGCCACCATTTAAAGCTATAGGTTAGCATTAGAAGCCCCAAACTCTTGACAGAACAGCAACAGAATGGCAGAACGGGAGCTTGTGTGGTGCCGTCTAGTGTTAGTGAGGGTAAAGTTTCCCAATATGGCGATCTGCTATTGCGGCGATTAGTGCTAATTGGGACAGAAAAGAGATAGGTTTTGTTGTGAACATGACATGGGGAGACATTATCTTGAGATTGGTTATCAATATCTTGAGAGTAGGGGGCATAGTAAGGTGTTGTTTTGTCACAAACCCTTGATGCTAACCTCAGTTAGAATTTTCTGTAACAAGTCAACCATGTCATGTTAACATAACAGTATCCAGCAATAATACAAGTTTGCTCCAAACTACCCCAAACTTACATCAGTTAATTTCCAGTAGCCTGACATCACCGATTTACAGCCAAGAATCATAATATAGTGTCAAATAAAAACATCAACTTTACACCAACTTTTTTCACTGGTCCAAAAACAAATGTATCATAATTTAAGAACATTTCTGTCTCATATAATTGTAAAAGTTATATCACTTTCACATTTATATTTTTGTCATCTACATTTGTGCAGACGTGTGGTAAAATATTGTTTTTATCAAGGGTATTACTTAACTGTACAAATGAAAAAGTGGCATACCGTGTTGTGCAAATGTCTTAGGCACACTTTCGAAATTCGAATATCCAATTGTAAAAAAACCATTAAGATGTGTTAATTACAACTTTGCACATCAGGCTACACTTACGTCTTCTGATTCGTTATGATGCTGGTGTGTAGCTGGTTATAAATGATGGGTATTTTCACATTGCCCAACATCTCTTATGAGTGTTGGATCAATATTCATGTATTTCACGTCAAATAGTCATTTTTTTCCACTTACAGTGATACATTATGTCCGAAGGAAGGAAATCTGAGCCACACAAGCAGCACAAAAATGCTGAGCCACAGAGCTGAGCCACTCATTTTAAAATATGTTTTAAATATATATATATATATATATATATATATATATATATATATATATATATATATATATATATATATATATATACGTATTAAGTGCAAAGGCGTAAAGCCGGGAGAATTAATTGATAGCAGATGTGTCATATGGAGGGAGTTCGAGGGCATGAAGGAAACCACAAAGAAGGAACTGCCACATATTGAGTTACGTGAAAGGTAAAGGCAGGATATTATGAATTCACGACCAATTCCCCATCACTTCGTGAAGTGAACTTCTCTTGAGGACATAAATTGTAATCAGTGCAGAACTGCTGACTGGGTACTTGAAGTCAGCAGGGTCAACTGGCCCTGTTTCCAGTGCAGAATTTATTAAGTGTCAGGAAAGTTGGCACCCCCCTGGGTATGTAAATGTGTGAAATTTTGAGAAATGCCAACTGATATCACCAAACCATTCAGCCATCTAGCTTTCCATCCATTCATCCATTATCCATCGATCCATGCACCCATCCAACCATACGTACATGCACCCACCCAATACATCTACCCAGCCATCCACCTACCGATGCACTCATAAACCCAAACCAAGCCATACACCGACCATCTAGCAATCCAGCCTTCATCAATCCACTCACTCATCCATCCATACATACTATAGTCATGTATTCACCAAGTCCGCACACCCAATCAGTCTGTCACCAGTCATTCACCAATTCATCCATCTACCCACCCACCAATCTGCCATCCACCCACCAACCCACCCACCAATCTGCCATCCACCCACCTACCCACCCACCAATCTACCATCCCCCCACCTACCCACTGATCAATCTACCATCCACCCAATTACCAATCTACCATCAACCCACCCACCAATCTACCATACACGCACCTACCCACCCACCAATCTACCATTCACTCACCTACCCATGCATCAATCTACCATCCATCCAACCACCTACCCACCCACCAATCTACCATACACACACCTACCCACCCACCAATCTACCATACATGCACCTACCCACCCACCAATCTACCATTCACCCACCTACCCACCGATCAATCTACCATCCACCCACCTACCAATCTACCATCAACCTTCCTACCCACCCACCAATCTGCCATTCACCCACCTACCCACCCACCAATCTATGATCCATCCAACCACCTACCCACCCACCAATCTACCATCCACCCACCTACCCACCTACCCACTCACCAATCTACCATCAACCCACCTTCCCACCCACCAATCTACCATCAACCCACCTTCCCACCCACCAATGTACCATCCACCCACCTACCCACCCATCAATCCAGCATCCACCCACCTACCCACCCACCAATCTACCATCAACCCAACTACCCACCCACCAATTTACCATCCACCAACCCACCAATCTACCATCAACCCACCTACCCACTCATCAATCTACCTTCCACCCACCTACCCATCCATCAATGTACCATCCATCCATTCAGTTTCAATTTATGTTCATTTATATAGCGCCGCCAAATCACAACAAGGTTGCCTCAAGGTGCTTCGCACAAGTAAGGTCTAACCTTACTAACCCCCAGAGCAACAGTGGTAAGGAAAAAGTCCCTCTGAGGAAGAAACCTCAAGCAGACCAGACTCAAAGGGGTGACCCTCTGCTTGGGCCATACTACAGACACAAATTACACAACAATTCACAAAACAAACATACAGGAAAGGTTGCCGGTGCACAGGATGGTTTTCAGAACAAATGCCACACCCATCTCTGGATGGAGCGGCACCTAAAACAGAGAGAAAAAAAAAAAAAAAAAAGCAAAATCTAGCATCAGAAAGACAACAAATACAGTGTAATTTGTCAGCATACAGTGGAATCCATTCACCCTTCTATCTATCCATCCATCTATCTATCCACTCACCCACCCATCTTCTACCAGTTACCCTGGGTCTAGGTTTTGGTACCAAGAAGCTCTGTAGACACCCCTCTCCCAAACTACTACTCCAGGCTAATGTACATCAAATTATATATATTAAATCATGACACCACTTGCACTGATGTTTGTATGCTGATCTAAAAGCAAGGTGTGGCCAGGTGCACAGCTGGTGCATTAGTATTGTCCATCACCAGAAAGAACCTTAGAGAAGCAAAAACCATGTCAAAAGTCCAGTTATGTGCATTTCTTTATGCAAACAGAGAAACACTGAGACACTCCTACAGAAGAACGTTCACAATATATTTACACTCTGCCTGAACCCGCTAAATCAGCAAATTGAATGATACCTAAGTTGCTAAAATTCAAAGTGTACTAGAGTTGAAAATTGAGATAATGCTCATGATTCATTTGAAATTTGAAGTAATTACACTCAAAGCTATATGCATCGGAAATATTGTGTATCATATTATTTTGTAGACACTTTATGATAAAGTGATCACCAAAATAAGTCTGCCTACACCCATTTAAGCATTGGGCAGAAAAATTTACGATTCCCCTCTGGCTGTAATCTTTTTGAGGAGTTTTAAAGGTAAGAAAAAAAATGCAGAATAAATCTCTGCTATGGGACAAATGGTGCTGATGGGTCTCAGAGAAGCCATTAAAATTAACAAGAGCGATGATATCTTGTCAAAACGGCAAGGTCAAGAGTGTGACATCATTTGTTTAGCTCTGCTTTCCTTCAGTTTGAATCATTTCATCCACCTCGCCTCTACTCTCCAGGTCTGTCCTTCAAACACTTCCTGTCAGACTGGTGTAATTGCGTCTTGACAGGACTGATACCTAATCCCTATCAATCACTCTCATGGAGTTATGGCTTTCTGCTCAACTTGACTTGTCCAATCCCTCTCATCCATAATCTGGCTCCATAATTTTTTGCTTAGAGTGAAAAGATCTGGTGTGAGCCTTCCTTCATCCGAGCCTACATATCCTGACCTGCTTCTCATCAGTGCTGTACTTGAAACCAGGCTGCATCTGAGTGATAAATTAACCATGCTGTCTTTGTGACAGCTGTTCATTTGCTATAATACTATTTGGCCGTTTTGAAGTATTCTGTCTGTTCTGTCTGCAAAGGACTTATTTGAGGGAACAATAAAGCAAATACATTTTCAGCTGAGATTGTTGAAGAAAAATGCAGAATAAAGCCTGATTTATGCTTCTACAACTCTGTAACTCCATGGACACGCAATCATGTCGATGTGGGTGTGACCCTTTTGAAGTTCTCCATTGTGTTGGTGGGTGTTGCAATGCAATTTACCGCTGGGATATTAGAAGGCGCAGCACGAAGAACAAGGCAGGGACTTTCTTTCTGCCTGCACCGCCACTACTGCTGGTCATTTTTTCTCCACTTCTCTATATAATCATCAACCTTCAAACCAACATAAGGTGCAATTTCCCTCCATGAATCATTTGAGCATCTTTGTAGTTTTTTGACTCCATGTTGTAAAGGTGGTCATGCTTGGGGACTTCTTCTGCCAAACATTCCTCTATCTGACTCATGATTGACATGTAACTGGCGTGCGCACTGCAAAAACATTTAATTGGACTTTAAATATGATGGGAGAGGAAGGAGTGAAATCAGAAAAATGAATAATTAGTTGTTTCCTCATGTAGTTTCAGTTTTTGGAAGGTGCACATACATAGAGGGGCTTGCAGAAGGCTTCGTGTTGTTGCAAAGATGGAAAAGCATAATCAGGTTTAACACTCAGAGCGTGCAACATAGGCATCTAGTGTCGTTGACACTCATCACTCATCTTCAACCGCTTTTCTGGGTTCGGGTCACGTGGGCAACAGCTCCAGCAGGGGACCCAAGACTTCCCTTTTCCATGCCACATTGATCATCTCTGACTGGGGGATCCCGAGGCATTTTCAGGCCAGTGTGGAGATATAATCTCTCCACCTAGTCCTGGGTCTTCCCCGGGGTCTCCTCCCACATGGACGTGCCTGGAACACCTCCCTTGGGAGGCACCCAGGAGGCATCCTTACCAGCCCCGAACCACCTCAGCTGGCTCCTTTCAGCGCGAAGGAGCAGCGACTCTACTCCGAGCCTCCCACGGATAACCGAACTTCTCACCCTATCTCTAAGGGAGACACCAGCCACCCTCCTGAGGGAGCCCATTTCGGCCGCTTGTACCCACGATCTAGTTCTTTCAGTCATGACCCAACACTCATGACCATAGGTGAGAGTAGGAACGAAGATTGACCAGTAGATTGAGAGCTTCACCTTTTGGGCCAGCTCCCTTTTCGTCACAACAGTACGGTAGAGCAAATGCAATAACGCCCCTGCTGTGCCGATTCTCCGGCAATCTCATGCTCCATTGTCCCTTCACTCATGAACAACAGCCCGAGGTATTTGAACTCCTTCACATGGGGCAGAGCTGTATTCCCTACCCAAAGTAGGCAATCCATCCGTTTCCTGCTGAGAACCATGGCCTCAGATTTAGAGGTGCTGATCCTCATCCCAGCCGCTTCATACCACATAATTCATGTTGTTGACACTAATTATGTAAATTAACTATTTGTAGTGCCCTGAAAGCTTAATATGTGGTTATGTGTGCAGTACTCTAGGGTCAGCATAATGCTACCAACAACTGGAATCTGGAGACATATAAATCTTTGACCTGATCTCTGGCCTTGACATTTGATCAATTCTGTCCAAATCTGAACCACTTTATGCTTGGGAAACAAACTACCATTCCACCACATTTTATTCATGGTGGTTTAAGACTAAGTCAATATTATTGTGGAGACGAGGAGCATCACGTGCACTGACGGGTCAGTTATGACATTCTTGTCATGTGGTGAGTTTTTCTGGGCATGATCCAGCACACAGGTGCCTCAGTGTTGAGGACCCTAGTGCCTGGAGAAAACCCTGTTATACCTGGCTGGGGCAGACAGATGGTTAGTTTTCAGAACTGGGGATGCACTGGTTGTGTGCCTGGGTGGTTGCCATTTAGTACCCAGGATGGCTCCATGGTGACGTGGATGCCGTGGTACCTTGGCATGCCCCCAGACAGTTATGATCTTCTGTTTGACCTTTCCAGGCAACCCAAGAAGAAAAGTCATGTGACCAAGATAGGGTCATATAGGATTTCATATTAGCAAGCATCTGAATATGTTCATTAGGAACCTACTAAATATATAGTATGTACTAGAAGTAAGCAACCAAGTAGGAGAGACATAATTCAGATGTGCTACACCGCTGCCATCTCACCTGTACATTCACTCTGACGTTTACAGATGATGCATATACCCGCGCATGCCTTGAAAAATTCTATTTTGCAGTGACAGATCTTTTAATCAGTTCCTGTTACTTAACAAAAGTACATTTGTACAATGCCATGGCTCCATGCTCCAATGCCATGTTCTATCATGTGCAGGTAAATTAAAGATAGTTAAAATGACTCAAGTGACAATTATGCACATACAACAGAAGGTGTTACCTGACAATTTCCCACGTAAATCAGACCAGATTCTTCACCGTAGCCTCTCAGGAGTCGAGTGTTTGTTCAGAAGCGGATAATCTTAAGACTCCTTCTACAGCGGAAATAAAAACTGTTTAATATGGCCTTGGCATTCCTCAATAGCTTGGGCTCATTGACTAAGTGATTAGTGTACACAGTGGTATCGACAAGAAAAGGATCTTTATGTCCTTTAATTAATGTTGTTTGGCATTGTGAGGCTTTTGTTCCCTCCTGATACAGATCCGTGGTGCGGTTGGTTCACTGGCAGGGTATTCTGTTCATAGCAGGATGGGCAGTGACTCAGTGAAAAACCCTTTCTTCATCTGCACCAATATAAAGATTGTTTGTGTTGTGAGGCATCTTGTTTCCTATCAAGGGAACAGGAGTGGAAGGTTTGCTTACTGAGGCTGGTGATGAAATCTTACTTTCATATCTATTGGCAAAAACTGGATTTACAAACCAAATATGTGTAATCAGTCAAGTTTGATTAAGCTTTACTGAAGTGAACTAGACTGAATGTGAATTGAATGTAAATCTCTCAGGGCCTCCTTTGAAGGGTTCGTGCTTTGTTTTTCATAGTCTCTCTGGGTGCTTTGGTTTCCTCCAAATCAAAAGACATATATTATGTTTGGACTAGAAAGACCCAGAGCGCCATTTAACATCTTCATCATTGCGGTTTTTTTTCTCCAAAAAGTGTCTGAAGGATAATTTAGTCAACACAACACTTATATTTGTATTACAGAGGGATCTTAGAAACAACTGTTGCATATTTTACTTAAATTATAATTGTATTCCGAGAAACCAACATTTCTTGAGAATAGGTGAAGTTTTGACAAAAAATAGAGGACCACACCATACTTTGTCTGGGTCAGGCCCAAAACGTCTCCATCACCCCTGGTACATTCATTTGCACCCCAGCTCCTCCCACATCCTTTAGCCAGTTTCCACCAAATTTTGTATGTGGATGAAGATCAGCCATGGAATTGCTCTTAAAGGGGTATTTTTGTCAAAGGTCAACGTTATTGTCTCTTGCTTGCCTCTACTGGTGGTTGGCTCTCACTGCGGTATTGTATCACTTCCTGTTCCGGAGCACAGCGGTGTTTTTCTGTATCTGTTAGCTGTTTAATCTGCGCAGTTAGATTGATCTAGTTATCTAGATTACGATTTGTTTCCCAGTGTAATCTTTACGTGCCTTAACTAAAGCACTCCTTCTGCTGAATCACCTCTAAATTATTTACACATTATTCACTTTGCGTGTTTTTAGGAATCCGCTAGCTTAGCGTAGCTACTAGCTCTTAGCCGATTTAGCATGGCGGCTTCTCCTGTCTCTCCCGCACTTTTCTGCTCTGGGTGTGAAATGTTTAGTTATTCCTCGGCCTCCTTTAGCAGTAACGGTACTTGTAATAAGTGTAGCTTATTCGTAGCTTTGGAGGCCAGGCTGGGCGAATTGGAGACTCGGCTCCGCACCGTGGAAAATTCCACAGCTAGCCAGGCCCCTGTAGTCGGTGCGGACCAAGGTAGCTTAGCCGCCGTTAGTTCCCCCCTGGCAGATCCCGAGCAGCCGGGAAAGCAGGCTGACTGGGTGACTGTGAGGAGGAAGCGTAGCCCTAAACAGAAGCCCCGTGTACACCGCCAACCCGTTCACATCTCTAACCGTTTTTCCCCACTCAACGACACACCCGCCGAGGATCAAACTCTGGTTATTGGCGACTCTGTTTTTGCGAAATGTGAAGTTAGCGACACCAGCAACCATAGTCAATTGTCTTCCGGGGGCCAGAGCAGGCGACATTGAAGGAAATTTGAAACTGCTGGCTAAGGCTAAGCGTAAATTTGGTAAGATTGTAATTCACGTCGGCAGTAATGACACCCGGTTACGCCAATCGGAGGTCACTAAAATTAACATTAAATCGGTGTGTAACTTTGCAAAAACAATGTCGGACTCTGTAGTTTTCTCTGGGCCCCTCCCCAATCAGACCGGGAGTGACATGTTTAGCCGCATGTTCTCCTTGAATTGCTGGCTGTCTGAGTGGTGTCCAAAAAATGAGGTGGGCTTCATAGATAATTGGCAAAGCTTCTGGGGAAAACCTGGTCTTGTTAGGAGAGACGGCATCCATCCCACTTTGGATGGAGCAGCTCTCATTTCTAGAAATCTGGCCAATTTTCTTAAATCCTCCAAACCGTGACTATCCAGGGTTGGGACCAGGAAGCAGAGTTGTAGTCTTACACACCTCTCTGCAGCTTCTCTCCCCCTGCCATCCCCTCATTACCCCATCCCCGTAGAGACGGTGCCTGCTACCAGACCACCAATAACCAGCAAAAATCTATTTAAGCATAAAAATTCAAAAAGAAAAAATAATATAGCACCTTCAACTGCACCACAGACTAAAACAGTTAAATGTGGTCTATTAAACATTAGGTCTCTCTCTTCTAAGTCCCTGTTGGTAAATGATATAATAATTGATCAACATATTGATTTATTCTGCCTTACAGAAACCTGGTTACAGCAGGATGAATATGTTAGTTTAAATGAGTCAACACCCCCGAGTCACACTAACTGTCAGAATGCTCGTAGCACGGGCCGGGGCGAAGGATTAGCAGCAATCTTCCATTCCAGCTTATTAATTAATCAAAAACCCAGACAGAGCTTTAATTCATTTGAAAGCTTGACTCTTAGTCTTGTCCATCCAAATTGGAAGTCCCAAAAACCAGTTTTATTTGTTGTTATCTATCGTCCACCTGGTCGTTACTGTGAGTTTCTCTGTGAATTTTCAGACCTTTTGTCTGACTTAGTGCTTAGCTCAGATAAGATAATTATAGTGGGCGATTTTAACATCCACACAGATGCTGAGAATGACAGCCTCAACACTGCATTTAATCTATTATTAGACTCTATTGGCTTTGCTCAAAAAGTAAATGAGTCCACCCACCACTTTAATCATATCTTAGATCTTGTTCTGACTTATGGTATGGAAATAGAAGACTTAACAGTATTCCCTGAAAACTCCCTTCTGTCTGATCATTTCTTAATAACATTTACATTTACTCTGATGGACTACCCAGCAGTGGGGAATACGTTTCATTACACTAGAAGTCTTTCAGAAAGCGCTGTAACTAGGTTTAAGGATATGATTCCTTCTTTATGTTCTCTAATGCCATATACCAACACAGTGCAGAGTAGCTACCTAAACTCTGTAAGTGAGATAGAGTATCTCGTCAATAGTTTTACATCCTCATTGAAGACAACTTTGGATGCTGTAGCTCCTCTAAAAAAGAGAGCTTTAAATCAGAAGTGCCTGACTCCGTGGTATAACTCACAAACTCGTAGCTTAAAGCAGATAACCCGTAAGTTGGAGAGGAAATGGCGTCTCACTAACTTAGAAGATCTTCACTTAGCCTGGAAAAAGAGTCTGTTGCTCTATAAAAAAGCCCTCCGTAAAGCTAGGACATCTTTCTACTCATCACTAATTGAAGAAAATAAGAACAACCCCATGGTTTCTTTTCAGCACTGTAGCCAGGCTGACAAAGAGTCAGAGCTCTATTGAGCTGAGTATTCCATTAACTTTAACTAGTAATGACTTCATGACTTTCTTTGCTAACAAAATTTTAACTATTAGAGAAAAAATTACTCATAACCATCCCAAAGACGTATCGTTATCTTTGGCTGCTTTCAGTGATGCCGGTATTTGGTTAGACTCTTTCTCTCCGATTGTTCTGTCTGAGTTATTTTCATTAGTTACTTCATCCAAACCATCAACATGTTTATTAGACCCCATTCCTACCAGGCTGCTCAAGGAAGCCCTACCATTATTTAATGCTTCGATCTTAAATATGATCAATCTATCTTTGTTAGTTGGTTATGTACCACAGGCTTTTAAGGTGGCAGTAATTAAACCATTACTTAAAAAGCCGTCACTTGACCCAGCTATCTTAGCTAATTATAGGCCAATCTCCAACCTTCCTTTTCTCTCAAAAATTCTTGAAAGGGTAGTTGTAAAACAGCTAACTGATCATCTGCAGAGGAATGGGCTATTTGAAGAGTTTGTCAGGTTTTAGAATTCATCATAGTACAGAAACAGCATTAGTGAAGGTTACAAATGATCTTCTTATGGCCTCGGACAGTGGACTCATCTCTGTGCTTGTTCTGTTAGACCTCAGTGCTGCTTTTGATACTGTTGACCATAAAATTTTATTACAGAGATTAGAGCATGCCATAGGTATTAAAGGCACTGCGCTGCGGTGGTTTGAATTATATTTGTCTAATAGATTACAATTTGTTCATGTAAATGGGGAATCTTCTTCACAGACTAAAGTTAATTATGGAGTTCCACAAGGTTCTGTGCTAGGACCAATTTTATTCACTTTATACATGCTTCCCTTAGGCAGTATTATTAGACGGCTTAAATTTTCATTGTTACGCAGATGATACCCAGCTTTATCTATCCATGAAGCCAGAGGACACACACCAATTAGCTAAACTGCAGGATTGTCTTACAGACATAAAGACATGGATGACCTCTAATTTCCTGCTTTTAAACTCAGATAAAACTGAAGTTATTGTACTTGGCCCACAAATCTTAGAAACATGGTGTCTAACCAGATCCTTACTGTGGATGGCATTACCCTGACCTCTAGTAATACTGTGAGAAATCTTGGAGTCATTTTTGATCAGGATATGTCATTCAAAGCGCATATTAAACAAATATGTAGGACTGCTTTTTTGCATTTACGCAATATCTCTAAAATCAGAAAGGTCTTGTCTCAGAGTGATGCTGAAAAACTAATTCATGCTAATTCACTATTTCCTCTAGGCTGGACTATTGTAATTCATTATTATCAGGTTGTCCTAAAAGTTCCCTAAAAAGCCTTCAGTTAATTCAAAATGCTGCAGCTAGAGTACTGACGGGGACTAGAAGGAGAGAGCATATCTCACCCATATTGGCCTCTCTTCATTGGCTTCCTGTTAATTCTAGAATAGAATTTTAAATTCTTCTTCTTACTTATAAGGTTTTGAATAATCAGGTCCCATCTTATCTTAGGGACCTCATAGTACCATATCACCCCAATAGAGCGCTTCGCTCTCAGACTGCAGGCTTACTTGTAGTTCCTAGGGTTTGTAAGAGTAGAATGGGAGGCAGAGCCTTCAGCTTTCAGGCTCCTCTCCTGTGGAACCAGCACCCAATTCAGATCAGGGAGACAGACACCCTCTCTACTTTTAAGATTAGGCTTAAAACTTTCCTTTTTGCTAAAGCTTATAGTTAGGGCTGGTTCAGGTGACCCTGAACCATCCCTTAGTTATGCTGCTATAGACGTAGACTGCTGGGGGGTTCCCATGATGCACTGTTTCTTTCTCTTTTTGCTCTGTATGCACCACTCTGCATTTAATCATTAGTGATCGATCTCTGCTCCCCTCCACAGCATGTCTTTTTCCTGGTTCTCTCCCTCAGCCCCAACCAGTCCCAGCAGAGGACTGCCCCTCCCTGGGCCTGGTTCTGCTGGAGGTTTCTTCCTGTTAAAAGGGAGTTTTTCCTTCCCACTGTAGCCAAGTGCTTGCTCACAGGGGGTCGTTTTTGACCGTTGGGGTTTTACATAATTATTGTATGGCCTTGCCTTACAATATAAAGTGCCTTGGGCAACTGTTTGTTGTGATTTGGCGCTATATAAAAAAATTGATTGATTGATTGATTGATTATTGTGGCCAAAACTCAAAATTGTTATTTTTTTTCTCACTCCGATTTTACCAAAGGTAGTGCACATACAGTATGTACTATAATGTACATAGATGGAATTCCAATTGGGTTCTGTTTGTTGGCCTACTCCTTGAAGTCATTTAGCTGGGATGTGGATGAAGATTGACTGTAGTATAGCCCGAAAAGTGTTCGTTTCATCAAATGTCAGACCCATCACATTTTGCTTGCTACGCATTGTTTCTTCAGGGATGTTATGTTGCCTGCTGTTGTGGTATTATTATCACTTACTTGGGCATGCCCTGGAATTTAGCATAACATTACATGAATGCAATGACTCTCTCTCTCTATAGCACTGGCGTGCCCAACCGGTCCATCGCAATCGCATGAAAAAAAAATCTGTACCTGGACTCGAAAGGATTTAGTGCTGCTATAACAGACTGACACAGCAGGTGGCAGCAGTGCACCAACAAGGACGCCGGCTGCCGTTAAACACCACTTCTTCTTCTTCTTCTTCTTCTTCTTCTTCTTCTCCTTCTTCTTCTTCTTCTTCTTCCATGGTGTATAAGAAACGAAAAATTATAATTTTCATCCTGGATTATTTTTTTCATTTATTCGCATGGCAAATCCATCTGTCTTATCTCCAATGTAAATGTGGCTTTACTGAAGAAAGGGAATTTGGAGCGGCATTTCAGACGATTCACAAGAAATACCATGCTAACTTCTAATGCTAACCGGGCTAAATCCCCTCTGCTCGCTCGAAAAGCCGAGGAATTGAAAAGTCAGCCAGCAGCACAATGATTCATGGTCCATAAATGCCAAGAGTGATGAATGTGGTGAACAAGATTGCAGTGTTATGTTCAGCCCAGGAGTCTGAGAATGTGTTTATAGTAGTCTAGTGGTTAAGGCGCTGGGCTTGAGACAAGAAGATCCTCTGTTCAAATCCCAGCCTGACTGGAAAATCCTTAATCCCCTATTGCTCCCGCTGTGTAGTGGGCATCTTGTATGGTAGCACCCTGACATCAGGGTGAATGTGAGGCATTATTGTAAAACACTTTGAGCGTCCGATGCAGATGGAAAAGCGCTATATAAATGCAGTCCATTTACCATTTACACAGATATTAGGTGGCTCAGCAGAGGTATGGTGGCTGCTGTATCACTGTATTACGTTACCAAGCCATATATATTGATTTATAACACAAATATAAGTGTAAAGACGCTTCAATATATCATCAGATCAGTAAATTGATCAGTCCGTGTGAACACTGCACAGATCGCTGCTGCATTCATGTACCGTCAGAAATTATAGCTTGCTTGCTTGGATTATTTTTTAGGTGGGTGGAGGGGTCTGCTTCACTGGGCTTAGGCACCTTATATAGGCCAGAATTAATCTTTTGTGTGGATACAATTATTATTATTATTTTTTTTTTTTTACCAAAAATAAAACAAAAACCACACTCCTGCCACGAGTTTGAAACAACTCAGCTGTTGCTTGTGGCAAAAGTCCTGTAATTTCCAGCGGTACCTGAATGCAGCAGCATTCTGTGTGACGTTCACATGGAGTGATCAATTTACTGCTCCAATGATATATTCAATCATCTTTACACTTATCTCTATTACCCCTTTTGACAGTTTTGTGTTATAAATCTATATATCTGGCTTAGTAACGTAATACAATTCATACAGCAGCCGCCATGGCACACAAGTGGGTTTTTTTTTTCAGGTCTCCTGCACAGTCCTGTGATCTTTCTGGCTTCTGCGCGTCCTTCAGTCCAGCCCTTTCTGGTCTTCTGGCTGAAATTAAAGAATTTTTGAAACGTTCAAACCATGCTGAACATGCACAGCTTTTGGATTTGAAAGTAAGTTTAATAGCAAATTACATGTGTTATCAAGCAGGTTGCAACAGTGTGACCTGCAGAACTTTCCACACATGGACACAGAACTTAAGCACCAGGACAAAGAACGTAGATCCTATGTAACAGTCCACGTTATGGTGATCATGTGCAAAGTAGAGGTGGGCGGATCGATTCTAATATTGATAATATCGATACCAACTCTGGTATTGATATTGAACGATCCTCATGTAAAAAGATCAATACTCAAACTTTTTTGTCTCCCGCATGCACTGACTGCTGCGCACACAGATTCATCAAAGTCTACTCTCTATCTGAAAGAGCAGCACTGTGCTGTGTCACACAACATGGAGCAGTGCACCCTTGTATTGTGGTTTGTCAGCCCTCGACCTCAGGAGATTTTGTTTTAAGTTGTGTTGAGTGACATTTTTTAAACAAAAATGTTGATTGTGATAATAAAGTATTTTGTTGTCACGTACAATGTTTGGCAAAATTCTATCCTAGGTCTTTTGGATCCTATCCTAGATCCTTTGATCTATGAAGCTTAAATATGAAAAAGTATCGGTATTGATATCGGCAATACTGGGCCTGTATTTATGTATGGTATCGGATCAATGCCAAAATTCCCGGTATCGCCCACCTCTAGTGCAAAGCATCTTGTCAGAATTGGACAGGCGCTTCACTGACTGCCTCCAAAGAGCCTGTTGTCAGTTTTCTCTGTTTTCCATTTGGGGAAAATATAGATGTGGACGTATATCGTCCAAAGTGGCATCACTCTTCAACCTAGATCTTCACACTGAAAAATGACATTGAGCTCAAATCCAGAGCACCACCTGACATGAATGTCCAAATCTGGAATCTAATGCAGACAGAGAGTGTCTGAGTGCCTGCTTACGGCTGCACTCAATTCCTACTGTCCGGACTATGAGAGACCAGCTTCATCCTCTTGGGGGCAGAAGTCCCACTAAGATAGGGAACAACTTTTCCAACTTGAGGCCAGTCCTAGGCCTACTTGTGCTTATTCTTTTCCACCATGCACATTTACTGCAATGATGCATTATTACAGTATTGTTAAAACCTGCCAGAAAATTGCGTTATTATATTGGTGCACAATATATTGCGGCTACGCTGTGGCGTTCCATATGGCTCGGTAGATCTCGATACACTGTCGACTTTAAAAGTAGATCTCAGTTCATAAAAGGTTGGGCACCCCTGGTCTAGCAGCTCTTGGTCAGAGGTGCTAGACCAGAAGCTATAGAATTACTTTTCATTGCTATGCTGATGACGCTCAGCTTTACATGACAATAAATGCAGATAATCTTGCCCACACTAAGACTTTAGAGCAGGGGTATTCAACTCATTCCAGAAAGGGCCGAGGGGGTGCAAGTTTTCTTTGCAACCACCCACCCACTCCACCAGGTGATTTCACTGATTCCATCTGCTCAAAGTGATGTTAATCAGTGAAATCACCTGGTGGAGTGGGTGGGTGGTTGCAAAGAAAACCTGCACCCCCTCGGCCCTTTCTGGAACAAGCTGAATATCCCTGCTTTAGAGGACTGCATGACTTCAGTGAAAATTTGGATGTCAAGTACTCTTAATTTCTGACAAGGTTAATGATCATCTAACATTAACCTTGAACTTGCGCTATCCATCACAAAGATAAAGTGAATTAATCTTGGGGTAACCTTTGATCTCGCACTGTCCTTTGACCTACACATTAGTGAAATCACAAAGAATGCTTTCTATCACCTCTGTAATATTGCAAGGATTGGACCTGTTCTGTCTGTGGCTGAGGCAGAGACATTGATTAATGCTTTTGTCTCTTCCAGATTGGATTACTGTAACATTCTATTTCCTGCATCACCACAGTCCAGTATAAGAGGTCTCCAGATGGTTCAAAATGTTGCTGCCAGAGTTCTGACTAAGAAAAAAAGTTTGATGATATTACTTACGATTTCGTCCTCCCAACATCCGTTTCCTGTCTGTGTGAGGTCAGATTTTAAGGTTTTGTTACTAACATTCAAAATAATTCACGGACTACAGCCTCCCTATCTGGCTAATCTAATTGAACCTTATGTACCAGCCCGTGCTTTGCATTCCCAGGATGTAGGATTATAGTGTGCTGCAACGGTTAAAAAGAAGTCAGCAGGTCACAGAGTTTTTTGTTATCTTGCACCTGTTCTGTGAGATTAAACAGTCTAATTCTGTGGAGTCATTCAAATCCATATTAAAGATCCATCTGTTTTTCCTTTCGCATGACGAATATATTTGTGTTGTACTGAACTACTTTTGACCACTTGACATTTGGACCTAGTTTGGACGCTTGCTAATTCCTGTTCATGATGAAATGCTGGTCATACTGTCTGCTGGACTCTTGTCTCGGTGACCTCCTATGTGGCCATTCATTTTTGTTTGCACGTTTGACAATTCTTTGTTATATTTTGTTCACATGACTTTTTGTTAGTGTTAGTATGGCCTATAGTGGGTCACCCCTCTGAGTCTTGTCTGCTTGAGGTTTCTTCCTCAAAAATGTCCGAGGGAATTTTTCCCATATCTGTGTTGTCTAAGTGCTTGCTGAGGGGGATTGGTTAGATTAGACCTTACCCTTATGAAGCACCTTGAATGACTCAAATCAATTAGATGGAATTGAAATACTAGTGCTCTATAACAGCTCGTCAGAGGTGGACTGGTAATGAAAAGTGGGTCAATAATGTCATTAAACGCCCACTATTTTAGTATCCGCTGGAACAGTTTTTTTTACATATACCATATGTGTCCGATCTATTCTTGACTCTGTGTTGTGTTACTGTTGATGTAGTGCAGACAGACACACAGGACACTGCAAGGATAATTGGAGGGAGGAGGCGCTCACTCCATTTAATGGTCTGGTAATCTGGTAATGTGTAAAATAAAATACCGGCTCTTTAGTTCAGGTCCGTTCGGCCCACGTCTCTTCCATCAGAACAATCAAGAGCGGAAGAGGCGGGTGGATATGCCTGAATTCATAGTGAGAAAACACGAAGAAGAAAAAGATGCTAACCAACAAAAAAGAGTGAGGAAGACCAACTAAAATACAGAGCAGTACACCAAAATAATATCGGGTAATGACAAAAAGACAATCACTATCCAGTTTAGGAGGATTTAACAGTCCTTTTTAACTCTCTTACATATAACAGCCAATCACAGATTAGCCTTTCTGTCCATCATTTACCTGTATTTTGGCATGCTTGGCGCCAGAAAGTTATGTTGGATCCAAAAGGATCCAAAAAGGCTAGGACCAAAAGTTATATTGGATCAGTTCCCACTGACCAATAGCATTCTGCCAACAGCTAGCCAATCAGAGCACGGTATACGAAGGTCAGGAACTAGCTGACAGACGCTGGATGAAAAAATGGCAACAAACATGTCAACAACAGCAGAAAATCGTCTGCCAGCGAGGTTTGCTGAGTTCACAGAGGAGGAACTGGTGGAAATATTGAACTCCAAGGATGCCAAAAACACTAAGAAGGTAGACAAGCACACTACTGACGTTTTAGAAGCATTCATCGCATCAGAATCAATCATATGCTGTTCACAACAAAATAAATTGATCTAATTTACTTGACTCTTTGTTGTTTGCTTAATTTGGGAGGGGGGTGGAGAACATAACATAGAGAAATATTGGATTCAGAAAAGTTATATTGGACTCAGCCACGCCTCATCCAATATAACTTTTCTTCATCCAATATTTCTTTATGTTGGACTCCTTACCATCCATTATTTGTATTATCTATCTATCTATCTATCTATCTATCTATCTATCTATCTATCTATCTATCTATCTATCTATCTATCTATCTGTCTGTCTGTCTGTCTGTCTGTCTGTCTGTCTGTCTGTCTGTCTGTCTGTCTGTCTGTCTGTCTGTCTGTCTGTCTGTCTATCTATCTATCTATCTATCTATCTATCTATCTATCTATCTATCTATCCATCCATCCATCCATCCATCCATCCATCCATCCATCCATCCATCCATCCATCCATCCATCCATCCATCTATCTATCTATCTATCTATCTATCTATCTATCTATCTATCTATCTATCTATCTATCTATCTATCTATCTATCTATCTATCTATCTATATCATCACACTGATTAAGCACAGCATACAACGTGGATGTACATCAGCAACAGCAGCTTCTGTCACCCCCCCCCACCCCCCAACTGCTTGATTTGTGTCAGTAAGACGCTTGACAATGCTTCTATTCCACTAATTAGCTTGCTAATGTCTCAGTAGGATGTCTTATAAACAGTGTTGCCACAGTTACTTTGAAAAAGTAATCCAATTACTGATTAAGTCTTGAAAAAGTAATTTAGTTACTTTCCTGATTACTCAATTTAAAAAGTAACTAAGTTAGATTACTTTATTAGTTACTTTCAGCAGTTGCTGACAAGATCCCCCTCCGCCACCTCAACATGGAAATGATAACCCATTTTGAAAATGATAACCCATTTTGCCAATACTCACTTTATAGTCACCCTTTCTTGACTACAATGAACATGAATACTTATTTTATAAAAAATAAAATAAAGCCATCTTCCTTGACCTCATATTTAAATCTTGACAGCACTGTAACAGTAAAACTTATAATTTCGAATCTACATTTTTTATAAATGTAACTATAAATTTTTTTTAAACATTTTTTTAACATTTAAATTCTTTCTAAACATTTTAGTTGTTGAAGTTATTATTATATGGTGTTAGTAGTATGAAGAAATGTCTTCAAAATTGGACCTTTAATCTGGGGTTGCTGTGAGGAGCCACGTGCTCCCCTACACCCCCTGGATTCACCCCTGGTTTGTTGTCTGAGAAGGATGAATGGATAACGTTTATTGATGCAGAAAACACGACCAGATTGACAGGTAAGAAAGTTTTATCAGCGTTTTTTATGTTATGTCATCCTCAGAAAGAGACTTTAGGTGCATTTGAGTGGGAACAAAGTGTTTTTAGCAAGAAGACACACAGAGCGGCTCAGAGTTTTAAAGAAAAAAAAGCATAAAAATGTCTTTGTAAAACTCAGTGTAGGTGTGCTGTCATCCCTGTGCTTTGAGAGACGAAAAAAAATTTTTCAACTCGGAGCTGCTGCACAAACCCAAGGACAAAGAGCACAGCTCGCTGAAAGAGGGCGAAGTGGGCAGTTCAGTCAAACCCCAACCTCCCCCTGCCTGCAGGAGTTTTAATGCTGTGATCGACCCACAATACAAAAATAACAGTAGCGTACAGTGACTTAGAGAAGTAACTTTAATCTGATTACTGGTTTGGAAAGATTAACACGTTAGATTACTCGTTACTGAAAAAGCAGTCAGATAAGAGTAACGTGTTACCAGCATCACTGCTTATACGAGGTCTATTAGAAAAGTATCCGACCTTATTATTTTTTTCAAAAAACATATGGATTTGAATCACGTGTGATTGCGTCAGACAAGCTTGAACCCTTGTGCGCATGAGTGAGTTTTTCCACGCCTGTCGGTTGCGTCATTCGCCTTTGAGCAGGCTTTGAGTGAGGAGTGGGCCACCCTCTCGGCGGATTTTCATTGCCAGGAAATGGCAGAATGAGTTGGGCTTTTTTTCCATCAGAATTTTTTCAGAAACTGTTAGAGACTGGCAGCTGGAAACCATTAGAAAAATTAATCTGGCTTTCAGTGAAAATGTTACGGGCTTGGTAGAGAATGAGGAGTGTTACTGTCGCTTTAAGGACGGCCCCCAGCGGCTGTGGGGCACGCCGCGCTCCGAAGCCACCATCAACAGGCTGAACGACCATTTCATTTCTAAACGGATGGCTGTCTGGATCCGTGACCATCGTGTGTTATCACAATAGCTGGACATCAACCATTTTCCGGCAGATTTCACTTTTAACAAGAGATTTTGTCATGGACGGCTTTGAGATGGCGTTCAGACAGCTGTCGGTGGTTTTTCCATCGAGTGATTATCCGAGAAATTGTGGATGTGCCTGGACATGCCAGAACATGTCCCATGAGGCGTTGCTTTGCGCCATGCAGCACCGCCGCGACGCGTGGAATTCCTCTGCACGTCTGTCTCAATGTGACGAAAAAGTGCTGATGTCCACGTCTTTTCACAATTCCTGTGCTAGTCAGACGAAGTCCTGGATAAAACACAGCGTCCAGTTTGGAAATGAACGGCACATTCCACTGTTACAGGAGTTTTTGTCATGGAAAGAGGAGCGGAGGCTTCGTGCGTCGCGGCGGTGCCGCATGGCACACAGCAACGCCGTGATGAAGCCTCACGGGACATGTTCTGGCATGTCCAGGCACATCCACAATTTCTCGGATAATCACTCGATGGAAAAACCACCGACAGCTGTCTGAACACCATCTCAGAGCCGTCCTGTGAGACCAAAACGGAGGTGGTTTTGTCTCGCTCCAGTAGCGAATCCATCGTGACGTGCGAAGCCTCCGCTCGGTTTTCCATGACAAAAACTCTTGTTAAAAGTGAAATCTGCCGGAAAATGGTTGATGTCCAGCTCACGCATGCGCACGAGGGTTCAAGCTTGTCTGACACAATCACACGTGATTCAAATCCATATGGTTTTTGAAAAAAATAATAAGGTCGGATACTTTTCTAATAGACCTCGTACATCGCCTCACAGGTACTATCTGGGGACAAAAACAGAGATTTTAGATTTAAAAGTACTTATTAGCTAAACATGCTGGAATCATACACAAATCTAGTTGTGTGGTAGAATATTCCCATCACTCTGACTGATAGCCACTGTGTTGCATCACTCAGCCTTTATTTCGACTCTGCATAGTTAGCAACATAGCGACCACATGACTCTTGTCATGGTGGAAATACCAACTCTAAAAATGAATGGCAATTGGTCACTTTGTCACTCTCTTGTAGCTAATGTGACCAAGTGAAAAATGGATGTGTTGCGCAATAATAGATATGGTACATATGCGCTTGTGTGGTGTATGTGCTAATCATGATGACAACATGATCTGGTCTGCTAAAAATAGTTTAAGGGCCAATAATCAAGCATAACACCCTCAAACAAAATTTTTTTGTAGAATTAATAGAAGAAACCTTTGTTCATGCAGAAAAGGCACCACACAGAAAGGCTTCTTGTCGGTTTGCCATGTTTTTGAGCGAGTCACACAATTGTGCCATGTGTTGACATTCACGGTTTGGTGTTAGCCACATGTGGCGATGCTCTGCTGTTTCACAACAGCTTGACTATCCTGCAAAAAGTGTGTCGGTGTCTTATCACAACTCCAGTATGTCTTGATCTCTGGATTGGAGCCTGCTGATTTCACAGTTACACAACACAGCAGGATAAATGTCTGATCAATGCAAAGATGGCTGCCATAACCACAAAACGGATAAGAACGGCAGCAACAGTTAATTTTTTAAACTACTCATCCCTCCTTAAAAATCATCTGTGGTGTCTTGATTTGCAGCCAGTGCATGTGACAGCAGCCGTGTAGCGATGCTAAGCAAACCAGAGAGAGAGAGAAGCTTAAATGTCGGCCCATATGTCCCATCAGGCTGTTGGTTGTGAGGAACAACTTCATTTGGATTCAAGAACTCAAACATGTCGATTTGAGCGCCAAGGGCAGCGTCTCTTGGTGATCCTTGATACTGACTGGAGAAGAAAGTTTAGTTCTACGAGTCTGGAAAATCTCCATGTTATTTACATTGGAGAAGTTTTATTGCTTGACAGCTTTTGGCATTAGAAGCCACAACAGTCTGGCTCCTGGCTGCTGAAGGTCCACAAACACTCAGCTTTCTCATGTTTCCAAGATATAAATGGAATTCTGTTTGAGGGCAGAATTTTTGCTTTAATTATCTTTTTTTTTTATATATATTCATGTTTGTTTGTTTTTGGCCACATGACAGATTCACTCAACGTTGACGTAGCTTCTGTCAGTCCTTTTATAAATGTCCAAGTATCTTTGAATACCCCAAAAAAGTGGAGCAAAAGAGAAGGCACACTCACGGACTGAGCATCACACACCAGTAATTTCTAGCAAGTGTCAGTTCTCCCTAGCGCATATAAACAAAATCTCCCCAGAATGCAATGCGTCATCAACATCTTTTTTTGTTTTTGTAGACCAACACACTTCCGGTAGCAGTGATGATTTTTGCTTTGCAGCTTCTGAGTAATACATTTTATTTTGCAATTATTTTCAGTGTTTCTTTACTGTTACTTTCACGTGTTACCTCCAAGTCGATCGTCATAAAGGAGTGAAAATTTCAGGAATGTGATGGTCCCTATGGGGTATTCCCTGCATTGGAAAACTACACTGGAAACTGATGAATCTTGCGGAGAAAGCTGTATGTGTATCTGTGTTTGGAGAAGTGTGACCACGAAGAATTGGAGAGAAAGCAATGACAGGTGACATCGACACGGGATTTGAAATGGCTGGCAGCCATTGGTGTTAGTGATGTTACATGACTGTGGATGGACAAATGAAAGAATCAGTCAACACAAACATGATGATGGCTATCTGTGTTAGCACACAGCAGAAGTAAAATCAGCAGGATGTACCTGTGTTTCAGGGTAGGTATTTATTACTACTTTGTGATCATCCATTCTTATTTAGATGTATTTTATGTAGGAGCCTGAGCCAGAAATACATTGGACAGAAAACATTGGGAAAATTCAGGCAAAAGCAAATAGTGCGCCCCCTGTGGCACCATGTAAGTACATATATGCGGTAGGGAGAATTGGTTTAGTGTTGACTTGATCACTTTGGTTGAGAAATTAGGAGAGTGAAGCTTATATTTTTTGTTATGATATTTTGGAAAGGAAACAACCTGTTGTGTGGGCCGCCAGAAGAGGAGGTACTGCTGGCCCACCACCAGAGGGCGCCCTGCCTGAAGTGCGGGCTTCAGGCACGAGGGGGCGCTGACGCCTTACAGGAACAGCCGAGGTGACAGCTGTCACTCATCAACTATGACAGCTGTCACCAATCATCTGCACTTCACCCCGGATAAAAGCAGGATGACACCTCCACCACGTCGCCGAGATATCGTACTTCTTTGGAGGTAACTTTCTCTGCCTGCGTATACTAATAAGTGATTTCAAGAGCTACATTGTTGCAGCTGTCTACCCAGAGGACCGGCGTGGGCCGCGACTGTTTCGTTCTACTTCCCACCAGATAAGTGGTTACTCAGACACTGCACGAGTGTGTGTTAGAGGTGGAGGTGGAATTCCCACCGTTGTTGTTACGGGGTGTACACACACCCACACTTGACTGTCTTTGCTCTTCGCCAGCAGTACCAGATCCGACACGCAGAGACGGTGGCCACCTGGGGGACTCGGGACCTGGCGGCTCCAGCATCCTTCGGGTTCGGTGGCGGTGGAAATCGTGTGGTTCCGGTTCTTCTCCAGACGGACGTCTCCTATCGTCGAGCCTGCCCACATGACACCTTTATCCATTGACTTGTATTTATTCTATAATCTGCTGTGTGTGGTTGTGACATTCACAACAGTAAAGTGTTCAAATTTAACTCCCTCTATTGTCTGTTCATTTACGCCCCCTGTTGTGGGTCCGTGTCACTACACTTCCCTAACACAACCAGTTGCTGAACTAATGATGCTACCACATTAGAATCTTTGTAAATGCAATATTGGTACATCTGCCTTCAAAAGTTAAAGCTGGAAGGTTTTTAATTTATGTCCATCTACAAAATATTGATGCATTATTTTTTTATTTGTTTATTTTTTTGTGACTGACTGGTTAAGGTAGAGATATGAAAAAGAGCCAGCTGATACTGACATCCCCCATAATATAAAAACTGTAACTGGTGTACAACAACAGAGATGCCTTCCGGTCCTTCGAGGCGCTTGGTGAAACCCAATCATGCTCAAAATCAAGATCATTTGATATACTTTAATTTGGAATGTTGAGTTCAAATGAGATCAGTTTTATTCAAGTTACTATGCCATGAGAAAATGTGACTGACGTAAAAGATCCAGTACTCCTTTCAGTAAAGTGGGTAGTCTTTAGGGGTCCTTGATTAAACTCAGTCAAGCTCAAAGATGAACTCTTCTGAGATACAATCCTTTAAGGTGTCTATAATTTAAATTAGGTGACAATCTGATGAATTGTGTTAAAGTTATGATAGCTCAAGTAAGTTTGACTGACAGCAATCAATCCTCCTTTTAGTAAAGTGGGCAGTCCTTAGAGGCCCTTAGTGAAACCTGTTCACATTCAAATTGGAACTCTTCCGAGATATGCTCCTTTCTGATGCCTAGTTAAAATTAAGCAAAAATTCAATAAACTTTATTCAAGTTATTATATCAAAAGCCACGAGGCTATTCCATGGAGCGCCGTTCCTTCCCGTTTCATCCCACATAGCAAATCGGGGCACATTTTGAAGCATCATAGTAACTTTTTGAGCCATCTTTGGCAATCTGGAACAAACTTGGTATATGTAGTACAGTGAGGAAAATAAGTATTTGAACACCCTGCAATTTTGCAAGTTCTCCCACTTAGAAATCATGGAGGGGTCTGAAATTTTCATCTTAGGTGTATGTCCACCGTGAGAGACATAATCTAAAAAAAAAAAAAAAAAAAAAAAAAAAAAAATCCAGAAATCACAATGTGTGATTTTTTTTTAATAATTTATTTGTATGTTACTGCTGCAAATAAGTATTTGATCCCCTACCAACCAGCAAGAATTCTGGCTCACACAGACCTGTTAATTTTTCTTTAAGAAGCCCTCTTATTCTGCACTCTTTACCTGTATTAATTGCACCTGTTTGAACTTGTTACCTGTATAAAAGACACCTGTTCACAGTGGTGGGCACAGTTCCGATAATCCGATAATTATCAAAGATAAAGTTTTCATTATCGGATTATCTTTTCAGATAACTTTGAAAACCATTAACAGACTATCTTCCGATAAATTCAGTTAACGTGGTAAACAAAAGTGAACAGATGTGTAGTTCTACCCTCTGCAAACAGAGAAGAACTGCTTCTAGAAGAAACCGCTCTATCCTCTGCAGGCAAAGGAGAACTGGTCACCAAAAAAAAAAAAAAAAAAATTTTTTTTGTAACCCCATACTGATACGCAGCCAGTATCACCCAAGTCATCCAGAGGCATGCATTTTTAACTTATGGTTCAAATTTTAACCAAACTTATTCTGGACAAATTATTTAAATTAATGTCACTTCTGAAGTTTCTGTGTAGGCTCTCAGTTGTCCAGGTGGTTTCCATAGTAGAGAAGCTTGAATCTTCGACTGGACTGGGTTGCTTGACGTGAGGACATTTTGCTTCAAATCACAGAAGCTTCCTCAGCTAAAATTCTTGCTCTGGTAGTCTGACTTCTGTCTTGACTCTTGTAGAGAAGAATAAACCAGAAGCCAACAACAGCTGGAGTTTTTTAACCTAACCAGACCCCACCTACCGAGAGGCTGCCTGCTATAGGCTAGTGACTAAACAATAGCTCTAATTAGCACCTATTGTGCTCTAGTTAACACTCTCCTAATGATGGGATGGAAGCCTCCCCTGATGGCTCCCTTGACGACTCTCCTGATGACGTGAATGACTCATTACCATGAACAATAGACTGAAACTGCTTTGACCTGAGTACCCCATTGTAAACAGGGGACAAAGCATGTCTGAGACCCGCCCCCTGGTTAAGGCTGGGTTTCAACTGTTTTACAAAGAATGCTTCCTTGACACCTCTCTCAAACCATTTCTTCTCTCTGGTTAAGAGTGTCAAGACAGAAGTCAGACAGCCAGAGCAAGAATTTTAGCTGTGGAAGCTTCTGTGATTTGAAGCGAAACATCCTCACGTCAAGCAACCCAGTCCAGTCAAAGATTCAAGCTTCTCTACTATGTCACTTCTGAAGTTTTATAAAGTGAAAATATCAGATATATGTTTTAGTTTTAAAGTAATGCGCTAATTTTTAAGGTTTTAATGTGGGGTATGCTGTGTCCAGGTGTGTTATGGGTAGGGTAATCTCAGTACCGTAATCTCAGTACATTCACGACAGGAGAAATGCATTTCAGACACTCTGATCAGGACAACGGCATTAAACTCTAGTGCCTAAAACTCACGTGAATATATTCTCTGGGTTTATAGACGTTTTTATTGTGTTTGCGTTTATTAAATTCCATGCATCTTAAACGTAGCAAGTAGCAGCACAGATTATGTGGAATTTTGTGTTTGTACGTTTTCAAGGTCTCGACTGCCATTTACTGGCCACTAGTGTTCATGGCAGTATTCAAACTGAAGCTGGGCTGAGATTTTCAAACCACACGTCGGACTCGTGTTTCCAGAAGCAAGCTTTTTTTTTCAAACTTAATTTACAAAAACTCTCGATGGGAGAGATTAAATTTTAAAACAACAACAACAACAAAACATTGAGAACTGCATTGAGGCGCTCTGATCGGGCTGCACTTTAACCACTGCACACGGACAACACCATTAACATCGCAACATAAAACTATTTTTATATTGTGCCTAAATCTCTCATGAATATATTATCTGGGTTTATAGACGTTGTTATTGTGTTTGTTTTATGTAAACATGCGAGAATCACAGGCTGTCTCTCTGTTATTTTCAATGGGAGCTGCTGTGAGCTACGCTCGCTTCCTGATCATGTCGTTCTGGGGGAAAGTGAAGTTTGCTCTTTAACATCTTGATTATTGTTCTTTACAACACTGTTTGTCCTCTTTGTTCCAGACTAATATATATAATATGTCTGGAATTCTGTTTGCATTTATTAAATTCCACGCAGATTAAACGTAGCAGACACGGATTATTTGTTATAATTGTTTTAGCAAGTTTTCAGGGTATCATGCAGCAGTCTCTTATTAACGTGATGAAAAGCATAAAAAAATACATTTTTGTAATATTAATTTACAATTGTCATCATGTGGATTCTCTATATGTTGTTTGACTGCAGCGACTCTCTGGCGCGCAAGTGATTATGGGATACATCAATAGGGCGAATGGCGGTGTTCTATTTATTTTGACCCCGGTTATATCAGACAGTTATCTAATTACAGCTTGGCTTTTCTTTTTTTTTTGAAAATGCCTTTTTTTACAAATAAAAAAATGGCATATTTTACAAAAGCACATTTATCTGTAACACCAGCACACCTCACATTAACGTGTTGGTTTACATAGAATGAATCATCCAATCAGTGTGAGCAGAGGCACATTTTACCCAGAATGCCATCTATCTGTGTTTGTTACAAAACTTTAGAATGAATGCATTATTCAACATTAAAAGATATATGTTATATCTTTACTTTGCATAAATGACAGAATTGACATTAATGGAGTTATTCTATCAGTATTCATTTTATTTATACACCAAACCATAACTCAGCACTGCTTTATTTTCCAAGACCTCGGCCTGATGGCAGCGCTGTGATTGGGTAGAGAGTTGAGCTTTGTGGTTATCTCAGTTGCTGCTGTGCTAGAAGCTATGTAGTAAACAGAAGCTTCCAGCAGGGGGCAGGATGCTCAAAGACAGAAGTGCTGACTCATTGTTTGGGTCTGCTGTTGCTTTTGATGCTTCCAAAAGTGATCGTGGTGTTAAAACTCAAAATCAGATTGTTCGTAGTTGTAAGTGTACCGGAGACAATACTGGAATTTATCAGTTATCTGTAACTTCCAATACATTTTTGGGTGGTTTATTGTTTTAACTTTATCAAAGATAACTTTTAAGTCATCTGATTATCTGTTATCGAAGTAAATTTTTTGGTTATCTGTGCCGACCACCTGTCCACCATAGCCAAGACCAAAGAGCTGTCTAAGGACACGAGGGACAAAACTGTAGACCTGCACAAGGCTGGGATGGACTACAGGACAACAGGCAAGCAGCTTGGTAGAAGACAACAACTGTTAAGATTATTTATTAGAAAGTGGAAGAAACACAAGATGACTTTCAGTCTTCCTCGGTCTGGGATTCCATGCAAGATCTCACTTTGTGGGGTAAGGATGATTCTGAGAAAGCTCAGAGCTACACAGGAGGACCTGGTCAATGACCTGAAGAGAGCTGGGACCACAGTCACAAAGATTACATTAGTAACACATGATGCTGTCATGGTTTCAAATCCTGCAGGGCAGCAAGGTCCCCCTGCTCCAGCCAGCACATGTCCAGGTCCATTTGAAGTTCACCAGTGACCGTCTGGATGATCCAGAGGAGGCATGGGAGAAGGTCATGTGGTCAGATGAGACCAGAATAGAGCTTTTTGGAATCAATTCCACTTACCATGTTTAGAGGATGAGAACAACCCCAAGAAAACCATCTCAACCGTGAAGCATGGGGGTGGAAACATCATACTCTGGAGGTGCTCTTCTGCAAAGGGGACAGGACGACTGCACCGTATTGAAGGGAGGATGGATGGGGTCATGTATTGCAAGATTTTGGCAAACAACCTCCTTCCCTCAGTAAGAGCATTGAAGATGGGTCGTGGCTGGGTCTTCCAGCATGACAATGACCCCAAACACACAGCCAGGGCAACTAAGGAGGGGCTCCGTAAGAAGCATTTCAAGGTCCTGGAGTGGCCTGGCCAGTCTCCAGACCTGAACTCAATAGAAAATCTTTGGAGGGAGCTGAAACTCCAAACCTGAAAGATCTGGAGATGATCTGTATGGAGGAGTGGACCAAAATCCCTGCTGCAGTGTGTGCAAACCTGGTGAAAAACTACAGGAAACATTTGACCTCTGTAATTGCAAACAAAGGCTACTGTACCAAATATTAACATTGATTTTCACAGGTGTTGAAATACTTATTTGCAGCAGTAACATACAAATAAATTATTAAACAAAATCATACATTGTGATTTCCGGATTTTTTTTAGATTATGTCTCTCACAGTCTTTCACATGCACCTAAGATGAAAATTCCAGACTTGCAAAATCGCAGGGTGTTCAAATACTTATTTTCCTCACTGTAGTTGCAGCCATCGTCTGCACCAGTTTTAAAATCAAAGTGAAATTTTTGAGCTGTTCAAAAATTTAATTCCAATTTGCTGAATCGTCGAAAGGTGCATGGTAACGTCTGGGTGTTCGTAGTCTTAACTGCTTCAATCATGATCAGACGTCTTTAAATGGCGTAGTCCTAATGAGCACAGCTTAAAATATGTTTGTTTGTGCTCCACTGGGGTAAAATATTTTGTCGTAGAAGTAGCGTTTGTTGCAGTCCTGGCTGAGGATCAATCAATCAATCAATCAATTTTTTTATATAGCGCCAAATCACAACAAACAGTTGCCCCAAGGCGCCCCACATTGCAAGGCAAGGCCATACAATAATTATGTAAAACCCCAACGGTCAAAACGACCCCCTGTGAGCAAGCACTTGGCTACAGTGGGAAGGAAAAACTCCCTTTTAACAGGAAGAAACCTCCAGCAGAACCAGGCTCAGGGAGGGGCAGTCCTCTGCTGGGACTGGTTGGGGCTGAGGGAGAGAACCAGGAAAAAGACATGCTGTGGAGGGGAGCAGAGATCGATCACTAATGATTAAATGCAGAGTGGTGCATACAGAGCAAAAAGAGAAAGAAACAGTGCATCATGGGAACCCCCCAGCAGTCTAAGTCTATAGCAGCATAACTAAGGGATGGTTCAGGGTCACCTGATCCAGCCCTAACTACAAGCTTTAGCAAAAAGGAAAGTTTTAAGCCTAATCTTAAAAGTAGAGAGGGTGTCTGTCTCCCTGATCTGAATTGGGAGCTGGTTCCACAGGAGAGGAGCCTGAAAGCTGAAGGCTCTACCTCCCATTCTACTCTTACAAACCCTAGGAACTACAAGTAAGCCTGCAGTCTGAGAGCGAAGCGCTCTATTGGGGTGATATGGTACTACGAGGTCCCTAAGATAAGATGGGACCTGATTATTCAAAACCTTATAAGTAAGAAGAAGAATTTTAAATTCTATTCTAGAATTAACAGGAAGCCAATGAAGAGAGGCCAATATGGGTGAGATATGCTCTCTCCTTCTAGTCCCCGTTAGTACTCTAGCTGCAGCATTTTGAATTAACTGAAGGCTTTTCAGGGAACTTTTAGGACAACCTGATAATAATGAATTACAATAGTCCAGCCTAGAGGAAATAAATGCATGAATTAGTTTTTCAGCATCACTCTGAGACAAGACCTTTCTAATTTTAGAGATATTGCGTAAATGCAAAAAAGCAGTCCTACATATTTGTTTAATATGCGCTTTGAATGACATATCCTGATCAAAAATGACTCCAAGATTTCTCACAGTATTACTAGAGGTCAAGGTAATGCCATCCAGAGTAAGGATCTGGTTAGACACCATGTTTCTAAGATTTGTGGGGCCAAGTACAATAACTTCAATGTTATCTGAGTTTAAAAGCAGGAAATTAGAGGTCATCCATGTCTTTATGTCTGTAAGACAATCCTGCAGTTTAGCTAATTGGTGTGTGTCCTCTGGCTTCATGGATAGATAAAGCTGGGTATCATCTGCGTAACAATGAATATTTAAGCAATACCGTCTAATAATACTGCCCATGGGAAGCATGTATAAAGTGAATAAAATTGGTCCTAGCACAGAACCTTGTGGAACTCCATAATTAACCTTAGTCTGTGAAGAAGATTCCCCATTTACATGAACAAATTGTAATCTATTAGACAAATATGATTCAAACCACCGCAGCACAGTGCCTTTAATACCTATGGCATGCTCTAATCTCTGTAATAAAATTTTATGGTCAACAGTATCAAAAGCAGCACTGAGGTCTAACAGAACAAGCACAGAGATGAGTCCACTGTCTGAGGCCATAAGAAGATCATTTGTAACCTTCACTAATGCTGTTTCTGTACTATGATGAATTCTAAAACCTGACTGAAACTCTTCAAATAGACCATTCCTCTGCAAATGATCAGTTAGCTGTTTTACAACTACCCTTTCAAGAATTTTTGAGAGAAAAGGAAGGTTGGAGATTGGCCTATAATTAGCTAAGATAGCTGGGTCAAGTGATGGCTTTTTAAGTAATGGTTTAATTACTGCCACCTTAAAAGCCTGTGGTACATAGCCAACTAACAAAGATAGATTGATCATATTTAAGATCGAAGCATTAAATAATGGTAGGGCTTCCTTGAGCAGCCTGGTAGGAATGGGGTCTAATAGACATGTTGATGGTTTGGATGAAGTAACTAATGAAAATAACTCAGACAGAACAATCTGAGAGAAAGAGTCTAACCAAATAGGATGCAGCTCCTTACTTTCATTTTTGGGCAGGTTGCCAGGTCTGCACTTTATAACCCAGCCTGTTTGGAGGAAAGCCGAAGTAAGCCATTTGATTCTGTTCTTGCAGTTTTTTGTCAATCGTAGGCCACAGTAATAGAGCTCCTGTGGAATAGGGGTGTAAGTGTGACTGACAGCAATTAATACTTCTCTCAGTAAAGTGGGCGGTCGTTAGAAGCCCTTAGTGAATCCTGATCATGCACAAATTGGATCTCTTCTGTGATACCCTTGTTTAGGATATCTACTTCAAATTAGTTGACAATCAGATACATTTTGTTCAAGTTATATGAATATACATGCTCAGTATAGTATGCACATCCTTATATTCCTCTTATGTCTTTGAGGTCCACAAAGGATAAAATCCACATGAATTAAAACTGCTGCAATTTCAAGCAGCCTTTTCTACAGAGTGACTCTACTTATAAAATATTCAGTCTATGGTTGCTTCTATCATTGCATGCATTAGTTTTTTTTTTTTTTTTTTTTTTAAACCTAATGCATGTAATGCACTGGTTAAAAAGCTGCATCAATATTTGCTCAAAGAAATCTAACTGAAAGACGGGACTAGTAGTTCCCTTTAAGGGGACAGCCTTCAAACGCATTTTTAAAACATGAAGCCGCAGTACTTTCGAGCACTTCGTTCCACATTAGTCTTCAAAACATCTGCAGCAAATGGCACTAACCTACACTGTTCACTCTTTATAAAAAAAGAGAGGTGTAACAAAGGAACAATCACAGGGGTAAAGAAGAAAAATCAATATTTTCACTTATAGAGATGTAGTGGAAGTAATTATGATGGTGCTATGGTGGAATTATAGGTGTTATTTTGCGCGATGCCTGTGACTGCAGTCGAGAAAACAAGCCTCTGACAAGAGGAAAAATAGAACCTCGGTCTGCCTCTGTAATCTTGCAAGTCATTGTGATTAAAAAAGGAGTGACGGCCACCTCTGCTGCTATTTTGGTGATGTTAGCCCACACAATAGAAAGCATGAGATTATTGTTTTTGTGTTTACTCGTTTCTGTTTTGGAGACAAAACTGGCCCCTTTGAAGAAAATTCCCAAGAGCCTTGGGATGGTTCTGGGAGCTGAGGGTGGCTGAGGTGGGTTGAAATCTATTAAACATCAGCGCAGGTGTTTGAAACTCCACTTTTGGCTTCCCTCGCCTGTGTCTGGTGCTAAACCATGCCCGCAGTCTATGTCATTTCTCAACAGGTTAATGGACTTCCAGCCCCTCATCACTGATTAGCCTGATTAATCAGACAGCAGAGCACTCAGTGATTCGGCTCCCCTTTCTCTCTCTCTCTCTCTTTCCAGCTTCACTGGCTCTCGTTTCCTGCCAGATGGCATCAATGCAAAGCTGGGAACAGAATAAAATCAAAGGATGGCTTCAGAGGCTTCAAAACCAAGAAAGCACAGCAGTTATCTTCTGCTGTTCAGATGACACATTTACAGTCTTGGTGCACTCTGTGGGGAGTAACCCCAAGAGAGAGTGCAAATGACAAACCAGCACACTGCAGTCTCTGGAACACAACCTCAGGGCTACAATACCTGGAAAATAGCAAAAACGCACCATACATACCTGGATGTCAAAGACATTTCTGTTCTAACATGACCTCCAGCTGATGATTCATGCAAACAAAGGTAATGCTGACCCTAACCTGTGCCTATCATCCCATCCTCAACCTTATGCTAGATCTTAGCAAGGTCACATCTGCACGAGCAGGTTTCATCACTGTCCTTGAAGTCCTTGTGACATTACTGCATATAGTGGTGCAGCTTAGCTTAAAATTTCCATAAAAACTGTTCATTTTGTGATAAAAGTATAGAATTTGGCACACATGTTCTACCTGAACTAATGTTTATTTTCAAATATGGAGCCATCCTGGAGCTGACCTCCAATGAGCTACAGGGGTAGCTACAGCATTAACAGGGTTTTAAAAAGGAATAGTTTGCACCATCTGTCATGCTTAGTTATCATGTTGTGGAGTAACATGTGTCATATGTCATAAAATCCAATGGACGTTGACCTTGTTTGACCTTTACTGTGGAGACCAAGCATTCAACACAGTCAAAACTATTCCATTTATTAATTATTTTATTTCAACCAATAATTTGCATCACTTTTAACTAAAATTGGAGCAACTTTAACTTTTGACCCCTGTACTCACCATTTTTTTTTTTTACAGTTCTTACCCCATAACTCCAGAACATTCAGTCATAGATAGTCCAAACGATATGTTTTTGGAATTATCATGATCAGACAAATAATGTGGTGTAGTTTTCAACATGATTTTTAAATTTTGACCCCTGTGTAATTTATTATTGCCCCCTGTAGCTCATTAGAGGTCATCTCCAGGACGGCTCCATATCTGAAAATAAACATTAGTTAATTTAGAATATGTGTGCCAAATTCCATGCACAAAATGAACAATTGTTTTGCTCTGCCGCCCCACTAATACATTAGGCTGGGGACACCTGCCCCCTGGTGGACACAGTTACAATCACCCTTGTCTGAGGTCTTAGTGAAGTGAGCTTTTCCAGTCTTACCATTGTTGTAGTCAAGTCCACCTCCCCAGAGGCTGAGGCTGAGTCCAAGTCCTGGGTCTCCAAGGCCAAGGCCAACACCAAATGACAACAACTTGAGTTTTTGATTATATGCAGAGTATTATGCAAAGTGTATTGTATTTGCCGTGGCCTATTCCCTGGGGACACTTGCCCCCTGGTGGACACAGTTACAATCACCCAACGTTCAACTTGTCTGAGGTCTTAGTTAGGTGAGCTTTTCCATTCTTACCAGTGTTGTAGTCAAGTCCACCTCACCAGCTGAGGCCAAGTCCAAGTCCTGGATTTCTGAGGCCAAGCCCAACACCGAGTGACAACAACTTGAGTATTATATGCCCAATATTATACAAAGTGTATTGTATTCGCATAGACTCATGCATAATTTCAAGCCACAGCCAAGCTAGTTGGACGTAGCCTCATATCATCTTTAGTGTGCTTTCTTGATACTGTGTGATGTGACCAACAGACATTAATACGCAACCTGGTCTCACGGCAAGTCGTGATTCAGCAGCACGAAATATACATTAATCTACTGGTTGGTGATATTGTGACGAAAAGCACCTCATTTTCATCACAGCAGCACGAATTCATTCTCATTCATTCCATGATGGCTGTGCGAAATTAAAAGTAAAGTGGGGGGTTGGGTGGTTATGGTTAGGGTTGGGATGGGAATAAGGTTAGTAATAGTGAGTTAAAAAAAAGCCCTGTCACGAAAATTTGACTCATTTCATCACGGGGGCATGAAAAAAAACAAAACAAACAAACAAAAAAAAAACAAAAAACATGAGACTGAGCTGTAATACGTTACCTGAGCAAACAAATACATATAATTTTAATTGGGTAGTGACAAGGCTGTTTTGGAAAAATTTTACACAAGTACTTGCAGACGTAGTGGAGCATAGCATGTATCTATGTATCCCCGTAGTACTGTAGTGACTACAACCCCTGGCAAAAATTATGGAATCACCGGCCTTGGAGGATGTTCATTCAGTTGTTTCATTTTGTAGAAAAAAAGCAGATCACAGACATGACACAAAACTAAAGTCATTTCAAATGACAACTTTCTGGCTTTAAGAAACACTATAAGAAATCAAGAAAAAAAATTGTGGCAGTCAGTAACGGTTACTTTTTTAGACCAAGCAGGGGGAAAAAAAATATGGACTCACTCAATTCTGAGGAATAAATTATGGAATCACCCTGTAAATTTTCATCCCCATAACTAACACCTGCATCAAATCAGATCTGCTCGTTAGTCTGCAACTAAAAAGGAATGATCACACCTTGGAGAGCTGTTGCACCAAGTGGACTGACATGAATCATGGCTTCAATACGAGAGATGTCAATTGAAACAAAGGAGAGGATTATCAAACTCTTAAAAGAGGGTAAATCATCACACAATGTTGCAAAAGATGTTGGTTGTTCACAGTCAGCTGTGTCTAAACTCTGGACCAAATACAAACACCATGGGAAGGTTGTTAAAGGCAAACATACTGGTAGACCAAGGAAGACATCAAAGCGTCAAGACAGAAAACTTAAAGCAATATGTCTCAAAAATCAAAAATGCACAACAAAACAAATGAGGAAGGAATGGGAGGAAACTGGAGTCAACGTCTGTGACTGAACTGGAAGAAACTGCCTAAAGAAAATGGGATTTACATACAGAAAAGCTAAACGAAAGCCATCATTAACACCTAAACAGAAAAAAACAAGGTTACAATGGGCTAAGGAAAAGCAATCATGGACTGTGGATGACTGGATGAAAGTCATATTCAGTGATGAATCTCGAATCTGCACTGGGCAAGGTGATGGTGCAAGTCCATGTATAGCTTTAAAAACAAATATCAAAAGTTTAAAATCAATCCTAAAATGGACTGGAAGCCAGTGAAGAGTGAACAAAACCGGAGTGATATGATATGATATGATAATTCATGATAAAGGGATTACTTTTCACTGTTAATTTAAAGAGCATTATTTTAGAAATTTTTACATAAAACCCCTGATTTTTTTATGTCATTAAAAAATAAAATGTGTAAAACCTCAAAGGTGCATTAACTTTTTCACTGTATATTAATCACCTGTATAAAATGACTTTATTTATTTACTTATTTACCTATCCAGTATGAAGTGTTTGAGCTTGTAAGATGTGAACAAAAGGTTGTGTAAATACATGTGTGTGTGTATACTGTATAGTGTGTTTTGGATAATGTATATATTAATCATCCATCGTGTCTGTTTATTAAATTAGATAATATTGGTAATATTAGTAATATAGTATTTTCAGTCATTAAACACTGAAATTCATTGCATATTCCTGTACAACCTACTCTATCTATTAGAGACAAAATTAAAAAATACATTATTTTTTATTAGGGGTAGACCGATAATTGGCTCCATCAATATTGGCTGAGTATCGGCCATACCATTTATCAGTATCGGCCGATTATTGGTCTATCTGTACAGAGCACCAAGAGTAATTATCGACCCAAACAATTATCGGCCCAACCGATTATCGGTCTATCCCTACAGAGCACCCAAAGGGATTATTGGTGATGCAGATTATCGGCCCAGCCTATTTTCAATCTATCCCTACAGAGAACCCAGAGGGATTATCGGCCAATGCAGATTATGAGGGCATCCGATAATCGGTCTATCACTACAAAGAACCTAGAGGGATTATCGACCTTTGCAGATTATCGGCCCAGTCAATTATCGGTCTATCCCTACAGAGAATTTAGAGGGATTATCGGCCGATGCAGATTATCGGCCCAGCCAATTATCGGCCTATTCCTACAGAGAACCCAGAGGGATTATCGGTCGATGCAGATTATCGGCCCAGCCAATTATCAATCTATCCCTCCAGAGAACCCAGAGAAATTATCGGCCCAGCCGATTATCAGTCTATCCCTAAAGAGATCCCAGAAGGATTATGGGCCAGTGCAGATTATCGGCCCATCTGATTATCGGTCTATGCCTCCAGAGATCCCAGAAGGATTATCGGCCAATGCAGATTATCGGCTCATCTGATTATCGGGCTATCCCTACAGATAACCCAGAGGGATTATTGGCCAATGCAGATTACGGCCCAGCCGATTATCGGTCTATCCCTATTTTTATACATACCATATCTGCCTCTGGAGTTGCTTTGTGGACAAAAAACAGGTCAAGTGTTGCCTGGTTTTTTGGTCATTGCGTTCCTTGCATGTCCATCACTACAGACTGTTTGACTTCGGATAATCCACCGTGGGCTGTTGAAAACATTTGCTGGCAGAAGGATCACTGTGCCTTGTAAACATTATCATGTACTTTCGCAGGCTTCTCCTCTTTTTCCTTGGAGGAGTATTAACAGAGCGAGTACTGCCTGCTGTACTCAACTGTCTATGTTCGTTGTTGCGAGACTGTTTCTTCCGATGTCACACCAAAGCAACACTGAGTGACTTTAACTAGTGAGATTAGCGCATTGCCATAATTTCCAAAATACATCACCCTTTTCAATCAGTGATTACATACCATCTATGTTTGATTCTCACAGAAATACAGGACAACGTGTGTCAGTTATCGGTCCCATACAGAACGCCCATTTTAGTTTCCATATACAGTATGATTTTGATTTTCAAGGGACGTTGGCAACCTGACCGGGAAGGGAGGCGAATGCTCTAACCAGGAGGATTAAACCCATGGGCTCAAATACTAACAATACATAGACAAACTCTAGTTAGTAAACTTAAAATGGAGTTGTACAGTAGAGTATGCACCTGTAAGAATACAAAGTGTGTACTCCTGAGACACTCTGAACAGGCAAGTCTCTCAAATCAATCATGCACTTGCATGCACAGGTACAATACATCAAAGAATCTTTTATTAGTTTAATAAAAGGAATGTCACGTACACAGAAAGGCGAGGGGCAGGGGTGGTGGGTTGTGGATGGTGGGGGTTGTCATTAGCTGGAAATGTCAAGGTGAGCTCAGCATCTGAAGAGTGAAAGCTAAAGAGCTTCCCACTGGAGGAAAGACAGCAAGATATTTCTGTCTCCTGCCCATCCTTCCTCTCTTTTTATGGTCATGAATATAATGATTTGGCAGATGGATGACTTCATGCATTTTACACACGGTAGATGTATTCTTGATTAATGATATTTTTACTTCAAAGATCATGTTGAAATGTTTATGAAGTCTGCAAATCAGGGTCATTCAAACCACCTGGAATACGTTGACTCAAGACTTTCCCAGCCTTAAATATCAGCCTTAATTAAAGACTATACATATATTGAACAAACCCTCCATGATGCCACCAATAGGTTTTCTGAAGTCTGGGTTTAAAGCTCAAATGGGGCTGCTTCAAATTGATGTCTTTGCAGTGTCCAACACTGCCTAACTCCTGGCCAACCCATGAATGGGCAAAGAGCTGTAGTGAGGGCAAGACCGGCATGACCTAAGGTGGATGAATGAAGCTGGAACATGTGCCCATCTCACAGTTACCAAAAAAGCAAAGCTAAACAGCCTAACCTTGGTTTGCGTATTTTATATCAGCGCATATTTTTGTGGGCGAGACACTGGTTAGATGTGGGTATTAAGAGGCACAACTGGCATATTGTCTGAGTAATGGTTGCACCAGCAGTGGACCTAATGTCACCAAGGTACCTGCTAACTAGTGTTAATCTGGTGCTAACAGTGCTAATATATGAATAAAAATACAAATATTTTAATAATAACAATAATATTATATTTGATTTGTATAGCGCTTTTAACAATGCTCAAAGACACTGTACAAGTTTATAAACAAAGCAATATATATATATATATATATATATATATATATATATACCTCTCTGGGAACCATCACCTTATCGTGGTGGAGAGGTTTGTGTGCTGCTACGAACCTGAGAGCTGTGTTGTCTGGAGCCTTTGTGCTTATGGTCTCCCATGGCAAATTGGTCTCGGGCGAGAGGCCAGACTAAGAATGGTTCACAAGACACCATGACAGAACAAGGCAGAGGAAATGTGACCTGGCCTGGAGGAAGCCCGGGGTTCCTGTCTGGAGCCAGGCCTGGATGTAGCACCCGTCAGCGAGCGCCTGGTGGCTGGGCTTGCCACAGAGCCCAGTCGGGCACAGCCCGAATAGCCAGTGTGGACCTTCCATCTCCACCCTGTGGGCTCACCATCCGCAGGGTCAACCCCTGCTGTCGGGTGTGCTGTCCCATGGGTGGCAGTGACAGTTGAGGGCCTCGGTGGACCAGACCAAGGTAGCAGGGGCTAGCTCTGGGGGTGCTGAATGTCACCTCACTGTGGGAAAAGGAGACAGAGCTTGTGCGGGAGGTGGAGCAATACCAGTTAGATCTGGTGGGCCTTGCCTCCACACAGCCTCGGCTCTGGAAGCACTCTTCTTGATAGGGGTTGGACCTTATTCTTCTCTGGAGTTGCCCAGGGTGTGAGACACCAGGCGGGTGTGGGGATACTCACGAGTCCCTGGCTGTGCGCCCCTACATTGGAGTTTACTACAGATGAGAGGGTCGCCTCCCTGTGCCTTCGGGTGGTGGTGGGGCAAAATCTGACTGTTGTTTGTGCATATGCACCGAACAGCAGTTTGGAGTATTTGGCCTTCTTGGAGTCCTGTATGGGGCTCCGGTGGGGGACTGTCAACTGATCACTATCTGGTGGTGAGTTGGATCAGAGGGTGGGGGAGGATTTTGGACAGACCTTATAAGCCCAAACGGATAGTGCAGGTCAACTAGGAACATCTGGAGGAGCCCACTGTCCGACAGATTTTCAACACACGCCTCCAGCAGAACTTTTCTAGCATCCCTGTGGAGGTTGGGGGCATTGAACCAGAATGGGCAATGTTCAAAGCTTCCATTGTTGAATCTGCAGTGGGGAGCTGTGGCCTGAAGGTTTTAGGTGCCTCAAGGGGCGGCAACCTTCAACACCATGGTAGACACCGGTGGTCAGGGAAGCCGTCTAACTGAAGAAGGAGTCCTTCCGGGATATGTTATCTCGGAGGACTCCGGAGGCAGTTGCAGGGTACCGACAGGTCCGAAGGGCAGCAGCCTCTACTGTGGGAGAGGCAAAGCAGCGAGTGTGGGAGGAGTTCAGAGTAGCCATGGAGAAGGACTTTCGGTCAGCATGAAGGTGCTTCTGGCGGACCGTGAGGCACCTCAGGAGGGGAAAACGGGGAACCATTCAAGCTGTCTACAGTAAGGATGGGACTCTGTTGACCTCAACTGAGGATTTAATCCAGCGTGGGAAGGAACACTTTGAGGACCTCCTGCATCAGACCGGAGTGCCCTCTATAGTAGGGGCAGAGCTGGAAGCTGATGGAGGATTTTCATCAATTTTCCTGGTGGAAGTCACTGAGGTAGTCAAACAACTCCGCAGTGGCAAGGCCCCGGGGGTTGTTGAGATCCGTCCAGAAATGCTGAAGGCTCTGGGTGCGGAGGGACTGTCTCTTTAACATTGTGTTGAGGTCTGGGACAGTGCCTAAGGAGTGGCAAACTGGGGTGGTGGTCCCCATATTTAAAAAATGGACCAGAGAGTGTGTGCAAATGTAATGTGTGTCAATGTGTCAAAGTAATTACAACCCCAATTCCAGTGAAGTTGGGATGTTGTGTAAAATGTAAATAAAAAGAGAATACAATGATTTGCAAATCTTCTTCAACCTATATTCAATTGAATCCACAACAAAGACAAGACATTTCATGTTCAAACTGATAAACTTTATTGTTTTTGTGCAAATATTTGCTCATTTTGAAATGGATGCCTGCAACACGTTTCAAAAAAGCTGGGACAGTGGTATGTTCACCACTGTTACATCACCTTTCCTTCTAACAACACTCAATAAGCATTTGGGAACTGAGGACACTAATTGTTGAAGCTTTGTAGGTGGAATTCTTTCCCATTCTTGCTTGATGTACAACTTCAGTTGTTTAACAGTCCGGGGTCTCTGCGTCATAATGCACCACACATTTTCAATGGGTGACAGGTCAGGACTGCAGGCAGGCCAGTCTAGTACCCTCACTCTTTTACTACCAAGCCACGTGCAGAATGTGGCTTGGCTTGCTGAAATAAGCAGGGACGTCCCTGAAAAAGACGTTGCTTGGATGGCAGCATGCGCTGCTCCAAAACCTGGATGTCTCTTTCAGCATTGATGGCGCCATCATAGATGTGTAAGTTGCCCATGACATGGGCACTAACACACCCCATACCATCACAGATGCTGGCTTTTGAACTTTGCGCTGGTAACAATCTGGATGGTCTTTTTCCTCTTTTGTTCAGAGGACATGGCGTCCGTGATTTCCAAAAACAATTTTAAATGTGGACTCATCAGCCCACAGCACACTTTTCCACTTTGCATATGTCCATTTCAAATGAGCTTGGACCCAGAGACGTTTCTGGATGTTGTTGATGTATGGCTTTCACTTTACATGATAGAGTTTTAACTTGCACTTGTAGATGTAGCGACGAACTGTGTTAACTGACAATGGTTTTCAGAAGTGTTCCTGAGCCCACGCGATAAGATCGTTTACACAATGATGTTGGTTTTTAATGCAGTGCTGCCTGAGGGATCAAAGGTCACGGGCATTCAATGTTGGTTTTTGGCCTTGCCGCTTATGTGTAGAAAGTTCTCCAGATTCTCTGAATCTTCTGATTATATTATGGACTGTAGATGATGGAATTCTTAAATTCCTTGCAATTGAATGTTGAGAAACATTGTTCTTAAACTGCTGGGACTCTTTTTTCACGCAGTTGTTCACAAATGGTGACCCTCGCCCCATCTTTGCTTCTGACACTCACAATTAGTGTTCTCAGTTCCCAAACACTTACTGAGTGTTGTTAGAAGGAAAGGTGATGTAACACAGTGGTGAACATACCACTGTCCCAGCTTTTTTGAAACGTGTTGAAGGCAGGGGGCCAGCCTTCAAGTGGTGATTTACAGAACTGCAAGTTTTGGCACTTAATCTGGTGTCCAGTTATCATGATTGTTACTGTGTCTGGACGAGGGCTTGCTAACAGGGGAATGAGAAAATGAGTTACACTCCAACTCACTTTGACCTCCACCGGAGTCTCATGGGTGTTCTCATTTCAAACTCAAAGGCAAAATAATTAGAGGCCATTTTGTTGAGGATATAGCCTTCATTTAAATCGGATCAAAGTACAGTGCAAGGACATGTCTCACTGGGACGTTACTGTCGGTGTATTTTCAAAGGCTTTATTACATTTGGTGCACACGTCGGTGCAGAAATCAGGTTATGGGAACCCACACTGCTGCTGTGCCCACAGAGACATTTTGTCCCTGCTATACAACCTAAAGTAGACCTTGAAGGATGCTTCCAGATGACATGCCGAGTGTTGGATAACGCTCATTTCTGATATAAATGCAATTTCTGTAATAACTGTGTCTGCTAACCACCAGCTGGAAGATTATCTGAGTGACTGGGACAAATTATTTTTCTTCTTTTCTAATGAATATCTCATGGGATTCAAAAAATACATCAGATTAAGTTCTGCGAGCACTGATCTCTCACACATTTCCAGGGTGCCATCTGCTGTGTGCAGATTCTATCCTTCGAACAATGTGATAGATCACAATCAAAAAACAATTCAAAATTAATCTCTCATGAATGTAACACTTTGGTAATACTGCTGTAATCTTATTTGGCATGCAGGGTATTAACACAGTATCTGCAGGATTACATTGAAACTACATAGATTTGTTTATTGGGTTAAGTCCTCCAGACGTAACACTTTAGGCCTTATATTGAAGATCTATGGTATACAGTCTAAAATGCAGAATACTAATCCATTTGGGGTGTGTCCATGGCTTTGTGCCTGTATTGCCCTATGGTCACATTAGCTACAAATGAGGGCGAGAAATTTGTTGACCACTATTATAACTCATCAGTTTAACATATTTTAAGCCATAAAGTTATGAATAATTTGGGGTGTCCTTGCTTTGAGTGACAGTATAGTGTGTCCTGTGGGTTGATTTCAGAGCTTTGCTTGCAGAGATTGATACATTAATGTTTTCCCAGGTCTTGCAACCTGAAGTGGATAAGCATTCAGAATTGCTGGTCTTTGCTGTGTCATCACCAGTTGGCCATAGTTGCTTGTAAACACGAATGGTCACTCAATTCAATTTGAATTTCAATTTATTTTCATTTATACTATAGCACCAAATCACAACAGAGTTGCCTCAAAGCGCTTCACACAGGTAAGGTCTAACCATACCAACCCCCAGAGTAACAGTGGTAAGGAAAAACTCCCTCTGAGGAAGAAACCTCAAGCAGACCATGCTATTGGGCCATGCTACAAACATAAATTACAGAACAATTCACAGAACAATTCACGGACGAATATACAAGAAATGCTATTGAAGCACAGGACAGGAGGGTCACCAACACAAATACAACTCCCATCTCTGGATGGGAGTTGTATTTGTTACTGGTTGTTATTATGGTCGGATGTCATTGGGCAGGGTCTGTTGTTTGCTATTATAAGACAACATGATAGAGTACACTCCACTCCCTTCATAAGTGTCAATCCACGCACTGGTGAGGCGGTGCGTTGAGGTAATATCTCCAGTGGCTCTTCTTGCTAGGCTTTGGCGGCGGCTGACATATTAGCCATGTATGCCACCAAATCTAAGTTCATCGGCATCTGTCCAACGGAATTATATTGTCATCATGTGTGTTGTGTGGGCCGCTGAAGAGGAGGTACTGTTGGCCCACCACCACCAGAGGGCGCCCTGCTTGAAGTGCGGGCTTCAAGCACGAGAGGGCAGTGGAGCAACAGAGAGTGACAGCTGTCAATCGTCAACAGCACCAGCGGTCACTCATTCTACCATCACCATAAAAGCCGGATTGCAACTCCACCTCCCCGCCGAGAAATCAGCTACCACTCAGGTAACCTTCTCTGCTGTAACTAATCAAGACTAAATATTGTTCTGTGTGCAGTCGTTCATCCTGTGGACACAGTCTGTAGCTGGATTGGCAGATTGTGTGAGTTGCGACGTCTTCGCCTCCCACTCCTTCCAAGGAAGTGACTGACAGGAGCTGCACGGGTGATTCTGTTTCTGGAGGTGGAGGTTCTCCCTCCCGGAGGAACTGAGTACGGAGAGATTACTGGGTGTGTATCCACACCTGCCAGCAGTACCAGGTCTGACAGCTGGAGACGGTGGCCACCTGGGACCCAGGACTTGGCGGCTTCAGATCCGTTGGCGGTGAAAGCCGTGTGGGATCCAGCTCTTCTCTGGACAGACGTCTTCTATCCTTGAGCCTGCCCATACGTCACCTTGTGTATGATTGACTGTACTCCTCAACTGCAGTTGTCTGTATTCCGTTGTGCAATTCACAACATTAAATTGTTACTTTTTGGCTTAATCCATTGTCCGTTCATTACCGCCCCCTGTTGTGGGTCCGTGTCACTACACTTTCACAACAATGTGTATGTTACTGATTAACTTAGACATGTTTTTGCTATTAACTAGAAGTTTCATATCTTAAGGTGATGTTTCCCAGGAACGGTGTTCACACAGTTGTTATCTGCTTGTAACCACCAGTATGTCTCCACTGGGACACTGCGCCTTTGCTAAGGTCTTGTATCTGTATGGACTCCATGAGAAGACCCAACCACTTCTCGGATTTACATGAGAATCAAGGTCCTGCTTTTGTGTCCCAGTGTGAAACCAGCTTTGTTACACGGCCAAATTCACACACCACTATATGTCCAGATCATATGCTGAGCACGTGATACAGGTGGACCGCCCCTTTGTCATGAAGACAATAGGAATCAGTTGTGAGAACAGGTTCACCCATTGTAACCAGGAGAAGAATCCCGCTATCTATACAAAGCCACTGTACCTGTATTCGGGGCTCTTTTTGAAACAGTTCCAGTGTGAGCTATGTTCATTAAGAGCCCAGATCTGTCTGACTCTACATGAGATTTCAATAAATTGTATTTTCTGTATTTAAAGTATAGTTCTCTGAGTTTTTAGTTAGGACAGTTCCACTGATGAGCCGGGTTTAACATGTAAGTCACTCTCATCACTCATCTTCAACTGCTTAACTAGAACTGGGTCATGGGGGCAAGAGCTCCAGCATGGGACCCAAAACTTTCCTTTGCTTGACCACATTAACCACCTCTGACTGTGTGATACCAAGGCATTCCCAGGCCAGTGTGGAGATATAATCTCTCCACCTAGTCCTGGGTCTTCCCTGGCGTCTCCTCCCAGCTGGATTTGCCTGGAACACCTCCCTAGGGAGGTGCCCAGGGGGGATCCTTGCCATGTAAGTCAACAAAGCTCAAATGTACTACATAAGTCATAATTACTGAGTGGTGGCCATGCTCCATACAAGCTAGCTATAACATTTAGTGCAATCACTATAAATGGCTCTCAATAATAGTTTTTTCAGAAATAATGTTGCAATCATTTCTTAGTTCTCTCTATGCAACTCTTTTGAATCCAAACATGAGCCAATGGTTCACTTTGGAACCGTGTGTATTTTAATAAATATTTTGAAATTTTGGTCTACATATATACAAGTTAAATACAGAACATCTTATGCTTTCATCACATCAGTCATTTCAAGGAAATATGCAGAATAATTTCAGTTAAATGCCCTTTGGAGTCAACGTTCATGTGGATTTTAGTGTAATACTTTCAGTAGCAATGCACAGTGAGGCACATCCTCCTCCACCACTTCTACAGATTCATTCCAAAAATTCATAATTCATGATTCACTTTCCCAACAAACAAATATAGTATAACTTCTTCTCGGTCCAGTGAACACATGGTTGTCCCAGATCCTGTCGACAGCCTATGCTGGAATGTGTGTTCATGTACAGTACCTATGTTTATACACCATAATTGCCTGTCAGGGTATTGTGACGATGAGGAGGTAATTAGCTGATGTGACTGTGTGGTGTAACCGGTAGGCGACTGACAGGAACGAGTTTCCCTCAGATGATTTCAGGGGGTGTGAATTTTGAGTGGGAATGTTTAATGAAGCAGTGTGATCTGCAGTAAATGAAAGAGGATGTGTTCAGAAAGAAAAATTTGACAGCAGCTCGTGTTAAAAGCAATGCCTTGTGGGCGATACCAGGGGTCGTAACTCTATGTGACTGTCCACCAGACTGCATTCATCCACAATCTTACCAGAAGCAGATCGTTTCTTGATGTTATCCTGGTTGTGCTTGCAAGTACTAAAAAAGTAGGTCTTATATCAGTCCTGAAGCCCATTGGTGCTCGTGCTTATCCTATGATGTTTTAGCGTGATGTGGATGAGAGTATATCACTTCCCCTGAATTGGATGCCAGTCCATCACAGGTACTTTCCTAGCCAAGGCTGGCAACCATTTACAACTGAGTAAATGGAACAAAGCAGATTATGGCTGTGTCCCAGGTCAGGGTCTCCATATTTCTAAGGGCTGTGTCCCATGAAGCTCTTCAGGCTTCAGGCCTTCCAAGACCTCGGAGGCTGGAACCAACCATTCTGAAATTAGATATTCTGGTCCATGGAAAATTTTTTGATTGTGTTATTAGCTTTTCCTGCTCCTACCTCATCGCCTGGAAACTTGGCAGCTGCAGGTTGAATGATTTCATAGTGAAACATCATATACTTAGTTCATTGGCATTAATTGACTTTGTTGAACAAATTACAAATGCAATTGAGAATAAGAAATACACTTTTTTTTTTTTTGATTTACAGAAAGCATTTGACACTATAGATCATGCCTTATTATTGGACAGAGTGCAGAAGTATGGCATCAGGGGATTGGCATATGAGTAGATAATGAGTTATTTATGTTCATTTATGTGGGATAAATTCTAAAATTTTGAAGATCACATGTGGAGTGCCCCAGGGTTCAGTCCTTGGTCCATTGTTTCTGTTATATGTTAAGGATATATGTTTGGTTTCTTGTATTTTGTTTGCTGATGATACAACTGTATTTTGTAGTGGGGATCATTTGAGACAGCTTTTGCACCTGATGGAGAAGGAATTAAAGAAATCTGAGGAAAGAAGACTGCACACGTCAACTGCTTTTCAAAGTGCCTTTGTAATGGGACAACCTAGTCGCACCACATATGATGTATGCGGTCAGCAATTGCAGCCTTAGAAGGGTGCAGCTGCTGAATTGGAATACAGCTTATTAGTGCAGCAGATAAGAGAATATTTAGAGCGGAATCCTGCAAATGGTGATAAAAGCATCAAATTCGGCAGAAATACTCCTCAAACAATCCTCTTTTGAAAAAACAATTAGCCACTTGAATTTTCAGTTGGCGTTCAGGTGGAGGTTAATTGAAGAATTACACAGGAGTCAAAATTAAAAGATGCTCCATTCGTATTGAAACCTATGCCATACGAGGTCTGTCAATAAAGTATAGGTCCTTTTTATTTTTTTCAAAAACTATATGGATTTCATTCATATGTTTTTACGTCAGACATGCTTGAACCCTCGTGCGCATGCGTGAGTTTTTCCACGCCTGTCGGTGACGTCATTCGCCTGTGAGCACTCCTTGTGGGAGGAGTCGTCCAGCCCCTCGTCGGAATTCCTTTGTCTGAGAAGTTGCTGAGAGACTGGCACTTTGTTTGATCAAAATTTTTTCTAAACCTGTGAGACACATCGAAGTGGACACGATTCGAAAAATTAAGCTGGTTTTCAGTGAAAATTTTAACGGCTGATGAGAGATTTTGAGGTGAAACTGTCGCTTTAAGGACTTCCCACGGAGCGAGACGTCGTGCAGCGCTCCCAGGCGCTGTCGTCAGCCTGTTTCAAGCTGAAAACCTCCACATTTCAGGCTCTATTGGTCCAGGACGTCGTGAGAGAACAGAGAAGTTTCAAAAGAAGTCGGTTTCAGCATTTTATCCGGATATTCCACTGTTAAAGGAGATTTTTTTTAATGAAAGACGTGTGGACGGATTGCAGCGTCGGCTCGCAGCCGCCGCGACACTCCACCACAGGAAAAACACCTCTGTTGGAAGCCTTAAGGACAAGTTGGAACATGTCCAGCTGTTAAACAATTTCTCATATACTCACTCCACTGAACGCCATCAAAAGCCGCCTGGATTTTACAAATGGTTATCAACACGGAGGTGTTTTTCCTGTGCCGCCGCACCGCACTGGCTGCGTCCCGACGCGCAGACCCGTCCGCACGTCTTTCATTAAAAAAATCTCCTTTAACAGTGGAATATCTGGATAAAATGCTGAAACCGACTTCTTCTGAAACTTCTCTGTTCTCTCACGATGTCCTGGATCAATAGAGCCTGAAATGTGGAGGTTTTCAGCTTGAAACAGGCTGACGACGGCGCCTGGGAGCGTTGCGCGACGTCTCGCACCATGGGAAGTCCTTAAAGTGACAGTATCACCTCAAAATCTCTCATCAGCCGTTAAAATTTTCACCGAAAACCAGCTTAATTTTTCGAACCGTGTCCACTTCAATGTGTCTCACAGATTTAGAAAAAATTTTGATCAAACAAAGCGCCAGTCTCTCAGCAACTTCTCAGACAAAGGAATTCCGATGAGGGGCTGGACGACTCCTCCCACAAGGAGTGCTCACAGGCGAATGACGTCACCGACAGGCGTGGAAAAACTCACGCATGCGCACGAGGGTTCAAGCATGTCTAACGTAAAAACATATGAATGAAATCCATATAGTTTTTGAAAAAAATAAAAAGGACCTATACTTTATTGACAGCCCTCGTATTACTTGCCTGATCATAAAGATTCCAAAAAGGTATGGTTTGGATGGTCTGTAACTGAATTCTATGGAGTTATGGGACAAAACAGCAAGAATGGTGTCAAAGGTCAGTGTCGGTTTGTACAGGGGTCAAAAGTTAAAGTTGCTCCAATTTTGGTAAAAAGTGATGCAAATTACTAGTTGAGTTAACACGGTTTTAAAAAGGAATAGTTTGGACTATGTATCATCCTTACTTTATCACGTTACGGGGTAACATATGTCATAGAATCTAATAGACGTAGACCTTGTTTGACCTTTACTTTGGAGACCAAGCATTCAACACTGTAAAAACTATTCCATTTTTTAATCCTATTAGCTCAACCAATAATTTCCTAATTTGATAACTTTTGACGACTGTACAAAATGAAACTGACCTGTGTCACCATTCTTGCTGTTTTGATCCCGTAACTCCATAGAATTCAGTCACAGATAGTCCAAAATATACCTTTTTGGAATCTTTATGATCAGGCAAATAATATGATTGGAGCATCTTTTAATTTTGACCTCTGTGTAATTCTTCAATTGACCCCTACCTGACCACCGATTGAAAAGTCAAGTGGCCAATCAGTTTTTTTTCAGAAGAGGAGTGTCTAAGAAGCATTTCTGCTGAATTTGATGCTTTTCTCACCATTTGCATGATTGTTTCACTTATCTGCTGCACTATATGTGTCTTGTCTAAAGCCACAGACAGGTAGCAAAACTTGTAATCAAACCCAGAACTACATATTGGTAGCTCAACTCCTTATTGCACTGTTCTAGCATTTCTTGATCTTATCATGTATGTGCTGGCAAGTCCTACAAAAAATAAGTGCTATATAGGCCCTGAAGCCCCCTGGTGGAAGTGCTTAGTACTGCAAGTCCATGACTCCTCCTTGGTGGGACGCCAGTCCAATGTAAATGACTTCTCTTGCCATGACAGGGAACCCATTTACAGGTGGGTGGACTGAGACAATGCAGATTAAGTGTCTTGTCCAAGAGCATAGACAAGTAAGCTTGACCAGGAATTGAACCCAGGTGTACATACTATTGGTAGCTCAACTTTGTATCACATCGAACTATGTGGTGTATGATTTCTTATCCCAGTATTGCTAGCAAGAAATATTCACTTTGCAGTTTCTGTATCACCACTATCCTGCATGCATTTGTCTCTAGCAAACGCCACGCATGAAACTCACACAGCAACGACTAGCATAGAACTATACTGTTGCTATGCATCCACTGCTGCAATTAAATTGTTGGCCCGATTTCGCAACTACCGCACGCTGAAACGAGAAATGGCATCCATGTATCTCGACTCCAGCTTCCTTTGATGTACCTTCGAAACAAACTTCAAAGCTCAGCGACTGGCACTGGCTTGTACTGATGTGTAATAGAGGGCGCTAAGGGTGCGCCGCTACAGCAGAAGATATGAAGCCTTTTACTGGGGTGCTGAAGAAGTAAGCACAGGCTGGTCTCAGTCAAAGAGTTAAAAAGAGTGACCCGTCGGCTCCAAAAACAGAACGCAAGCACAGTTTCTGTGCGTTGAAGGTGACACAATGCTGATGTCCGTCATTCTAAACAGTCACACTATTATTAAAAGACCCAACTGGCCATTCTGATGTTTGAACCCAAGTTACAGAATTAGCATACATTGTTTGACCTTTATCTTGCAGAGTATATATATATATATATACACTCAACAAAAATATAAACGCAACACTTTTGGTTTTGCTCCCATTTTGTATGAGATGAACTCAATGATCTAAAACTTTTTCCACATACACAATATCACCATTTCTCTCAAATATTGTTCACAAACCAGTCTAAATCTGTGATAGTGAGCACTTCTCCTTTGCTGAGATAATCCATCCCACCTCACAGGTGTGCCATACCAAGATGCTGATTAGACACCATGATTAGTGCACAGGTGTGCCTTAGACTGCCCACAATAAAAGGCCACTCTGAAAGGTGCAGTTTTATCACACAGCACAATGCCAGAGATGTCGCAAGATTTGAGGGAGCGTGCAATTGGTATGCTGACAGCAGGAATGTCAACCAGAGCTATTGCTCGTGTATTGAATGTTCATGTCTCTACCATAAGCCGTCTCCAAAGTCGTTTCAGAGAATTTGGCAGTACATCCAACCAGCCTCACAACCGCAGACCACGTGTAACCACACCAGACCAGGACCTCCACATCCAGCATGTTCACCTCCAAGATCGTCTGAGACCAGCCACTCGGACAGCTGCTGGAACAATCGGTTTGCATAACCAAAGAATTTCTGCACAAACTGTCAGAAACTGTCTCTGGGAAGCTCATCTGCATGCTTGTCGTTCTCATCGGGGTCTTGACCTGACTCCAGTTCGTCGTTGTAACCAACTTGAGTGGGCAAATGCTCACATTCGCTGGCGTTTGGCACGTTGGAGAGGTGTTCTCTTCACGGATGATGCAAAGGAGATGTGTTGCACTGCATGAGGCAAATGGTGGTCACACCAGATACTGACTGGTATCCCCCCCCAATAAAACAAAACTGCACCTTTCAGAGTGGCCTTTTATTGTGGGCAGTCTAAGGCACACCTGTGCACTAATCATGGTGTCTAATCAGCATCTTGGTATGGCACACCTGTGAGGTGGGATGGATTATCTTAGCAAAGGAGAAGTGCTCACTATCACAGATTTAGACTGGTTTGTGAACAATATTTGAGGGAAATGGTGATATTGTGTATGTGGAAAAAGTTTTAGATCTTTGAGTTCATCTCATACAAAATGGGAGCAAAACCAAAAGTGTTGCATTTATATTTTTGTTGTGTATATATATATATACTCTGCAAGATAAAGGTCAAACAATGTCAATGTTCACTGGATTCTATGACATGCAGCATATGTTACCCTGTAACATGATAACTAAGCATGACATGGTGCAAACTATTCCTTTTTAAAACCCTATTAACTCAACCAATAATTTGCATTATGTTTTACAATAATTGGAGCAACTGTAACTTCTGACCCCTGTACAAAGTGAAACTGACCTTTGTCACCATTCTTGTTGTTTTTACCCCATAACTCCAGAACATTCAGTCACAGATATTCCAAACTATACCTTTTTGGAACCTTTGTTAACAGACACATAATGTGGTATAGCTTTCAATATGATTGGAACATTTTTTTTTATTTTATTTTGACCCCTGTGCAATTCTTTAATTGACCCCTACTTGGCTGCCTGCTGAAAATTCAAATGGCGAATGTTATTTTTCTAAAATAAGTACCAATAGGTATACACAGTCAAATTTCGGTGCTTGTAATCAGATGTGAAGGACTCCTCTGCAAATATGCTGTTATCTGCTGCACTATGTGTAGACACGTTCTTGTGAAGATAATCACACGAGTTAGACACTTGATTTGAAAAACAAAGTTAGCATTTAGTAATGAGATGAGATTAGATGATTCAGATTTGAGGGGGTTTTGGCATAAAATTTGCATACTAATGAGGGGACCACAATTTTTGGGAATCAGTATATTTCAGTGGTCCTGAATGATTAGAAAGTTCAACTTTCACCATGGGTACCTCATGTGGAGTAGGCATGATGATGTGATCGTTGCTATGGCATTTGCATCAATTTGCATACAAATGAGGAGAACTTTATTTTAGAGTTCTGACTCTATCTCACCAGTGCTTACCAATGAAAAAACATTTTCACATCATAGGAGTGGAGTGGGTGTGGCCATGTGAGTGTTGCCATAATGTTTGCATACATTTAGGAGGGGTGATGGTCTAGTGGTTAAAGCGTTAGGCTTGAGACCAGAGGATCCTCGGTTCAAATCCCAGCCTGACTGGAAAATCACTGAGGGCCCTTGGGCAAGGTAGTTGCTTCCGGTGTGGAGTGGGTGCCTTGTATGACAGCACCCTGATATTGGGGTGAATGTGAGGCATTATTTTAAAGCACTTTGAGTGTCTGATGCAGATGGAAAAGACTATATAAATGCAGTCCATTTACCATTTATTTGCATACTAATGAGGGAGAACATTTTTTGGGGGGCTGGTTATACTTTGGCTGTATGAGGTCTGTCAATAAAGTAACGGTCCTTTTTATTTTTTCAAAAACTATATGGATTTGAATCATGTGCGATTACATCAGCCAACCTTGAACCCTCGTGCGCATGCATGAGTTTTTCCACGCCTGTCGGTTGCGTCATTCGCCTGTGGGCAGGCTTTGAGTGAGCACTGGTCCACCCTTCTCATCTTTTTTTTCATTGTTCAGGAATGGCTCAGAGACTGCCGCTTTGCTTGATCAAGATTTTTTCAAAAACTGTGAGGCACATCCGAGTGGACACCATTAGAGAAATTCAGCTGGTTTTCGGTGAAAATTTTAATGGCTGATGAGAGATTATGGAGTGTTACTGTCACTTTAAGGACTCCCCAGGGAGCCGCAGGGCGCGCCGCGCCCTGAGCCGTGCTGCGCCCCGAGCCACCGTCGTCTGCCTATTTCAAGCTGAAAACCTCCAAATTTAAGCCTCTATTGACCCAGGACGTCATGAGAGAACAGAGAAGTCTCAGAAGAGCTCGGGATCAGCAGTTTATCCGGACATTCCACTGTTAAAGGAAATTTTGTAATGAAAGACGTGCGGACAGATTCGCGCATCGGCACCCAGCCGCTCATCGCGCGGCGCCACAGCAAAACACCTCCGTTGGAAGCATTACAGGACAAGTTTGAACATGCCCAGCTGTTAAACAATTTCTCGGATACTCACTCGACTGAAAGCCATCGAAAACCCCCTGAATCTTAAGAATGGTTATCAACATGGAGGTGTTTTGCTGTGGCGCCGCGCCATGAGCGGCTGGGTGCCGACGCGCGAATCCGTCTGCACGTCTTTCATTACAAAATCTCCTTTAATGGTGGAATGTCCGGATAAACTGCTGATCCCGAGCTCTTCTGAAACTTCTCTGTTCTCTCACGACGTCCTGGGTCAACAGAGGCTTAAATTTGGAAGTTTTCAGCTTGAAACAGGCTGGCGGCTCGGAGCGTGGCGCACCCTGCAGCTCCGTGGGGAGTCCTTAAAGCGACAGTAACACTCCATAATCTCTCATCAGCCGTTAAAATTTTCACCGAAAACCATCTGAATTTCTCGAATGGTGTCCACTTCGATGTGCCTCACAGTTTCTGAAAAAATTTTGATAAAGCAAAGCGCCAGTCTCTGAGCCATTCCTGAACAATGAAAAAAAAGACGAGAGGGCTGGACCACTCCTCACTCAAAGCCTGGCCACAGGCGAATGACGCAACCGACAGGCGTGGAAAAACTCATGCATGCGCACGAGGGTTCAAGGTTGGCTGATGTAATCGCACGTGAATCAAATCCATATAGTTTTTGAAAAAAATAAAAAGGACCGTTACTTTATTGACAGACCTCGTATCTCAATTCAGGGTCTGCATCCTTCGAAGGCTGTAATCTACAACTATCTGGCCTTCTGAGACTTCAGCAGCCAAACCAACCATTCTGAAATGAGACGCTGTAGCCCATGGAGCATTTTCTGATTGCGTAATTAGCTTATTCTACCCCTAACCCCTGTTGCCTAGTAACCCTCAGAGCTGCAAGCATCAAGCAAGTGTAGTAGGCATTACCTGTGGTTTCATTTTTAGTATTTATTTATAGTTTACTTGTGATCATTAGTTATTTATAATTGTTCACTTGGAGCCCAAAACAAACAAACAACCCCCCAAAAACAAACAAACAAAAAAACAAAAAACAAAAACTGCACAATGATTTGTTGTATCCGTCATCTTCAGGGGACGGAAGGAATGCATTCCTCGGCTATTCCAAGGTGCCTTCAAAATGAGACAGCCTTGTTGCGCCATTATGATGCATGCAGCCCATGAATGCAGCCCTTGAAGTGGAACTAAAAACTCAGAGAACTATACGTTAAATACAGAAAATACAATTTATTGAAATCTCATGTAGAGTCAGAAAGATCTGGGCTCTTAATGAACGCAGCTCACATGGGACCTATATCAGCCCCAGCGGGCAGTACGTGCTACTAGTTCTGCAGTCAGAGGAAGAGATTTGTTGTGATGAAGAGCTACAGTGAAACTGGTACTTGGAAAACACACTGGCATAAGAGCACCAGAAGTGGGGAGATGTCTAGATGTTAAAGATTATGTAAGATATTACAGGATGATTTTCGCTTGCTTTTTGACATCTGCTGATTTGTTTTAGACTATATCACATGATTTTTGTGTTTTTGTGTTGTTGGATAAAATGAAATGTAAACAATTTGTCAATTTGGATTTGGCGCCTCATAGGTTACGAATGATATTGTTAGATATGCACTTGATTTAGAAGTTATTTTTATAGTCTTAAAGAAGTTCCATCAGTTTGCCTTTCATTGTGCTACACATTAATTTTGTTCTTACAAGAGATCTGTCCTGAAGGACCAGGAGAAGCTAATGCCGGATTTGTTCTGTAGTTTCTCATTTAATCCACAAAAAGTGGGTCAAAATCTTTGTCGGCAACAATAACTTCCAAGTTGTACATTTTGGGCACGGTGAGAAAGAACGTCACTAATCAAATGAAGGAGTGTCAAGGAGGTGAAGTTTTGTGAAAGTTTAATTTTTGTTGTCTGTAAGAACTCAAGTCTTCCAACTGATCATTCTCCTGCAGCTCGATGCCTAAATGTTCACAATGTTGAAAATTCAAGCACACGATTTCCAGTGCTTACCATCCTCAAACTAATATGTCTGTCTCATAATATCTGTTAGTTTATTTCTTATTTATTATGTATCCCCTGCTAAAATTGGAGTTCATTTTTAAAATGTTAAAATTGCAATGATGAATTTGTGGTTATTCACATTCAGTGCTATGGGTGGATCCCCCCCCCCCCCCTTAATATATTAAACTTAGTTATTAAAGGAGAGCTTCTTCATGGTCAGGTCTCCACCAGGTGCAGTCCTAGTGGACTCTTCCATTGACACCTGGGCGATTCTATGGTAACGCAATTACAATCGGAGCACATTTTTAATGGGGAGCTAAAATATGGCCAGATTTTCCGGTTGTCGTAATTCCGTTACCACAGAATCACCCACCTGCATCTGAAAAATGTAATGAATGTGTCCTGCACAGGAGGTAAATTTGAAATAGTTTAAATAGTTTTTACACCCTGTCTCTCTCTCTCTCTCTCACACACACACACGTAGTCACCAAAGACTTGGGGAGGGAGGAACTGATCCAGCTTTTTGTTGTTGTTCTTAGGTTTGACTCAATTTTAATATTTTCACCTTAGTAGAATTACAACTATGGTTAAAAGTATGTGATTGCACTGATTCCACTTGGGGTGTTCACATGTAACCAGGTGTGGCAGCTGAACATCCTGAGAGACCTTCATACAGTCTTGTGTTGAGAACACTGAGAATCAGCACAATGTTCCTGGAGGAGGAATCTACTGAAGCAAAAACTGACCTTTTATTCCTCTTTCAGTATCAGGAGGACATGGGGAAATTCTTTTCACCTCGTGTTGAACAAGGCCTGAAGGTTAATGTTCTGTTCCTCATTTGTGATTACAAGACTCAAGACTCATCAATGAACTTGTAGAGGTGTAAAAGGAATCTATTTCTACAGTATTTCTCTCCAGTACTGCATTGAGTACTTCTGTTAACCAATATCTGCATGTAATGTTCACAACCATAGCAGTCTTATATATATTGCTGCATGTATCCATGATACAACTTAAGGGCCCCTTCACACATTGTACGAATAAGTACAAATCAGGGCAAATCACGGTGGAACAGCTCGTATGAGTGAATTACAAAAGCATCAAGCCGACGGGCAGGCGTGAATGAACCCATGTGGTGCAGCACATCCCAGCTGATGTGGAGAGAAATAAAATAAAAACCAGCTGTATAATTAGTGAATATCACTGGGTTGATATAAATAATAAATAAAAGGGGACGCAATACAGAGCCCCACAGTTAAATAACTCTGGTTAATTAAAAAATAAATGCCACTCACAGGATTCAAACCTACAATTTACAAAAGCTCTGATTGCCAGACAGAGACTTTACCACTGTGCTACAATCACTGTCATAACAGAAGCATGAAACAGCTAAAATCATCAAGCAGATCAACATATTTGTTAAAAAGACAAAACGCAGAATATTTCTGCTGATACCTGACTGAAAGTGGCCTATTTGTCGCACTGTTGGCTTGCCATATAGTCCTGCGCCGCTCACAGGACACGCGTGTCCTGTCAGACAGACGTGACACTCAGCTTGCCTGCTGTGTGTCCACGTGAATCAACAGTCCGTTTCTCCAGCCTGTCGCAAAAGCGATATATGTTTTTATGTATTTTCACATGAGGACAGCAAGCACACACACGCGCATGTCCGTCAAAACACGGTACATGTTCTGCAGCTGTGATGTCCAGGACCAGAGATGCCTCAACAGCTGTTGGCAGCCAGTCACACTCCTGTCCGTTCAGCGCACAAACCAAGGTGTCACTCTGTGATCAGATGAGAGGCATGCACATGTGCATGCTGTCATGCACGCACGTGTTGGGGGGAGGGGGGTGCGCAAAACACACACACGTGTTGTGGGGGGAGCAGACACTCTGACACACCACATGCGTACTTGGCAGCTTCCCAGTCATGGGGGCACTCAGACAAATTTCACCGCCAGCTCGAAAGTGATTGCCTGCTGACTGTTTTCGTGTTAACAGCGCAAATGGCTACACATTTTATAAGTGCCAAGCGAACGGTGTAGATGTTCATGTGTGTCACCTGAAATTTGGCCGACACCTCCCGCGAGAGGGATCAAATGGGCTCTCACAGCGCATACTCTGTCTTTCAGCCGTTGGTGTGCGCAAATAGTTGTAGCAACAGGTGTACGAGGCGGTGGAGGCAGCTACGATTTTATACATATTGCATACGATTCCTGCTTCATGCGCAGTTCAACCACATTCGTACTATGTGATCAGGGGCCCTAAATAATGTGTCTGTTCTTGTCAATACCTTGTGCACATATCCAGATCCTGGAGATTCAAATTTTTGTTGTTGCATACAATCTTATTGCTCTATCTTTATGGCAGGTGCAAAAACAAGTGGTCCAAAGGTGCACATCCTTTTGGATTGTGTCTGAGAAGGTGCACAGCACTATTTAAATTGCAGGACATTTCAGTGCAGTTAAGTGCACTAGGTACAAAAGGGTTGGATTTACTGAGTTCACTGAGAGTGGTCGTGTTGTAGTTAAAACTTAATGACATCCAGGTGCAGAGCAGCACCTGCTTTTCCCTTTGAACCAGATTGCATCAGGTGCACATTGCAATGGTTTTGTTAAAGTGGCTGCAGATGAAAGGCTTTCTGGTCAGTTAAAAGATTAGTGCCATCTGTCAGAGCACGCAGCAAACAGTGGGCACCAAAGCTCCCTGAGGTGAAGCAGTGAAACAATGAGGTGAAGTTCATGAGGGTTTATTTTGGTTACATCTAGTCACTGTCAACATTGTATACAGTGAGTCAAAACCTCACACATTATTGAGAAATGTTACATGTTGGTTTCTCATGAGCAGGGCGTGGAGAAACACGCCCTGCTTTTTCTGGGTCAGGCTCAAAACTTCGTAATCGCTCCTCGTATGTTACAGCATCTAATGTAACGTGTTTAAGTGTGGGGGATTATAGGAAGATTTAATTTGGTACTTAAAGATTTTTTAATTTCATTGAGAAATATTTTGTTGTAAATGTTTGTACATATAATTAATTCATTAAGTCGTTCATTTCCTGCCACTTATCCAGGTCGTGGTGGCGGTGGCAGCAGACTCAGCAGCTCATCCTACAATTCCCTATCCATGGCCAAGTCCTGTAACTCGTCCTGTGGGATCATGAGTGGTTCCCAAACCAGCTGGGAAATGTAATCCCCCCAGTGTGTCCTGGGTCTTCACCAGGCCGTCCTCCCAGATGAACTGTTTTTCAGCCAGTGGACAGGGGCAAATGCCCACATGGACTGACAATCGACTATGTACTTACAATATTTTGTACATTTATCTGTCACTCTGCTGCCTGATTATTTGTCTCCTCACACACTGGATCCTGAACACCCTCCTTTGATTCTAAATACCTGCCATTGATTCTGATTGGAGTGTTATGATCGTGATTGCTGCTCTTTGATCCCACTTACCTGACTGCTGATCTTTGATTTTTATCTTTGATCCTCAACAATGATCCTTGAGTCATGTGGTTGATCTTTTATTCTGACATTTGATCCCGCTCACTGACCTTACCAATTCCTACATAGCAATTCCAATTCCTTTGAATCAGAGTCAAGGGGTCAGTCCTAATGTTTGATCCTAATCCCTCATCTGTGAGCTTGACATTGTGATCCTGATCAAGGAACGTGGATCCTGATTAGCAAGTCTTTTAACTTTGGTATCAGAAGCAGAGGACTCAGGGTCAAGAGGATGACCTTTGATCCCGATTGCTGAACTAAAATCCTGACTGCTAATTGCAATCAGACTGTGAACAGGATCAAAGGTAAAAGGATCAGAGATTAAAGTCATGATCACAGGAATGACAATCAAAATATAATGGGTTGTTTCTTGACAAAAGGCCTATAAAATCATGTCTGCGGATGTGTATGTATGTACGTCTGCCTTTCCACCACATACAGTCCCACTTCCTTCCTTCCATCCTTCCTTCCTTCCTGTCTGCAATGTTCAAGTACTTTGCAAACATTCGCCCTTAATGTTAAAGCTAGAGTGCCAGGAAGCATATTGAAATTGAGACTATTGTTAGAATTTTGATGGGGACCAAAGTAATTTTGTTCGTTAGTGTGAATATAAAGGATTCCCAAAATATTAGTCTGAACATGATTAAAATCTGTCCGTATCAAAGCAAATTCTGAATTATTGGCACGTGTCAAAAATTCGAAAGCCAGGACGCCATCGGGGTGATGTCACAGGTCACGTGGGGGGGTTTCACCGCTAGCTGCAGCGACAGAAGACTGGCGATTGAACTCAGCGCTGCTTTTGGACAGGTGAGCTGCCTGGTGACTGGTGTCTGACGGTGTACAGTTATGGTTATTATCCGAGTCTGTTATCATCTGATTATATGAGTTATTAAGTGCATCTGTGCAAGCGCAGACGCACTTCCGGCTTGAATTCGTCTGGAAGTTCTGACGTTCGCTGGGGCGAAATACGCTATGGATTTCCCTCAAATTATGTATGTTCCCACGAATTAAATTTCCCAAAAACTTTTAATGGGTTCTAAATATGATGTAGTTTATATATATTAAACTTCAGACTATATTTTTTCTATTGAAGATTGCCGGCATTCTAGCTTTAACTAGACAAAAGTATTGATCAGTAAAGATCAAAGTTTGGTGATAAAGATTATTGATGGCTTTAATCAAACACAGCTGTATCATCTTCTCTCAACCATTCATCAGTCAGCAGAGAGGGATCCGTAAATGTCAAAATAATTATGGACTGAAGTCTATATCAAAGCAGAGTGGGATGGGAGTCGCCTAGCAACTGTACTGTCAAAGGCAAAACAATCACAAATGCCTACGATATCGCACACCAGGGCATCACCCCAGTGCTGTGACTGTGTCTCGGAAACTGTGAAAATCCACTGATGTCCTTTTGAGATATGCGACTGATAGTCAGAAAGCAAAGAAAACCTGGGAAGAGGTAAATATGGTTGCCATTAAGCCGGTTTTGTCTTTTAATACAAAATATCCAGTTCCTGGTGTCCTCAGGAATGAGGTGCCTGCATGCTGGATTGTGCACCACATGGTTCTCCTTAAGTCGCACTTCTTAGGGGCCTTCTCTGAGTCTCTTGACATAAGGTCACTCTGGTGGAACCCAAGAGAGAGTCAGAGCAGTGAAAACATCTCATGGTTACCAACCAGGTCTCACAGTTAGACAGCAAGAGGAGAATCTGCATGTGCGCACCCCGCATGGGTAATGACAAAGAAACCGAAGCAGGCTGTTGTGTGTTGGGGGGGGCGTGGCTGGATGTTTTGGTGTTCTTTTCTTTTCTTTGCTCTCCAGGTGGCATGAGGGCTGATTTGTCTGTGAAGAAGGTGCTGGCTTAAGAGTCTTCACCCTCATCAACATCATGGAAAGCACCTGTGCTTGGTGCTCACGTGCAACCTGGACGACTTGCAGCTGAAGCAGATAATTGGATGGCGTTCTGCATTTAAGTCATGTGTGATTCAAGCAGAACTGCCGGGAACTCGACCTTGTGACGTTCGTTTGTGAGACGCTGAGGACCGCGCCTGGGTTTTGACACATCGAGCCCGTGAAGCAGGGAGGGGTGAGGACACATGCTGTCAGCACACACGAAAGGTAATTAAGTGTTTAAGTACTTGTTGATAGTAACTTGGTGTTTTGTTACACAGTGTACTGGAATTGTAAAGAGAATTGCGTAGTTTGCTTCTCACTGCTGTGGCGTGAAGGATAAGTGATCCTCCACTTGTTGTGAGAGGCTGCTCATTTGCATAAAGTAAAAGAAAGGACACTGACCTGAGTGTGTTGCTGGCAGCGTGTGTTTATTGGAAGATATAGTTGTATCTGTTGATTTACCTCACCGTCTCTTGCTTCACAGAGAATCAGTTTGTCGTGTCCGCCTGGGGGGTGTTTGGCGGTGGTAGGAAGTCCAGGAGCGCCGGCTTTAATCCTTGCGGGCGCTGGAGAGCGAGCCACGATAACTCCACCAGAGGGACGTTGTTTTTTTTATGTTTTTACACTTTAAACACAGGTGTATAATAAATAGTTTTGTTTGGAACCGTTTTCTGGTTATTTTTAGCGCTGGGTCCTGTCTGACGCAGGTTCGCTCCTCAATCCGCGTCGACACATAACACAGGCGCCAGGAAGGTGAAGCTCTGATGCAATCCAGCATGCAACAAAGAGAAAGTAGCAGGCACGTGTATAACGAGTGAAGCAGTCAGAGGAAATATCGGCAGAATTAAGAGCAACCGTGACAGTGACGCGTTCACAACTTAGACAGAAGACATGTTTTGGATTTTTCTCTTTAGACTTAACTTCAACTTCAACTTCAACTTTTTGGAATGGACAGAAGTGACGGTACACAAAGATTTTCAGGTAAATAACTGACATAATACCCAAAGCGGTGAAGAAGGAAAGAAACATATCTGTCTCCCATTCTGAGATTTTTTTCTTTTTTGGAGTCTGCTGGTGTACAGTCAGTATGATGGACGTGATTAGAGCAGAGTTGCCTTAATCCACTTTGTTCTAAGTCGAGCCACCGCAAGGCAGCTGTCTGAGGTGATGCAAGCGAGACTCCGCCGAGACTCGCGGGGCCGCTTATTTAGACAAGCCAAAGGGAAGATGAAAGGACAAAGGGAACTTGAGTGACCTCATCTGGTCTTCACAGGGACAAGGGGAGATAATGAGCGACTGAGAATAGCGCTTCAGAGGGAATCACAGAGTGTTCAATTAGGCTTCCATCCCAGTGCTCGCAGCTCAGTCTGAACGTGCCGCGTGCCAGTATGAAGTGTCTCGACATTTATTATGACGGCAGCCCACGTGATCCAAAACCAAATCCCAGTAATATTCCCCGGTCGCCTTGTAAGCAATAAGAGAAGCACGCTGCTTAACTGTGCCCATTAACGCCCACTGTGGAATAGCTGCTAATTGTTTTCACTTTGTTTGGCTGATTTGAACTTCAGTTCTCTGTAAGGATCGACGAATTGGGGAGGAGGGGGTCATTTTCATTTATCATTTTAATTTTTCTTAATGTGGATGTGGCGAAGCCCTCAGGGGCTACATATACAAGGTTAATAGCTATTAAAAACTAAAAAAAAGAAACAAACAAAAGATTATCCCCAAGATGTGATACAGGAGTGCTGCCATACTCAGTATTATTTATTTATTTGAAACTGTCCATCTGAAAATAACACAGCAAAGGGATACAGCAATGCCATCATACTCAAAGAGATTAAAATATTGTTCATCTTTTGCTCAGTCTGTATTGATGGTGTGAGAAATGCATTGACTGACCTGCGCCGGACAACAGTCACTACGCAGTACAGCTGCAGACATACAGCAAGTTAACCTAAAACTTGCCCAAATACTCAGTTTTCTCCACTACACATATTCCATTTTTTTAAATAAACAAAACAGTGTAAACTACAGGTGTAATCCGTTCATTGCATCTGCAGCTGATGGTTCGAGTCTCTGCTATATTGATCCGTCCTTGGTGGATGTAATAAAGTTATTTAAGAACTAGAAGCACTCAGAAAGTGCAAACCTCCGCCAAGGCCATGGGGCCACTGACGCCATAACATCTACACACCGTGGAATCATTGAACCTAAAAAAGTCTAACAATGATGTTTGCTCAGTAGTAAAAAAAGTTTCATCTGCTGTGACTGGATAGCATGTATCCTTAGCGCTTGGCATCACAGTTTATTGCAACTTGCACCTTTCCCAGAAGCTACTGTCATCTGAGCACTGATATTGATATTGCATGTGCTTATAGACAAAAACAAATAAGAGACAAAATTCAATTTATTATTCAACTAAACTGCAAATATATGAATTTTTTAACATTTATGAAACACTTCTCTAAACAAGGCCATAGGGTCACTGACCCTAAAGAGATTCCCTCCTTGGCACAGTGATCTAGTCAACAATTCAGTGTTACAACCAAAATTTTAAATTCTATTCTAGAATTAACAGGAAGCCAATGAAGAGAGGCCAATATGGGTGAGATATGCTCTCTCCTTCTAGTCCCCGTCAGTACTCTAGCTGCTGTAGAGTACAGCAGCAGCTACAAATAAATGTGCAATGGACAACATATTGGATGGATGGACAAAAATCATTTGATTCACCCAGATTACTGGCCTGCAGTGCTGGAAACACAATAATGAGTCAATTTGATGTTTTTAATCACCTCCATTCATTCATTGTCTGTCACTTATCCCAGTTAGCTCAACCCACAATTCTCTTATCTCTGCGACAATCCTCCAAATCTTCCTGGGGCAGGGGGATCTCAAGGTATTCCCAAGCCAGGTGGGAAATACAGTATTGTTGAGAAAGTTTGGGCAGGAGGGTGGATTAGTGGTTAGCACTGCTACCTCATAGCAAGAAGGACATGGGTTCGATTCCCACCTGTGGCCTTTCTGTGTGGAGTTTTCATGTTCTCCCCGTGTTTGTGTGGGTTCTCTATGTGTGCACCGGCTTCCTCCCAAAGACATGCGGGTTAGGTGGATTGGAAACTTTAAATTGGTAGGTGTATGTGCGGGCGTGAATGTGTTTGTTTGTCTATATGTGGCCCTGTGACAGACTGGCAACCTGTCCAGGGTGTACCCTCTGCCTTACGCCCTATGACTGCCAGGATAGGCTCCAGCCCCCCCACCCCCACCCATGACCCTTAACTGGAGTAAGTGGTTGAAGATGAGTGAGTGAGATGTTTTGAGCCTGACCCAGAAGAAGCAGGCCACAATTCTCCATCTTTTGCATTCTGAGAAACCAACATTTCTCGAGAAAGTGAAATTTTGACTCACTGGGTACAATGTTGAAAAAAGTTTTAATCATTGTTTTTCAGTTAATGTGTAGGGTGACCACACGTCCTGTTTCGCAGGATATGTCCTGTTTCGCAGGATATGTCCTGTTTCATGTCCTGTCCTGGCTGTCTTGTTTTTTTTTTTTTTTTATTTAGAAAGTGATGACAATGTCCTGGTTTTCATTGTTTTTCACTGGGCCATTAATTTGACCGGCATTCGGGGAGCTACTAATCGCCGGAACTATAGGCAGAATGGAACCGGAACAACTGGTAATTGGTGGAATGGATGACAATTGGCAGAATGGGTCATTTTTGCTTATATTACACCCAAAGCAAGTATTGATGAGATGATTTGGTCTCACGATTAAAATAATCAAGTTAGTTAGCCACTATATAAAGCTGTAGGTCAGCATTAGAAGCCCCAAACTCTTGACAGAACAGCGACAGAATGGCAGAACGGGAGCTTGTCTGGTGCCATCTAGTGTTAGTGAGGGTACATTTTCCCAAAATGGCGATCTGCTATTCCAGCAATTAGTGCTAACTGGGACAAAAAGAGATAAGTTTGTGCTTTGAACATGACGGGGGGGGGACATTATCTTGAGATTGGTTATCAATATCTTGAGAGTAGGGGGCATAGTAAGGTGTTGTTTTGTCAATCATTCCGTCAATTGTATCATCATTCCAGTTCTACCAATTGTTCCAGTTCCGCCAATTTGTATCTCATTGCTGGGCCGAGTGTCCTGGTTTTCGGTAATCAAAGTATAGTCACCCTATGAATGTGTATTTGTGCCTCCAGAGGCTGTATCAGTAGAGTGTATACCACAGAACAGTGGACAGTTTGCATGTACAAAAAGCACCTAAAACAGTTCCATAATGAGATTGAAGAGTCAATGCATGACCTATGCATACCCCTCAAACGGACCCTGAACTGGGAACAACGAGCAGATACGCAGCTCACGTTAACCTCAGCCTGCATAGGAACTACTAAACCTCTACAAAGTACCACAACAACTGTAGCAGAGAAGCTGGAACACAATATTTAATTCATTTCAATTTCAGTGCAGAATATTTTAATGCAAATGAATTTATTCAACCTTTCCAGCAGGACACGAACACTATCCATTAACAAGTATCCTTCAACAACCAACATAGTGTGTTTTTCATCTTTTTTCCTTTGGGAACAGCAGGCTTTAGCTGACATAAACGCTTTTCTGAGTTCTATTTTATCCAGTGGAGACTTTGTTGCCTTGTTTTTGATGCTTGACTTTCCTTTTGGGCAACAAGAACCATTTGTGAATTAACGGATAGGCAGGAAGAACCACCTGCGAGTTACACACATCAAAAAAGGTGTTTACTTGTGATGCTACAGGGTGACTGGGTGGATTTTCCTTTTGGGCCCAAAAACAGTCAGCAATTGTGGTCAAGAACACAATAAACCTGATCCAAGCAGCAAACTCATTTCAAAAACCCAACAGCACAGCTAGTAAGCACCTTTTTATTGATGGGCCGTACACAGAGGGTGACAACTTTCTGGCTCTCCGTCAGTTCACAGCAAAATTGGTTTTGCGTTCCTTCAATTCAATTTCAGTTTAATTTATTCAATTTATAAAAGCACCAAATCACGACAACATCGCCCAAAGGCGCCTCACACAAAACAGTTCAAAAACACTTTAAAATAAATTAAAAACAAGTTTTAAAACACAATTAAAGGAATAAATTTAAAAAGAATAATAATAATAAAAAAGAATAACACACTATATTAACCAAAGAACTGATAGAAAAAATGTGTCTTCAATCTTGACTTGAAGGTCTCCACAGTATTGGACCGTCTTATCGACACTGGGAGACCATTCCACAATATTGGGGCATGATAAGAAAAGGCCCTTTGACTGACAGACTTTTCATTACCCTCGGGACACAAAGCAGTCCTGCATCAGATGAGCGCAGAGCCCGGGACGGTACGTAGGGTTTAATCAGATCAGCTAAGTAGGTCGGTGCCCGTCCATGAACAACTTTATGGGCTAATAACAAAACCTTAAAGTCTGATCTCACAGAGACAGGTAGCCAATGGAGGGATGTCAGAACAGGTGTAACACGGTCAAACTTTCTGCTCCGTGTCAAAAGTCTGGCAGCAGCATTCTGAACTAATTGGAGACCTCTGATACTGGACTGTGGCAACCCTGAAAATAGGACATTACAATAATCCAATCTGGAGGAAACAAAGGCATGAATCAGGGTCTCAGCATCAGCCATGGACAAAATGGGATGATTCCTCGCTATATTTCGCAAATGGAAGAAAGCACCGCTCATAACATCCCTAATGTGTAGACCAAAGGACAACACAGGGTCAAAAATCACCCCAAGGTTCCTCACCCTGTCAGCGCGAGCTGATCAAATTGACGCCGATAACTTGCTGGACCAATAACCATCATTTCAGTCTAACCAGAATTTAGAAGGAGGAAGATACTAGTTCCTTCTCACACAACCTTAACGTGTGAGAAAACATTGGTGAGAAACACTCCGGTGCACTAAAGTCAAGTCTTTACATGCTGAAGTGTGGGTGTTTTGGATGTGGTACAATCATGACTGACCTACGTTTTGTCAGAACCAGCTCATGTCAGGTGTAAACTCTGGATATACAGGAATGAGAGAAGATAATTTTACTTCCACCATCTGTTTTTGCTGTACACTTGTTTATCCATTCCTGACCCACTTCACAGTTTAGCTCTCAGGCGAGACCCATTTTTATAATCATCTTGTATCGTGCACAGTCTATCATTATGCAATCAGCATCCAGCAGATAACATAAACATCCGTCAGTTCCCATGGTGATGGCATCTAAATCGATAAGCACAGGAGCAAATACATTCAGTAATTACCTCTGCCACAGAGCTTATGTTTTCGCCACTATTTGTTTGCCTATTAGCAGATTTGTTTTTTTTTCAAACCCAAACAGACCATTTTTGAAGAATCTTTGTTTAAAGAATTGCTGTAATTTAAAGAAGCCATTAACTGTAGATTCAGATTAAGATGTGACCCGCAGAGTTAATTTGTCTTCTTTTACATGATAATATAATGATGTTTCTGCAATTTTTGTCAATAACTCAAAAGTGAATGTACATTTCATAGCAAAAAGCTGGAGAGCAGAAAGTCAAGTTAAGAATGGGAGAATAGCAGGTGGTCATGAATCACTGTATTCACACCGTGGAACCCCCTTGGGTCCTTTCATTTAATTTTCATTTATTTATACAGCACCAAATCACAACAAGGTTGCCTCAAGGCATTTCACGCAAGCAAAGTCTAAAGCGCCATTTACACATAGACGGTAAGAGCTCCTGGAAGCGTCCCGGAAGAATTTTTGGCTCCTCCGGGCCGTCTTGATCAAATGCCGTTGTTAACGCCAGTGCTAGGGGGCGTGGCTTAGTTCCGGCTTCACTGGGAATTGTCGAAAAAATTATTCAACATGTCGAATAATTCCAGGAGCACTCCCGGAGAATTTGCGTGACGATGGAGACAACGCGAACAACGGCGTTTTATACTTTTTAATCGCCGTTTCATCCTGTCCCTTCCTGTAGTGCCGTAGTTTACATCGCCGTTATTCGGTGGCCGGCGTTGTATCCCTAATCAACGGCGTATAAAATGGAGATAGAGCCCACATCGTTGTACACAACAGCATTTTAACGGCGACAGAGGCAGACAAAACGGCGGTGCTAGTGGACAGTATGCAGTTCTAAACGCCACCTCCCGGTTAAAATGGCGCTCCAAACAGCTGATAGGCGGCGGTCAGTATAAAAACTCTAGCGCGCTGCATGCAGGCCTCTCACTCGTGGCCAGCTCCAGATATTTTTGCAGAGAAGCTCCAGTATACCTCCTAAAAGAAACTTGGCAGCGGCAAGGACTTAAAGAAGAAGGAAACCAAGAGGTCTGGTTCAGAAGCAGAGGGGAGGCCTGTGGTGGAGATGGAGCAACACGTTGAGGAGGGGGAAAGGAAGGAGAAGAAAAGGCTGAGGATGATCTCCCTCCCCCTGCAGTGACAGAGGCATGTATTCCTGCTGCTTCAGCCTATTATACTCTGGGGGCAGTGCCTATATGCAAATGATCCTGGAATAACACAGGATTTGCCTGGATAAAAACCTGGGTATAACCAGTGGTACACAGGGCATTATCGGCGGCAGCAGAACACCGCCGTTCTCACGCGCATCTTAACCTGCGATTGTAAAGGATAGAACTGGGTATTAACCCCCGTTGCCTGACGTGTGCCGGATACTACGGCGTCAAAACGCCGCTTTATTCAGCGGATTTAGCGGCGTTTTATCCGCCTATTTGCGGATAGTACAGCGGTCAAAACACCAGCGAAATGCTCCACCCCTTTCCACCGCGAAAACAGCCGGAACTACCGCAAACTTCAGTCTACGTACTGCCCACCGACAAAACCGTCTATGTGTAAACAGCTTGGGCTTAACCTTACCAACCACAAGAGCAACAGTGGTAAGGAAAAACTCCCTCTGAGGAAGAAATCTCAAGCGGACCAGGCTCAAAGGGGTGACCCTCTGCTTGGGCCATGCTACAGACACAAATGACAAAAACCCATCCACCCAGGCAGACAACTGGTCCATTCTCACCTCTCCAAAGTAGCCACTGTTTATCCACAGCCAGGTTAAACGTGGATGTCCACATGGTGTTGATGAGTTGATGAAGTCCTCCAGTTGATGAGGTCCTCAACACTGAGGCACCTGCATGCTGGATTATACCTACAGAAATGTGCCACATGGCCAAATGTCATAGCTGACACTCTATCACAGTGCACGTGATATTCCTCATCTGAGTCATCTGAGTGTGTAAGTAACCTGACACAAAGACATTAATGCAGGACCTCAAGATGCTCCAGATCTAGATCATCATTTTCAGTCAATGGTGAGCATCACAACCATAAAGTCAGACATGAAACGCTCGGACCATAAGGACTTGGGCCTTCAATCTTCTACAAAGATAGCTGCACCACCAGATACCTCTGATCACTTATCTTACGAGTCCATAAGCTCTTCTCAAGCACCTCCTGATCTCAAAGGCTGAGGACCCAGAGAAATATTACTGCGAAGACAAGTGAATGTCTCTGCAAGTTCAACATGGTCACTGCATTTACTTCTATAAGCATTATGTTGGTCATTGTTGTGTCCCAAGGTTCTTGAAATGGAGCAATATCTCAATCTCGTGGACATTTATCATTAATGCACGTACAAAAGAATGAATGCAGGTACAACAGAACTTTGCCAAGAGCTCTAGTGGCTGATGGCTGAGTCCAGGACATTCTTGAAAGCCTGGTTCTTAGTCCATAATTCCATCCATCCATAATTTAATCATAAGTAATTAGTAAAAGTACTTTTGCTGCTGTGACTCATATGAGAGAAGCCTCGCACAGTGGCATGAAGCTCACTCATGATACAGGGTGTCCTACACAGGAAGTGCCAATTTTCAAATCCACAGTAAAACAGGAAATGGTCAAATGTCAAACACTTCCTGGATTGACAGACGAGATCCCATGGAATCTCGCGGGAACTCAGTAGCAAGCTCACACTCAAACAGGAAGTGTCAATTTATCAGTCACAGTGAAAGGAAATGTTCAAATGTCAAACACTTCCTGGCATGTGTGGAGCTAGAGTGGAGGCCGGGATTTCACTGGACTCTCCTGAAATCTGATTGGACACAGATGTTTGACATGTCACGGCACCACACGACTGGTTGAAAGAGCTGCATTTTCAAATCAGTGAGTCACATTGACTGCTATGTTCCTCCTGTCCAGTAGTTGGTGCTGTGTACCACAAAAAGTTCTTATCCACCTTAGTAGAAGAAGAAAAATGTGCTTCAGATTTGAACTGAACACCTCATTTGAACTGTGGACTTCTAATCACACCAAACGTATATTGGTGAGAAAACTACCATATTTTATGCCAGAAATGAGGTCCAGGTTGTTAAAAGCAGCATTTCTCCTTTAATTCAGGTTGGCTTATGTACACATCTTTAAACTAACAGGCAGCAGCTGGTTCATGCTCTGTTGGTGTATTAGTGCAGCAGATAACTGAAACAATCCTTCAAATGGTGATACAAGCATCAAATTCAACACAAATACAGCTGGAGCCAAATTAATGGAGCAACTTAACTTTTGACCCCTGTACAAACTGAAACTGACCTGGAATCTTTATGATCAGGCAAATAATGTGGTGTAGTTTTCTATACAACCCCTGGCAAAAATTATGGAATCACTGGCCTCAGAGGATGTTCATTCAGTTGTTTAATTTTGTAGAAAAAAAAAGCAGATCACAGACATGACACAAAACTAAAGTCATTTCAAATGGCAACTTTCTGGCTTTAAGAAACACTATAAGAAATCAAGACAAAAAAGATTGTGGCAGTCAGTAACGGTTACTTTTTTAGACCAAGCAGAGGAAAAAAATATGGAATCACTCAATTCTGAGGAAAAAATTATGGAATCACCCTGTAAATTTTCATCCCCCAAATTAACACCTGCATCAAATCAGATCTGCTCATTGACATTGACCCTATGTGTCTTTTTGCAAGGAATGTTTTTGCAGTTTTTGCTCTATGGCAAGATGCATTATCATCTTGAAAAATGATTTCATCATCCCCAAACATCCTTTCAATTGTCCAAAATATCAACATAAACTTGTGCATAATGACAGCCATCTCCCCAGTGCCTTTACCTGACATGCAGCCCCATATCATCAATGACTGTGGAAATTTACATGTTCTCTTCAGGCAGTCATCTTTATAAATCTCATTGGAAAGGCACCAAACAAAAGTTCCAGCATCATCACCTTGCCCAATACAGATTCGAGATTCATCACTGAATATGACTTTCATCCAGTCATCCACAGTCCACAATTGCTTTTCCTTAGCCCATTGTAACCTTGTTTTTTTCTGTTTAGGTGTTAATATGATGTCTTTCGTTTAGCTTTTCTGTATGTAAATCCCATTTCCTTTAGGCGGTTTCTTACAGTTCGGTCACAGACTTTGACTCCAGTTTCCTCCCATTCGTTCCTCATTTGTTTTGTTGTACATTTTTCGATTTTTGAGACATACGAGGTCTGTCCGTAAAGTATAGGTCCTTTTTATTTTTTTCAAAAACTATATGGATTTCATTCATATGTTTTTACGTCAGACATGCTTGAACCCTCGTGCGCATGCGTGAGTTTTTCCACGCCTGTCGGTGACGTCATTCGCCTGTGAGCACTCCTTGTGGGAGGAGTCGTCCAGCCCCTCGTCGGAATTCCTTTGTCTGAGAAGTTGCTGAGAGACTGGCACTTTGTTTGATCAAATTTTTTCTAAACCTGTGAGACACATCGAAGTGGACACGGTTCGAAAAATTAAGCTGGTTTTCAGTGAAAATTTTAACGGCTGATGAGAGATTTTGAGGTGATTCTGTCGCTTTAAGGGCTTCCCACGGTGTGAGACGTCGCTCAGTGCTCTCAGGCGACGTCATCAGCCTGTTTCAAGCTGAAAACCTCCACATTTCAGGCTCTATTGATCCAGGACGTTGTGAGAGAAAGAGAAGTTTCAGAAGAACTCACGCATGCGCACGAGGGTTCAAGCATGTCTGACGTAAAAACATATGAATGATATCCATATAGTTTTTGAAAAAAATAAAAAGGACCTATACTTTATGGACAGACCTCGTATTGCTTTAAGTTTTCTGTCTTGATGCTTTGATGTCTTCCTTGGTCTACCAGTATGTTTGCCTTTAACAACCTTCCCATGTTGTTTGTATTTGGTCCAGAGGTTAGACACAGCTGACTGTGAACAACCAACATCTTTTGCAACATTGCGTGATGATTTACTCTCTTTTAAGAGTTTGATAATCCTCTCCTTTGTTTCAATTGACATCTCTCGTGTTGGAGCCATGATTCATGTCAGTCCACTTGGTGCAACAGCTCTCCAAGGTGTGCTCACTCCTTTTTAGATGCAGACTAACGAGCAGATCTGATATGATGCAGGTGTTAGTTTTTGGGATGAAAATTTACAGGGTGATTCCATAATTTTTTCTTCAGAATTGAGTGATTCCATATTTTTTTTCCTCTGCTTGGTCTAAAAAAGTAACCGTTACTGACTGCCACAATCTTTTTTTCTTGATTTCTTATAGTGTTTCTTAAAGCCAGAAAGTTGCCATTTGAAATGACTTTAGTTTTGTGTCATGTCTGTGATCTGCTTTTTTTCTACAAAATTAAACAACTGAATGAACATCCTCCGAGGCCGGTGATTCCATAATTTTTGCCAGGGGTTGTATGATTGGAGCATCTTTTAATTTAGACCAGGGGTGGGCAACTTGTTCCAGAAATGGCCAAGAGGGTGCAGGTTTTCTTTGCAGCCACTGCCTCCACCAGATGATTTCACTGATTAATATCACTTTGAGCAGATGGAATCAGTTAATCAGTGAAATCACCTGGTGGAGTCAGTGGCTGCGAAGAAAACCTGCACCCTCTTGGCCCTTTCTGGAACAAGGTGCCCACCCCTGATTTAGACCCCTGTGTAATTCTTCAACTGACCCCTACCTGGCTGCTTATTGAAAATTCAAGTGGCCAATCAGTTTTTTTTTAAGAGTTCATGTCTCTGGACTATTTGTGCTAAATTTGATGTTTGTATCACCATTTGCAGGATTCCACTGTAAATATTCTCTTATCTGCTGCACTATAGTATATGAGATGTAAGATGCTGCTCCTCAGTGTTTCTCAGTTGCCCTCAAAAGTATTGGAACACTTTGTATTTCACACATTTTAATTTGTTTATTCCATTTCAAATACATTTTTTCCTAAAATTATCTCCCTTAACTCAAACTGAAAGCAAATCTCTACAACTTGATATAAATGAATTAAAAATCTAAAATCCAGCTTCCTGATGGTGTAGAGGAGGATTTTCTTGAAAAGACCTGAAAGATCAGCTACAATTTGACAGAAAGTACATTTGAGATGAAAGTCTAGATTTGATGTTTTAGTGAAAGAAACTTTTATATTTCTTCATAATTGATGTAAATAAAGTCCAAGACATATTCAGTGACTTGGAAATGTTCATGTTTCCGTCCCCTGACTTGTCAAAAGAAAACTGGCAATAAAACTGATTATTATTTACAGGTTTTATCAAGTTTTAGAGATTTGCTTTCAGTTCGAGTTTGAGGAAGATAATTTTAGAAATTTTTATTCTTTATTTTTTTTTTGTATTTCTTGTATTTAAAATGGCATAAACAAATTACAATCTGTGAAATTCCAAGTGTTCCAATACTTTTGGAGGACACAGTATCCTAACCTTATGATGAGTGCAAAATGATTGTGGTATTATTACTGTTTTGTTTAAGAAGGTTTAATTTTCACTGCTGCTGCACTTTGGGTCAAATTATAGTCATACATCATATTGATATGAAAATTCAGTAAGGTATAGCTTCTATTATACATTCCAAATCTAAGGTTGAACTCTACTAGTGTTTACTAAGGTTCACCTAAATATCTTAAAAAAAAAGAGAGAGCAAGAGAGAGAGAGTAGAGCCACTTAGGTACCTGGTCTTGAGAACCAGGGATGGTAGGTTGAAAAGCTTTTTTATCCCATGGGAACTCTCCTTAACCACCTAAGTGGCTCAAGAATATGGACAGCATGTATATAAGTGACATTTACATGACAATTTATATGACAATATTGAGATACAATAATTTGTCCATATTGTACAGCCCTACTGTCAACTATCTGAAAACTTTGAATATTAATTTACCTCTACATTAAAAAAATGTTTAAAGTGGCAGGGGGTCAAGAGGGCTTTAATTCGGCGGACAGCTGAATAGCAAAAAAAGAAAAATGCTTAAAAAGGTGGGGAAGATGAAAGGTTTTAGTCATGCTCATGCTCCCAAGAACCATTTTACTGAAAAAAGTCTGAATGACCTAAAGGACATGGTTAGATGGTGAGGAGCTTTTCCAAGTATGTGAGAGGCAAATAAAGAAAAATGCTTACAAAGGCGGGGGGTCTGGGGGGGCAAAGCACCCCCCAGAAGCTGAAAGGTTTTTGCCATGCTAATGCTCCCCTGAAGCATTTACTCAAAATAAAGTCTGAAGGACCTAAATGACATGGTGAGATGTTGACAAGCTTGGCTTGTTCATGTCGGCGACATAAGCATATTAACAATGATAATGTGCTACTAGATAGTCTTAGTATACTGTAGTTATTTATTTTTTGGATGCACTCAGTTGCTTGGGGTTGCCTGTGGTAGGACAGATCTGCAGATGAATTTGACATAACCTTTATGCCGGATGCCTTTCCTGATGCAAGTCCAACTCCACATGGAGAAACAGGCTTCACACACACACACACAAATATATATATATATATATATATATATATATACACACTAACATCTGGCTTTCAGAATCATCATCACCAGTCTATAAACGATGTTCATATTTTCATCTTTTTAGACACATTGCTTCACCAAGGACATAATCCCCTTAAATTGGACACCTGGCAATTATCAGAGAAATGCTTGAATATTTGTGACTGTCAAACTATTTTCACATTACACTGTGCAAATACCGAGACGAGCAGAAACCACAGCGGCTGACCTACAGTGACCTCAGCATTTGGTACGGCGAGGCGGGTTGGTATATTAACATTAAGTGTGGCAATAAATCTTCATAACAGCTGGCATTGGCTCCAAATTTATAGCTATAATGTTTTTTTTTTCGCATGAAGTCATTTAACAAAAAGTCCATTCTCACTTTGGGGGGAAAGTCACAAAAATGTGTTCAGGGCAGAGGAGCACCCGGTGTGGACGGACGCCGTAATTCATCAATTCTAAATTGTAATTTGCAGCAGTGCCCCTGAGATTAGGAGACGCGGGGGGGTCGAGTTCATACTTCAGAAAGTAGTGAAGGATTGTAATTTCCAAAACCAATTTCTCCACTACTGTATATTTATCAGGTCCAAGGTACCTTATATGTAGTTCAGCGTGAATTGATGGACATACGTTCACAGCACAAGGCGATTGATTCTGTCGTCTCGGTGGCAGCACATGAAACATTCCTGCCCTTATAATTATCCACGACGCTGCAGCTCAGTAGCTCACATAACGGAGGTCTCTGCTGATCACACGTTAAATATTCATGTGCTGCTGGTGTAATTCACACAGTGTAGCAGCTATCACCGTGTTTCCTCAGCAGGCCCGTTCCTGCTCTGGGTCTGATGTCGTATTCCACGAACCTCCCCCTCCTCGAGGTGTTTGTTTACACCTCACTGCCACCGTTCACCTAAAGTCAACGCACCGAAAATAAGAGCAAATTAATATTTCACGGCATTCAAAGTGTTTAGATTTGCAGTGATAATTCCAGGGGATCACATCGGAAAGATACCTGTTGTTTGGAGATGACTCTGAAATGTATTTACATGCATTAGTGAGTTAGTGGTCTTGGTGTTCTGCTGTCGGACCAGTAAATGGAGCAAATGCTGTCGATCCAACCCAAGATAAATTGTTCAGACCTGTCAAATACTGACACGTTGCCTGGTTCGAGTTTTCCTTCCATTAATTTAAAGTCTTCTGAGTAAACCTACTGTAAGACAGACAACACAGTGCCCCATCTTTCCAGTGCACAAAGCAGTGCAAAGCAGCACAAAGTAGAAACAAGAGTGCTCCGTGGGCACAATATCCTCATGAAATTGGCAGTCTCGGTTTGTTAATCAAGGGTCATAACTCATGAAATTCCTTGTAAAAGTGTGAGAGGAGTTGATTTCAGAATGCTTATACCCTTTTTGTGAGGGATGGACAGACAGATGGAAGAAAGAAAATCACCATGACATAATCCACCTTTGGGCTTTTGGCCAGCAGAGGATAAATCAGGCACAAAGTTGTGCAAAGTAGTGAAAAGTGGCACAAAGTAGTAAAGAACACAGCACAAAGTAGTGAAAAGCATCACAAAGTACTAAAAGACAGCACAATGCAGTGCAATGTCACTCAAAGCAGTGCACAGTAGTGCAAAGTAGCACAGAGTAGTAAAAAAACAGTACAAAGTAGTGCAAAGCAGCACAGAGTAGTTAAAAACAGCACAAAGTAGTGCAAAGCAGCACAGAGTAGGAAAAAACAGCACAAAGTAGTGCAAAGCAGTACAGAGTAGTAAAAACAGCACAAAGTAGTGCAAAGCAGTACAGAATAGAAAAAAAAAGCACAAAGTAGTGCAACACAGTACAGACAGGGTTGAGTAGGATTACTTTGAAATGTAATCCAAAAGTATGTGTTGTGAAAGTGTAGTGACACGGACCCACAACAGGGGGCGTAAATGAACGGACAATGAAAGAGTCAAATATGAACACTTTACTGTTGTGAATGAGCACAACACAGAGGAATTGTTGTGTGGGCCGCCAGAAGAGGAGGTACTGCTGGCCCACCACCAGAGGGCGCCCTGCCTGAAGTGCGGGCTTCAGGCACGAGAGGGCGCTGCCGCCACGGACACAGCCGGGAGTGACAGCTGTCACTCATTATTTCCTGACAGCTGTCACTCATTCTTCATCATATCACTCCATAAAACCCAGACGTCATCTCCACCTCATCGCCGAGATATCGTACTTCTATGGAGGTAACTTTCTCTGCCAGCATTAAGTGATTCCAAGAGCTATTGTGTTGCAGCTGTCAACCAGAGGACCGGCGTGGGTCGCGACTGTTTCGTCCTACGTCTCGTCAGATAAGTGGTTAAACAGACGCTGCACGAGTGTGTGTTAAAGGTGGAGGTGGCATTCCCACCATTGTTGTTACTGGGTGTACACACACCCACACTTGACTGTCTTTGCTCTTCGCCAGCAGTACCAGATCCGGCAGTCGGGGACGGTGATCACCTGGGAATTCGGGACTTGGCGGCTCCAGTATTCACCAGGTTCGGTGGCAGCGGAAATCGTGTGGTTCCGGCTCTTCTCAGGACAGACGTCTTCTATCCTCGAGCCTGCCCACACGTCACCTTTGTGGATTGACTATTATCTGATTCTGAGATTGTCTGTATATTCGTTGTGCACCTTCACAACATTAAATTGTTACTTTTTTGGCTCATCTATTGACCGTTCATTTGCGCCCCTTGTTGTGGGTCCATGTCACTACACTTTCACAACAGGAATGTGAAATTTTACAGACAGTCAATCACAAGGGTGACGTGTGGGCAGGCTTGAGGATAGAAGACGTCTGTCCTGAGATGAACCGGAACCACACGATTTCCTCCGCCACCGAACCCTGAGAATACTAGAGCCGCCAAGTCCCGAGTCCCCAGGTGGCCACCGTCTTCGAAGGTCGGATCTGGTACTGCTGGCAGGGAGCAGAGACAATAAGATATGGGTGTGTGCACACCCAGTAGCAACAACGGTGGGAATTCCACCTCCACCTCTAACACACACTCGTGCAGCTCCTGTCTACCCACTTATCTGGTAGAGGTGTGAAGCGAAGCCGTCGCTGATCACACCAAACGCCGGTCTCACAGATAAGGAACACCACAGGAAAGCGGCTGCAAAAAAGAGTTCAGACTGACACACCGTTTACTTTAAGGCTGAGAATACTACCTGCACGGTTCAAACGATATCTCGGCAATGAGGTGGAGATGACGTCCGGGTTTTATGGAGTGAGAAGATGAAGCATGAATGGGTGACAGCTGTCAGGAGATAATGAGTGACAGCTGTCACCCCCTGCTGTGTCTGTGGCGGCAGCGCCCTCTCGTGCCTGAAGCCCGCACTTCAGGCAGGGCGCCATCTGGTGGTGGGCCAGCAGTACCTCCTCTTCTGGCGGCCCACACAACAGTATGTACATACATACATGTAATCCACATGTATTCTTTCAAAGTAATCCTTCCCAACCTTGAGTACAGAGTAGTAAAAAACAGCACAAAATAGTTCAAAGCAGTACAGAGGAGTAAAAAAAACAGCACAAAGCAGTACAGAGTAGTAAAAAAAAACAGCACAAAGCAGTGCAAAGCAGTACAGAGTAGTAAAAAAAACTCAAAGCAGAGCAAAGCAGCACAGACTAGTAGTAAAAGACAGCACAAAGCAGTGCAATGCCACTCAAAGCAGTGCACAGTAGAGCAAAGCAGCACAGAGTAGTAAAAAAAAACAGCACAAAGTAGTGCAAAGCAGTACTGAGTAGTAAAAAAACAGCACAAAGTAGTGCAAAGCAGTACAGAGTAGTAAAAAACAGGCACAAAGTAGTGCAAAGCAGTACTGAGTAGTACAAAAACAGCACATAGTAGTGCAAAGCAGTACTGAGTAGTAAAAAAACAGCACAAAGTAGTGCAATACAGTACAGAGTAGTTAAAAAAACAGGCACAAAGTTGTGCAAAGCAGTACTAAGTAGTAAAAAACAGCACAAAGTAGTGAAAAGCAGCACAGAGTAGTAAGAAACAGCACAAAGTAGTGCAACACAGTACAGAGTAGTTACAAAAACAGCACAAAGTAGTGCAAAGCAGTACAGAGTAGTTAAAAAACAGACACAAAGTTGTGCAAAGCAGTACTAAGTAGTAAAAAACAGCACAAAGTAGTGCAACACAGTACAGAGTAGTTAAAAACAGCACAAAGTAGTGCAAAGCAGCACAGAGTAGTAAAAAACAGCACAAAGTAGTGCAACACAGTAGAGTAGTTACAAAACAGCACAAAGTAGTGCAACACAGTACAGAGTAGTTAAAAAACAGCACAAAGTAGTGCAAAGCAGCACAGGGTAGTCAAAAACAGCACAAAGTAGTGCAACGCAGTACAGAGTAGTTAAAAAAAACAGCACAAAGTAGTGCAAAGCAGTACTGAGTAGTAAAAAAACAGCACAAAGTAGTGCAAAGCAGTATAGAGTAGTAAAAAACAGCACAAAGCAGTGCAAAGCAGTACAGAGTAGTAAAAAACAGCACAAAGTAGTGCAAAGCAGTACAGAGTAGTAAAAAACAGCTGTGACCCGTAATTTGGGTAAACAGCTGAAGATGAGTGAGTGAGTTTGGATTCATGTGTGCATAATTGAGAAGTGTTTGAATATCAGCTACAGTATAAAGTTGACTTCATTTCAAAAGGCACACAACAGATGTAATCCACCTTTTAATTCAAACTTAAGAATGCCCCCGCTGTTATATCCTTCCTTCTTATCTCACCTTTACCTTCTGATTCAGCTCAACTTATATGTGATCAAACTTATATTACAAGAAAGACAAAAGAAGAGATTTACATTGCGGTGACAAACAAAGCGTTTCCTGTGAGTCAGTGAACCGCGGCGTTTGAAAAGCGCTCTGTGGGATTGATGAATAAAAATCACATTCTCGCAACCTTTGTTTCAGAGTGACAAATGTGCTGTTTGATCTGGAATGGAGAGCATAGTGATTGCAGTGATAACAATAAGCTTTGAAGCGCCATCACTGAGCTGTGCTGCTCGATTACACACACACACACACACACACACACACACACACACACACACACACACACACACACACACACACACACACACACACACACACACACACACACACACACACTCAGTATCTCGTCGGTAGCCTATGCAACTGAGGCAGCTATGCAGAGAAAAGTGCATTTATATTTACTCTTTATAGTTCACGGAGCTCGATGTGGAGTCGCTAATGCCCCATGAAAATGTCACCAGAGAGTGACGGGAATTATTCTATTTTTACCCCCCACCAGTATGAAATATGGGGGTTATAACGATCAGCATGCCTGTCCATCCGTTTTTGCTTGTTAGCGTGATATCTCAAGAACCAGTTGACCGATTTCATTCATATTGAACATAATGTTGTACAGTAAAACTTGCCGAAACTGTCATTGTGTAAATATTCACACTCACAGGGCAAAAGCAAAAGTTCCAATGATGCTTTTGAATGGTTTTTCATGTAATATACACCGTATATAACAGACTTTGTATAATGGTTCGTCACATCGGACAAAACGTCCCACCCCATCATAATGCCTTTCACTTAAAAACCCCCCACATGTACTGGACAGAGCAGTGTGGACGTGCCCACAAATAGAGGTGGGCGGCTCGATCCTAATATAGATAATATCGATACCAACGCTGGTATTTATATAGAACGATCCTCGTGTAAAAGATCAATACTCAAGCTTTTTTCTCTCCTGCATGCACTGACTGCTGCGCACGCAGATTCATCAAAGTCTACTCTCAGTCTGTAAGAGCAGTGCTGCGCTGTGTCACACAACACAGAGCAGCGCACGCTCCCCCCTCTGGTCTTTTGTTGTTGCACCGTCACGTGGCTCAATGCCGCCGGCCAATTTTGTTGTGGTGTGTTAATTTTGCGGTAGTGTGGTTTGTCAGTCCTCTACCTCAGGAGATTTTGTTTTAAGTTGTGTTGAGTGATATTTTTTTAAACAAAAATGTTGATTGTGATAATAAAGTATTTTGTTGTCACGTACAATGTTTGACGAAATTCTATCCTAGGTCTTTTGGATCTTTTGGATCTATGAAGCTTAAATATGAAAAAGTACTGGTATTGGTATAGATATCGATGATACTGGGCCTGTATTTACTTGATATCGGATGAATACCAAAATTCCCGGTATCGCCCACCTCTACCCACAAACACAGGTACGAAATGAAGTTCAGCACTAACACTCACCAATTCAAAAAAGTGGGACCGTATTTTCGTGATTAAAAGCCTGGCCATTTTTTTTTTCAAACTGTGCTCAGACCCGAGACTAAAACGAGGTAGAGCATAATTCAAGACTAAATTCTGCTTGTTGTCTACATTGTAATATGGTGTTAAATTTCACACATATCCCTCGGTGTGACAAAACAAACTCCTTTGGATCAGAGCCCTCTGCGTGGCTGCGAATGACAGAGACAGCAAAGGGCTGTGATTTTTTTACTTTTCTGGATTCACTCCTTCCTCTCCCATCATATTTTAATAGTTTTTGCAGTGCGCCCACCAGTTATATTTCGATCATGGATCAAATACGTTTGGCAGAAAAGTCTGCAAATATGACCAACTTCACAACACGGAGTCTGAACAAGAGGCTCAACCGACCCAGAATTCATGGAGGGAAGTTGTATGTACCACACCGGTAGCTTGAAGGTTGATGATTGTATAAAGAAGTGGAGCTCATTGAGGGATAAATTAATCCAGAAAAAGCCACTGTTCCATGAAGACATGGAGAACTTTAAAAGGATGAAGCGCATGTCCACATCATTGCATGGCCACAGAGTTGCAGAAGCGTAAATGAGGCTTTAGGAATTTTAAGGTACCACTCCGCAGAGAACTTAGAGAAAGAGTGACTCAATCAAATGCAATCTTTTTAATGCACATCATTTAAGGCAGGCGTTTTTTTTTACAGATGAAGTTTTGACCCGGTCATTAACTGACGCAGGTCCTGATTCAAGGTCAGGCTTTTAATCAAGGAAATACGTAAGCCTAATTTGACCTAGGGATTTGCTATCAATCGTTCAGTGCCTCCTGGCTGTAACTAATCTGTTACATACATATAATGGATTTTATCCGTTTTATATGTTTAACGGATTTTGTCCATTTTATACATAATGGATTTCGATTATAACAGACAAAATTTGCTGGTCCACCTGAATCATTAAATACGAGTTTTACTGTACTTGGGTGATCCCCTGACACCAGTCGATTACGGTGACCTTGGGCTAAATTTCAAGTTCACAGCGAGACATTCAAGATATTTTCATTGCCACTCTTGTTTGAGAAATATCTGAAGAACTAGTTGACCAGTTTCACTCATATTTAGGATAAGGGTGTACTTGGGTGATACCGATTTGTGGGGAACGGGGGGATCTATCATCTCTTGATGACTCTTACATTGTCCCACCATTAATAAAAACTCTATAGAAAAGGTTACTGGTTGTAAACTTGACATCTGCTCAAATTAGCAAAGATAGAAATGTATTTTTACACATCAAGATTATTGTGAGATTTAACATTGAGATTTCTGCTACAATTATATAGGCCCAGCAGCCTGCCAGGCCAAAGCTGTAGCCTGGACATGACATTTTTGAAAGGCACACTTTAAATTGTGGACCATTCTGGTATCCTGTTGCTGCAGGTAGTAAAGTGAAATGTGTAAAGCTACTCAACAACATGTATAAATGAACAATGAATAGTGATGAAATAGATTCTAAAGCTCAAGAAAGAAGAGCAGCTTTAAACTGAGAGTGATAACAGCTATGTTAAATACTTAAAAACATGCAGAAGTGAAGCACAGAGATAAATAGACATTTTTCATGGAATAATATTTCTGTCAGGAGTGAAGCTGAAGAACATCCTCTTTCTGAAGCTGAGGGAGGTGATGGTCTAGTGGTTAAGCGTTGGGCTTGAGACCAGAGGATCCTTGGCTCCAATCCCAGCCTGACTGGAAAAAACACTAAGGGCCCTTGGGCAAGGTCCTTAATCCCCCAGTTGCTCACAGTGTGTAGTGAGTACCTTGTATGGCAGCACCCTCACATCGGGGTGAATGTGAGGCATTATTGTAAAGCACTTTGAGCGTTTGATGCAGATGGAAAAGCACTATATAAATGCAGTACATTTACTGAAAATAACTGATGCATTCAGTGCAGTATGAACAACAAACTGTATTCATGGATATGAATTCTTTTCATCTATCTATAAAGCAAGATGTGTGTGTGTGCGTGTGTGTATGTGGCTCATATATCTCTCTGACTATTTGTCAGATTGTCCTCAGCTTTCAGATATGGCTTATGCATGGCACGCTAATCCGATAACCGATAATTATCGAAGCTAATACTTTTGTTAGCAGATTATCTTAAAATGCAGCAGATAACAGAATATTTGCAGAGGAATCCTTCAAATACGGTTACAAGCACCAAAGTTTGACTGTGTATACCTTTTGGTACATATTTTAGAAAAATAATGTTAGCCATTTGAATTTTCATTAGGGGGCCAAGTAGAGGTCAATTGAAGAACTGCATAGGGGTAAAAAAAAAAATTTCCAATCATATTGAAAGCTATACCACATTATGTGTTTGTTCTTAAAGATTCTGAAAAGGTATAGTTTGGACTATCTGTGACTGTGAATGTTATGTAGTTATAGGGTAAAAACAGCAAGAATGGTGACAAAGGTCAGTTTTATTTAGTACAAGGGTCAAAAGTTAAAGTTGCTCCAATTATGGTAAAACATGATGCAAATTATTGGTTGTTAGTAGGATTTAAAAAAAGAATAGTTTGCACCATGTGTCATGCTTAGTTACCGTGCTACAAGGTGACATATGTCACATGTCATAGAATCCAATGGATGTCGACATTGTTTGACCTTTACTTTGGAAACCAAACATTCAACACAGTCAGAACTATTCCATTTGTTAAGCCTTAATTCAATCAATAATTTGCACCATGTTTTACTAAAACTGGAGCAACTTTACTTTTGACCCCTGTACAAACTGAAACTAACCTTTGTCACCATTCTTGCTGTTTTTACCCCATAACTCCAGAACATTCAGTCACAGATAGTCCAAACTATACCTTTTTGGAATCATTATCATCAAACACATAATGTGGTATCACTTTCATTATGATTGGAACATTTTTTAATTTTGACCTCTGTGCAATTCTTCAACTGACCCCTACTTGGCCTCCTATTGAAAATTCAAATGGCTAAAGTTATTTTTCTACAGTATGTACCAAAAGGTATGCACAGTCAAATTTTAGTGTTTGTAACCGGATTTGAACTATTCTTACAGTTACCTGCTGTACTAATTTCAGATAAGTTTTAAAACCATCATCGGACCAATTAAATTCTGATAAATTTAGTAGCAGCATAGCTGCAGTTTATGCTGCGTTCACATGCTGACAGCAGAAAAACCGTCAGTGATCATCATAGCAGGATTCCTGTCAACTGTGGCGGCAAACTGCAGGTGACATGAGGAGCAGTTATTTTTCAATGCAACGACATGGACAATAATTAAAAGATACAGCAGAGTTTTAGAGTTTTGCACAGCTTTATAATTAAACTGGAAGCCCCAGCTGTGGTGGCAGCTTAAAAAGTTAACTTGTTATGAGGTTGAAGATTAATTTCTCTCTGTAATATCACACAAATTATGTGCATTTACTTAATTAAAACTGGGTGACTCACTGCACTTAAATAATACGTATAATAATAAGTTTGTTTTCTCTCCTTGTTCACGATAAAACAGTTTGGTTTTGTCCTTGTCACTGCACTAATCTACAAAAGTTGAAAATTTGTAACTGTTGAGATCAAGTGCCATCACAGTGTATGGTTACCTCCCTCACAGCCTGAGCTGGTGGAATTTTTCCATCAATCTTTCACTGAGAACATGTGACTTGTCCACATGTTGATGTTAGGTCCACTTCAACCGTGATGACTGAGGACATTGAGTCTTTCAGGAATGCATAAAGCAAAACATTTGGAATAGTTGTGGTTGTTATGGCTTCACTGATGTCAAAATGTTCATTTATACAAAATTTACATAAAATTTCAGTGTCAAAAGTAGTATAAATAAATAAATAAAATCGTAATTTCCAGTTCCTCCGGGAAATTTTATGATCAACGGCTGCCTTTTATTTCTTATTTTGACAGCGTATCTGCTAACAATTTGATTTCAATTGCTCAATTCTGTATTATGTATGCAAATCCTTACTTTACAATTTTGTACCAGACGGAAATATGGTATGTTTCTTGAACCGGTATATCATGGGGTGGGAGGGGAGGGATTTCTCCTCTTTTTTTCTTGTATACTTTTATTTGTGTTTGTCATTTAATAAACTTGTAAAAACAATAAAAAAGACACTGATCAAACATAAATAAATAAATTGTAATTTCCGGACTATAAGCTGAAACTTGTTTCACACTCTGAACATTTAAACAATGATGCGGCTAACTTATGGATATTTACAGGCTTTCTCATAAGTCGAAATACGTCAATTGATGCTATGCATTGATTGGCTGAAAGCTGTGGTCCTCATGTGGTGTAAATTCACACATAAAGTAAATATAAAGTCTTACCTGTTCTTTCAGTGGATTCATCAACACGTCCCGAAGAAAAATTATCCACATAAAGCCTCCTGATTTTGGAAAACAACATCTGAAAATACTTTAATTCCTTGTCATGGCTGAAGAAAACCCCCTCTGGCACTTTGCACCGCAGTTGCCCCATCAGATCAGTCAGTGGCGCTTCTCTCCCTCACCCCCACGTCTCTGTCTTTGCGCCTCAAGTGGAAAAAGTCTCATTTGCCTCATTAACGTCTCATTTGCCACAAGCACCAGGCGATCCTGGCTGTATGCGATTGAATTAGCTCATGAGCTACAAAGAAAGAAAAAACAAGTTAAAGTTACTCAGTTCTGCGCTGGATGCCGTGCTGTAACACCTTCAGGAAAAAAAAAAACGTTTACAAGGTCTATTAGAAAAGTATCCGACCTTATTATTTTTTTCAAAAGCCATATGGATTTCAATCACGTGTGATTGCATCAGACAAGCTTGAACCCTCGTGCACATGCATGAGTTTTTCCATGCCTGTCAGTTGCGTCATTCGCCTGTGAGCAGGCTTTGAGTGAGGAGTGGTCCAGCCCCTCGGCGGATTTTCATTGTCAGGAAATGGCGGAATGATTTGGGCTTTTTTTCCAGCAGAATTTTTTCAGAAACTGTTAGAGACTGGCAGCTGGAAACCATTCGAAAAATTTATCTGGCTTTCGGTGAAAATTTTACGGGCTTCACAGAGAATAAGGACTGTTACTACAGCTTTAAGGACGGCTTTAAGGACGCTCGGCGCACCGCGCTCCGTGCCGCCATCGAGAGCGACAAACCACCGGATCATTTCTAAATGGATGGCTCTGTGGAGTCGGGACCGTCGTGTGCACTTTCTCTGGTTATCACAAGAGCTGGACATCAACCATTTTCCAGCAGATTTCACTTTTAACAAGAGATTTTGTCATGGAAAGCCGAGCAGAGGCTTTGCGCGTCACGACCGATTTGCTGATGGAGCGAGACAAAGGAACACCTCCATTTTGATCTCGCAGGATGGCTTTGAGATGGCGTTCAGACAGCTGTTGGTGGTTTTTCTATCGAGTGATTATCCGAGAAATTGTGGATGTGCCTGGACATGCCAGAACATGTTCCGTGAGGCTTCATCACGGCGTTGCTTTGTGCCATGCGGCATCGCTGCGACACGTGGAATTCCTCCGCACGTCTGTCTCAATGTGCCGAAAAAGTGCTGATGTCCACGTCTTTTCACAATTCCTGTGCTAGTCAGACAACGTCCCGGATAAAACACAGCGTCCAGTTTGGAAATGAATGGCACATTCCACTGTTACAGGAGTTTTTGTCATGGAAAGAGGAGCAAAGGCTTCGCGCGTCGCAGCGGTGCCACACTCAAAGCCTGCTCACAGGCGTATGACGCAACCGACAGGCGTGGAAAAACTCACGCATGCGCACGAGGGTTCAAGCTTGTCTGACGCAATCACACGTGATTCAAATCCATATGATTTTTGAAAAAAAATAATAAGGTCGGATACTTTTCTAATAGACCTCGTATGGTACATATTTAATGAAAAGTTAAAAAGTCTTTCTAACATCTTTCTGTGTAAATATCTGATGTTAAAACGTGGAGACCTGCGGCTTATAGACAAGTGCGGCCTATTTATGTACAGGGGTTTTTTTCTTTTTAAAATTGTTGGGTGCGGCTTATATTCAGGTGCACTCAGTAGTCCGGAAATTACAGTAGTCCCATGATGTCACTATAGGGTAAAAAAGGGGTGTCTAAAGATGAAATAAAAACCCTAAATCTGGAGAAAAGGTACACAAAACAAGTGAAATTATCTGTCCACTTGACGAGATTCTTGAATTAAGACTGTTACATCTAGAAATGAGCATGTTGAACACTTAAAATAAGACATTAACTCTTCAAACAAGATAAATTAACTAACACTTCTAAATCTAAGTTTTTTTTTGTAAGAACCAAATAATTTGCAGGGTACTTGTGACTGAGTGCTTGAGCTTCTTAAAGCAACAGTACAAAACAGAAACTAGACTTAAAAAGAGTCCAAAGTAGAACTTAATATAAACTAACAGTGTAACAGCATACATTCTATAAATTGAACTGAGTTAAATTTAACTCCTAAACTATACTTAACTAGTCTTTTCAGTGCTGATTACTGCACACAGAAAAAAATTCCAAACACTTGAATTGCTTTGGAAAGCTTTAAGGCTGATTTTCACACATCTGTTCACTGCTAATTGGATGCAGGCTAAAATAGGAACTATTCCCAGCGCACAAGGAATTATAGGTCTCTGAAAGACTCCATAAGCGGGTCATGATTTTTTAATAATCACACCCAAGCCACCTATTATGCATTATTAAAGCACTGGAACCAAGGTTAGCCTGCTAGCTGTTAGCTCTGTAACTCAGAGTGTGTTTGGGTTTGATTTGGTCATATACACTGCAAAAACTGTCCATCTCAAAATAAGACAAATAATCCAAAATTTCGTCAAATTGCCTTGTATTAAGCAAAAAAAAATCTGCCAATTTTTTATACTTGATTAGAATTCTCAAAACTAGCATGATGTCAAGGCACTGAATAATCAAAATGTGCCTTAAAACTGGACAGAATTATTTTAAGATTAGCCTCTCTGTTAAAATAAGGAAAAAATGGGTGTAATATTTGACCACATAACACCCATTTTGGCATCTCTTCACTGGCTTCCTGTCCCTGTGAGATCAGATTTTAAAGTTCTGTTACTAACCTATAAAATTATTCACGGACTACCTCCTCCCTATTTAGCTGACTTACTTAAACCCTATGTCCCGGCCCGGGCTCTGTGTTCTCAGGGTGCAGGACTACTTTGTGTCCCTAGGGGGAATAAAAAGTCTGTGGGCTACAGAGCTTTCTCTTATCGTGCCCCTGTTCTGTGGAATGATCTACCTGCATCAATAAAACAGATTCTGTAGAGACTTTCAAGTCCAGACTTAAGATGAACTTATTTTCCCTTTGGTATGGCTAGCATACTGGCACGTGGCCTCAACTTTATCTAAAATCTGGGTCTTTTAGTGAAGCTTAGGGCTAGTGGCCGGCGATCACCTTAGTATTTCTTTTGTTTTTCTTGTTGCTTAATGCTGACAAATTATACTGTATTTCTTGTCTTTCTGCCGCCTGATTCTGTTTTTTTTCTCTCTGTTTGTGTTGTGTGGGCCACCAGAAGAGGAGGTACTGCTGGCCCACCACCAGAGGGCGCCCTGCCTGAAGTGCGGGCTCACAAGAACGCCCGGGGTGACAGCTGTCACTCATCGGCTATGACAGCTGTCACCAATCATCTACTCCTCACCCCTGATAAAAGCAGGACGACACCTCCACCACGTCGCCGAGATATCGTCCTACCAAGGAGGTAATATTCTCAGCCGTTTTTGACTGTGCCGTACGCACAAGGTCTCTCTTTTCTGAGTGTTGTAGGAGTTCCTGTCTACTACTGCCAGCTGGGAGCTGGGTTTGTGGTTAATGGAGGAGTGACGTCTTCACCTCTCACTCCAAACCGGCTAAGTAGTACTTTTCAGGCTCTTCACGAACTGTGTTTTCTGGTGTTAAGGTGGAGGTGTTTTTCCCACCCACTAGTAGAAGATGAACTTGCTGACTGTTTTTGCTCTTCGCCAGCAGTACCAGATCCGACACGCGGAGACGGTGGCCACCTGGGGAACTCGGGACTTGGCGGCTCCAGTATTCTCCGGGTTCGGTGGCGGAGGAAATCGTGTGGTTCCGGTTCTTCTCCAGATGGACGACTCCTATCGTCGAACCTGCCCACACGACACCTTGATTGACTGACTTTGTATTCATTCTAAAATCTGCTGTGTGTAGTTGTGGCATTCACAACAGTAAAGTGTTCATATTTGACTTCTTCTATTGTCCGTTCATTTGCGCCCCCTGTTGTGGGTCCGTGTCACTACACTTTCACAACAGTTTGAGGTGCGGCTCCATCCAGAGATGGGGGTGGTGTCTTCTTCTGCAAGCCTCCTGTCCTGTGCACCAGCATGGACTCCCAAAATTTCCCCAATTTTCCTGTATGTTCGGATTGTTAATTGTGTCTGAAGCATGGCCCAAGTAGAGGGTCACCCCTTTGAGTCTAGTCTGCTTGAGGTTTCTTCCTCAGAGGGAGTTTTTCCTTACTACTGTCACCTGTGTGCTTGCTCTGGTGTTTGGTAAGGTTAGACCTTACTTGTGTGAAGCACCTTGAGTCAACTTTGTTGTGATTTGGTGCTATATAAATGAAAATAAGTTGAAATTGAAATTGTATTGAATTAAAATTGAACTGAAAACAATCTTGTTCCTTTGCTTTGATGATTTGAAATCCATTACTTTTCCTTGTTACTGGTTAAATACAGCTTGATATTAGCTGAAACAACCTATTAAGAAAAAGTGAGATACATTTTCCCAAAATAAGACATTTTTTCTTATATAAAAATGTTTGACAAGTTTATATTTCTATTTAGACAAACATTAAGTCAAATTTTCTTGAAACAAGTCTATTTGTTTCTTAGATATCAGTTTTTGCAGTGTAGGGTCTGGGCCTACGCTCCACGTCTTTCCCTATTTCAAGGTTAGCAGAGGGACCATAAGCACTGCCAACATGGCAACACCCAGGGCAGCACTTTTTGAGCTTAGAAATGGCTCTGCTGGGTCTCTTAGAAACAGACCTATGTGTGACATCACAGAGGGTTTGTCCAGTCGATACAGTCTATGGTGACAGCATTATGGCCACATGGTGCACTTCACTGAGTGCAGTTCTCTAAGAGATGTAGACCTGAGGTGCATCAGGCCAAGTGGACACCCACGTATCACCTGGCTACAGCAGATATAAACATGGATAGTTTCAGATAGTGGGGATGGAACAGGTGGCTGCCAGCGAGGTCACACAGCGGTTCCATCGTGTGGTGGATGCACCGATGCGCGACACCAGAGCACGCTCCTAGATCTGACCTCTTTTTTTCCCCTCCTCCCACTGGCCCTAGTTTGTACAGAGGTTTAATACAGCTACGGCTGGAAATAACAGCGAAAGACAAGATAAGACACAGCAGCTGAGAAAGCAACGACTTGTAGAAGGCATCGTACTCAGAAACAGTAACAGCTCAGAGAACAGACTGATGCTCATGACTTTTTCATGCAGCATTTTAAACAAGGTAATGAATGCGCTGAAGTCAGTGTCACCAACAGTATGTGCTCCGGTCGTGTCCTCAAGCAAACTGACTCTCAAACAGGTTAAAAGCCTTTGCTTTGACATTCTGCAATGAAAAATGAATATACAGTAGTGTTCAGAATAATAGTAGTGCTATGTGACTAAAAAGATTAATCCAGATTTTGAGTATATTTCTTATTGTTACATGGGAAACAAGGTATCAGTAGATTCAGTAGAGTCTCACAAATCCAACAAGACCAAGCACTCCTGATATGCACACTCTTAAGGCTATGAAATTGGGCTATTATTAAAAAAATGTAGACAAGGGGGTGTTCACAATAATAGTAGTGTGGCATTCAGTCAGTGAGTTCGTCAATTTTGTGGAACAAACAGGTGTGAATCAGATGTCCCCTATTTAAGGATGAAGCCAGCACCTGTTGAACATGCTTTTCTCTTTGAAAGCCTGAGGAAAATGGGACGTTCAAGACATTGTTCAGAAGAACAGCGTAGTTTGATTAAAAAGTTGATTGGAGAGGGGAAAACTTATACGCAGGTACAAAAAATTATAGACTGTTCATCTACAATGATCTCCAATGCTTTAAAATGGACAAAAAAAAAACAGAGATGTGTGGAAGAAAATGGAAAACAACCATCAAAATGGATAGAAGAATAACCACAATGGCAAAGGCGCACCCATTGATCAGCTCCAGGATGATCAAAGACAGTCTGGAGTTACCTGTAAGTGCTGTGACAGTTAGAAGACGCCTGTGTGAAGCTAATCTATTTGCAAGAATCCCCCGCAAAGTCCCTCTGTTAAATAAAAGACATATGCAGAATCAATCAATTCAATCAATTTTTTTATATAGCGCCAAATCACAACAAACAGTTGCCCCAAGGCGCTTTATATTGTAAGGCAAGGCCATACAATAATTACGTAAAACCCCAACGGTCAAAACGACCCCCTGTGAGCAAGCACTTGGCTACAGTGGGAAGGAAAAACTCCCTTTTAACAGGAAGAAACCTCCAGCAGAACCAGGCTCAGGGAGGGGCAGTCTTCTGCTGGGACTGGTTGGGGCTGAGGGAGAGAACCAGGAAAAAGACATGCTGTGGAGGGGAGCAGAGATCAATCACTAATGATTAAATGCAGAGTGGTGCATACAGAGCAAAAAGAGAAAGAAACACTCAGTGCATCATGGGAACCCCCCAGCAGTCTACGTCTATAGCAGCATAACTAAGGGATGGTTCAGGGTCACCTGATCCAGCCCTAAGTATAAGCTTTAGCAAAAAGGAAAGTTTTAAGCCTAATCTTAAAAGTAGAGAGGGTGTCTGTCTCCCTGATCTGAATTGGGAGCTGGTTCCACAGGAGAGGAGCCTGAAAGCTGAAGGCTCTGCCTCCCGTTCTACTCTTACAAACCCTAGGAACTACAAGTAAGCCTGCAGTCTGAGAGCGAAGCGCTCTATTGGGGTGATATGGTACTACGAGGTCCCTAAGATAAGATGGGACCTGATTATTCAAAACCTTATAAGTAAGAAGAAGAATTTTAAATTCTATTCTAGAATTAACAGGAAGTCAATGAAGAGAGGCCAATATGGGTTAGATATGCTCTCTCCTTCTAGTCCCCGTTAGTACTCTAGCTGCAGCATTTTGAATTAACTGATGGCTTTTCAGGGAACTTTTAGGACAACCTGATAATAATGAATTACAATAGTCCAGCCTAGAGGAAATCAATGCATGAATTAGTTTTTCAGCATCACTCTGAGACAAGACCTTTCTAATTTTAGAGATATTGCGTAAATGCAAAAAAGCAGTCCTACATATTTGTTTAATATGCGCTTTGAATGACATATCCTGATCAAAAATGACTCCAAGATTTCTCACAGTATTACTAGAGGTCAGGGTAATGCCATCCAGAGTAAGGATCTGGTTAGACACCATGTTTCTAAGATTTGTGGGGCCAAGTACAATAACTTCAGTTTTATCTGAGTTTAAAAGCAGGAAATTAGAGGTCATCCATGTCTTTATGTCTGTAAGACAATCCTGCAATTTAGCTAATTGGTGTGTGTCCTCTGGCTTCATGGATAGATAAAGCTGGGTATCATCTGCGTAACAATGAAAATTTAAGCAATGCCGTCTAATAATACTGCCTAAGGGAAGCATGTATAAAGTGAATAAAATTGGTCCTAGCACAGAACCTTGTGGAACTCCATAATTAACCTTAGTCTGTGAAGAAGATTCCCCATTTACATGAACAAATTGTAATCTATTAGATAAATATGATTCAAACCACCGCAGCGCAGTGTCTTTAATACCTATGGCATGCTCTAATCTCTGTAATAAAATTTTATGGTCAACAGTATCAAAAGCAGCACTGAGATCTAACAGAACAAGCACAGAGATGAGTCCACTGTCTGAGGCCATAAGAAGATCATTTGTAACCTTCACTAATGCTGTTTCTGTACTATGATGAATTCTAAAACCTGACTGAAACTCTTCAAATAGACGATTCCTCTGCAGATGATCAGTTAGCTGTTTTACAACTACCCTTTCAAGAATTTTTCAGAGAAAAGGAAGGTTGGAGATTGGCCTATAATTAGCTAAGATAGCTGGGTCAAGAGGTTACAATTTGCCAAAGAACACATCAACCGGCCTAAAGAGAAATGGAGGAATATTTTGTGAACTGATGATAGTAAAATTGTTCTTTTTGGGTTCAAGGGCCACGGACAGTTTGTGAGACGACCCTCAAACTCTGAATTCAAGCCACAGTTCACAGTGAAGACAGTGAAGCATGGTGGTGCAAGCATCAAGATATGGGCATGTTTCTCCTACTATGGTGTTGGGCCTATATATCGCATACCAGGTATCATGGATCAGTTTGGATAAGTCATATGACATATGTCATGTTGCCTTATGCTGAAGAGGACATGCCCTTGAAATGGGTGTTTCAACAAGACAATGACCCCAAGCACACTAGTAAACAAGCAAAATCTTGGTTCCAAACCAACAAAATTAATGTCTCGCAGATGTGAAGAAATCATGAAAAACTGTGGTTATATAACTAAATACTAGTTTAGTGATTCACAGGATTGCTAAAAAAGCAGTTTGAACATAATAGTTTTGAGTTTGTAGCGTCAACAGAAATGCTACTAATTCTACTATTATTGTGAACATCCCCTTTTCTACATTTTTTACTAATAGCCCAATTTCATAGCCTTAAGAGTGTGCATATCAGGAATGCTTGGTCTTGTTGGATTTGTGAGAATCTACTGAATCTACTGGTACCTTCTTCCCCATGTAACAATAAGAAATATACTCAAAATCTAGATTAATCTTTTTAGTCACATAGCACTACTATTATTCTGAACACTACTGTATATCCACAAGTATAGTAATATATTTGTCAGTCTCAGTCCTAATGCTGCAAATACTGATCTGAATTTCAATCAGGTTGACAAATCTCACCACTTAGATTTTGCTCTGTTGCCTCACGGTGCCAAGCTAAAGTTAGAAGATAAAAGGGGGGGGACAACGCCAACAATGCTGTGAGGCACGCAAAGTAAACAAGCAACCGTCTTGCGTATCATTCTGCGTGTTTGTGTGTGCGCGCAGACAGATGCAGCTGGAGTTGGATCCGCGGCTGAAATAAACGATAAGAGCCGCTCCTCTGGTTAATAGGTAAGCTTGTGAAGTGGAGGCCAGGGGGAGGAGACAAACCATATCCATGAGCTCTGGCCCTCTTTGGCTTCTTCATCTGGAGCGTTTGGGTTTGTCGACTAAATTAGCTGCCGCAGAAACGGCCCCAAGCGACCGCAGCGCCTCCTCCTTGCCGTAGTCCCTCCATCGTCATGAAAAATAAAAGATACAACACCCCTGCGTTAGGGAAGCTTTCAACCCCTGCTCAGTCTGTGCTTTAATATTTCATGGACTCCTCTTGCTTATTTTAGTGGGAATAATTGATCTGGAAAGAGCACTGCCATGCAAAAATGAAAGACTCCTCGGAGCCTGTGCAGAAAAAAAATGTTGTGTTTTGATGACTTGGGTTTGCACACCTTTTTTGTTTGTTGTCGTCTAATAGTACACCACCAGATAAATAACTGAATTGCTGAGCAGATAATGCATTTTGATGCAGTGCTACATTCAGAAAGACAAACTGTTGGGCTACTTGTTTAACAGTTTGTGGACTGCTTCTTCTTGAAAATGCATTGTGGGATGGTTTCTGCACACGGACAAACATGCTTCATTCATTTAGTGAACTCCTGTCCATTTTGACAAATTTTTACCAACATTATGAAAATTAAGTTTAGTCAGAACTTTGACTAACACTTTTCTGTTGCCGTTAGAATGTGTTTCCTGTCTCAATCGCCTTGAAACATAATCAATTCCTTTTCGAGGTTGCAGGCTGAAGTCACACGGGGCCAGAAGCTCTATTCACTCATGCACAAAAACATCTACAGAAACCCTCTCCATCGCTACCCTTTGTAAATTTTTTCCGAGTTTAATGATTTGTAACAAAATGGAAAAATTCTCAACAGAATACCAGAGAAGTAAGTCAAATAAGTTTCTGACAGTTGTAACAAATGAAATGGAGGATCGTTGATGGAAACAAGGAGTCGACTTGTCAAACCATTTAAGTATATATAACCTCCAATCTCAATTCTCTTTTGTACCCCTTCCCCTTGGCCCTACCCCTACCCCTACGCCTACCCCCTTAAAACAAGGGGTAAGGGGAAGGGCCAAGGGGTAGAATTGAGATTCAGCCAAGTCTAATATTGGTTCCAAGGCCCATTGGTGCTGCTGCTTATCCCTGGATTCTATCAAGTCTACAACTCCCCTGGATGAGAAGCCAGTTCATCACTGGTTACTTCCCCAACCAAGAGCACTACCTATTGACAGCATGATGGACAGGGACAATGCAAATCTTATCCAAGGACACAGACAGGTAACATGACCTGGAGTCGAACATAAGTCACATTGGCAGTGGCAGCTACAGGTTAGTTAATGAGCTAACAGTTAATTAGCAAAGCTACCCTTTTCATTATAGACTTAGGTTTTCAGATAACCATCAGTAGACCAATAAATTTTGCTTATTCAGTTAAAGTATCAGCTCAACAGGTACAAACATGGATGACTGTAAAGTTTACAAATGTTCTGAATGATAATAGGGCAGCGCAGACTCCTTTGAATCCTGTGTGATATCGCAGGATTTGACCACTTATGGGGACAGCTGCTCCCGTTGCACAATATATACACAGTGGAACTTCACATGGGAAAATGGTGTACCGTTTTGTTTTCAGCTTCAGTCACCGAAGCAGCCGCGAAAAGTGCAGTTTTATCAGTTCCCAGTGGAGAAGGGAAGATGAGGCGAATGGGCATGGGCGTGTTGGTAAGTGTTAGACTACACAGCTAACCAGAGTAGCTACATTTTCTCACCTGCACAACCGCCTTGACACGTTTGTGCTCGAGGTCATAAACAAATTGCAACATGTGTCCACTTTCCCACCACATCGTCATTTTATCTTTGCATTTTCACTTTGCTTGCCTGTGTTTCTCTCCATGAGGTAGAGAAATTGTCATATGCATCATGTTTTATCCCTTTCACACAAGACTGCGCTTCCCAATTAAAAAGAAAGGTTTGCTGGCTTAAAGTTAGCGGACCAATTAGCATCCTCTAAATTTATTAATCTGATCTCGTCATGCTAAATGTTTTTGGGAGCCTCCATGTTTAACCATCAACATATTAAAATTTCAGCACTTTAGGTTTGTTTTTTCCAGTGGTTTAGAGTAAAAAAGACAAAACAAGCTAAAACTAAATTCAGATCATAAAAAACTCACTTAGCAGTAGCTTTGGCTCAGTGTTTTAGAGGTTTATTGGCTTAGCATTCTCAGAGTTAACATTTCAGTCAATGGATGAGTGGTTATCCAAGAAAACTTTTACATTTGTTCGTGTCCACCAAAACGTACTGGGAGTCCAACTACTACCCCACTAATCTATGTACCTGCTTAGCTCTCACTAGCCTTGCTCGCTGAGGGCACTAAAATTATATGTTATTATGGAAAGATTTTCTGTTGGAGTGATGGAAGAGGTGTTCAATATGTTTCTGTGTGTGAGAGACACTGAGTAAAGAAAATAGAAGACCTCAGTGACAGGTAGCACTGCGAGCCAAAGGCTAGCCAAGACAAATAAAGTCAAATGGCCATTTATCATGCTGACAGTTGAAATCCCATCTCAGTAATTACACCTGATGCCTGGCCTTGAGATCAAACCAATCATTTCACAGAGGAACAAATGATGTGGAGCCGGGAAGCATGGATTGCTTTAGAGATCAATGAACTTCATCAGGAAGCAAGTTAAGCTGAAAAACAATAAACAATTGTTTCGCATTTGTTGCGTGTGATGGATCCAGACAGTGGCTGGCCACCTTTCTGGAGACAGGACTGAATTAAAGTGGGAGACAATCGATGCACCGGAGAGAGGACAGTCCCTGTAGGCACAAAGGAGGCCAAACATATATCAAGTATTGGAATCCAATCTGTCATATGTTAAGGCTGTACAGTTTACATCTCTTGTTGGAGGTCTTTGCAATATGTTTTTAAAAGCATACACCCTCATACTCGCTTAAGCACAAATCAGCACCCCCCCTCCCCAACCCTGCAGTATTAATGTTTGAAAATGGTGTAAATTGTAATAGCAAAGCAAAAGTCTTGAAAGAACCAAGCGGTAAATTTCGATGGTCTCAGATGAAGAAAAAGTTGCAGTTCCTTGACTGGCTGCTTGAGTTTGGCTCCAAAAGATGACAGGTTTCCATTCAAGTCCATGTTAAAATGTTCAACTTTAGAGCAGAAATAAACATGTTTACAACCTGGTGCAGCACATTTTTTTTTTGTCTCTGTAGGTAGTTTCCTCCTCTGTGACAACTGTACGGGGGTGAATTTTTGTCCTTTGGCCTTTTCAGCCATAACATTCGGTATAATTAGGGGTGTGGTCACTTTGCATTACAGCAACTCAGCCAATCCCAACTATCACTGTGTTGTAACCCCACTCAGTGTAGCCACTAGCTGTTGTGAAGGGCTGTGATTGTCTTTTTCAGCATTTTATTACAAACACCTGAAATAATATGAAATTCTTGTCATATTTCATGTTACATACACGCATGCATGCACACACGCAGAGCTGTTGTCTTTTCCGCATTCTGCCGCAAGCAGGTCCTTCTAATTTTAGACATGCAGAAACAGAGATGTGACGGAAGACATCAAATGCAATACACGTCTCACTTATGGTACCAGCAACATGAGACTTAACTAAACTGTTGTGAAAGTGTAGGAACACAGACCCACAACAGGGGGCGCAATGAACGGACAATGGAGAAGGTAAATAACAAGGTTTACTATTGTGAAACGAGCACAATAAATACAACAATCACAATTTGGGGTCGAATCCGCTGGTGTCGTGTGGGCAGGCTCGAAGGTAGGAGACGTCCGTCTCAGTCGAACCGGAACCACCCAGATCTCCTCTGCCACCGAACCCTGGAAATACTGGAACCGCCAAGTCCCGAATTCCCAGGTGGCCACTGCCTCCGCTCGTCGGATCCGGTACTGGTGGCGGGAGAGAGCAACAACACACAGGTGTGGATGCGACCGCACCCAGTAACGGAGAGGGGAGAAGCCGCCTCCACCTCTTGTCAAAGTACAGCAGGAAGGTGAGTACTTATCCAAGCAATGAAGCTATCAGTAGTCAACAGTCCTGAAAAGGTTTAACAAGTTTAGCTGGTTGTTCAGAATATAAATGCAGAGAATATTACCTCAGTCTTAGGCGATATCTCGGCACTGAGGTGGAGACGCCGTCCTCCTGATATACCTCTGTGCTGAGTGGAACAGCTGTGTCTGGTGATGGGTGACAGCTGTCACCCAGGCTACTCCCATAAGGCGGCAGCGCCCTCTGGTGCCTGGAGCCCGCACTCCAGGCAGGGCGCCCTCTGGTGGTGGTGGGCCAGCAGTACCTCCTCTTCAGCGGCCCACACAACATAAACTGACTAAACCAATTGAACTACAAAAACACAATAAATCAATAATACTAACAACACTGTTAAACTAACATGAACCACAATAACATTTTAGACCCCAATGTCCCATGGTGCATTGAAGCACAACGTCCATTGTTTACTGGTTAGCTAAAATGGCTAATGTGTCCAAAAATATTTGTCCTATCAACTTTCTGTTTTCTCGATTTAATATTTCATCTGCTTTTAGAATGTGTCCAAAAACAACCAGAAAAAAATAAAAGGACCCGTGGATAAAGGGTTGGAGGTGTAGCGATTACAATGAGTTGGTAAAACGAGTCAATTTGTCTACTCAAAAAGTCATGTTCCGGTTCAGACAAAATGAAATGGTGAGACTGTCCTTGGTTGGGGAAGAGTTAAATAAAATTTGGTGGTGATCCGATGTGTCTTTAAAGTTTTTCTTATTGCTTTTATTGTAGGAGAGGCTTTCCTTTGATTTGTTTCTTTAACACTGTCTCAGATTAAAGAACCGTGACTGTCCTCCCCTGTTGGTTGCTGGAGGTAATACCTTTTGACTACCCCAGCAGAAATACTCTCTCTGAGAATATCTTCTAATTATGACATTTTTGACAGATTGCATTTTCAGGAATCTCTGAAAACTCAATTACATTATTAAGTTTTAACATTTTGCAAAATAATGTATTACCCCAAAAAGCTGCACAAATAGAGTTTGAAGGTGTTGGCTGTGTCTCATGTTTCATTTGACCATTGCGAGTCTCTCAGGTTGCCGGTTTGTGGTGGTTGGGTGGCGGTGGTGGGGGTGGGATTGCTGACACTGTGTGGTTTCACCATCTGCTCTGTGTCCTGAGAGATCTCCGGCTCAGTTGTACATCGGATGTCTGTAGCGAATTTGAAGACTGCAGTGATACGTGTTAAGTTTGCCACTGCAGAATGAGTATTACTTGCTGAACAAAACTCATCAAGAGCTGAAAGGTTATGAGAAAAGTTAAGGACAGCCTTTAAAAACTGTGGGTGGACCGCTGAAAAGTACGATAACGGGTCACGCGTTCTGCTTGAAATCTATATTTCGGCAGCACGAGTCAAACAGTGTTGAACCAGATGGATAAAGTCTGTTTAAGTGTGAAGTACCTCTTATTGGTGAAAAGGCTCCTCATCAACAAAGAACACATCGAGAACTGGAGAGCCAGTGAGATGAACAATCCTCTTTGTCTTATTTCTTTACACCTTCTGCACCAATTGTTTGTGGGATCGCTGGGCGCTGGATGTCAAAGGTCAGTTAAGCTTTTTTTCAAGCCCTAGTCAGATTAAAACATTTGTTTTCAATCAAATGTCTGAAGGTTCTTCTCAAGTGTGGCAATTGTGTCATATGAGAGTAAGCTTGTTTTCTAAAAACTGCAGAAAAGGAAATATGCAAGAATCAATGGAGAACTTGTAGTCGTAGAGCTTTAAATGAACTCCATCCATCCATCCATCCATTTTCTTCCGCTTTATCCGGAGTCGGGTCGCGGGGGCAGCAGCTCAAGCAAAGCCGCCCAGACCTCCCGATCCACACACACCTCCCCCAGCTCCACCGGGGGAACCCCAAGGCGTTCCCAAGCCAGCCGAGAGATGTAATCCCTCCAGCGTGTCCTGGGTCTTCCCCGGGGCCTCCTCCCAGTGGGACGTGCCCAGAACACCTCTCCAGCAAGGCGTCCAGATCGATCAGTAAATCGAGAGCTTTGCCCCCCTACTAAGCTCTCTTTTCACCACGACAGTCCGATACAGCGACCGTATCACTGCAGATGCTGCACTGATCCGTCTATCGATCTCATGCTCCATCCGTCCCTCACTTGTGAACAAGACCCCGAGATACTTAAAGTCCTCCACTTGAGACAAGGATACTCCCAACTTCCAAAGACATATATAAATATATATATATATATATATATATATATATATATATATATATATATACACAGTAGTGTTCAGAATAATAGTAGTGCTATGTGACTAAAAAGATTAATCCAGGTTTTGAGTATATTTCTTATTGTTACATGGGAAACAAGGTACCAGTAGATTCAGTAGATTCTCACTAATCCAACAAGACCAAGCATTCATGATATGCACACTCTTAAGACTATGAAATTGGGCTATTAGTAAAAAAAAAGTAGAAAAGGGGGGTGTTCATAATAATAGTAGTGTGGCATTCAGTCAGTGAGTTCGTCAATTTTGTGGAACAAACAGGTGTGAATCAGATGTCCCCTATTTAAGGATGAAGCCAGCAGCTGTTGAACATGCTTTTCTCTTTGAAAGCCTGAGGAAAATGGGACGTTCAAGACATTGTTCAGAAGAACAGCGTAGTTTGATTAAAAAGTTGACTGGAGAAGGGAAAAAATTATAGGCTGTTCATCAACAATGATCTCCAATGCTTTAAAATGGACAAAAAACCAGAGATGCATGGAGGAAAATGGAAAACAACCTTCAAAATGGATAGAAGAATAACCAGAATGGCAAAGGCTCACCCACTGATCAGCTCCAGGATGATCAAAGACAGTCTGGAGTTACCTGTAAGTGATGTGACAGTTAGAAGACGTCTGTGTGAAGCTAATTTATGTGCAAGAATCCCCCGCAAAGTCCCTCTTTTAAATAAAAGACATTTGTAGAAGAGGTTACAATTTGCCAAAGAACACATCAACTGGCCTCAAGAGAAATGAAGGAATATTTTGTGGACTGATGAGAGTAAAATTGTTCTTTTTGGGTCCAAGGGCCACAGACAGTTTGTGAGACGACCCCCAAACTCTGAATTCAAGCCACAGTTCACAGTGAAGACAGTGAAGCATGGTGGTGCAAGCATCATGATATAGGCATGTTTCTCCTACTATGGTGTTGGGCCTATATATCGCATACCAGGTATCATGGATCAGTTTGGATATGTCAAAATACTTGAAAAGGTCATGTTGCCTTATGCTGAAGAGGACATGCCCTTGAAATGGGTGTTTCAACAAGACAATGACCCCAAGCACACTAGTAAATGAGCAAAATATTGGTTCCAAACCAACAAAATTAATGTTTTGGAGTGGCCTGCCCAATCCCCGGACCTAAATCCAATTGAGAACTTGTGGGGTGACATCAAAAAAGCTGTTTCTGAAGCAAACCCAAGAAATGTGAATGAACTGTGGAATGTTGTTAAAGAATCTTGGAGTGGAATAACAGCTGAAAGGTGCCACAAGTTGGTTGACTCCATGCCTTGCAGATGTGAAGAAATCATGAAAAACTGTGGTTATACAACTAAATACTAGTTTAGTGATTCACAGGATTGCTAAAAAAGCAGTTTGAACATAATGGTTTTGAGTTTGTAGAGTCAACAGCAGATGCGACTATTATTGTGAACACCCCCTTTTCTACTTTTTTTTACTAATAGCCCAATTTCATAGCCTTATGAGTGTGTATATCATGAATGCTTGGTCTTTGTTGGTTTTGTGAGAATCTACTGAATCTACTGGTACCTTGCTTCCCACGTAACAATAAGAAATATACTCAAAACCTGGATTAATCTTTTTAGTCACATAGCATTACTATTAAAGTGGTCCTTTTTATTTTTTTCAAAAAATAAATGGATTTGATTCATATGTTTTTACGTCAGACAAGCTTGAACCCTTGTGCGCATGCATGAGTTTTGTCATGCCTGTCGGTGACGTCATTCGGCTTTGAGTGAGGTGTGGACTCCCCCTCCCGTCGGAATCTCTTTGTCTGAGAAGCTGCAGGGAGACGGCGCGCGTTGCTTTATCAAATTTTTTCAGGACCTGTGAGGGATATCTGTGTGGACACTATTCGAGAAATTCAGCTGGTTTTCGGTGAAAAGTTTAATGGCTGATGAGAGATTGTGGAGTTTCTTTCGCTTTAAGGACAGCCCACAAAGCGGATCGGCGCAGCGCGGTCGGAGGTGGCGTCCGTCTGACTGTTTCGAGCTGAAAACATCCTAATTTAAGGCTCTGTTCACCCAGGTCGTCGTCAGAGAACAGAGAAGTGTCAGAAGAGGTCGGCATCAGGAGTTTACCCGGACATTCCACTGTTAAAGGAGAATTTGTAATGAAAGAACGTGTGGACGAATTTGCCGAGTCGGGTCCGTGATGATGCCCCAAATCCGTTCGCGCCGCCACAGGAAAAACACCTCTGTGTTGAAAACCATTTGTAAAATTCAGGCGGCTTTTGATGGCTTTCAACAAGTGAGTATCTGAGAAATTGTTTAACAGCTGGGCATGTTCCAACTTGTCCGTTAAGGTTTCCAACGTAGGTGTTTTTCCTGTGGCGACCCCCCGCGGTTGGGTCCGGCCCGACATGCGAATCTGCCCGCACATTCTTTCATTACAAAATCTCCTTTAACAGTGGAATGTCTGGATAAACTCCTGATCCCGAATTCTTCTGAAAGTTCTCTGTTATCTCACAACGTCTTGGGTCCACAGAGCCTGAAATTAGGAAGTTTTCAGCTTGAAACAGCGAGACGACGACGCCTCGGAGTGCAGATCGCCGTCAGGCGCCGTGGGCCATCCTTAAAGCGACACTAACAGACCAAAATCTCTCATCAGCCGTTAAAATGTTCACCGAAAACCAGCTGAATTTATCGAATGGTGTCCACTCAGTTGTGTCTTACAGTTTTTGAAAAAAATGTATCAAACAAAGCAGCAGTCTCTGAGCCATTCCTAAACAATGAAAAAATCGACGAGAGGGTGGGCCACTCCTCACTCAAAGACTGCCCACAGGCGAATGACGTAACTGACAGGCGTGAAAAAACTCTCGCATGCCCACGAGGGTTCAAGCATGTCTGATGTAATCACGTGATTCAAATCCATATAGTTTTTGAAAAAAATAATAAGGTCCGTTACTTTTCTCACAGACCTCATATATGTGTGTGTAGGAGGTGATGGTCTAGTGGTTAAGCATTAGAGACCAGAGGATTCTTGGTTCAAACCCCAGCCTGACTGGAAAATCACTAAGGGCCCATGAGCAAGGTCCTTAATCCCCCAGTTGCTCCCGGTGTGTAGTGAACACCTTGCATGGCAGCACCTCAGTTTGTGAGTGTGTCTCTGTGAATAATTGTAAAGCGCTTTGAGCATCTGATGCAGATGGAACAGTGCTATGTAAATGCAATCCATTTATCATATATACCTCCCCATTCCAAAATGGATAAAATTCATGTTTGCTTTCAAAATTCGACACATAATACCCCATAATGGCCATGTAAAAAAAGTTTTTTTTTTCAATTTTTGCAAATTTAGAAAAGAAAACCTAAAAAAAAAAAAATCATACATACATAAGTATTCACAGCCTTTGCCACGAAGCTCAAAATTGAGCTCAGATGCATCCTGTATCCATTGATCATCCTTGAGATGTTTCTACAGCTTAATTGGAGTCCACCTGGGGTAAATTCAATTGATTGAACATTATTTGGAAAGACACACACCTGTCTACATATAAGACCCCACAGTTGACAGAGCATGTCAGAGCACAAACCAAGCATGAAGCCAAAGGAATTGTCTGTAGACCTCAGAGACAGGATTGTCTCGAAGCACCAATCTGGAGAAGGGTACAGAAACATTTCTGCTGCTTTGTAGGTCCCAATGAGCACAGTGGCCTCCATCATCCATAAATGGAAGAAGTTCAAATCCATCAGGACTCTTCCTGGAGCTGGCTGCCCATCTAAATTGAGTGATCAGGGGAGAAGGGCCTTCGTCAGGGAGGTGACCATGAACTTGATGGTCACTCTGTCAGATCTCCAGCATTCCTCTGGAGAGAAGAGAACCTCCAGAAGGACAACCATCTCTTCAGCAAACCACCTATCAGGCCTGAATGGTAGAGTGGCCAGACAGAAGCAAGTCCTTAGTAAAAGGCACTGGTCTGATGAGACAAAGATTGTACTCTTTGACATTCATGCCAAAGAGTACAATCTTTGGCATGAATGGAGGTGTCATGTTTGGAGGAACCAGGCACTGCTCATCACCTAGCCAATACCACACCTACAGTGAAGCATGGTGGTGGTGGCAGCATCATGCTGCAACCTACAGAGGGATCCTGGATGAAAACCTGCTCCAGAGAGCTCTTGACCTCAGACTAAAACAGTCTTTTTTGTCATTGCAAATATATACATTCATACAATGAAACTTGTCCTCTGCATGTAACCTATCCTAATTACAGTTAGACCCAATCCAACCACTAGGAGCAGTAGGCAGCCACAGTCCAGCACCCAGGGACCAACTCCAGATGTAGACTCTGCTTTGGTCAGGAGCAGAGAAAGGAGCAGAGCCTAAATAAGCATGTTTTTGATTGTGGGAGGAAACCAGAGTGCCCAGAGGAAGCCCACGCACACACAGGAAACATGCAAACTCCACACAGAAAGGCCGGGAATCTATCCCATGACCTTCTTGCTGTGAGGCACCAGTGCTAACCACTAAGTCATTGTGCTGCCCTGGGGCGAAAGTTCATCTTTCAGCAGGACAATGACCCTAGGCTGTGAATGTCCTTGAGTGGCCCAGCCAGAGACCAGACCTGAATCTGACTGAACATCTCTGGAGAGATCTGAAAATGGCAGTGCACCGATGCTCCCCATCCAACCTGATGGAGCATTCGAGGTGCAGCAAAGAAGAATGTGCAAAACTGCCCAAAGATAGCTTTGTCAAGCTTGTGCCATCATATTCAAGAAGACCTGAGGCTGTAATTGCTGCCAAATGTGCATCAACAAAGTACTGAGCACAGAGTGTGAATACTTACATACATGTGATTTCTTAGTTTTTTTTTATTTGAATAAATTTGCAAAAATTATCGTGTTTTTCATGTTGTCATTATGGGGTGTTGTGAATAGAATTTTGAGGGAAAAATGAATTTACTCCATCTTGGAATAAGGCTGTAACATAACAAAATGAGGAAATGGTGAAGTGCTGTGAATACATTCTTGATGTACTGTATATTTTTATTCACTTGTGATCATTCCAGTGGCAGTGGAGAATATTACAATGTTCTTCATCTTTTAACAATGACGTTCAAGAGTGGTTCTTCTTCATGTTCTGTTGTAGCAACCCAGAAAACTGCTGCTCACCACTGATAAAGAAAGTTCTCAAATTGAAGACGGAAAGAAGACATTTGGTTACTGCTGTATCTGTGTTTAAAAGTATCCTCTAAACTCTTTGTGAACTTGTGGATGTTGAAAGAGAGGTGGGAGGTGCAGTGGGAGGGTGGATTTTCCTTCCTGGGTTTTTTTTCTGGCATATGGTAGACTGTTTATCCCACTCAGTTTATTTGTTTTGTCTTCTAATGATTTTGTCTGCAAGGAATATTATTTAGAGGTATGAGAAGACTACAACCCCTGGCAAAAATTATGGAATCACCGGCCTCAGATGATGTTCATTCAGTTGTTTAATTTTGTAGAAAAAAAGTAGATCACAGACATGACACAAAACTAATGTCATTTCAAATGGCAACTTTCTGGCTTTAAGAAACACTATACGAAATCAAGAAAAAAAGAATGTGGCAGTCAGTAACGGTTACTTTTTTAGACCAAGCAGAGGAAAAAAATATGGAATCACTCAATTCTGAGGAATAAATTATGGAATCACCCTGTAAATTTTCATCCCCAAAACTAACACCTGCGTCAAATCACATCTGCTTGTTAGTCTGCATCTAAAAAGGAGTGATCACACCTTGGAGAGCTGTTGCACCAAGTGGACTGACATGAATCATGGCTCCAACACGAGAGATGTCAATTGAAACAAAGGAGAGGATTATCACTCTTAAAAGAGGGTAAATCATCACGCAATGTTGCAAAAGATGTTGGTTGTTCACAGTCAGCTGTGTCTAAACTCTGGACCAAATACAAACAACATGGTAAGGTTGTTAAAGGCAAACATACTGGTAGACCAAGGAAGACATCAAAGCATCAAGACAGAAAACTTAAAGCAATATGTCTCAAAAATCGAAAAATGCACAACAAAACAAATGAGGAACGAATGGGAGGAAACTGGAGTCAACGTCTGTCACCGAACTGTAAGAAACCGCCTAAAGGAAATGGGATTTACATACAGAAAAGCTAAACGAAAGCCATCATTAACACCTAAACAGAAAAAACAAGGTTACAATGGGCCAAGGAAAAGCAATCGTGGACTGTGGATGACTGGATGAAAGTCATATTCAGTGATGAATCTTGAATCTGCATTGGGCAAGGTGATGATGCTGGAACTTTTGTTTGGTGCCGTTCCAATGGGATTTATAAAGATGACTGCCTGAAGAGAACATGTAAATTTCCACAGTCATTGATGATATGGGGCTGCATGTCAGGTAAAGGCACTGGGGAGATGGCTGTCATTACATCATCAATAAATGCACAAGTTTATGTTGATATTTTGGACAATTGAAAGGATGTTTGGGGTTGATGAAATCATTTTTCAAGATGATAATGCATCTTGCCATAGAGCAAAAACTGAAAACATTCCTTGCAAAAAGACACATAGGGTCAATGTCATGGCATAGGGTCAATGTCAACGAGCAGATGTGATTTGATGCAGGTGTTAGTTTTGGGGATGAAAATTTACAGGGTGATTCCATAATTGTTTCCTCAGAATTGAGTGATTCCATATTTTTTTCCTCTGCTTAGTCTAAAAAAGTTACAGTTACTGACTGCCACAATCTTTTTTCTTGATTTCTTATAGTATTTCTTAAAGCCAGAAAGTTGCCATTTGAAATGACTTTAGTTTTGTGTCATGTCTGTGATCTGCTTTTTTTTCTACAAAATTAAACAACTGAATGAACATCCTCCGAGGCCGGTGATTCCATAATTTTTGCCAGGGGTTGTATAATATAATGTGTTGGAGAGGTAGAAAAGTTGACTATTGTCTTTTCCAGAGTGTACGTCAGTTTATTTGTTTATGTGGGAGGTCCAGGACTTACGTATATAGGAAAATCTTGGATACATTATGAATAATAATTATCATAATAACTATTTATATCAGGGAATATGTATGAATCAAAGCACTAAACAAAATAAATTCCAATAATTAAAGCATAAATGGCAGGAATAAAAGGTACAGTATATGACAATCTGTAAAAATCCCAAATTAAAGATCTAATAATACAGAAAAAAAAGAGTGACTTGTATGGCTCATGCTTTTTTCTGTTTTCAAGAAGAGTTTTCTATACAATACAATAAATTATCACATATTCATTGACATTTGTAGAGGTTTTTGTGCCCGTTGATCCCTTCCTGGTAATTTTATGTGGTGAGTGAACTCAGAGACTCAAAGACTGACAGGAGATGGACTTAAAAAAAACAGATGTTGTATTGAAAAGATGCCTTCTCTGAAGAACAGAGTCAGCAAAGACAACACTGGGGTCTTGAATCAAAATGTCACATGCACTGTTGTGAACAAGAGCCTCGACATTAAGATTAAGATGCTATTTAAGCCTGCACTTGTCCAACCCCCAGGTGGGTGGGCCTTGCCCTGCTGCGTGGATCATTGGATCTGATGTGATTGGGTGAAAAGTGTTGCATTTGACATTGTATGCGGGTGACATGCTCACATTGTTATAGCTGAGCGATATGTGTTATTTTAAAACTTTGTGCTGCATGTGTTTCTGTCAGTGTGATAAGCAAAGAACATTTCATGGTGCCCGCTGTCCCAGACAAAGATACGAAAATTGGCTCTATCAGTTTAGGGTGTACATAAATGATGATTTGACATGCAAGCAGTCAGGTCTAATCCAGTCTGTAACGTTTAATGGTCTGAGGACATGTGCCATGGAACATTCCATCCAACACTTGGAATGTTCATTTGTCCATCACCTGACTTCTAAACAGAGGTGAAATGGAACACTGGTCTCACTAATGCCAGCAAACCAAGAGGGATTCAAACGAGGGGCCTTCTTAACATGAGATGAGAGTGCTAACTACTGATATGATGCCACTCTGCATGTCCAGTGCCATATATGACTTGAAATTTGAAGTCAAAATAGCTCTCTGGGACATGTTGAAAGTTTGCAGGATCCCCAACCATTTCTTGGAAATTATAGCTGGCATATGCACAGGTACTGTGAGTGCTGTGCATATGTGTACAGTATCTAAATTCTCCACCGTGGATTCTGGTGTTAATCAGGGATGTGTTCTGGTTCCTATGCTATTCAATGCTTGTATGGGTTAAGTGTTGTATAGGGTTGTGGAAAAACAGTGGCTTGGGCCCCTTTGTTGGTAAATAAAATTTTATAATCATTAACTCCACAGAGTACTGTGATCTGCTAGAGTGTCTTGGATTGTAATTGTACTATCAAGAATAAGATCCAGGGTTTCAATGATTTCCAGGACTCAGCCATCAAATGTGTCCTGACATGCAGTGAATGTGTCGAAATTATAGAGCAGGGTTCACCAATCCTGCTCCTGGAGAGTACCTGCCCTGCAACCATAGCTGATTATGCAAGTCTGGTTTTCTGAGCTTTTGATTGGCTGAGCACACCTGACTTACTTAATTAGCAGTCAGTGGAGTAGGGAGAATAGAAAAACATGTAGGTCAGGGGCTCTACAGGTGCAGGGTGAGAGAGATCTGAGTAAGTTTGACCACATTACACCCATTTTGGCATCTCTTCAGTGGCTTCCTATCTCTGTGAGATCAGATTTTAAGGTTCTGTTAACCTATAAAATTGTTCATGGACTGGCACCTCCCTACTTAGCTGACCTACTTAAACCCTACGTACCAGCCCTGGCTCTGCTTTCTCAGGGTGCAGGACTACTTTGTGTCCCCAGGGTGAATAAAAAGTCTGTGGGTCACAAAGCTTTCTCTTATCATGCCCCTGTTCTGTGGAATGATCTCCCTGCGTCAATAAAACAGTCAGATTATGTGGAGACTTTCAAGTCCAGACTTAAGATGCATTTATTTTCCCTTTTGTATGGCTAGCATACTGGCATAGTATGTTACCATGTGTTTTACTCTTTTAAATTGATTTTATTAGGAAACAGAGTGGGCCACGGCCTCAACTTTATCTAAATTCTGGGTCTTTTAGTGAAGCTTAGGGCTAGTGGCCGGTGATCACCTTAGCAGTTTTTCTGTTTTTTCTTGTTGCTTAATGCTGACAAATTATACCATATTTGTTGTCTTTCTGCCACCTGTTTGTTTTTTTTCTCTCTCTCTGTTTGAGGTGTGGCTCCATCCAGAAGTGGGAGTGGGTGTCTTCTTCTGCAGGCCTCCCATCCTGGACACCAGCCTGGACTCCCAAAATTTCCTCTATATTTGTATTGTCAAGTGTGTCAGTAGCATGGCCCAAAGCAGAGGGTCACCCCTTTGAGTCTGGTCTGCTTGAGGTTTCTTCCTCAAATCATCAGAGGGAGTTTTTCCTTACCACTGTTGCCTGTGTGCTTGCTCTAGGGGTTGGTAAGGTTAGACCTTACTTGTGTGAAGTGCCTTGAGCCAACTTTGTTGTGATTTGGCACTATATAAATGAAATAAATTGATTGTTAGGGTTTGGGATAATATTTGGCTTCTTTACTTTTTACTTACTAATTTTTCTAAATGGACAGACTTCAACACATCTTTAGTGGATGCTCCCAGACCTGACCTGAAGGCGTCATGCTGGTTTGTGCACCTCAAACATCAGCCGGATTCTAGTCTTGAGAGATGCTTTAAATAATTCTTTATGGACTGAAGGATTTATGTTTCAGTGCTTGTTGTACTCATACGCCTGTTTATTATGGAGTTCTTGTTCCTGACTAAAGTTCATGTTCAGTCCAGTAAATGCTTCATGTCTACAGAGTACAGCTCTGAATGACTCACCCCTGAGAATCAGATGAAGGTCTGACCATGAGCTCAGTGCTTACATTAAGAACAACAAGTTCTGGGTTCAGTTGTAGTTCAGTAATAGTACTGTATGCCAGTCAGAAGCATTAACATCTCATCTTAACTCTTGTGCAACAGCACTCAGCAGCAACACAGTAAAAAAAAAAAAAAAAAACGGTCTGGGGTAAGGGGTCAACAACAAAGGTATTACAAACATCTTTGCAGAGGTAGAAATATTTCAGAAAGCACTGATGTTCAGTACCTTTGCAATTCCTCTGTGATTCTCTCTCATGCCAATATGTTTTTAGTCAATTAAAGCACATTGTAGTCAGTAAGCAGGCGACCGAAGCTGAACCATTCCTTTGAGGAAGGATTTACGGAGGTGTGACTCCACTGGCTTCCCTTCAGAGGAATAAGAGTGGCATGAAGACAAACAATAGCAGTGAGAGTGGAGAGACCTGCTTCTGCCGCATAGAGCCTAACCCGCATTGATTGCCATAAGTCGCTCTGAGTGGTTCAGATAACATTTCAATAAATATTGAAATGAGCGCGACTCTCCGAGGGCGCTGGAGTGCAGCAGGATTGACAACAGTGTGAAGAGGAGTTTTTGTGTAGCAGCATTGGTTGTGCAAAATGACTGTTGGCTCAGAAGGCAGAAGTTGTGTCAAAAGCAGACGGAAAGGATGCGGTTTATGAAAACATGCATAGTTGTGCTTTGGCGGGATAATCTCCAGAGTTTCATTAACAGAGCAGAGCGGCTCAAACGATACCCAAACAACTCTAAATCTTTTCAGACAACTTTTTTTGCAAAAATTTATTTGCTGCCTTGCCACTTGTGCTAGGAGTCCTCAAATGGCTTGAACCAACACTATACCCATGCATGCACATAACTGGTACTCATGGTGCTTGTGCATGCTAAAAATAAATGATGTGCAGCAGAAAACACAAGGAAAGTGCTTCATAAAAGGAAAGCAATGACAGATTGTAGGAAAAGTGTTTCCCTCTGCTGTGCATCAATGATGTTTAGCGCACACAAGCACGATGAGTACCAGTTATGTGCACCCCTGAGTCTATACCATACCGTACTACACCAACACACACACCCTCATTTCATTGGCTTCCTGTGCATGTGAAACAACTTAATGCTGTTCAGACTGGGGTTGGCAATCCACCTCTGGATTGCTTCTAGCCAGATAGCATTCAGTCCTGTTTTTCTAAATTCAGTTCATCCTGCGCACACATCCAAATTCAATCTGGCTGAAGCTGAATTCAAGCCATGTGTTCATGTAGATCTGGACATGACAGTGCGGGTGGGTGCATGTGGGGATCTGGACATCAGAGCCCACCTGGCGGATTCTCTTGGTGAGAAGGCCCTGCAAAGAAAGAAAGTCGTTTGCTGTCGTCGCCACCCGCACTGAACGCCGCCTCAGTCGACAGTACTGAGGTAGTCTGCTGTCAAGATCCCCGAGCTAGGTGGATTCTAGCCACATTTTTGTTCACATCTCTGTGAAACCTGCTGAAATAGAAATCAATCTGTCTTAAATCTGAATAGTGTCATTCAGATCCAGAAAAAAACCTATCTGGCTCGACTTGAGCCAGATTGCCAATCCCAGTCTGAACAGGGTCTTATGAAACACTTAACTGTCAAGCACACTCTTCTGGCAGCTTTTGTAGAGCTTTATGTTCTGTCTGTGCCCTGCATTCTGCAGACACAGCTCCACTTTGTATCCTAAAAGTGAAAAGGAATCAGCAGATTGAAGGGATTTTTCTTACCATGCTCATCTCTTCAATAATCTACCTGCCGAGAAAAGATGGTCCGATTCTGTGAGTCCTTTAAATCCAGATTTAAAGCACATCTATTACCTGTCATATTACTGGCTATTCCAATATCTAGCAACCATTATCAGCTCCTGTGGATGAGGATTTCCATGTTAGTGTACCCCAATAATAAAATAATAAAAAGTACTCACCCTCAGCGAGAACCACATGTCTATCCAATCTGCTATCAAAGATCTTTTTTTTCTCTTACGATAGATTTGGACTGACAAATCAGAATAAATAAACCTGTGATCAAAGCTGTGTGAGAAGGCACTACAGTGAAGTCAGTGAATATCATTCCACAGAGACAGCTCTCACTAAAGTGGTGAATGATCTTCTGCTTACAATGAATTCGGACACCACTACGGTTCTGGTGCTGTTAGATCTCAGTGCTGCATTTGATACTGTGGCTCATCATATTCTACTCGATAGGCTGGAGAATCATTTTGGGATTACTGGGAGTGCCCTTGCATGGTTGATGTCATACTTGACCAGTTGTTATCACTGTGTTTTGTAAAATAACACTACCTCTAACCTTAGTGACATGAAATTTGGGGTTCCACGGGGGTCCGTCTTAGGCCCGCTGCTTTTCTCCCTTTATATAGCACCCCTTGGGCACATATTGTGACACTTTGGGATTACCTTTCACTGCTATGCTGATAATACTCAGTTATACATGCCGATAACTGCTGGTAGTCTCATGCACATAAAATCCTTAGAAGATTGCCTTGCATCAGTTTAAAGCTGGATGTCTAGCAACTTCCTACTTTTAAACTCTAATAAGACTGAAATTATGGTTCTTGGTCCAGTGAGACATCGGCATCAATTTGACTAGTTGACACTTAGCCTAGGTTCGTGTGTCATACATCACACTGACAAAGTGAGGAACCTTGGGGTAATTTTTGATCCTACTTTGTCCTTTGACCTCCACATTAGAAATATTATGAGGGCTGCTTTCTTCCACCTGCAAAATATAGCAAATATTCATCCCATTCTGTCTATGGCTGATGCTGGGACCCCGATTCATGCGTTTGTCTCTCCTAGATTGGATTACTGCAATGTTCTATTTTCTGGTTTACCGTAGTCCAGCATTAGCTCTCCAATTGGTTCAAAATCCTGCTGCCAGACTTTTGACACAAAGCAGAAAGTTCGACCACATTACACCCATTTTGGCATCCCTTCACTGGCTTCCTGTCCCTGTGAGATCAGATTTTAAGGTTCTGCTACTAGCCTATAAAATTGTTCATGGACTGGCACCTCCCTACTTAGCTGACCTAATTAAACCCTACGTACCGGCCTGGGCTTTGCGTTCTCAGGGTGCCGGACTACTTTGTGTCCCTAAGGTGAATAAGAAGTCTGCGGGTCACAGAGCTTTTTCTCATCCTGCCCTTGGTCTGTGGAATGATCTCCCTGTGTCAATAAAACAGTCAGATTCTGTTGAGACTTTCAAGTCCAGACTTAAGATGCACTTATTTTCCCTTTCATATGGCTAGCATACTGGCATAGTATGTTTCTATGCTTTTTACTCTTTTAAATTCACTTTGTTAGGAAATGGACCGTGCCGCGGTCTCATCGTTATTAAAATTCTGGATCTTTTAGTGAAGCTTAGAGCTAGTGGCTGGTGATCACCTTAGTACTTCTTTTGCTTTTGTTGTTGCTTAATGCTGGCAAATTATACTGTATTTCTTGTCTTTCTGATGCCTGATTCTGTTTTTTCTTTTCTCTCTGTTTGAGGTGCGGCTCCATCCAGAGATGGGTGTGGTATCTGTTCCTGAAACCCTCCCATCCTGTGCACCGGATGTATTCTTTCTGTGAATTATTTTGTAATTTCTGTTGGTAGCATGGCCCAAGCAGAGGGTCACCCCTTTGAGTCTGGTCTGCTTGAGGTTTCTTCCTCAGAGGGAGTTTTTCCTTACCACTGTCGCCTGTGTGTTTGCTCTGGGAGGTTCGTAAGGTTAGACCTTACCTGTGTGAAGCACCTTGAGGCAACTTTGTTGTGATTTGGTGCTATATAAATGAAAATAATTTGAAAATTGAAAAATTGCATCTTTCTGAAAAGTTCAGGGATTTTCAACTTCAAAGTGCTCTGAAAAACGATGCTAGATATTGCAAGTTTTTTTCCTCCAGAGATGGCTGCATGTGGTTGCATACGCTCCGTTGTCATTTACCCAAAATAGGTACAAATGAGTGCGACAAGTAGCTGGTGTTTGATGGGAGTTTCCGGGCATGGCCACTGCGTGTTTACTTGCCGTTACTGTGCAAAGTGTTTATTGATAGATTCGTATTGATTATACAGGACAGGGAAACCCAACGCTGTCACTCTAAACTTTTCCTCTGGGCTTGTCTACCTCATGGAACCAAAGTTCAATTGATCTGTTTCAGTGAAACAAGTTTCCAAGTGACATTGCTGTATTGCTAGCTAGCATTCTAGCATCTCTGTAAGATGTCTTGTAAATTACCTCAGAGGCATTATCTGGTTACAAAAACAATGTTTTTAGATTTAGAAGTAATTGTTTCAAGTTAACTTTTACAAAATATAAGAGGAAAAAAACAAACAAACTGATTTATATGGAAATACTGCTGTCATAAAGTGTAGTCCATCATTTTGGATTCTTTTTTGTTTGAGTCAGTGTGACTAGGCAAGCCGCAGTGCCGTGCAAATGTAGTCAGAAAACCTCACTCCCCAATGCCACTCTAGAGACAGAAACCCATGGGTTTTAGCCTTGTGGTTGGAGTGCCTGCCTCCCATCCAAGCAATCGTGAGTTCATGCCGGGGGGGTGGGGGGGGGGGAGACAAAGCAGAGGTTAAATGAGTAACCAACATACGTCATGCCAACATCATGATGTCTTCATTAAGATTGCCAGTCGCTGTGTCGCGTTACTCAGTATTTGCATAAAGTAGATTTCTCCTCTCTTTTGATCCCTCCTACCTTGCAGCATAGTGACCCCTTGTCCCTTTTTGTTGTAAAATTCCCACTCTGGATGAAACTGAATGGCAGCTGGACTCTGTCACCTGGAGTTAATGTGACCAAGAAGTTCGACCAATTAAAAAAACACACACACTGACACCCAGAAACAGGGGCACCGCCAGGGATTTTGGGCCCCATGAAAAGAAATTTTACTTGGCCACCCCCCAATATTATTTTGTTAGTATGATAATTGTATTAGGGGCCTCTCTGAGCCCCTGTCAATCATGGGCCCATAGAATCCTTTTCCTTATTCTCCCCCTTTCAGCACTCCTGCCCAGAAAATAACGTGACATTAGTAAAGCATAACTTTTTCCTTCTGAAAAGGACATTAAAATAGCTTTAAGGTTTTCAATATATATATATATATATATATATATATATATATATTTAGCTTTTACCAAGCAGGTGCCATTTCCGAGGCTTGATTACCACTGCCATTCCACAGACCGCCTCACCAAAACTGAAAAAATTTCATGAGAATTACAAAGCATTGCTTCCTCTGTCAACACAAGGCACAACCACATTCTGCACACAATACCAAGGCTTGGCTGCGGAAGATGTGGGTATGGCTACTGGACTGGCCTGCGTGTAGTCTTGGCCTGTCCACAGTGCAGAATGTGTGGGGATTATTTAAAACAAAAAAATTCAGTGACGAGGAACCCATAGTCTTACACAACTTAACACATGTTGGAAGGAACAATGGGGCAAAATAATTTGGAAATGCTTCATTGCTTGCCAAAAGGTTTTTTTAAGTGTTGTGAGAAGGAATGGCAACATTACAAAGTGGTAAATGCTTTAGTGTCCCAACATTTTTTTGGAATGTGCTGCAGGCCAGATTTGTAGGCTGGATGTATATTAATAAATGAAATGAAGTTGACCACACAAAACCTGAAATACATCAGGTTTATACCAACTCCAGTGAAATGCAAGTCAAAATAAATGTCAGGATCACTAATTTTATCTTTCTTTTGATTTTCCATATCGTCCCAACTTTTTCTGATTTGGGGTTGTTATAATATTTGATGATGTCACAAATTTGTGAATGGCATTTCATTAATTCCAATAATGTTGAGCCATTATTCCTTCCATTTAATGACTGTAATAGTTCTGGGTAAAAATTTCTTCTTTGTCGATGAAAAATACTTGTAGTTTTAGTCCAATCTTACTGGAGGGATGCAGGTGAGTCATTGTTCTATGTGACAGCTTCCATTTGGTTTCTGTCTCTCAGTTTGATTTGCATCAACCTTTATTAGAGTTTGGCTGAATGACTGTTGTAGATCTGAAGCCTTGCAATACCAGGAAGACATTCTGAAAGCAATAAATGATTGATGATGGTGGAAAAGAAAGCTTTGAGGAAGAATGGGAAGTAAAAGCCAGTGATGAATCAAAGGCTGCACATTGTAACGTGTATGAAATGGAAAAGGGATTTTGCTTTGCTGAACCAAGTCTGTACGATGTGACCAAAATTACCGTAATCTAATCATCAGAATGTAACACAAAAACTACAAAGACTAGAGTGAATCTTTCCAACAATATGGAAACACCCCATTCTACAAGGAAAAAAAACAAAACAAAACAATCTCATGCCATTTCATGATGACATCATGAAAAGTAAATGAATCTGTGGTTTGTGATACCATCACGAAAAGTGCCACATCTTTGTGACGGGAGCTCAAATTAATTTCATGACGGGAGCACGAAATGTGGGGTGACGTGGGCGGCGTAGTCTGTGGAGGTTAAGGTTCAGGTTAAGGGAAGGGGTAGGGTTAGAAATAGGAAAAAAAAAGTGTCACGAAAATGTGACTCATTTCGTGATGGGAGCACTTGGTCTTGGTCGTGACTTGGTCTCAGTTGAGTTGCTCCTCCAAGTACTCTACATAATCACAGCAGTGCAGTAGTTTATTTCTTCTTGAGTCTTCTCACATCATTTTTCATTTGCTACTTTATGGGTGATGCTATATTTTTGCCCAAATTAGGCTTTGATTGTTGCTGTTGTTATCAATGCAGACTGAAATACTTGTCTTAAAAAATAAACCGTCCAATTTCAGGCGTAAAACGGGCACTACAATTATTGGTGGAGAACCATCACGCTTCTTGATACTGGACAGATGAGTTTGTGGGGATGATGGAATTTTCAGCTTCACAGTAGTAAAGTCGTGGTTATATATTATCTAACATTCTGTGTTAATATTTTACACAGCAGGACTGACACAAGTTGGACATTTCCCAAAATGGGAACGATTAAATACATTTGGAGGCTCAGATTTGTGTCACACTGATGTCATTTTTACCTCCGCCAAGGAGGTTGTGTTTTCGGTCGCGTTTGTTTGTTTGTCTGTCTGTCAGCAGGATAACTCAAAAGGTTTTGAACAGATTTTGATGAAATTTTGTGGAGTGGTTGGAAATGAGAAGAGGAACAAGTGATTAAATTTTAGCGGTGATCCAGATCACGATCTGGATTCCAATGCTAATGCGTTAGCATGTCTATGGCATTTTCAATGCTAAAAGTTAGCTTTAAGCAGTTGCAGCTGTCATCACGTTCGGGTACATTTGTTTTCAAATTGTAATATTTCTTAAATTTCTTTTTGTTTATATATTAATAATCTAATGATTATTATATACAATTTTAGAGAAAGTGACAAAAAGAAATAGATCACTGTGCCAAAGAGGGAATCTCTTTAGGGTCAGTGACCCTATGGCCTTGTTTAGAGAAGTGTTTCATAAATGTTAAAAAATTCATATATTTGCAGTTTAGTTGAATAATAAATTGAATTTTGTCTCTTATTTGTTTTTGTTTATAAGCACATGCAATATCAATATCAGTGCTCAGATGACAGTAGCTTCTGGGAAAGGTGCAAGTTGCAATAAACTGTGATGCCAAGCGCTAAGGATACATGCTATCCAGTCAAAGCAGATGAAACTTTTTTTTACTACTGAGCAAACATCATTGTTAGACTTTTGTAGCTTCAGTGATTCCACAGCATGTAGATGTTATGGCGTCAGTGACCCTATGGCCTTGGCGGAGGTTTGCACTCTCTGAGTGCTTCTAGTTGTACATAAAACATACATGGGGCATGGTGCAGAAATACAGGGCACTTGGTTTGAATGTTCTGTTACACAAATAATGAATGTTTGTGAGTGCAATGGTAAGATTATTTCATGAGGTGAAAGATGGAACATCCATCTTTCACTAAATCAAATATTCTTTCCATTGCACAAATGAAAACATTCATTATTTGTTTTGTATAACACCTAAAGTAGATACTTGTCATTTGATATTTTATTAATTTATAAACAAGAGAAAAGGCATTTAGATTTTGGTGTGCGTTACTGGTCCTTTGAGGTCAAGAGGTTCCAAACAGTCCAACACAAAATAATAATCCAATCCAAAATTGTTCTCAGGCAACAAAACAGCAAAAACAGTCCTATAGTTCAAAAACAATCCTGACGATATACTCCGTACCTGATACCGTGCATTGACGCTTTTGTGTACAGACTGCTGTCTGCTTTCCTCAGGCCAGTGAAAAATCGTGACAGAAATTTGTTGAGCTTTTCATCAGACAGCACATACTGCAAATGCCTCCAAACGGTTCACAGCGTAGTGAATTTGTTTTTTGTGTTGGAAGAATAAGCTCAATCAAATCCTTGTCTATCAGCAAAACAAACCCCGCCATGTTTTTTTAAACTAAGTGCCGTCGCCGCTAGTGTGAGTGCGCGGTACTCACAGCATGAAATGGCACAAAATGTATGGAACCAAAACTGCACAGTAAATGGAACACAATGGCAAATGGGACAAATAATCAATATCATGACATACAACTCACCAATCAAATGATAAGGATCTATATAGGTGTTACATAAAAACACTTACTAAGAGGTTTGTTGTCTGTTTGTCAGTTATCGATGACTGAGTGTTAAACATGTTGCCGAATAGTACTGGAATAAACGTCACCTGTTTGCTTAAACCAATCAGTCTGAACGATCATTTACTTTTCACAGATGGAGCCACAAATGAAAATGATTAGTCTGCTCTGATAATGAGTCTCCATCTTCTCATTAATCTCAGATTCAGAGTTTTTTTAATGAGAGATGATTTTTCAAATCAAGCATTGCTATTCTTACGGAACTGCCTCTCTGCTGTGAGTTCGTCAACACATTCAAGTGGAAGAGACGGCACAGCAATCTTTTAACGTATTCAATATCACCTTCTCTGCTTTTTGTTTCCTCCTAAAGTTTGTTTCTGCTGATGATGTTCTCAACACAGGTCATTCCACCACTTTATTTTGTGTTAGAAAACAGAGAAGCATCTGGCAACTTGTTGCAAAATGTGGATACGATCTGTTTTCTTGTATTAAAAATCCTTCTCTGTTCATCTCCATCTTGTACTGTGACTGGTTGCATGATGCCCATTTCTCTAATCCCAGCCGCTGCAGCATATTACTCCTCTGGAGTTGTCGTGGATGTCGTGGTGGCTCCACTCACTACTCTCCCACTTGTAAGGACACTCAGTGTTTGAGAACTGCACACGCCAGACACATTTACCACACAGGACTATGGTGTTTGTATTTCTTAATGATTAATGTAAATGAGGTCAAGTCCACGAGCACTGCAGGTGCCGAAAGTCGCCACACACACTACACCAGTTAACTGCCTGAGGTCCTGGAGGGGAACTATCCATGCAAATAACTGGTTCAAACCCCAAGTCTCAAAGGTAACCATCGATATTGTGAAACACGGGCATCCCCTTGGCCTTCTCTAGTGGCTGGGTTCCTTCATGTTGAGTCACCTGTGTTGTATTACACCTATAAAAATGCAACATATGGCCAAAATGTTGTAGCTGCCATTCCTTTACAATGGAAATTAGAGCACCGCGCTCGTAGAGTGCAAAACTCCGCCAACACTAGTTTCCAATTCCACAAATTTTTTTACCTTGGAAAAATCTTTCAAGGTCAAAGTCCTGTTAGAAGTGGCTTATCATAAGGTAAATTAGATGTGATCAAATGTCAGGACTTTGTATTTAATCCATGGACTTGAATCAAAGTTTTTTGTGGTGTTGTCAGGGTTTTTCTTTTTCACTTTCTGAATTCTTTTTCTGATCATTTTCACAGAACATTGGTTATCTCTGCTATGCACAATTTGTCATTGCTTTTTGGCACTTGGTTTCCGACTGATAACTGGAAGACAGACAAACAGGCATAAAATTGGAACCTCCATCCAATTTTGGTGGTGTAGGTAAAAACATAAGAGAAAAATAAGAGTGACTGAGGCAATTTTTGATTGATTTATAATGTAAAATGTAACATCAAATGGGCTTTTCACTGTTAAATTTAAATGTACAGAAAATCCACAATAAACTTTGTCAGGTGATAGTGAGTGCCAGTCTGCACCTCATTTTCAAGAATGATTAGGATACGTAATGTAAAACATACATTAAAAGGGGTTTTCAATGTTAAATTTAAATGGCCACAAAATCTGTAATCCAGATCAGATCTGGATCAAACTTTGTTGGATGATAAAGGATACCATCCTACATAACACTCTAAAATATGAAAGATATTCAATCTTTTTCGACAGAGTTATGAATTTTTGAAAATCCGATCAATGTTAAATGATAGGGATTTTTCCAATTTTCCAAGATTTTTCCTGACTTTGACTGTTGACCTTGAAAACTGAATCAGTTATTGCCGATCAGGATATGAGTCCTCTGTCAAACTTTCATAATGATACAAGAAAAATTGTGGAATACAGGCTGTTCACAAACAGACAAACAGGGGTGAAAACATAAGGGCCCCTTCACACATAACATGAAAAACGCAGAAACCGGAAGAAAATCCACGAACCAAACACAAAATGGGGAACCACGAACCATACACCTGCTGTTGTGAGGGTCGCACGGTCGCACAGGCGTGCACGACACATCGGCAACAGTTTCATGCACACTCGTGCATGTGCACAAACACAGTGCGAGCAGCTGGAACGTGTTGCACCACATCACGCCGCTGATGTGGAGAAAAATAAAATAAAAACCAACTGTATTAATGAGTGAAAATCACTGGGTTGATATCAAATCAAATCAAATCAATTTTATTTATATAGCGCCAAATCACAACAAACAGTTGCCCCAAGGCGCTTTATATTGTAAGGGAAAGCCATACAATAATTATGGAAAAACCCCAACGGTCAAAACGACCCCCTGTGAGCAAGCACTTGGCGACAGTGGGCAGGAAAAACTCCCTTTTAACAGGAAGAAACCTCCAGCAGAACCAGGCTCAGGGAGGGGCAGTCTTCTGCTGGGACTGGTTGGGGCTGAGGGAGAGAACCAGGAAAAAGACATGCTGTGGAGGGGAGCAGAGATCAATCACTAATGATTAAATGCAGAGTGGTGCATACAGAGCAAAAAGAGAAAGAAACACTCAGTGCATCATGGAACCCCCCAGCAGTCTAAGTCTATAGCAGCATAACTAAGGGATGGTTCAGGGTCACCTGATCCAGCCCTAACTATAAGCTTTAGCAAAAAGGAAAGTTTTAAGCCTAATCTTAAAAGTAGAGAGGGTGTCTGTCTCCCTGATCCGAATTGGGAGCTGGTTCCAGAGGAGAGGAGCCTGAAAGCTGAAGGCTCTGCCTCCCATTCTACTCTTACAAACCCTAGGAACTACAAGTAAGCCTGCAGTCTGAGAGCGAAGTGCTCTATTGGGGTGATATGGTACTATGAGGTCCCTAAGATAAGATGGGACCTGATTATTCAAAACCTTATAAGTAAGAAAAAGAATTTTAAATTCTATTCTAGAATTAACAGGAAGCCAATGAAGAGAGGCCAATATGGGTGAGATATGCTCTCTCCTTCTAGTCCCCGTTAGTACTCTAGCTGCAGCATTTTGAATTAACTGAAGGCTTTTTAGGGAACTTTTAAGACAACCTGATAATAATGAATTACAATAGTCCAGCCTAGAGGAAATAAATGCATGAATTAGTTTTTCAGCATCACTCTGAGACAAGACCTTTCTAATTTTAGAGATATTGCGCAAATGCAAAAAAAGCAGTCCTACATATTTGTTTAATATGCGCATTGAATGACATATCCTGATCAAAAATGACTCCAAGATTTCTCACAGTATTACTAGAGGTCAGGGTAATGCCATCCAGAGTAAGGATCTGATTAGACACCATGTTTCTAAGATTTGTGGGGCCAAGTACAATAACTTCAGTTTTATCTGAGTTTAAAAGCAGGAAATTAGAGGTCATTCATGTCTTTATGTCTGTAAGACAATCCTGCAGTTTAGCTAATTGGTGTGTGTCCTCTGGCTTCATGGATAGATAAAGCTGGGTATCATCTGCGTAACAATGAAAATTTAAGCAATGCTGTCTAATAATACTGCCTAAGGGAAGCATGTATAAAGTGAATAAAATTGGTCCACAAGGTTCTGTGCTATCAGTAATAAATAAAAGGGGACACAATACAAAACCTTGCAGTTAAATAACCTTGGTTAAATAAAAAATAAATGCCACTCACGGGATTCAGATTTGCAATTTACAAAAGCTCTGATTACCAGACGGAAACTTTACCACTGCACTACAATCACTGTCTTATGACAGGAGAGTAAAATGCCTAAAATCAACAAGGAGATAAAAAAAAACAGAAAAAAGCACCATAATATCTGACAAAATGGCATTTGTTACAACGTATTTTTGGTGATACGTGACTGAAAGTGGTGTATTTGTGGCACCGTTGGCTTGTCATATTGTCACAATCCTGCGGCGCGTGTTCTGCCGGACACGCATGTCAAGCCAGACACACATGACATTCAGATCGCCTGCTGCATGATCTGACGGCCTGTTTCACATGGAGCAGCCTGCCAAGGTATGCAGCCACTGCAGCCTGGCTGTGTGTGCTCAGACATGGCTGTCCGGCCCCCATGTGATCATGTTTGTAATATCAGCATGTCATGCAAGTGTGCTCTCCCCATGCACGGCACTTGTTGGGAGGAGTGGGGGAGGGTGCGAAACACATGCATGCCACATGTGGGGGGAGGGCGCGACACGTGCACATGTGTAATACACATGCATGCCACGTGTGTTGCTTTGCAATGCCACACTCGTGGGGACAAAAGTTCACTGCCAGCTTGAAAGTGATTGTCTGCTCACTATTTTACTTAAATTTTCATTGTTACGCAGATGATACTCAGCTTTATCTATCCATAAAGCCAGAGGACACACACCAATTAGCTAAACTGCAGGATTGTCTTACAGACATAAAGACATGGATGACCTCTAATTTCCTGCTTTTAAACTCAGATAAAACTGAAGTTAATGTACTTGGCCCCACAAATCTTAGAAACATGGTGTCTAACCAGATCCTTACTCTCGATGGCATTACCCTGACCTCTAGTAATACTGTGAGAAATCTCGGAGTCATTTTTGATCAGGATATGTCATTCAATGCGCATATTAAACAAATATGTAGGACTGCTTTTTTGCATTTGTGCAATATCTCTAAAATTAGAAAGGTCTTGTCTCAGAGTGATGCTGAAAAACTAATTCATGCATTTATTTCCTCTAGGCTGGACTATTGTAATTCATTATTATCAGGTTGTCCTAAAAGTTCCCTGAAAAGCCTTCAGTTAATTCAAAATGCTGCAGCTAGAGTACTGACAGGGACTAGAAGCAGAGAGCATATCTCACCCATATTGTCCTCTCTTCATTGGCTTCCTGTTAATTCTAGAATAGAATTTAAAATTCTTCTTCTTACTTATAAGGTTTTGAATAATCAGGTCCCATCTTATCTTAGGGACCTCATAGTACCATATCACCCCAAAAGAGTGCTTCGCTCTCAGACTGCAGGCTTACTTGTAGTTCCTAGGGTTTGTAAGAGTAGAATGGGAGGCAGAGCCTTCAGCTTTCAGGCTCCTCTCCTGTGGAACCAGCTCCCAATTCAGATCAGGGAGACAGACACCCTCTCTACTTTTAAGATTAGGCTTAAAACTTTCCTTTTTGCTAAAGCTTATAGTTAGGGCTGGATCAGGTGACCCTGAACCATCCCTTAGTTATGCTGCTATAGACTTAGACTGCTGGGGGGTTCCCATGATGCACTGAGTGTTTCTTTCTCTTTTTGCTCTGTATGCACCACTCTGCATTTAATCATTAGTGACTGATCTCTGCTCCCCTCCACAGCATGTCTTTTTCCTGGTTCTCTCCCTCAGCCCCAACCAGTCCCAGCAGAAGACTGCCCCTCCCTGAGCCTGGTTCTGCTGGAGGTTTCTTCCTGTTAAAAGGGAGTTTTTCCTTCCCACTGTCGCCAAGTGCTTGCTCACAGGGGGTTGTTTTGACAGTTGGGGTTTTTCCGTAATTATTGTATGGCTTTGCCTTACAATATGAAGCGCCTTGGGGCAACTGTTTGTTGTGATTTGGCGCTATATAAATGAAATTGATTTGATTTGATTTGACTATTTTCATGCTCACAGCGCAAACGGCACCACATTTTCTAAGTGGCCAGCGAGCGGTGTTGGATGTTCGTGTGTGACACCTGGAATTTGGCCGACACCTGCCGTGAGAGGGATCAAATGGGCTCTCACAGGACACACTTTTTTTTTAGCTGCTGGTGTGCGCGAATAGCTGTAGCGACAGGTGTACGAGGCATTGGAGACAGTGCAGATTTTTCACAAATGGCATGCAATTCCTCCTTCATGCGCTAGTCTTGTCGCTAGTCGCTAGTTTCAATCATGTTATGTGTGAAGGGGCCCTAACCTCTGTCCAACTTTGTTGGAAGAGGTAATGATACTTCTCAATCTTAGTGTCCACTCATTTGATACAAAGTCATTCCATTGGTACCTCTGAACTACCAAAGACTTCCAAGTGTCAGAACCATACAGTAAAACAGGAAGCACCAGGACCCTGAAGAGTTGGACTTTTGTTCTTCTGCCAAGCTATCAACATTGCCAAACACCTCAGACCAGTGACCTCATGACTCCATAAACTCTTCCCAAGACTTTCTGGATCTTATAGGTTGAGGCTCGAGACATGAATGTTACAGCAAGGAACAACAAATGTTTGTATAAATTCAACACTTTTGCCATGTACAGATACACTTCTAATGGCCCAGTCCAGGAAGTCATTGAAAGCCTGGATGTTTGTCTTGATCCAGGACCATCACAATCCCAGACACAATAATTCCACACATTGCTTCTTAAACGCTTCGATTTCGGTGGCCATTGATTCCACCAAGATCACAACATCATCTGCAAAGTCAAGGTCGGTAAACTTTCCCTCGCTAGCAAATACACCTAAACTGCTTGTTAATGCAACATTACCCAACACCCAGCCCATGAAAGTATTCAACAGTGTAGGAGCTAGAACACATCCCTGAGGAACATCAGTCATGCACATATGGAAATGTTCGTATCTTCTTGCCCTGACTTGTCTAAACAAAAATGGCTGCAAAAGTGATGATTTCATGAAAATCAACCAAAGTGTGTCAAAATCTGTATGCAGTCATTTTATATCTGTATTTGTTTCACCCTACCTGTGCAAAACATATTTTCTGTTGTATCTCTGCAACCAGTCGGGAAAGAGAGATGATGTAAAGGTTATATTTGATCAGCACAACATTTGAGACTGACTGGTATAAGTGGTGTCACAAGGAAGTCATGTTGGTTCGGAATGTGTAGAGTTTGCATCAGAAGGTTCGTTTAAATTCTGTGTTGTAAATATAAGGTTGCCTGACCAGGATTGGAGCTGGACATCTCAAAGGTTATCACGAATAACAAAGAAACCCACTGGAGCAGATCGGTCATTTTTCACAGTGGAGCAGCATGTTGTGGGCTGACTCTTCTTTGACTCCACTTACTGTCTGAACTGTGTAGAGAGATGGACCACAAGAGTCACTGCAGTCACAGCTTACTGACAACAACAAACCATAACTTGAAAATGGTCTGACATTTGGGAATCCCTTCCATGGTGCCATATATCATAGTGGAAATGGTTGTACCCACAATACAGGAAAAAAATAAATAAATAAAAAGACCCAGAGCCTGACGAGTCAGGACAACATCTGAAATATTCGAGATAATGCAATATAACATCAGGGATAATGGGATTATGAGGCAAACACAGCCTGGCCGAGAGGGATAAACACTAATTGTAAAATCCCATCTGGAAAAAGAATGTTTGGTTTTAGAGGCCGACATGTGGAAGAGTGAAGTTCAACTGAAGGACGGACCTTTAGAAATCTTTACTTCCCTGAGTGAGTCCTTGTAACGCACCGTGGCGTCGCAAGTAAACAAATTGAACAAGACACATTACAGCGCACCGAAGCACGGCGGACGACACAACAATGGCTCCGCGGCATTGCACTTTAGCTAATGGCTGTCGCGTCATCTCTCCATCCTTCAGGTGTTGTTTTAAGCCGTGCTGAAGGCTCCAGCGCACCGTCGTCTTTTTTTTTTTTTCCGCCATGGCCTGGCAGGCCTTCGAGGTGTTGGGATTTCCGTGCACCTGCTGGGCGCCCCGACTTGCCGCGCATCCACTAAGCCTGTGGAAAATTACAAACACACACAAGGTCAGAGTGGAGCCGCGCCAGCCTCCCACAGAGCCCATCTGATCCAGCCTGAAACGCAGCAATTACCACCCTCTGTGCAGCCTCCGCGTGTGGCTGCAGCCAATTCATTATTTATTTGAACAAATAGGATTATGGCCCGTCTGTGGCAAACTGATTGTGACGGGAGATGAGGCTGAGGAGAGCGGGGCGCCATGGCCCGGATAGGCTGAGCCACTCTGCTGTGTCAAGCCCACGCTTGATCTCCCGCCTTGGTGTCAGCTGTCCCACACAGACTCCTCCACTTTTCCTGGACAGTGGAGCATTTCTGTGTTGACACATGACATCTGCTCTGCTGAGCTTCCTGCACGCACTGACGGAAAGAAAAAAAACTGCGCTGGCAGATTTTAGGAAAATACACATTTATGAGACCTTAAAAGCCGTCTGTCTATCTGTCATGCCGCTGAGGCGCAGCAATAACTTTTGACAGCTTTCACCTTCCACATAACGATTTCAAATGCTTGTTTGTGCTTTTAAATACACTGTCACTCAAAATATGGAATATTTTATATTTAGTTTATTTCCTCATTTTTTGGAGAAAATTCCCATTAAGGTGACACGATTGAGAATTCATTAGTACTTTCAAATTAATTGCTTTAGATGTGCAACGAGGTTATGAGCCAAATGAAAGCAAAATGATTGAAAAGGTAATATGAATGTTGATTTAATGGCATTAGTTTGTGGAAATCATTATTTTTTTTTGCAAAATACAGATGCGTGCCAAGTAGTAAAGTCAGTCTACTTCAGTTTATTACAAAATGATCTGTGGACTCTCTAGGACTACCTATGGCAAAGGAGAGGGGCCACAACACTGACAAATTAAGCAAACAGTAGGACATTCCCCATGGGGATCCACAGGCTCTAAATTGGGTAGCGTTTAAAAAAAAACAGGTAGCTGATATTTTCAAGGGTGGTAAATGCAAAGTTTCTGTAATTATTTGGAATGGCGTGTGAGTCCAGAATGTAATTATCAATGTCCATTGTTCACTGTTGTTACGTAATATCATAATTTCTCCAAAAATATTAGTCTTATCAATGTTCCGTTTTGGCGGTGTCCATCCTTGACTCAAAATACATACACATACCAAATGGCAAATGTCAGCTCTCCCCAGTTTGTCTGTGATCGAAGTTATACACACGCACACACGTACACAGAGGCCACTTGGCTTTTAAACAATAGACTAGCAAATGCAGAAGACATTTACAAATACAACAACAAAAAATGCTTCAATTCATCAAAAGATATAGTTACAGTTAGACAACACAATCACAGAAACTATGTGCAGTTTCAGAGCCCAACAGATATCCTGATGTCTCATTGCAAATAAAACAGTAAAACATAAAAATATAGCTAGCATGACAGTAAATTCATGAATAAAGTAAATCAACAAATGTTCTGAGCTCTGTGGGCCGGGTATGGATAAAGAATGGTGAGCTGTGGGGCACTGAATGGTTTGTTAAAGTCCTCAGTGGAGAAACGTCTGTTGTGTTGTGAAGCTTTGCAAAGCATTTCTGTTTTTGGGTGCATTGTGGGAATTTGCAGCAGACACGTTATCAAAGAAAATTAAAATTAATGGGACTCTGATGAAGGTGTCATCTTTACATTGAAACATTACTCTCTTTTTTGTGTTTTGCACCTTTACTAAGCTTTTTGCACAGACTTCTGTGTTGCACTGGTGGTTCTCCTTTTCTGCAAGTCTGTCCTGACCTGGTTTCACCAGATTATTGTGCTTGGCAGAGGCGCAGAGAACTTTTCCTTTTTTTTTTGCTTAAATCTTTTTTTTGTGTGTTTGCTTATATCTTATAAAATATTAAAGGCAGCTGTATACATGTATAGGGAACTTCCCACTAGTCCTAGGGTCCACTAGTCCTAGGGTGGTCCACTGGTTCTAGGGCTAGGACTAGTCCACGACTACTGGGCCACTCTAGAACTAGTGGATCCTAGGACTTGGACTAGTGGACCACCCTAGGACTAGTGGACTCTAGGACTAGGACTAGTGGACCACCGTAGTCCTAGGGTTCACTAGTCCTAGGGTGGTCCACTAGTCCAAATCCTAGGGTCCACTAGTCCTAGGGTCCACTAGTCCTAGGGCTAGGACTAGTCCTACGACTACTGGGCCACTCTAGGACTAGTGGACTCTAGGATGTGGACTAGTGGACCACCCTAGGACTAGTGGACTCTAGGACTAGGACTAGTGGACCACAGTAGTCCTAAGGTCCACTAGTCCTAGGGTGTTCCACTAGTCCAAGTCCTAGGGTCCACTAGTCCTAGTGCTAGGGTCCACTAGTCCTAGGGTCCACTAGTCCTAGGGTGGTCCATTAGTCCAGGTCCTAGGGTTCACTAGTCCTAGGGTGGTCCACTAGTCCTAGTCCTAGGGTACACTAGTCCTAGGGTGGTCCAGTAGTCCTAGGGTACACTAGGCCTAGGGTGGTCCTGTAGTCCTAGTCCTAAAGTATACAGTCCTAGGGTACACTAGTTTGGAGCAGACAGTTGTTATTGTACTGTTCCTGGAGCTCTTCCTCCTCCCCTGCTGGCAACGGAGTGGCATAACAGTTTCAACACACACACGTTTCTTTTTAGTGTTGTCAAAATATATCAATTATTTCATGATTCATCACCACCAGAAATCTCCAACAGGCCTCACTCCGCACATGTTATTAGAGACAGATGCAGATAGAGATAAATGTTCCAACTGAGTCAATTAATAAATACTGTTTTTGTTGCACTGATGATGTTCATTTATCAAATCTGACGTGAGGTTTCCTGACATCTGTCGCCTCCTCCAGAGTGAGAAATGTTGTAGGTTGCACATCACGTCTGTGCTCACTTGAACACTTGTATGCTGATCACAGTAATGTCGTTGTCAAGACACAAGTTTATGGAAAAGGCTTTTGTGTAATTTGAATTGATGAAATACTTCAAGGTTTCTCATGTCTTGCAGTTAGTAAACTTTGAGTAACTCTCTCGCCATTCACATACTGAGAGTTTGTGTAAGATTATGAGACCAGAGAATAAACAGTAAAAATGGAATCCTGCCGGTTTTGGGGGAAGTATTACCATTAGTGAGCTTTCTGATTCCGTGTGCACTGTGTGGTCTCTAACGGCTAATAGCTTATCCCGGATGGAATTTGACCTGGCAGCTCCCCCTCAAATACCCTCCTTTGAAGTGATGAAGCTCCAGGTCTCTTGTGGTAGATTTATCTGCTTCCGAAGATTGATCGAACATAATTTTTTTTTTTTGCCCCAAGAAAACCATGGAGCAGCGTGATAGATAGCTCAGCCCCTCTATCTCCCTGATGGCAGTATTAGTCCTGATTAAGATAAATGGGTCTTCTCTGTCTAACCATGCAAATGCATGCCGCTGCACCATTTAGTTACAAGGGGGAAACTGAAGAAACAAGAAAGCAAGCTTTTTCTCCAACTGATCTTTGACTAGGAGTCACTCTTGCGGAATACATTTCCACTCCTTCAGACAAACAACTCTTCAACAAATCTTAGATTTTCTTCATGCAGGAGTATTAATGTCTGGCTTGGTGCTGGAATATATGATGAAACCAGAAGTTGTTTTTTTTTTACCCTTCTAGGAAAGAGTGATCCGGATCAGGAAAGAGGTCCACCCTGAGCTCTAATTCTGATTAATTAAATTAGGTATAGAGGGGAGTAGAAGGACGGCCTTATCAGGCAGGAGGCGCGACCTCTGTGCTAAAGAGCTGCCTAATGAATAAACAAAGACACACACATCCTGCTGTATGAATGCTTAACGAGTGGAGCTGCAAAACACAGGAAGAGTCAACTGTTCAATGAAAAGTGAAAGATGGGCGTGGCCATAGACTATTTATGTAATAGACAAACCACCGTGACATCACCATTAGGTTTTTGAAGCTCACTAGTTCTTGCTGCAGCCAAACCATAAGCGGGTACATGGGCAAGACTGGGGTGACCAAACACTCCCAACTGTTTTGCAGTTATGAAGTCAGGTAAGGGTAAGAGGCCATTCACACACAAGGAGCAATGATTCTTACATTTACTTTGACTTCTATTTTGACATTGACTTCTCTCCTCACTCAGGGGGAGGAGGAGTAATAGGAAGACAGAGGATGGGAAGGAGAGCAGCAGTAGTAGCCAGTCAACCAGCAGCGAGCAGTATTTGTGATATTTATACACTCAACAAAAATATAAACGCAACACTTTTGGTTTTGCTCCCATTTTGTATGAGATGAACTCAAAGATCTAAAACTTTTTCCACATACACAATATCACCATTTCCCTCAAATATTGTTCACAAACCAGTCTAAATCTGTGATAGTGAGCACTTCTCCTTTGCTGAGATAATCCATCCCACCTCACAGGTGTGCCATATCAAGATGCTGATTAGACACCATGATTAGTGCACAGGTGTGCCTTAGACTGCCCACAATAAAAGGCCACTCTGAAAGGTGCAGTTTTATCACACAGCACAATGCCACAGATGTCGCAAGATTTGAGGGAGCGTGCAATTGCCATGCTGACAGCAGGAATGTCAACCAGAACTGTTGCTTGTGTATTGAATGTTCATTTCTCTACCATAAGCCGTCTCCAAAGGTGTTTCAGAGAATTTGGCAGTACACCCAACCAGCCTCACAACCGCAGACCACGTGTAACCACACCAGCCCAGGACCTCCACATCCAGCATGTTCACCTCCAAGATCGTCTGAGACCAGCCACTCGGCCAACTGCTGAAACAATCGGTTTGCATAACCAAAGAATTTCTGCACAAACTGTCAGAAACCGTCTCAGGGAAGCTCATCTGCATGCTCGTCGTCCTCATCGGGGTCTCGACCTGACTCCAGTTTGTCGTCGTAACCGACTTGAGTGGGCAAATGCTCACATTCGCTGGCGTTTGGCATGTTGGAGAGGTGTTCTCTTCACAGATGAATCCCGGTTCACACTGTCCAGGGCAGATGGCAGACAGCATGTGTGGCGTCGTGTGGGTGAGCGGTTTTCTGATGTCAGTGTTGTGGATCGAGTGGCCCATGGTGGCGGTGGGGTTATGGTATGGGCAGGCGTCTGTTATGGACGAAGAACACAGGTGCATTTTATTGATGGCATTTTGAATGCACAGAGATACCGTGACAAGATCCTGAGGCCCATTGTTGTGCCATACATCCAAGAACATCACCTCATGTTGCAGCAGGATAATGCACGGCCCCATGTTGCAAGGATCTGTACACAATTCTTGGAAGCTGAAAATGTTCCAGTTATTGCATGGCCAGCATACTCACCGGACATGTCACCCATTGAGCATGTTTGGGATGCTCTGGACCGGCGTATACGACAGCGTGTACCAGTTCCTGCCAATATCCAGCAACTTCGCACAGCCATTGAAGAGGAGTGGACCAATATTCCACAGGCCACAATTGACAACCTGATCAACTCTATGCGAAGGAGATGTGTTGCATTGCATGAGGCAAATGGTGGTCACACCAGATACTGACTGGTATCCCCCCCCAATAAAACAAAACTGCACCTTTCAGAGTGGCCTTTTATTGTGGGCAGTCTAAGGCACACCTGTGCACTAATCATGGTGTCTAATCAGCATCTTGATATGGCACACCTGTGAGGTGGGATGGATTATCTCAGCAAAGGAGAAGTGCTCACTATCACAGATTTAGACTGGTTTGTGAACAATATTTGAGGGAAATGGTGATATTGTGTATGTGAAAAAAGTTTTAGATCTTTGAGTTCATCTCATACAAAATGGGAGCAAAACCAAAAGTGTTGCGTTTATATTTTTGTTGTGTATTTATATTTGCTAATTATTTTTTACTATCACTTTAGATACTCTGTGTGCTTCTTACCCTGCCACCCCTGCTGCTATACAATGCTGCTGGAACCTCAGTTTCCCTGAAGGAGTCTTCCCAAAGGATTTATAAATAGAATAGAATAGAGCCTTTATTGCCATTGTACAGTAGTGTTCAGAATAATAGTAGTGCTATGTGACTAAAAAGATTAATCCAGGTTTTGAGTATATTTCTTATTGTTACATGGGAAACAAGGTACCAGTAGATTCAATAGATTCTCACAAATCCAACAAGACCAAGCATTCATGATATGCACACTCTTAAGGCTATGAAATTGGGCTATTAGTAAAAAAAGTAGAAAAGGGGGTGTTCACAATAATAGTAGTGTGGTATTCAGTCAGTGAGTTCGTTAATTTTGTGGAACAAACAGGTGTGAATCAGGTGTCCCCTATTTAAGGATGAAGCCAGCACCTGTTGAACTTGCTTTTCTCTCTGAAAGCCTGAGGAAAATGGGACGTTCAAGACATTGTTCAGAAGAACAGTGTAGTTTGATTAAAAAGTTGACTGGAGAGTGGAAAACGTATACGCAGGTGCAAAAAATTATAGGCTGTTCATCTACAATGACCTCCAATGCTTTAAAATGGACAAAAAAAAAAAAAAAAACAGACGCGTGGAAGAAAACAGAAAACAACCATCAAAATGGATAGAAGAATAACCAGAATGGCAAAGGCTCATCCATTGATCAGCTCCAGGATGATCAAAGGCAGTCTGGAATTACCTGTAAGTGCTGTGACAGTTAGAAGACGCCTGTGTGAAGCTAATTTATTTGCAAGAATCCCCCGCAAAGTCCCTCTGTTAAATAAAAGACATGTGCAGAAGAGGTTACAATTTGTCAAAGAACACATCAACTGGCCTAAAGAGAAATGGAGGAATATTTTGTGGACTGATGAGAGTAAAACTGTTCTTTTTGGGTCCAAGGGCCGCAGACAGTTTGTGAGACGACCCCCAAACTCTGAATTCAAGCCACAGTTCACAGTGAAGACAGTGAAGCATGGTGGTGCAAGCATCATAATATGGGCATGTTTCTCCTACTATGGTGTTGGGCCTATATATCACATACCAGGTATCATGGATCAGTTTGGATATGTCATATGACATATGTCATGTTGCCTTATGCTGAAGAGGACATGCCCTTGAAATGGGTGTTTCAACAAGACAATGACCGCAAGCACACTAGTAACCGAGCAAAATCTTGGTTCCAAACCAACAAAATTAATGTTTTGGAGTGGCCTGCCCAATCCCTGGACCTAAATCCAATTGAGAAATTGTGGGGTGACATCAAAAAAGCTGTTTCTGAAGCAAAACCAACAAATGTGAATGAATTGTGGAATGTTGTTAAAGAATCTTAGAGTGGAATAACAGTTGAAAGGTGCAACAAGTTGGTTGACTCCATGCCTCACAGATGTGAAGAAATCATGAAAAACTGTGGTTATAGTTTAGTGATTCACAGCATTGCTAAAAAAGCAGTTTGAACATAACAGTTTTGAGTTTGTAGCGTCAACAGCAGATGCTACTGTTATTGTGAACACCCCCTTTTCTACTTTTTTTTTTTACTAATAGCCCAATTTCATAGCCTTAAGAGTGTGCATATCATGAATGCTTGGTCTTGTTGGATTTGTGAGAATCTACTGAATCTACTGGTACCTTGTTTCCCATGTAACAATAAGAAATATACTCAAAACCTGAATTAATCTTTTTAGTCACATAGCACTACTATTATTCTGAACACTACTATATATACGAGGTCTGTCCAAAAAGTATCAGACCTTTTTGTTTTTTTCAAAAACCATATGGATTTGAATCATGTGTGCTTGCATGAGCCAACCTTGAACCTTCATGCGCATGCGTGATTTTTTTCACGCCCGTCGGTTGCATCATTCGCCTGTGAGCAGGCTTTGTGTGAGCACTGGTCCTCCCCTCTCGTTGGATTTTCATTGCGAGGTGGAACAATTTGGAGCTTTGCTGCATCAAATTTTCCAGAAACTGTGAGAGACAGCCAGGTGGAAACCATTCAGAAGATTCAGACGGCTTTCGGTGACGATCCTATGGGCATCACACAGATTAAGGAGTGTTACAACCGGTTTAAAGACGGCGCACGATGGCGGAGGGTGCGCCATGCTCCGAGCGGCCATCGACAGGCTGAAATGACCAGATCATTTCCAAAGTGAACGCTGTGTTGATCCGGGACGTCATCTGACTACCAGAGAAATTGCAGAAGAGGTGTACATCAGCACTTTTTCAGCGCATTCCACTGTTACAGGAGCTTTTGTAATGAAAGACGTGCGGAAGTTGGAAGTCTCACAGGACATGTTGTGACATGTCCAGCTCTTACACAATTCCTCGGATACGCACTTGACTGAAAAGCCACCGAAAGCCGTTTGAATCTTCTGAATGGTTTCCACCTGGCTGTCTTTCACAGTTTCTGGAAAAATTTGATTCAGCGCTGCTCCAATCGTTCAGACATTTTCCTCGAAATGAAAATCCAACAAGGGGGGAGGACCAGTGCTCACTCAAAGCCTACTCACAGGCGAATGACGCAACCGACAGGCGTGAAAAAACTCACGCATGCACACGAAGGTTCAAGGTTGGCTCATGCAAGCACACGTGATTCAAATCCATAAGGTTTTTGAAAAAAATAAAAAGGTCTGATACTTTTTGGACAGACCTCGTACATACAACAAAATGTGTCCTCTGTGTTTAACCATCATAATTCCAGTTAGACACAATCCAACCACTAGGAGCAGTGGGCAGCCACAGTCCGGCATCTGGGCACCAACTCCAGATGTAGAGACACTGCCTTTGTCAGGGGCAGAGAAAAAAGCAGAGCCTAAATAAATTCTATCTAATCTAATCTAATCTAATCTATTTCATTACCAGCAACATGAACCCAAAATATTTTTTGCTTTTTGTGGTCAACTTCATTTCATTTGTCAAGCACAGAGTTATAGACATAATAACAAATAGATTACTGGGCTGGGAAGGTCAGAGAGTAAAGAAGGGTTTTGAGGCCAGACTTCAAAGCAGAGATGGAGCGATGACTTTTTAAGTCAAGTGGCACCCGGTTCCACAGATGTGGAGCAGCGACTGGAAAGGCTCTGTCACTGTTAGTTAGGGCTGGATCAGGTGACCCTGAACCATCCCTTAGTTATGCTGCTATAGACGTAGACTGCTGGGGGGTTCCCATGATGCATTGTTTCTTTCTCTTTTTGCTCTGTATGCACCACTCTGCATTTAATCATTAGTGATCGATCTCTGCTCCCCTCCACAGCATGTCTTTTTCCTGGTTCTCTCCCTCAGCCCCAACCAGTCCCAGCAGAAGACTGCCCCTCCCTGAGCCTGGTTCTGCTGGAGGTTTCTTCCTGTTAAAAGGGAGTTTTTCCTTCCCACTGTAGCCAAGTGCTTGCTCACAGGGGGTCGTTTTGACCGTTGGGGTTTTACTGTTATGTGTCGGACGCAGCTCGGAGAACCGACCAGCGTTTGAAGGACCCAGTATGAAATAAGCAGAGCACGGTACAAAGGCTAACTGAATTTAATACATAACAGTGATACATAAAAATACAAAACAAAGTGCGGTCTGGCGTGGTGCGCTCCCAGCAGCGCTAACGGTCCGGAGCCAGAAGCTGTTCGGACTCAAGGACCCCGCCGACACCCCCCAGGTGGCCGCAACAAACCGAGTCTGTGAAAGAAGGAACCATTATGTGAGTCCACACTCTACACACAGAGAGAACACTTAAAGGTGTACAAACAGCAAACACTTCCTGGCTTGATTACTAATCAACTTCCCAACCTGCAGGCATGGAACATCCAGTTCACAAAACTCCACTGCAGTGGAAGTCGATACATGACTAACATACAGCTCAATATAAAAAGGTGTGAGGGACACCACATTTACTGACTGTATAAATGTTAGTCACAAAATCTAACGTACCTCAGGAAGTGTGCTGACGAGCGTGAGACCTCACCCCCTCCTCTTTCACAGACCGTGCATCAAGCCTGGACGTTCTCTGCATCCACTGATGATGAGATGGCTTCCGAGACGACGATCTCACCCGTCTGGTCACAAGGTCGAGTCTCTGGCAAATACACACTGTGCACTCCAGTCTTAAATGCCACCATGTTCCAATCCATGCAGATGCACCACAGCTGTGAGTCCTGATGAGCCGCAGGTGATCAGCCTCAGGTGATCAGGGTGAGGTCCTGATAAACTCAGCAACACAGCCACTCAGTTCCAAATGCAAACCACCTGGAAGGAAAAACAAAAGACAGAAACAAAAAGGCAGCCAGGCCCCCCAGCCATACAACATTTACATAATTATTGTATGGCCTTGCCTTACAATATAAAGCGCCTTGGGGCAACTGTTTGTTGTGATTTGGCGCTATATAAAAAAATTGATTGATTGATTGATTGATTGATTGATGTGACCGTGGGGCATGAAGTAGGGCTTTGTTTGCAGATCTGAGAGACCTGGAGGCTGAAGGTACAGTGCATCCAGAAAGTATTCACAGTACTTCACTTTTTCCACATTTTGTGACGTTACAGCCTTATTCCAAAATGGATGAAATTCATTTTGTTCCTCAAATTTTTACACACAGTACCCCGTAATGACAATGTGAACAAAGTTTTTTTTAGATTTTTGCAAATTTATATAAAACAACAATTTTTGGGGGGGGGGGGGGGGGGGAATGAAAAACCTAAGAAATCATGTGTATATAAATATTCACAGCATTTGCCATGAAGCTTAAAATTCAGCTCAGGTGCATCCTGTTTCCATTGATCATCTTTGAGATGTTTCTGCAGTTTAATTGGAGTCCATCTGGGTAAATTGAGCTGATTGGACATGATTTGGAAAGTCACACACCTGTCTACATATAAGGTCCCACAGTTGATAGTCAGAGCACAAACCAAGCATGAAGTCAAAGGAATTGTCTGTAGACCTCTGAGGCAGGATTGTCTTGAGGTACAAATCTGTGGAAGAGTACAGAAACATCTCTGCTGCTTTGAAGGTCCCAATGAGCACATTGACCTTCATCATCTGTAAATGGAAGAAGTTCACATCCAGCAGGACTATTCCCAGAGCTGGCTGCAAGCTCTAGGAATTTCTAAACTGACCAATCGGAGAGAAGGCCCTTCGTCAGTGAGGTGACCGTGAACCTGATGGTCCCTCTGTCAGAGTTCCATCATTCCTCTATGAAGAGAGGACAACCTTCCAGAAGGACAACCATCTCTGCAGCAATCCACCAAGCAGGCCTGTAAGGTAGAGTGGTCAGATGGAAGCCACTCCTTTAGTAAAAGGCAGACCAACTCGCATTTGCCAAAAGGCACCTGAAGGACTTTCAGACCATGAGGAACAAAATTCTGTGATCTGATGAGGCAAAGATTGAACTCTTTGGTGTTATGTTTGAAGGAAACTCGGCACCATCCCTACAGTGAAGCATGATGGTGGCAGCATCATGCTGTGGGGATGTTTTTCAGCAGCAGGAAGTGGGAGACGAGTCAGGATTGAGGTAAAGATGAATGCAGCAACGTTCTGGATGAAAACCTGCTCCAGAGCGCTCTTGACCTCAGACTGGGGCAATGGTTCATCTTTCAGCAGGACAATGACCCTAAGCGCACAGCCAAGATATCAAAGGAGTGGCTTCAGGACAACTTTGTGAATGTCCTTGAGTGGCCCAGCCAGAGACCAGACATGAATCCAATTGAACATCTCTGGAGAGATCTGAAAATGGCTGTGCGCCGACGCTCCCCATCCAACCTGATGGAGCTTGAGAGGTGCTGCAAAGAGGAATGGAGAAAAGATATATGTAAAAAGCTTGTGGCATCATATTCAAGAACACGTGCATCCATAAAATATTCACAGTGCTTCACTTTGTTTACATTTTGTTATGTTACAGCCTTATTCCAAAATGGAGTAAATTATTTTTTCCCTCAATATTCTACTCACAACACCCCATAATGACAACATGAAAAGTCCTTTTTTATTTTGCAAATTTATTAACAACACACACACACACACACACACACACACACACACACACACACACACACACACACACACACACACACACAGAATAAAACCTAGAGAAATCACATGCACATAAAGGCCTGGTCACACGGCACTTAAAGTGCAACAAAGCCCAAACGAAACAAGATATCTGGACTTTCGTTGAGTTTTGTTGGCATGGTTTAACCTTCGCGCAGCTTCCTTCCTGCAGCTGGTGCTTCATCAGGATTTTTAAACTGTTGAAAAATTTGAACGAATGCCACCAAAATCTCAATTCGTCTGTATTTTGTTTTGCTGTCATTCTTGATGTTTTTTTAATATTTTTTTTATTGTTTGCTTAGTTTTTTTTAATGTTCGTGTTTAGTTTGGCTTTGTTGGACCAGCACAATGTTTTCACACAGTACAGATGAGCTCTGCTGCGTTCATGTACCGTCGGAAATTACAGGGCAAACTCTGCCTGTTTCCTTGGATTTTTTTTTTTTATCTGGGTGGGGGGTCAGCTTCACTAGGCTCAGGCACCTTATAGGACAGAATTAATCTTTTGTGTGGATACAATGAATTATTTTGCCACAAGCAACTGCTGAATTTGAAACAACAAAAAAGTTGTGTACCAATGGTACTCAAACGCAGCGGCAGCAGCAGCAGCAGCCGTCGCTTCCTGCGAGCGCTTATTATTTTTTATTAAATATAACAATATGATTGTAGGAATGCCAATCCAGCCCTTATGTACATATGGCAACAGATGATTATATAAGAGCTGTTCTGGAAGGCAGAATTCATGTGGTGGATTGGCTGCAGCTCGTGGAATAATTGCACATTGGGAGTCTCTTGATTCGCAGGCTATTCAGTGATAAAGTTCATTCGTCCACCTTTTCTCAATGATTTGTGATTTTATTTTTCCCTTCATTCAGGAATCGTCGTATGCCGTGTGCCCAGGTCTCAAGTATTCACACCCTTTGCTTCATACTTTGTTGATTCACCTTTGACAGCAGTTACAGCGTTAAGTCTCCAATTGGCTTACATGCAAAACAGCTCCAAGCCCATCCTTCGAAACATCTGATGAGATCTTCAGCCTGTTATTGGTTTCATAATACGCATGCATGTGGGCATTAGTCAGTGCGGTCTTTGGAGCATTCCATTCTTGCTCATTTGACGTGCACTTGAACTCTTTGGAATCCTGGAGGAGTTCTATCAGTGCTGAAGTTCTCACTGATGTTCTCACAAGTTTGCAATAAAGTTGATCATCCCCATGAATCTGAGCACTCCTTTCTTGTCTGTGGGGCGTGGCATGCTTAAGATAGCTTTTAGTTTCCCTTCATCTGGCTCTATGCCTTCAACAGACAATTTGTCTCCAAGGAATGTTATTTCTTGCACACTAACCTGGCATTTGGCATGACTTAGCTTTAGTCCATTTTCACATACCCTTTGGAGCACGTTTGTCAGATTTTCATTATGCTCCTCCAGTGTGGAGCCCCAGATCATCACATCATCCACATATAAACGAACCTCCTCCAGGCTCTCCAGCATGTTATCCATATCCATAGTACAATGATAAATTTCACATTCTGAGACTATGTCAAATGGCATTCTAAGAAATCTGTACCTCCCATAAGGCTGTCATGGTTTTGGCCTGATCAGGGCGTTGAGCTCATTCCCCCCCCCCCCCCCCCCCCCTTTCTGTTCTCCTTCTGCCCCAGTTTTGTGTTATTAGTGGTTTGTTTTCATCCTGGTTTATTCTCTGTTCTAGTTTTGCTGTTCTCATTTCAGTTGGTTTCTGTTGTACTTTTATATTGGGTTTGATTTCTGTCTGTTCTTGTTTAGTTTTGCTTTAGTACTGATTTCCTGATCACTTCTCATGTAGTTTCTTTTTGTTCTCATGTAGTTTTTGTTTTCATGCTCATGTTTGATTTCAGTTCCTGTTTTTGCAGTTTAATGCTGCGTTTACACATAGGTAAGACGCGTTACGAATGTCACGAGTGTCATTCTTGGCATATTCCTGACATTCTTAACGTGACTTAACACATCTGAATAGGTTTCTTAATAGTGCGTGTTGGTGCGTGATATTCATGATTTTCGTGGAGCATGTTTTTGGCTGTCAAAAATTCTTCCACGAATGTCACGCACCACCCTCATTTTGCTTCATGTCGTGGAGGTCGCAACTGAGCGTGTTGATCTGTCTTGATTAGTGATGATTCTCAATAGAGCATGACAGCGTTCTTCTCTGACGTGCGCACAATTAAACCCTGCTGCACCACATTCAGTTTCACTGCTGCAGTATGCTGAAGAAGGACAGTGACGCCAAGTCAGCTAAAAGCCTCATTCCAGTGCTCCTCAGCGCGCTCCTACAGGTGTTCCACCTGCTGCTGCTGCTGTGCCTGATGTTTGGGAAAACGAGGGAGACGAGAGCCACGTGAAGCCACACATCTGGCTCTCTCCATCTCCTCCTCTCTCTCTGCGCCATTCCATGGCACAGAGCCCAACTAAGCATGCAGTCACAAAGTTCTTCTGGTGTGGAGTAATCTGAAGCGATCTAAATTGTTCAGAGGCTGATGGATGAATATGGGGGTGTGAGTGGAGACAATTTGCCTCATTCACTGACAGAACATAATGATGCGCAGTTATGCATGATAGCAAGCAACAACGTGGAAACCTATTCTTGACCATGCGTAATGGTTCCTGATAATTCTCCAGCAACACATGCCATTAATTGTAATGTGTGGTAACAGGTTGCAGCAGTTCCTGAGGACACCTGACACCTCTGTCCCGAATCATCACATTCGTGATCAGCGGCCAAGAATGTATACTTGTGTTAACTCTGTTCTTTGCCTGATCTCATGCCCAGTTACTTACGTTGTCACGCCACAGCCCTGCACCTGTTATTGTCTCTGTTCTTTATTCCGTTTTTCCTCACACCTAGCTTATTATGTTATCAGGCTCGGTGTTGACAACTGGCTGGTCACAAATGCAGAACACAAACTCACCAATCTGTGGGCTTAACTCTTTTACTGGGTTGGTTAGCAGGGGTCGGTACATTGTAAGGCAGTCAGACAAGAGCAGAAGTACAACAATCATCAGGCAAGAGACGTGGTCGAGAAAAACTAGCAGGTGGTCAAAACACGATGAGGCAAAACAAAGTAAGGCAATGGTACAAGAGAAGGCTTGAAAGAAGGCTCAAGACACATCAATCTGGAGAAGGACCAGAGCAAAAAGAGAGTCTTAAATACAACCATGTGAAGAGCAGCAACTCAAGGACAGGTGTGAGGGGATGCGACTAGAACAGGGGTGTGGTCAGACAAAGGGAAACGCCCACCACCAAGAGAAAGACAGAGAGAACCCAAGCAGAAAGCAACAGGCAAAGAACCGACAACACCCAAAAATAAGACAAAATGTACAATAAAACAGAGCACAAATCCAAAACCTGACATATGTTCACATCACTGCACCTGCCCCATGTCTTTGTCTCCCACCTTGTTTATGTCTGCTTTGTGTTTTTGTTCACTCCCACTCTTGCACCAGCTCACGTGTCTTTGTGTATTAGATCACTTCAGTTTGTGCACTCCCCTCCTCACAATCTTGACCGTGCATTATCTTTGTTCACTAGCCATGCCCCCTTCTAGATTGTTCCTCACATGCACCTCATTGACACCACCTGTACCTCGTTTCACACTAATTAGTCCAAATGTATTTAAACCTCACAGTCATTTACTTCCCCGCCAGATTGTTGTCTTCGTACACTCTCCAGCACCATTCATAGTCCTGATTTCAGTCTTGCCGTGTTCTGAACCTGAATATTCTTCGACCATGCCTCTTGCCTCATCCCAGATGTCGGTGTTTGCTTGTGCCTCTGAACCCTGCTCATTTATGACTGCGTCTTAGCCTGACCCTGTTTGTACCTCTGCCGCGCTGACTGATTACTTGTGTATCAAACCCAAGCCTGGATTAAAGACTCTGATTTCTTCCTCACCTAAGCCTAGTCCGGGAATCTGTATTGCGGGTCCAGCCGCCTTGGTAGCCAGGCAGCCGCCTGACCTCACAAAGGCAAACTGAATGTGCTGTATCTTGAGCTTTCACTGTCCAAATTGATTTGCCAGAATCCCTGCACCGCATCTAGATTTGGGAAGTATTTGACACCAGCCATCTCACTTGCGATTTCCTTCTGTTTTAGTATCTGGTAGACCTCAGGTTTTATATTTGTTTCAGAACTCCTGGGTCCATGCATATTCTCAGTTCTTTGTTTTTTTCTTTTTTGTCCACACACACCATTGACTTTACCCATTCTGTCGGTTCTTCCACTTTCATGATGACTTTTAACTGACATATCCTGACCAGCTCCTTTTTAAGGCGCCCCTGGAGTGGAGCTGGAACTCTATTTGGTGCATGGATCACTAGCTTTGCATCCTCTTTCTGTTTAAGTTTGTATGTGTATGGCAGGCATCCCAGTCCTTTGAAAACATCACGATAACGCTACACAATGGAGTCAACTTTGCCTGTGTGTGTGTGTGCACTTAGTGCCTCTGAGCAGCTGATGTGGTCGACTCTCCTCACCAGGTTTAATTTCTTTGAGGTAACCCCTCCTAGCAGTGACTCTCGGTTCTCAGGTACGACAGAGGACAGTACGCTGTATTCTTTGTTGTGCCACTTTGAGTCTGCACTAGCCTCTGCATTCTATCTGTTCCATTGTCATCTTCCAGCGACAGGATTTTCTGTTTTTTTTTTTTTTTCATAGCATTAATTTCTGTCATGTTGATCAGATTCAGTTATGCTCCTGTGTCAATTCTGAGTGCTACTAAAGCAATGACACAATCCATGCACCATCATTTTCCTCGGTAGCATGCTCATTTTTTTTTTTTTTGCATTGTCACATGACACTGTGCCTGCAAAGAAAGTCTCACTTTTGTCAGTCTCTCTAGACATTGTTTGATTTTTTTCCATTACATTTTGAGCATCTTTTGCCATTTGCAAGGCAACAGGTCTGCCACCACAGGAATATGTTGTATCATGCTTTCAGCTTTAAATGAGTCAATCAATCAATCAATCAATTAATCAATCAATTTTTTTATATAGCGCCAAATCACAACAAACAGTTGCCCCAAGGCGCTTTATATTGTAAGGCAAGGCCATACAATAATTATGTAAAACCCCAATGGTCAAAACGACCCCCTGTGAGCAAGCATTTGGCTACAGTGGGAAGGAAAAACTCCCTTTTAACAGGAAGAAACCTCCAGCAGAACCAGGCTCAGGGAGGGGCAGTCTTCTGCTGGGACTGGTTGGGGCTGAGGGAGAGAACCAGGAAAAAGACATGCTGTGGAGGGGAGCAGAGATCGATCACTAATGATTAAATGCAGTGTGGTGCATACAGAGCAAAAAGAGAAAGAAACAATGCATCATGGGAACCCCCCAGCAGTCTACGTCTATAGCAGCATAACTAAGGGATGGTTCAGGGTCACCTGATCCAGCCCTAACTATAAGCTTTAGCAAAAAGGAAAGTTTTAAGCCTAATCTTAAAAGTAGAGAGGGTGTCTGTCTCCCTGATCTGAATTGGGAGCTGGTTCCACAGGAGAGGAGCCTGAAAGCTGAAGGCTCTGCCTCCCATTCTACTCTTACAAACCCTAGGAACTACAAGTAAGCCTGCAGTCTGAGAGCGAAGCGCTCTATTGGGGTGATATGGTACTACGAGGTCCCTAAGATAAGATGGGACCTGATTATTCAAAACCTTATAAGTAAGAAGAAGAAATTTAAATTCTATTCTAGAATTAACAGGAAGCCAATGAAGAGAGGCCAATATGGGTGAGATATGCTCTCTCCTTCTAGTCCCCGTCAGTACTCTAGCTGCAGCATTTTGAATTAACTGAAGGCTTTTTAGGGAACTTTTAGGACAACCTGATAATAATGAATTACAATAGCCCAGCCTAGAGGAAATAAATGCATGAATTAGTTTTTCAGCATCACTCTGAGACAAGACCTTTCTGATTTTAGAGATATTGCGTAAATGCAAAAAAGCAGTCCTACATATTTGTTTAATATGCGCTTTGAATGACATATCCTGATCAAAAATGACTCCAAGATTTCTCACAGTATTACTAGAGGTCAGGGTAATGCCATCCAGAGTAAGGATCTGGTTAGACACCATGTTTCTAAGATTTGTGGGGCCAAGTACAATAACTTCAGTTTTATCTGAGTTTAAAAGCAGGAAATTAGAGGTCATCCATGTCTTTATGTCTGTAAGACAATCCTGCAGTTTAGCTAATTGGTGTGTGTCCTCTGGCTTCATGGATAGATAAAGCTGGGTATCATCTGCGTAACAATGAAAATTTAAGCAATACCGTCTAATAATACTGCCTAAGGGAAGCATGTATAAAGTGAATAAAATTGGTCCTAGCACAGAACCTTGTGGAACTCCATAATTAACTTTAGTCTGTGAAGAAGATTCCCCATTTACATGAACAAATTGTAATCTATTAGACAAATATGATTCAAACCACCGCAGCGCAGTGCCTTTAATACCTATGGCATGCTCTAATCTCTGTAATAAAATTTATTACAGTATATTAATTTATAAACAACAGTAAAGGGACTTACATTTTGGTACCTCCTCAGTGCAGCGAAAAAAATAACGTCAGAAATTAATCCAGCTTTTTTGTATCACTGCTCCTTTAGATCCATGATCGAAGTGTAATTGGCGTGCGTGCTGCAAAAACCTCCGTCTATCCACTTCAAATAGGCCTCAGTTTTATATTTTTTTCGAAAACGTCCACCTGCTGCTTCAAGGCCGATTGATGAAGTTTGCACCCTGAGTGGAGGAGATAAACCTGGCGCTGTCTGCATTGCTGGTAAGTGGGCTACGACAGATAGTTTTTTTATTTGTTCACTAAGCTAATGGGCCTTTCACACTGAATACGTCAGTCGGTCTAAAAAACGGTTTAAACAGCATTATTTTCAATGAGACGCGTTGCTTTTTAGATGCGTCAGAAGTGTCATGTCAAAAGCCGAGCTAAACCGACGCTTCTGACGGGACGTGCGCATTGCTGCTTGTCGGCAGGCTGACGCAGTCAAAGTTCAATCCAATACAACTTTCGATGCTCTGATCCATGACGTACCTTTGCGTTGTCCAATAGGAACAACACGTCGGGCCAAAACACGGAAGACTAATGGCAGAAACCACTGATCTCTACAAAACGGATCAGTGTAGAAACCACCGATCTGTACAAAACGGATCGGTACAGAAAACACTGATGTGTACAAAACAAACGTGTCACAGGACTGCTCATTTATGGAGCAGTTTTCTGAAGAAAAATCCTTGGAAATGTTTTTTGTTGTTGTTTGTTACCTCAGAATTTCTGATTACTGTTAAAAAAGTTTAGAACACTTGTAATTAAAATAGCTAAATAAATCAATAAATGGTTCTTTAGAAACCTTTCATCTGTAAATTAAAACCACCTGTTATTTCAGATTAGATAATTTCTTGTTTAACATAAGGAACCTTGGACGTTTATTTTTAGACAAAATAACATGGAAATTTGTACATTTTTTAAAGTCTGCTAGATTATTTATATCTCATTTCAACCAGAAAAACAGACATTGTAAATAAATACAAATATTTATTATAAATGCAACATGAAATAATTTAACAATGACTGCAGTGATTGTAAAGTAGGATTTCTATGACATAAACCTCATGATGAATTTTTTAATGGTCATTTTAACTTGTAATTTCGCCCAAATATGTAATTGCCTTTAATGTTGTTATCAGGACAGAGTCATTTCTAAAATATGAATTTGAGCACAATAAGTGGAGAGCTTCTACTTGTGCAAATGTCTTTGGACTTTGATTTGTGGACATTTTTAATGATCATTTCATTTATTATTAAAATATAAAATGAAGCAGCTTTTAAAAAAAATAATAGAGTGTTGCCCGTAATCTACAGATGTCTCTTAAGCTTCAGTCCCGTTGGCTGTTGGATAGTGTAGTTTTAAAATGACTGGAATTGGTAAGTGGCATACTCTCCGGTATTAGTTGCATGGTTGTCTTAATACTATTCTTTTGTGCCACTGATTTGGCCTACAGTGTTTTTGTCATGGGTTGAAAAGGTTTCTGCAAAGTAAAGCATCTACCATATTTTCATTGTTGTATGTGAATTTTCTGGGAGCTAGCTTCTGTCCTTCAGCCTAGCTGCTGTTTTAATGTAACTTAACGTATACTAATACTAGCTTGTTTATACTGGGTAGGTTTCCTTATGGACCACAAAGCCTACAGGTTCCACTCTGTCAACTTCAACAGAGATTGTGGTAGGAGGCGTGAGGCTCTGCAGCCAGTGCATGCTCATGTAGACCGGTGTGTTCTGTTTTGTTTTTGTTTATGCGTCTAAACTGTCCACAAACATGGGGGCATGCGGATTATATGAAGGGTGAATCTTGCAGCTGCTTAATTTGGCAGTACAGGCTCATATCCGGTACTAAATAGAGGGAGGAAAAGTGAACTCTTGCAATATACTTAGTTGGGAGGCAATAATCTGCTCCTTATTATTGTTAAGTCACTTTTTTTTTTGAGTGATACAGTGTAGCTTGCATATTATACGTTTGGTTGGATTTAAACATTGTTTATTCCCCGACCCGGCGCCACGAGGGGGTGTTTGGGGGCAACGCCCCCTCACGTCATCAACCTTGCCCCCTCGGATGTTAGAGTTATCAAAAATATATAAAAATAAATAAAGAAAAAGAAATACTGGAAAATATAGCGCCTCGCAGTTTCGCAGATTTTTTTAGTCTATTTTTGCATGCTTTTTTTTTTTTTTTTACAGCGCATTGTGCTCTGCGTCCTCATCAAGCAGGCCGGTGTTCCGTCGAGATGACAGGACACCTGTTGCGACACCGTGAAGGGACAGTACGCACATTGTGTTCTGCGTGTCTGTTTATAAGAATCTTCTCACCCAGAAGAAAAAAGAGCGCCAACAACTACCCATAACTGTGTTCTTCACTCGGAAAAAGACACCTGCAGCAGAGCGGCACCACGACGAAGAGGCGCGATCAGAGGAACTGTGAATTACTGGTCAGTCACTATTAATAATTTCTTATGTGTCCAACCTCGTAGGTTGATCGTTAAAATTAAATTCGTTAGTTCTAAAAGCCATCATAATTATTTAGAGGAAAACGTTCTATTTTTATTTCTCAAACAAATGTTTGGGCCTGAAAACAGGTTGGTCTTATTTTACTACTAAGGTTTGAACTTTGAGAGTGTTTACACACGAGAGAAAAGTGAGAAAATGTTAATGCCTGTTTGAGAAAAGTGTATAAAGTGTGTAGTGAGGGGTTTTACAGCCTTAAAACGTCTATAATAATTATAAAAAATAACGCTGTCTACTTCGCGGATTTCCCCTATTGCGGGCTATTTTTAGAACGGAACTCCCGCGATAAACGAGGGACCACTGTATATCTACATGAAAGGTTTATCTTTGACCTGTTGTGTGACTGTCATGCCCAATTGTGCTGTTTGCGCTTGTGATGGAGGGCTGTATGTGGGGTTAATCTACTGTCTCGTGTCGTTTCTCAGATCAGTTGTTGGTTTGCTTTTGTGGTATGCAGGAGATCACTTGACCGAGGGTCTATACGTTCAAATAATAATAAAAAAAAATAGTCATCACTCTTTCTCAGTCAGTCTCTTACAACGGTGTAGCGTAAATACATGAGCTTTCTTGGAGTGCACCCAATTCATTACGTACGCTCAGAGGCAGGTACCCTCCAGTGCGCACTTTTTTTGGGGGGTGACACCGCCCCCTGTAATAAACTCATCGCCCCCTTAATATTTTTTTTCTGGCGCCGGGCCTGTTTATTCCTGGTTTATGACCTGATTAAATTTCTTTGTTAAATTAGGTTTTCAGATGCCAAAAAATAAATATATTTGATCTTTGTATTATTTAATCACTCTTTTAGATTTACTGTTGTATACTGTATTTTGCAATTGGTGCAAATTACTTAGATTCTGACACATTTCTCACATTTATAGTGGCAAATATAGAATATAAATGACCAGATGGAAAGCATAGATGTATTTGTTGTTATGGTGTTAAAAATGTTAATAACCGGGGGCGCATATGCACGGGGTAGATGACGGGCAAAAAACACAGTCTACCCACTTCAAAAATGTAGACTACACCACTGCTTATAACATGCAGACCTGGTAATCCACGTGAAAACGAAAGAAACAAGTTTCAAGCTGTACTCACTAGGATTACTCCATTTAAAAATGTTGGAACATGATTGAAGCTGTAAAGACTGTGAACACCCGGACATTACCCCACTAGTGATGATTTTGCAAATCGGGAGGGAGATGAGGCTGAACATTCTGCCTGGGGGCCCCCTAGTGACTTGTGGGGCCCAATGCATTTTCATAGTCTGCATATAGCAAGAACTGGCTATGACACGTTTGTTTCCTGAGTACCCATGGAGGCATCAATGTTGCTAACATCACCAACTTATTGATATGTGGTCATTATGGGTGAAATGGTACTCATAAGGGGACTGAGGGGAGCAGCAAACATTTTACTTCTGCCTAGCTCTAGTGGCTCCTGGCTAAGACATGGAATGCATCTTGACTGCTGTGGACTGCGGCAAGAAAACAAAAGAGTGAGCACTTACCCCAGCACTCACACACCTTAGAACTGCCAAACTATGCCATCCCCGTCTGATTTACCAATGGAAACTCCAAGGTTTTTTTATATCACTGAATTAAAAGTACCAAGCAGGTTGTCTTGCTCCAACAGATTGTCATTTCCACTCGCATGTCAGTAAGTTTGACTGAATCAGAGGTGTCCTAATATAACTCGTGGGTGTGAAATTCGGTTACACATTACATTTTTATACCATGTACTCTCCATGTGACTGCCTGCACTGAGCTGTAGCACATTAGAGAGACAGACACTATATTCCCGCTGAGGGTGAGTACTTTTTATCATCATAGATTAAGCAAGTCTTTAGCTATTTATTGCTGTCAGGGAAACAAATCCCACTTGCCCATTGTTTACCCTCCACCTCACTGAAACTGCTGCGATGAAACTTTATGGGTGCTCTCCTGGGACAGCTAATGAACCATCTCTTAATTTTTAGGTTAATTTTAATTTAATACAGATGCTATTAATTATGCCCTGTGACAGACTGGCTTCTTGTTCAGGGTGTACCCCGCCACATGCCCTATGACTGCTGAAATAGACTCCAGCCCCCCGTGTCCCTTAACTATCTGGGGCCAACGCTGTCATATATGACGGCTATGACCAAGCTTTACTAAATTATAAATAACCTTTTAATGACATGAGATACAAACTTACTTTTTTTGCTGAAAAGTTAACTCTGCTGACTTGTGAGCTAGCCATCGGCCATCTTTGTACTCTTCATAGAAGATGTATGATGACGTGCGCAATGTGAGTGTCCAATCGGAATTGGTTCACCATCACATGGTTTTCCAAAATCCAATCGTAGGGCAGATTTACCTCAGGTGAAAAGCCAAATATCGTTTTCAGGAGTGATATGTTACTAGTTGGCCCGTTTGAATAGCCCCCTGGGTGCTCCAATGAGTACATACTATTAGGACATACTCAGTGCACCCTGCGCCATTGCGGACAGTGATCAGTGAAAGCAGGAGCAGACAGAGAGCCTCTGATGACAATCTCACGTGCTCAAACAAAGAGTGTGTAACTATCAGGATTGCTCCACTAGCTTGCATGTGAATGTTACTGGACAACTCTGTTGCGTTCTCTGTGTAAAGCACTGTCTACCATATCAATGGACAACAAAAAGCATAGACCATTTTGTATATATTGTTCAAAATGTGCATTGTGTTTATTGTTTGAACCTTTTTGTTGCACAGTCTTTCACACAAGACCTCAAATGACCTTTATAAAGTGTCAAAACAGTTGTTTATTATAGTTTGCTGTGTGTTTTGAATAAATGTGTGTGGAAAATTATTTTTCGCTTTATTTTTTCCTTGCCTATTTTTGATTGTAAACCTTTATTACACTTATAAAACACAACAAAAACATATATATTCTGAAAGCACAAGTTGTCCTGAAACAAGAGACATAAAATGTGATTGTGGGATGCAGGGAGAGCTGTTAACAGCAATAATAAAACATTTATGCCAGACGAGTGAACTGTCCAAAAAATGCCCTCGGACCCCAGAGGGTTAATTGGAGTAAGTGGTTGAGGATGAATGAGTGAGTGAGTTTGTCCTATTAGTTGTCACATTGTAACCGTACAGTGAAATGTACATCTCTAGCCTTCACAGGTCAGCACTGACAGTCAGCAGGACATACATAACAAAAAGTATCTCATCATTAGGCAAACACCTCTCATCTCAAGCTGTCAGCCACCTGTCTACAAACTGCCAGTCTTTCAACAAGGAAGATAATAATAATAACAATAATAACAGTTACAGTTACAATTACAGTTGAGGATAAAAAAGAAAAAACAATGAAGAGCAGAGTTTTACATTTACACATGACAAAATGCAGTGATGCAAAAAGTTTTAATTGTGTGAAATATGTGGACTCTGCTTGCCAGACCGCTCAAATCCTGATACTTTGTTTTATTTGTCATGACGTTACAAACTCTACATTTCTTCCAACAAGTGTTGTATGCAATACCCCATCCTGACCGCATACATTTTAAATTTCGTTCCCGTCGTCACTGTGGTCCGGGAAACTCAATCAGTGAAGCACTTTGACACTTGATACCATGTTACAGCAGAATATAGGCTGCCAGTCACAAGGTAGGAGACTGAAGTGAATCAATCCAAGCGCATCAGGATGTGAGGGTTGAGCGGATGACAGCCCGTTGGATGGCTGGATTCACTCACCCCCTGCAGCCCGCCCGCATCACATGCCGATTATAACACATGGAAATGTCTCCGGCTGGCTCTGGTTACAAGGATATCATGCTGCTACAGCTGTCAAATTTACATAAAAATGAGAAGTTATTGATAAGCACCAGTTGTTATTAACCCAACCCGATGACACCCCTGACAGCTTGAAAGAAGCGGGGAGCTGTTTATTCTTTGAGAAAATTTGCACTAATGCAGAACGCAATTATAATTTTCAAAACACATTTGAAAGTTTGAAATGGTGCTTTGCAGATGAGCTGTCAAGTAAAAGAAAAAGGGGTTCAAGTGTTTGACACTGAGGGGCCTGATGTACCGAATGTACTTGCTAGGGTTGGGTATCGAGAACTGGTTCCCTTGGAGTATCCTTGAGAAATGATTCGATCCACTGACATCAATAGCCTTTTTGCTTAACGATTCCCTTATTGGTCCTTCAGAGCAGCCATTCTTTTTGGGGGTGTTTGTCTGGAAAATGATCTTGTCTCTACATTGATTACAGAACCCCTGAAGAGTCTGTAATCAGCCATTTCTGCAGCGCGGCTCTTCTTTGAAGCTTGAAGCAATGAAGCATTGATTCGACCCGCTAAAACCCCAAAGAGCATATGTCTGTGAGTAATATTTACCTTTTTTATGTTAAACCGACCTGTTGTGGTCTTCTGAAACAGTTGATAAATGTATTTTATAAATGAAAACAACGGACAGATGCTAACGCGTTTGCATGTCTATGGCATTTTCAATGTTAAAGTTAGCATTAAACTGCATCTCAGCACATTTGTGTGCATTTGTTTTCTGTATAATAATTAATGGCTCAGCATTTGTTGTCATAAAAGAGTCAAATGTATCACAAACTGTAATATTTTTTAAATTTATTTTTGTTTATATATTAATAATAATAATAATAATAGCATCAACTACAATAATAGTAGTAATAATTAATAATGCTACAATACAATTTTAGAGTTTCTTGTCTGGAATAGTCCCAGATTGCATTTTAGAGCTTCTAGAATTCAAACATTTTTGTGCAGGTGGTGTTGGGGGTAATTTTGGGTTTCAGCTTCTTTTGTTTTTCACCACTTTCATCACTGAATATGTCAATCGTGAGTCACTTTTGTGCGAATTAAAGTCACTAACTGGGACTCCTGTCTTGTTGCGAGAAAGAAACGAGAATCGTCCTCCATTCTGGTCACACAGCTCCAAATGCTGCATCACTCTCTGCTGAGACAGAGTCCGGTCGCAATTAATAACTTCAAAGCGAAACGCAGTTTAAATCAATTGACACCTCTTTTGCAAATCTTGTAATACAAACAAATTGCAATCGATCACAATGTTTTTTTCCTCCCAAAATGAGACGTCCTGCGCTGATGTGCAGCAGCCAGCTGAGCTCAGCTCAGAGGTACAGAGAGACAGTCATGCCAAAATGTCTGAAAGGAAATGCTTTTGACAAAACTACAGATTTTGTTTATTTTTATTTATGTCCAGAGATCAAGGATACAGTGACTAATTTCATATTTATTTACTTTAAGACTCAATAAAATTTTGTTGACATAGAAAACCTGTAAAGCCTACTTTTAGTACACAGAAAATTCACAAGAGGTATCGATAAGGGAATCAATAAGGAATCTGTTCAATAAGCAGAATTGATAATGGCATCAATATTGATAAAATCTTATCAATACCCATCCCTAGTACTTGCACACATCGGTGTGTCCATGGGTGCATGATTATACCCAGACCACAGATCTGGCTGTTTGTTCCTGTGATTTATACTGTGCAGTTAAGCCTTATATAGGCAGGTTCCTGATGAAGTCATACTCTGGTTGTGCACACAGGATTATGCACAGTGGCATCAAACTACAAGAAATCCCAACTGAAATCAAACAAATTCAAAATCAAAGCTAAAACTAATGGAAAAATATAAAAACTTCATAATTCTAGTGTGTGCCTTTTTTAGTGTTGTTTTCTTCCTCTGTGAGTTTTCAGGCGGTAATCACGAAAATGTCATGTCATGGTACTGGGTACTGTCTTGGCTGCAAATATACCCTTCATTGGACAGGTGGGCCACCCAGGGGGGGTTGTCAACTCTCACCAGCTTTCTCCTAAGGAATCCTGCGATAAGCATCGGTGTCATATGATATTTGCACCATATGATATTTGTATCCTGGGGTACACATAATACAAGCAAAGCACTGCACAGTGGCGTGAAGCTCGCTCATGGTACACTGAGTCCCAAAGAGGAAGTTCCAAATTTTGAGTCCACAGTGAAGCAGGAAATGTCAAATGTTGAACACTTCCTGGATTGACAACACAGGACCTCTCATGGGATCTCGCAGGAATTTAATGGCAAGTTGAGACTGAAACAGGAACTGCCAAATTTTGAGCCCACAGTGAAACAGGAAATGTCAAATGTTGAACACTTCCCCCTAGTTTTGCTGTTTTTTTTTTTTAAATAAACCTGTTCTTTGGTATGTTGTTTTTGATGTTGCATTTAATCCTCTGTAAGGTTTCTGTGTAACTTTTTGTTTGTCTCATTAAATAATTTTAAAAAAGTCAAATGTTGAACACTTCCTGGTTTGACAAATGAGATCTCGAGGGAGTTCAGTGGTGAGTTGAGACTGAAACAGGAAGTGCTAAATTTTGAGTCCACAGTGAAACAGGAAATGTCAAATGTTGACCACTTCCTGGCATGGGTGTAGCTGGGTTGCACTAGACTTCCCTGAAATCTGATTGGACACCCCAGGTGGCATCCAGATGATTGACATGGCACGTCTGGTTGAAAAGAGCCATTTTGAAATTGGTGACACATATTAAGTGCTAGGTCCCTCCTGTATAGTCGTTGGCGCTGTGTTCCACAAAAAGCTCTAATCCGCCTCACTGGATCAAGAAAAATGTTTGAACCAGATTTTAAGCTGAACATGGACTCCTAGTTATATTAGTGAGTAAACGGCCATATTTTATGTAGAAATGAGGTCCAGGTTATTACGCATTCCTCCTTTAATTCGGGTTGCCCTATATATATATACGAGGTCTGTCCATAAAGTATAGGTCCTTTTTATTTTTTTCAAAAACTATATGGATTTCATTCATATGTTTTTACGTCAGACATGCTTGAACCCTCGTGCGCATGTGTGAGTTTTTCCACGCCTGTCGGTGACGTCATTCGCCTGTGAGCACTCCTTGTGGGAGGAGTCATCCAGCCCCTCGTCGGAATTCGGACATTTCCTGTGCCGCCGCTCCGCGCCGGCTGCGTCCCGACGCGTGGACCCGTCCGCACGTCTTTCATTAAAAAAATCTCCTTTAACAGTGGAATATCTGGATAAAATGCTGAAACCAACTTCTTCTGAAACTTCTCTGTTCTCTCACGACGTCCTGGATCAATAGAGCCTGAAATGTGGAGGTTTTCAGCTTGAAACAGGCTGATGACGCCGCCTGAGAGCGCAGCGCGACGTCTCGCACCATGGGAAGCCCTTAAAGTGACAGTGTCACCTCAAAATCTCTCATCAGCCGTTAAAATTTTCACTGAAAACCAGCTTAATTTTTCGAACCGTGTCCACTTCGATGTGTCTCACAGGTTTAGAAAAAATTTTGATCAAACAAAGCGCCAGTCTCTCAGCAACTTCTCAGACAAAGGAATTCCGACGAGGGGCTGGACGACTCCTCCCACAAGGAGTGCTCACAGGCGAATGACGTCACCGACAGGCATGGAAAAACTCACGCATGCGCACGAGGGTTCATGCATGTCTGACGTAAAAACATATGAATGAAATCCATATAGTTTTTGAAAAAAATAAAAAGGACCTATACTTTATGGACAGCCCTCGTATATACACACACACACACACACAGGGGTGCACATCAATCAATCAATTTCAATCAATCAATTTTTTTATATAGCGCCAAATCACAACAAACAGTTGCCCCAAGGCACTGGTACTTTTCTCAGTTTCCCTCAGAAGTATTGGAATACTTGGTATTTCACACATTTTAATTTGTTGATGCTATTTCAAATACAAAAAAATTCTAAAACTATCTTCCTTTAAACTTTTAACTGATACCAAATCCATAGAACTTGGTATAAATTTAATTAAAAATATAAAATACAGCTTCCTGATGGAGTGATGTAGAGGAGGATTTTCTTAAAAAGACCTGCAAGTTCAGCTAATTTGGCCATATTGTGCAGCCCTACTGTCAACTAGCTGATAGGTTTTAACATGAATTTACATTTATTTAAAAAAAAAAGCTTAAAATGGCGGGAGTTAAGAGGGGTGTAGTTGGGGGGTCGGGGGGGGCTGAAAATTTTTAGTCAAGCATTTACTGAAAAAAAAAAGGTTGAAGGACCTAAATTACATGGTGAGGACTCTTTTCCAGGCATGTGGGATGCAAATAAAGAAAATGCTTAAAATGGCGGGGGTTAAGAGGGCCATAGTTGGGGGGTTTGGGGATCATTGCCCTCAGAAGCTGAAGTTGAACTTGGACTCTTGAACTTGAACTTGATATCTCTGTAGGCCAATGAAGGTCCATCTGGAACAGCAGGGGCGCTGTGCTAGGCTGCTCTTCATCGACTTCAGCTCTGCCTTCCACACCATACTCCCGGACAGACTGACAATAAAACTAATGGACATCGGGCTCCCAGCTACCACCTGCTGCTGGATCAGAGACTTTCTCTCCGACCGTGTACAGAGAGTCAGAGTTGGTCCCCATCTCTCCGCAGTCCTTAGCCTTAACATCGGCTTGCCACAGGGTTGGGTACTGAGTCCTCTGCTTTATACCCTGTACTCCTACCAATGCATCAGCACCCACCCAGACAACGTCATTGTCAGATTCGCGGATGACACCACCTTAGTGGGACTCATCTCTGGAGGCGACGAGACAGTGTATAGGGAGGCGGTCCAGAGGCTGGTTGGGTGGTGTGCAGAGAACAACTTGATCCTCAACACCTCCAAGACAAAGGAGGTGATTGTGGGCTCCAGGAGGAGGAAGACCGATCTGCAGCCCATCTGAATTAAAGGGGAGTACATGGAGAGGGTTTACAGCTTCAGGTTCCTGGGTGTGCAGGTAGATGCAGACCTCCAATGGAGATCCAACACCTCAGCGGTCGTGAAGAGGGCCCACCAGCGGCTCCACTTTCTGAGGATCCTCAGGAGGATCAACTTGAGGAGGGAGCTACTACTGTCTTCTACTGCGGCTCCATTGAGAGTGTGCTGATGTACTGCATCTCTGTGTCGGTCTCCAGCTGCACCATGGCACACAGGAAGGCACTACAGAGGGTTATTTAATTATTTTTTTCCCTTCTCTTTTTTCTTTTTGCAGGGACCACCGGCACACAAGGGCGGGGCCCGGCCCCCAGGAAAGAGGCGAGACCCACCCCCCGGGCCAGGAAGCACACAAGGTCTCCCCGACACCCGAGACCCCCCTCAAGCAGCCCGCTGGACCCCCCAGATACCCCTGATACCCTGATAGCCAGATACCTGGCTGCAGCAATAGATGGTTATTTTAGAGATATGGACGGTTGTCTGCCTAGATTATTGCCATCAAGGATCCATGGCGGTTGCATGGTGTCATGGATATGGCGAAACATTGGCACAAATGCATGCTTGCAGACTTGACTTGTCCAAAAATCGTGTAGGTTTAAATCTCATCTGACGCCAGTGTAATATATAAGATTTACCTCTACTGTTCCAAATAACTACTAACTACATGACCAAAATCCCTTTATTTTTAAAGTAATCATGCCACTTATCCAACTGGCGGACCTTGGAGAAACCATCATCTCCTTGGCAGAGGAAACAATCACCTTCGACATGAATTTTGTTTCATTTCTGATCATGCAGTTGGCCATTTGAAAAAGAGCTCAGCAGTAATAGTCAAGGCTTGCCAAAAATCCAATCAACAAATTGGATGCAAATTGAACATTTGAGCAGGTGTCAGAGTCTGGAATTGTGTTCAAGGCAACATTACCACTGAAGGCCCGGATGCTCATTTCAAATATGACACAAGTCATAATTAGTGCTCCGCTGACGGAGGATAAGTGGGTCTATGATAACACAACAAGAGCGGCAATTCATATCCAGTAACATCCTCAATTCATATCATCCAGTAACATCCTCCATCACCTGCTTATGTGATTCATATTGTAAGTAAGAGGAGCAGCGGTTAGCACTGTAAGAAAAGTTATCAGTAATAAACTAGATCATGAACCAACAAACCCACTATTTCTCTGTTTACATATTTTGAAATTCTGGGACTTGGTTGATTATATCACATTCTAATCCAATGACATTTTTCCGCAAATCTGATTGGTTAATCATATGAAATTTCAGACCATAAAATATCACGTGGATGGTTGCAAAATATTAAAACCGTTTCATGTTTGATGTGTTACTCTGCCCCCTGACTGTGTTGCTGCGCAGGTGTCACTAATGGCGCTGTCAGCTGAGAGCAACAGAAAATAGTGCAGGGATGACGATGCCAAACTGCATGGATTTAATGGATTTAACTGGATTGATTAATGGATTTACAGTTTGGCATGAACACGCTGTTGCTACGGTAAACTTTGATGAGCCGACCATACCCTTTCACAATGATTCATCGACTGAATTACTTACAGAAAAATAAACCGTGCACACAATGGAATTTGATTAGAATGGGAATCATCCTGTTGTGTCTGATGATTTGCAGACGTTCATGCTTCATGGATTCCGGTCACAAATTGAGTTTTAATAGGGACACCTGTCATCAGACTCAACGAGGTTATTCCCTAAATACAAATTGTATAAAGTTAAAAATAAACTTTTACCTCAACATGTCCAGGATCTGTTTAAAATGAGGGAGTCCAGCTATAATTTATGAGGAACATTAGTCTTTGATAAATTAAAGACTCCAACTACTGCAAAAAGTCAAAGCGTTTCCGTAAAAGATGTAAATACTTGTAAATGTAAATTTGTACGGTAGCATTCGGATTGTGTCCTTTACAATGAAGAGATTGAAGTGGTTGAAAAAGGGAGTAGGAATAGATGGATGTTTTACTTCCCCCTACTCCTTTTGGACTAGTTAATTTTTATTTTTTTTTAGAGGGGTAGGCGTTAATAAGCTTTGCTTATTAACGTTAATAAGCTATTGCTCCCGGTGTGTAGTGAGCGCCTTGTATGGCAGCACCCTGACATCGGGGTGAATGTGAGGCATAATTGTAAAGTGCTTTGAGCATCTGATGCAGATGGAAAAGCGCTATATAAATGCAGTCCATTTTGCTTCTGCCTATACCCTTTCAGGCACACGGATGCACTGTTAATCCATTTTCTTTCTTCATTGTAAGTTTTTTGTTGTTGTTGTTGTTTTGGACTGTGTACGCTGAATGAATTTATTAATTCATTCAAATATTTGGAATAACTGTTCTGATAGCATAAAATTATCTGGTACCTTAGTTGGCTTAAAAATACTTTATAAAAATAATGTAATTACTTGTTATAGTATTAAGAATTAGGTTAAGTGAGTTTGGTATTATTTATTTTTATTTTTTTGATTGTGTTGTGCACTATTGTTTGTTCTGTTGTGTTGAGAAATTTTAGTTCACTGATTAGCCTATATTGCCTATATTAGCCTATAGTTTTTTTTCTTTTTTTGGTATTTGTTGTTATGATATATATATATATATATATATATATATATATATATATATATATATATATATATATATATATATATATATATATATATAAATGGAAAAAGGGGTGTGTTTATAAGCTGTTGCTTCTGCCAACACCCTTTCGTCTGCACAAAACTGTGAAATTGTGAGTTTTTTGTTTTTGGTTTACGAGATTTTTTTGTTAAGTATATGTGTGCGCTGAATAAATTCATTCATTCATTCATTAAATTGTTCATAGGTGTGTGCGCAATTGTCCGTGACCCTTAATTGGAGTAACGGTTTAGATGAGTTAGTGTGTAAACAGGCGATTAATGTAATGCTTAGCTTTAAATGAAGACTGGCAGAAATGTTTCTCGATTGTGATGGCATTTATGAGTGGAATAAAATGCCCTTACAAGTCATACTGTACTGATGTCCCTGTGGGGGCAAGTTTTTGTATTATTGCAAGAAACTTCAGAATTAATTAAAAATTGTGTCGGAATATGCCAAGGGATTTACTTCAAGGCTCAGGAAGGCAGTGGTTTTTCTGTTACAGTATCCTCCAGTGCAGACAAGCTTCTATTCATAATTTCATTTTTCATCAAAGCGTGTTTTAATCTCAAACATTCTCAACATGCTGCAGAAACATCTTAACAGGAAAGCAACAGATTTTATTCTCCGCTAATCGTGCCTCCCCAATTTTAAATTTGAAAAATGATACAATGTAGCAGACAAGCTGCAAAACAACATCACTAAACCTGCATAAATGTTTCAGATTTTAATAATTTTATGAGTTGACTGCAGAGTGTTGCTGTTTAATAAAAATCCAGTGCATGTAAAATCTTTGAACAGAATCTCTTTTTAAAAGTCCAACTGAAGTTAAAACTTTATCCTTTCAATCCGGCTGTGCAATTTATTTATTTTTTCTTTGAGAAAGATTTTTCTTCAAAATGGAGCAGTTCCATTGTTATTGCTTTCACTTTAATGATAGCGCCTCCTGCCTTTATAGAAAAAAAGCTCTTAGTTATTCATTTCAAGGCTCACACTGAGAGTAAAGCATACTCTAAAGGAAAGGCGTACTTCATATATGTGAGGTAATAAAGTGAGAGGAAGCGGTAGCTTGGTGATGTAACTTCTTGTGGGACCTTCCACTGCTAATGTGTTGACAAGTCATCCTACACAACAAATATCTATTTTCACAATTATAATATCAATTTGCTACTTAAAATCACAAACTAGGTTGAACTCTGATGTTACTCAACATATTTGCAGGATATATTGTTTCCAAATGAGCACCAGGTCATATTGCCCAAACTATTGACATGCTAACTAGTCAAGCTAGCTCCAAAATCCAATGCAAGCAATGTAGGCCAACTACCCAGCTACTGTGTTCATTGCTTGAAGGACATGTATTTGTATTGTCCATTTGTAAACTATACAAAGGTACTATACTGCATTGAAACACTTTTTTTGCAGTTAATTGTGTGAACGAAAAATAGTCACAACTGCCGTGTTAAATGATTTCCAAAATAAATAAATAAATAAAAATCACTAACTGCATAGTAGTATGATATTACCGGATATTAATAAAATATGTGCTTACAAATTCATCAACATGCTTACTTTCAACCTGGCTACCTACTAACTATCTTTTCTAGCTGGCTTTGGGATTAGCTAATTCCTATTAGCAAACTTTATTTACACAGGCAGAACAGGACCTAATTAAATTGAATTTAAGATGGATAGCTCATATGTTAGCATCCCTTAAAATGGTCAGCAATTATGGTCAGAATTAGTTTGTGTTACAGATCAACAACTCAACACTTTGAGCTCAATGAGAAGCATTTGGGCAAATTGCTCAAGTGGCAGTATTGCCAACTCCTCAGTAAGAAAAGTCGCTATTGGTTGTCCTGAAAGTTGCTAGAAGTTGATAAATGACATCGTCAGCTAATCTGCATAATTGCCTATGTGTATGTAATTAAAATGTATGCTCTAGGACAGAGGAATAATGTGGTCAAAGAGACAAAAAGATAAATAAAAAACACAATACACTGATCATGTGGAACTAATGTAATGTGTTGATGTTCTCCAGCAAATATTTTGTTTCACACCTTAACTGTTGAACAAAAAAGAGAAGTAAACTCAACCGATTTTAAACAATAGCTATTAGCTTGTTAGCTCACTTGAAAATTTTAAGATCACATGGTTGTGAAAAGTTTGAGCTTTTGGATATAATTCAAAACATTTATCTCTCTCTTTAACATTTTCATACATCGTCTGTTATCTCTCTTATAAAATGCTGGTAGAAGTATTCCGACCGAGGAATAGTCTCCCTGAGTACACACTGCAGTAACAGTAAAGACAAGCATAATAACAATAAATCAGTCACTTTGGTGGTTTATTTGTGCAACAAGCTGTTTTTTTTCCCCATTCTTTCCTTTAGTAACGCAGAAGCCAAAACGTTATTCGTGCCATCTTGGGTAGAGCTTCCAACTCTAAACAAATGTGGTGCCCAGCCTTGTTGGAGAATGATTCCGAGGAAGACTGAGACACTGGTCACTCCTTTTACAGAGTCTGTTTGATGTCAGAGACTGTGCAGCAGCCACAGCTGCTGCTTCAGTCCACGCCTTACTGTCCTGAGTCTGCCAGGCAGAAAATCTGTCAGTCTGACAGTAAGGACACTGCAAACCTCAGACAGAGTACGGCGGGAACTGAAAACAGGTCTACTGTGAAATGGAATATGAAAAAAAAAAAGAACATCCCAAATCCAACAGTCTCGATAAACAATCATCACTTTCAAATAAGGTATTTTCCTTCAGAAAGCTAAATATACACTTATTTGAAAATTAATGTCTGCAACATGTTCCAGAAGTCTTTGCAAAGGAACACTGTGTTAACTCCAAAACTCATCTGCCAGTTCATGAGAGTTTAAAGTTTTCCATAATTTTTTGGATTTCCTGGTTTGGAGCAGACTGTTATTGGTAAGAAGCAGCATGGTGGCTTAGTGGTTAGCACTGTTGCCTCACAGCAAGAATGTCATGGGATTGATTGCCACTTGTGGCTATTTTGTGTAGAGTTTGCATGTTCTCCCACACACTTTAAATTGTCCGTAGGTGTGCGTGTGGGTGTGAATGTATTTTTTTGTCTATATGTGGCCCTGCAACAGACTGGCGTCCTGTCCAGGGTGTACCCCACCTCACTCCCTATGAGTGCTGGGATGGGCTCCAGCTCCACATCACCCTTAATTGGAGAAAGCGGTTGAAGATGAGTGAGTGAGTGAGCATTATTTATAACAGACGCTGTGATGTTGGCATGAAGTATTTAACTACAGGAGTTGGACTTTCAATATTCACCCAGGTTTGACTCCAGGAGAGGGTTTCAGAGTACCTGTGTCCTTGCTCAAGAGACTTCATATGCATTGTCCCTGTCCACCCTATATGGTTTGGCTCATCTGGGGAAGTAACCTGTGATGTACTGGCATTCGATGCAAGAGGAGTTGTACCATCATCTGTTCCACAAATTCTGGCAATAGGCCTCAGAGCCTCTATCAGTTTAGAGAAGACACCAGCTGTGGATGATGCTAACCATGACTGACAGCAACAGCTATTCATTGTGATATTACATAATTGCAGAAAGTTCTACAGAAATTTCCAAATTTGCTGTCTACCACCAATTACATCAGATATTGTGACATCAACAACTTGATGCTTGAAGGGAGGATTAAACAAAATGCTAACCATGGATTTTCAATGTTAAATTATTTTAATTTATATAGTGCCAAATCACAACCAACAAAGTTGCCTCAAGGCGCTTCACACAAGTAAGGTCTAACCTTAGCAACCCCCAGAGGCACCACACAGGCAACAGTGTTAAAGAAAAATTCACTCTGAGGAAGAAACCTCAAGCAGACCAGGCTGGCAGGCGTGCATGATGCCGTTGTTACGGTTCGTGCATGTGGGAACACAGGGTGTAGCCACATCGCACAGCCGCTGTGAAGAAAAATAAATAAAAAAATACAAAAGTACATGCCGCAATGGTTTTGTGCACGCGGGAACACAGTGTGAACTCTGAAAATAAAAAATACATGCCACCCACGAGATTCGAACCTGCACTATCCAAAAGCTCTGATTGCCAGCCAGAAACTTTACCACTGAGCTACCATCACTGTCCTGTAAAAGGTGCAGGAAAATGCCTGATATCAAGAAGGACATGGACGTATTAAAAAAAACACACACACCATATAAAAACACCACATTTTATTGAATCCCTCTTATCAAGTATGAACCATCTGTTCCTCTGTAGATGACCCGTGGTCACAGACATACAGTCATGAAATGACATGAATGAGAAGCAGGACACTCTTATCATATCCACATCTGCTGGCGGGCAGCCCATTGCAACAGCGATATATGTTATTTTGTATGTCCACGTGAGGACAGCAAGCAGACACACACGTGTCACAGTGGACAGTTGTTAGTTCATGTCTGTCCAAACACAGTACATGTTGTCCAGCCGTGAAGTCCAGAACCAAAGATCTTCGCAGCCGCTCCTGTCGGCGGACACACCTGCTGTCAGTTCCGCGCACACACCAAGGTGTCACTATGTCTGTTTGCAAAGCCACACTCATGGGGCACTTAGACAAATTTCACATCCAGCTCGACAGTGATTGTCTCATGACTGTTGTTATGCTAATAGCATGAATGGCCACACATTTTCTAAGTGCCAAGCAAACGGTGTTAGATGTTTATGCGTGTAGCCTGGAATTTGGCCGACACCTGCTGCGAGAGGGTTTGATGGGTTCTCACAGCGCACACTCTGTCTTTCAGCCACCGGTGTGCACAAATAGTTGTACAAATAGTAACAGGCGTAAGAGGCAGCTATGATTTTACAAGTGTTGCATACTATTTCTGCTTCATGTGCAGTTCATGTGCAATTCGACCAAATTCGCACTATGTGTCCTTAAGGACAGAGATGTTTCATCAGGAAGGCTGGCACAGAAAAAACATTTTTCTTCACCATACAGCCATCAGGATCATCAGTGTCTGAAAATACCTCTACAGAGTGGGAGCTGGTGAAACGGTGAAATTTGACATTGTGGAAGGAAAGGAAGGACCACAAGCTGTAAACGTCACTGTCGCCTTCCAGGACAGTACGCACACGCCCCTTTTTGTGTGTGGTGCAGATGTGATGATTTGTGAGGTGCCAGATAGTTTATCTTTTTTAATCTTTAATATTTCCTCCTTGATTAGTGTTATATCTGATCTTTCAGATCTGACAACAAAAAAATGACCTCTCAGAGACTAACGTGGAGGAGCATGAGCTAATGCACCTCAAAGAGGAGCTGGAAGCTGCAAAACATCACTTCAGAGAACAGCTGGCAGCCATGTGGAAGGAACACAATACAGACCTGAAAGCCACGAAGGAAACATATCAAAGGAAACTACACACCCAGATGGAAAAACTCCAGAAAAGATCAGCAAGATCGAGAAGCTGAATTCCGCTAAGAGCTGGAAGTCCAGGAGCTCAACACAAGAAGAGAGCAGAAAGAACTCGAAACAAGATTCCATGAACAGCTGGACGCCCAAGAGGCCAGCTTTCAAAAGATGAAGGCATCTGAGACAGGAAAATCCCAGCTTTCTGTTTTTGTTGGGGTTTGCCTTGATGGTGGATGTTTGTTAGCCAGTGTCTGACAAAGTAGCCAAGAAATCTGCTGAAAAACCTTAAAAAACAAAGGCTATAATATTTGTGAATAAATATAAAAATGGACAATGTAGACTTTTCTTCTTAAATTCTTTTTTGTTTTTCATGATAAAATCCCCTAACTTGATTTGGGAGTCAACTGTACTCTGTGTCAATATCTGAGTGTGAGATTACATACAGGAAGGCTCATTTGTGCTCCACTTACATGCGTAAATCTATCTGTGCATTTCAAACGGTGTAACCATCAATGTCCTCATACTTCCATGTGTATTTTATGTTGGAATGGATAATAAGAAAAATATCCACTAGATGGCAATGTGGACCAGGTTGAGTATCTCTGACAACATCAAACGTGGTGACCGTCGCAAGTTGTTTCTACCAACAAAAAAAACAAACAAACAAACAAACAAAAATACCAAATGTGGTCTTCTTTGTGTACTAGGGTTATTTCTTCCGACACTGCCTCCATGATTTCCGGTAGAGCCCGACTGATATGGATTTTTTGAGGCCGGTGCCGATAACGATATTTGGATGAAAAAAATGACGATAATCGATAAAATGGCTGATTTGCCGATAGCCGATAAATCAGCCGATTTTTTTTTTTTATGAATAAAATGTTCTTTTTTGGACCCTTAACAAAAAAGGTATGAGCTAAAAGCTGAAGCTTTGTCCTCATATTGATTCATTTTATAACAGAGAAGAATTTTCAAGTTCAAAAAATGCAGTCAAGAATTAAACCTTTGTGAAATTAGCAAATACATATCCTTAAAAGAGTTGTGAAATGCATCTGATCTTGTACCTCTTGTTGCTGCAACTTAGATATAGGTTCAGGATAAGGATATAGATCCTTATAAACTTACTTATATGCTTTTGTCAGCCGATCAGTGCAGTGTGACGGTGAACTACAGGGTCCGGTGATGAACACATTTAGCAGGGGTGTAAGCAGCTCTCAGTTGAATGGAGTCAGAGCTCCATCTACTGGACAAACGGTGCAAGGACATTTTACATTGCCGACACAAACATTATTTCAGTAACTGTTCTGTTTATGAGAAATTATCGGTGTTCTATCAGCAAAATTTTGGCCGATAGTGAGTACTTTGAAAAGGGCTTATATCGGCCGATAATATCAGTCGGCCGATATATCGGTCTGGCTCTAATTTCCGGTCGCACTACTCCATTCCATCTATATCTGTAAGCTTTCAGAAAACTCTGTGTGTATTTCTATTTGAATTTGACATTGCGTGTAAATGAGCGTTTAGCTTCCAATGCTGATTGCGCCACTTGGTGCTCACTGGATGCAACTGGAAATGTTTAATTAAAATGATTAATATTTACACAGATGAAAAACAGTTTATAAATGACTTATCAAGATTAACTTTTGTAGGAAAGTTTTAAGCACACAATACGAGGCATTGAGATGACGTCGCTCGCCGGAGTCATTCGGTGCGGCGGCCACATTGGTAGGCAGAAAACTCAGCTGATCTATCATGTATAGCAGTTGTTGTGTCATCAGCTGCTCAAATCTGCAGTCGAAAGGTTGTGAAAAAAAAAACTTTTTCGTTCACCAGCCGACTGACCAAGGCGTTCAGTCTGGCTTAAGGCACTCAAGCGTGCATCCTTCGGCAAGAAAAATTAATCCTGGAAGCCCAGTGGACATGAACGTATCTGCAGTGATACTTCATCTCAGGTGGGGCCTTGGAGACTAGATGTAGAACTTTCAAAATGTCAAACTCCAAAGCCTGAATGACACGCCTGGCCTTATTAAAACATCCTCAGAACTTTAAATAAAAAATAATAACCATAAAACAACAATCGAATATATGTCAATACACACCCGGCCGTACAAGTACAGCGGGCACAGACAACATGTCTGAACTTCATGTGCCTTAATTGAGAGAGTGGCGTCTACTCAGAACATGCTGCCATTTTGGTTTTAAATCATGTAATGTAATCATGTCATGTAATGTAATCATTTTAATTTAAATCATGTAACCACATACAGCAACACATCCAGGTGCAGATGCTATCAAAATAAATTTGAAAATAGTGAAGCTATCAAATTTACAAAAATTAACAATTCATGATGATTTGTTTAATTAATTTAAAGTTTAATTAATGGAACTCCATGTCATGTAATGACGTGCGTGACAGTTTTAAAGTTCTCAGTTTCTGGATTATGCTTTATTCTGGATTAATTTGACCCTCAACAAGCTTTTCTTTCTAAAATCATCACTTCCAAATCAAAGGTAAGCTGAACAATTCTTCGTGCAGTAAAGTTGTGGACTTTTCTGATCCAGTTTTAATCAACGTGCACGCTGCAAAAACTGTTATAATATGATGACAGATGAAGGAGTAACAACAGAACAGTGCCATATCACAGCCTTTTCTGTCTGATTTAACAGGTGCATGTACAGGCTGCAGCACCGCGTGAAAAAAATAGTCGGACTTTTAATCACAGAAATGACTCCGGTCCCACAGTATTGTCACGTTAAAAGCATAATTTACCCACGGCCACCTGGCACTACTTTGGCTTTGCCAGCAACAGGGTGATAATGGCATTCCCTTACGTGACCACTGATAAAATAATTATACACCTCCAAAGACTTGCAAGCCTTCATGGCCTCACCATCACAAGGCCCAAGTGTGTTGATGAGATGGTTGTAAATACAACAATAAACAGTCTCGAGCCATTTGTCAGGGTCATCCAGCCAGCCATTCAAGCTATATGGGTCTGACAATGTCATGCTGTCATCGCCTCCAAGCTTTAATTTCTCAGAATATTGCTTTCGAGCTTCGGGATCAAGAGTTGACAAGTAGATTGAAGTCATCTTCCCATGTGTTGTCTCACCGCACCTGCTTGGAGTCTGGTGTTTTCTGCCTATCAGTCATGCACGGGAAAGTCAGAAATAATCAAAAATAGTGTTCTCTCGTATAGTCTTAGGCTCAAGAATTTAAAAGATTTAAGCCCATAGTCAGGTCAAGTATTTGGACAAATAACAGCTTTGTAATTCTGCCTCTGTCCATTGTTGAACCCATTAAGACGTGCCTGCACCGTCGACTTTTAGCTTTCATGCAAGAGGGTTAAACACAATATATATATATATACAGTAGTGTTCAGAATAATAGTAGTGCTATGTGACTAAAAAGATTAATCCAGGTTTTGAGTATATTTCTTATTGTTACATGGGAAACAAGGTACCAGTAGATTCAGTAGATTCTCACAAATCCAACAAGACCAAGCATTCATGCTATGCACACTCTTAAGGCTATGAAATTGGGCTATTAGTAAAAAAGTAGAAAAGGGGGTGTTCACAATAATAGTAGTGTGGCATTCAGTCAGTGAGTTCGTAAATTTTGTGGAACAAACAGGTGTGAATCAGGTGTCCCCTATTTAAGGATGAAGCCAGCACCTGTTGAACATGCTTTTCTCTTTGAAAGCCTGAGGAAAATGGGACGTTCAAGACATTGTTCAGAAGAACAGTGTAATTTGATTAAAAAGTTGATTGGAGAGGGGAAAACTTATACGCAGGTGCAAAAAATTATAGGCTGTTCATTTACAATGATCTCCAATGCTTTAAAATGGACAAAAAAAACAGAGACGCGTGGAAGAAAATGGAAAACAACCATCAAAATGGATAGAAGAATAACCAGAAGGGCAAAGGCTCACCCATTGATCAGCTCTAGGATGATCAAAGACAGTCTGGAGTTACCTGTAAGTGCTGTGACAGTTAGAAGACGCCTGTGTGAAGCTACTTTATTTGCAGGACCACCCCGCAAAGTCCCTCTGTTAAATAAAAGACATGTGCAGAAGAGGTTACAATTTGCCAAAGAACACATCAACTGGCCTAAAGAGAAATGGAGGAATATTTTGTGGACTGATGAGAGTAAAATTGTTCTTTTTGGGTCCAAGGGCCGCAGACAGTTTGTGAGACGACCCCGAAACTCTGAATTCAAGCCACAGTTCACAGTGAAGACAGTGAAGCATGGTGGTGCAAGCATCATGATATCTATCTATCTATCTATCTATCTATCTATCTATCTATCTATCTATCTATCTATCTATCTATCTATCTATCTATCTATCTATCTATCTATCTATCTATCTATCTATCTATCTATCTATCTATCTATCTATCTATCTATCTATCTATCTATCTATCTATCTATCTATCTATCTATCTATCTATCTATCTATCTCTCTCTCTCTCTATATATATATCCGTTGAGGAATTTTTATACAGTCTCTCCATTTTCAGAGGCCATAAGTAATTGGACAGCCGGCCAGGTTTAACCTGCTCTCTCATTATTTCATAGGAAATTAAGCAGATAAAAAGTCTGGAGTTGATTCCAACTGCTGAACTTGCATTTGTTAGCTGTTCTTTGCAACTCTCAACATGAGGTCCAAAGATGTGTCGATGCAAGTGAAGGAGGCCATAATTAGGCTGAAAAAGCAAAATGAGCAAACAAACTTCAGGAGTGCCAAATCAGCAATTCGTTACATTCTAAAAAAGAATGTATGACCCCGAAAACCACGGAACAGGAGTTAGGAAGAATACAATCGGATATTGTTCTTAATAGATACAGCAAAGAGAGAGAAAGAAAAAAATCTTTGCAGCACAACAGTCTGCTTGCCTACTGATTTTCCGGAAGGCAGCATTAATGAATAAACCTACAAATTTGCTCAGAAAAGGCTCACATTCAGAATTCAGTGTTGGTTACAAGAACAAGGGGGGGAAAAAAAAAAAATCAATGAGACATTTTGCTGTGAACTGCCAATGAACGTGCACTTCAGTTGTTTATGGATTTTAATTAGGGCCAAATAGTCTCATGAATTTATGCAAAGCTCTCATACGCAGTGCGCGCAACACAGATGGATCTGAGGGAATCGAGCCAGTGGTGCGGGCCGGGAGAGGTCTGAGCTCTGCTGCCAAAACATCGTAATGATGTGAAAAGTCGGCGCTGTGATCGCTGTAACGCACCTCATCTTTTAGTCTCTTTTTACAGATGCTGCAGCTTCCCACTGGATGCTGTCATGAGTGACACTAGAAACTCATCTCCTATTCCCCTGCTTCACAGCAACCTGTCAGTGGCACAAGCTGACGAGATGTAGAGCCCAAACTACGAAAAGCAAGTTCGTCCATTTGAATAATGCGCACCTAAGAGAACACAGATTCTCTCACAGACTCTTTGATGTGTTTGCTGTGAATAGATGGCTCCCGACAGCATCAAATTAAACCCCAGACTCTCTGAAAGTACTTAGAAAGTGTGTGTGTGTGTGTGTGTTGGGGGGGTGCACACAGAACATCGCTCGAGTTGTAATCTCACTGTGCAAAGAGCTAAACCACAACACGTGCAGTAAATCATGTAACGGTCACAGTGGGATGTTTAATTTGGCACTCTGTGAGAAAATCACGTCAGTCTTTTGGGCTGGAATTAGTTCTGAGAGCTGTGTATTTGGTTGTGCATGGAGGCGATGCGCCGCGCTACACAAACCAATATCTGCACATCTGTAACTACAAATGGAAAAACAAATGTCGGCAGTAAACCTACAAAGCAGCCAGCAACATATCCAGGTTATGCATTAAATGTAAACTTGCGTGTTGCCTGTGGGGATCCATGGGCTCTAGACTGGGTTGTGTTTATAAAATAGATAGCTGACATTTTTTCAAAGGTGGTAATAAATTATGCAAAGTTTCTATAATGAACTGGAATGTGTGTGAGCCCAGAATGTTTTTAGAACCTCAGATCGCAACAGCTTTCAGAGGAAGAACTCAACCCTTTAATTTTCTCTTAATTCCGTATTTTTTTATGTTAATTTACTGTCTTAATGTATTTAGAAATTGTTTAGTTTCTTGTTATCATGTACACACTATTATTATTATTATCATCATCATTACTATCCTTTAGAGCTGCAACAAACGATTATTTGGATCATCGATAAATCTGATGGGGTTTCGACATGATTAATCGATTAATCAGATTAGCAGGGAATTTTTTTAAAATGTGCCAGGGAAACAATTTTTAATCTCCTTCCATCACTTTATTTAACAACAGAACATTATTTGAAAACTTAAAATACTTGAAAATCAACAAATGTCCCTTGGCTGTTGAAATATAAAATAATAAAGAATAAAACCGTTTATAATAAAGAACAAAAATAATTATTTCAAATGACATTGCTTTATCAAAGTGCTGAGTTGCCATAAAACAACACTGAAACATAAATGTTATAAAATATATGGTGAAAAAAAGATGTATTTTTGTTGCTGCAAATGAGCAATTAGCATAACCAGTTAACCATGAAACCTAAATCAAAAACTGTAGCCTGACTCATTATATGTGCAACATTCTCTGTATAACTTGTAAACTATGTGGTCATTTCACAATGACACATGCGACTCATGTCTCTTTATCTAAAATTGTACTGTAGCATTATTAGTTATTACTATTATTATTGTTGCTATTATTATTATTAATATATAAATAAAAAAATTAAAAATATATAATTTTTTAACACATTTGACTCTTTACGACAACAAATGCTGAGCCATTAATTATTATACAGAAAACAAATGCACAAACATGCTGAAATGCCAGCAGCTTAATGCTAATTTAACACTGAAAATGCCATAGACATGCTAACACGTTAGCATCAGCGTTAGCATAAAATACATCTATCAACTGTTTCAGAAGACCATAACAGGTCAGTTTAACATAAAAAAGGTAAATATTCCTCACAGACATATGCTTTTTAGTGGAGAAAAATTAAGATAAAGCGAAATAAAACAAATGAAACCAATGAAGCAGCACCTCGAAGCACTCCTTCATTGGTTCAAGATTCAAAGCAGAGCTCAGTTGATTATATGGAAGAAATGAAACATTTACGGTAAAACAAAGTTATTTAGCAACTAATCGCTGACTAAATTAGTTGACAACTATTTTAATAACCGATTTTAATCGATTAACTCGATTAGTTGTTTCAGCTCTACTATCCTTATCAGTATTATTATTATTATTATTATTATTATTATTATTATTATTATATGTTATTATTACTTCCATTTTGTCATTTGATTTTGAAATGTCATTTGATTTTTAAATACATATGTGTGAATGTATTCATTCTTTTCTATCACTTATCCTGGCTCTGGATGCAGTGGCAGCAGACTAAACAGCTCATCCCACACTTCCCTATTGTCTGCTAGTCCAGTCCTTTGTGGCATTCAAAAGCCTCTCGTGGTCCTCACATAAGAGTGCCTGGCAGCCAAGTTTGGGACTTGACTCAGACCGCCAAAACAAATTGTCACCTCTATGAGAGCTCATTACCCACAAGGAGAGAATAAAGTGGCTCATGTTTTGTTCTATTTTATTTATGTATGTATTTATTTATGCAATTATGTATTAACTTATTTGATTTATTTAATGCAGCTGTAAATGATAGTTTTAGCGCATGCACATTTTATTCATGCATATATTTGTTTATAAAATGACATTTACTAATTTATTGTACCTCAAAATTAACTACAATTTAAGTTTTTACACATTTTTTTGTATACGTATATATATATATATATATATATATATATATATATATATATATATATATATATATATACACTCAACAAAAATATAAACGCAACACTTTTGGTTTTGCTCCTATTTTGTATGAGATGAACTCAAAGATCTAAAACTTTTTCCACATACACAATATCACCATTTCCCTCAAATATTGTTCACAAACCAGTCTAAATCTGTGATAGTGAGCACTTCTCCTTTGCTGAGATAATCCATCCCACCTCACAGGTGTGCCATATCAAGTTGCTGATTAGACACCATGATTAGTGCACAGGTGTGCCTTAGACTGCCCACAATAAAAGGCCACTCTGAAAGGTGCAGTTTTATCACACAGCACAATGCCACAGATGTCGCAAGATTTGAGGGAGCGTGCAATTGGCATGTTGACAGCAGGAATGTCAACCAGAGCTGTTGCTCGTGCATTGAATGTTCATTTCTCTACCATAAGCCGTCTCCAAAGGCGTTTCAGAGAATTTGGCAGTACATCCAACCAGCCTCACAACCGCAGACCACGTGTAACCACACCAGCCCAGGACCTCCACATCCAGCATGTTCACCTCCAAGATTGTCTGAGACCAGCCACTCGAACAGCTGCTGAAACAATCAGTTTGCATAACCAAAGAATTTCTGCACAAACTGTCAGAAACCGTCTCAGGGAAGCTCATCTGCATGCTCATCGTCCTCATCTGGGTCTCGACCTGACTCCAGTTTGTCGTCGTAACCAACTTGAGTGGGCAAATGCTCACATTCGCTGGCGTTTGGCACGTTGGAGAGGTGTTCTCTTCATGGATGAATCCCGGTTCACACTGTCCAGGGCAGATGGCAGACAGCGTGTGTGGCATCGTGTGGGTGAGCGGTTTTCTGATGTCAATGTTGTGGATCGAGTGGCCCATGGTGGCGGTGGGGTTATGGTATGGGCAGGCGTCTGTTATGGACGAAGAACACAGGTGCATTTTATTGATGGCATTTTGAATGCACAGAAATACCGTGACGAGATCCTGGGGCCCATTGTTGTGCCATACATCCAAGAACATCATCTCATGTTGCAGCAGGATAATGCACGGCCCCATGTTGCAAGAATCTGTACACAATTCTTGGAAGCTGAAAATGTCCCAGTTCTTGCATGGCCTGCATACTCACCGGACATGTCACCCATTGAGCATGTTTGGGATGCTCTGGACCGGCGTATACGACAGTGTGTACCAGTTCCTGCCAATATCCAGCAACTTCACACAGCCATTGAAGAGGAGTGGACCAACATTCCACAGGCCACAATTGACAACCTGATCAACTCTATGCGAAGGATATGTGTTGCACTGCATGAGGCAAATGGTGGTCACACCAGATACTGACTGGTATCCCCCCCCAATAAAACAAAACTGCACCTTTCAGAGTGGCCTTTTATTGTGGGCAGTCTAAGGCACACTTGTGCACTCATCATGGTGTCTAATCAGCATCTTGATATGGCACACCTGTGAGGTGGGATGGATTATCTCAGCAAAGTCGAAGTGCTCACTATCACAGATTTAGACTGGTTTGTGAACAATATTTGAGGGAAATGGTGATATTGTGTATGTGGAAAAAGTTTTAGATCTTTGAGTTCATCTCATACAAAATGGGAGCAAAACCAAAAGTGCTGCGTTTATATTTTTGTTGAGTGTATATATATATATATATATATATATATATATATATATATATATATATATATATGCATGTATAGTTTGTTGGTGCGTGTTGTATATAAAATGTAAAAAATTAATTAATTAATTAATTAAAAATAAAAGAAATATTGAAACTATTATTTACTGTAAGGATCCATGGCTGATTTACAGATTTTGGTATTCTCTGCCATACTGTTGATATCCCGATCTTCCAGTGATGCGCCCTCCACAGTGAGCTGTTATAGCGACTCGCCATGGGTGAGCCTGTGTTGCATCATGAGGGGCTTGAGATGCACAATGCATGATGGAAGCATGACCATGGCAACGGGTGAGTGTGGTAGTTCAAAAGTATAACTGTCAACCCTTTGCATCCAAAGGAGCCAGTTTAGGTGGTTTGGGTGAAGATGTCTCTTGAAGCCTTTGGGGGATTTTTAGGCACATCAAACTTGGAGGAGACTCCAAGATTGGCCCAGAACATCCTGGAGGTATAACATATCTATTCTAGTCGAGAAAGGGCTTGAGGACCTCCAGGAGGAGTGGGGTCTTATCAAGGGGGCCCTTATGTTCTGCATCAAATCCCTTCAGAGATCTATGTTGTTTTTATCTGTCATGCCCCTGAGCTCAATAATCATAGAACTGAATGCACAACAAGACTTAAAAAGAAACTTGAAAATGTCTCCAACAGCAGTGAAGTTCAGTTTACATCAAGATATTGTCATTGTATATGCAGTTTTATGGTTTTATTGCATGGATTTGTGTTTGCTTGCATCTGGCTGATGTTCTTAACTTTGCTTTCATGTGTACATCTCTTTCATGTGAGCTTCTCTTTCATGCTTGCTGTTGTTTCCATTCAGGAGATGCTGTCGGAAATCCAAAGGGATGCAACTAATGCACAAAGTGAAATGGCAGAGGCGATGTACGACAAAACTTTGAAATGACAGTGACATACACAAATGACAACAGATGTCAGCTCACATAAGCGTGCAGGAAGTAAGATCATCGCACACAAACAAAAGTCACAGAGAGGTACCAGTGCAAAAAAATAAACCATCCAATACAATATACAAACAAGAAGCAGAATTATAGACGAACAAGGAAAAGCCTACAATACTTGAGAAAAACTGAATTTTTGATGAAACAACTCTGTTAATACACACTTAAATTATTCTTAGTATTGGTTATTTTTGTGAATATGCCTTATTCAGTCACATTGCAGGGGTTTATGCTCTAATGTTTGTTTACTTACTTTTATGATTTTCCAGAGGCTATTGAGAGCCTCGGGTGTTCGAAAAAAAATATAATGCTGGAGATATAAATAAGACACTTAAGCACATACTAAATAAAGCTGGAGGGAAAAACATATCTCTGAAAATGGCAAAACATGAAGTAAAAATCAATTGGCAACTGCTTTGTTCTTGAAGACATTTGATTCTTACTGAACTGTTTGAATAGACAAAAAAAAAAAAAAAAAAAAACACTAAGCAAAGACAGAAAATATACTGAAGATAAATTTAAGATGGAACACAAGTCAGTACGTACCATTGTGGCCATAACTTTACATTACACACTTTAAATTCACTCAGCCTCACTGCTCACATTCCATTTTTATCAAACAGTACGTGATATCAAGTCCGTCAGAATGCCTACTTTAGTTCCATATATAAAGTATTTACGACAGATAGATATATTACTCATGATTGATGTAAATGAAGTCCAAAACATATTCAGTGACTTGGAAATGTTCATGTCACCATTCCCTGACTCGTCTAAAGAAAACTGGCTGTATTAGTAGTGATTTAATGGTGTTACAATAAAGATTTACATACAGTACTTAAATATCATTAATTCTGCATTTATATTTTTTACTCAATTCATACATTGCTGTAGAGATTTGTTATTACTGTGAGAACAATAGGATTTTTTACAGAAACAATGTACAGAAGCCAGAATTTTTTAATAAACAAACAAATAAATAAATCATGTTGCAACAAAAATAAAATGTAAAAAAATTCCATGGGGTTCCAAACTTTTGCATGGCACTGACTGCAGCCAAGCTGATCTCACAGCCAGAGGCGGCACAAGTTTTGCATCATCCTCTCAATGAAAACAGTAGAACGTTCAGTTTACAGTCTGCCGCTTACAGCCAGCGTGTGAATGCAGCATAAACGAATCTTACTTCCTTCTGAAGCAGCACGGCACAAATGTAAACTTTTATGACAGCTACACAACACCTGACAGTTCAGTAATTACATTTCTATAACACCTAAATAGATCCTTGTCATTTGATTGGTGGTTTGTATGTCACGTGATATGGATCATTTGTCCCATTTGCTATTATGTTCCATTGACCATGCAAATTTGGCTCCATTTACCATGCAATTTTGGTTCCATACGTTTTGTACCACTGCACAGCGCCACCACTGCGCACGCTCACACTAGCGGTGATGGTGCTTTCACACTGGGCCAGTGTATCGTTGCATTGTACTGCATATCTAGTATGCAGGAATAACTGTGTACTGTATTTTGCATGCAGTTGGGAAACTTGGCCCGCTTTTTCTTCTTCAGTGGTTTTGAAGCTTCATTGCCAGCAAAGTTCAGCAGTGTCCAGCGGAATGAATAAAATCTAACAATGCAGGTACGTACTGATAAAAAACCTAAAACACTTTTTTGCAGGACTGGCATAGGACAGCATACAATTGCGGATGCATGGTGTACAGTAGCGGAGTGTTGCATAGAGCACTGCGTCCAGTAGTCTATGCCGAAAATCTGTGAAAAAAATTAAACGTGCAATTTTTCCATCCATTTTGCAGAACACTTTGTGTCGCTCAGCGTATTGCCACTTAGAACTGCATAAGCTTGGTGTAGGGCTGCATAAACTTGATGGCTCTTGCTTGCCTCTACTGGTGGTTGGCTCTCACTGCGGTATTGTATCACTTCCTGTTCCGGAGCACAGCGGTGTTTTGCTGCATCTGTTAGCTGTTTAATCTGCGCAGTTAGATTGCTCTAGTTACCTAGATAACGATTTGCTTCACAGTGTAATCTTCACGTGCCTTAACTAAAGCACTCCCTCTGCTGAATCACCTCTAAATTATTTACACATTATTCACTTTGTGTGTTTTTAGGAATCCACTAGCTTAGCGCAGCTACTAGCTCTTAGCCGGTTTAGCATGGCGGCTTCTCCTGTCTCTCCCGCACTTTTCTGCTCTGGGTGTGAAATGTTTAGTATTCCTCGGCCTCCTTTAGCAGTAATGGTACTTGTAATAAGTGTAGCTTATTCGTAGCTTTGGAGGCCAGGCTGGGCGAATTGGAGACTCGGCTCCGCACCGTGGAAAATTCTACAGCTAGCCAGGTCCCTGTAGTCGGTGCGGACCAAGGTAACTTAGCCGCCGTTAGTTTCCCTCTGGCAGATCCCGAGCAGCCGGGAAAGCAGGCCGACTGGGTGACTGTGAGGAGGAAGCGTAGTCCTAAACAGAAGCCCCGTGTACACCGCCAACCCGTTCACATTTCTAACTGTTTTTCCCCACTCTGCGACACACCCGCCGAGGATCAAACTCTGGTTATTGGCGACTCTGTTTTGAGAAATGTGAAGTTAGCGACACCAGCAACCATAGTCAATTGTCTTCCGGGGGCCAGAGCAGGCGACATTGAAGGAAATTTGAAACTGCTGGCTAAGGCTAAGCGTAAATTTGGTAAGATTGTAATTCACGTCGGCAGTAATGACACCCGGTTACGCCAATCAGAGGTCACTAAAATTAACATTGAATCGGTGTGTAACTTTGCAAAAACAATGTCGGACTCTGTAGTTTTCTCTGGGCCCCTCCCCAATCGGACCGGGAGTGACATGTTTAGCCGCATGTTCTCCTTGAAATTGCTGGCTGTCTGCGTGGTGTCCAAAAAATGAGGTGGGCTTCATAGATAATTGGCAAAGCTTCTGGGGAAAACCTGGTCTTGTTAGGAGAGACGGCATCCATCCCACTTTGGATGGAGCAGCTCTCATTTCTAGAAATCTGGCCAATTTTCTTAAATCCTCCAAACTGTGACTATCCAGGGTTGGGACCAGGAAGCAGAGTTGTAGTCTTACACACCTCTCTGCAGCTTCTCTCCCCCTGCCATCCCCTCATTATCCCATCCCCGTAGAGACGGTGCCTGCTCCCAGACTACCAATAACCAGCAAAAATCTATTTAAGCATAAAAATTCAAAAAGAAAAAATAATATAGCACCTTCAACTGTACCACAGACTAAAACAGTTAAATGTGGTCTATTAAACATTAGGTCTCTCTCTTCTAAGTCCCTGTTAGTAAATGATATAATAATTAATCAACATATTGATTTATTCTGCCTTACAGAAACCTGGTTACAGCAGGATGAATATGTTAGTTTAAATGAGTCAACACCCCCGAGTCACACTAACTGCCAGAATGCTCGTAGCACGGGCCGAGGCGGAGGATTAGCAGCAATCTTCCATTCCAGCTTATTAATTAATCAAAAACCCGGACAGAGCTTTAATTCATTTGAAAGCTTGACTCTTAGTCTTGTCCATCCAAATTGGAAGTCCCAAAAAACAGTTTTATTTGTTATTATCTATCGTCCACCTGGTCGTTACTGTGAGTTTCTCTGTGAATTTTCAGACCTTTTGTCTGACTTAGTGCTTAGCTCAGATAAGATAATTATAGTGGGCGATTTTAACATCCACACAGATGCTGAGAATGACAGCCTCAACACTGCATTTATTCTATTATTAGACACAATTGGCTTTGCTCAAAATGTAAATGAGTCCACCCACCACTTTAATCATATCTTAGATCTTGTTCTGACTTATGGTATGGAAATTGAAGAATTAACAGTATTCCCTGAAAACTCCCTTCTGTCTGATCATTTCTTAATAACATTTACATTTACTCTGATGGACTACCCAGCAGTGGGGAATAAGTTTCATTACACTAGAAGTCTTTCAGAAAACGCTGTAACTAGGTTTAAGGATATGATTCCTTCTTTATGTTCTCTAATGCCATATACCAACACAGGGCAGAGTAGCTACCTAAACTCTGTAAGTGAGATAGAGTATCTCGTCAATAGTTTTACATCCTCATTGAAGACAACTTTGGATGCTGTAGCTCCTCTGAAAAAGAAAGCTTTAAATCAGAAGTGTCTGACTCCGTGGTATAACTCACAAACTCGCAGCTTAAAGCAGATAACCCGTAAGTTGGAGAGGAAATGGCGTCTCACTAATTTAGAAGATCTTCACTTAGCCTGGAAAAAGAGTCTGTTGCTCTATAAAAAAGCCCTCCGTAAAGCTAGGACATCTTACTACTCATCACTAATTGAAGAAAATAAGAACAACCCCAGGTTTCTTTTCAGCACTGTAGCCAGGCTGACAAAACGTCAGAGCTCTATTGAGCCGAGTATTCCTTTAACTTTAACTAGTAATGACTTCATGACTTTCTTTGCTAATAAAATTTTAACTATTAGAGAAAAAATTACTCATAACCATCCCAAAGACATATCGTTCTCTTCGGCTGCTTTCAGTGATGCCGGTATTTGGTTAGACTCTTTCTCTCTGATTGTTCTGTCTGAGTTATTTTCATTAGTTACTTCCTTCAAACCATCAACATGTCTATTAGACCCCATTCCTACCAGGCTGCTCAAGAAGCCCTACCATTAATTAATGCTTCGGTCTTAAATATGATCAATCTATCTTTATTAGTTGGCTATGTACCACAGGCTTTTAAGGTGGCAGTAATTAAACCATTACTTAAAAAGCCATCACTTGACCCAGCTATCTTAGCTAATTATAGGCCAATCTCCAACCTTCCTTTTCTCTCAAAAAGTCTTGAAAGCGTAGTTGTAAAACAGCTAACTGATCAACTGCAGAGGAATGGTCTATTTGAAGAGTTTCAGTCAGGTTTTAGGATTCATCATAGTACAGAAACAGCATTAGTGAAGGTTACAAATGATCTTCTTATGGCCTCAGACAGTGGACTCATCTCTGTGCTTGTTCTGTTAGACCTCAGTGCTGCTTTTGATACTGTTGACCATAAAATTTTATTACAGAGATTAGAGCATGCCATAGGTATTAAAGGCACTACACTGCGGTGGTTTGAATCATATTTATCTGATAGATTACAATTTGTTCATGTAAATGGGGAATCTTCTTCACAGACTAAGGTTAATTATGGAGTTCCACAAGGTTCTGTGCTAGGACCAATTTTATTCACTTTATACATGCTTCCCTTAGGCAGTATTATTAGACGCCATTGCTTAAATTTTCATTGTTACGCAGATGATACCCAGCTTTATCTATCCATGAAGCCAGAGGACACACACCAATTAGCTAAACTGCAGAATTGTCTTACAGACATAAAGACATGGATTACCTCTAATTTCCTGCTTTTAAACTCAGATAAAACTGAACTTATTGTACTTGGCCCCACAAATCTTAGAAACATGGTGTCTAACCAGATCCTTACTCTGGATGGCATTACCCTGACCTCTAGTAATACTGTGAGAAATCTTGGAGTCATTTTTGATCAGGATATGTCATTCAAAGCGCATATTAAACAAATATGTAGGACTGCTTTTTTGCATTTACGCAATATCTCTAAAATCAGAAAGGTCTTGTCTCAGAGTGATGCTGAAAAACTAATTCATGTATTTATTTCCTCTAGGCTGGACTATTGTAATTCATTATTATCAGGTTGTCCTAAAAGTTCCCTGAAAAGCCTTCAGTTAATTCAAAATGCTGCAGCTAGAGTACTAACGGGGACTAGAAGGAGAGAGCATATCTCACCCATATTGGCCTCTCTTCATTGGCTTCCTGTTAATTCTAGAATAGAATTTAAAATTCTTCTTCTTACTTATAAGGTTTTGAATAATCAGGTCCCATCTTATCTTAGGGACCTCATAGTACCATATCACCCCAAAAGAGCGCTTCGCTCTCAGACTGCAGGCTTACTTGTAGTTCCTAGGGTTTGTAAGAGTAGAATGGGAGGCAGAGCCTTCAGCTTTCAGACTCCTCTCCTGTGGAACCAGCTCCCAATTCGGATCAGGGAGACAGACACCCTCTCTACTTTTAAGATTAGGCTTAAAACTTTCCTTTTTGCTAAAGCTTATAGTTAGGGCTGGATCAGGTGACCCTGAACCATCCCTTAGTTATGCTGCTACAGACTTAGACTGCTGGGGAGTTCCCATGATGCACTGAGTGTTTCTTTCTCTTTTTGCTCTGTATGCACCACTCTGCATTTAATCATTAGTGATTGATCTCTGCTCCCCTCCACAGCATGTCTTTTTCTTGGTTCTCTCCCTCAGCCCCAACCAGTCCCAGCAGAAGACTGCCCCTCCCTGAGCCTGGTTCCGCTGGAGGTTTCTTCCTGTTAAAAGGGAGTTTTTCCTTCCCACTGTCGCCAAGTGCTTGCTCACAGGGGGTCATTTTGACCGTTGGGGTTTTTACGTAATTATTTTGTGGCCTTGCCTTACAATATAAAGCGCCTTGGGGCAACTGTTTGTTGTGATTTGGCGCTATATAAATAAAATTGATGATGATGATGATGATGTAGTCGGTACGCCGCATTACGCAACTCTACATTGTCCCAGTGTGATAGAGGCTTTAGCTTAAAAATAAACATGGCAGGGCTTCTTTTATTAACAGTGCTCATTGTGGAACAGAAAAAATCAAATTGAGTATGCTGTAAACTGCCTGGAGGTACTTGCAATAGTTGCTGGGACGTCTCCATCTGAAGTACAAGTGCTATCAGATTAAGAGCTCTACAAATATCTGTTGTGATTTTTTTTGCTGGACTGAGGAAAGCAGACAGCTGTCTGTACACAAAGAAGTCAATACACGGCATCAGGTATGGACTACATCATCAGGATTGTTAGGCGTTATATAAAACAAATAATGAACGTTTTTTCATTCATGCAATGGAAAAAATGTTTCATGCAGTGAAAGATGGATTGTTCCTCATTCCTCAAATGGAATGACAAACATTCAACATTAAGGGGATGGTAGGTTTCAGCAGGTTTCACATAAACCAATCATATCCAGGTGGTTTTCTATAATTAGATGGTTTATCAACAGTGATTTTGAGGACAGTGACCTTACGTCAATGAGACCCAAAGTAAGGACCTTATTGGAGTTGACATTTGACTACTGGGATTTGAGGGTAGTTCAAAAGTAATATATATGAGATGCCTAAAATTAGGCTTGGGTTTATGAAGGTCCGCGCGGGCTGACGGTAGCACACACGGAATATTTGACGTTGCAGAAACAGATGGTGGAACACCCTCAATTTTACTGTTATCCAGTGTAGCAACTGGGAACTTAGTTTGCAAAACGTATTCCTCTATGCTCTTTTCTATAATTAGATCATTTATCAACAGTGATTTTTGAGGACAGTGACCTTACGTCAATGAGACCCAAACTAAGGACCTTACTGGAGTTGACATTTTGACTATTGGGATTTGAGGGTAGTTCAAAAGTAATATATATGAGATGCCTAAAATTAAGCTTGGGTTTATGAAGGTCCGCGCGGGCTGACGGTAGCAGACACAGAATATTTGACGTTGCAGAAACAGACGGTGGGGCACCCTCAGTTTTACTGTTATCCAGTGTTGCAGTTGGGAACTTAGTCTGCAAAACATATTCCTCTATGATCTTTTCTATGATTAGATCATTTATCAACAGTGATTTTGAGGACAGTGACCTTACGTCAATAAGACCCAAACTAAGAACCTTATTGGAGTTGACATTTTGACTATTGGGATTTGAGGGTAGTTCAAAATTAATATATATGAGATGCCTAAAATTAGGATGGGTCTATGAAGGTCCGCACAGGCTGAGGGTAGCAGACACGGAACATTTGACATTGCAGAAACAGACGGTGGAGCACCCTCAGTTTTACTGTTATCCAGTGTAGCAACTGGGAACTTAGCTTGCAAAACATATCCCTCTACGCTCTTTTTGGGTACGTGATGTCTTCGGAAACAGGCCACACTCTCAACTTGAAAAATTTCTCTTCCTAGCACATAAACTACATGGTCACCAAAGTGGATTTTCCTACACAAAGGATTTTCTTGCAAAGGACCACAATGAAGGCAGGTCATAAATTGTTACCTGCCTTCATTATGGTCCTTTGCATTGGGGTTTCCCGTTATGCCATCACACACACACGGAAGGACTGAAATGATTTGCAGAGGGGGTCAGAAGGCTTATTTACGTGAATGTTGAAGTCACCAACAATCAGAATGCTTTTGGCATAGGTTGCCAAATTAGAGATAAACTCACCAAGTTCATCTAAGAATTCAGAATATGGGCCTGCGGACCAATGTGCGGTGACAAAATAACATGGTCATTAAATTCACACACACACAGAAGTGCTGAGATGACTGCTGCTGGTTTGTTTTGTGAAAGTCCACAGTGACAGACAGCCTGCAGCCGGGCTCACACAGGACACTGAGAAGGTCTTTGAAACCTGAACATTTGGGGCCAATTTTTCCTCTTTGCTTCTACCTAGAGTACGGCGCACAGGACACAAGCATGTCAAGCAACACGAAACTCTGGGGGGAAATTGAAATTCTCTGCAGGCTGAAAAAGCGGTGACTCTTTCAAGGTACCAGTTCACACCAAGCTTTGCTCCCAGCGTGACATATTTTTAATAAGGGCAGCAGCTGTCAGCGCACACCTCTCTTTTCAATATGTACGGCTGCAGGTTTAATGCAGTAAGCGACACCTGGATTTGCAAAGCATCAAACAGACGGCACAAAGGCACTCCCCATTGCCATTGCCTGCCAATCAACAGAGTTGACATGTTTGACATGTTCTCTGCATTCTGCCATTTATCTTCCTGATCAGATGTGCTTGAAATGTCGCTAAGCAACTACTGCCAAGCAACCTGAGAACCTCCCGCTCAACCCATGGACTGATCATGTGAGAATGAGAGTGATTAGTGTGATAGCTGTCGGTGGTTGACACCGTTCAATCATTTCGCCATATCACGGTTTCCTCTAATTAGGTGTTTATATGAATTCATCGCTGTGCAAATTTGACATAAGCAATAATGGTGTTTTGACAAGATACTTTAACATTCTGTTTTGCTCATAGCACATTTAGGAAAGATTTTTTTTTCCCCCTTGGTGAAATGTAACGCAAGTGGAGGTGACTAAATGGAGATCAAATTAGTCAAAAGTGCTCTGCTGAGAAGTGTGGAGGCTGAACAGATGGACAATTAATGGAAGCAAAATTTAGTGTGTTGCATACAAATCAAGGTTGAACACTACAATATATATATATATATATATATATATATATATATATAAAGAATAAAAAATCTGTTCCAATCTAAAATTTCCTCATAGCACACACACACACACACACCTTTTTTTTCAAGCATGCACACAAAAAAGTTACACCATCTGTAATTTGAATAAATTTCAAAGATGACTTATTTCCATCCTACTGCATTCTCAAAAAGCAAGTCCGAAGATGAAAAAAAAAGTCAGCAGGTTGCAGGATTTTCTCTTTTCAAACTGAGTGTCAAAAGCCCTTTAAAAACAGACATAAAACATCTGGTGTTTTCAACTGAAGTGTCCATTATTCTCAATTGTAATGTAGCAAAGTGAACTCCAGACTGAAAAGGATTCCTCTTTGGTTGACAGCATACAGTAGGTTCTGTGAGCAAGACATGTAGCATTGCAATCCCACCAGTAAACACAATAACCTCCTGGTAAGTAATACCATGGGCATAGAGACGGTACCGTGCATCCAGAAAGTATTCACAGCGCTTCACTTTTTCCACATTTTGTTATGTTACAGCCTTATTCCAAAATGGAATAAATTCATGTTCCCTCAAAATTCTAGTCACAACACCCCATAATGACAACATGAAAAAGTTTTTTGGAAATTTTTATAAATTTATTAAAAATAAATAACTAAGAAATCACATGCACGTAAGTATTCGCAGCCTTTACTCAGTACTTTGTTGATACAACTTTGGCAGCAATTAAAGCCTCAACTCTTCTTGAATATGATGCCACAAGCTTGGTGCACCAATCTTTGGGCAGTTTTGTCCATTCCTCTTTGCAGCACCACTCAAGCTCCATCAGGTTAGATGGGGAGCATCGTCGCGCAGCCATTTTCAGATCTCTCCAGAGATGTTTAATCAGATTCAGGTCTGGGCTCTGGCTGGGCCACTCAAGGACATTCACGGAGTTGTCCTGAAGACACTCCTTTGATATCTTGGCTGTGTGCTTAGGGTCATTGTCCTACTGAAAGATGAACCGTCATCCCAGTGTGAGGTCAAGAGCACTCTGGAGCAGGTTTTCATCCAGGATGTCTCTGTACATTGCTGGAATCATCTTTCCTTCAATCCTGACTAGTCTCCCGGTTCCTGCTGCTGAAAATCATCCCCACAGCATGATACAACTTTGGCAGCAATTAAAGCCTCAACTCTTCAGGTTCAGGTAACTTTATTTGTACCCGTAGGTAGATTTGGCTTGCAGCAAACAGAAAACAGAAAAAAGGCGTCCATGTTAGTCAACACAACAACAACAACAATAAAAAAAACACTAAAAATACTAACAAAGAACATACACAAAACAAGTTAACAAACACCACCAAGGACTCACAACCTTAAAACCACTAAAAAGATGGTCAGCTTAAAACTAGTGTGCAAAGGGCAAATAAATAAATAAGTATATAAATATCTAAATATAAGCATATGCAAACCTACTAAGATTTGTTCAGTTGCACAATTGCTGCTGGGACAAAACTACTCCTGTAGCATTTTGTTCTACACCTTGGGACTCTAAAGCCTAAAGCCTCAACTCTTCTTGAATGTGATGCCACAAGCTTGGTGCACCCATCACCATGCTTCACTGTAGGGATGGTGCCTGGTTTCCTCCAAACATGAAGCCTGGCATTCACACCAAAGTTCAATCTTTGTCTCATCAGACCAGAGAATTTTGTTTCTCATAGTCTGAGAGTTCTTCAGGTGCCTTTGGCAAACTCCAGGTGGGCTGCCATGTGCCTTTTACTAAGAAGGGGCCTCCGTCTGGCCACTCTACCATACAGGCCTGATTGATGGATTGCTGCAAAGATGGTTGTCCTCCTTGAAGGTTCTTCTCTCTCCTCAGAGGAATGTTGGAGCTCAGAGTGACCATCACGTTCTTGGTCACCTCCCTGACTAAGGCCCTTTTCCCTCGATCACTCAGTTTAGACGGGTGGCCAGCTCTAGGAAGAGTCCTGGTGGATCCAAAGTTCTTCCATTTACGGTTGATGGAGGCCACTGTGCTCAATGGGACCTTCAAAGCAGCAGAAATTTTTCTGTACCCTTCCCCAGATTTGTGCCTCGAGACAATCCTGTCTCGAAGGTCTACAGACAATTCCTTTGACTTTAGGCTTCGTTTGTGCTCTGACATGCACCGTCAACTGTGGGACTTTATATGTAGACAGGAGTGTGACTTTCCAAATCTTGTCCAATCAACTGAATTTACCCCAGGTGGACTCCAATTAAGCTGTAGAAACATCTCAAGGATGATCAGTAGAAACAGGATGCACCTGAGCTCAAGTTTGCGCTTCATGGCAAAGGCTCTGAATAGTTAGGTACATGTGATTTCTTAAGTTTGATATTTTCAATATATTTGCTATTTTTTTAAATTCACATTGTCATTATGGGGTATTGTGTGTAGAAATTTGAGGATTAAAATGATTTTCATCCATTTTGGAATAAGGCTGTAACATAAATAAAAAGTGAAGCGCTGTGAATACTTTCTGGATGCACAGTACTGCCTCTATGCCCATGGTATTACCTAGTTTTTCAAGTCTTGAAGTGTTTGTTGTTTTAATGGAAAGGAGCTGCTGTTGGCCACACCTCCTCGCCAAAGGGTGGGGTAGCACTCTACAGTCTCTGGCACAGAAACCATTTCAATGTGTCTCACAGTGTGCATGAGTACAGAGATGAATTTCCATGACATTGGTTCCAGAAAATGCAAAAAAAAAAAAAAAAAAAAAAAAAAATTCATGTCTAAATTTTGAATGTAGCAGAGAAGTTTCTACATGCAGTGATACAGAAATGTTGGACATGTTCAAAGAAAACTCAGACATATCTAACTGTAAAAAGTAGATCAGAATCTCACACAATATTACCAGTCATGGATTAAAAGCACACACAGGAAGTGGTGAGATGCAGCAGTCCCATCTTTAAAAGTCACCTTAGTAGTAATTAATTATTTTAAAAAGTCTTTTCTGTGTATATCTGTGGAATATCTGGTTGCATGGAAGAAGTCGCGCGTCGTCAAGGCTTTTACGATCTGTTTTCATGATAATGCCATGGCAGCTTTCACCCACTGTGCCCTCTCCAAATGTCAGATTTTATTCTGAAGAGATTACGAGCTGTGCAAGTTTCCTGCAGTTATCGCGATAATGCAAATCGTGCACTTGTCGCACTTTAATTCAAACTGTATTACAAATAAAATGCATGAGAGCGTGCAGCTGAGCATGTGAACTGGACAGGAAACCTGATAACGCAAGAGCCGAAAGACACAGCAAAGTGCACAGACTGAGGCGATCAATAAGGCCGGTGCCCCGTATTTAGATGCGAAAATGTCTTTTTTTTTTTCGAATGGCCGAGGTTTTCCCAGGTTATTACTTGAGTGTGGTCTCAGTTAATCTTATAAGAGGCGCAGTTTGAAGCAAACACTTTCAAATGAAATGTGTCAGCATCATCTATTGTGTAATTCTCAGCGTTTTGGCAATTTTTTTCATTGCAAATGCAAAAACATAAAAGGTCAAATGGTGCACAAAGAAAAAACAAGTAATTTATTGCAATCAGTCTGTCTGTCTCGTCCTCGTTGTTTAATGACGCTCCCATTTGTTTTCTTGTCCTAATTACTTTTCTTTGCACCATGTTGCTGTCGCGCCTTTTCCTCCACTGTTTTGTCTGTAACAGACCTTTTTTGACTTGTTCCCAATTAATGAGTGAACAATAATAGGGGAGACTGTGGTCAGATTATAACCAAGCTGACAACACGCAGACCAGTGAAAAAAATAATTACAGCCCTCACGTGACACAAATTAAGGGTAATTACTAGCTTTCACATGACGCAATTGTTAGTTTCATGCACCAGCATGCACTTTCCTTCACTATTTAAAGCTGGAGGGCCACCCACATTTCACTAAACTGACAAAAGTTAGTTTCTTCTGAAATACAAGCATTATAATGTCGGTTTATTTTAGAAATGTCTTGAAAAATTAAAACTCATTGTAATCAAGAGAACATATTTATCTGGGGGAAATAAATATTTTCTTTTCTTTTTAACGTCGTCTGCAAGAGGATGTGTGTGTGTGTGTGTGTGTGTGTGTGTGTGTGTGTGCGCGTGAGCTTTTGATAAGATCAGAAGTCTGCTTGATGCTGTGTGACACTGACATCCGTGAAATGTCTTGAAAATCACTCCAGAGGTGTTATCTGGTGTTGCAGACTGAACGGTCCCCCCTAGAAATCGGTCCCCCAGCCTTCACTGCGCATGCATCATTTCGGAGCGTCTGCAGTATTTCACTGATTATCACCTCTTTTCTGCTTAAAACCGCACTCCAGTCATCATCTATCTCAGTGACAGATATCTGAAACTTTTGTACAACAATCATTTCTGCATAAATTCAGCATTATTTCATCATAAAAGACAGAGGAAGCGATCAGAGTGCCGCATCTACACGAGCTGCTCCTGCTGCATTCACTGCGCCTCCGTCATTTCAAAGCATCACAGATTATTGCCTCATTTCTGCTTAAAACAGCCTCCTTTCTGCTTAAAACTGACTTTAGAATGATTTAAGAGGTTTTACTTTGTCATCTGATAATCTCATTATTTCCGTTGATTGCTTTGGGTGAAGAGGGTCCGTCTCGGATGAGCTGCTGAGCTCTGAAATGACGCATGCACAGTGGCGGCAGGGCAGACCAATTTTTAGGGGGGTGGAACTGTTCTGTCTGCAACACCGGTAACAAAAACAGCATTTTTTTTTAAAAAATTTTAATTCTGGGTCTTTTAGTGAAACTTAGGGCTAGCGGCCGGTGATCACCTTAGTATTTCTTCTGTTTTTCTTGTTGATTAATGCTGGCAAATTATACAGTATTTTTTGTCTTACTGATGCCTGATTCTGTTTTTTTCTCTGTTTAAGGCGCAGTTCCATCCAGAGATGGGAATTGTGTTTGTGTTGGCGACCCTCCTGTCCTGTGCACCAACAGCAATTCTTGTATATTCGTCCGTGAATTGTTCTGTGAATTATTTCTGTAATTTATGTTTGTAGCATGGCCCAAGCAGAAGGTCACCCCTTTGAGTCTGGTCTGCTTGAGGTTTCTTCCTCAGAGGGAGTTTCTCCTTACCACCGTTGCTCTGGGGGTTGGTAAGGTTAGACCTTACCTGTGTGAAGCGCCTTGAGGCATCTCTGTTGTGATTTGGCACTATATAAAGGAAATAAATTAAATTGAAAATTGAAACATCTTAGATTTACACAGAAACATCGCCATTTCAGAGCGTTTTCCACCATGTTGGATTAACAGCCAGCGATAGACCAGACAGAGACATCACCATACCACTCTGCTCTGATTGGCTACCACCATGTGCTACCCATAATGCTTGGCACAAGTCTGTGGAAGGCCCCCACGCAATCTATGACGTCACTGTCAGTCTCAACCATGGTCTCAGCCGTTGCTGCCTTCAGTAGTTCAAGGTTGTCTGTTCTTTTGAAATTTTTCCCTTCAGGGGAACTTTTTATTACTTTTTTCAAGACAACATGAGTTTGGATCATATTGGTAATGTCATATTGTGAATCCCTACTTAAAGGCTAACAAATACAATTATAGTGGTGCCAGTGAAAATTATTTTTATGCCTTAAATCTTAAAAACTTTGTGGCCCTGTACCTTTAATGTACTCGCGCTCATCGAGATGCTCATGGCGCTACATTCTCTTCATCAATCACAAGAAAATGTTTGTACTTTAGATTCTAAAAGCAGGTCCAAAGACCGTGACTTTGTGGTACTTCCAGAGTGCAGCACTCAAACTTGCCTAACAAGGTGATCACACAGGGCACCGTTCTACTGTGATCGTGCATGATCCAAAAAAGTGCAATTATTGTTTTAGTATCACTTTTAGAAGTGTTTATTTCTCGCTAGCTTTTACATCATATATGAGAAAGGTGTTATTTGTAGCCAAAAACGAAGTGACATTAGCAGCTTATGACACCAGGAAATGACATTACCATGCTAACGTCCACTAAATGTTTTGTAAATCCTTCCAGAGATGTTATCAGGTTACAGAAACAATGTTTTCAGTTTTAGAAGTGTTTATTTCTCACTAGCTTTTACACAATATATTAGAAAGGTGTTATTTCTATCAAAAACAAAGCAAAGTTAGCAGCTTGCGACACCAGGAAGTGACTTCACCATGTTAACATCCACAACATCATACCATAAAAATAGTAACAGAATGTGACATTTTAACCTCTTAAAATACCTCTTAAAATAGGTCAGGTTTAGCCATCTTTGAACTTGTCCAAGGTCTGTGTCCCAAGAATGTTTCCTGTGCATTTGAAGACTCTGACAGTCATAGGACTGGATTTATGCTGAGCACAGACAGACGGACAGATGAATGGATGAACGAAAAGCCTTTGCAATACCCGATGGCCACATTTGACGGCCGTGGGTAAAAATGAAATGAAACAGCTTAATCCATCTTCCCTCCAAACAGGCATTCTTATAAAGTGCAGACCTGGCAACCCACCCAAAAATGAAAGCAAGTGAGCTGTAACCTCAGTCAAAAACCACAACAAACGCTGCTTCGGGAGCATGATCAAACACGTTTTAAGCCATTACATCATTTGAACATGATTGAAGCCGTTAAAGACTACAAATACCCGGAAGTTATGGCATACTATCAACAATTTTTAGAATCTGGATGAAATTTTTGAACAGTTCAAAAATCGGATCTCAATTTCAAACCTGGGGCCACGCTGGCCATAACTACTGCGTATACCAAGTTTGTTCAAGATTGACAGAAGATGGATCAAGAAGTTACTACAGTGCTTCAGAATGTGCACGATTTGCTGTTGGGATAAATTAGTTCACCACACCAATACACTCTGCACACAATGATGCACAGAACAGCATATTTACAGCCAGGCCCATAAGTATTTGGACAGTGACAAATATTTGAAATTTTGTCTCTGGGCATCACCACATTAGAGGTTCAAGGAAACAAGAAGTGCTTGTAGTGTCAACTTTCAGCTTTAATTCAAGGGGTTTAACAAAAATGTTGAGTTAACTATTTAGGAATAAGTAAATTTCATATACATACCCTCCATTTTCAGAGCCTATAAGTGACTGGATGAAATAAATAAAAGAACTAGAAGGCACTCAGAGAGCGCATACCTCTGACAAGGCCACATGTTCCCAAATACTTAAAACTTCATCTGGACCATGGATCCAAAATATGTTCCAGCTCAAATTCAAAACAGAATGCCTAATTTTCTAGAACATTATCCATCTGCTCACAAAAAATTAATCAGCATCCTCATAACTTTTTGAGTTAAATGTCGGTATGCCACAAACTGTCTCCTGGATCTCAGTTCCACAATATACTATTCTTTGGATCACATCCAAGATTTAATCACCTATTTTCAGAAAGATTATCTATCCGCTCACCAAGTTTAATTGAAATCTATTCATTACTTTCTGAGTTATCCTGCCATCAGACAAATGCTGGTGAATCCATTACCTCCTTGGCCATGGCAGAACTAATTGTTTTCTATAAACAAGTCATGGGATGGTTACATGAACATCTGTAAGTTAGATTAGACAGAATTTTATTAATCCATTGGGAATACTCCCTCAGGGAAATTGAAGTTCCATCACCATTGTATAGCAGCACACAGGATAAGAAGCACACAGAGTATCAAAAGTGAAAGTACAAAACAATTTGCAAGTATAAATACACAAATACAAAATATCAGACATACTGATCGCTACTGGTTTACTGCCTACTACTGTTCCTCTCCTTCCCGTCCTCTGTCTTCCTGTTACTCCTCCTCCCCCTGAGTGAGGAGTTGTACAGTTGTAGATATGTCTTGGACTTTGTTTACATGAATATGACTGAACATCTGAGAGATCAGAAAATGACGGTGCACCGACTCTCCCTATCGAACCTAATGGAGCTTGAGAGGTGCTGCAAAGAGGAATGGGCAAAACTGCCCAAAGATAGTTGCACCAAGCTTGTGGCATCATATTCAAGAAGACTTGAGGCTGTACTTGTTCCCAAAGGTGCATCAACAAAGTACTGAGTAAAGGGTTTGAGTACTTATGCACATGTGATTTTTTTTTTTTTTTACTTTTAATAAATTTGTAAAAATGTATTATTTTTCATGTTATCATTATGGGGTGCTGTGACTAGAATTTACTCCATTTTTAGAATACGGCTGTAACATAAAATGTGGAAAAAGTGAAGCACTGCAAATACTTTCCAGATGCACTGTACTTCTAAATGCATACTGAAAACAGGGATGCCCTGTGGATCGAGATGTACTGCTTTTTGCCTACCATAGTAAGCTAGTATGAGTATTACGATGTAGCCTATCACTGTGGCTAAACCTGGCTATTGACTGCTTTGAAGTACCCTAACAATGCTTCACTGTGTTAGTTTGTATAACTTAAATTGTTGAATATTTTCAGAATTTAAAAAATAAGGTTTGTGCAGGTTCACATTTTAGTAAGTTGATAACTTACAAGATTTTAGTACAAAATTGCTCAGTTAAAAAAAACAGATGTACATAGACTGACAATGCTTTTACAATAAACAGTTTGCTTGTAAAACTGGAATGTATTTTTTCTGACTTAAGGAAAATAATTTCAAAACACTAAAAGTTCACAAAATTAAGGTAACAATTTGCATGGTCATTTCTGAACACGAGGTAAAATAACAACTTAAATATAAAACAATTTGGCTACCTAATAACACCAAAACCTTTGAAATAAGTTGGTTCAACTTAATTAATCAAGTCAAGTATACCAAACCAAAAAAGCTCCATGCAAATATTGTTACCTTAATATTTTAGGTTGACGGGTGCAATATTTTAGAGTGCATATTGGTCCAGGAGTCACCATATTGATGTATATTGTTTAATTGGGTGGAAATGGCTCAAAACCAGCCCAAATCACAAAGACTTAAATAGAATGACTTCCACATTGGTGAACTGTGGTGACAGTTTTGAACAGCGCCTTCTATGGCACAAGAGCCACCTTCAAGCATGAAAAACCACCAGTGTTACAACCAATCCCACTATCCCCTACTGTGCAGTAACACAACACTGAACTCGGCAGTGATCCCAAAGAAAACTCGTTGTTTGTTTTCTTCAGCCCTCGCACAGATTTCTGTCAGATTTTATGACGTGCACGTTCCGCACACAGGGTTGCTGTGCGCTCCTGAACGCACAGCTCCCTCTGCAGTTTGTACAGCTGAAATTTTCCATCCAGTGCAGGAAAACCGTCCCACCGTCTGCTGAGTCCAACCGGCAGTGAGGACGCGTCCGGAGATCACACACGCGCGCTCACAACCACACACAGGCTGTGGCGCGCAGACGTGCCTCCTGAAAAAAAAATACGCGGCGGACGCGTAATTACGCACGCGGCACAGATTAACCAGCAGGACTGTCCATCATCTGGAGCTGGGAGGCTGGTTTACTGCTTCCTGCGGACGATCGGAAGGGGAGTAAAATGTCTGTGGATACTTGAGGAGTGACGACAACTTTCCTGTTGTTCGGAACAAAGAGAGGGAGGGAATCAGCAATGCGCGCGGATCGAATCCCCGCCCGGGATTTGGACGTTTAAACGCCGGCAGTTTTGCAGTCCGCACCGGCGACACCGGACGATGTTGTCCGCGGAGATGCGGCGTTTGCTCCGCTCCGTGTTTGTGGATGTCGCGGTTCGGTCGTGGAACCTTTGGCTGGCTGTGATTGGACCAGACACAGACTGGGGCTGACTGATGTTTGTCCAGAGGAAATGTTTTGGGGAGGGGATCAATACTGGCGCAGGAGAAGAGGGGAGACGCCAGTCTTCTCCAGTACCCATGTGAGGACAGAGGACAACATGCGACAAGGATTCCTTTTATTTTTACTGTTCAAAACAGGACACAAAGCGATTTCCTCCGTCTGACATTGATGTTTCATGTGTTTTGTTGCCTTTCCAAACTGTTATAAGTGGATAAGGATGATGTTGCACTAAAATTTCACCCACTTTTTGATGCTCGTGCACAGAACATGTTGATAATGCATCATATTGTGGACTAAAACGCTCCTCACCAACACCTGGACTTGTTTTTCTGAAGCCAAGAACGAAACCAACACCTCAGAAATGTACTCGCACACACCTGGCAACATGGCAGTTAAGTGTTTCCTGTACTCTGTGTGTTTGCTGCCACTTTTTGCAGCCGGAGCTGCTTTCTCTGGGGTTTTCAACACCACAGACATTTTTACAGACGACTTGCTGCAGGTCAAACAGGTACAGGACAGAACAACACGGCGGTGGAAGCTGCAGTCTGCTGATTTTCATCCCAACTTGTATTTTAACCAAGCGGATGTTTTGCACTTGAGGCAAAGGTCCTTCACTACCCACAGTCACATATTTAAAGTTGTGCGTGCTGCCGTGCTTACCATGCTCTCCAACGTTCCCTTTTACTTGCCTCCCGCCAAACACGAGGAGTTCACCAGCAAGTGGAATGAGATTTATGGGAACAACCTGCCTCCTCTGGCTCTCTATTGCCTTTTGTGCCCAGAGGACTCTGCCGCCCTGCAGTTTCTGCTGAAGTACATGGATAGGATGGCGGAATATCCGGACTGGAAGGTGACAAGTGCGCCTAATGATGAGGTCCCCATGGCTCACTCCCTCACCGGGTTTGCTACAGCCTATGACTTTATTTACTCTTTCCTGGATGAAAAGCGACAGGACGTTTACCTCACGAAAATTCGCTCTGAGACCGAGTCGCTCTACGAGCTCTCCAAATACAGAGCGTGGGGGAAGCAGTACTTGCAGAACCATCAAACCACCAATGTCTTGGCCATCCTCACCGGTGCGATAGTAGTTGGATCACATGACGACCCGGAATCAATGATTTGGAAACAAGTGGCAGTGAACTATATGGAGAAAACCATGTTTCTCTTAAACCACATTGTTGACGGGTCACTTGACGAGGGCGTTGCCTATGGGAGCTACACAGCCAAGTCAATAACACAGTACGTGTTCTTAGCGCAACGCCACTTCAGCATTGACAACATGCAGAACAACTGGCTGCGTGGACACTTCTGGTTTTATTACGCCACGCTGCTGCCGGGCTTTCAGAGAACAGTCGGCATCGCGGACTCCAACTACAACTGGTTTTACGGGCCAGAGAGCCAGCTTGTGTTCCTCGACACGTTCGTCATGATGAACGGGACGGGAAACTGGCTTGTTCAGCAGATCCGAAAGCACCGACCCAAGGACGGCCCCATGGGACACTCGTCGGCCCAGCGCTGGGCTACACTTCACACAGAGTACATCTGGTTCAACCCCCAGCTCACGCCACAACCTCCACTCGACTTTGGCAAAGCAAGGATGCATATTTTCTCAAACTGGGGTGTGGTTACTTACGGAGCGGGTCTGCCCAACGGACAGGGTAATACTTTTGTCTCCTTTAAGTCTGGCAAACTGGGTGGTCGGGCGGTTTATGATATAGTCCATGACAAGCCGTACTCCTGGGTGGATGGGTGGAACAGTTTTAACCCGGGTCACGAGCATCCAGACCAGAACTCATTCACTTTCGCTCCTAACGGGCAAGTATTTGTGTCTGAAGCACTTTATGGTCCAAAGTACAGCTACCTTAATAATGTTTTAGTGTTTAGTCCGTCTCCTACTAGCCAGTGTAACAATCCATGGGAGGGGCAGTTGGGAGAGTGCGCCAAGTGGTTGCGCTGGACAGATGAGGGCGTGGGTGACACCAGAGGGGAGGTGATTGTTGCCTCCTCCCACAGGGACACCATGTTTGTGAGCGGGGAAGCAGTGTCAGCTTACTCCCCCGCCATGAGATTGAAGAGCGTCTACAGAGCGCTGGTTCTGCTCAACTCGCAGACGTTACTGGTGTTCGACCACGTGGAGAAGTGGGCCGACTCACCGGTCACGTCATTCAGCGCGTTCTTCCACAACCTTGACATCGACTTTAAATATGTGCCCTTCAGATTCATGGACAGGCATAACGGCGCCATGATGGATGTGTGGGACGCCCATTATAAAATGTTCTGGTTCGACTCGCAGGGTCGTAGCCCTGACACGAGGATACAGGAGGCGGAGCAGGCGGCAGAGTTTAAAAAGAGATGGACGCAGTATGTCAACGTGACGTTTCCGATGACGTCCGCAGTCAGTCGAGTAGCTTACGTCTTACACGGGCCGTATGTCAAAGTGTCCACCTGCAGATTTATAGACAGTAGCAAGAATGGCGTGAGACTGTCGTTAACCTTAAATAACACCGAGAAGATCATCTCCGTGGCGACAAAATATAAAGATATAGGTGCGAGATTGGCTTATTTAGGATTTGGTGGTCATTGCAAAGTGGAGGATAGATATCAAATTACTCGATATGGGCTTGGCACCCAACCGATCCCCAAACCCATCAACAGTGACAATCAGCTCTTTGACTTTGGACTCACAGTCAATCTGATAGCAGGGATTATTCTCTGCATGGCCATTGTGTTTTTGACCACGCAGAGAAAGTTTTACGTCTGCTTCGGCAGGCTGATGCGTTATGTCCTCCTCTCCGTGCTTCTCCTGTGGATCACTGAGCTGCTGTTTGTGTCCAACAGCTGTGATCAGCTTCTCTGCGGGGTAAAATGGAAAGGCACGGGTGCCAAAAGCGAAGCAAACAAACAAATCAGACTTTACGAGCCGCACCGGCTCCCCCTCCCCATCGTCGTCATAACAACCCTCCCCGGATCGGGGTCGGAAATACTCAAGCACCTTTTTGACAACAGCTCTGACTTTGTTTATGTAAGAGTCCCCACGGAGCACGTGGACATTCCAGAGACCGAGTTTGAGTTCGACTCGCTGGTCGACGCCTGCGAGTGGTCACGGTCGGATGCCGCGCGTGGACGGTTTAAGATTATTCAAGGCTGGCTGCACTCGCTGGTCCACAATATCAAGCTGCATTTGCAAAATATTCAGCTGGTTGAGCGGAGTCGGGTCAAACAGCCACAGAACGCCAGCCCTTCCAGGGACAGAAAGAGAAGGTCTAAAAGGAGAGAACCTGCGTCTGAGCTGAGGGGTCGACTCAGGGCGAGTCTGGACAGAGACGCGGAGTACGTGAGAGAGATGAGACGTCATGTGGCTGAGTATCCGAATTCCCGTGTGGTGCTCAACATGAGGAGTGGAAGCTGGGTGCTGAAGCTGCCGTTCATTCACGAGGTTGTGGGACCTTCGACGAGGATGATTTATTTGGTGCGAGACCCTCGAGCATGGATTTATCTCATGGTATATAACAGCAAGCCCAGCCTTTACTCCCTTAAAAACATCCCTCAGCACCTTTCCTTGATATTCAAGGAGGGTGCCGCTGGCAACGGGTGCCCGACTGTGGCACCGGAATTCAGAATCATCCAGAGGCTTCTGTCACGCTCGGAGACCAACCCGGTCCTCATCCTGGCTCACCTATGGGTGGCTCACACTGCAGCGGCGCTGAGGGTCAGCAAGGACCTCCCCGAGGAGTCCTACCTCCAAGTGAGGTTCGAGGACGTGGTCAACTTCCCCCAGGAAACAGCCGAGAGCATTCACACCTTTCTGGGGATTCCAGTCTCACCCGCGGCACTCAACCAACTCATATTCACCACCTCCACCAATCTGTACAATCTGATGTACGAGGGAAACATTTCGCCAGCCAACATCAACGCGTGGCGGCAAAACATGCCTCGAAAAGACGTCCGACTGACAGAGGACATATGTGGGAGTGTGATGAGGAGGCTGGGTTACTCCAAGTTTGTCAGTTAACCTGCTGCTGAGGTTGTCCTGTTCGCCGGAGCTGCCGGCTAGGAAAAGCTGTAGTTTGCACTGAACTTAAATTTTAAAAGGTGACACAAGTGGGGGACAAACTTAAACTGGGTAGCATTACTGTTCATAATCACGTTTTAAGTGTATGGGTGCAGGACTGTGACATTACCACTCATTTGTTGTTTGAAAAAAAGTATAGTTATTTCTTGGGGAAAAATGGGAAAAATGCCTTCAGATGTCTATTTAAATTACTTGCTTTGTTTAAATGTTAGTCCAAATTGTTGTCCTTGAATTGGTTTTGAAACTGTTTTATCTCAAATTTAGCCAGCCAAATGAAGTGTAAACCACTGAGATATATATATATATATATAAACACTTTAAAATGATTATATATATGTAAAACACTTCAAAATATTTGATTATACTGTTGGATCAAATCAGCCAGACAACCACTTTAAAGGGGTCATATTATCCAGATTTCCAGCAAGCTAATGAAGGTCACTGGCTGTGCTTAAAACAGATATTAGTTTGGAAACACCCCCGCCCCCCTACACACATATACTGTATTACTGCTGTGAAAAAAATCATCAGATATCTAAGAAACACTGATTGTCACTTTATATATAACAGAGAATCAGAGTGTGTCAGAGTGTGACATATGTCACAGAAGTGCAAAATGAGCTGTTTCTGAGTTGAATTGTACTTTCAGTGGGAGCATTTCCAAAGTTGTAGTATCATGGGTTTTTCACTATGGTTGAAATAAGATTCCAACCCCATCAAAACTGTAAAACATAAATGAAGTGATAAAATACAATTTCTGCATAATAAGACCTCTTTTAAAAATGTTACTGTTTGCCAACCACAGTTTAATAGACTATCTGGATTAAAATGTGTTCTCAAAGGGTTTAAAGTACATTATCATAGAAAAAGGAGTACATTTTTGCATTTAACTGTTCAAATTAAATGTTTTTCACCTCATCATTTCAGGTCTTTATGTTATTAAGGTGCTGGGAACAGTTGGTTTCATGAGTAACGTATGTTTTTTGTACATGCAAAGATGTCTTTAAAAAGTAATGACACTAAATTTCATCATAAAATGTGTTGAGATTGTGTCCTTAATATAGATGACAAAGAAATCAGTCATTAGTGGTGTCCTATCAATAAATTATAAAGTTTGCATGCAGTACTGTGCAAAACTCTTAAACAACCCAAGGTTTTTATATAATAATAACAAATTTTATTTGTATTGCACTTTACATTTCAGCAATCTCAAAGTGCTACAGAACAGAAAAAAAACAATCAAAATCAATGCAATTAAAAATGGTCAAGGTCAAGGAGAACCCATAAAATATATTTAGCAAGTTATTAAGTTTTATAAACATGAGTCACCGTTTTCCCAGTAGTATGGGAATATCAAATTTAAAATTTCCATGTTATATTTTTTTATTCAATAAACCTGTATTTAAAAAAAAGACAATAATTAAGTATATTTAATTCCAATTTGTAGTATATCTAGTATATAATTCAGTAATATTCAAAAAAGAAATCAGATGATGTTTGCCAAAGAAAAAATCTGATTGTTATTTGATATTTTGGAAAGCCTCGTCATTTGTACAGCACTTATGCTTTTCTTGTTTTTGTACTACACTGAAAAAAAGAACCAACTTAAAAAAGCCTTACAATTGGTAAAACCTGAATGAATCAAGTTGTTTGAATTTAAGTTTGTAAGTTTGAGTTGATCTAGAGTTGATCTAATGTATTACTGAACTTATTTATTTGGTACACAACTCGTCAGTAAGAAAACTGATATACAAGATAATTCCACAGTGACGTGTGACCAAAAAGGGGGTGAGTAGAAGCAACTTACAAACTTAAATTCAAACAGCTTAATTCATTCAGGTTTTACCAATTGTAACACTTTTTTAAGTTGGTTCAACTGTTCTCTTTTTTCCAGTGTAAGGTGGGGTTTTTTTTGTTGTTGTTTTCTTTTTGCACAGTACTGCATGCCATACTGGCTTTGTTTTGAGAAACAGCTGGGATTAATTATTGTGTTATGAAGCTTATTCAGAAATATGGCTCATTAATTGTGTTGTAATTTGTAGTTGAAGGAGCCAGCTGTAAATTTTCACTCCGGCTAATTTGGCTGTGGTGAATTTTAATATCTGAATTGCTATTTTTCTTTAAGAGTGTAGAATAAAAATAGCTGCAATGTATGAGCTTGTTTGCAAAGATGATAAAAGTAAGAAAACAAATAATCTTGTGGTTTTGAAAAGAAACAAAGCAAAACACTACACCAGTTGTATGATGAATTTTATTTGAAGCTCAAAGGTGTTGCTTTATCAGTTTAGCACTTTGGACTTTTGATTGTATGTGAAATTCTATCTGTTTTCATGCCTTCTAATGGGAATTTCACTCTGTGTACTTGATTATAAACCTATGGAAGAAAGAACGACATTTATTTATTTACACGTGTCCCCAAAGATTGAGAATAAATGTGCTTATTATAATTCCTTTTGGCGCTGATTGAATTAGATCAAAGTGTGTAACGGGATCAAGAAGAAAAAACTGTCAGCCTTGACACATTTGTAGTCAATTTTCAAAGCGTTTCCCCCTCAGCTCCTCATATTAAGCCGCGGCGTGCCATAACCCAGCTTTTGTTTTATTGCCATGCTGCCGTCGCAAAGGCCTGGAGGAAATGCAAACAGCACCGCCATCTATTTTGTGTCGCATTCAATCAGACATCAGCAATCGTTGAACGAGCTGAACCCAGATTCCTGGTTTGTATCAGCCCAAATCTGCTGGGTGATGTTTTGCTCTTTGGCCGAGCATGTGTCACTTTGAGCCCATTTAAAAAAGATTCCTTTCGTGTTTGGTTCGTTTCCTGTGAGCACTGAAACCGTCGACTGGCTCGAAAAGCCTGTTTGATGTCTGTGGTCTTTGAATGCCTGCACTTAGCGGATGTGCTTTCATTTTGCTCGTATTTGTTTCGTATTTGCTCGTAGGGATGTAGTTCCAGTTTCTGTGGACTTGAATTACAATCATTTTCTTTATGACAGGTTTTTTGTGGGTTCTGAAGCAGAAGGTGGAGATCATGTCATGCAAATAAAAAAGATTCAGAAGTATGTTGGTAAATTCTTTACTGTTTGGATGCATTGTGAGAGTGGGCTAAATGGGCTGCTTTTTAAACTACCTGACATCGAACATTTATTAGAATTTGCACAGTCAGGCCCATTAACATTTTAACAAAGTTATATTTCAATTCATGATGCATGTTGGTCTTTAAATCAATTAATGAAAATGTAAAAGTGCAGTTTTAATATTTGCGTAATTAAAAAAAAAAATGGTAGAATGTTTCATAAAATCCTAACACACTCTCACTCCCTCTGCGACTCGTCACAGATTGATGTTTGGTCAAAATGAGCTGTTCTTCATATGTATCCCATTAGATGTTTAATGGACCAAAAATACTGGTAATCAGTGTCATCTGCATAGTAAGGGTGCGGGGAAGACCTTGCCCATGTGAAGCGCTTTGAGGCAACTGTTGTGATTTGGCGCTATATAAAGGAAAATAAATTGAAATTGAATTGAAATTGATTTAGGGTCATATTGTGGTGCTCAATCCGAATCTGAGCTCAGATTTCCTCCACCACATCACGTTTTTTTTTGCAATCGGCATGTTCTATATTGATGGATTACGCAAAAGTTGGTCATTCACTCGCGGGTTTGATGCCAGTAATCCTGCACAAAAGCAGCTTCAAAAGCATGGTTTTTAAACCAGGTTTGCGAAATGTGAGCAAGAGCCGTAATATCTTTTATGGTGCCGAAGAGGTGGGTGAGTCTGCAGCTTTTGCTTTGATGCTTGATACAACAAATATGTTTTCATATCTCAAAAACGTGATGTGATTGGCAAAAACAAACACCAGGTTTGGATTCAGTGCCCCAAATGACCCAAAATCTGTTGAAAAACTTAATTCAAGATAAAATGTGTTTACCAGCGTAATTTAAGGCAAAAGTTAGAAACTAGCTAACATTAGCATTCATGCATAGACACTTGTTAAGAGTCTAATTCAGAACCCGGGAATGTAAGAAGGTAAAGTGTATTAAACGAGTTTGCTTGCTACTAATATGAACCCACTAGTATGATTGGTCTGCACCACAAACTGAACTATTGACTGAAATGAGCGAGGATAGGATAGGATAGAATAATTGTTATTACACAATGCTTGACTAGATCCCTGTCATTTGTTTAGTGGTTTGTATGTCATGTGATATGGATTATTCGTACCACTGTGTTCCATTTAGCATAACATTTTGGCTCTATTTACCGTGCAATTTTGGTTCTATACATTTTGTGCTATTACACGCCGCTACATGCTCACACTAGTAGTGACAGCACTTAGCTTAAAAACAAATAGAGCCCGACACAGTGCCCAGACTCGCTGGGTAACAGACGGGAAAACTGGATGTGCTGAGGGTGCTCGAGAGCGAGTCGAGTTGAGGGGGGATCTTGAGAAACCAGTGTTTGGCAGAAGCTGAGCTACGCAAGCTGGGTTGACCCCATCACACCTCAGGAGTAGCGGGGGGCCACTGGGGCACAGCAGGCTCTGTCAGATGACACCTGTGTGAGATGGGGCATCTCGGTCTTGCTACCGAGCTTTGGTGGACACCGCAGGATGGAGAAAGTTGCTTTTCTCTTGTTTATAAATTGATAAAATATCAAATGATGAGGATCTATTTTAGGCGTTATATGAAACAATAATGAATATTTTTTCATTCATTCGATGGAAAGAATATTTCATGTGGTGAAGCAGGAATGGTCCATCTTTCAACCCATGAAATGAATTCACAACAGAATGATTAATAATTAATTCACAACAAAAGGCCAGATCAAGAACACCCTCCAACAAGTGTGTATGTGTCGTAGGCATATTCATGAGTCTGTCTAATTGCTTTTGTTGAGGGAATGACATTCAAAATGCATGGTAACTGTAGAATTATACGAGAACCAAAAGTAGCTAGGACAATGTCTGCTTTGTGTCATCATGCCCATGTGTGTTATTCTCTAGGTATTTTGTGTTTTTTGGCAAACAAAGATGAAAGATTTAGACTTTAGAGTTGATTAAAATGGTTGCTTTAGGTATATTGCTGTTAGCTGTTAATATAAAGTTGAACCAGCTGCCACTGCCAGCGACATGAGCCATCATTAAGATGTCAGTACAGTACAAAACAATTTTCTAGAATAGTAGAAACATAATATGGCTAAATTATCAATGCTGCTAAAAAAAGAGGCTCAACCACTGATCTCAGCAACTCCAAAAAGGCCCAGACCACTGATGACCAAGGGAAAATGATTTTTCTCCTTTAAAAAAGGCCAGCTCAAGAATGGTAAACAAATTTCCACAAACAGGGTGAACCACAGATACTGAGCTAAACAACCAGTACAACACTGGTTGACCTTTAGGGTCGTGCGTGTTTAGTATAACTTTCTAAAGTTCATTGCAAAACTTACGACAGCAAACATTATTGTTGCACAGTCTGTATCCATAATCACAAAGACTCTGGATCTACAAAATTGGTTGGTGTCACAAACCAGCTTCCCACAGACGGACTGCGTCGCTGTGACGCCGTTTGTGTGTCAGTCAGAGGACAGAAGTGATGTTGTAGGTACTGGAGGTGAATACGGTGCTGCTGTGGAGGTGTAATTACACATAATCACACCAGTGCTATAATTTCCTGCAAGATGATCATCCTTTCTCTTGGCCTGGGATATTTATTCAACAAATTCCTAAAGGATTGGTCAGCAACAAATGCCAAACACGAGAGGGGAGAAAAAAAAAACAGTCAATTTCTGCTGTGTTCTTCTGTATTTATGTATTTTACGTATGTGCATCCTCGCGTGCAGCCATGCTGTGTTTTGTGCACGCCTGAACCCGTCAGATTTCAGGACAGGTTTCTTGGGAGGCTACTTTGGAACACCAGGAGCCGCACACATTTCTCTACATACAACTGCAATTCCGTCTTGAAGCGCATCCAGCATAAAAGGCATCCTGAATCATAATCCAGATCTTTTCCAAAAAAGCATGTGTGCCTTGAGCATAGAGTTATTCTGCACCCAGGAACTGTAGGTGTAGGCTCTTCAGCCTATAGATGAGCCTTTTTGGAAGAGGGGAGAAGGTGGTGCTGGCAGTATTAGAATCAGAATCAGAATCAGAAGAAGTTTATTGCCATTGCCAGTGAACAGGATTCACAGACTAGGAATTTACTTCGGTACAATGGTGCAACATTAAGAAGAGATAAAATGCTAAGATAAAATATAACATATGTGTCAAAATACGATAAAATATAAGATAAAAAAAAAAGAAATATGAAATATGAAAGGCTGTGTGCAACAGAAAAACAGAGAAACAGAAAAAAACAATGCAGTGGGAGGAGTGCAATTAAAAACTAAAGTACACTGTCTAAAGTGACCCGTGATAAAGTGATAAAGTGACAGAGTTAAGCTTAAGGTGACTGAGTTATGAGGTGTTCATGAGTCTAACAGCAGAGGGGAAGAAACTGTTCTTATGGCAGGAGGTTCTGGTCCGGATGGACCGTAGCCTCCTGCCCGAGGGGAGTGGTTTGAACAGACCGTGTGCATGGTGAGAAGGGTCAGCTGTGATCCGACCTGCTTGGCCCAGAGTCCTGGAGACGTGCAGGTCGTGGAGAGATGGAAGGCTACAGCCGATCACCTTCTCAGCAGAGGCCACAATGCGCTGCAGTCTGTGTCTGTCCCTGGCTGTGGCCCCGGCGTACCACACCGTGATGGAGGAGCAGAGGATGGACTCGATGATGGCCGTGTAGAACTGCGCCATCAGCTGGACAGCCAGCTTGGCCTTCTTCAGCTGCCGCAGGAAGTACATCCTCTGCTGGGCCTTCTTGATGAGGGAGCTGATGGTTGACTCCCACTTGAGGTCCTGGGTGATGGTGGTGCCGAGGAAGCGGTGACAGACCACAGTGGTGATGGGGCTGTTGGTGAGGGCGAGGGAGGGCGGGGGGGCTGTGGCTTTTCTGAAGTCCACGATCATCTCCACTGTTTTCTGGGCGTTGAGCTCCAAGTTGTTGCTGCTGCACCAGGTCACCAGCCGGTCCACCTCCCTCCTGTAGGCAGACTCATCCCCATCCAAAATGAGTCTGATGAGGGTGGTGTCGTCCGCAAACTTGATGAGCTTTACAGAGTCATGGCTGGAGGTGCAGCAGTTAGTGTAGAGGGAGAAGAGCAGAGGGGAAAGGACACAGCCCTGTGGAGATCCTGTGCTGAGAGCCCGAGTGTTCGAGACATTTTTTCCCAGCCTCACACGCTGACTCCGGTCCGTCAGGAAGTCTGTGATCCCCCTGCAGGTGGAGTTGGGCACGTGGAGCAGAGAAAGCTTGTCCTGGAGCAAAGCTGGAAGGATGGTGTTGAATGCAGAGCTGAAGTCCACAAACAGGATCCTAGCGTAGGTTCCTGGGGAGTCCAGGTGCTACAGGATGGAGTGCAGGGCCAGGTTTATGGAGTCATCTACAGACCTGTTGGCTCTTTAGGCAAACTGCAGGGGGTCCAGGAGGGGGTCGGTGATGGCCTTCAGGTGGGATAAAACCAGGTGTTCGAAGGTCTTCATGACTACAGACGTGAGAGCCACAGGCCTGTAGTCATTAAGTCCAGTGACGCGTGGTTTCTTGGGGACTGGAACTAGACAGACTGGAACACGGCATGACTCCAGGGAGGTGTTGAAGATCCCCGTGAAGACTGGGGCCAGCTCATCAGTGCAGTGTCTCAGGGTGGCAGGAGAGACACAGTCTGGGCCCGGGGCCTTACGTGGATTCAGCCTTTTGAAATGTCTCCTCACGTCCTCCTCTTGGACCGAGAGGGCAACAGGGGGAGTGGGGAGGACAGCAGTGAGAGGGGGGAGGTCCAGAGTGTTTGAATATCCAGTTGTGTGGGGGGTGGGGAGGTGTGAGTCCTTGTCTTCAAACCGTGAATAGAAGACGTTCAGGTCGTTGGCCAGCTTGAGGTCGTCAATAGAACGAGGTGCTTTGGGCTTGTAGTTGGTGATCTCTTTCAACCCCCTCCACACAGAGGACGAGTCGTTGGCAGAGAACCTTTGCTGCAGTCGTGAACTGTACATGGATTTAGCCTTTGCCACCTCCTTGCTAAATCTGTACTTTGCACCTCTATAGCTGTCTCTGTCTCCTTCTCTGAAAGCCACCTCTTTCTATTAGTTCCTTTAACAACCATAAAACACTTTGCAAAGCTTGGCACTGGAAAAAAAACCCCAAAAAAGTATTGTTTCCGTAATCTAGTAAAGGTTCACTTATGCTCAACAATAAGACTACAGACGGAGTCTTCTGTCTGCTCTTGGTGTCGATGTCATCTGTAGTTGTGTCCATTTTCCAAAGTTTATGGATACAGATGAAAAAAATCAGCACCAGTACCAGTGAGGAGGTGTTGGTCTAGTGGTTAAGATGATCAGAAGACCAGAAGATCCTTGGTTTAAATCCCAGCCCAGTCACTTATTGGATTGGATTTCCATCTAATAAATCAAATCAAATCAAATCAATTTTATTTATATAGCGCCAAATCACAACAAACAGTTGCCCCAAGGCGCTTTATATTGTAAGGCAAGGCCATACAATAATTACGGAAAAACCCCAACGGTCAAAACCACCCCCTGTGAGCAAGCACTTGGCGACAGTGGGAAGGAAAAACTCCCTTTTAACAGGAAGAAACCTCCAGCAGAACCAGGCTCAGGGAGGGCAAGTCTTCTGCTGGGACTGGTTGGGGCTGAGGGAGAGAACCAGGAAAAAGACATGCTGCGGAGGGGAGCAGAGATCAATCACTAATGATTAAATGCAGAGTGGTGCATACAGAGCAAAAAGAGAAAGAAACACTCAGTGCATCATGGGAACCCCCCAGCAGTCTGTCTACAGCTGCATAACTAAGGGATGGCTCAGGGTCACCTGATCCAGCCCTAACTATAAGCTTTAGCAAAAAGGAAAGTTTTAAGCCTAATCTTAAAAGTAGAGAGGGTGTCTTTGATTTGATTTGATTTCTCACAGTATTACCAGAGGTCAGGGTAATGCCATCCAGAGTAAGGAACTGGTTAGACACCATGTTTCTAAGATTTGTGGGGCCAAGTACAATAACTTCAGGTTTATCTGAGTTTAAAAGCAGGAAATTAGAGGTCATCCATGTCTTTATGTCTGTAAGACAATCCTGCAGTTTAGCTAATTGGTGTGTGTCCTCTGGCTTCATGGATAGATAAAGCTGGGTATCATCTGCGTAACAATAAAATTTAAGCAATGCTGTCTAATAATACTGCCTAAGGGAAACATGTATAAAGTGAATAAAATTGGTCCTAGCACAGAACCTTGTGGAACTCCATAATTAACCTTAGTCTGTGAAGAAGATTCCCCATTTACATGAACAAATTGTAATCTATTAGATAAATATGATTCAAACCACCGCAGCGCAGTGCCTTTAATACCTATGGCATGCTCTAATCTCTGTAATAAAATTTTATGGTCAACAGTATCAAAAGCAGCACTGAGGTGTAACAGAACAAGCACAGAGATGAGTCCACTGTCTGAGGCCATAAGAAGATCATTTGTAACCTTCACTAATGCTGATTCTGTACTATGATGAATTCTAAAACCTGACTGAAACTCTTCAAATATAAAATAAATAAATAAAAGCCTGTGGTACATAGCCAAGTCATTACTAGTTAAAGTTAAAGGAATACTCGGCTCAATAGAGCTCTGACTCTTCGTCAGCCTGGCTACAGTGCTGAAAAGAAACCTGGGGTTGTACTTATTTTCTTCAATTAGTGATGAGTAGTAAGATGTCCTAGCTTTACTGATTGCTTTTTTATAGAGCAACAGACTCTTTTTCCAGGCTAACTGAAGATCTTCTAAATTAGTGAGACGCCATTTCCTCTCCAACTTACGGGTTATCTGCTTTAAGCTGCGAGTTTGTGAGTTATATCACGGAGTCAGGCACTTCTGATTTAAGGCTCTCTTTTTCAGAGTTTTTCACAGTAACGACCAGGTGGACGATAGATAATAACAAATAAAACTGGTTTTTGGGACTTCCAATTTGGATGGACAAGACTAAGAGTCAAGCTTTCAAATGAATTAAAGCTATGTCTGGGTTTTTGATTAATTAATAAGCTGGAATTGAAGATTGCTGCTAATCCTCCGCCTCGGCCCATGCTACGAGCGTTCTGGCAGTTAGTGTGACTCGGGGGTGTTGACTCATTTAAACTAACATATTCATCCTGCTGTAACCAGGTTTCTGTAAGGCAGAATAAATCAATATGTTGATCAATTATTATATCATTTACTAACAGGGACGTAGAAGAGAGAGACCTAATGTTTAATAGACCACATTTAACTGTTTTAGTCTGTGGTGCAGTTGAAGGTGCTATATTATTTTTTCTTTTTGAATTTTTATGCTTTAATAGATTTTTGCTGGTTATTGGTGGTCTGGGAGCAGGCACCGTCTTTACGGGGATGGGGTAATGAGGGGAAGGCAGGGTGAGAGAAGCTGCAGAGAGGTGTGTAAGACTGCAACTCTGCTTCCTGGTCCCAACCCTGGATAGTCACGGTTTGGAGGATTTAAGAAAATTGGCCAGATTTCTAGAAATGAGAGCTGCTCCATCCAAAGTGGGATGGATGCCGTCTCTCCTAACAAGACCAGGTTTTCCCCAGAAGCTTTGCCAATTATCTATGAAGCCCACCTCTGTTGTGAAAGTGTAGGTACACGGACCCACAACAGGGGGCGCAATGAACGGACAATAGAGAAAGGTGAAATAACAAGTTTTACTGTTGTGAACAGGGCACAACCAATACAACAATTAATACTTTAGAGTTGTAAGTCGAAATCTGCTGGTGTTGTGTGGGCAGGCTCGAAGGTAGGAGACGTCCGTCCCAGTCGAACCGGAACCACCCAGATTTCCTCTGCCACCGAAAACCAGGAGTACTGGAACCGCCAAGTCCCGAATTCCCAGGTGGCCACTGCCTTCGCTCGTCGGATCCGGTACTGCTGGCGGGAAAGAGCACAAACACACAGGTATGGATGCGACAGCACCCAGTAGACGGAGAGGGGAGAAGCCGCCTCCACCTCTTGTAATAATGAAGCAGGAAGGTGAGTACTTATCCAAGCAAGGTGCTTTCTGTAATCAGCTGTCCTGAAATGGTTTAGCAAGGTTTATCAGAGTCCTCAATATATATACTAGCAAAGAAGGTTACCTTAATCTCAAGGCGATATCTCGGCACTGAGGTGGAGACGCTGTCCTGCTGATATACTCCGTCCTGAGTGCAGTCAGCTGTGTCTAGTAATGGGTGACAGCTGTCACCCTGACAGCCTTCGTCGGCGGCAGCGCCCTCTGGTGCCTGGAGCCCGCACTCCAGGCAGGGCGCCCTCTGGTGGTGGTGGGCCAGCAGTACCTCCTCTTCAGCGGCCCACACAACACACCTCAATTTAAATAAATATATGTAGTCCCAACAAAATTAAATTATCTTGCATGGATGTGCTTTTTTGAGTTGGTGCTACATATATTTATTAGGTGGAAATCCTGCACATAAATTAATTGAGTTCATCCAGTGATTTTTTTGAGTGTACCTACACTTTTCTTTTGCAATAAAAACAATTTTTGCTATTTGGTGTTGCGCAGTTGTGAAACTCACGCCGTCTTGCGGCCCGTGACTTTCGCGAGAGGTCAGTTTCAGCAGAGTTCAGGTTTTGGGCACAATGTAAACGCAACTTGTGAAGTGTGGACAGCAAGACAACATTGGGACAAAGCAGAAGTTCATCACAGGTGCGACACCTCTTCTAGATAACCCCCTGAACCTGGGAGAACATGTTATCATCATAATCACTGATTAACGCCATCCACATACTCGCTAGCCATTATTTACATGGCTTTGAAACACCAGAACTCTGCTGGTGCCATGGTGCATTCTGGGAAGATGAGGATTATGGAAAACAAAGTATTGAATGATTGCTGTTGTCAGAAACTTCTTAGAGGGCCTGCACTGCCATCTAGTGAATGTTTTACTCAACATCCATGCCAATGTTAAGGACACATGGAAGTAGATGGTCAGTGATGGTTACACTGTTTGAAATGCTATGATAGATTTCTGTATTTAAAAGGTACGTACATTAGCTTAAAATCTTCAGATGCCTTCCATCCAAATGCGACGTACTTCATGAAGGAAATGGGAGGAAAACTGTTTGGAGCCTGAACTCGGGAAGCAACAAAACTGAAGAGAGCACCAAGGGCTTTGTCTTGGTGCACTGATGGGGGTTCAGCTGAGGTGAATCACTTCTTTAGTGGGGTAGATACAGAAAAAACGCATGCTTCCACACCTGACTCGAAGAACAAAATCTTCTGGGTGAAGTACTTTCAAGCACAAGAACTCATAGTTCCAAATATTGCCATATTTATACTGTTGCGTTGGAAAGCTTGCACACCACACAAAAAGTGCCAGATTTCCTTCAGCTTTCAGTGAGATATAAATACCTTAAAATAAGAACTATAAGTCCACACTTTGAGGCCGCGGTCTTTGTTGCTTAGTGCATCAACATGGAACAAAACACAGTGATAAACACCAAGTTGTTCAAGTAATACTAACTTTTCCACTATGGCTACCCCAAGCAAAATGTCAACTTATGCAAATGTCAAAATTGCGCAGTAGCAAAATCTCCATTTTATTAGACACGGATGACGGCAGCTTAATTGCTTAGACGAGGAGGATTCAACAATAAAAAAGCCGCCAGGAATGTGTGATGTGGTCCCCTGACTGAGACGGGAACTTGGGCGCATTAATCACGCTGCAAATCGAGTACACTTCCGAAGAACACGTTGCCCTTCTCATGTGTGAAAATGGTATAAGTGAGTCACTTGTTTCATTACTCTGTTGTTGTTGATCTCTGCTGTCACACCAGAGCTGGCAGACTCGTCCATGCCCAATCCCTCTGCATTATCCGCAGGAAAACATTAGGCAAAATGCTCCTGAAAGGAATTTTCCACAAACCTGGAGTTGAACTTGCTCAATCTTAACAAGCCTGGTTTGATGGAGTCTGGAAAGATTGGAAACACATACTCTCACAAACAACTTGCCGCCTTCTAAATAGTTAATGTGTCGCCGAGGCCTCTTCCAACAGCTCTAATCATCAGATTTGGTGTTTTCAGATAGAACTCACATCTTTGAATGTGTCATTAAGCCAAAAAGGCCGAATCACACAAATATCAGTACATAATATACACTACCAGTTGAACGTTGGAACAAACCATCCAAACTTTTTTGACTGGCACTGTACACCAGACAGGACAAAAATAATGCTGTAGACACTTTCAACAGGTTTGATTGCAGACGATCAATGACTGGCTGGATGAACATTTTGTCACAGACAAAGGCACAAAATTCGCTGGATTCCATGACTCTCCAAATTTATGCACGTTTTTACAAACAATGAAATCAGCAAACATAAAAAATTGTTACACTTGGAAATATGTCACATTGCAGAAATTACAGTTCTGAAGGCATGCCGACATTATTGTAGTCTTGCGCTCTGTGCACTGCATTGGTCTGTGCAGATCTTTATCACCCCAGGGCTGTTGGTGGTGGAATATGTTTTCTGCTTTGCACCCGATAAACATGAAAATTCAGTAAGGTATGTCTTCTATAATACATTCCAATTCTAAGGTACAACTACTAGTGTATACTAAGGTATATCTAAATATCTAAAAAAAAAAGAAGAAAGAAATAAGAGTAGAATAGAGTAGAGTGGAGCCACTTAGGTGCCTGGTCTTGAGAACCAGGGATGGTAGGTTGAAAAGCTTTTTTATCCCATGGGAACTCTCCCTACCCACCCACATGGGCGCAACTTGGTGGGGGATAGGGGGGACATGTCCCCCCACCTTTTCAACCAGGGGGGACAGAATATGGTATGTCCCAGGATGTTAATAAAATCAATGCTGGCTATTCTCAGAATAATGTACTTATATCCACAGTTTCAAATTGCATAAGTCAAATGGTGTCCACTTTATGGTCTTCTCAAAACATTAAAATTACTGTTCTGGATGCTCAGAATGCATCTGAGCTTATCTAGAAACCTAAAGCGGCCCCCAGACCCCCAGCCTATGGGCTTCAGCCCTATGGGCCTCGCACTTTGTCCCCCCCCCCAATTTCTAGTTCTAAATTGTGCCCTTGCCCACCCAAGCAGCTCAAGAAAATGGACATCAAGTATATAAGTGATATTTACACAATAAGGGTAATAAACAACATATATAAGACATACAGTTACTACATAATATTATAGGAGTTAGCTTCTAAAACCTAAATATTCATAAATGAGAAGATCGTAGTATACGCATACTTAGTCTGTAGACTAGCAGTAAAATTAAATTATAGCTAGTAGGCTAAGCTATAAATATGGTTATTGTATTATAGAAACAGAAGCTATGATGTTAGGTATCTATCTAAAGTTCACCCTGCTAGCTTACTATAGGAAGACAAAATATATATTCTATCCAGCCATCCATCCATTTTCTTCCGCTTAATCCGGAGTCGGGTCGCGGGGGCAGCAGCTCAAGCAAAGCCGCCCAGACCTCCCGATCCACACACACCTCCCCCAGCTCCTCCGGGGGAACCCTAAGGCGTTCCCAAGCCAGCAGAGAGATGTAGTCCCTCCAGCGTGTCCTGGGTCTTCCCCCGGGCTTCCTCCCAATGGGACGTGCCCGGAACACCACTCCAGTGAGGTATCCAGTGGGCATCCGGAAAAGATGCCTGAGCCACCTCAACTGACTCCTTTCGATGTGGAGGAGCAGCGGCTCGACTCTGAGCTCCTCCCGAGTGACCAAGCTCCTCACCCTATCTCTAAGGGAGTGCCCAGCCATCCTGCGGAGGAAACTCATCTCGGCCGCTTGTACTCGCGATCCCGTTCTTTTGGTCATGAGCCAAATCTCATGACCATAGGTGAGGATTGGAATGTAGATCGATCGGTAAATCAAGAGCTTTGCCCCCCTACTCAGCTCTCTCTTCACCACGACGGTCCGATACAGCGACCGCATCACTGCAGATGCTGCACCGATCCGTCTATCGATCTCACGCTCCATCCGTCCCTCACTCGTGAACAAGACCCCGAGATACTTAAACTCCTCCACTTGAGGCAAGGACACTCCACTGACCTGAAAAGGGCAAAGCACCTTTTTCCGGTCGGGAACCATGGCCTTGGATTTGGAGGTGCTGATTCTCATCATATTCTATATTCTCATACATATTCTATATGCTATCTAATGGAAACCCCAAACTTAGATACTATCTACTGATATCTATTAAAGAACCCATAAAGTGAAGAATAATTAAAAATCTACACCATGTAAAATAAAAACGTAAATCACAAAAATAAGCTAACTACAGCTAGATGAGCTAGCGTTAAATTAGCCGTTAATAAGCCAACCATACCTTGCTAGCCAACAAGGTTAAACAAAGCCGGTAAGTCGCGTATAAAATACAATGCCGTAGTTTAAACCTACAGTAACAGTAGTAACAAATACATATATGATATGATTTTATTAAACCTCCAATGGAGACATAAAAACACATGATAAAAGCATTACAAAACAACATGATAATAACAAAATAGAGATATAACAAAAAATGTAAACAAAAGTGTGTATAAATGTTAGCTTCCCAAACAGAATAGAACCAACTATATTGTTAGCTATGATAAACGGTGCTGCAGCCGGCTAGATAAGTTAACATTAGCTGTTAGGTTTAACTAATTGTACCCCACTCCTCCATTTTTATCACAGATATAACTAGAAGCACTCGGCGAGCGCAAACCTCTGCCAAGGCCATAGTGTCACTGACGTCACATGGAATACCCTTTGTACTGGCAAAGAGACTTATTCCACGTCATTTCACGCATCTACCATCATGTTTCAGATTCAGTGGTTAACCCTCTGGAGTTTTTTTGGGCAGTTCACTCACCTGGCATAAATGTTTTATTATTGCTGTTAACAGTTCTTCCTGCGTCCCACAATCAAGTTTTATGTCTCTTTTTTTCAGGACAACCTGTAGTTTCAAAATATATATGCTATAGTTGTGTTTTATAAGTGTAATAAATGTTTACAATCAGAAATAAGAAAGGAAAAAGTAAAGTGGAGAATAATTTTCCACACACATTTATTCAAAACACACAGCAAACTATAATAAACTAGCAACACATCACTCCTAAAAACAATCTTTGGTGTGTCACGTGAGGTGAATCTGCCCTACGATTGGATTTTGGAAAACCATGTGAACCAAAGCCAATTGGACACTCACATTGCTCATGTCATCACACAGCTTCTATGAGGAGTACAAAGATGGTGGACGGTGGCTTGAAAGTCCGCCAAGTTAATTTTTCAAGAAAAAAGTGAGTTTGTGTCTCATATCATTATTAAAAAGTTATTTATAATTTAGTAAAGCTTGGTCGGCCCCAGAGGGTTAAACCCTTAGGTCTTCAGCAAATGTATTTATAAAGAGAAACTGTGTGAACTACACAAGTTTTTTTTTTAATTTTCTAATAAGTTTATTCAATGAGGAGAAACAAATGCTAAATTATTGTTGTGTCTTAACAATTTTTGTTCAGCCTTTGTGACCCGTCTTCATGAAGTTAGATGCAAAAATGTTGAAATTGGCACTATCCTGCAATGATAAAGAATCCTTAAAAAAATGATTGCATCCGGATTGTGTTCCGGATCATTACCAAAATTTAATGACTTCTAAGTTAGGCCAAGATACACCCCTGGTAAAAAATTTAATTGAAATCCGTTGAGGATTTTTTGAGTAATCCTGCTAACCAATCAACCAAACGGACGCGACCGAAAACATAACCTCCTTGGCGGAAGTAATAATATGAAAAATGAACAAGAAAAAGTTAAAGTGTGCTGATATGTATATGGAGACAGGATATAAGTACCTTGACTTATTGGATTGGATATAAAGGTGGAACCGCTCCCAGCTAAAGAGAGCTCGGAGCTAGTGGCCGCAGCGACATGTAGGCCAGGTTAGCCTAAAAACATGTCATAGCTCAACTGCTTTAGTTGCAATTACTTTTTGAAATCAAACTTTTAATGGTAAAATCAGGCAGCTGCATTTGAACATTGACATTTCCCAGTGGAGATGTGTTGGTGCGATAATGCAAACAGATTATCTTTGATATCTGATAAACCAACACATACATACTGCCGAAAATACGGATTCACACAAAATCCAAAAAAACCTTTATATAATCAGTTTCCATTCAGCAGCACTGTCGTGTTGCCACACCATCAGGTACGTGGAGGTTATCCAGATAACTGAGCTTTCAGCTGAGTAGACATCCCCTACCCTGTTTCACCCTTATCTTTCACCACTGGTGAGTCCAAGTCCCAGGAGAGCGTCTCCCTCGCCGGCAGCCATTGCGTCTTCCGCTGCTCATTAATTAACCTTTGCTGCAGCTGCCATCAGTCAGAGAGCAGCCTGATATTCTGGAGATGAGCACAGTCACTGATACGACGCAAAGCTATTCTGCGGCAGAAACTCGTCTGGAAACAATACGCCAACACCATCATGGCTAAGAGTTTCAAAAGACTCGCCCTTTAAAATGACAGCGGAAACTCTGGTTTCTGTAACTACAGCTGAGGCTCAAGCAGTTGGCAGCGCCGCTCATCCCGTGTTTGGAGAATTTAATTTTGGTAAGCGTGTCCTATGGGGTCTTCAGATCCCACTGCTGAAATTTGCCTCATGATGTCACTGCTGTGTTTGGGCACGGAGCACCGCACATCCCTGGAATTGCTGTTAATAAGAGTTGACTTGGGAGGAAGTATGGCACATTCTCAATTTGCAGCTGGTGGTAAGTCATTTCTGTAGTGAAAATGGGATCTTTCGTGCCAATAAAGCACCCTGGCAACCGCTAATGAAGCCCAGTCTGGTCTTACAGCGCAGGGGAAAATCACACCAGATGAAGCATTTCTAAAATTTCTCTGCAGGCAAATCTCTGTGCTCACGTTGTATATCCAAACATTCATTAAGGCTTACACTGTCCTTCATGCACATTTCTTTTTAAGTTTGAAAGAACATGATTGCCTGTATAGCTTTTTTTTTTTTTTTAACCATGCTGTTTGCACATTAATGGACTGATTTACTAAAGGCTTGCATGTGTAAAAATGTGCACAAATAGCATAGCTCCAGCAAAAACAAAACAACAACAAAAAAAAGAACCCAACAAAAAACAAAGAAAAAAGTGCATGTTGATTTAATAATGCTATGGACTGGGGATTGTATCTTTCCATTGTGCAAAAATAAATAGCGTTTAACTCATTTGCCTTCATGAATATGCAATCTGGGGTTTGTCCACCTGAGTGCACAAAACTGTGGGTGTTGAACATACAAATAGGTTAAGTTTGCACATGCAATACAATTTACCAAGACTAAAAGCTATGAAAGGGTTGAAATTGCATCTGTATTTTAGCATGTTTGTTGATGGTGTCTGATGGATCCTTTCCAGAAATCAAAAATACTGCAACTCCTTGACTGGTCGCTTGAGGCTGCCTCCAAAACAGAGCACGTTCCCATAGGACTCTGTGTTACAATGTCCAACTTTAGAGCATAAATAATGATGTTTACAGCCTGGTACATAAAAAAGGTTTTGGACTCTATAGATAGATAGAATTTTTTTTTCTAACTTCTTAGTTTAAGATGTTTTAAGCAGTAAAGCTCTGTATAATTGTGGACATGGTTGCTTTGAGTTACAGCAGCTGAGCTCAGCCTCTCTGCCTCTTGTCCCATCCAACCATAATTCAGAGTCCACTGGAATCAGCTATGCACTGCTATGTCTGTTTGCAGTAATTTATGACAAATATCAGGAACAATGTGGGTTGTAGAGGTGGGCGATACCGGGAATTTTGGTATTGATCCCAAGTAAATACAGGCCCAGTATCACCGATATCGATACTGATACCAATACCTTTTCATATTTAAGCTTCATAGATGCAAAGTATCCAAAAACCTAGGATAGAATTTTGCCAAACATTGTACGTGACAACAAAATACTTTATTATCACAATCAACATTTTTGTTTAAAAAAATATCACTCAACACAACTTAAAACAAAATCTCCTGAGGTAGAGGGCTGACAAACCACAATACAAGGGTGCACTGCTCCATGTTGTGTGACACAGAGCAGCTCTGCTCTTACAGAAAGAGAGTAGACTTTGCATGCGGGAGAGAAAAAAGCTTGAGTATCGACCTTTTTACATGAGGATTGTTCAATATCAATACCAGCATTGGTATCGATATTATCAATATTAGGATCGATCCGCCCACCTCTAATGGCTTGTTGTGTGGCGAAACGTCCAACTGGATCTTCTACGATGTCTCTTCTGCCATATTCATGCTGTGAAACCCATCAGATTTAATGTTGAATGCTATGGGCCTTAGCACATTTAGCAGTTGTTTAGTCCACACCAAAGTAAGCTGTTAGGAGAACCACCACACAGTCCTCAAAAATATGATTTAATAAGCACCCAGAGGTTAGCCTGTTAGCTGGTTTGGACTTGAAGAGAGAGGTGTGTTCAGGTTTCTTTCATCACACACTGAGCCACCCACGCTTCACTCCTTTATGCATTAATGAGGTCATCATGAATCAGCTCAATTGCTGCTGTTAACATGGCAGCGCCCAGTCTATGGCCCAGTTACAGGCTTATCAGCTGTTCCAGGTCTTGATAGAAATCATATGGGTGTCATGCAGACTTTATCCACTGTATATACAATCTATGTTTTGAAATCTTGCTGCTAATTAAGGCAGTTTTGCAAGATCAATGCAGACATGCATAAATCTGATTCAGTATAATTTCCTGTGAGCTGTTTGGGTATGCATTTCTTTATTTTCACTCACTAATCTAACACAGAAAACACTGCCTATTTTTAACAAAACAAAATATAAACTGCCTAAATAAAGTTCAATATGACATTTATCAGGTCTTTCTTTTTTATATAAATATAAGAAGATGGTCCTGTGCAGCACACAAGCATTAATTTTTGATTTGGTAAATATTCAGTAAATCACATTTTCAGGTAAAATGTGGCATTTTGTTGCAAATAGCTACAAGTGGCTGATTGAATTTCATTTTGCACTGACAGTCATTAACATACTGCTGTCTATGTCACATTACCACTCATTATCATGTACATAATTTTTCTTAGAAAATCAACTACAAAATGTTAACCATCCCAGCAAGCAAAAGATTGGAATGCCCATGCAATTTAGCACACATTATACATGATCTTAAATCAGGCCCTACCTTGTCAGCTGTAGAATTAATGAAAATAATATGTGGAAAAATAAGATTTTCAATCAACATGGGGTGTTTTAATTATATTTTCTTCTGTTAAAAAAAATATGTGCAGACATGTCTTAGAGGCTTTCAGCAGTGTTTATGAGGAGGACTATTCACAATTTCAGATGACCCCCAAGAAACATGGTGGGACGGTCAATGAACCCACAATTTAATTAATAAATTATTAAATATATGTAGTGGACCATTTTTACAGATTATTTCATAGTGTAAGATAAGCAATGTTTTTCAATCCATTCCTCTCATCTGTACAAAACATCTTTATTGTCTTACTTTACTGTCTTAGTAAGACAAATAACTTATTAATCTTTTGTGTTGCACCATAGTTTAGTTTAATTCAGTTTTTTTTTTTTTTTTTTTTGTCTTTTCAACCTATTCCTCAAATGTTTTTCAGCCCATCCCTACTAAACTTGGTGCCGTCATCAATCTCACTAAGACAAATATCTGATTAAACTTTGGTCTTGCTCAGGATCTGGATGTATAGTTCTTCCCACTCACTTTATTATGGTGACATAAGGACATTTCAATTAATTTCTCTAAATCTTTTAAACTGACTTCTACAAAACTCTGTGAAATGATCAATATTACCAAGAAAAAGAACCCAGTAATCTTTGATGTTGCTCAGGATGTGGATGTGCATTTTCCTCCAATCTTTATTATGGTGACATCCCAAAAGGACATTTAATTCAATTTCTCTAAGGTGTTTCAATCAAATTCCACAAAACGTGGTGTGATCAATCTTACCAAGACAAATAACTGATTAAACTTCGGTTTTGCCCTGGATATGGATGTGCACTTTTCTCCGCTTTCTTTAATACGGTAACGTAAGGACATACAATCAATTTCAACAGAATTTTCTCCAACCAAATTCTACAAAACTCTGTGGAATGATCAGTCTTACTAAGATAAAGAACCCAATAAACTTTGGTGTTGCTCAGAATCTGGATATGCATTTTCCCAAAATTTTCTATTATGATAACATCAAGACAATTAAACCAAATTATTTAAAGAGTGCCAATGAAATTCTACAAAACAAGACAAGGAACCTACCAAACTTTGGTGGTGCTCAGGATCTGGATGCAGATTCTGCATAATCTCTTTTGCTTCATTTTATAGAGTGAGATGTGACATTTTTCATCATTTTGATGCATTTAGTTAAAAAGAACGAAAGAAAAAATAAGTGCATTCTGGAATTGCACAGGCGACATCAAATTTATTAAAGGTCAGTCATTGGGGTCATGGGTATTGTGGTTGTTTCCAGAATGGCCCAGTAATTTCAAATTTGGCAAAAGTCAGTCATTGGGGCCCAAGGTCAATGGGGTGAGAGGCCAATATTGAAGTTTTTCACTCAGATTTGCAACAAACATGGCACACATACAGTAAGGAGATGGGTTCTAGAATGTACCAGCAATGTCAAATTTGCCAAAAGTCAGTCATTGGGCTCCAAGGTCAATGGGGCGAGAGGCCAATATATAAGTTTTTCACTCAGATTTGCACCAAATGTGCCACACATACAGTAAGGAGATGGGTTCTAGAATGTACCAGCAATGTCAGATTTGCCAAAAGTCAGTCACTGGGCCCCAAGGTCAATGGGGTGAAAGGCCAATATATACATTTTTCACTCACATTTGCACCAAACATGACACACATACAGTAAGGAGATGGGTTCTAGAATGTACCAGCAATGTCAAATTTGCCAAAAGTCAGTCATTGGGCTCCAAGGTCAATGGGGCGAGAGGCCAATATATAGGTTTTTCACTCAGATTTGCACCAAATGTGGCACTAATACAGTAAGGAGATGGGTTCTAGAATATACCAGCAATGTCAGATTTGCCAAAAGTCAGTCATTGGGGCCCAAGGTCAGTGGGGTGAGAGGCCAATATATACATTTTTCACTCAGATTTGCACCAAATGTGGCACACATACAGTAAGGAGATGGGTTCTAGAATGTACCAGCAATGTCAAATTTGCCAAAAGTCAGTCATTGGGCTCCAAGGTCAATGGGGCGAGAGGCCAATATATATGTTTTTCACTCAGATTTGCACCAAATGTGGCACACATACAGTAAGGAGATGGGTTCTAGAATGTACCAGCAATGTCAGATTTGCCAAAAGTCAGTCACTGGGCCCCAAGGTCAATGGGGTGAAAGGCCAATATATACATTTTTCACTCACATTTGCACCAAACATGACACACATACAGTAAGGAGATGGGTTCTAGAATGTACCAGCAATGTCAAATTTGCCAAAAGTCAGTCATTGGGCTCCAAGGTCAATGGGGCGAGAGGCCAATATATAAGTTTTTCACTCAGATTTGCACCAAATGTGGCACTAATACAGTAAGGAGATGGGTTCTAGAATATACCAATATACTGTCAGATCAACTTGTCCCTCTTGACATTTTGGTTAAGCCCTTCTCTTGTTCTGTAGATGACGAGCAATTTACAGTGCCAACGCACCGCCCTGACTCTGGCAAATAGAGCTGCTGTCGCAGGCATCCTCTGTTTGTCTGATTTCCACAGTTCCAGTCACCGGTCGTGTAGAATGTGCAGGAAAAGCTGAAAAAAAAAAAAGAGATAAAAGGAAACATCGATTAAATGATTTCACTCGTGTCTGCCTAATGTGAGTTTACCAGTCCTGCTGTGGAGAGGGTAAGCCACTGTTGTAATTTAATGAGCTGTTTCTGGATATTAAAGCAAACGGCGGCCATGCAACAGTAGTTGAGGCCTGTGACGTGCAGGATTGAATCCAGCTGGCCAGCACACAGACAGACGGGGAGAGGCCCTTTTCCTGGAACACACACTCTGTAGGCTTTCATTACTGCAACCCACAAACCAGAACTCGCCTGTCAAAGTGTGGCTGCAGCGGCTGCTATCCTGAACCATGTCTAGGCAATGATCACTTTCATGTTTTACCCAACACAAGCCCGATAGCAGAGGTACGCAGGGACAAAAACTGGAGATGCGTATCTCTGGCAGGGAGTTTTTGTGTGGAAGTCTCTTCTGGTATAATTACACTGAGTATAAGTCATTGATCTCTAATTAATGGAATTTATGTCTTGAGAGGAGTAATGGTCCCTATGACATTGGTCACAGTCTGCCTCAGAAATTACAGTAAGGCAACAGCCTGGTGTAAAGTCTGTGGAAATGAAATAACTCATGAAGGATTTTACAGCAGTTAGAGCCCGTCCTTACTTAGACATTCCCATCTCGTAGTCTTAAAAAAAATGATGTTATACCATTAAGAATTAGCAGAAAAGCTGACTGGGCTGACCGGGTGACAGATTCCTGCAACGCGAGCTTCTGAGATAAGTCAGTCGTTACACCACAGGGGCTATATCATCCTGGTCCCACCCCACGGGGATATCTACACCTCTGGAGTCAGGCCAAGGAAAGTCTTACAACTCAAAATCAGCCCCCCCCGCCCTCTCCATCCTTTGTGATGACCTTCTGGAACTTCGCTTTCAATGGGGCCTTAGGTTTCTCTGTATTACTGCACCAACCAGTTCCAGCAGAGTTTTATTTTTAACCGTGATGATGAGGGACATTTGTCACTCCTCTTATGCCCTGTGATTTTTAGCTGCAGAGGAAACCAGATGGCCAAAGTCTGTGCTCATATGCTTACGCTCCTTAGAGATTGACATTCTTGGACTGATTTGGAAAGAAAAAAGTGAGAAGTTGCGAAAAGTTGGACAGAAAAAAAAAAAACATGCGAGTGGTTGTGGGGGGATAGGTGACCCGTATCACAGTTTTGAAGATGATTTGGTCGTCAGTAAGGACCAAAGCAAGGGTGGTACAGAGCTCCTGAAGGGGTGCGCAGAGGCGGTATACATCATCTGACTCTATTAGGATGGTTGAAATGAGTCCAAATCCCACATTTGATGGGAGGGGAGGTGATGGTCTAGTAGTTAAAGCGTTGGGCTTGAGACCAGAGGATCCTCAGTTCAAATCTCAGCCTGACCGGAAAATCACTAAGGGCCCTTGGGCAAGGTCCTTAATCCCCTAGCTGCTTCCAGTGTGTAGTGGGTGCCTTGCATGGCAGCAGCCTCATATCTGGGTGAATGTGAGGCATTGATGTGTAAAGCGGCTTGAGTGTCTGATGCAGATGGAAAAGCACTATATAAATGCAGTCCATTTATGATGAAAAAGGAGATGGGAACAACGGACAAATTTATAACATTATTACTCCAACACTAATCTTGTGTACTGGTTGACCGGGTGTACAGTAGTAAGTAGGCATTCTCTGCAGAGCACATATAGACGGGAGCTCCTACACACTGAACCCATTAAACTAACCACATTTAAGGGGAGTGTCGGAGCACCCACTTGTACTTGGTGCAGTCAGGTGGCCGGGCACATTTTATTTTTATCTTTCAGTCCTGTGATGAAGTTTATTCACAAAACAGCAGTATTGAAAAAAAGACTGCAACTGCAAGAACAATTATAAGAATAAGAATCTCACTAGGAAGACAAACACTTTTGGCAACCCCAAAGTGACCTCCAGAAGGTCATGGCAAATGCAACCCAATCTCATGGCAGTTCGTGGGACTAGATTACAAAAAGTACATCAATCAGTTCATGACAGGGGTACGAAAATGGGGCATCTTTCGTAAGGGCCCCTTCACACATAACATGAAAGACCTAGAAACCGGAAGAAAATCCATGAACCAAACATGAAATGGGGAACCACGAACAATCATACACATGCATGAACATTGTGCAAGCAGCTGGAACTTGTTGTGATGTGGAGAAAAATAACATAAAAACCAGCTATATAATTAATGAATATCACTGGGTTGGTATAAATAATAAATAAAAGGGGACGCAATACAGAACCCTGTGGTAAAATGACGCTGGTTAAATAAAAAATAAATGCCACTCACAGGATTCAAACCTGCAATTTACAAAAGCTCAGATTACCAAATAGAAACTTTACCACTGTGCTACAATCACTGTCGTATAACAGCTAAAACCAACAAGAAGATAAATGTAAAGAAAAAAGCGCCGTAATAACTGCCAAAACAGTGTTTGTTACTGTGTATTTTTGGTGATACGTGACTGAAAGTGGCATATTTGTGGCGCTGTTGGCTTGTCATATTGTCATAGTCTTGCGATGCACGTGTTCTGCCAGGCGCGTGACATACAGATCGCCTGCTGTGTGATCTGACGGTCTGTTTCACATAGAGCAGCCTGCCGATGTGCGCTGTGTGCAGCCGCTGCAGCCCGGCTGTGTGCGCTCAGATGTGGCTGTCCGGCCCCCATGTGATCATGGCTGTAAATACATAATACATATCAGCATGTCATGCAAGTGTGCTCTCCCCCTGCATGCCATGTGTGTGGGGGGGGGGCGACACACACGAATTCCACGTGTGTTGCTTTGCAACGCCACACTCATTGGGCACTTAGACAAATTTCACATCCAGCTCAAAAGTGATCGTCTGCTCACTATTTTTGTGCTGACACCGCAAATGGCCACACATTTTCTAAGTGGTCAGCGAGTGGTGTTGAATGTTCATGTGTGACACCTGGAATTTGGCTGACACTTGCCAGGAGAGGGATTAGATGGGCTCTCACAGGGCACACTCTGTCTTTTGGCCGCTGGTGTGTGCGAATAGTTGTAGCGACACGTGTACAAGGCGTTGGAGGCAGCTCCAATTTTTCATGACTGGACATTTTGCCTCAGTAGCAATGGCACCATCAGTGAAGCGAACATCACCAAGTGTTCAAAACCAGCTAATTAGTGCCAAACAGTGTCAACATGCAAATTAAATAATAAAATTTCAATCAATGAAAATACTGGCGCATAGACTTGTTAGATGGTCTGTTAGTATAATTAACGATCTCTCCGATATTTTTAATAAAATGCTCAGAAAGCACAAAGTTGACACACTATAAAAAAGGGGCATCTAAAAACAATATAAAAACAGTAAATCTGAGGGAAAATAAGAAACAAAATAAATTGTCTAACAATGCTAAATCTAGAGTTGTTGTAATGTTGGTACAATGCAAATTATTTGTTTTTTACCAAGATAAAAGTGTGTAGTCCATAGCAGCTAATGGCTATTGCTGGTGACAAGTTGGTAAGAGTGTTTATCCATCACTTGAGCTGTCACTCAAAGCGACCATGGCCCCAATTATTCAAATTTTATTGACTTATTTATTCTGCTTAAAATAGCTTAAACTGATGAGTCATATATTTAAAAAAAAAATCATCCTGTACAGTTGTCATGAAGGGAAAAATTAGCTATATGGAGACCAAAACTGTTTTTGGTACCATGTTTCTGCTGCTTCTGCTGTAAAGTTGTACATTTTGACATGGGCATCTATGGAAATTGACTCTCTTTTGGAGCCAGCTTCAAGTGGCCATTCAAGAAACTGCAAGCTTTGACACTTCTGTCTTGGCTTCATTTTTCAACCCCAGAGGTTCCTGCTTATCAAAGACCCAATAAGCTCTGTGAAAACCTTCACACAGAATCACAGTGGACTCTGTCACAGGAAAACTGGAGAAACAAACGTGGATCCGTCTTGTAATAATAAACTGATCATGACGTATACAGAGTGATGACGACTAGCTCGGTAGCTTTGCAGACACATTAGTGAAGCGTCCTTGAGTTCTTTCACAGAATAACATGATCAGAAAAGTTAATCTAGAACAGAAACAGCTACCAGTTTGGCTGGATGGATTTTACAGCAGGAGATATATGTATAATGATATCAACTATATTTAAATTGTCAGTGATTGCATAAAAAAATAGCTTGAATGGGAAAATTCATTTATAGATTATTGCATTTCCATCCATTTTTTCACCACAAATTCTGAGCTGGGCCACAATGGCAGGAGTCTAAGTAAGTCAGCCACATCCTCCACCATCTCCTGGGGATTCCAAAGGTGTTTCTAGGACATTTAGGATATACTGTTACTGCTGATGCAACCAACAAAAGCTGCACTATGCCCACTTTCTCCAGTCACACAAACCTCCGCTGTCACGGGTGTCTTGGTGGCTTACCTCACGCTGCTCCTTCTTGAGAACTGCCCACTCCAGACAGATTCACAGTGTAGTGTGATGTAAATGCAGACCAGGACATATTCAGTGACTTGGAAATGTTCATGTATCATCACCTAAATCAGGGGTGGGCAACTTGTTCCAGAAAGGGCCAAGGGGGTGCAGGTTTTCTTTGCAGCCACTGACTCCACCAGGTGATTTCACTGATTAATATCACTTTGGGCAGATGGAATCAGTTAATCAGTGAAATCATCTGGTGGAGTCAGTGGCTGCAAAGAAAACCTGCACCCTCTTGGCCCTTTCTGGAACAAGTTGCCCACCCCTGACCTAAATTGTCCAAAGAAAACTGGCTGTAAAAGTGATAATTTCTTTTCATAGTAATCCTTATATTTACAGTATTTTGGTGAATTATTTAAAGCCTCTGTAATCTGATTATTTTACAGGACAAACTTATTGTAACAAGATAATCAATGTTATTCACAAGTGAAATGGTGGTTGGGGGCACTGGATTGTGACTTGGTTGGGTTGGGTGAAACTTTAAATATCGATAGCCATTTTCCTGCTTTCTAAGCCATTCTGGGAATTGAAATACTCACTCTCTAGTCATCATTTAATAATATTAGGGATGTGAATCGTACACCAACTCACGATTCAATTCCATTCCAATTCTTGGGGTGATGATTCGATTCAGAATCGATTTTCAATTCAGAGAGCTCTGAGAAATAGTTATATTACTTAAAAAAATGTTTATGTTTAAGAAAATGCAGCTTTACAAGGTTAATCAAGTGATTCTAGATGTAAATTTACTTATCTGCTTTGTTCGTTCAGAGTTGGCTGGCAGTTTAGCGAAGCGCTGGTCAGTAGTCAGCAGATACCGCTGCTCCGCTTCTTCTAGCTCTGGGTGATAGCGTAGCATGTGGGCTTGCAGATTTGAAGTGTTTCTGAAGTACTTGACTTTCATTTTGCAGATTTTGCACACTGCATAAGTCATGTCAAGCTCCTTCTTACGCAGCAAATAATAAAAACCAAAATGCGCTTAAACATTTGCCTTCAGCAAAGACAGTGCTGGCTGAGTTAGCTCTTCGTCCGCCATGCTAAGCTACAGCTCACGAATGTTTGAAGCACGCCAGACCCTCCCCTCGCGGGGACGCTGTAGTACCGAAGCCGTTGCCTGACAAACAGTACACGCGGCGAGTAAGCAAGAAAATGTTTTTTAAAAAATGCATTTTAAAAATAGATTCTTGGACATTTTGGATCGATTCAGAATCGTAATAAATAAGAATCGCGATTCGGACGTGAATCGATTTTTTCTGGCACCCCTAAATAATATAATACACAATTTTTATTTTACATCTTGTAATTCTGCATGCAGCAGTGTTTACCAATCTTTTATCACATCTTTGGTCGGCGCCCTCCCCCATCAGCAAACCAAGCCCTATTGCTCCATCCTACTATCCAGATGTCCTCAGATGTAACCCTCAGGGGTCCACAGACTGCCAGCAAGCCAACATAAGTGGTTTTTGTTCTGTTTCTGGACCCATGAGGGTTAAGCCCTATGCCTTTTTCCTGCAGGGGGTTGGTCAAACATTTGCTCCATGATGGTTTTTGGGGATGACCCCAAACTGGACAGAGAAAGACGAAACGACCAGGCACTTGCAAACAACCTCCAGGGGTTCCCAATAGCTCAACCACATGCTCTACACCAAGAAGGGCATTCTGGCTCCTCACATAGCCCCAGGGGGCCTTGAGAGATGAGACCAAGCCCTGATGCAACTGGCAACACAGCACACCTTCCCAAGGTCACAGCCTGAGCAAGCTACGGTGCCACGGTATTGTGGCAATTCTAGGAGAGGATTAATGGAGTTAATTGGATAAATCTTCAGTTTTGCAGGATATGTGGAAATTTGCACAAGCACTTAGAGAGGCGAAGAACAAATTGAAGAACAGCAGCGGTGAATTGCTTCGAGGAAGGCAAGCTGGCTGCAGAGAAAAGTGACTGTCTCCAAGATAAAATAGGCCCAGATATCTGTGGGCATTGCCTTTTCAAAATGAAACACTCCAAGATGGGAATTAAAGCTGTGAATAGAGATGCAGATGTGGCAGTTCTTCCTCTTTTAGATTTCATATGGTAGGTTCAGCACTTTGGATCCAACACTAGCCAGTGTTAGCTTATTCCTGAGGCGGGAACAGTTTCTTGCCCGTGCAGCGACTGTAAAACACATTACTCTCTCCTGTGTAACGAGAAAAATTAAGCACAAAATTTCAAAGTGATGCTTGTTTATCTGCAAACAGATCACTGAAATCAAAGGAAATGGGAACCAACTGGATACCACTTCAATGCCAGAATCGTGTTTTGAAGTCGACTAATTTCAGCCTTAATTTTCTGCACAGCACTTTGTGCGACTGCCATGAATGGCAAAACAAATTGTGACGCCCTAAATGCTAAAGCATATTTACAACAGCACACTTAATTTAGAGAGTGCAAAGAGAAAATCAGACTGTAAGTGAACTTAAATCATCATGCTGGAATTTGAGAAACATTTGTTTGTTACTTCTCCGAGATAGTTGGGCAAATTTGCACAAGTATTGCTGTGTGCATGTGGGCTGAGGCCTGAATCACTCTTAAGGGGTTTGTGTTTGCAAAGGTCAAGATCAGTGGGGTCAAAGGCAAAATATTGATTTGTCTGTTTGTTCCCCTGCTCCTCTGAGATCCTTTGGCTCAATTTCCAAAAAAACACTGATATGTGGATGTCAGTCAACCCCTGAGTTGCACTTAAAGGGGTTGTTTTTGGCAAAAGTCAAGCTCAATGCTGTCCAAGGATAAAATGATTTTCAGTCTTATGTCCACCAAACTTGGCACAGATATTTAGGTTCTGTCTGGAGTTGCCCAGGCAACATGTAATTTAACAAAGATCACTCATTGGGGTTAAAGGTCATAGGGGTCAAAGATCAAAATTTGGTTTTTATTCTTATTTGGACCAACTTGGCAAACATATCTAGGTGCATTCTAGAATTGTCCAGCAAGGTCAAACTCACCAAATGTCAATCCGTGTCATTGTAAGGTTCGACCCATGTGATGCGTGTTAGGACAACGACGTTGTGATTTGCCGCTATGTACAGTAAATAAACTGAATTGAGTAGATTCCCATCAAGGTCATGTCTGACCACGTACAGTGCATCCAGAAAGTATTCACAGCACTTCACTTTTTTCCCCCACTGGAACATGTTATGTTACAGCCTTATTACAAAAGGGAGTAAATTCATTTTTCCCCTCAAAATTCTAGTCACAACACCCCATTTTGACAACATGAAATAAGTTATTTAAATTTCTGCAAATTTATTAAAAATATAAAACGAAGAAATCACATGTGCATAAGTATTTACAGCCTTTGCTCAATACTTTGTTGATGCACCTTTGGCAGCAATTACAGCCTCAAGTCTTCATAAATATGATGCCATAAGCTTGGTGCACCTATATTTGGGCAGTTTTGTCCATTCCTCTTTGCAGCACCTCTCAAGCTCCATCAGGTTGGATGGGGAGCCTCGGTCATTTTCAGATCTCTCCAGAGATGTTCAATCAAATTCAGGTCTGGGCTCTGGCTGGGCCACTCAAGGACATTCACAGAGTTGTCCTGAAGCCACTCCTTTGATATCTTGGCTGTGTGTTTAGGGTCACTGTCCTGCTGAAAGATGAGCCATCACCCCAGTCTGAGGTCAAGAGCGCTCTGGAGCAGGTTTTCATCCAGGATGTCTCTATACTTTGCTACATTCATCTTTCCCTCAATCCTGACTAGCCTCCCAGTTCCTGCCGCTGAAAAACATCTCCACATCATGATGCTGCCACCATCATGCTTCACTGTAGGGATGGTGCCTGGTTTTCTCCAAGCATGATGCCTAGCATTCATGCCAAAGACTTCAGTCTTTGCCTCATCAGACCAGAAAATGTTGTTTGTCATGGTCTGAGAGTCCTTCAGGTGGTGATTCAGGTGCAGATTGCTGCAGAGATGGTTGTCCTTCTGGAAGGTTCTCCTCTCTCCACGTACAAATGCTGGAACTCAGAATGACCATTGGGTTCTTGGTCACCTCTCTGACTAAGGCTTTTCTCCCCTGATCGCTCAGTTTAGACAGGTTTCCAGCTCTAGGAAGAGTCCTGCTGGATCCGAACTTCTTCCATGTACTGATGATGGAGGCCACTGTGCTCATAGGGACCTTCAAAGCAGCAGAAATGTTTCTGTACACTTCCCCAGATTTGTGCCTTGAGACAATCCTGTCTCGGAGGTCTACAGACAATTCCTTTGACCTCATGCTTGGTTTGTGCTCTGACTGTCAACTGTGGGACCTTATATGTAGACAGGTGTGTGACTTTCCAAATCATGTCCAATCAACTGAATTTACCCCAGGTGGGCTCCAGTTACGCTGTAGAAACATCTCAAGGGTTATCAGTGGAAACAGGATGCACCTGAGCTTAATTTTGAGCATCATGGGTGCTGTGTATTCTTATGTACATGTTTTTTTTTTTTAAACCTCAAAAAAAAAATTTTGTTACATTGTCATTTAGGGAATAACCCTGTTGTGTCTGATGATTTGCAGATGTTAATGCTGGATTTTACTGTTGCAAATTGAGTTTTACTGGTGACGCGTTAGTGGAGCCGGTAAAATGGCTATTTACCACTGTTATTCCCATTCTATTCCAATTCCAACGTTTGCATGGATCCATGTCCACCACTGAAGGCTACATCTTAATCCGCATAATAATATCATTCGGTGTGGTCGGCTCATCAAAGCTTACCCTGGCAACAGCGTCTTCATGCCAAACTGGAAATTCTGTAAGCAGAATCCACATCACTACTTTCATTTGGTAGCTTAAATTAATCTATTTCGGTGTCGTTGCTCCGCCAGTTTTTTTTTTCCTTCTTCTTCTTCGTGTTTAATGGTAGTTGGCAACCTCTCACTCTCAGCGGACAGCAGCATGATTGACATCTGTGTAGCAGCGCGCTCAGACGTGGCGCGAAGTAACACATTAAATGTAAAATGGTTTTAATATTTTGCCACCGTTTACGCAATATTTTATGGTCTGAAATTTCACACGAAAAGCCTCTACTGGTGGTTGGCTCTCACTGCGGTATTGTATCACTTCCTGTTCCGGAGCAAAGCGGTGTTTTGCTGTATCTGTTAGCTGTTTAATCTGCGCAGTTAGATTGATCTAGTTACCTAGATAACGATTTGCTTCACAGTGTAATCTTCACGTGCCTTAACTAAAGCACTCCCTCTGCTGAATCACCTCTAAATTATTTACACATTATTCACTTTGTGTGTTTTTAGGACTCCGCTAGCTTAGCACAGCTACTAGCTCTTAGCCGGATTAGCATGGCAGCTTCGCCTGTCTCTCCCACACTTTTCTGCTCTGGGTGTGAAATGTTTATTTATTCCTCGGCCTCCTTTAGCAGTAATGGTACTTGTAATAAGTGTAGCTTATTCGTAGCTTTGGAGGCCAGGCTGGGCAAATTGGAGACTCGGCTCCGCACCGTGGAAAATTCTACAGCTAGCCAGGCCCCTGTAGTCGGTGCGGACCAAGGTAGCTTAGCCGCCGTTAGTTTCCCTCTGGCAGATCCCGAGCAGCCGGGAAAGCAGGCCGATTGGGTGACTGTGAGGAGGAAGCGTAGCCCTAAACAGAAGCCCCGTGTACACCGCCAACCCGTTCTCATTTCGAACCGTTTTTCCCCACTCGGCGACACACCCGCCGAGGATCAAACTCTGGTTATTGGCGACTCTGTTTTGAGAAATGTGAAGTTAGCGACACCAGCAACCATAGTCAATTGTCTTCCGGGGGCCAGAGCAGGCGACATTGAAGGAAATTTGAAACTGCTGGCTAAGGCTAAGCGTAAATTTGGTAAGATTGTAATTCACGTCGGCAGTAATGACACCCGGTTACGCCAATCGGAGGTCACTAAAATTAACATTGAATCGGTGTGTAACTTTGCAAAAACAATGTCGGACTCTGTAGTTTTCTCTGGGCCCCTCCCCAATCGGACCGGGAGTGACATGTTTAGCCGCATGTTCTCCTTGAATTGCTGGCTGTCTGAATGGTGTCCAAAAAATGAGGTGGGCTTCATAGATAATTGGCAAAGCTTCTGGGGAAAACCTGGTCTTGTTAGGAGAGACGGCATCCATCCCACTTTGGATGGAGCAGCTCTCATTTCTAGAAATCTGGCCAATTTTCTTAAATCCTCCAAACCGTGACTATCCAGGGTTGGGACCAGGAAGCAGAGTTGTAGTCTTACACACCTCTCTGCAGCTTCTCTCCCCCTGCCATCCCTTCATTACCCCATCCCCGTAGAGACGGTGTCTGCTCCCAGACCACCAATAACCAGCAAAAATCTATTTAAGCATAAAAACTCAAAAAGAAAAGATAATATAGCACCTTCAACTGCACCACAGACTAAAACAGTTAAATGTGGTCTATTAAACATTAGGTCTCTCTCTTCTAAGTCCCTGTTAGTAAATGATATAATAATTGATCAACATATTGATTTATTCTGCCTTACAGAAACCTGGTTACAGCAGGATGAATATGTTAGTTTAAATGAGTCAACACCCCCGAGTCACACTAACTGCCAGAATGCTCGTAGCACAGGCCGAGGCGGAGGGTTAGCAGCAATCTTCCATTCCAGCTTATTAATTAATCAAAAACCCAGACAGAGCTTTAATTCATTTGAAAGCTTGACTCTTAGTCTTGTCCATCCAAATTGGAAGTCCCAAAAACCAGTTTTATTTATTATTATCTATCGTCCACCTGGTCGTTACTGTGAGTTTCTCTGTGAATTTTCAGACCTTTTGTCTGACTTAGTGCTTAGCTCAGATAAGATAATTATAGTGGGCGATTTTAACATCCACACAGATGCTGAGAATGACAGCCTCAACACTGCATTTAATCTATTATTAGACTCAATTGGCTTTGCTCAAAATGTAAATGAGTCCACCCACCACTTTAATCATATCTTAGATCTTATTCTGACTTATGGTATGGAAATTGAAGACTTAACAGTATTCCCTGAAAACTCCCTTCTGTCTGATCATTTCTTAATAACATTTACATTTACTCTGATGGACTACGCAGTAGTGGGGAATAAGTTTCATTACACTAGAGGTCTTTCAGAAAGCGCTGTAGCTAGGTTTAAGGATATGATTCCTTCTTTATGTTCTCTAATGCCATATACCAACACAGTGCAGAGTAGCTATCTAAACTCTGTAAGTGAGATAGAGTATCTCGTCAATAGTTTTACATCCTCATTGAAGACAACTTTGGATGCTGTAGCTCCTCTGAAAAAGAGAGCTTTAAATCAGAAGTGCCTGACTCCGTGGTATAACTCACAAACTCGCAGCTTAAAGCAGATAACCCGTAAGTTGGAGAGGAAATGGCGTCTCACTAATTTAGAAGATCTTCATTTAGCCTGGAAAAAGAGTCTGTTGCTCTATAAAAAAGCCCTCCGTAAAGCTAGGACATCTTACTACTCATCACTAATTGAAGAAAATAAGAACAACCCCAGGTTTCTTTTCAGCACTGTAGCCAGGCTGACAAAGAGTCAGAGCTCTATTGAGCTGAGTATTCCTTTAACTTTAACTAGTAATGACTTCATGACTTTCTTTGCTAATAAAATTTTAACTATTAGAGAAAAAATTACTCATAACCATCCCAAAGATGTATCGTTATCTTTGGCTGCTTTCAGTGATGCCGGTATTTGGTTAGACTCTTTCTCTCAGATTGTTCTGTCTGAGTTAATTAAACCATTATTTAAAAAGCCATCACTTGACCTAGCTATCTTAGCTAATTATAGGCCAATCTCCAACCTTCCTTTTCTCTCAAAAATTCTTGAAAGGGTAGTTGTAAAACAGCTAACTGATCATCTGCAGAGGAATGGTCTATTTGAAGAGTTTCAGTCAGGTTTTAGAATTCATCATAGTACAGAAACAGCATTAGTGAAGGTTACAAATGATCTTCTTATGGCCTCAGACAGTGGACTCATCTCTGTGCTTGTTCTGTTAGACCTCAGTGCTGCTTTTGATACTGTTGACCATAAAATTTTATTACAGAGATTAGAGCATGCCATAGGTATTAAAGGCACTGTGCTGCGGTGGTTTGAATCATTTATCTAATAGATTACAATTTGTTCATGTAAATGGGGAATCTTCTTCACAGACTAAGGTTAATTATGGAGTTCCACAAGGTTCTGTGCTAGGACCAATTTTATTCACTTTATACATGCTTCCCTTAGGCAGTATTATTAGACGGCATTGCTTAAATTTTCATTGTTACGCAGATGATACCCAGCTTTATCTAGCCATGAAGCCAGAGGACACACACCAATTAGCTAAACTGCAGGATTGTCTTACAGACATAAAGACATGGATGACCTCTAATTTCCTGTTTTTAAACTCAGATAAAACTGAAGTTATTGTACTTGGCCCCACAAATCTTAGAAACATGGTGTCTAACCAGATCCTTACTCTGGATGGCATTACCCTGACCTCTAGTAATACTGTGAGAAATCTTGGAGTCATTTTTGATCAGGATATGTCATTCAAAGCGCATATTAAACAAATATGTAGGACTGCTTTTTTGCATTTACGCAATATCTCTAAAATTAGAAAGGTCTTGTCTCAGAGTGATGCTGAAAAACTAATTCATGCATTTATTTCCTCTAGGCTGGACTATTGTAATTCATTATTATCAGGTTGTCCTAAAAGTTCCCTGAAAAGCCTTCAGTTAATTCAAAATGCTGCAGCTAGAGTACTGACGGGGACTAGAAGGAGAGAGCATATTTCACCCATATTGGCCTCTCTTCATTGGCTTCTTATTAATTCTAGAATAGAATTTAAAATTCTTCTTCTTACTTATAAGGTTTTGAATAATCAGGTCCCATCTTATCTTAGGGACCTCATAGTACCATATCACCCCAATAGAGCGCTTCGCTCTCAGACTGCAGGCTTACTTGTAGTTCCTAGGGTTTGTAAGAGTAGAATGGGAGGCAGAGCCTTCAGCTTTCAGGCTCCTCTCCTGTGGAACCAGCTTCCAATTCAGATCAGGGAGACAGACACCCTCTCTACTTTTAAGATTAGGCTTAAAACTTTCCTTTTAGCTAAAGCTTATAGTTAGGGCTGGATCAGGTGACCCTGAACCATCCCTTAGTTATGCTGCTATAGACTTAGACTGCTGGGGGGTTCCCATGATGCACTGTTTCTTTCTCTTTTTGCTCTGTATGCACCACTCTGCATTTAATCATTAGTGATTGATCTCTGCTCCCCTCCACAGCATGTCTTTTTCTTGGTTCTCTCCCTCAGCCCCAACCAGTCCCAGCAGAAGACTGCCCCTCCCTGAGCCTGGTTCTGCTGGAGGTTTCTTCCTGTTAAAATGGAGTTTTTCCTTCCCACTGTCGCCAAGTGCTTGCTCACAGGGGGTCGTTTTGACCGTTGGGGTTTTTCCGTAATTATTGTATGGCCTTGCCTTACAATATAAAGCGCCTTGGGGCAACTGTTTGTTGTGATTTGGCACTATATAAATAAAATTGATGATTGATGATGATGATGATGATGATGATTAACCATTTGTAGAAAAAATGTAACTGATTAGAACATGGGGTATTGTGTGTAGAATTTTGAGGAACAATTTGAAAAGAATTGTATCCATTTTGGAATGAAGCTGTAACATAAAAAATTAAAAAGTGCAGCGCTGTGAATGCTTTCTGGATGCACTGTAGTTTAGTGAATCAGGAGCTGGCTAGGCAACATCTAGACCTGGATTCAAATCCTGCTCATGTTACCTGTCTGTGTTCTTGGAAAAGGCACTTATCCTGCATTGTGTTATTCCACCCAGCTGCAAAAATGGGTCCCTGCCAAGCAGTCAGCTTCAATGGTCCCAAATGAGACACTCCCCAAAGGAAAAAAAAACTTCCAGTGTCTTGACTGAACCGGCCACTTGCGGCTGGCTCCAGAAGGGAACAGCTTCCCATTGAAGCCCATATAAAAATGTCCAGCTTTAGAGCAGAAATGAACATGTACAAAAAAAACTGGTTTTGGTCTCCATCACCACTTTCAACCAGTTTCCATTGTAAAAACAATTGTTGTTGTTGTTGTTGGTTTTTTTTTTGTTGGCAACTTCATTTAAGATATTTTAAGCCATAAAGTTATCCCTAATTAGGGGCGTGGCCACACTGAGTGACAGCTCCTGTGTTGTTGCTGAGCTGAGCTCAGAGTTTTTTGAGCATTTTATGACAAATATCTGTCAGAATATGGCTTGTTGTGCAGTTAATTCTCCTCACGGATCATCTAAGATCTCTGTGCAGCAGTATTTCCATCGAGTGAAATTATTATACAAATAATTTTGGATGTTAATAGCATTTAGCACTTTTAGCAGTTATCAGTAGCTTGATGGGCCGGCATGGTTAGTGCATTTCTTGCCAGATGGTTCCTGGTTCAAGACCACCCGTGCCCATTCTTCACGTAATGTGAAGTTGTGTCAGGAAGGGCCAAATCAAAATGCAGGTCCGTCTTGTATCTGTTGTGGCGGTCTGGAGTGGGAAAAAAAAAGGAGAAGCCGAAGGGGCTTACTATCAGTAGCTTGATGATGTTTGGCCCAGTTAATCCACGATTAACTATAAAATAAGGCGCTCATAATTTTTAATGCCCACACCAAAGCAAAGCATTGCTCAGTCCCCAAAATCACGATTTAATAAACACCCAAAGCAAGGTTAGCCTGTGAGCTTAGCTTGTTGGTCGCTATGTGACTCTTAAGATGAAGGTGTGTTTGGGCTTCACTCTTCCCCTCCAGGTTGTCCATGCACCAACCCTTTATCCAAATATGAATTTGCCGTGATGTAAGCAGAGTAAAGGCATCTTGATATTTGCACGTATTTAACCCCTGCACTGCCCCGCAATTCATCGTGCCATTGCAACTCGCTGTGCTCCGCTGGATGCTGCGCTTTGCGCCGCTGGACACTATGTTACATAATTATTTCATAGTGGATTAATCATTTGCTCTCAGAGTTTGGCTGATGAAACCACCGCAAATCACTCCGGAAACACAGAGGAATTTTCTACAGCTTTTCTCTCTCTCGTGCGCTTCATGACATGGAGAACGCATTTGGAATCATCTAATAATTATTTGCAATATTTATATTGTAATAGCTTCGTAAAACAGTTGCATTTTCATTCCTTCTCATGAGTATCTATAAAATTATGTTTATGATAGATTTTAACATCATAATGGTTCAGGCGAGCACTGACACAGTGACTCACACTGACAATGTGTTTTTAATTATTTGCGCAGTGTTCATGTGAAGTTCCCATAATTATTGCATGACATAGATTTTGAACATTTAAAAAAAATGCACACTTGCATGAAGCTGTGCACAGTTTACAATGAGTTTACAATGAGTTTACTCTCTGGCATGGCAGATTGCATACAAGTGCAGGCATCAAATTTGTGCAAGTGTCAGTACCAACATGGTAACATCCAGAGCAACAATTTTTGACATTTTGAAATGCATGAAATGAAATCCTCCTCTACACCATCAGGAAGCTGGATTTTAGATTTTTAATTCATTTATATCAAGTTGTAGAGATTTGCTTTCAGTTTGAGTTAAGGAAGATAATTTTAGAAAAAAAATGTATTTGAAATGGAATAAACAAATTAAAATGTGTGAAATACCAAGTGTTCCAATACTTTTGAGGGCAACTGAGAAACACTGAGGAGCAGCATCTTACATCTCACATATAGTGCAGCAGATAAGAGAATATTTAGAGTGGAATCCTGCAAATGGTGATACAAACATCAAATTCAGCACAAATAATTCATAGACATGAACTCTAAAAAAAAACTGATTGGCCACTTGAATTTTCAATAGGCAGCCAGGTAGGGGTCAGTTGAAGAATTACAGTAAAAGTAAGTCCCTTCAGCTGCTCCCTTGTTTGTACTTCGGGTCGCCACAGCAAATCCGAGGTGGATCTGCATGTTGAACTGGCATAGGTTTTACGCCAGATGACCTTCCTGACGCAACTCCACATTACATGGAGAAATGTGGCAGGGGTGGGATTTGAACCCAGAACCTTCTGCACTGAAACCAAGCGCATTAACCACTTGGCCACCACCCATGCCAATTGAAGAAGTACACAGGGGTCAAAATTAAAAGATGCTCCAATCATATAGAAAACAACACCACATTATTTGCCTGATCATAAAGATTCCAAAAAGGTATAGTTTGACAATCTGTGACTTAATGTTATGGACATATGAGGTAAAAGCAGCAAGAATGGTGACTAATGTCAGTTTCAGTTTGTACAGGGGTCAAAAGTTAAAGTTACTTCATTAATTTTGCTCCAGCTGTATTTGTGCTGAATTTGATGCTTGTATCACCATTTGAAGGATTGTTTCAGTTATCTGCTGCACTAATACGCCAACAGAGCATGAACCAGCTGCTATCTGTTAGCTTAAACGTGTATATCAGGCAACGCGAAATTAAAGGAGAAATGCTACTTTTAACAACAATGCTGCTTTTAACAGCCAAAGTATTACTGCAGTATCTCTTAAATAGCAGCAATAAACTGGGTAAAAGACCCAAACCCGGAAAAGCGGCTGAAGATGAGTGATGAACTGGGTAAAAGAGGCATGATACTTCATTTTCTAAAACTATTTGTTATATTTAAATTCAGCACATGAACCACTGCCAAACAGTGCAGCAAGGAAATGATGTACTTTTTATACGGCTCCATCACTTAGTTCCCAACAGGTTGATTCATATGACACCTGAGGAAACATATTTCTCCCCACCAGATCCAGATAAATCATTCCTTCATATCAGTTCTAGACTTCAGTCACCAGACGTCTGTTTTGTGTTAAATGTCAGGATTCGTCATATCGTTAGAGATCAGAGTCAAACTGACCTTTTCTCTGTATGGTAAAGAGGCATTTAATTTTTTTTTAATATACTGACCTTGATACAGCTCCAGCTGATCCTGGAGGAAGACAGACCACTGCTGATTCTTTATTAAGTGTAGCATTTTCATATCACCTCAAGACTTGGAGTTTTTTTTTGGATGATTAAAGTGTTGGGATTTACAAATATTCTTTACACCCTTGAGGCAAAAACTGGATTATGTATGTATCCAATATATAAATCAAATAGCACAGTGGATAAGCTGGTCTGTAGACCTGGGTTTGAATCCTGCTTAAGTTGTCTGTGTCCTTGAACAAGAACGGACCAATCCCACATCTCATTCTTACCCCTTAGCCCGACAACCGGCTTGGCTATGAATTGAGAATTGACTGGCCTCCATTTTGGAGTGAGATTTCCCACTCCTAAACGACCAATAGGAGAGCAGCGCTCGCACCACATCAACATGAGGCTGACGCATGGGCTGACGTCAGCATTTCGGCCCCCAACCAGTCACAGGCTAGGAGAGAGATCAGTATCTGGCTCAATTTAGGGCCAGTTGTCGGGCTATCTTACCCCTTTTCCAACCTCTAGGACTTCCCCTACCAGTTGAAACAAAGAAGCCTATTCTCCAAAATAATACATGATTCAATATCATTATATGTCATCACACGTTGTGTAATTACAAAAACAAGTAAAACAAAAAGCAGAACTATAATGATATAATATAATCCTAGCAAACTTAATGATTTAAGGAAAAACTTTCTATGAAGAATGGGGACAATATAATTTACAATCCTTATTAGTGCTTAATCCTCTGCTTCATGCTGCGGAATCCAGAGATAAGCATCGGCACAAGAATAAAGAATAAAAATTTCTAAAATTATCTTCATCAAACTCAGACTGAAAGCAAATCTCTAAAACCTGATAAAACCTGTAAATAATAATCAGTTTTATTGCCAGTTTTCTTTAGTCAAGTCAGGGGATGGAAACATGAACATTTCCAAGTCACTGAATATGTCTTGGACTTTATTTACATCAATTATGAAGAAATACAAAAGTTTCTTTCACCAAAACATCAAATCTAGGCTTTCATCTCAAATGTACTTTCTGTCAAATTGTAGCTGAACTTTCAGGTCTTCTTTTTAAGAAAATCCTCCTCTTATATCAAGTTGTAGAGATTTGCTTTCAGTTTGAGTTAAGGAAGATCATTTTAGAAAAAAAAAAAGTTTTTGAAATGGAATAAACATTAAAATGTGTGAAATACCAAGTGTTCCAATACTTTTGAGGGCAACTGAGAAACACTGAGGAGCAGCATCTTACATCTCATATATAGTGCAGCAGATAAGAGAATATTTAGAGTGGAATCCTGCAAATGGTGATACAAACATCAAATTTGGCACAAATAATCCATAGACATGAACTCTTTAAAAAAACTGATTGGCCACCTGAATTTTCAATAGGTGGCCAGGTAGGGGTCAATTGAAGAATTACACAGGGGTCAAAATTAAAAGGTGCTCCAATCATATAGAAAACTACACCACATTATTTGCCTGATAATAAAGATTAAAAAAAGGTATAGTTTGGTAATTAGTTAACCTATAGTTAGGTGGATTAGAACTTTTTGTGGTACGTAGCACCAACTACTGGACAGCAGGAACCTAGCAGTCAATGTGACTCACTGATCTGAAAATGCAGGTCTTTCAACTGGACGTGTGGTGCCGTGACATGTCAATCATCTGTGTCCAATCAGATTTCAGGGGAATCCAGTGAAACCCAGGCCTCCGCTCTAGCTCCACCCATGCTAAGAAGTGTTCAACATTGGACATTTCCTGTTTCACTGTGACTGAAAATTTGGCACTTCCTGTTTGAGTGTGAGTTTGTCTCTGAGTTCCCATGAGATTCCATGGGATCTCCTCTGTCAATCCAGGAAGTGTTTGACATTTGAGCATTTCCTGTTTTACTGTGGACTTGAATTTTGGCACTTCCTGTTAAGGACGCCCTGTACCATGAGTGAGCTTCGCGCCACTGCGTGATGCTTCACCCATCTTTCTAACTGTGTTTGTTGCTTACTCCCCTCAGGTCCTTTTGCCAATTTCTACCAAACTCAGTACGTCAATGAAAGTTAGCCCTGAAATTACAGTTGAAAAATTATTTTTGGCAACACTCAAGGGATTTTAAAGTTTAAACCTGATTTTGCACACAATTTGGTGGATTCCACAATTGCCATGTCAAGGTCTATCTCAGGTCAATCATTTTGCTGAAAGTCAAGGTCATCTGGGTAAAACGTCACATTTTTCTAATGTCATAGTTACTATATTCACACCCACTGGTACTATTATCAAGTTTAATTAAACTACAACATTATTCCCTGTACCAGCAAAGTTGGTTTTAATAATTCAGCACTCCTGATTATCCACCTCTGGTGGCTTGAATTCTTGCAGTAGATTTTGCAAGCCGGGGTTTTCCGCGAGTGCCTCCTTCACTGTCACTGAGTGTTGACACGGCGGCACCTTGGATCCCAGGGTGTTTACTTATTGTCATTTATGTAGTTTTACAAACAGTCTTCGGCAGATTTTGATTTTCCTGGAGGGCACAAATGATAACCTTACTTTAATAACCGGCGGGGGTCACAGCGGCTTTGCTCCTGAGCATTGACTATAATAGGAATAATGCACGGATGCCGTCCCTCTGGCTGGACTGCCTCATTAAATGGCTGGAGAAGAGTGACTGGCTGCAGGGCTGATGCATTATTGATGAGAGAGAGCCTGATTAATTGAAAATATCCTCCACAGCAGGGGAGGTTGTGTGTACGTGGTCAGAGTAAATGGCTTCATTTTGAGTGAACAACTTAATCAGTTGCGGCGTCGCACACTTTGGATTGTAATGCTGCTCAGGCTCACCCCAGCAAACATTTATATATGCAATCATACAGTAAATTCTATTTTTTTTTTTCATATTAGTACTGTCCAGGTGGGGGTAATAATCTCGAGCAATCTGCAGAATGCCAGTTGGCATTAAAGAAAAACAGATAATACATTACTCATCTCTGCGTATGTCAGACCCCTGCAACCTGCAACACGGGGCGAGAGGTGTAAATAAAAGATGAAGCTGTCAAGAGATGAGCAACAGAGCAAAATCAATTAGCAAAAGCAATCAGTGGCTTACAACACCAAACAGGGCGTTCCAAGCTGTGTGCCACATGAGACGGTGAACCCTCGCAGAGACTAAAACTAATGGTGCACTCACGCGATCCTCCTCAACTTGTGAAGTAAAACTTCTTTTTATCACAAAGTTTATTTCGAAGGCTTACTTCTGTACTTGGCACTGTAAAGAGGACATAAGGGGTGCCCGTCCTAAAAGTCAAATCTTTCAGTTTTGGATGTTGACACACATCAGACACAACTGGGAAATAATTTTCAATCAGAGCAAATTGTTAATGGAAAGCTAAGATATGGGAAGATGGTGCTGTTATTACATCCCCCAAGGATGAAACAAAATCATCAATGTTTATTTATTTGTCTGTCTGTTAGCAGGATTACATTGAAACTAAGGCATGGATTTTGACAAAATTTTGCCACAGATAAATATTAGGCAAAGGAAGACTCCATTAAATTTTATAGGTCCAGATCCAGATTCCAGATCAAGTTTCAATTTACATAGGCTTTGAAGGATTGCGTCAAAACTACTTCACGGTTTCTCACCAAATTTGCAGCACAGATACATACAGTATTAGTTTATGGAAGACTCCATTAAACTTTAGAGGTGATGCAGATCTGTATTCTGGATCAAGTGTCACTTTTCACTATTGCATTCGCTCTGCAGTAGTGTTGGGTCATGACCGAACGAACTAGATTGCAGGTACAAGCGACCAAAATGGGCTTCCTCAGGAGGGTGGCTGGTGTCTTTCTTAGAGATAGAGTGATAAGTTCGGTCATCTGTGAGAGGCTCGGAGTAGAGTCGCTGCTCCTTCGCGTTGAAAGGAGCCAGCTGAGGTGGTTCAGGAATCTGGTAAGGATGCCTCCTGGGCGCCTCCCAAGGGAGGTGTTCCAGGCACGTCCATCTGGGAGGAGACACCGGGGAAGACCCAGGACTAGGTGGAGAGATTATATCTTCACACTTGCCTGGGAACGCCTCGGGATCCCACAGTCAGAGGTGGTCAATGTGGCACGGAAAAGGGAAGTCTGGGGTCCCCTGCTGGAGCTGTTGCCCCCGTGACCCAAACCCGGAAAAGCGGCTGAAGATGAGTGTTGAACTGGGTAAAAGAGGCATGATACTTCATTTTATAAAACTATTTGTGATGTTTAAATTCAGTACATGAACCACTGCTAAACAGTGTAGCAAGGAAATGACGTACCTTTATATGGCTCCATCACTTACTTCCCAACAGGATGATTAATATGACACCTGAGGAAACATATTTCTCCCCACCAGATCCAGATAAATCATTCCTTTCATATCAGTTCTAGACTTCAGTCACCAGACGTCTCTTTTGTGCTCAATGTCAGGATTCGTCATATCGTTAGAGATCAGAGTCAAACTGACCTTTTCTCTATATGGTAAAGAGGCATTTATTTATTTATTTATTTTAATATACTGACCTTGATACAGCTCCAACTGATCCTGGAGGAAGACAGAGCACTGCTGATTCTTTATTAAGTGTAGCATTTTTATATCACCTCAAGACTTGGAGTTTTTTGGATGATTAAAGTGTTAGGATTTACAAATGTTCTTTACACCCTTGAGGCAAAAACTGGATTATGTATGTATCCAATATAAAAATCAAATAGCACAGTGGATAAGCTGGTCTGTAGACCTGGGTTTGAATCCTGCTTAAGTTGTCTGTGTCCTTGAACAAGAACGGACCAATCCCACATCTCATTCTTACCCCTTAGCCCGACAACTGGCCCGGCTATGAATTGAGAATTGACTGGCCTCCATTTTGGAGTGAGATTTCCCACTCCTAAACGACCAATAGGAGAGCAGCGCTCGCACCACATCAACATGAGGCTGACGCATGGGCTGACGTCAGCATCTCGGCCCCCAACCAGTCACAGGCTAGGAGAGAGAGACTAGTATCTGGCCCAATTCAGGGCCGGTTGTCAGGCTATCTTACCCCTTTGCCAACCTCTAGGACTTCCCCTACCAGTTGAAACAAAGAAGCCTATGCTCCTAAATAATACATGATTCAATATCATTATATGTCATCACACGTTGTGTAATTACAAAAACAAGTAAAACAAAAAGCAGAACTATAATGATGTAATATAATCCTAGCAAACTTAATGATTTAAGGAAAAAACTTTTCTTTGAAGAATGGGGACAATATAATTTACAATCCATGTTAATGCTTAATCTTCCACTTCATGTTATGGAACCAGAGATAAGCATCGGCACCGACGGGCCTCAGAGCTCATACAGGACTTACATCTATGTAATGCACTGTGATTTACCAGCTAAAGACATTTATTGTGAACAAACACTGGTGTTGGTTTTTGAATTTAATGTGTTTTTGTATAACAAATGGGCTTTTCCACTGGAGTTCATGTGGCATTCACCAGTGACTGAGCTCCATTACTGATGTATGTCTAGTGGTTGAACAAATCTCAAGGAACCAATCTATTCAGTGAACAAAATGGTCCAAGTTATCTCAGACAAAGATTAATTATCCTGCCTTTGATTATTTTCACAGTGGTTTGAAGATAATTCAAACTGTAAAGCAAACCAACAGCCGAAGCCAAACATTAGTTCCTGAGGGTTCCACATGTTACCTTTGACTCATGACGTTTGATCATTTGTGTTCCCAGTCGAAGTCAAATCAACCACATTATGATGAAAAACCAGAAGTACCTTAAAAGAAATAAGGTTTTCTTTGCATTATACACTATCTGAAAATCAAGGTAAAAGGTCAATCGGGCAGCACGGACTCATTTGAACCCCTGCGTGATATCACAGGAATTGACCACATCCGGGGACAGCCTGCACCAACATGGCAGAGACTAATCCCCGGGTGGAGTGTGTGAGTTTCAGCACAAACCATTCAGCCCGACATGGTAAACTTAAAAGCACACTCGCCAGCACCTAGCGGATGTGCCGGTTGAAGACGTGCTGGTTTAAAATGGTTTACACTGAAACCCCCATCCTCTGAATGGTTTGTGCTGGCACTCCCACTCTCTCTCGCCACAAACAGCATCACTTCTAAAGGAAAAATGGTGCACTGTTTTGTTTTTGCCTGCAATCACCGAAGCAGTCACGAAAAGTGCAGTTTTTTTTGTTTCCCAGTGGAGAAGGGAAGACGAGACAAATGGGAGAGGTCGTGTAAGTAAGTGTACACCGAGCCAGAGTAGCTGTGGTCTCCGCCTCGACATGTTTGAGTTCCGGGTCATAAACAAACTGCAACACATGTCCACTTTCCACTGCATCGTCACTTTTTCACTTTATTGGCTGTGTAATGTTCCCAAAAACTCAGAGAAAATGCCCTGTTTCTGTTGGGGACAGATGAGGGCTGTTCCTGGATTATTGCGTCATATGCATCATATTTTACCCCTTTAGCGCCGCCCTCAAAGAAGACTGTGGTGCCCAGTTAGTTCAAAAGGGAAAGCAATTAATATTTACGCCAACTTACCAGGTAATGCAGTTCAACCTGTTGGAAAACCATTCGATTCTCTATTCATTCTCTAATCTGCCAAGTCAAGGCAGTATTTTATGGAAAAAGATGACCTGAACTGAAACTGGTCTGAATTAGCCAAAATGCATTACCTTAAATTTTGTCATCGCTAATTTCCATCAGAACTCAATTGTCTATTAATTACAACAGTTGCACCATAATGTCTGTTGTAAGTAGGTCAGGGTTTATACCTGCACAGTCCATTAAACAACTGACAGACAGGCAGTGGATGGCTGCACAGACTGCAGAGATGAAAGTTATTTCCATAAAGTGTACAAAAAAGAGACAACCTGCAAGACAATGTCTTAAAAGTGAAGTCAAAATGTATTTAACCATTCCTAGCAGCTGGCGGCAGAACCAGTCATTAACCTTGCTCCTGGACAGGGTCATCGCTGCATGATAAAAGCGTCAATACTCACATTCACTTTTGGGAAGTGGAAGTGAATACAAGCAGCTGCAGGTTTTACTTTTCTTAGCTACTTTTTGGGATTGAAATGAAACAGATCTTGTCAACTCGTATTCAGTATAGAAGCACAAACTTCATTTTGTCTGTCTGATTTTTGACACAGATACATGACTGTCATTATCTTATTGCCTTCCTGTCTTTTGTCAGCATGTAAATTGAACCACTTCTCCTGACTGAATTTCCATTAAAAACCTTCAAGAGTGTAATCATGATTCTGTCTGAAATCCAGCCAAAGGAAATTACATGCCCTGCTGGCAGCTGCCAATAACAGATGATTCATATGTAAACACGCAATTTAAATTCATAAAGACAGAATATATTACAATGTCAAAGATAACCGCATTTTTAATCATTAAGTGACATGTATTGCCCCTATATATTATTCATATTCTGGCTTAAGCCATAGGGTCCCTTCTTCCACCTGCTAGGATTGCCTTCATCTGTCCGCTGATGGGCACATTGGTCTTAAACTGAGGTGTGCTTGCATTTTGTTAGGAGAACCACCGTGCAGTCCCCAAAAATATGATTTAATAAACACCCAAATCAAGGTTAGCCCGTTAGCTTAGGTGATCAGACTGGAAGAAAGGGGCGTGTTCAGGCCCCTGTACCATATCATACACTGATCCACCCACGCTCCACGCCTTCATGCATTAATAAGTTCTTCGTTAATCAGCATTACTGCTGCTGTCAACATGGCAACACCCAGATATGGACTTCACATCCAATGTTTCAAGTCTCTCTACAAAACCTATGGGTGACGCCACGCAAGCTTTGTCCAGTATGGTATCCAGTCTATGATTGGCGTTCGTATTCCTTCTCTTCACTCCAGCTACATTAACTGAATTAAAAAAAAAAATTAAAATGAAATAAAATGATCATGAATTGAAAAATCTAATTCCTTTTTGTTTGTACCACTTTTTTTTTTAACTAGTTTTCTTTGTCCCTAGGTGTTGAGGGGGAGCACCAACACATGGGTGGCCATGGGATCATTCAAAAGAAGCAGTATTCTAGCTGCACCTGCTGTTATACAACCCCTAGCAAAAATTATGGAATCACTGGCCTCGGAGGATGTTCATTCAGTTGTTTAATTTTGTAGAAAAAAAGCAGATCACAGACATGACACAAAACTAAAGTCATTTCAAATGGGAACTTTCTGGCTTGAAGAAACACTATAAGAAATCAAGAAAAAAAATTGTGGCAGTCAGTAACGGTTACTTTTTTTGACCAAGCAGAGGGAAAAAAATATGGACTCACTCAGTTCTGAAGAATAAAGTATGGAATCACCCAGTAAGTTTTCGTCTGCAAAACTAACACCTGCATCAAATCAGATCTGCTCATTAGTCTGCATCTAAAAAGGAGTGATCACACCTTGGAGAGCTGTTGCACCAAGTGGACTGACATGAATCATGGCTCCAACACGAGAGATGTCAATTGAAACAAAGGAGAGGATTATCAAACTCTTAAAAGAGGGTAAATCATCATGCAATGTTGCAAAAGATGTTGGTTGTTCACAGTCAGCTGTGTCTAAACTCTGGACCAAATACAAACAACATGGGAAGGTTGTTAAAGGCAAACATACTGGTAGACCAAGGAAGACATCAAAGCGTCAAGACAGAAAACTTAAAGCAATATGTCTCAAAAATCGAAAATGCACAACAAAACAAATGAGGAACGAATGGGAGGAAACTGGAGTCAACGTCTGTGACCGAACTGTAAGAAACCGCCTAAAGGAAATGGGATTTACATACAGAAAAGCTAAACGAAAGCCATCATTAACACCTAAACAGAAAAAAACAAGGCTACAATGGGCTAAGGAAAAGCAATCGTGGACTGTGGATGACTGGATGAAAGTCATATTCAGTGATGAATCGTGAATCTGCATTGGGCAAGGTGATGATATGGGGCTGCATGTCAGGTAAAGGCACTGGGGAGATGACTGTCATTACATCATCAATAAATGCACAAGTTTACGTTGATATTTTGGACACTTTTCTTATCCCATCAATTGAAAGGATGTTTGGGGATGATGAAATTATTTTTCAAGATGATAATGCATCTTGCCATAGAGCAAAAACTGTGAAAACATTCCTTGCAAAAAGACACAAAGGGTCAATGTCATGGCCTGCAAATAGTCCGGATCTTAATCCAATTGAAAATCTTTGGTGGAAGTTGAAGAAAATGGTCCATGACAAGGCTCCAACCTGCAAAGCTGATCTGGCAACAGCAATCCGAGATGAGCCAGATTGATGAAGAGTACTGTTTGTCACTCATTAAGTCCATGCCTCAGAGACTGCAAGCTGTTATAAAAGCCAGAGGTGGTGCAACAAAATACTAGTGATGTGTTGGAGCGTTCTTTTGTTTTTCATGATTCCATAATTTTTTCCTCAGAATTGAGTGATTCCATATTTTTTTTCCCTCTTCTTGGTCTAAAAAAGTAACCGTTACTGACTGCCATGATTTTTTTTCCTGATTTCTTATAGTGTTTCTTAAAGCCAGAAAGTTGCCATTTGAAATGACTTTAGTTTTGTGTCATGTCTGTGATCTGCTTTTTTTCTACAAAATTAAACAACTGAATGAACATCCTCCGAGGCCGGTGATTCCATAATTTTTGCCAGGGGTTGTATTTTGGAGATAGGGTGAAGATCAAAGGAGGAGCTCTGATGTTTCACCTCAGGGAGCACTGGTGGATGACTGTTGCTGTTTGTCATGTACTTTCATGCTTTGTGTACAGAATAATTTGCTCACCAGAACATGTCACCTCTGAAGTTGTCAAGTAAATAGCAATGCTCCAGTTGCTGTTGCACCTTTCTTGTAAAAGCAAGGACAAGTGGCACTCTGTTTGATTTATTTCATGTTCTACTTAAAATATACCCATAAATAATTGACTAAATACAATCTCTTTGCACCTCATTTTGTGCTCAGATTACACACCATTTAGATGTCAAAGTGGAACTTGACATGGCCCAAATACACTTCAGGCCATGTGTCATAGATCATCAAGATGCGGCTCAAAGTGTACATACCAAATGATTGTTTATGCTTACATATCCTGTCAATCATTCATAATTGGGTAATTAATTCAAAGGAATGTTTCAGAATGCAGGGAACATGATTTTTTATTTATTTATTTTTTTTTGGAGGGGGGGGGGGTTACCCCCCTCCTGGTTTAATACTTCTCACTCTGAAACACTTTCAGCTCAGTCAGATTTGAAGTGAAGTTCAAAGGCTTCTTGGATGGAAAATATTACTTCTGTGACTACAGTCAGGCATTGAAATATCGTCTCAAGTGCTGCAATAGTGTTATGCCCCATCCCCCACCTTTTGAAATAATGGTGACGATCTGGGAATTGATGTTTTTTCAGTGTTGTTGTTATGCTGTAGATGTGCAGGTGTTTGTGCTTACAGGTGGAGATCTCTTCACAGTGCCAAGGCACCCCTGAGACCTCTGCTCCCTGTGTACACCATATGCGGTGTGCAGAGTTTCACCTTTCCATGATTCCTTCAGGACACCTGAATGCCTGCAAAGGCATAAATATGGTGGAAATTCAGGTAGTTCTCTTCAAAGTTTCATGGGTCTTCTGATATCTCTACCGCTTGTAGCTGTATAAATTTGCACCTATTGTCCGCAACCACTGACATGCCCTTTTACTGTTTGTTTCAAGGTTGCCCTTAATTATCCTTTTCATTGATCTGACCCCAACTGGTTAGCCTAAAATTCATGTCAAAATTGCAGATAAACTTCAACAGATCACAGCACAGGTCTTGTTCACAAGTGGGAGTAAAGCATCTGTTGCACTATGATAGATTGAGGAAATGTATGAGTAACATACACAAAGTTTTGATATCTGTTCATGTTCGTTTTTGTTCTGTACAACTCCTTTTCTTACTCATTAAATGCACTCCTTGTCAGTTGATGTCCAGTGAGTCTGTCTGAAGTTTTGTGCGTGCTCAAAACACTGAGTGGACATGAGACAGAGAGCTTTCCAACTGGTTGCATGTTTTGTCCTGTACTTGTTTGTTACTTCTACAATACTTGCAAGTCCATACTTGCATGTCCATATCATATCTAGTTGTCCGATGCTTCAGACTCTAAGGGTCAAATGGTCGTGCACTCACCTGTCTAACTGAACCTAAGAAACCTTATGTGCCTTCTACTGCACTGCAGTATCAGGATGTGGGTTTGCTTTGTGTCATGAGGGTTAAGAAGATGTACAAGTAGAATGTTTGAATCATGTGCAAAATAATTTGCAGAACAGTTTGCCATCCTTTTTAAAAAGTCCACTTTGGTTAATTTTTTTAAAAACCAATGTTAAAACATATTTAAAAATATATTTATCTTGGCTGCAATTAGTTTACAGTTTTACCCTATTTTTTGTACATCTGTTAGTCTGTATGATTCATTCATTCATTTTCTATACCCTCTATATAGATATGTTGGTGTTTCAGTGTAAAATTGTATGTGGATTAAAAAAAAAGATTGTTATTCCTTGAGCACTTAATTGTTCACATCATAAATAAAATTTTAAATTAATCCACATACAGTTTTACACTGAATGTAATTTTTTAATAAAAAATGCATTCAGTGTAAAATTGCATGTGGATTATTTTAAATATTTTTATTTTTTATATATTTTTTAATTCATTTTATTAGTAAACAGAGGGCCGAAGCCTCAAATTCATCTAAAGTCTGAGTGAAGCTTAGGGCAAGTGGCCAGCGATCACCTTAGTGTTTCTTCTGTTTTTCTTGTTGCTTAATGCTGACAAATTATACTGTATTTATTGTCTTTCTGCCAACTGATTCTGTTTTTTTCTCTCTGTTTGAGGTGCGGCTCCATCCAGAGATGGGAGTGGGTGTCTTCTTCTGCAGGCCTCCTGTCCTGTGCACCAGCATGGACTCCCAAAATTTCCTGTATATTTGTATTGTCAGTTGTGTCGGTAGCATGGCCCAAGTAGATGGTCACCCCTTTGAATCTGGTCTGCTTGAGTTTTTTTCCTCAAATCATCAGCGGGAGTTTTTTCCTTACCACTGTCACTAAGGGTTGCTAAGGATAGACCTTACTTGTGTGAAGCGCCTTGAGGCAACTTTTTTTGTAATTTGGTGCTATATAAGTGCAATAAATTAAAACAATTATTGTTATTCCTTGAGCGCTTAATTGTTCACATTATAAATAAAATTAAATGATATGAATTAATTCAGGTTAACAAAAAATATATAATTTATTTTATTTATAATAAATATCAATCAATCAATCAATCAATTTTTTTTTATATAGCGCCAAATCACAACAAACAGTTGCCCCAAGGCGCTTTATATTGTAAGGCAAGGCCATACAATAATTATGTAAAACCCCAACGGTCAAAACGACCCCCTGTGAGCAAGCACTTGGCTACAGTGGGAAGGAAAAACTCCCTTTTAACAGGAAGAAACCTCCAGCAGAACCAGGCTCAGGGAGGGGCAGTCTTCTGCTGGGACTGGTTGGGGCTGAGGGAGAGAACCAAGAAAAAGACATGCTGTGGAGGGGAGCAGAGATCGATCACTAATGATTAAATGCAGAGTGGTGCATACAGAGCAAATATAACTATAGGTTATACAAGTTATATCAAAATATAGGTTTTATGGTCATTTTACGTTATCCATGTCAGTTGTCATACAGATAAGCAACCCACACTTAAGTGTTCTTAAAAAAAAAAAAATCCTTGATAATTCAGTTTTAATGAAATAGAAAAGATTAAAATCAGATTTATTTTTTTAAGCAGGACTATTTGGACAGTTCAACTTATATTTTTGTCAACACACTAAAAAACAAAAACTATTTTCATAAATACCCAAGTTCACCTTAACCCTTTGCCCAGTACACAATATCTGTTGGATATTAGACAAGTGCTTGGTTTGTACATTCACAATAGAATGCACAATGCTGCCATCAACAGTTTTACTTTTGTTAAAGGATAAAATAATTAGTCCTGTCTATGGCTGATGCTGAGACCCTGATTCATACATTTGTCTCTTCTAGAATGGATTATCGCAACATTTTATTTTCTGGGTTGCTGCAGTCCAGAATCAGGGATATCCATTTGGTTCAAAATGCTGCTGCCAGACTTTTGACAAGAAAGTTTGACCACATGACTCCCATTTTGGCATCTCTTCACTGGCTTCCTGTCTCTGTCAGATCAGATTTTAAGGTCCTGCTACTGGCCTATAAAATTGTTCACGGACTGGCACTTTCAAATTTGGCTGATCTACTTAAACCCTACGTACAGTCCCAGACTTTGCGTTCACAGGACGCAGGCTTACTTTGTGTCCCTAGGGTCAATAAAAAGTCTGTGGGAAATAGAGCCTTCTCGTATTGTGCCCGGTTCCTGTGGAATGCTCTCCCTGCGTTAGTGAGGCAGTTGGACTCGATTGAAGATTGAAGATGTATTTGTTTTCTATTTTATATGATTAACATATTGTTTTACTATGCTTTTTATTCTTTTTACTTTTACTTTTTTACTATGCTTTTAATCTTTTAATTACACTCTTTGATCTTTTGGTTTAATTTGTTGTTGTTTTCTGTGAAACTCCTTGAGGCGACGCTGTCGTGATTTGGTGCTCTATAAATTCAATAAATTGAATATTATGTTGCTCTCTGAACAGAATGATGCACCACAACAGCTTTAACCATCTCTGTGTGACTTTACTGTTAGCTAATAAAATCCGGTTTACACACTAATCACCAAACTATTCTTCCCTCCTGTGTCAGACCGAGCCTCTCCATATTACCGGCAACTAATCTGACATTTATTGATTACCACGTTATTTCCTATATGGGAAAGTAGCAGTTATTGCAAGGAAATTAAACCCTGTAATGTCAATCAAAGCATCAAAGTGATTCCTTGGGGTATAGAATCCAAAATATCCTGCACTTCTCACACTGAAGTAAAAGCTTCGCCGCTGCTTGGAACATTAACCAAATTCAGTGCCCGTATAATGGAGTTCATTAACCATAAGTTCACACGTGACAGTGCGCGATTTATGCTGGCAATGACTTCATCTTGACGTTTGGTCTTCCGCGCATACTGTAAATCCTTCACTGGAAAGTGAATGATAGTCACATCAGCTTCAGCCCCTTTTATGGCATCGCTTTGCACTGATTTTACTCCATGGTGTCGTGTTGGGAAAGTAAGCAACCTTCTAACATTTCCATTCAACTTCCTTCAAAGATGGAATTTGCAAAAATTGAGTCATGTTGCCAGTAAAAACAGAAACAAGTGATGCCTTTAAGCCCTTATCAAAGAGATGTATTTTGAAGCAGCAGTAGTCGTCTATCAAGCCGCGATATTCTGACTGTACACATTTGAAAATGACTCAGAATTAGGCCAATGCCAAAATTAGAAGAGTCTTCTCCAACTGCACTAAATCTTATATAAGAGCTGAATGGAATATCATGTATTTAATTGCAACTTGTTGGTTATGTCCTTCCAGATGTCTGGACAGAGCTGTGAAGGTCAGGTCTAGTTTAGGAGCATGCAGTGGTGTCATGTGCCACCACATTAGAGATGCTACAAAACCACCCTGGACACTGATTCACAACCACACAGGCAGACCATCAGTCGATCTCCACCTCCTGCCTTCTATGCGACAAGCAGGTGACTGATGGCCGTCTCCTGAGCCTTTTCCAGGTGCTGGGGTCCTCAGTGATGAAGATGATGTCAAAAACGTAAATGTAATGTCAAAAACGTGAATGTAAAACAAGAGTAATCAGATTTCTGACGTCTGCCAATCCGGATCTGGATCACGTCCAAAATTCAGTGTATTCCATTCCTTAATATGTGTGGTGTAAATATGATGACAATCCCATACATGTCAACCCCTTTGAGGGTCCACCTGTATAACCAAGTGATAAAATCAACACAAAATCCTTATAACCTCCTAAATCGTACCAAAATCAGTCTAACATCAGGGATCTCCATGGGCTCTTTTATGGTGGAAGTCCTCCACAGTTAAATCCTCTTGCTCCACAGTAAAATTGCTTGCTGTCAATAAAATCAATATCTTCAAGTACATTGTAGGTATTTTGTACAAACTCAATATATTTCCTGTGAATATAGTGTCACACAGCTGTTCTATTTTTACAGAAACAAGAACTCAGAGTAACAGATCACTGCTCCTAACAATCTTTGGCCCTACCATCTGAGACTGCTCTGCCCTACGATTGGATATTGGAAAACCATGTGACGGTGAACCAATTCCGATTGGACGCTCACACTGCACACGTCATCACACAGCTTCTATGAGGAGTACAAAGATGGTGGATGGCTGGCCGAAAGTCCACGGAGTTAAGAAAACAACAGTAAAAAAAATAAATTTACAACAGAAAACCCTGAATATCCATAAGACTTTATTTGGATGTCCGTATGACTCTGAAACTGGGAAAAATCCATATAATTTTAGGACAATCCGTATAGGTTGACATGTATGCAATCCGCAAAGTAGTTTTGACGTAATCCTTCAAAGCGTATATAAAGTGAAAATCTATTGGTACTTCAGATTGTACTATTTGTAGGGTATAATGGAAGCCCACCTTGAGTCTCCCTGTGCAACAGTCATCCCACCGGGATTCTTCAGACAGACCTCATTCTGTTCATATCCATCGACTGCCAGTAGCACATGATATAAAGCTCGTAACATAAGGCAATTGGGGCGTGTCCATTTCCACTTTGCTAATTACACAATGTGTAATCTGAGCACAATTGTATTTAGTCTTAATTAATTATAGGGGTGTTTGGGGCATAACCGGTGTAACAGTATAATCCCCCCCCCGGATATCTCCCCCCAATGGGGAAGATATCCTAGGGTATCTTCCCCCCCAACCCCTGAAAGGCAACATTGCTACAGGGCAGGACTGATTAAAGCTTACCCAAACATTGATAAGGCCCAATCAGGATACAGCAACCTTTAACTCTATATTTCATGGATGCCTTATGGTCCCAGATGAAGCACAGTTTGATTGACGGTGAATGATATTGGTATTCTTTCTGTATTTATCTATAGCTATCTACAATAGTAATATTTCCTATTCTGAAGTACAGGTATCTTTAAATCCCCCTTCCAAATATACTCTACAAATATATGAACCTGATTGACAACCTTAAATATGACATCTGTCTATGATGGGATGGGGGGGTAAGTGGGAAGGTCAAACAATACATGAGCAGGGAAGAAATTATAGATGATAATTTAGAGAATGTACACAATAAATGGGTTGCACACTTCAGAATGGAGAATGAAATGTGTGATAATACTGCAGCAGACTTGCTATGCAGGGGGTGGGAAGATATCCAAGGTGGGCCTAAGATATCCTAGGACACCTTCCCCCGGGGGGAAGATGTCCTAGTATTGTTACACTGGAATAATACTACTCAGACTGTCCGTCACCCCCTTTAAGAGTTGCATGTACTTGAATCTGGAACATTGCAATTTAGATGGTAAACTTGGTAATAGAAGTGAGAGGTTTTCTGGCGAAGGCACAGATTTGCTCACAAAGTATCAAACTGTGCAGCAGATCATTCAGAACTGCATCTACCTAAGCTCCCTGAGATGAAGCAATGGAATATATATATATATATATATATATATATATATATATATATATATATATATATATATATATATATATTTCTCTCTTATGTCGACACAGTGTTGTCTATGCTGCATCTGAGCTCGGAGAAACAGTTTTATTCAGTTGTGCACATCCAGGTGTCAGGTCTAAATGACAAAGTTCACTTCGACAATACTGCATTGTACTAGAACTGAAAATGTGCCAATTTGATTTCATTTTAGTGGTGCACTTTCATCTTTGCTTACTGAAATCCACTGTCAGTTTACAGAACTGGAAAATTCCAGTGTTAGCCTTCAACATCAGATCAGATTTGCATCTGATTTCTGTCAGTCTGGTGGTTTCTCACTCCAACTCAAGCTGATTCTTTCCCCTTATGTGGTTTTCCACATGTAAAAACATGTAGCAAGTGATCCAGAGAGAAATACATTTTGAAGAAATCCAATGCAGGAATGTCAAATATTTGCCATTGTCAAGAAGATTATTTTCCTGGAAGCAGTCCCATGTGGGAAAAGAGCCGCTGGACTGCCAAAGATGTTTGTTGTCACTCCAGTCAGTGAGTTGCTTTTCAGTATTCACAGAAATAGATTTTTACAAAACTTACAAGCTTAGGTCTCACATGGAAACCAGAACATCTTGGGGTCTTGACCAAGATTAAAAGGGCACGGCCACCCATGCACACCTGCTGATCCATGCACTCAAATAATAACCCTCTTAGTTAATGAATTAGAAAGCATTTGAATGTTATCCAAAGCAATTAAAAGGTCTGTCTCAATATTTTCAAAAAACACTTTTTTACTTTCTCTGTAATCCCGCTCACAAGACAACAAAACAAAATCAGAATGTCCTTGGCAGAAAGAAAGACAAATTGGGTTTCCTAATTAATCATAATTGGCAAATGTTGTCCTATAGAAACAGTGTTCAAAATTAGGACAACTGGAGAAAATGTTGGCTTTTTCCATCGTTATATTTGCACACACTGGTAGCACGTGGGAGTATCTTTTTTTTTTTTTTTTGGTCGTTTTTGTCCCAGTTTGAACAAAATAATTTGAAGACTTTTAATGCAATTTGCACCAAACGTGATGGAATAATTAAGGGTCAGCCAAGGACAAAGTATTGAGATTTTATGAAAATCTGTTAAGCGTCAACCTGACAGGCCAAAGCCTAATGCTTTTATACTCAGAAAGAAAATAAACACCAATATAATATTATAATATAAATACATTTGTTTTTACTCCTATTTTTTATGAGATGAAGTAAAAGCTCTAAGACATCATCTGTGCACACTAAAAGCTTATTTTTCTCAACATTCGGTAACTTTTTTGTAGACATCTGTGTTCCTGCTGAGCACTGTCTGGTGTGGCGGCATATCAAGATGCTGATTAAGCAGCGTCGTTAGTGTTGAGTTCATAGTTTTTGTTGAGTATATTTTGGAGACATTTGGAATGGCTCAGTGGTGGGCATAGTTCCCATAATCCGATAACAGATAATTATCGAAGATAATGTTTTCATTATTGGATTATCTTTTTAGATAACTTTAAAAACCATTATCGGACTAATTACCTTCCAATAAATTTTTATCTGATAACTTTTAGACCGATAACGTAGTAAACAAAGCTGAACTGCGGCAAACATTTTTAAAATTTAAAATCAGTTGAGCACTTACCTGTTAAAAGTTTCCTAACAGATGTATAGTTCTACCCTCTGCAAACAGAATTGAGCTGCATCCAGGAGAAACCGCTCTATCCTCTGCAAGAAAAGGAGAACTGGTCACAAAAAAAAAAATAATAATAATAATTTCCTTTAACACCATACTGATATGCTGGTAATATCACCCAAGTCATCCAGAGGTATACATTTTTAACTTATGGTTCGAAATTTAACCAAACTAATTTTGGACAAGTTATTTAAAATTACTGTCATGTCTGAAGTTTTATAAAGTGAAAATATCAGATATAGGTTTTAGTGGGCACATGCTGTGCCCAGCAGTGCATTATGGGTAGGATAGAGTAATCTCAGTACGTTCACGACAGGACAAATGCATTTCACATACTCTGTTCAGGCTCCACGGACAACAACATTAAACTCTAGTGCCTAAAACTCTTGGGAATATATTCTCTAGGTTTACAGACGTTGTTATTGTATTTGCGTTTGTTAAATTCCACGCATCTTAAATGTAGCAGACACGGATTATCTGGAATTTTGTTTTGGCAAGTTTTCAAGGCCTCTACTGCCATCTACTGGCCAGTAGTTTTCATGGCAGTTCATGGCAGTATTCGTCCTGAAGCTGAGCAGACACTGTATGATATTTTTAATCACTGTACTCGGTTTCAGTTCAAACTGTACAACAAAACCGCACGGTGAAAAAGTTCAAAGCACACGATTTATGTTCTCACACACATTGTATGTTCAAAAAACACATGTCGAACTCGTGCTTCCAGAAGCAAAACGTAAGCCTTTTTTCAAACATAATTTACAAAAACTCTCGATGGGAGACATCAAAGTTTAAAAACAAAACAACAAAAAAACATTACAAGACAGGTCTGCGGTGTTTGCACATGCACAGTGCGAGCGGTTGGATGCTTGTAGCTCTTCAGCAGCAGGATACCCTCACGACGGCTGACCAGAATAATATCAAACAGGTTTGATTTTCATCTGACAATATGATCGTCGATCAGGAGGTGGTCATGAGATGTTAAACGCAGCTTGTTACTCCATGTACACTACATGATGCAGGACGCACAATTAACCTGAAACTCGGTACAAAAAATTCTCGCACGAATGAAAAATCAGCTGAAAAAGGGACAAAACTCGTACAGTTTAAAGCCAACATTTATGTGTCAAGACAATATTGAGTGCATGTTTTACAACATCATAAAACATGCGCACATCATAAAACGTGTGCACGGCACTAATAAAATGAGCGCACATTCTCTCCACATGCAAAACATTTTGCAATGACACTTTCAGGGCTCCATAAAAATGCCTGTTTTTACAAATAAAAATGGAATATTTTACAAAAGCACATTTATCTGCAAACACCAACACACGACACATGTCACATTAACTTGTTGGTTTACATAATGAATGACTGAACCACTCAGTGTTTAGCAGAGGCACTTTTACCCAGAATCCTTTGCGATCTGTCTGTGTTTGTTACAAAACCTCAGAATTGGTGCATTATTCAACATTAAAAGATATATGTTATATTTTAACTTTGAACAAATGACAGAATTGACATTAATGGAGTTATTCTATCAGTATTCACACCAAACCATAAGTCAGCATGACTTTATTTTCCAAGACCTCTGCCTGACCGGAGCATTGTGATTGGTAGAGAGCTGGCTTTGTGGCTGCTCTTAGCTTGCTGCTGTTTTGGAAGCTGTGTAGTAAACAAGAGCTTCCAGCAGGGGGCAGGATGTTCAAACATAGAAGTGCGGGTTCATTGTTTGGGTCTGTTGACGCTTTTGATGCTTCCAAAAGCCATCGTGGTGTTAAAACTCAAATTCAGCTTGTTAGTAGTTGCAAATGTACCAGAGACAATACTAGAATTTATCGGTTAACTATAACTTCTGATACATTTTTGGGTGGTTTATTGGTTTATCTTTATCAAAGATAACTTGTTAGTTATCTGATTATCTGTTATCAAAGTTAATTTTTTGGTTATCTGTGCCCACCACTGGAATGACTACACCAAGGACATGAGTAAAGATACACCTACAAACTACCACAAAGTCATATATCACATTTGTCTCAGTCATGTGCCTGCTGACCTTGAAAGGACAAACTCAAGGTCGTACAATTTTAACTCAAAGAATGGGGAGTCATTATTGCTTCAGGGGTGGATTTATCAGGGTGGGGGTGTTGAGAATTAACTGGATGTGCAGAAGGCACGCGTTACTAGGGAGGTCCAAAAAAAAAAAAAAAAAAAAATCTATTGCCTTTTTCCAGCATTCGAAGAAGCTAAACACTGACTCCACAGTCACCGTTTTTAAAACACCCCCTTTTTCTTAAACTGTCAAAATATTGCAATTCTGCATGCTGCAGCATTCATCAATCAGCCTTTGTTCATGCAAGAATTTCACATATTTCATCATATGTTTGGTCAGCAGCGTGTGTGTGTGTGTGTGTGTGTGTGTGTGTGTGTACAGCCCAATATCACATTTATTTTTCGTCCTCCTGTCACAAAATGAGTCAAATTTTCATGACGGGTTTTTTTTTTTAACTCACTATTACTAACCCTACTCCTTCCCCCAACCCTAACCATAACCACCCCGACTCCCGCCCTCCGCTTCACTTTTAATTTTGTGCAGCCATCATGGAATGAATGAGAATGAATTTGTGCTGCCGTGAGGAAAATGAGGTGCTTTTGGTCACAATACCACAAACCAATAGATTAATGTATATTTTGTGCTGCTGAATCACAACTTGCCGTGATACCAGGTGTGTGTGTGTGTGTGTGTGGGGGGGGGGGGGGGGGGGGGTGTCAACCACGGGGTCAACCCCTTCCATCCTCCCTTTAGATCCGTCAGTGGCCTTAAATACAGTTGAAGGATTGTGTGTTATTCCAGCATAAAGTGACATACTTTTGAATAGAATGAATCAAACCACCAAGAATTATTTTGTGCCCAACTCTGCGTCTGACACGTAAGGTGCAGGTGATGCACTGTCTGAGTGCCTCTTCTTGTTTTCCTGAATAATCACAATCAGTGACAAAAAAACAAAAAAAATCACAAAGTGTGAAAACACATCTGTCCGGCAGCATTTTTGTGTTTACTTTTTTATCATAATGTCAAACACGCTCGGAGCAGTTTGGCACAGTCGCCCCCACAGTGACCTTTCAGCCGGCCCTTTTTCGTCTGAAGTCTGCTGATTCCAGATAATAGCGTGTTCCTGAGGAGATCAATCAGATAGCCTTTTAAAGATCCGCGGCCCGTGTGTTGCTTTGCTGCCGGTAATGGTGTTTGCTCGGCTGCTTGTATTAAATGAGTATTGTGCCCTTCGACTCGAAACTCACTGAATTTAATTTACTAACCTTCGAGCATCGAGTGGTCAGATAAAGGCTGTCGCCTTGCATTCTCCTCCTGACAGCTGATGCATTTTATTTCAAGGACGACTCTAAACAAAAGATGAAAGCATCTTATTGTCAACAAAGTCAGTGTGAATGAAAACTTAAAGCTACAGTGTGTAGGATTTAGTGTCATCTACTGGTGAGGTTCCAGATTGCACCATGATGTCGACAGACACGATTTTACTTCCCTTCATGTTTTCACTTTTTTGGCGACAATGATTTCATTCTACCATCCATGTGGCCTTAAATGCCACAAAAATGAGGTTTTTCAAAGTTATTAGCCTGCACTAGCATCCAGTAGACATTATACAGGGGAGCAACCACTGATCCATATTTTTTTTCTTCAATCTTCTGTCTGTGTTGTAAAATGCGAAAGACAGCATTAGCATGTCCCCTTTGGGCTCCTGTATTAACATGGCAGGACAACATGGCGGTATCTGATGATAAGATCAGCATTTGCTGATGGAGAGTGAAACGTTGGGCAATGCTGATGTTTGTCGTGGTCCTGGAAAATGTTTCTACAACAATCTTCCATCTTCATGCTAAAATGCCAGCAAGAGTTGAGCTCCGCTACCACTACATTACCACCGCTAGTATGCTGTTACTGCTACATTCTTCTCCGCTGGCCAACGTCGGAGGCTTGACTGGACACACAAACCTCCTCTGGATCCCTTTGGCATGAAGAAATATGTAGAAATATTACTTGTGTGAAGTGGCTTGAAGCAACTTTGTTGTGATTTGGCGCTATATAAATGACAATAAATTGAAATTGAATTGAAATATTAAGAAATGTGAAGGAATATGTGGAATGTGTCTTGATGATGCACCAGTAGCAAGTGACACAATTGCAGAGTCACACTGTTTTTATATAGGAAACATCACCTGTGCACCCTGTGGGGAGTGCTCCAGGAGTACGGGGTCCTTTGTTAAGGGCTATCAGGTCCCTGTACGACCACAGCAGGAGCTTGGTTCGCATTGCCGGTAGTAAGTCAAACCTGTTTCCAGTGCACGTTGGCCTCCACCAGGGCTGCCCTTTGTCACCGGTTCTGTTCATTATTTTTATGGACAGAATTTCTAGGCGCAGCCAGGGTGTAGAGGGGGTCTGGTTTGGGAACCACAGAATCTCCTCTCTGCTGTTTGCGGATGATGTGGTTCTGTTGGCTTCGTCAAATCAGGACCTTCAGCGTGCACTGGGGTGGTTTGCAGCTAAGTGTGAAGTGTCCGGGATGAAAATCAGCACCTCCAAATCCGAGGTCATGGTTCTTGACCGGAAAAAGGTGCTTTGCCCTCTTCAGGTCGGTGGAGTGTCCTTGCCTTAAGTGGAAGGGTTTAAGTATCTCGGGGTCTTGTTCACGAGTGAGGGACGGATGGAGCATGAGATCGATAGACGGATCGGTGCAGCATCTGCAGTGATGCGGTCGCTGTATCGGACCGTCGTGGTGAAGAGAGAGCTGAGTAGGGGGGCAAAGCTCTCGATTTACTGATCGATCTACGTTCCGATCCTCACCTATGGTCATGAGATTGGGCTCATGACCGAAAGAACGAGATCGCGAGTACAAGCGGCCGAGATGAGTTTCCTCCGCAGGGTGGCTGGGCGCTCCCTTAGAGATAGGGTGAGGAGCTCGGTCACTCGGGAGGAGCTCGGAGTCGATCCGCTGCTCCTCCACGTCGAAAGGAGTCAGTTGAGGTGGCTCGGGCATCTTTTCCGGATGCCCCCTGGACGCCTCGCTGGAGAGGTGTTCCGGGCACGTCCCACTGGGAGGAGGCCCCGGGGAAGACCCAGGACACGCTGGAGGGACTACATCTCTCGGCTGGCTTGGGAACGCCTTGGGGTTCCCCCGGAGGAGCTGGGGGAGGTGTGTGTGGATCGGGAGGTCTGGGTGGCTTTGCTTGAGCTGCTGCCCCCGCAACCCGATTCTGGATAAAGCGGAAGAAAATGGATGGATGGATGGATGTCTCCCATCGAGAGTTTTTGTAAAAATAAGAAATGTAAATAAAGTTTGAAAAAAAAGAAAAAAGAAAAAGAAAAAAGCTTATGTTTAGATTTTGCTTCTAGAAACGCGAGTCCGACGTGTGGTTTTTGAACGTACAATGTGAGCAGTTGGGCCGTACAGTGTGAGAACATAAATCGTGCGCTCTAAACCTTTACACCGTGCGGTTCTGTCGCACAGCTTGAGCTGGAGCCAAGTACAATGATTGAAAATATCATAGACTGTCTGCCCAGGTTTAGGCCAGAGCCCCGGGTTTTAGCCGAGTGGACACAGCGTCCGCATCCCATGCCAGAGTTTGTGAGTTTGCATCCGGGGAGCGAGTGGGAGGAGTCAATCACAAACACAACCCAGAACAAGCCACTACAGGCGCCTTCCAATGGTGAAAGCTGAGCTACGTCGTACTGTAAGTCAGTGGAGCGTCGGCACGTTGAGCTCGTTCACTACAACATCATCCTCCACTGAGCTACGTTCAATCAATCAATCAATCAAACTTTATTTGTATAGCACTTTACAACAATAACCACTGAACTAAAGTGCTTCACATAAACACATAAAATCAACAACAATAAAACCACACAAAAACCATCATAAAAAGACTCTACGTACTAAAAGCAATTCTGAACAAATACGTTTTTAACTCAACTTTGAACAGAGACAAAGTACTAATCGAATGCAACTCCACGGGCAAAGAATTCCACAGTCTCGACCCAGCCACAGCAAAAGAGCGGTCACCCCACTGCCTGCTTTTGGTCCGAGGTATCACCAATTGATTCTGATCAGCAGACCTCAAAGTTCTGGTGGGTGTGTATGCAGTTAATAGTTCACAAAGATACGAAGGCGCAAGTCCATGTGCAGCTTTAAAAACAAATAAATGTTTAAAATCAATCCTAAAATGGACTGGAAGCCAGTGAAGAGTGAACAAAACCGGAGTGATATGATTATGTTTGTGAGTGTTTGTCAGAAGGCGGGCTGCAGCGTTTGAACCCTCTGCACACGTTGAAGAATGCTCTGGTTGACACCCACATTCAGCGCATTACAGTAGTCAATCCGGGAGCCAATAAAGGCATGCAAAGCCTTTTCAAGTTCTGTCTGTGAAAGAAAAGATTTAACTTTAGACAAAAGTAGTAAGTCCCTTCGGCTGCTCCATTGTTTGCACTCGGGGTCGCCACAGCAAATCCAAGGTGGATCTGCATGTTGAACTGGCACAGGCTTTACACCGGATGCCCTTCCTGACGCAACTCCACATTACATGGAGAAATGTGGCAGGGGTGGGATTTGAACCCGGAACCTTCTGAACGGAAACCATTTAGACAGAAGACGAAGCTGAAAAAAGATGGCTTTCACTACACAGTCAATTTGCTTATCAAATTTTAAAAACTCATCAAATTTGACACCCAGGTTCCTTATAGTCGACTGACAATAATGAGCAAGATCACCTAAATCATGTAACACATCACCCAGTTTGCAGCCAAACAAAATGCAATTCAGTTTTGCTCTGATTGAGATGTAAAAAGTTCTGTGATAGCCAGTGTTTAATGTCTGACAGTGCATTTTGTATTGACAGTAGTGCAGAGGACCTACAGTAGTGTTCAGAATAATAGTAGTGCTATGTGACTAAAAAGATTAATCCAGGTTTTCAGTATATTTCTTATTGTTACATGGGAAACAAGGTACCAGTAGATTCAGTAGATTCTCACAAATCCAACAAGACCAAGCATTCATGATATGCACACTCTTAAGGCTATGAAATTGGGCTATAAGTAAAAAAGGTAGAAAAGGGGGTGTTCACAATAATAGTAGTGCGGCATTCAGTCAATGTTGACACTACAAACTCAAAACTATTATGTTCAAACTACTTTTTTATCAATCCTGTGAATCACTAAACTAGTATTTAGTTGTATAACCACAGTTTTTCATGATTTCTTCACATCTGCGAGGCTTTAATTTTGTTGGTTTGGAACCAAGATTTTGCTCGTTTACTAGTGAGCTTGGGGTCATTGTCTTGTTGAAACACCCATTTCAAGGGCATGTCCTCTTCAGCATAAGGCAACATGACCTCTTCAAGTATTTTGACATATCCAAACTGATCCATGATACCTGATATGCGATATATAGGCCCAACACCATAGTAGGAGAAACATGCCCATATCATGATGCTTGCACCACCATGCTTCACTGTCTTCACTGTGAACTGTGGCTTGAATTCAGAGTTTGGGGGTCGTCTCACAAACTGTCTGCGGCCCTTGGACCCAAAAAGAACAATTTTACTCATCAGTCCACAAAATATTCCTCCATTTCTCTTTAGGCCAGTTGATGTGTTCTTTGGCAAATTGTAACCTCTTCTGCACGTCTTTTATTTAACAGAGGGACTTTGCAGGGGATTCTTGCAAATAAATTAGCTTCACACAGGCGTCTTCTAACTGTCACAACATTTACAGGTAACTCCAGACTGTCTTTGATCATCCTGGAGCTGATCAGTGGGTGAGCCTTTGCCACTCTGGTTATTCTTCTATCCATTTCAAAGGTTGTTTTCCATTTTCTTCCATGTGTCTCTGTTTTTTTTGTCCATTTTAAAGCATTGGAGATCATTGTAGATGAACAGCCTATAATTTTTTGCAACTGCGTATAAGTTTTCCCCTCTCTAATCAACTTTCTAATCAAACTACACTGTTCTTCTGAACAATGTCTTGAATGTCCCATTTTCCTCAGGCTTTCAAAGAGGAAAGCATGTTCAACAGGTGCTGGCTTCATCCTTAAATAGGGGACACCTGATTCACACCTGTTTGTTCCACAAAATTGACGAACTCACTGACTGAATGTCACACTACTATTATTGTGAACACCCCCTTTTCTACTTTTTTTTTACTAATAGCCCAATTTCATAGCCTTAAGAGTGTGCATATCATGAATGCTTGGTCTTGTTGGATTTGTGAGAATCTACTGAATCTACTGGTACCTTGTTTCCCATGTAACAATAAGAAATATACTCAAAACCTGGATTAATCTTTTTAGTCACATAGCACTACTATTATTCTGAACACTACTGTACGTTGACCTACACTGAAGACAGGAAATTTGGACCCCTGGCCTGAAGCATGATGTCTTTTGAGACTTTTGAGAATCTTTTACATCGGGCATCTTCAGCCACTTCACATCATATTGTGAATGAGCCCAAAGGAATAGATGGTTATGAATATTATATTCTCCTAAATCCTCCACACTGTAGCTTTAAGATCTGCTGCAATAAACTGATGATGATTAAGATCCAGGTCCTTGAACCTAAAGTGGCTACATTCAGTTAAAATCCTACCCTCCTTGTCCTCATTTCACTCACAGTCAGCGTTAAGAGGTCTGAAGGTCTGAAGATTAGATTTCTGATTTGATGTCATTTTTGATTAAGCCACCCCCCCCCATTGACTGATTGCGGTGCCAACATTTGTCAGACAGAATGTCAATAGCATTGTTCTTAGATGTGTTTTATTTAGTTCCTCTCCTGGTTTACCATCAACTTTCATAAGGGTTATTGGAAAGGATACTAAGTTTGTATTTAATAGGAAAAATACAGAAAAAAAGTATTTCACAAAGGCTTTAATGTGCAGAATTCAATATTTTGCCATCACAAGCAGATTGTTGAATCTTACTATTCAATGAGAAATGTTTGCAGGTGTCTTTGTTTGTTCCACTCCTCTCCTGAGCTTCTTAGGACAGTTTCCATCAAAATCATTGTGGTTGACTCCAAAATTTCTTTTGGGAAAGGTCAAGGTCATTGGGTTGAAATGTTACTTTACAGAAACAGGTGCATCACCTAACTATAACAAAGAGCGCTGCTCACTTACAGAACGTGTGGATGGTGGCGGAGTTTTTTAAACACTTCACTGATGCTCGTGAGAGTTTTGTAAATGTGCTGCACTAAAGACATTTTCTCTGCTGTACAGCACAAATCACAAGAAATATCCACTTATGTCTTATTTTCTTTGTCCTTGAGGTTAAGAAATAAATTCTTCAAACACATTGGAATCTAATTGTCATCCTTATTTCTACATCTGTTTCACTCTCACATCCGTGAAGAAGTAAATATAATAACACTGCTCATTTTTGCAGGCATGAACATGATCTTTTTTCAATTCAGTTAATTTACACTCCGCCAAATCACAAAAGGAGTTGCCACTGAGAAACATGCTACATAGGAATAACTTGAATAGGAGCTCACCTGTAAGGTCAGTTAACTAAGACAACAAAAACTACTTAACAGCTTATGTTGTCTGATGAAGGCCTTTATACCAAGGTGTGCACATAACTGGTGCTCAGATACTAATATGTGCTAAAAATACCTGATGCCTAGCAGAAAACACATAGGAAAGTGTTTTTCCTACAATCTGTCATGATTGTTTCCGTCCATGATTTCTGCTGTGCATCATATACTGTATCTTTAGCATGCCTGAGCACCAGTTATGTGCACACTGTCTTTACCATAATTATCTAAGGCCCCAAAATGGTGACATGTAAAACTGATGTGCAGCAAGATTTTCTAAGCAAAGTGTAAATCTATGTTTTTAAGCATATTATAAATCCCACTTATAAATCCCCTTACGTACCGGCCCGGGCTTTGCGTTCTCAGGGTGCAGGACTACGTGTGTCCCTAGGGTGAATAAGAAGTCTGCGGGTCACAGAGCTTTCTCTTATCCTGCCCCTGTTCTGTGGAATGATCTCCCTGAATCAATAAAACAGTCAGATTCTATAAAGACGTTCAAGTCCAGACATAAGACCCACTTACTTTCCCTTTCGTATGGCTAGCATACTGGCATAGTATGTTACTTTGCTCTTTTAAATTAATTTTATTAGGAAACGGAGCGCGCAGCGGCCTCAACTTGATCTAAATACTGGGTCTTTTAGTGAAGCTTGGAGCTAGTGGCTGGCGATCATCTTAGTATTTCTCTTGTTCTTCTTGTTGCTTAATGCTGACAAATTACACTGTATTTGTTGTCTTTCTGATTACTGATTTTGTTTTTTGTTTTTTTCTCTCTGTTTGAGGTGCGGCTCCATCCAGAGATGGGTGTGGTGTCTGTTTCTGAAACTCTCCTTTCCTGTGCATCGGCAACATTTCCTGTATATTTGTTTTGTGAATTGTTTTGGAATTTGTGTCAGTAGCATGGCCCAAGCAGAGGGTCACCCCTTTGAGTGTGGTCTGCCTGAGGTTTCTTCCTCAGAGGGAGTTTTTCCTTAATACTATCACCTATGTGCTTGCTCTGGGGGTTGGTAAGGTTAGACCTTACTTGTGTGAAGCACCTTGAGGCAACTTTGTGGTGATTTAGCACTATATAAATGAAATAAATAAAATAATAATAATGAACTCATATTTCAAAAATACTATGACTAAAGCAACCCACTAAAATAGTTAGCTATTGTTATTAGGGCGATTTTTGATACTTCATTAATTTAATTCAATAAATCTAATGAAATATATATTTTAAGTATTTCTATTGAAGAAATTCAGATAGGTTAGACTGGAATTATCCATGAAGATTGAGCTAGTATTTCCAAACAAATCAGTCGCAACTAATAGTAAACTAATAGTAAACCATTTTTTTAGCATTAGCTTTTGAGCTAGCTATATGCTAACAAACCAAGCCAGTCCATTGTAGATTATAGGTAGGTTGTATAGGTTTGAAGTAAATGCTTTCCCTGAACGCGTCGATGCGCATAGTTTGAACTTCCAGTCACAAATTTTATCTGGTTCCACTATTGATGGAGGTGATGCTAACAGTGCTAGCAGTACTGATTACATTTTAGCATTTCTTTCATTCCACTTGACTAAACCTCACAGCTTGATTACATTGGTTGAGGAAAATATGGTGTTGATAGTCAGAGCTGGATTTGTCCTGTTTTAAAATGTATTTCTCTCCATTTCTACCTTCCAGTTTATATATATATATATATACATGGCAGGGCACCTGGAATCACACACTGAAGCGCTGCTGGGAGAAAAACCACACACATGCGTGCACACACAGATAACTATATAACTATAGAACCTAGGATGCAACTTTAGACCCCAGGTTTGGGGCCCATTGCATTCTACTAAAAAGACATCAAAGATAAATGAAAAAACAAAATACAATGAGATTTGATCGAAGAATGTTTTTAAGAGCCCTCCTAAAACAGGCCTCCCGCTGTCTTTCATGTATTGACAGGCCTCCTGCAAAGGTCCTTGTGTGTAGCCCTGGTACAGAAGCAAAGCACTCTTTGTGAACACCACAGTGTCTCATCTATAAAACGTACAGCCCTGCACACGCTAAGCAAAAAGTGTTTGGCAGCCCTATAACAAGATTTGCAGGTTTTAGAGGCCCGCAGCCTTTTGCTGCATGTTGAGACACGTTAGCTTAACTGTAACGCTGTATTTGTGCTTACAGAGCCCAATATGAGATCATATGTTGTGACAAAAAAAAAAAAACAAACAAAAAAAAAAAACCACACACACACTTTCAGCTTTGGATTTTCTTCGAGTATGGTGGCCATGAAGTGCAAATTAAAAACAGCAACAATATTTGTAAACTGCAATATCCAGCTGCTAGATATATCTGTTGCTTTATATACTATTTTGTTTTATCACTTTGTTGTGGTAGCAAGTAATTACTTTACTTAAAGGATCATATATTTTTACGTGTAAACGTGCATGTGGATCGAGATTTAACTGGTCGTAGCGCTTAGAACAAAGAGTTACCATAGGTTTCATTTTCGTGCAGGTTTTGGGCAGGGGTCTGGACCTCCCTCTATGCCTAGGGGAGACCAGTAAGAGAAGTATTTGCAAAATAAGGTGTGCCTTTTGTTATGTGCATATTGTGTTTTAAAAAAACTGTTTCTGTTTCTTTCTTCAGAGTTCTGGATGGGTGGATCTTGTGCAAGAGAGACGTTCTCCAGACTCAAGGCCTGTTTCTCACTGTGATTTTGAATAAATTGAATCTGAGAAATAGTTTGACTTTGTACTTGGGACAGTTTCACAATAAGGACCAGGGTAAAATTAACACAGCTGAGAGTGACTGAATAATGTATATGCTTTCCTATTTGTGAATTAATTTCGGGGTCTGTATGTTTTTTTTTATAATTAAGTCATTATTCTAAAAAAAAAAACAAAACAAAAAAAAAAAACGCCAGTACAATCTGATGTGAACATTAATTAGCTTCCTTTTGCTGTTCAAATTTCAACATTTGTCGTGATACCAATTCTGTATAGTCTGCTGTATTTTACTTGTGAATGAGGGAAGCTCATCAGCATCTCACCATGTCATTTAGGTCCTTCAGACTTTATTTTGAGTAAATACTTCAGGGGAGCATTAGCATGGCAAAAACCTTTCAGCTTCTGGGGGGCCCCTCGCCTTTTTAAGCATTTTTCTTTATTTGCCTCTCACATGCTTGGCAAAGCTTCTCGCCATCTAACCATGTCCTTTAGGTCCTTCAGACTTTATTCAGTAAAATGGTTCTTGGGAGCATGAGCATGACTAAAAACTTTCAGCGTCTGGGGGGGGGCTCTGCCCCTCCCAGACTCCCCCCCCACCTTTTTAAGCATTTTCCTTATTTTGCCTTTCAGCTTCTGGAGGGGCTCTGCCCCCATACTCTCCACCTTTTTAAGCATTTTCCTTATTTTGCCTTTCAGCTTCTGGAGGGGCTCTGCCCCCATACTCTCCACCTTTTTAAGCATTTTTCTTTTTTTTTGCTTTTCAGCTGATCCCCCAATTACAGCCCTCTTAACCCCCTGACAGTTTAAGCATTTTTTAATGTAGATATAAATTAATATTCAAAGTTTTCAATGACTTGACAGCAGGGCTGTACAATATGGCCAAATTTTTGTATATTGTCATAGAAACTGTCATGTAAATGTCACTTATATACATGCTGTCCATATTCTTGAGCCACTTAGGTGGTTAAGGAGAGTTCCCATGGGATAAAAAAGCTTTTCAACCGACCATCCCTGGTTCTCAAGACCAGGTACCTAAGTGGCTCTACTCTTTTCTTTTTTTTTTTTTAAAGATATTTAGGTGTACCTTAGTAAACACTAGTAGAGTTCCACCTTAGATTTGGAATGTATAATAGAAGATATACCTTACTGAATTTTCATATCAATATGATAAACGATATGACTATGATTTGACACAAAGTGCAGCAGCAGTAAAAATTAAACATTCTTAAACAAAACAGTAATAATACCACACTCATTTTGCACTCATCATAAGGTTAGGATACTGTGCCCTCCAAAAGTATTGGAACTCTTGGAATTTCACAGATTTTAATTTGTTTATGCCATTTTAAATACAAGAAATATATATATATATATATATATATATATATATATATATATATATATATATATATATATATATATATATAAGAATAAAAATTTCTAAAATTATCTTCATCAAACTCAAACAGCAAAATCTCTAAAACTTGATAAAACCTGTAAATAATAATCAGTTTTATTGCCAGTTTTCTTCAGACAAGTTAGGGGATGGAAACATGAACATTTCCAAGTCACTGAATATGTCTTGGACTTTATTTACATCAATTATGAAGAAATACAAAAGTTTCTTTCACCAAAACATCAAATCTAGGCTTTCATCTCACACGTACTTTCTGTCAAATTGTAGCTGAACTTTCAAGTCTTCTTTTCAAGAAAATCCTCCTCTACACCATCAGGAAGCTGGATTTCATATTTTTAATACATTTATATCAGGTTGTAGAGATTTGCTTCCAGTTTGAGTTAAGGAAGATAATTTTAGAAAAAAAATGTATTTGAAATGGAATAAACAAATTAAACGTGTGCAATGCCAAGTGTTCCAATACTTTTGAGGGCACTTTAGAGTGGAATCCTCCAAATGGTGATACAAGCATCACATTTGGCACAAATAATCCATAGACATGAACTCTTTAAAAAAAATGTCAGTTTCAGTTTGTACAGGGGTCAAAAGTTAAAGCTGCTCCATTAATTTTGCTCCAGCTGTATTTGTGTTGAATTTGATGCTTGTATCACCATTTGAAGGATTGTTTCAGTTATCTGCTGCACTAATAAGCCAACAGAGCATGAACCAGCTGCTGTCTGTTAGCTTAAACGTGTGTATATATAAGACCCCCCGAATTAAAGGAGAAATGCTGCTTTTAACAACCTGGACCTCATTTCCCAATCGGACCGGGAGTGACATGTTTAGCCACATGTTCTCCTTGAATTGCTGGCTGTCTGAGTGGTGTCCAAAAAATGAGGTGGGCTTCATAGATAATTGGCAAAGCTTCTGGGGAAAACCTGGTCTTGTTAGGAGAGACGGCATCCATCCCACTTTGGATGGAGCAGCTCTCATTTCTAGAAATCTGGCCAATTTTCTTAAATCCTCCAAACCGTGACTATCCAGGGTTGGGACCAGGAAGCAGAGCTGTAGTCTTACACACCTCTCTGCAGCTTCTCTCCCCCTGCCATCCCCTCATTACCCCATCCCCGTAGAGACGGTGTCTGCTCCCAGACCACCAATAACCAGCAAAAATCTATTTAAGCATAAAAATTCAAAAAGAAAAATAATATAGCACCTTCAACTGCACCACAGACTAAAACAGTTAAATGTGGTCTATTAAACATTAGGTCTCTCTCTTCTAAGTCCCTGTTGGTAAATGATATAATAATTGATCAACATATTGATTTATTCTGCCTTACAGAAACCTGGTTACAGCAGGATGAATATGTTAGTTTAAATGAGTCAACACCCCCGAGTCACACTAACTGTCAGAATGCTTGTAGCACGGGCCGAGGCGGAGGATTAGCAGCAATCTTCCATTCCAGCTTATTAATTAATCAAAAACCCAGACAGAGCTTTAATTCATTTGAAAGCTTGACTCTTAGTCTTGTCCATCCAAATTGGAAGTCCCAAAAAACAGTTTTATTTGTTATTATCTATCGTCCACCTGGTCGTTACAGATAAGATAATTATAGTGGGCGATTTTAACATCCACACAGATGCTGAGAATGACAGCCTCAACACTGCATTTAATCTATTATTAGACTCTATTGGCTTTGCTCAAAAAGTAAATGAGTCCACCCACCACTTTAATCATATCTTAGATCTTGTTCTGACTTATGGTATGGAAATAGAAGACTTAACAGTATTCCCTGAAAACTCCCTTCTGTCTGATCATTTCTTAATAACATTTACATTTACTCTGATGGACTACCCTGCAGTGGGGAATAAGTTTCATTACACTAGAAGTCTTTCAGAAAGCGCTGTAACTAGGTTTAAGGATATGATTCCTTCTTTATGTTCTCTAATGCCATATACCAACACAGTGCAGAGTAGCTACCTAAACTCTGTAAGTGAGATAGAGTATCTCGTCAATAGTTTTACATCCTCATTGAAGACAACTTTGGATGCTGTAGCTCCTCTGAAAAAGAGAGCTTTAAATCAGAAGTGCCTGACTCCATGGTATAACTCACAAACTCGTAGCTTAAAGCAGATAACCCGTAAGTTGGAGAGGAAATGGCGTCTCACTAATTTAGAAGATCTTCACTTAGCCTGGAAAAAGAGTCTGTTGCTCTATAAAAAAGCCCTCTGTAAAAGTAGGACATCTTTCTACTCATCACTAATTGAAGAAAATAAGAACAACCCCAGGTTTCTTTTCAGCACTGTAGCCAGGCTGACAAAGAGTCAGAGCTCTATTGAGCTGAGTATTCCATTAACTTTAACTAGTAATGACTTCATGACTTTCTTTGCTAACAAAATTTTAACTATTAGAGAAAAAATTACTCATAACCATCCCAAAGACGTATCGTTATCTTTGGCTGCTTTCAGTGATGCCGGTATTTGGTTAGACTCTTTCTCTCCGATTGTTCTGTCTGAGTTATTTTCTTTAGTTACTTCATCCAAACCATCAACATGTTTATTAGACCCCATTCCTACCAGGCTGCTCAAGGAAGCCCTACCATTATTTAATGCTTCGATCTTAAATATGATCAATCTATCTTTGTTAGTTGGCTATGTACCACAGGCTTTTAAGGTGGCAGTAATTAAACCATTACTTAAAAAGCCATCACTTGACCCAGCTATCTTAGCTAATTATAGGCCAATCTCCAACCTTCCTTTTCTCTCAAAAATTCTTGAAAGGGTAGTTGTAAAACAGCTAACTGATCATCTGCAGAGGAATGGTCTATTTGAAGAGTTTCAGTCAGGTTTTAGAATTCATCATAGTACAGAAACAGCATTAGTGAAGGTTACAAATTATCTTCTTATGGCCTCGGACAGTGGACTTATCTCTGTGCTTGTTCTGTTAGACCTCAGTGCTGCTTTTGATACTGTTGACCATAAAATTTTATTACAGAGATTAGAGCATGCCATAGGCATTAAAGGCACTGCGCTGCGGTGGTTTGAATCATATTTGTCTAATAGATTACAATTTGTTCATGTAAATGGGGAATCTTCTTCACAGACTAAAGTTAATTATGGAGTTCCACAAGGTTCTGTGCTAGGACCAATTTTATTCACTTTATACATGCTTCCCTTAGGTAGTATTATTAGACGGTATTGCTTAAATTTTCATTGTTACGCAGATGATACCCAGCTTTATCTATCCATGAAGCCAGAAGACACACACCAATTAGCTAAACTGCAGGATTGTCTTACAGACATAAAGACATGGATGACCTCTAATTTCCTGCTTTTAAACTCAGATAAAACTGAAGTTATTGTACTTGGCCCCACAAATCTTAGAAACATGGTGTCTAACCAGATCCTTACTCTGGATGGCATTACCCTGACCTCTAGTAATACTGTGAGAAATCTTGGAGTCATTTTTGATCAGGATATGTCATTCAAAGCGCATATTAAACAAATATGTAGGACTGCTTTTTTGCATTTACGCAATATCTCTAAAATCAGAAAGGTCTTGTCTGAGAATGATGCTGAAAAACTAATTCATGCATTTATTTCCTCTAGGCTGGACTATTGTAATTCATTATTATCAGGTTGTCCTAAAAGTTCCCTAAAAAGCCTTCAGTTAATTCAAAATGCTGCAGCTAGAGTACTGACGGGGACTAGAAGGAGAGAGCATATCTCACCCATATTGGCCTCTCTTCATTGGCTTCCTGTTAATTCTAGAATAGAATTTAAAATTCTTCTTCTTACTTATAAGGTTTTGAATAATCAGGTCCCATCTTATCTTAGGGACCTCGTAGTACCATATCACCCCAATAGAGCGCTTCGCTCTCAGACTGCAGGCTTACTTGTAGTTCCTAGGGTTTGTAAGAGTAGAATGGGAGGCAGAGCCTTCAGCTTTCAGGCTCCTCTCCTGTGGAACCAGCTCCCAATTCAGATCAGGGAGACAGACACCCTCTCTACTTTTAAGATTAGGCTTAAAACTTTCCTTTTTGCTAAAGCTTATAGTTAGGGCTGGATCAGGTGACCCTGAACCATCCCTTAGTTATGCTGCTATAGACGTAGACTGCTGGGGGGTTCCCATGATGCACTGTTTCTTTCTCTTTTTGCTCTGTATGCACCACTCTGCATTTAATCATTAGTGATTGATCTCTGCTCCCCTCCACAGCATGTCTTTTTCCTGGTTCTCTCCCTCAGCCTCAACCAGTCCCAGCAGAGGACTGCCCCTCCCTGAGCCTGGTTCTGCTGGAGGTTTCTTCCTGTTAAAAGGGAGTTTTTCCTTCCCACTGTAGCCAAGTGCTTGCTCACAGGTGGTCATTTTGACCGTTGGGGTTTTACATAATTATTGTATGGCCTTGCCTTACAATATAAAGCACCTTGGGGCAACTGTTTGTTGTGATTTGGCGCTATATAAAAAAATTGATTGATTGATTGATTGATTTCTGGCATAAAATACGGTCATTTACTCACCAGTATAAGTTTGGTGTCATTAGACGTCCACAGTTCAAACAACGTGTTCAGTACAAATCTGAAGCAAACATTTTTCTTCTTCTACTAAGGTGGATTAGAACTTTTTGTGGTACACCGCACCAACTACTGGACAGGAGGAACCTAGCAGTCAATGTGACTCACTTATTTAAAAATGCAACTCTTTCAACCAGATGTGTGGTGCTGTGGCATGTCATTCATCTGTGTCCAATCAGATTTCAGGGGAGTCCAGTGAAACCCCGGCCTCTGCTCTAGCTCCACCCATGCCAGGAAGCGTTTGACATTTGACCATTTCCTGTTTCACTGTGACTGATAAATTGGCACTTCCTGTTTAAGTGTGAGCTTGCCACTGAGTTCCTGCAAGATTCCATGGGATCTTGTCTGTCAATCCAGGAAGTGTTGATCCAGGAAGTGTTTGACATTTGAACATTTCCTGTTTTACTGTGGATTTGAAAATTGGCACTTCCTGTTTAGGACGCCCTGTACCATGAGCGAGGTTTGCACCACTGTGCGACGCCTCGCTCATATAAGGTCACCTCCAAAATTTAATGGAGTCTTACTTGGCCTAATATGTATCTATGGTGAAAATGTTGTCAAAATCCGTGCAGTAGTTTTGACATAATTTTGCTAACAGTCAGCCAAATAAATAAATAAATACAAAGAAGAATTTGGGTCAAACATGAGGCCCGGGTGCTGCACTTTTCTTCCACCTTGGAAATATAAGATCATAGCATCATTTAATGTAACAATATGATCCACTTGGAGACAAGATCGGTTTCTTACCATCAGAAAAAGTCGCGTTTTAGACACGTTTCCCCTCCTTTTCTGCAACAGCAGGTCAACTAAAAGCTGAATTCAGTGGAGGATGTTATAAGTCATTCAAAGTCAATATAGTGTCCAGTTGGGCTTGTTAAAATGAGCCATTAAACCTCCCCTCTAGAACTGATAGGTGCTGTTAAATCGTTCACGCTGATGCATTTTGCAGATGTAATTATGTTCCTCAAATAAAATAATTTACTCTGCTCATTCTGGCCTTCCAATCTGTAATCATTGTTGAACCCAGGCCCTGTAATGTGTTAATCAGGTCGCGGTATTGAGCTGCTCAAGTTGTAATTATAAAATAAGGAGAAATTAGGCACCGCCTTATACGATAGGCAGGATTGGTGGGACTGTCTAACAAAAACAGCCAGCGCACTGGAGTTCACATTTACTATGTAGATGAGTTTTTCTGGAGCTAAACAATTGGATTACTGAAATTAAAATTTGGCCGAATGAATAAAACATGACAGGATTGGCAGGGAGGAAGTAGGACAAACAAATCATGAAATGGTTGTTTGTCGTGTTGCTGGATCTTTAAAGGAAAGCAGGTTAACTTCAGAGAGGTTTGCATTTTATGAGCTTTCCTGAAACATAGGTTCTTTTTTTTTTTCACACTGGAGATTGCACAGCGAGGTTTCAAAGCAGGAGCGAAATATGAAAAATAAGGTCACATGGGAAGCAGGCGTGCTATTTACAGCAGCACCGCTACAGGGTTTGGTCCCAGAGTCCTGAGGCGGCGGTCGTCCAGGTGACGAGGCAAGAAACCCTCAGAGAAGTTGCGAGTCCCTGAACTTCCTTCTTCATTTTACTCACAGCCCTCAGCCTCGGATCATCCCTGCTAGTCTATGAGCCAGTTATCAATGTTAACCTCATCAGTACCACACAAGGTGATGGAACGACACTTGGAATCCGGCCTCAGTGTACCATGGCCTACACAAAAATGTATGATAACCACCCAGGGTGGCAGCCGTAGCCAGGTAGGGGTCAATGAAGAATTACACAGTGGTCAAAATTTAAAAATGCTTCAATCATGTTGAAAAGTATACTACATCATTTGTTCATAATGAGTCCAAAAAGGTATAGTTTGGACTATCTATGACTGAATGTTGTGGAGTTATGGGGTAAAAACAGCAAAAATGGTGGCAAAGGTCAGTTTCATTTTTTACAGCGGTCAAAAGTTAAAGTTGCTCTGATTTCAGCAAAAAAAATGATGCAAGTTATTGGTTGAAATAAAAGGATTAATAAATGAAATAGTTTTGGTTGTGTTGAATGTTTGGTCTCCAAAGACAAGGTCAAACAAGGTCGACATCCATTTGATTCTATGACTTGTGACCAAGGTTCTAGCCACGGTGGGCAGCTGCGGATCCAGGAAGCCCTCCGAAGCTATGAGCCACGATCACATAATTGGCACTAAAATGGTCCTCGCTAAAACCCTGCTTGTGACATTTGTTACCCTGTCACATATAGTCCAAACTATACCTTTCTGGAATTGTTATGACCAGACAAATAATATAGTGTATTTTTTAATATGATTGGACCATTTTCACATTTTGACCTCTGTGTAATTCTTCATTGACCCCTACCTGGCTATAACTACCACCCTGGGATGGTTATCGTACATATTTTTGTAACCCAATGGTACACTGAGGCTGGATTCTAAGTGTTGTTTCGTCACCTTAAGTGGTACCAAAAACCTGCTTGGCCCATGGACTATGCAACCAGAAATAAGCCAGTGAACAGTGCTGGTGAAGTCCAGCTCACCGGTGTGTGACATCGTTTGATCAGTCATGAGACGCTTGGTGAAGTTAGGCTCACGGTGTAGAAGGTGACGCCAATGTCAAAGGAGAGATCCTGTGACAGAGGCGATTAAATATTTAAAAGTGTTGACAATGCAACTCGAGAAAGTACTTCTGCTGGTGGGGAACGGCCCGTTTAAAAAGGCAGAGGGGACAAGTGCTGCTAAGTACCTCCGTCAAGAAGGTTTTCATTGCTGTTTACCAGCGAGACAACAGGACAACTCAAAGGACAAGAGGAACAAGAGCAATCAAGAGATTTCTGACGTCCACCAATCCAGATGCGAATCACCTCCAATGCCCTTCCAACGCCCGCTCTGTGGTGAAAATTTGGTGAGAATCCGTGAAGTAGTTTAGATTTAATCCTGCTAAAAGACAAATAAATAAATGCTGATTATTTTATTACGTCCTTAAGGATGTAAGAAGAAGAAGCCCAGCACTCACTTATTTAGGAGCTCACTTTTGTTTTAATGTGTGTTTTCAGCACTTTAGTCACCTTTTGTTCCTTGTAAAAGGTGAATAAATGAATCAAGATTAATTGATTGATAGAAGAAGAAGGTGGGACAAAGAGGACGAGACTGAAGAAGAATAGAGAAGAAAGAAGATAAAGGATGAAGAAAAAGAATAGAGAAACAGGAGGAACAAGAGCAGAAATAAAAGAAAAGAGGTAGAAGAACAGAAAGGAGAAAGAAGAATAGAGAAAGAGAGAGGGAACGAGAACAGAGACATTAGCTAATTTATTTTATACAGCGCCAAATCACAACATAAGTCTCTCCCAGGTGAGAAACAGAAAAAAGGATAAAGAGGAGGTAGAAGAAGAACAGAGGAAGGAGGAAGAGAAAGAAGTGGAGTAAGTGCTATATATTAAAACAGCACAAGATTAAAATTGGAATATAAAAGCATAACAATAAAAATGAAAAATATACACGTCATATAAACCAACAAATAAGAAAAAATAAACTATAGGCTAATTATAAACTGAAAACAAATATGTTTTGAGGATACCTCCACACAAACAAACTTCCTCATTTCCGCAAACATTCCATTCCAGAGGTTCAGAGTTCAACATGCAAAACGCTCTGTAGCCTGCTGACTTCTTTTTAACAAACGGACCACAAAGTAAGCCTGGACCTGTAAAACACAGGCTGGTAAGATGTTTCTTAAGCTTAGAAAGGGCACAGTTATTAAGAATTTCATGAGCCAGCAGCAAAACCTTAAAATAATTTCTCACGTCAACAGGAGGCCAGTAAAGGGGGGCTGATAGCGGTGCGATGTGATCAAATCTTAGCTCGAGTTCAAACTCAGCCCTGTTATGAACAAATGTGCTTCAATGATGTTTGGTGCATTGATTGGCTTAGGAGCAAGGAAGAGCTGATTCAAGGTTTGTGCCAATCCAGATCAAGGTGTGGATCATGTCTTTCAACTTTAATCTTTCATGTTGAGTCCTTTGATCCTGCTCTTGCAGTTGAACTTTGAGATTCTTGGTTCTAATTGCTTTGATTGTGTCATCAGGACAGCTCATTAGTCTGACACACTGCTGGATCCTGATTCCCAAAGCAACAGAGACAGCTTTTAAACAAAGATCAGTTATCAGGATCAAAGATGAGTAGCCAAGATTAAAGTGTAGGATCCAAGATGAAGGGTCACTGATCAGGATCTAAAAATGTTCGAGCAGTGATCAAGGAAATAATTTTCAATGAAAAAGAAAGTGCCCGTAGAAATCTAAACGGTAAAGACAGTTTTGGACTTTAATGGCGGTGTTTGCTTTCTGACTAGCCTTCTACTTTCCTCTTGCTCTGATTTGCATTTCCACACACAGAGTCCAAACACTCAACAAGCCTCTACAAGTGTAACTACAAATCCAAAATGAAGTTTTTATATTTGTACATCTAATTTGTGTTTTGGAAGATAATTATTAATGTACGGCCAGATGGCAGTTAATTGTCTGAGTTCAGACATGTGTGCAAATCACTTTTGTTAATTAACCACAAATATGAAGCTTCAGGGAGACAAAATAATGTAGCAATGTTGAGTTTCATAGACTCCCCTTGATTATGTGTGTGTCTGAGCCAGTTCAAGCATTTTCATGGCCTTCAATGCTTTGAGTTCCTGAAAAAAAAAAAAAAATGCAATTTGCTGAGAGGCGGCTTGGCACAGGTGCTGCGAGGATTTACTGGATGTTCAAAACCACAATATGACCAGGATATGTTGTATAGAACACAATACAAATAAACGGTCATTGGTTTAGAATAAGATGTGCGAGCATCAAAGCACAGAGTTGAATTATTTATCTATATCAAATCAAAAAGATCAGGATTATCACCTCAAAGAGATTCTCTTTCTTTTGGCATTAGTGTGTTTGTCTGATTTTTTGCAAGATAACTCAAAAGGACATGAACAGATTTTAGTTGAGTGGTTCACAGTACAGTACGCCACTAGCAGCCACGCATTAAGATGCTCTTCGGGTATTGACATTGACGCTAGCGTAGGCTGTGCCGATGGCACGCGTAGTCAATGTGCAATGAAGAGGAATAACTTTGAGCCGATTCACAAAACCATTGCAGAATTTATTAAAATAGTATGAAATTTGTCAAACTAATTTCGTTTGTCATTTTTTATTTTCTGCACACAGTTACCACACGGTTACATGCGGTTGCTGGTCCACTTTCCAGCTTTCCAATATCGATCATTTCCCATGATGCTCTATGTATTTTGACCTGTCTCTACCAACCCAAAGGTGGTGCATTGCATTGTGACATTGTGAGGTAAACCTTCTTTGTAGGAAAATATAGTGTTTTAATGGTGAACCAGATCACGGAGAAGCTCCTCCCTTTGCTCTTTGATCCCTTGATCTGATCCTCTATTTGATCTGAATTCCTTTGATCCTGATTATAGGATCCAAGCAATGAGAAATAAAGATATACTTTAAGCTTCGCGAAAGGGCTCAAAGATCAGCAATCTGATCAGTGAGCAAGAGCAAAGGTCAGGATCAAAGCTCAGTGAATGGGATGAGGAATCAGGATGAAAGAATGTTAGAGAAAGCCTGAATCTTAAGCCTAGTGTCCACATGTTCCTGTCAGTGTCCAGGTGGACTCCAGACAGAAATCAGGAAGCAAACGGCAACCGAAGCAGCAAGAAGGGGCGGAGCTGAAGCTGGCAGTGACCTTGCCACTGGTGACACCTACTCATGGGATGGAATATTTTGCTGCCTGCTGGCCGCGGAGCCGCAGTGAGCTTTAGGATAACACATTGGGTACAGATCTGCTTCAGTGCTTGGTACAAGTCTGATGCCTGCACCTTGCAGCAGGGTTCCTGGGACATTGCTGATGGCCTGGTTAAGTTGTTGGGAGCTTACTGATGACCTGGTTGGGTTCCCGATGAGTTCTAGCAGCCTCAAAATTTTGAACAGTCCAAAATTTTGTTCCTGATGATCCCAACACTCCAGATGGTGGGCAGCACGCTCCAGGATGACCATGTGTATGCTTGCAGATGGATTGTGGCAGGGTTGGTGATTATCCCGTGCGATGGGGAGGGCCCACTGTTCCTAACCTCTTTATATTATTTGATGGTGCATATTATAACCCCAAACTGATTTTAAAGTTCACAAATAAATATAGTACTTCCAAATAGCTAACAAACCACATCCAGTTCTGTTCAATTTTCACCCCCCCAAAAATAAATAAATTAATTTATTTAAAAAATCATGTGATTCTATTGGCAAACACCATTAATCACCTTTAATTGTACTGTTGTCTATAAATCTACTGAATTTAAAATCAACAAATAATGATAATTCACCATAATTATTTTTTTTTTTGTCACACTTGTGTAACATTACTTAACCTACTTTAGTGCAACATATAGCCTACCATAAATGTAAAAACAACTTCAATATGCTCTCCTTAATACAAGGACTAGGACTAGTGGACCCTAGGACTAGTGGGACGTTCCCCTGTGAGTTTGCCATTTTGCAGTTTTTGTGGATAGGGGGTTGTAGTCTGGATCCAAAAAAAATCAAGAGTATCCATTGATTCCTCATCTGTCCACAGACAAAAAATACACAGCTGAGCATATTTTGACAATATGATTAATTTCTTCTTATCATTTGTTACTTTGCTCTTTCATGCTACTTACACTGGTTAAGAAACAGTCGACTAATTTTGTTGTACTTCTGCATAATAAGAATAACGTATCCATCCCTCAGTTCATCTTTAATACAGTTCATCGTACTGTGAGTTTCTGCAGCATATTTTTCTTGTGTCAGTGGGTTCATTTGCAGCAATGGTAACTTGACACTGAGACTGTTTTCTTGCACGCTATCTTCAAGACCGGATTTTCCTGCTGAACTGCACAATTACCATTTCAATCACCAGATACTGCAATGCAGAGCTAAAGAGCGACTCAGATCTAATGAAAAGTGAATAATGACTTCCTAAATTCTCCATAATTACCTTTGACATCCCTCTAAAAGTCTTAAGAGGATCTGAAGCAGTTCTGATTAACAGCTTTTTGATTTTTTTCCATCTCTTTGTAACTTTGAAAGAGATTCCTTTTTGCCCTCAAAACTTATTTTCCAAACTGCACTCAACTGGTGACATTCTGGTTTATTCTTGTGTTGATGGAAAAACAAAAAAACACACACAAAAAAAAACAGGGTGACCCAAAAAAAAAAAAAAAAAAAAAAAAATAGAACCCATACAAAATGACATTTGCTGGACCTTTGTAGGATTTATTACAATTTTTCTGGGTTCCATTTTCTGGGTCACCATGTATATTCCAAATAACAGCCTTGCTGATACACAGTAAAACAGAAATATATTTTTTTTATTTAACCAGGTTAGTCCCAATGAGATCAAGACCTCTTTTTGCAAGGACCTGGACAATTATCAAGTTTACAATTCACCTAACCTGCATGTCTTTAACTATGGGAGGAAACCCACACATACACAGGGAGAACATGAAAACTCCACAAGGAAAGGCTACAGCTGGGAATTGAACCCATGACCTCCTTGCTGTGAGGCAACGGTGCTAACCACTAAGCCACCGTGCTGCCCAGACAAGAAGTAAAGGTGGACACGTGTGGCCTATGGTGTATCGCGGAATGTGAGATAAGCTGGGAGACGTTATGGAGAATTCCCGCCGGGAGGATCCGGCCCGGAAGCCTCGGCACCTCTGCAGATTGGATTAATATTGCATGGCTGTGCACGGCCGCTCTGTCTGTCAACCAACACTGATTGCTTCATTCACTTTTCAGCATCCTTCAAAAGCAAAAGCTATCGCAACCCTCCAAAAGCAGACCAGCAGTGAAAACAAAGCCGCTTCATCCTTTGAAAAAAGTAAACATCAGTGACAACACAAAAAGCTTTCCAACAGCTGCTCTGGAAAAGCACAATAACAGGGAAAAAAACAAAAACAAGTGAGCACTTAGTGTGAATTTATCTCAGTCTAATGGCGGCACATGCAAGATGTTTGTGTTGCCGCGGTAACAGAGAGAAAGCTGCCCGCTTTTTCAGATTGCTTGTCAGATTTCCCTATGAATAACGGCTGTAACAAGGTCTGCTCCGTCACACACTTTCAATTTGTTTCACGATGAGCAGCTGTAACCTTGTTAGCCGCGTATGTTTCTGCCTACTGTTAGAAACGAGGAGGTCCATGTTTCACAGATTTCCGCTGCTCCCGCTCAATCTTCAGCCAGCGGTAACTTCCATCGACATCTGGCAGCTCTGGACCCTCATGTCTGCCTCGAGTTTTAATCCCCTTCTTTAAAGAGGAGCGGCTCAATTCTAATTATTTCACTAATTTATTCATCGTTGAAGTCATTTATCAAGAAAATGTCACATTTTGTGAAGAATTGTTTCTTTCGTGTCATCAGAAAATGCTTTTAAAACACTGTGAACCAATTACTTCTTCTAACCCTATCTGAAGATGTTTTAAACTGGTTTAAACAGTTAATTGTCAAGCAAATTGTTTTCTTCACTCTTAGTGGGTTTGCTTGATTCTCATCAGGAGTCCTCAATAATCTGTGGAGCAAGTTTCATTAAAAGCGCCACATTAGCCAAGAACGAACCAGGAATTTTTCAGTCTGGGCCCAATTACTTATTTATTTAAGGTGTTTTAGGGTTCAGCTTTTCACTGAGGACAACAATGACTTTACTTGTTCCAATATTGAGTTTGACACCATCATGAGCTTAAGTTGCTATACAATACAAAGCTACTGTACGGGGCAAGATACGGGGTCCTAACCTCTTTATATTATTTGATGGTGTATATTACAACCCCAAACTGATTTTAAAGTTCATAAATAAATGTAATACTTTCAAATAGCTAACAAACCAGATCCAATTCTGTTCAATTTACAAAAATAAAACGTGATTCTGTTGCCATGCAATATTAATCACCTTTAATTGTACTGTTGTCTGTAAATCTCAACAAATAATGTTAATTCACCATAATTAAATGTTTTTTTTTAAATTGCCACACTATTATAACATTACTTAACCTATTTTAGTGCAACATAAATGTAAAAACAATTTCAACATGCTCTGCTTAATAGGACTAGGACTAGTGGACCTAGTAAGAATGGGAAGTTCCCACAATGTGTAACCCTTAGATTAAACCAGTTCTTGCCCCCCTCCCCCCCCAAAAAAGCCCCCCCAAAAACAAAAAAAATTAGAAGCGTCTGTTAGCATTGAGAGAATCCCCAAAGAGATACATATATGCTAACTTAGTTATTGTGAAGAAAACATTTTGAAACAACAAACTATACAGTTAGCATTTTACATTAGCCCCCTTTTATTTTGGTGACACCAATTCAATTTTACTTTCACTTCAGCTGAAGCACACCACTGTTCACTAAGTCATAACATGTCACTGCTTGAAAGAGACCTTGTTTCTATTTTAAACAGAACAATGAGACACTCACAGACAATCAACTTGTCATAACAGTAGTGGATAGCGTGACCACCAGAACAAAAGGAGGCTAAGGTAAGACGGTAACTATATAATCAGTCATTTCATTTTTTTTTCAATTCAATTTATTTTAATTTATATAGAACCAAATCACAACAAAGTTGCCTCAAGGTGCTTCACACAAGTAAGGTCTAACCTTACCAACCCCCAGAGCAAGCCCACAGGGGACAGTGGTAAGGAAAAACTCCCTCTGAGGAAGAAACCTCAAGCAGACCAGACTCAAAGGGGTGACCCTCTCTGCTTGGTGTCATTTAAAAAGTTTCTTTACATGAACCGAGGTAAACATGCATGTGACCCTCTGCAGGGATTCTCTCAAACACTTCTAACGATATTTTCACAGATTCAGTGGATTTTACTTTGTTCCAAACCTGATACTGGACTGATTAAAATTTGTTCCACTTGAAAAGTTGAGCTCTAAATCATCTAAAAAAAGGCTGAAATATCCTGGATTTCCCATTTAAGTTTAGCAGAGGTATCATCCCCCCCTCCCACAAAAATAAAGTGAGTTGGGTTCCATGTCTGTCCATGCATCTGCCCAAGCATGTCTCCAGATGTTGTATTGTAAAATGGAAGACCCATCCAAGGGGAGTAATAGATTCTTCACCAGTCTGATGGAGGCTACTTCCACAGCCGAGGCTCGTACCCATTTACACCTGGGTTGACTGGAAGAATTAAAGTGTCTTATCCAAGGAAAACGGTGACCAGGAATCAAACCCACCTTAGTAGCCCAACTCATGTCACTAAGCTACCCGCTTTACAAACTTAAAATAAATAAATAAAAATGTGTATATGACTGAGTGATCAGAATATTGGTTGAGGTTATTCTGAACTCCACGAGAACTCCACGCTGTATTGTGTCCATGGCCCATTTTTTTCTGGTGTAAAAGCAGAGTGCCCAGAAATCAATCAAACAACTTTATTAATCCCACAAGGGGCAGTTAAATTTGAGCAGCCCGTAAAAACCACCACAACATATAACAGCATATAAGAACAATAAAACTAATAAAAACAAACAAAAACAGACTTCAGAAGGAGTTAAAATGGGTAGCCAGAATAAATAAATAAATGCTTCATCCCAACAGTTTCAGTGGGGAAGGATTGCCCATTTGATTTGTTTCTGATAACAACAATAAACAGCGAAAGACATAAGTTAACGTTAACAGCCCTGCGATAGACACATCCTGTCCTGCACCTCACACACACTATGACTGCTGGAATAGGGTGTGATCCCGTGACCCTTAGCTGGAGTAAGCAGGTATTGGAAATGGATGTTGGATATGGATATATGGATATAATGTATATAATGTTAACAAGTACTCACCCTCAGCAGCAACATAGTGTCTGTCCAATCTGCTATCAAAGATGTGAGTTTTGTGTGTGTGTGTGTGTGTGTGTTTGTTGTGATAGATTTGGAGTAAAAAAAGACTAAATCTTTCTTCTTGTTGAATGAAAAGGTGCTGCTATGACATCACAGCTGTTTCTTGAAAGGTTCATGGACTTCAAACTTAAAAGTGCTCTAAGCTGCTGCACCAAAAAAGTTGACCTCTTTGAAAAAAGATGCTAAGTGCAGCAACATTCTCATTTAGATGTATTGGAAAAAATAATCATCAAGACACTGTCTTGGGTTTAAATGGCTCTAAACCAATACCAAAATGTTAAATCTGTCTAATTCAGTGATATAGTGATTCTGATGGATTTCAAATGGTTTGAAAGAGGTCATATTGTATAAAATGCATTTTTAAATCTGCCATTTAGAGTTTAATATGGCTGGACTCTTAACTCAATACGGTCTTTACCTCCCACTGAATTGTTCTAGAAAGATACCAGCCATTTCTGATTTCTTATGCAAGTCTTTTAAAATCAAAGTGCATTTTTAGCCCGGATAAATAAGTAATATGAAGACGTCTCCTTGTGTTCTCAAAAAATGTAACAAGTATTTTTTACACAAATTTTGTGTAAAGAGTAAAGAATATGTTACACATTAAGCAGTAATCAGGAACAACAAGATGGTAATATGTCATAAAAAAATTCATTGGTTGCTGTTCTACTTTTGGGCTAATTGCTGTAATTGAGTTGGCGGCAGCAAATGCTGCTCTGGTGTTTGTAACGAGAGTACATTTGGGCAAATCACCGCCTGAGGTTGTGTTGACTCAGAAGCCACAGTGGACTCAAGGTCACGGTTCAGAGTCAAGCTGTGAATTTTTTTTCCCTTCCTGATCAGGACTCGACAAACCTCTGTATCCTCCTGGTCCATGACCCTCGACAGCCTGAGCCAACAGGAAAGCAGCAGCTGGGCGCCTTTTTTCCTGCTGCTGCTCTGATCCATTTGATGATTGGGAACAAAACCCTTACAAACACGTGAGGCGATTGTGGGCACATCGTGGGGATAGCTATGCTTGACAAGCTAGATGAGCCAGAGGGGTGGGGATGTATGACATGATTGGGTGCACTGAAGGCACACCTCTACTAGGGAGGTCAAGGGGCATGAACTCTCCTCCCCCGCCCCATGGAAAATTTAAAAAAATTATTACCTATTTCTTACATCAGAAGCTAAATAGACTCTTATTTTAAATGCACAAACTTAACTGGAAATCAAATTCTGCATGCACCGTCTCTATGCAGATGACACGCTGTCTCACACGCAAGGGGATTCCTGCTTCATTGTTTATTACATTCATTATTATTGCGTGCATTTCCTCCGGGCACTCCAGTTTACTCCCACAGTCAAAAAAACATGCTTATTTAGGGTCTGCTCCTTTCTCTGCCCCTGACCAAGACAGCCTCTCTATATCTGGAGTTGGTCCCTGGGTGCCAGACTGTGGTTTCCCGCTGCTCCTAGTGGTTGGATTGTGTCTAACTGGAATTAGGATGGATTAAATGCAGAGGGCAAATTTCATTGTATGTATGTATGTACAATTATAATAAAGGATCTATTCTATTCTATTCTAACTGTGTTACAATCAGCTTTTGTTGAATGAATGTGAATGAATTGAATGACTATTTTTAATCGGCACACAGTCTCAAAAAAAAAAAAAAAAAAAAAAGCTCAGCTCATAAAGAGAACAATTTAACGGCACATGCATGTGGCCGAAAGGGTGTAGGTAGACGCAAAAGCTTATAAATGCATGCACCCCCGCCCACACTTTTACCATTAAAAAAATGTATACTCATACACTCACAGAAATACTTAACCCTAACTTTTAAGATTTATGTAATTTTATTACATGACAGATTCCCATTTACTTTTTTAAAGATAATTTTAATACAAACCTACCAAATAAACCTTACATGATGCATATTCATTACTGTAATAAATCCTATTCATTTGAAATGCATAATCCTCAGCTTTATGTATTTAGTATTAAGAAAATATAATTACTCTAAAACAATAATAATGACAGTATTTATTTAAAATACATAAAGTATATTGTTTGAATTGCATAATAATTATGTTACCTATGCCATTTATCTTGTATAGGTAACATAATTATTATGCAATTCAAACAATGTACTTTATGTATTTTAAATAAATACTATCATTATTATTGATTTAGAGTAATTATATTTTATTAATACTAAATACATAAAGCTGAGGATTATGCATTTCAAATAAATAGGATTTATTACAGTAATGAATATGCATCATGTAAGGTTTATTTGGTAGGTTTGTATTAAAATTATCTAAAAAAGTAAATGGGAATTTGTCATGTAATAAAATTACATAAATCTTAAAGTTAGGGTTAAATATTTCTGTGAGTGTACATTTCCATTGTTCAGTAACGTTTTCATTATTCATTCTCATGTTCATTATCACAGCTTTGGTCAGTGGTTCAAGGGGGGGTGTAACCCCCCCCCCCCCCCCCCCTGCTAGATCCGCCACTGGAAGTGCTTCATTAAACGTGATCAAAGTCAATTTTTGTGATCAGAGCATGCGGTCGGTTATCACAGCTCATCAAAAAGAGGAAAACACACATGCACTTTTTTTTAATGTTTTTCAAGAGCCGCTGTGACACTGAGAGGTTTCTGAGCACAGCGATTGATTATGTGGCCATCTGTTGACAGTCGAGCTCAACACTTCTCAAAATCTGTTTTGAGGAGCAGTTTCATAGAGCACCTGGCTGCAGCAGGTAAACAAATCAATGAATACAAGTCGATCAATAAGGCAGGGAGACAACACTTCAGGACTCTGGTTGGACTGATCGCCATCTTCTGGCCAGCTCAAACAACTGCAGCTGTTCATTTGAGGTCATCCTGCTCATGTCTCCAAAGGCTAGGACCAAAAAATTAAACTACAAAATAATCTATCTACCATTTTCTACACCCGCTTACTCCAATTAAGGATCACAGGGGGCCTGGAGCCTATCCCAGCAGTTGATTGGCATGAGGTGGGGTCCACCCTGGACAGGACGCCAGGGCCACATATAGACAAACAAACACGTTCACACACAACTACGGACACTTTAAAGTTTCCAAGCCACCTAACCTGCATGTCTGCATGGGAACCCACACAGAACATGCAAACTCCACACAGGAAGGCCCCAGGCGGGAATCGATCCCATGACCTTCTTGCTGTGAGGCAACAGTGCTAACCGCTAATCCACTGTGCTGCCCGCTACAAAATATCGTCAATGCAAAGACAACAGACTTTCTGAAAAAAAATCTATCTATCTATCTATCTATCTATCTATCTATCTATCTATCTATCTATCTATCTATCTATCTATCTATCTATCTATCTATCTATCTATCTATCTATCTATCTATCTATCTATCTATCTATCTATCTATCTATCTATCTATCTATCTATATATATATATATAGAGAGAGAGAGAGAGAGAGAGAGAGAGAGAGAGAGAGAGAGAGAGAAATTCCGACGGCATTTTAGGGCCACATCGAATTTTTTTTTGACATCAAGAATAAAGTTGTAATATTACGAGAATAAAGTTGTAATATTATGAGAATAAAGTTGTAATTTTACGAGAATAAGTCGTAATATTACCAGAAAAAATTCTTAATATTACGAGAATAAAGTCGTAATATTACAAGAATAAATTCGTAATTTTACGAGAATAAAGTTGTAATATTACCAGAATAAATTCGTAATTTTACAAGAAAAAAGTCATAATATTTTGAAAATAAAGTCATAATTTTACGAGAATAAAGTCGTAATATTACGAGAATAAATTAATAATTTTCCGAGAATAAAGTCATAATATTACGAGAATAAAGTTATAATATAATATTTGACTTTTTTCTTGTAATATTATGACTTTTTTCTCGTAATATTACGATTTTTTTTTTCCAAAGTCCAAAAAAAAAAAAAGAAAAAAAGAAATTCGATGTGGCCCTAAAACTCCGTCGTAATAAATCATAATCATCATAATATAATATTGTGCTTTGGAGCAGTTTTGGCTCTCTGTATTTCCACACTGAAGCACATCAGATCTTTCAAATTTTGGTTTTGATTTCGGACTATATTGGTGACTAAATTTGTTTTCTGAAAGATATAAATTTTCCTATATAAAATCATTTCATGTCTATATTTGAAATGCATATTGTTCATTCTTATAAAGAGTTCCACTTCATTAAGTTGGTATCTTGAGCCGAACTATACTCATTAAGGCATCAAATATGACACGTTTCATCACAAACAAATGTAAAATACACACTGTACTTAAAATACAATCACAAATTTGTATTAGAGAACTGATATTTGATATTTATGTCTAAATATCTGGAATGTACTGTATGTATAACGTTAGATGAGGAAGAAGATGTGCAAGTAATGTTCATGCATCCTGAAGGTCTCTGTCAGACTGACAGTTGGCCCAGGAGGGAGAACATCTATCTCTTGGTTCCATCTCATACATATCCTGAATATTGTTGATGCTCCACTTACATTAAGTGTCAGGAAATATAAGCTTCCATCTGATGCTGAAAAGCAAATCAATACATTGTTCCAAGTCTTCAAGCAGTAGACAGTATGTATTTAAATTATAGAATTTGTATGCTGAAACTTGCAGAATAAGTTGAATAATTAGATTTAAAACATAAATATTAGTCAATACAAGCCACTGAAATGGTCTTGATGTTGGTGCAGACAAGCTACCAGCTGTCATGAGTAGAGGTGGGCGATACTGAGAATTTTGGTATTGATCTGACACCAAGTAAATATAGGCCCAGTATCACCGATATTGATACCGATACTTTTTCATATTTAAGCTTCAGAGATCCAAAGGATCCAAAAGACCTAGGATAGAATTTCGCCAAACATTGTACGTGACAACAAAATACTTTATTTATCACAATCAACATTTTTGTTTAAAAAAAAATCACTCAACACAACTTAAAACAAAACCTCCTGAGGTAGAGGGCTAACTCGAGGAGAGCGCTGAGTGGGCGGGCCAGGCTGAGCCTACCAGCATGGCTGTTGGCTGGCGCCGCTGTGCCACGTGACAGCGCAACAACAAAAGACTAGAGGGGGGAGGGTGCGCTGCTCCGTGTTGTGTGAGACAGCGCAGAGAGTAGACTTTGATGAATCTGCGTGTGCAGCAGTCAGTGCGTGCAGGAGAGAAAAAAGCTTGAGTATCGATATTTTACACGAGGATCGTTCAATATCAATACCAGCGTTGGTATTGATATTATCGATATTAGGATCGATCCGCCCACCTCTAGTCATGAGTCATGATCACTGACAGGAAGTTAAGAGGGTTTGCTAAGTTTGCCTGTATTTTGGAAGTTTCAGCACCTCCACCCAGGGGCAGATCCTGAAAATGTTGGCAGTGCTGGTAGTGGTGGTGGTGGTTGTGGTGGGGGGGGCTCTGATTCATTGCAATTGGGCAATCTGGATGTTGCTCATTTATTGAATGACAGCGTAATATTGTCACTGATATTAACAATAAATAAATAAATAAATAATAAAAAAATCTACTAATAGTAAGCAACTCTTTCTATCATTAATACTAACATTTTTTTTTATAAAATATTCATTTTTATTGTAAACCATGTCTTTCATAATCCCCAGTGAATTTTTGACAGATTGACCAGAAATCTCTAAAAATACTTTAATGTGTATAGTATCATGCAGATCAGGGATGTTTTTCCTACTTCTGTTGCCAGGTGATATAGAGGACATTTTTTAAAAATTCTGGGTATTTTATATATTTGTATTTCTATTTATACGTGGTGTGTCCATAAAGTAACGGTCCTTTTTATTTTTTTTAAAAACTATATGGATTTCAGTCATATGTTTTTACGTCAGACATGTTTGAACCCTCGTGCGCATGCGTGAGTTTTTCCACACCTGTCGGTGACGTCTTTCGCCTGTGAGCACACCTTGTGGAAGGAGTGGTCCCGCCCCCTCGTTGGATTTTCATTGTCTGGAAATGGCGGAATGAAAAGGCCTTTTTTTCCATCAGAATTTTTTCAGAAACTGTTAGAGACTGGCACCTGGAAACCATTCGAAAAATTTATCTGGCTTTTGGTGAAAATTTTACGGGCTTCACAGAGAATAAGGACTTTAACTACAGCTTTAAGGACCCCTTTAAGGACCCCTTTAAGGACGGTCGGTGCGCCGCGCTCCGAGCTGCGATGTCGCGGCACAAACCACTGGATCATTTCTAAGCTGATGGCTCTGTGGATATGAGACCATCGTGTGCTCTTTCTCTGCTTATCACAAGAGCTGGACATCAGCCATTTTCCGGCAGATTTCACTTTTAACAAGAGATTTTGTCATGGAAAGCCGCGCGGAGGCTTCGCGCGTCACGACCGATTCGCTGATGAAGCGAGACAAAGGAATACCTCCGTCTCGGAGTGTTAGAGGACAAGTTGGGACATGTCCAGCTCTCCACAAGTTCTCTTATACTCACTCGACTGGTAAGCACTGAAAGCCGAGATAGGCATTCGGTCTCGTATCCACAGAGCCATCAGCTTAGAAATGATCCAGTGGTTTGTGCCGTGACGTCGCAGCTCGGAGCGCGGCGCACCGACGGTCCTTAAAGGGGTCCTTAAAGCTGTAGTAACAGTCCTTATTCTCTGTGAAGCCCGTAAAATTTTCACTGAAAGCCAGATAAATTTTTCGAATGGTTTCCAGGTGCCAGTCTCTAACAGCATCTGAAAAAATTCTGATAGAAAAAAAAGTCCTTTTCATTCCGCCATTTCCAGACAATGAAAATCCGACGAGGGGGCGGGACCACTCCTTCCACAAGGCGTGCTCACAGGTGAATGACGTCACTGACAGGCATGGAAAAACTCACGCATGCGCACAAGGGTTCAAGCATGTCTGACGTAAAACTATATGAATGAAATCCATATAGTTTAAAAAAAAAATAAAAAGGACCGTTACTTTATGGACACACCACGTACATGGTGTGCTTCTTTATGTACTATTCTAATCCAATTACATTTTTCCACAAATCTGATTGGTTAATCATGTGAGGTTTCAGATCAGATATCGGGGTAACAGTGGCAAAATATTCCACCGTTTCACATTTGGACGTATTACTCCGCGCCATGACCGGTGTTCTGATGAGATGTCATTCCTGTCGAATATCATTCCTGTCCTCCGCGTAACTGCACACGCATGCGCAGCATTGTCATGATGCAGAACTGTCCATTTATGCGACAAGATGCACAATTCGACAGAACACCGGCTGCACACGCTACTAGCTGTTAGCACTGTTAGCTGTTAGCGCTGTTAGCTGAGAGCAACAGAAAGTCGCGTACTGACGCTGCCGCCAAAACGGGTGAATTTAAGCTACCATACGAAAGTATCGATGTGGATTCTGACACAAAATTACTGTTTCACATTTGATGGATTTTCACATTTGATGGATTACTCCGCGCCCTGACCGCTGTTGGAGCGACACTGCTTCACGGTAAGCCTCACCGACCGAATTACCTACAGAAAAATAATCATGCAAACAATGGAATTGGATTGTTGTTGTTGTTGTTGTTGTTGTTGGCAGTTTCCTCGCTTGCGAGGATAGTGGGAAGGCCTTTTTTTTTTTTTTTTTTTCTACAAGCCCTCTGGTGGCTGAAAAGTCCGATGTGGGATGCACAAGACCTGTTACACTTGGGGCAAATGAACACTTGAGTAGGCTGGGCTTGTGCTGCTGCCTGCTCTTTCTGTCTTTGACGCTTCTGGCGTGAGGCCTCACTTCTTTCTGCCTCAAACTTCAGGCTGGCGGATTTGATGCTGGAACGCCAGCTGAGTCTATCTGTAGCTAGATGCTGCCATGACTGATGCTGAATGCCTGCAAGGGAGAGCTGTTTCTTCAGCTGGTCCTTATAGCGCTTTTTGGGGGCCCCTTGGTTTCGTCCCCCTTCCTTGAGCTCACCAAAGAGAATTAATTTCGGCATGCTTGTATCATCCATCCTGGCTACGTGACCTGCCCAACGAAGCTGTTGTTTGAGTATAATAGACTCCATGCTGGGCAATTTGGCTCTGGTAAGGATGTCCTCATTTGAGATGTAGTCCTGCCACTTGATCCCGAAGATGTTTCGGAGACAACGCTGATGAAAGCGTTCCAGTAATCTGATCTGCTGGCGATACAGAACCCAGGTTTCAGCTCCATACAGGAGGGTAGGGACCACAATGGCTCTGTAGACCTGCACTTTTGTGGAAAGGCGCAGTGCATGATTCTGCCAGACCTTCTTAGAGAGTCGACCAAAAGAACTGCTGGCCTTGGCAAGGCAACTGTCTAGGTCCTTGGCAACAGATGCGTCGTTTGAGATAACACTACCGAGATACGTGAAGTGCTCTACTGCATTCAGGCTGGTACCCTCGATGTTGATTTGGGGTGGGGTATATGCTGTATGGGGGACCAGTTGATATAGCACGTCTGTCTTTCTCAGGCTGATGGTGAGGCCGAAGGCTCTTGCTGCTTCAGCAAAACAGTTGACAATGTGCTGCAAGGCTTGCTCCGTATGGGCGACGAGGGCACAGTCATCTGCGAAGAGCAGCTCCATGATTAGCTGTTCTGTGATCTTAGTGTGGGACAGAAGGCGCCGCAAGTTAAATAGACTTCCGTCGGTTCTGAAGCGGATATAGATGCTGTCTGTCAAGTCTTCTTTGGCCTCACGAAGCATCATGCTGAAGAAGATGGAGAACAGAGTGGGCGTGAGGATGCAACCTTGTTTGACGCCATTTGAGATGGGGAAGCTGCCGGACAAAGTACCGTTGTACTTCACTTGTCCCATCTGGCCTTCATGCAGCTGGTGGATGATGGTGAGGAGCTTTGGAGGGCAGCCAAGGCGTGCAAGAATCTTCCACAAACCCTCACGACTGACCGTGTCAAAAGCCTTGGTTAGGTCTATGAATTCTGCATAAAGGGCCATGTTCTGTTCTCTGCACTTCTCCTGGATCTGTCTCAGGACGAAGATCATGTCAGTGGTTCCCCTGTTGGCCTGAAATCCGCACTGACTCTCTGGAGTATTTTCATGTGCTATGGTAGGGGTAAGCCTGTTGAGCAGCACTCAAGCCAAAATCTTACCTGCTATTGAGAGGAGAGTGATGCCCCGGTAATTAGAACAGTCGGACTTGTCGCCCTTGTTCTTGTACAGGGAGACAATGACCGCATCCCGAACGTCATGTGGAACCATTCCCTTTTCCCAGCAACTGGAGAAGAGAATCTGAAGCTTGTCGAGGACTGCCTCAGCTCCATTTTGGTACACCTCTGCTGGGATGCCATCTATGCCAGGAGACTTCCCTGGATTCAGCTGCGTGGTGGCCTTTCGGATCTCTTCAAGTGTTGGGGGGTCATCAAGTTCCCATTTCACCTCCACCTGGGGAATCTTCTCGATTGATGACTCTTGCACAGTGCGCTTGACACTGAAGAGGTTTTCAAAGTGTTCTGACCAACGCTGCATAATGGTTTCCTTGTCCGTCAGAAGGGTGGAGCCGTCTGAGGAGCGCAGGGGTGCTTGCACTTGATGTGCTGGCCCATGGATGGTCTTAAGGGCTTCATAGAAGGAGCACATGTCTCCGGCATCTGCATGTTGTTGTGTCTTCTCCGCAAAAGCTAGCCACCAGTCGTTCTGCAGTATGCAGAGCTTGCTTTGCAGTGTGGAGCAGGCATTTCTGTAAGCTGTCTTGGCAGAGTGGTCATCAGGTTTAGCTAAAAGAGTCTTGTGGCACGCACGTTTCTTCTCTAGTAGTTCCTGGATCTGTGCATCAGACTCATCAAACCAGTCTTTATTTTTCCTGGCTGAGAAGCCCACTACTTCTGCTGCCGTCTCCTGAAGGATGGTCTTTAATCTCATCCACTGTTGTTCAGGGTCGTCAGGCAGGCCTTCTTCTCCACCCAGTCTCTCCTCTAGTTTGGCCTGGAACTCCTTTCTTGTGTCTATGTCTTGCAGCTTGTGGACTTGTAGCTTCTTAAACTGTGGGCCTTTCTTCTTAGGAGGGGCTTGAAAGTGAAAGCAATCTTGGAATGGACCAAGCGATGATCCGTATAGCAATCCGTGCTAGGCATCACCCTGGTATGTAGTACGTCTCTTCTATCACGCTGTCGCATCAGAACGTAGTCCAGAAGGTGCCGGTGTTTGGAACGTGGGTGTCTCCAGGTTGCTTTGAATCTCTCTTTCTGTTGGAACAGGCTGTTGGTGATCGTCAAGTCATGTGCAGAGCAGAAAGCAGCAGGTGGCCATTGTCGTTACAGTTGCCTATGCCATGTTTCCCTAGCATGTCCTTCCATACATCAGAGTCAGCGGCCCACTCTGGCGTTGAAATCTCCCATGATGAGGAGCTTGTCCTGGGTGTCGACGTGCTGTAGAAGGTTGTGTAGATCACTATAGAAAGCCTCCTTAACTCCGATATCGGCCTGCATGGTTGGGGCATACACACTAACAATAGTGGCAAAATCCTTGTTGTTGATGGGGAGCCGAAGTGACATGAGTCGGTCAGAATGTCCAACTGGCAAACTGTGTAACCTATGTGCTATGGCGCTCTTAATCATGAACCCGACCCCTGAGAATCGAGGATCTTCTTTAGCCTTCCCTGACCAGAACAGTGTGTAGCCTGTGCCTTCCTCTGTGAGTGACCCTTGGTCTGCAAAGTGCACCTCGCTGAGTGCAGCAATGTCTATGTCAAGCCTTGCTAGCTCTTTGGCGACTAAGGCTGAGCGTCTTCGAGGACGATCGCTATTGTCTGAGTCCATCATTGTGCGTACATTCCAGCACACAATTTTCAGGTTCTTTGTTTTTCTTTTCGCACCACGTGTAGTGATGCCCGTTGGCAGCGGTGAGCCAAGCAAAAGCCAAGTGAGACAAGCCATGTTTAGACCACCTTTTCTAGGTCTGTCTCCATGTGGAGCAAGCAGGGCTATCCCTAAACAGGGCTGCTTGGTCACCCAGGGCCCTGCCGGATGATGCTGTTGTCTCGGATCAGCAATCAAACGACTATAATTCCTGAGCCACCTGCATGCAGGATCGAGACTGCAGCTCCCAGTGCCATCATGCACCTGCTGTTTTCGCCTCTTCCCATCGCTGCAGGGCTTTCCTTCCCGCCTGCGCTCGTTGATTAAAGTGGGGATCAGCTCGCGCACACCAATTCCACTCTTTAGGCAAGGTGACACTCCACAGTGGCACAGACAAGCTGAGACGGCTGTGGCGACCACCAGGCTGTAGGTTTTACATCAGAGTGACCTTCTCCTAGCCTCTGGCTAAAGAACCTTCCTCGGAGGCACGGGGGCAGTAACCCAGGCTGGGGGTTTAACATCAGGGTTTTCCTTCCCCTAGGTGGACCGCCTTAACAGGGCTAATGAGTCCCATCTACCCACTGCTATAACCCAGTCAGCTGGGAGGCTTGTGATGGCGGGAGCACCTAGATCCCATATAGGTCATGGACCTACCACTGCCATACTTGAGTAAACAATATCTGTGTTGTAAAACAACAACAACAAAAACACAAAGCCAACCTAATCAAAACCAAAGTGAGTGCAGCTCCAGGAAAACCTACCTGAATCAATCTAAAACTGACTGAAAATAAATCTGACTCAATATAAGCCGAAAACAATTAATCTAGCGCAATGTAACTATAGCTTGTAAGCTAACAAACGGAATATCAAATCAAATCAAATTTATTTATTTATGTATATAGCGCCAAGTCACAACAAACAGTCACCCCAAGGCGCTTTATATTGTAAGGCAAGAGCCATACAACAATTACAGAAAAACCCCAATGGTCAAAATGACCCCCCTGTGAGCAAGCACTTGGCGACAGTGGGAAGGAAAAACTCCCTTTTAACAGGAAGAAACCTCCAGCAGAACCAGGCTTAGGGAGGGGCAGTCTTGTGCTGGGACTGGTAGGGGCTGAGGGAATATAAAGCTAACCAAATCTAAATGCACTTAAAACAATCACAGTCGAAACCTTTATCACTATGAAAACAGATAAGTGTGTATAAAGCTAACTGAATCTGAAAGTATCTGAAAAACAGGTAACTGAACATACATTAATGCAAAGATATGCAAATTGTTAAATGAATATAAAGCTAGCAATCTAAAATGTACTTAAAATCACACTATCTGAATCTAAAAATGTATTTATCACTATGAACATAATTTCATGCAAAGCAACAGCTAAATGGATATAAAGCTAACAAAGTAAAATTGTAAAATTGATGTAAAATCACACTATCTGAATCTAAAAATGTATTTATTACTATGAAAACAGTTAAGTGTATATAAAGCTAACTGAAAAAAACAGCTAACTGAACATAAATTCATGCAAAGCTATGTGACTAGCTAAATGAATATAAAGCTAGCAATCTAAAATTGACTTTAATAACACTATATGAATCTAAAAATGTATTTATCACTATGAAAACAGTTAAATGTATATAAAGCTAACTGAAAAACAGCTAACTGAACATATAAATTCATGCAAAGCTATGCAAATAGCTAAATGAATATAAACATAGCAATCTAAAATTTACTTAAAATAACACTATCTGAATCTAAAAATGTATTTATCGCTATGAAAACAGTTAAATGTATATAAAGCTAACTGAAAAACAGATAACTGAACATATAAATTCATGCAAAGCTATGCAAAGAGAGAGTTAGAGAAGTAGAAAAAAAATCATACTTACTAAAGTACTTACATACATACAATGATAATATAACATGATAATACAGCTACTATGATACAGCTAACATGACAACACAGCTACTGTGATACAGCTAACATGAACTCCCAGTAAGAAACAAATGGAATTGGATTAGAATGCGAATAACCCCCTTGTGTCTGATGATTTACGGATGTTCATGCTGTTATATGGTCGCAAATATTCAATAACGCGTCACCGGTAAAGCTCAATTTGTGACTGTATAGCCAGCATGAATGTCCACAAATCAGACACAACAGGGTTATTCCCTAACTGAACACGTTTTATCAGAAGTACAGATTTATTTCTAACAGGTTATACATATATGGAGATTTCTGACCAACTCGTGATTCTCTCACCAGATGCTTCATTTTTTTTAAATTTAGTTAGTACATTTTTATATTGTTGACATGTTTATATTTCTTGATCATTTTTATATTTCTGGTCATTTTTATATCTTTCAACAACTTTTTAAATTTCTGTTTATGCATGATGTATGCTTTTTATCTGCTACTGTACTGTATTGTTGAACACAGTGAAACGTTCAGCTTTTTCCAGTGGAAGATGATGACTAAGAACTTAGATCAAATTAGAAAGAACTTTATTGATCCCTTGGGATAACTCCCTTAGACACATTGAGGTTCCAGCAGCATTGTATCGCAGCACACAGGGTAAGAAGCACACAGAGTATCAAAAGTGAAAGTAAAAAGAAAAACAGTTTGCAAATATAAATATAAATACACAATAGTAGAGAAGCTTGAATCTTCGACTGGACTGGTTTCCTTGACGCGAGAACGTTTTGCTTCTAATTGCAGAAGCTTCCTCAGCTAAAATTCTTGCTCTGGTAGTCTGACTTCTGTCTTGACTCTTGTAGAGAAGAATAACAGAAGCCAGCAAAGGCTGGAGTTTTAAACCTAACCAGACCCCTCCTACTGATAGGCAGACTGCTATTGGCTAGTGACTAACAATTGCTCTAATTAGCACCTATTGTGCTCTAGTTAGCACCTTCCTAATGACAGGGTAGCTGTCCCTCCTAATGATGGGACTGACGCATCTCCTGACACCTCTCCTGACGAATCTGAGTACCCCATTGTAAACAGGGGACAAAGTGTGTCTCAGACCCCCTCCCCGGTTAAGGCTGTGTTTCAACTGTTTCACATACAAAGCTTCCTTCACTCCAGGGACCATCATGGATACCCACATATTGTGAGGGCTTTCCGTACATGTTGTTGTTCTTTAGCCCTTCCCTCTGTAGTTGTGGGCACCTGTAGGGCTCTGTGTTGAAGAGTCCTGATCACCCCAAGCTTGTGTTCAAGGGGGTCGTTTGAGCCAAAGAGCAGATATTGGTCACTGTGAGTGGGTTTTCTGTAAACCCAACCGGAGACCGGATACCGGAGACCCCATCACACAACCATAACCGTATCCCCCATTGTGGCCAATCTGTACATGTAGCTAGTGGAGAAGAGAGCCTTGGCGTCATTCACGGGCATCTCTCCCAGTCACTGGTTCAGATATGTCGATGACACATGGGTTAAAATCTAGCAACAGGAAGTGGAGGCAGTGGTGGGCACAGAAATCCAAAAAATTAACTTCGATAACAGATAATCAGATAACTGAAAAGTTATCTTCGATAAAGCTAAACCACCCAAAAATGTATCAGAAGTTACAGATAACCGATAAATTCCAGTATTGTCTCCGGTACACTTACAACTACTAACAAGCTAAGTTTGAGTTTCAACACCACGATCGCTTCTGGTAGAATCAAAAGCAACAACAGACACAAACAATGAGCCCAGACGTCTGTCTTTGAGCACCCTGCCCCCTGCTGGAAGCTCCTGTTTACTACATGGCTTCCAGAACAGACACAAGCTGAGAGGAGCTATGAAGCTCAACTCTCTACCCAATCACACCTCTGCCATTAGGCTGAGGTCTTGGAAAATAAAGCAGTGCTAAGTTATGGTTTGGTGTATAAATAAAATCAATACTGATAGAATAACTCCATTAATGTCAATTCTGTCATTTGTGCAAAGTTAAGATATCACATATATCTTTTAATGTTGAATAATGCACTAATTCTGAAGTTTTGTAACAACCACAGACAGATGGCATTCTGGGTAAAATGTGCCTCAGCTAAATACTGATTGGTTGATTCATTCTATGTAAACCAACACGTTAATGTGAGGTGTGTCGTGTGCTGGTAAACAGATAAATGTGCTTTTGTAAAATATGCCATTTTTTATTTGTAAAAAAAAAAAAGGGCATTTTCCAAAAAAAAAAAAAAAAAATAGCCAAGTTGTAATTAGATAACTGTCTGACATAACCAGAGTCAAAATAAATAGAACACTGCCATGATCTACCGGTGCCAGTGCGAGTTTTGGCCGTTTTGGGAGTTTTGGCAGTTTCTTCTAGAAACAGCTCTCCTCTGTTTGCAGAGGGTAGAACTGCACATCTGTTCACCTTTGTTTACCACGTTAATGGTCTAAAAATTAACGGACAAAAATTTATCGGAAGATAATTAGTCTGATAATGGTTTCCAGAGTTATCTGAAAAGATAATCCCATAATGAAAACTTTATCTTCGATAATTATCGGTTATCGGATTATCGGAACTGTGAACACCATTGAGTGGAGGCCTTTACAGAGCACATCAGCTCGATGGACTCCAATATCAAGTTCACATGTGAGGATGCCAGAAACAACCATTTAGCCTTCTTGGACTGTGATGTTATGATTGGAGAGAACAGGCAGCTCCAAACAGGGGTTTACAGACAGAAGACAGAAGTCAGACTACCAGATAAGAATTTTGTCTGAGGAAGCTTCTGCGAATAGAAGCGAAATTTCCTCGCGTCAAGCAACCCAGTCCAGTCGAAAGTTAAGCTTCTCTACTATGGAAACCACCTGGACAACTGAGAGCCTTCACAGACACATAAATATACAATATAAATACCAGACATACTGATCAATAGGGGTTGGGTGGCTACTACTGTTCTTCTCATTCCAGACCTCTGTCTTCCAGATACTCCTCCTCCAATAAATTGTGGCAAACATTAACTTGTCAAACTTAAAAACTTTCTTTTTCCTTTTTTTTTCTCATCTTTTTCCCTTTCTTTTTGATCTTCACATGTTTTTTTTGGCTGGTGGGGGGATGCACCCCCCAGGATCCATCCCTGCCTCCGCTGACAATGGGACATGACATCAGGAACTCGGCACCATTACCTACTAATTCAAACTCTTCATCCCGTGAAATTCTGAACAAGCACGATTGTGTCCCTCAGTTTGTGCCTCACGTCCAGAAAATAATTCACAGAAATGGACGTGTGAATCAGGCCTTTCTGCACAAACACAAAAGCACATGAACACATTTCCGTATATGTGCCAAAAAAGCTGATTAAACCGACAGTCTAATCAGGCCCAAGAGACATCAGCTTCGCTTCTGCAGCCTGTCTTTCACCTCATTCATTAGCGCACAGTTCTGTGGCCACATGTTGCAGCCTTCTTCCTGCCTCCGTTATAGAATAATAAGTAAGTCGAAGTCCAAGTCTGTGCTAGATTAAAGCATAAAGTAGTGGCTTCTTAGTCTCATGTGCTTCTTTATAACCAGCTAGTCATTTAAAATGTGCCACCGAGGGATGACTATAGGCTGGCCAATCTCCCAGGAATGTAGACTTGATTAAGATGCATTAATACAATGATGTTCTACATAAAAGTCCACAAATACACTGAATTCAAAATCATAGTAAGCTTTTGCTATACTGTTCCATTTTGATAGTCAGGAACAAAAAGTATAAGTACAGTAATGCTAACAGGCCATTTAACTGAACTTATTAGATTGAAATCAGTATGTAGCTAGTTAGCTAGCTAAGCATATATGGTACCTCACCATCCCAGCAGATGGCTACAATACATGAAATGACTGAATTAAGTCAGTATTGTCTTACAACGGAATAAAAACTGTATGCATTCATGTTAGTTAGTTTTTTGAAACATACTCCAGATAGTCAACATAATAGATGCTCGTAATAGACGCTTTATGCTAGTATGGAAAGCGATGCTGTGAATAGACCATGGTAACTAGCTAGCGCCAATACAATTCATTTTTCTGTCATTTATCTGGGTCCGGGTTACAGTGGTAGCAGCTAATCCCACACTTTCCTGTCCTCGGCCAAGTCTGAACTATTCCTGGGGGATTCTGAGTCATTCCCATGCCAGTTGGGAAATGTAATCGCTCCAGCATGTCCTTGTTTTCCCAGGGACCTCCTCCCAGTTGGACATGCCTGGCCAGCCTCTCACATTTTTTGTGCCCCCCTCACGAAAAGCGCCCACTTTTTGTGACACGTTTTTTTTTTAAATTTTGCTGTTTATAATCTAACCCCTTCTCCTAACTCTAACCATAACCATAGCATAAGTGTGTACCCTCCCCAAACTTTAACAATGACTCCCCAGACCGCCTCTTTCACCCCAGATTTTGTGGCCCCCATCATGAAATGAATTCATACCCCGTTATGAAAAACGCCCCATTTTTGTACCCTGTCACGCTCCCATAGATTAATGTAGTTTTTGTAACCCAGTATATTCCATGAAGTGCATTTGTACAATAATTTGACTGTTGAAAATGTTTGTTTTGTGTAACACTACAGAATACTAGAAATAGTTGCAAGCTAGCTAGTTAAGCATGTAACTCACCATCCCAGAAGATAGCCACAATAGACAAATATTACATGAAGGGAAGAATCAGTATTGTCTTTCCATTTGTTTTAGTTAGTTCTTTTACTTATATTCTGGACAGTTAACTTGAGAGGTAGCTTTATGCTAGCATGAAGAGCTGTGAGAACAGACTGTGGTAACGAGCTAGCACATAGCACAGCCACTGCCAACAAGCATTATTCAAGAAGCGCATTTGTTAAATCCAGTCTCACGGCCAAATGCTTACAGAATATTTTCTTAATCGTGTTAAAGATGTAGTCCTTTTCAGGTTTTTACTATTTCAGAATCAAAACACTTTCTCTGGCACAACTAGAACTTTGTTCCTTAGTATTCATATAAATGATTCGCAATGTTATATCAGTGATGCCATGAAAATTCACCTCGCCTGGAAACAATTTATAACTGTCCCTGGGGGATTGAAATTAAAAGTGACGACACCATGACACACTTTCTGTGGTGACATGGATGATGGTCCCAATCCTTGAATGGCATGCTGGGAAAATTAAAGGGTGGAATGAAGAAATATTGAATGGCCTTCATTTCTTAATGAAAATGGGGGGAAAAAAACAACATTAAAGTTTTGCAGCTAGTACAGCCAGGCAACACCATATTCCACGAGGAAGAAATATGGATAAATTGTGGACATATTTCACACAATTGTTCTGGTGGATATTGGCTGGACGGGAAAGACACCTCACAGTGCAAACTCACTATATTTGCCATGAAATCCCCCCAAAATAAATACTTAAATTTAATAAATTTTTACACTATCAATTTTGCAAATAATCAAAAGAGACTGCACCTATAAGCTGTTTATTATTTACAATAACACGAACACTGCATTTTCCTCTTTATGTCTTTACTGTTGAATACTACATTATTGCTCAGCCTTTAGCAAATTAAATAATACACATTGGCAGCAGTGATTGTACTTTATTTTCTTTGTCAAGTTTTGCCAAAAGCATTGGCATACACATATGTGCAAATAACCATGAAAACTATGTAACAATGTTACGATACAGACTATTACATAGCAAATACAGCAAAGAACATGTTTAATGTTTTGTTCAAAATAAGCCACTTAAACCAACAATAATCTCACATTCAAGTCAATATCAACAGTTTTTGATTCATAAAATGTACAATTTTCACCATATACAACTCAGCTCAGGCTAACATATTAGCAGCTCTACAGCTACTACTCTGAAACAAAACAGACATACTCTTTTATAGTAATGATTCTTGGTAGATTCAGATTTTTTGTGGTGGGAAGTGTTGCCAGTAATTAAACGGAGCCTTGGCTTTGCAGACGGAACCACTGTGGACTGCTTTGGTTTGGGCGGAAAGACCCGAGGAGATCCATCTCTCTTCATCCATGTCAATTACGCTGTTAGCGGGCAGCGCTTCTTCATTTCCAACGTGGGCGCTGTCTCAAAGTCCTTCCCAAAGTCACCGTAATCCAGTTATACCCTGGTATTAACTATGATACAGCCCATTAGAAAAGACTTAATCAATATGAGGTCTTCATTAAAGTCATTTATGAATATTCATCATGACAGTCAGTGTGGTACTTTATAGGAACTTGAATCATGGTAGCTCTCCCCGAGGTGCTGTAACATCACCTTCCTTAGAATTTAATGATATTTCTTAAAATGGAGGGATAACACATTGAATTATAGGCAATTGGAATAACTTTGTTCTTATTTTGCCTGCTGAAAATTTACCATCCAGTCAATGGGTATTTTTAGTTTTTCAGCCGTGGAGCTTCTGACTGTTTGATGGCTGCACTTAGGCCTCTTCCTGCTCTGCACATAAATGGCTAATTGCTCTGTAACCCTCAAATTGGTCCTCTCAACAGAATAACAAACAGATAATAACTCATCCGAGGCTGAGTATCCATTACATGCGTTTCACTTATCTGCCAGCAGGACACACACACACACACACACACACACACACACACACACACACACACACACACACACACACACACACACACACACACACACACACACACACACACACACACACACACACACACACACACACACACACACACACACCATCTTACTCTTCTATATTCTCCATTTCAGAAGCCACTGTGATTTTATTTATTTTTATTTATTCTTTTTTTTTCTAAGACCAATGGCAATTTCAGTGAGTCTGACTAATGTATTACAGGAATGCAGCAAAGGGTGGGCCACATGTTTTGGTAATAAATTACCGAAATGGCTACAGTGATTCTAATGTGGCTAAAAGTGAGGAAATATAGCAAGCATATTAAAAAGAACTTTTTCCTTACAATGTATGAGGATATAATCAGCTAACCTCAAAGTTTTGTGATTTTTTTTTTTTCCACTTAAGTGTGCACTTAATTGAAAACCAAATTCCTTGACCTTTCCCAAAATCATTTGTTTAAAGAGAGTCTTGGGGTCAGCCTTCATTGACAGACCACATTTGATATAAATCAGCAAAAGGATCTAGGAGGGGTTTGTCAACAAGCAGACTGGCATACATGACCTTGACCCCCAGTGATTGACCTTGGGTAAATTTGACCTTGGTAGATAATTCTAGAATCCACCTCCATGCGTGTGGCTGTTCCACATTTCGTGCAAATAGGAGTGAAAACTAAAATTTTGACCTCTGATCATGACTTCAGTAATTGAACTTTGGCAAATTTGACCTCATCTGTGCAACTGTAGAATCCACCTCCATATACTAGGGGAGCTACTACCACTACCTTTGCACCCCCCCCCCCCCCCCCCAGGACTAAACCAAACCAACTTTTCTAGGTTCCTTAGATGACCCCAAAACGCAATCAGGATGTTCCCAAAAATAAAAACTGGCCTCAAGCCAAGTTACCCAAGATGGCGTCCAAGATGGCCACCAAAATAGGGTTTTTCCACTAAAACACCTTTAAACAACATATAAACAACTTAAATATCACAGAGATTCAATGATAAGGGTCTATTGGTGGCCATTTTGGACACCATTTTGAATCTTAAACCCATGAATGAATTTAAGCACAAATGAGTTTGCTGTGACCTGCAATGGTCTTCTCATTGAATCTCTGTGATATTTAAGTTGTTTATATGTTGTTTAAAGGTGTTTTAGTGAAAAACCCCATTTTTGGTGGCCATCTTGGATGCCATCTTGGATAACTGGCTTGAGTTTTTATTTTTGGGAACATCCTGATTGTGTTTTGGGGTCATCTATGGAACCTAAAAAAGTTGGTTTGGTTTAGTCCGGGGGGGGGGGGGGGGGGTGCAAAGGTAGTGGTCTTGGCTCCCCTAGTAATAGACATGCAAAGAATGGTGCAAATTGGAGTGGACATTTTAGGTTTTGACCCCAATGTGTGACCTTAACCTCACCTGAGCCGCTATTTCTATATTTCTACCTTTGACCCCAATGATCTTAACCTTTGCAGAATGAACCTTTTCAGCATATTTCTGGAGTTTCCTTTCATTTATGTACCATGTTTGGTGGAAAATGGACAAAGAACCTACTTGATCCAGACATCAAATTATTACCTTGAAATAATACAATTTTTCTGTTAAAATGAATGTAAACTGAAGTAAAAATGATGCTTTTTCAGTGTTACAAATTTGCAAATAACTGATCATATAAATACTTTGATTTGCTTCAATGTAAGATACACTGTGGTAATTTGAACTTTGTGCGCTGTTAAAGTGCCATCAAATAAAAATAAGCTTAGGGAAAAGAAAAAGATGCTCAAAAGAAGATAGAATTGAGCTAAAAATTCCAGATATTGCATTTTCGGTCACACCAAAGAAACTCCGACGAGCTGCAGGCTTCTGTGGCTGTGACTGAACAAACTGTGCAACTTAATGTCAGCTGCGTTGACACTTATGCAGCTTCATGGTGGAGTCCCACAGAGAAGGATTTTCTTAAAAAGAAGACATGAAATTTTAGCAACAGTTTGTCAGAAAGCATGCGTGAAACTCGAGCCTAGACTTAATCTGCATTCTCGTATTTCTTGTATATTTTCTGCATCATTTTGCTACCCAGAATTCTCCCAGGTCCATCAGTTATAACCTTCTAGTTTACTGACCGTGACTTTGCAGATGATGCTGTGATCTTTATGGAATGAATGGATGCCCTGATTGCAACACTTGAGAAACTGCGTGAGGAATCAGGAGGAGTTTCTGATTGTCTTGGGCCAAGACTAAGATCCAGGTGTTCAAGGACTCCCTGGACTCAGCCATCAGAGGTTTGATGTGGATATGAACTCATATTCATATCTCTGGGTTCTCTGCCTTCGAGATGGAGAGATGCCTGGGAAATTGCAGCCATGAGGTCACTGGACAAAGATGTTTGGCAGTGAGAATGAAGGTTCAAGTCTTTGGGGTCCCCGTGCTTCCTGTCTTACTGCATGGCCATGACACTTGGATGCAGAAGTGATGCAGATGTGCAGCAGCAATGCAGTTCTGGAAAATATGTTTGTCTAATGTCTGTAATGCTGCTTTTTGACAATATGAAATTATCATATGACTTATGTGTGACTTAATTATGAAGTCATTCATACAATCAATCACAAATATGTTGCTGATCAATATATGCTTCAGATCGTCCATCTAGGCTCCTTGGTTTTTTGAGATATACAAAACAAAAAGGTGCTTTTAGGACCATGTTTTCCTTGACCCTGACCTTTTAACGTTTACCAAACTACTCCAAAACTGAATCACTTCTAGATATCAATCCAAGTAATTTTCCCAACAAGCTTGAATCCATGTAGGCTTCTTGTTTTTGAGATACTGTAAAACTATCATGGAGATTTTATTCATTATTAGTTACATTTTCTTTTTCTTATGCTAGTGTGTCTTTCTATTGTGACCTGAATAAAACCACTGTAACTTTGCGTGCTAAAAAGTGCTGATAAAACAGTATTGAGACAGGATGTGAAAATATGTTTTTCTATTTTTCTGATGATTCATGTAACTGAGACAAGGCCAAGTTTGTTTGTCTTATTGGGCGATCAGGAGACGAGGTCAAGTTGGTTTTCTCATTGAGGCATGGGTGACACATGCATCTAAATCAGGAGGTGCGGGGTTTGTATGATATTTCCTTTTTAGGTCATGATCAGCTCTGGGATACAAGAAGAAACAAGACTGCACTGCGCGCAGGATGAGAAGTGGACCAATCAAGAAAGAAATCATCATGTTAGTGTAGTGACGCAATGTTTAGACAGAAACTCAGATAGTATATATGGGTTCAGGGAGAGGTAGACGTGGTTCCTGCTCAGAGCCTGTTTGCGAGGGCAAACTAAGCGTGAACCCAGAGACTCTCTGTTATTGTTAATTTGTATTAAAGGCGAGGTCAATCTGAGAACGGGACTGAGTCCCTCTCTCATCAACGGACGCGCGGGGTGTGACCGAGGTAAATTGTTAAACAATTTCATGTTAATGTTTTGGGTTTACAGTTGTGTGAGACTGTTGTAAAAGGTCCATCCAGCAATATAAAAAAGGTATTTTTTTTGAACATGTTTTCAATGACCCTGACCTTTAATTTTAGACCAAATCACTCCAAAATCTAATCATCTCTAGATGTCTATCCCAGCAATTTTCCTGACAACTTTGGAGGAAATCCATCAAGCCATGTTTGAGTTATCATGTCCAAAGACACACACACACAAATGCCAGTGAAAAGAATCCCCTGCTTCTCTGGCACACATTGTAACAATCTAAAGTTTGTCCGCTGGCTCATGTGTCTCCTGTGGAACCTGCATCTACTGCGGCTCCGTGAATGAGGCGTAAACGACCATCCACTCAACGTGTTTGAAATTACTGTCCTTCTAAATGATCCCAGTAAAAGTGTGGTTTTACTCTTAATTTTGAATCACCAAGCATTAAACACGCCAAGTGTCTTCAAACACTGCTCCAGTTGTGCTACTGCCTGTTCTAGTTGTCTTTTATTTTGCAAATTATTTTCTGATATGCAATGTGAAATTGTGGCGTAGAACCACTTAGTCACCTCATTTGCATTCCCGTACAGATTTTAAATGTCAGACATAATAAGCTCAACTGGGGTGTTTTAAAATATAGTGTATTATGCAAACGATGTTTTGTGCCTCTCTCAGATCCATTTTATTGAGACAAACATCCTGCTTCTAACCACTCAGTTGATGCACATGATTAGAGCTTTTTAATTACATCTCTGATCATTTGTGACAATATATTTCATGGCTTTCTTATAAACTACATTAAAATTTACTCTAGGAAATTATGGAAAAGGGCTGAAAGTATCTTTCTGACGACTCCGTCTTGATGTGTGCATCAGTAAACTGGGCATTTTCTGCTCCTGCCTTCAGTTTACTTGGAGGATCAATAGATTGTTTTGTGTGGATCACTGTCACACCCGCCCATCATGTTCCTACAACATCAAGACGCTTCTTCAGAGTTCTTCAAGCTGAAAATCCTGCCCTCAGAATCCTATTTCACCATCCCATTTGTTCTGAAACACTGCCGGAACTCCACATCACGTTTTAGTGATTGGTGTCTTGTGTTGAAGACCGACTTTGTATGTAGTGACGGAATAATTTGGCACCAGTTTCAAACCGTATCACACATCGGACCTCTGCACCCCTGGACCGGCGCTGCTTCCTGTCCGCATCATCGATGGCGAACCGGCGTGGAGTGTCAGGAAGCTCTTGGATGTACGTCGGAGAGGTCGGGGTTACCAGTACCTGGTAGACTGGGAGGGTTATGGCCCAGTAGAACGCTCCTGGGTGAAGAGGACCTTGATTTTGGATCCCGCCCTCCTGGCGGATTTCTACAGGGAACACCCCGACAAGCTGGGGTCAGGCGCCAGGAGGCGCCCATTGAGGGGGGGATCCTGTTGTGTGGGCTGTCGAAGAGGAGGTACTGCTGGCCCACCACCAGATGGCGCCCTGCCATGCTGGCACCTTTTGCCCTGCAGAGGGCGCACGGACCGGTTGGATCCTCCAGGTGCACCGTTTTGGCTGTCAGCTGCCAGTCATTATTCATCACCACATCCATAAGAACCTGGGAGAGACACCATAACTCTGCCGAGTTATCAGCTTACCACGCAGGTAAACCAACTCAGCCATTTGGTGCCATTCGTACATTCATTGTAACAGAAGTCTTTGCAGTTGTGACTTATACTTGCAGCTTGTAGCCAAGTTTGTGGAAGCTGGAGGAGTTGGCGTCTCCACTTCTCACTTCTGACTTACTAAGTATAACAATTGCCCCCGCACGTCCTCCAGTTTTTCCTCTGCACTCTGGGAGTAGTTGGATTTATTCCTACAAGAGGATTTCTGTGGGTTGCCGACTGTTTGCTGGGTGTTCACACACCCACCCTTAACCTGTTTTTGTTCCTGCCAGCAGTACCGGGTCTGACAGCCACGAGCGGTGGCCACCTGGGGGAATCAGGACTTGGCGGCTCTGGTGTGTTGTTGCACGTCTCCGTTGGTGGTGGAACTTCGTGGGTTCCGGCTCTCCTCTGCATAGGCGTCTCCTACCCTCGGGCCTGCCCATGCGTCACCTTTTTGATTACTGATTGACTGAAGCATATTTGGTTTTGTTTGCACATTTGCATAAAAATTGTCATTTATTTGACTTCCTATTGGCTGTTCATTTATGCCCCCTGGCTTGGGTCCGTGTACTTCACTTTCCCAACAATTACCTTTCATTGCTACACTGATGACTCTCAGTTGTACATGCCAATAACTGCTGGTAATCTCATACACATGAAGTCTTTAGAGGATTGCCTTGTATCAGTGAAAAGCTGGTTGTCCAGTAATTTCTTACTTTTAAACTTGGACAAGAAATGGACTGATATGATGAGACATTGACATCAGCTTGATCAGCTAATGCTTAACCTAGGCTCATGTGTCATACATATCACATTGACAAAGGGAGGAACCTTGGAGTCATTTTTGATAACACGCTGTTCTTATGATATTATGAGGACTGCTTTTTTCCACCTGTGAAATATAGCGAAGATTCGTCCCATCCTGTCTATGGCTGATGCTGAGACCCTGATTCATGCATTTGTTTCCTCTACATTGGACTAGTACAATGTTCTATTTTGTAGTTGACCACAGTCCAACATTAGGGCTCTCCAATTGGTTCAAAATGCTGCTGCCAGACTTTTGACACAAAGCAGAAAGTTCGATGACATTACAGTGATTTGGCATGTGTTCACTGGCTTCCAGTCCCAGTGAGATCAGATTTTAAGGTTCTGTTACTAACCTTTAAAATTGTTCATGGACTGGCACCTCCCTACTTAGCTGACCTAATAGCACCCTATGTACCGGCCCGGGCTTTGCATTCTCAGGGTGCAGGACTACTTTGTGTCCCTAGGGTGAATACAAAGTCTGTAGGCCACAGAGCTTTTTCTTATTGTGCACATGTTTTGTGGAATGATCTCCCTGCGGAGATAAAACAGTCAGATTTCATACAGACATACAGACAAGTCCAGATTAAAGACGCACCTATTCTCCTTCTCGTATGGCTAGAATACTGACATAGTATGGTATTATGCTTTATATCCCTTTAACTCATCTTATTAGCAATGGAACAGGTATCACTTCATCTAAATTCTGGGTCTGTTAGTGAAGCTCAGGCCTAGCTGTCAGCTAGGCCTTAGTTTCTTGTTTCCTTGTCAATTTACTGTTGATGAACTCATATTTTAGATGCAGTTATTTCTGGCTGACTAATTCTGCTCCTTCCTCTCTGTCCAGGGCACAGAAGACACCATGTGAGGCTGACAGCTGCACACCATAGGGGGCTGGACTGATCATGATTTGTTCTGGCTGAAGCTGATGTAGCGGGATGTGGACCTCCTTGCTGAGGGTGACCTCTCTGAGCCACCGCACTCTGTTTTTGGAATGCAGTCTTCCACAAGGACAGCTTGTGCTGTGATGCACTGACAAGGTGATGGATGGACACTGGCCCTGCACCCCAGGGCACTGGATGTATCTCATGCCCCCCTGAATGTGGTGCCAATGACGGCATGTTCATCTCAATAATGCACTTTTTGACTCTATCCTGTTTGTTCTGTTTCCTGTTTCTTCAGCTTGATAAAGTTTGTAACATCCTTTTAAATGTTAGAAGGGCGTAAGCAGTGCATCACCTCTCTGATTCTGGTCTGCTTGAGTTTTCTTCCTCATTATGACCAGAGGGAGTTTTTCCTTCTCTGTGGGCTTGCTCTGGGGGGGTTGGTAAGGTTCAACTTTACTGGTGTGAAGCACCTTGAGGCAGCTTTGTTGCAGTTTGGCACTATACAAATAAAATAAACTGAAACTGAACTGCTACCTCGGGTTTTAGATGGCGTTCAGCAGGAGTTGAAACACAAGAATCGATTTTTCAGTTTAACGTGATTACGTTTGTGTGATCACAAGGATAGCTAAACATCTGCTCGTTTGTAACTGAATCAACATCTGATGATGTTACTTGATGTTCCAACATCATCATCTCATACATAGTAGCCGATATGTGCCAAATACTACAAAGGCTGACATAAAATAGGCAGTTTATTTTTTGAAATGCTGTCCGTCTGCATCCTTGGACAAGGGATTTCATCTGCGTTGATCCCAGTCCACCCAGCTGTAAATGGGTGTCAGCCTCGGCTTCGGAAGTAACTTACGATATGTTCCCGTTTTGTCCGCTTCACTCTGCGGTATCTGGGGATAACAAGAGGAACCAACGTCAAAGACTGTGTTAAACTTAATTCTTACTTCTGTCAGTGATGTGGTTTTTGATTGGGTTGGTCCGGTGACGGTCTACACCTTACTCATGAGGTGACACATTACGATTTGGCATTATTTCCGCTCCTTCCTTCATTTCACTTGGGGTCACCATAGTATGTTGATTTGGCACAATTAAGTTTGACGCCGAATGCCCTTCCTGGTGCAACTCCATATTACACAGAGAATGGGCAGGGGTGGGTTTGGAACAAGAACCTTCTGAGCTGGAAACAAGCCCACATAACCCCCTGGCCACCACCCCTGGATCCTTTAAAGTCAATGCTGTACATTCATTTTGACATCATTCCAGGCAAACAGCATGTGGGACACGTGTCATTATGCAAGGATTTTCCATTCATTCATTCATTTTCTGCCACTTATCCAAGTCTGCCACTTATCCAAGTCCTCTTGGGGCAATAACTTAGAGGAGACAGACCACCCTTGTCTAATGTCAGTTTTAGACACATCTTTTCCATTTGTTTGTCCCTAACAAATGTGATTACAGTCTTACAACCACCAGGTAATTTTTTCATCTTTGATTGATGTCACGACATCATTTATTTCAAAAGTCCGACACAATTATTCACTGCAGGAGAGACGTTTAGGCATAAAACTGTGTTTCAAGATCTCATGCGGTTCCTGAAACATAGTCAGGACGTATTTTAGATGTTGACCTTCTGATTTGACATTATGTGAGAGGATAAACCACTGAGGTTGTCCACCAGATTCCTCTGCGTTTTCAAGATATCACGCTGGCTTACAGACAGACAGATACAGCTTCTTTCTGCTTCGACCCTCACGGTCTGTTACAGAAAACCACAAATGCACTTTCATCCAAACTCTTACACCCAGCTTAGCCAACATACAAATCCTAGGATGGTCTGTCTTGATGAGGTCAAGCCCGGCATTTTCCTTTCCTCCTGGATTCCTCAGCTGCCGCGTGCTGGTGTTTTCAGTTTGTCACGTGACCAGCAGCTCTCTTTCTTTCTGGTATCAACAGAGCCTGACTGATATATCGGCCGATATAAGCCCTTTTCAAAGTACTCACTATTGGCTGAAATTTTGCCGATAGAACACCGATAATTTCTCATAAACAGAACAGTTACTGAAATAATGTTTGTGTCGGCAATGTAAATTGTAATTGCACCGTTTGTCCAGTAGATTCAACTGAGAGCTGCTTACACCCCTGCTTAAATGTGTTCATCACGGGCCCCCGTAGTTCGCCGTCACACTGCACTGATCGGCTGACAAAAGCATAAGTTTATAAGGATGTTGTTTGTAATAACTTTGCGATTACATTCACCCCACATTTCACCCGTTTCAGTTCAACTCAGTTTATGTAGTAATGTGTCAAATGTGCTTCATTGTGTCGGTCACGCTTTTTATTAAGCCCATGTTGTGTAGACCTTATTTCTAGCATGAAAAACTTTCGTTTACTGCTAAGAGGGTGAAACATTCAGCTGATCGGCTGATTTATCGGCTATCATTAAATCAGCAGCTTTATTGATTATCTGCATTTTTTTTCAACCAAATATCGTTATCGGCATCTGCCTCAAAAAATCCATATCGGTCAGACTCTAATAATCAACACGACTTTAGTTTGGAACGAACGACTGCTGCTGCTGCGAAAAGATCACATAGTGAAATATTTTAACTTTTAAGAACTGTAAAATGATTAGAGCTGTAAAAATGTTCTTCCAGGCACAGTTGTTGGACTGAAACCATCATAAAACCTGCCATGACTATTTTACATTAAGCCACAGACTGAAGTTCAATGGTACCTGTTCTAGTTTTTCCCCCTCAATCTACTTTTTACAGATATATACTCAACAAAAATATAAACGCAACACTTTTGGTTTTGCTCCCATTTTGTATGAGATGAACTCAAAGATCTAAAACTTTTTCCACGTACACAATATCACCATTTCCCTCAAATATTGTTCACAAACCAGTCGAAATCTGTGATAGTGAGCACTTCTCCTTTGCTGAGATAATCCATCCCACCTCACAAGTGTGCCATATCAAGATGCTGATTAGACACCATGATTAGTGCACAGGTGTGCCTTAGACTGCCCACAATAAAAGGCCACTCTGAAAGGTGCAGTTTTGTTTTACTGGGGGGGAATACCAGTCAGTATCTGGTGTGACCACCATATGCCTCATGCAGTGCAACACATCTCCTTCGCATCATCCGTGAAGAGAACACCTCTCCAACGTGCCAAACGCCAGCGAATGTGAGCATTTGCCCACTCAAGTCGGTTACGACGACGAACTGGAGTCAGGTCGAGACCCCGATGAGGACGACGAGCATGCAGATGAGCTTCCCTGAGACGGTTTCTGACAGTTTGTGCAGAAATTCTTTGGTTATGCAAACCGATTGTTTCAGCAGCTGTCCGAGTGGCTGGTCTCAGACGATCTTGGAGGTGAACATGCTGGATGTGGAGGTCCTGGGCTGGTGTGGTTACACGTGGTCTGCGGTTGTGAAGCTGGTTGGATGTACTGCCAAATTCTCTGAAACGCCTTTGGAGATGGCTTATGGTAGAGAAATGAACATTCAGTACACGAGCAACAGCTCTGGTTGACATTCCTGCTGTCAGCATGCCAATTGCACGCTCCCTCAAATCTTGCGACATCTGTGGCATTGTGCTGTGTGATAAAACTGCATCTTTCAGAGTGGCCTTTTATTGTGGGCAGTCTAAGGCACACCTGTGCACTAATCATGGTGTCTAATCAGCATCTTGATATGGCACACCTGTGAGGTGGGATGGATTATCTCAGCAAAGGAGAAGTGCTCACTATCACAGATTTAGACTGGTTTGTGAACAATATTTGAGGGAAATGGTGATATTGTGTATGTGGAAAAAGTTTTAGATCTTTGAGTTCATCTCATACAAAATGGGAGCAAAACCAAAAGTGTTGCGTTTATATTTTTGTTGAGTGTAGATGGTTTAGTTTCATGTTAAACCGTCTCTGTTTGAACTTGAACGTTTCAGCAACTACACTGCTCCACTTCAGAATGGGGGTGTGGCCAAAAGCAGGTCCTTTCTATTTAAAGAGACAGGCACAGAAACAGGTCCTGGTACCCTAAATTAAAAAAAAAAAAAACAACAACAACAATAAACAATTGTTTGTTTCATTTCTCCTCTGAGGTTGTTGGGCTAATTTCCACCAAACCTGTTGTGTGCATGTTGGTTGACCCCGGAATGCCCTTAAGGGGTTTGGTTTGGCAAAACTTAAAGGTCTTTGGAGTCAAAGGTCAAATATTTGATTGATGTTCTTTGGCTTATTTCCACCAAACTTAAAATGTAGATGACAGTTATCCCCAGAGTTACCCTCACAGGGTTTGTTGTTGGCAAAGGTCAAAGACATTGAGGTCAAAGGTCAAAATCGTGATTTTCACTCTGATGTCCACCAACCATGGCACACACATACATATGTATGTGGGTTCTGGAATAGCCCCAGTGACATCAAGTTTACTAAAAGTCAATCACTGGAGTCAAGGTCATTGGGGTCAAAGATCAGTAGCTATTTTTTTTTTTACTGTGCACATATGGGGTGGAAATTTCCCAGCAAGCTATCCCCTGCTGGGATAGGCTCCAAACCCCCATGACCCTTAATGGGCGTAAGCGGTTGAAGATGAGTCAGTGTGATTTCAGTTGGTGATCTGAAACAATAACCGGGTGGAACTGAAACTAAACCATGTGCAGCTTTCTGAGGTTTAAAAGCTGATGTGACAAAATAAGTTTATTCTGTGGCTTAGTGACACCGAAACGGCCCACAGCTGCTTCACAATAAAGCTCTGTGCTGACATGCAGAATTTGAGTTGTTGCTTTGTTCTTGAAGAAATTGAAAACAAGGGAGTGCCCCTTTAACTGACAGAACATGTGTAATTAATAGCTTTCAAATATAAATATTACCTATCACAACCAACCGTCAAATCAAGCAGCAGTTTAAGGAGGTTTGCCTCCATCTAGTGGTAAAAACCATAATATCAAAGCAGTCTAATTCATCTGATCTTCAGATCTGATTTTGGCTTTAATATTTCAAAAACAATGCAAATAATTCAGTGAACGCATGCAAACAGGTCTCTGAATGATTACCTCATTCAACCTGTAAAGAATCCCAGAGACAGATGGTCCAAATTAACTGTGTGCTTTTGGAGTAAATAACAGTTGTACAACTGCATCATTTAATATTTCATTCATTCATTCAATTTTATTTGCAATTTTAATTGCTTGTTACATGAGTTTGGAATATTTTCATTACATCCCAGCAGAGGGCAGGCATGCACATCAACTTTAGGACCCTATCTTGATTATCTGTAGCATATGATGTACTGTAAAGCGCATGGCAGTGATGGAGTCAAAACAATCTCAACCAAGTGACAGAGTCATGGCCAACACCAGAAGCTATTGAAACAAAGACTTTAAGGAGTAGAGACAAAGTCAAGACCACAAGAGGGTAAGTCCAAGTCTCAAGTGCGAGTCCCACCCTGCATGACGCACAGAAAAATATGGAACACGCAAACACAGACACAGCTGATCTGAAAGATTCACATTACCATTAAATACCCAAATACAAACAAACACTAAGAGCTGAACACAAAATACTGAACAATATACAGATTTGTGGGTGAAGGCACCTTGACACTTGCACGGATTTAACCCCACAGTGCCGTGCAATTCGTTTGGCCAATGCAACAAGCTGGACGCCACACTTTGTGCCGCTAAATGCTGCTTTATATAAAATAATTATTTAATAGTGGATTAATCATTTCCTGTCAGAACTTGGCAGATGAAACCACCTCTAATCGCTCTGGAATCACAGAGGAATTTTCTACAGCTGCAACTGTTCTCGTGTGCTTCATGACGTGGAGAATGTATTTGGAACCGTCTCAAAAGTAATTATTTTGTAATATTTATGTTGTAGTGGCTTGGTACAACAACCTTCTTATGAGTACCTGTAAAATTATGTTTATTATAGATTTAACATCTCGTCATAATCGTTCAGCAGAGGTGGGCGATACCGGGAATTTTGGTATTGATCCGATACCAAGTAAATACAGGCCCAGTATCACTGATATCAATACCGATACCGATACTTTTTCATATTTAAGCTTCATAGATCCAAAGGGTCCAAAAGAGCTAGGCTAGAATTTTGCCAAACATTGTACATGACAACAAAATACTTTATTATCACAATCAACATTTTTGTTTAAAAAATATCACTCAACACAACTTAAAACAAAATCTCCTGAGCTAGAGGGCTGACAAACCACAATACAAGGGTGCGCTGCTCCGTGTTGTGCGACACGGCGCAGCGCTGCTCGTACATACAGAGAGTAGACTTTGATTAATCTGCGTGCGCAGCAGTCAGTGCGTGCGGGAGAGAAAAAAGCTTGAGTATCTATCTTTTTACACGAGGATCGATCCGCCCACCTCTATCATTCAGATGAGCTGCACAGTGATCAGTGTTTGCAAACTAACTTTGAAAAGTTACTTCATTACTTACTTTATACAGTTATATTTTTCAGTTACTTTATACAGTTACAGTACTTCATTAGCAGCTGTGAACTGCTGTCAGCAGCTGCTGAATGTAATGAATAAAGTAACTCTATATAACTTGGTTATTTTTAGGATTTATTATTCGGAAAAGTAACTATTAGTTACTTTGCTGATTAGTTACTTTGCTGATTGCTCAGTCTTAAGAGTAACCAAGTTAGATTACTAGTTACATTACTTATTATTTGCAAGTTTTCTGCAGATTTTAATAAAGTAATTGCATGAAGCTGCTAATGAAGTAACTGCATAAAGTAAAAGTAACTAAAAAGAAACTTTTCAAAGTTACTTTGACAACACTGGCTGTGATACGCTGACACAGTGACGCGCAGTGACACATAATGTTTTTGAACTGATTGTGTAATGTTCACGTGTAGTTCACAAAATTAATGCGTGCCAGAGATTTTGAACATGTCAAAATTTTCTTTGTGCACTTGCATTAAGCTGTGCACAGTTTACAACAGGTTTACTATGAGTTTACGCTTTATCACGGCAGATTGTGTACCAGTGCAGGGATTAAATTCATGCAAGTGTCAAGGCACCTTTACTCATCTGTCTATGGTGGCCAAGAGAAGCCACGACATTATAAAAAAAACACATGAAACATAAATATTAAAACACCTGCAGCAATTAGACAAATCTAACCAAGAGAACACAACAATTTAATTTCATAGCGTGTCTGCTGCAAATCCACGCAACGCACCAGAAAACACAAACTACAAAGCTCCGCAACAAAACAAAAGTACTAACAACACAAATGTTTCTTCCTGAAAGATGTTTACTGACTTCTACTTTTCAGTGTATTTCAAATAAAATGGACAAATATGAAAATATAGCTGGTTTATGCAGAAAAATAACCAATAACGTAAGTGAACAAGATAATAGTGCAAGCACGATGCATCATGGGTAAATGTCCTCAAGCAGGAACCTTTTGTGTTCGTACTTCCGTTGTGTTGTGGCTGTTTGCAGCTTATCTGTGTTTTTGAGTGCATTGTTTCATGTGCTGTAGGTTAAAGCTGTACGGCCTTTCAAATTTCACAAAACTAACAAACTTTAGTTTCTACTGAAATCTAAACATCATAATACCTGTTTATTTTTTGTAACATGTTGTAAAATTACAGCTCATTTGAATGACGAGAACATCTCCCCTGGGGGGAATTCCATAGCGAATATTTTCTTTTCCGTCTATCGCCATCTACAGGAGGAAGTGCATGTGTGAATGCATGACGTTTTGCCTGTACAAGTCTTGTAAATCACTTCAGAGGTGTTATCTTGTTTCAAAAACAGCATTTTTTAAAAACAAAATACATGAGAGACAAATTAGATTTATACAGAAATAAGCTGCTTTGGAGCATTTTCCACCATCTTGGTTTATTTTGTTCAAGTGAGCAGCCAGCTGATGTCATGCTGCCTTTCTTTATGCCCATTGGCTGTCACTGTGTGCTTCCCAACATCCATCGCACAAGTCGTAGGAAGCCCCCACGTGATCTGACATTGCTACCAAATGTAAATCATGGCTGTCTGATCGCTGGAAGTTCTGCCCTTCAGGGGCAGAAATTAATAGTCTTAAACAGACAGCATGAATTTTGATCATATTGGCAATGTCATATTATGAATCCTTTATTTAAAGGTTAATGTGTAAAATTATAGTCATACCAAAGAAAATTATTTTTATGACTTAAATCTTAAAAAAAAAACAAAAAAAAAACAGAGGCCTTACAGCTTTAAAGTTGTGCTCTCTGTGCTTGGAATTATTTTCTCAACTTACAAGACATTTTTGAAGTGACTGCTTGCTGTAGAATCAATTTATTTATTTATTACTAATTTTTTCTGCATTTGCAAGTGTTTGTTTAATTGGTTAGTGTGCCCTCTCTTGGCCACAGTGAATTCTTCGGGAAATCATCATTAGTAAAATTATTCACAACTAAAAACTATAATTTTCTCTGTTTTTTAAACAACATAGTATTTATTTATTTATTGGGTTGTTTTTAAATCAACAACACGTCCCACATCAACATGCAAGTAATGAAGAGCAACAGACTCTTCTGTTTTACAGATTTAAGTTCGCTTTTCAGCTAATGCTTCATCTTCAGAAGAGTTCTGTCCATTTCAATTTTTAAGCAGCATTAGAAACTCGTCAAACATTCAGTGACCCAACTTCAAATAATTTAGTGATTTAATCACAGAATTTCTTAGAGGTGTGTAGAGCTATTTGGTGCACATCTAAGGTAGGATATTAAAAAATATATACATTTGATTTCAATCAAATGTAGCATCAAAAAATTCAACCTAAAAAAGATTCAACCAAAAAAAAAAAAAAAAAAAAAAAATCAACCTTAAAAAATTAGAGAAGCAGGGAGAAGCAATCAAAACCGGTCTCAATAGTCCAACATCCAGCCAATCACGTTTTGCTCCATTGGTCATGTGACACCAATTTGAAAGAAGAAGAAGAACAAGATGCGATAACATTGCTGAAAGTTGGATTACTTCTCCCTGCTTTTCCATTTTGGAGGTTGTTTTTTTTTTTTTTTTTTTTTTAGGTTGAATTTTTTGAGGTTGAATGTTTGAGGTTGAAAATTTTTTAGGTTGAATTTTGTTTAGGTTGAATTTTTTAGGTTGAATTTTTTGAGGCTGAATATGTTGATGCTAAACAAATTCAACTTTAGAAATTCAACTTCACACTCTGATTTTGATGTTAAAAAAATTGACCTTAAAAATTCTAATTCAAACTCTGATGGCACAGACAATGAAGGTTAAAAAAAAGTCCATGAAATTATTTCTTGTCAGCTTCACAGTCACAAAACAGAATTGGAAATGTTGATGTGAGCAGCAAATGTTATTATTCGTAATTAAATATCCATATGCCTTCTGATGATGACAGGCCTTCTATCAGGTCAAAGGTTTCTTCACCTTTAACTGCTTTTGGCTTTTTTATGAAGCTTTGACAAGTTATTTATGCAGTTTCAGGTGACGACCACTAGATGGCGCTGTCTTCAAACAGATTGGGTCACTGCCGCAATCTCCCACATCACAAAACTGACACAAAAACGTCATGACCTCAGACTTTCAATGTAGATTATAAAGCTATAATTCAATTCATTCATTCATTCATTCATTTTCTATACCTTCTTACTCTGATCACGGAGTTCCAGGAGGTGCTGGAGTCTGTCCCAGCTGTCATAGGGTGAGAGAGACGGGCTCAACCCTGGACAGGACGCCAGTCTGTCACAGGGCCAATAACTAAGTTGCAATTCAATCATTTTTAAACATTAATGAAAATATATACTGTTCTTAACATAATCACTTATGTCAGACAAACAACGGAACAATACACAAATATATTTACATGAATCATTGAATAGAATTACCTTTCAAAACTGCTTTTAAACTTAAAGGGGTCATATTGTACAAAAAAAAAAAAAAGCAGCCTTTTGGCTGGGGTTTCTCCTTAAAATCCTCAAAATCCCACAAATCTGTGGAATTGGCCAAACTATAAGCAGATTTACGGACACAAACTCCTCCTTTCTAACCTTTGGCAAGGGGGTTCGGCCCACAGAGTTACATATATGAAAGTTAGAGTACAAACTCCCTATACTGCTAATGCCAACGCGACTGTGCCTACATGGGCGGCATGGCCGCCATTACCAAAGACGGCAAAAAGGACACAAAGTATCCCGATGTGCAATACAGCGTGTGTACTGTAATGCCGAGGCCAGAAAGCCAGAAAGAAAACAAAATGAACAACAACAAAAAAATTGAAATTAAAAAGCCAAGACAGGCACAGTTGTTTGCCCTCTTTGGTACTGGCACAACATGCTCCTTGCCAGCACACAGCCAGGTGCGAGTCTACCCTCTAGCTTTCATATGTAACTCTATGGTTTGGCCTTCCAGCAGTAGCTTCTTTCCATTTAAAGCAGTCTTTAAAGCAGACTATAACTCAACTTTTCTAGACTGACCCCAATGGACAAAAATCTCTATCTGGGATGAACAGCCTGAACATGACCACGCCATTTTTCATCCTGAATGTTACTTCAAATACAGCTATATTTTCTAAACTGCAGCAGCTATAGATTTTCCAAGGTATCCAAAATGTTCAGAATCACCAGTACTTGTTTAGGAGGGTCAAAGAAAAGTGTAAAATTTCTATTTTTATATTTTAAGAGAAAACAAAGGGGGGGGGGGGGGGGCAGAGTTGAATGTGGCAGAGCTGAAAATGCTGCGATTTTCTTTGAGATTGATGAGGATGGACAAGGAATGAGCATATCACATGGACAGTAGAGGTAGGACGGTTTGGAAACAGTCAGATTGTTTAGGCAGGTACAGAGGAGGGACACAGGCTATATAGGGAAAAGGATGCTGAGGATGGAACAGCCAGATAGGAGGAAAACAGGGAGGACAAAGAGGACACTAATGGATGCGAGGAGCAAGGACCTGCAGATGGTTGGTGTGACAGAGGAAGATACAGAGGATAAACTGAGATGGATGACCTACTGTGGTGACCACTAATGGAAGCAGGCAGAAGAAGCAGAAAAGAACAAGAAGATTTGCATGTTTCATACAAGTTGTCGCCCCACCACAAAACAGTCATGCTTCCACCAAACCCCAAAAAACAAACCCTCTGGAGCCACCACTGAGCAATTGTCTTCTGTGTTCTGTTGGGCGGACTTGGCCTCGTGCATCTGATGAGCACTCATGTATCAGGAAGGTCAAAACCACTGTTGAAAAATCATTAACCATCCTTTTAGTTTCCTTCATGCTCTGTATCAGTGAGATCAGCAGTGACAAGGACAAGAAGTAGGTGTGACTGAATTTCATTTTGAACTATTTTCACGTCTCTTTTTTTTCCGTCCTCACTGGGCGATGAGAATTGAATTGCAGATGTCAGTATAGCCGTAACCTCATCCGGCAAACGGGGGCAGCGCGCAAGGTTAAAGCTGCATTTGTGTGTGAAAAATGAACGGCTGCTCCATAAAACAGTGTGTTTATTAACATTTTGGAGCCGGCTGTCCATCAGCTCTTCCACAGGACCATTGAATCATGTAATTTCTGTCACGGGTGAAAGATGTGAGGGTAGCAAAGCGGGACAGCAGAACTCACGAGTGCTCAGGTAAAGGACTGTGAAAATACAGCCACTGCAGACCGCCAGCTGGAGAGTCTTTCATTTCATATTCATTAGAAAGGTTCTTAAATTAACGATGCATTGTCCGCCACGCGGTACAATAAGACGTAATAAACATGCCAAGAATATTTACGGCACTACACTGGGATTCATCATGTATAGGCTCTGAGAACTTGACATGACTATGACATGTTACCGTGCAGTCCTCTTACCCGTATGTGATGCACATCACGTGTTGTTACCCCCGTGGATGATAGTGCACGTTTTCGGTGCTCTGTGCCCATTCCTAACAAACAAAGAGCAGGCTAAGAAGGTAGTTTAATGGGGCTACCAATATGTAGACCTGGGTTCAGTTGCTGCTCATGCTGTGTCGTTGGATAAGACACTTTATCTGCATTGTCCCAGTCCACCCAGCTGAAAATAAAGTCATACTAACTTATGTTTTTTTTTAAAATACTGATAGAATAACTCCATTAATGTCAATTCTGTCATTTGTACAAACTTAAAATATAACATATATATTTTAATGTTGAATAAGGCACTAATTCTGAGGTTTTGTAACAAACACAGACCGCAAAGCATTCTGGGTAAAAGTGCTAAACAGTGATTGGTTCAGTAATCCATTATGTAAACCAACACGTTAATGTGACATGTGTCGTGTGTTGGTTTAAAGATAAATGTGCTTTTGTAAAATATTCCATTTTTATTTGTAAAAACAGGCATTTTTACGGAGCCCTGGAAGTGTCATCGCAATTGCATGTTTTAAAACTTTTATGATGTTGTAAAACGTGCACTCAATATTAGTAAGTAAGTAAATTTATTTATATAGTGCCTTTCACAGACATAAGGCCATGTACACACGTCGGGTATTTGTAAAACCGAATATCTTACCCTTTCAGTTTGGGGAAAAAACTTCATCCACACTACGTCGTTTAAAAAAAAAATCCATCCACATCGAACCGTATAAATGTGTTGTAATTAGTCTGCCAAACCTTTGGGTGGCGGTACTGATTAAAATTCTATCCAATCAGGAGCCTTAATCTCTTGTCGTCACTTCCACAAAAACTAAAAACATGGCGCCAACGTCGTTCGTGTGGACCGATAAGGAGTCGGAATTACTTCTAACCGTAGTTTTAGAATACAAAGTTAACAAATATATGCACACAAAAAGTGCCTGGACAATGGACAATACCAACACTTTGAGAGCAGCCATGTACCCAAACGTTAAATACTGTCATGAACACTCCTGGCCAGTAGATGGCAGTAGCGGCCTTGAAAAAATGTCATACAAAATATCAGATAATCCATGTCTGCTACATTTAAGATGCGTGGAATTTAACAAACGCAAATACACTAACGTCTATAAACCCAGAGAATATATTCACGAGAGTTTTAGGCACTAGAGTTTAATGCTGTTATCTGTGGACCCTGAACAGAGTGTCTGAAATGCATTTGTCCTGTCGTGAACGTCTGAGATTACCTTATGCTACCCATAATGCATTGCTGCCTGGCACAGCATGTGCTCACAAAACCTTAAAAATTAGCACATTACTTTAAAACGAAAACATATATCTGATATTTTGCCTTTATAAAATTCAGACATGATAATAATTTTAAATAACTTGTCTAAAGTGAATGGTTAAAATTTGAACCATAAATTAAACATGTATGCCTCTGGATGACTTGGTGACATTGTGATTATGTTAGTATGGTGTTAAAGGAAATGATTTTTTTTTTTTTTTTTTTTTTGGTCACCTCCTTTGATTACAGACAATAGAGTGTATGCCTATTAGGGAGCTTTTAACAGGTGGGTCTTAACAGCTTTAACAATTTTAAAAATGTTTTTCATTGTTCAGCTTAGTTTAGCACATTATTTGTCTAAAAGTTATCAGACAGTAATTCATCGGAAGATAATTAGTCCGATGATGGTTTTTAAATTTATCTTAAAAGATAATCCGATAATGAAAACATTATCTTCAATAATTATCTGTTATCGGATTATCGGAAGTGTGCTCACCACTGATAATATGTGTGCCATGTTTGGTGGACACAGACTGATATCCTGTCCAGGGTGTACCTCACTTCATCCCCTGTGACTGCTAAGATAGGCTCTATCGTGCGTGGCGACAAATGTACATTTTGTCTTTTGACCCAAATGACCTTGACCTTTGCTAAAACAACTGCTTTAAACAATGTTAATTCATTAATTATTAACCTTTATTTAATCATTATTCATTCTTCAAAAAAGAGCATTAGGAACGATTCTCAATGTAGGTTATCAAGATCACACCAGTTCATTGTTTATTAAATCTAAAATATTAAAACTTCATGATATTATTGCATGCAATTAATGTATAAAGTGAAAAATAAGCAACTGCCCCTCAAAATTCAATAATTTTTCAAGGAGAGAGAGGGAAAGTATAATTTAAGGGGCTTGTATTATTTTAAAATTGCTGGCACTCGGATGACCAGGAATGGCTCCTGTGTTTGTACTTGTGGACCTAAAATATGGAATAATCTGGTTAAGGAACTCAAGCGATGTCCAAATGTCAATCAGTTTAAAGGCCAATATAAGGAACTGACGTTTTCTGAATATGTGAAAATTGTCTAAATTCTCTGAATTCTCTGAAAATTCAATTCATGTTGAAGGACTATATAGCTGTTGAATAAAGTATAGACAATTAAGTTATTGATTTTGGATTTTTTTTGGATTATGCGATATGTGCTCTTATTGGTGTGGATATGATGAGGAATTTGAGTCTATTGATTATTTTAAGATGTCTGTGTTTTGCTGTTCTGCTCACTTTGTTTTGTTGTGATAAGTAAAAGTTGCTGAGGTAAAAGGTGTAAGTGTATATAAGCTTTGCTTCTACCTATATCCTTTCGGTTGCATGGGTTGACTGACTGAGAAATCAGTTTTGTTTTATTTTGTTTTGTTTTATTTTGTTGCAAACTTCTTCCTTGACCAGAATAAACTTGAACTTGAACCAGATAAAAGCCCACTGAGATCGAAACCTCTTTTACAAGGGTGACTTGGCCAAGAAAGCCCAATACAAAAGTCATAATAGCCAGGTTAACATCATCATGATAACGTTGATAAGAAATATAATTCAATCATCTTGGTTATTGTAAATTGTAATGATGTACAGGATGAAACAAATTAGAATTTAGAAATACTGGCACTGTGCAAAAGAATTCTGTTTGAAATCTCTTAAAATAGAGTGGAAGATGTTCAAAGAAATGAACCCAGACAGTTTCAATTCAGATTGGAGGACATTCCAATCAGAGGGAGCAGAAAAATTAATAGGTTTCTTTCCCGTTTCAGTGAGGACACGAGGTACATGAAAACATAAGATATCATTCTTGCGCAGAGCATGACGGCATTCTAATCTCTGAAGTAAACTGGATAAATTGGTTGGAACCAGTCCAATATGAGTTCTGAAAACCAGAGTTATCCAAAGTTTATATGGCCTTGCAGTCAGAGAGGGCATGCCAGCTTTGGTATAGAACTCACAGTTGTGTGTGAGGCAGCTACAACCAGTGATGAATCTCAAGGCACAAAGATACAGCGGGATCAAGGTCTGTAGACAACTGGTTGAAGTGCACATATACACGACATCGCCATAGTCCAGTTGGGGCAAGAAGGTAGCAGTTATCAGGGGCTTCTGACCACTTAAGGAGAAACATGATTTAATTCTGTAAAGGAAGCTTGAGAATATTACCTCAAACAGTTTTAATTGATGGTATATTCTCCAAGGAAAGCTGTGACTTCGAGAAAAAAAAAAATATTTTGGATTTTTCTGCATTCAAGACTAGTTTGAATTTCTCCAGACGGCCCTGCACTACATCAAAAATGGACTGGAAAAAAAAAATCAGTTTCACTGAGTTTGAACAACAATACATTACAGCGTCATCAGTATAAAGATGATAGAAGGTGTTTGATAGGTTTGCACACAGGTCAGTAGTATAAATTGTGAACAAAATAGGTCCTAAAACTGAGCCTTGAGGAACACCTTTTTTGACCTCAAGGAAGGTGGAATTACCACTGCGTCCTACTTGCCAAATAGTTTGCAAACCAAAAGACAGCATGTGCAGAGACACCATGTTTATAAGAATTTCTAACAAGAGACTGTGATACACAGTAAATACCTTCAAAAGATCAAGAAACAGTGCAACACAGAACTTTTAAGAAGGCATGTTTCTGTTCTTTTAAAGGTCTCCAATTTCAGTGGAAAACCAAGGATTGTTCTGCCCCTTAATTCTGAATTTATGCAATGAAGCATGTTTAATAATTAGCCTCAATAATTCATTATAGAAAAACTGCCAGGCCAACTCAATGTCAGCAAGGAGAGATATTTGATTCCACTTGATAGTAGAAAGATAATACAAGAAAGCCTGTTCACAAAAGTGTTTAAAATCTCTTAAATACACTCAACAAAAATATAAATGCAACACTTTTGGTTTTGCTCCCATTTTGTATGAGATGAACTCAAAGATCTAAAACTTTTTCCACATACACAATATCACCATTTCCCTCAAATATTGTTCACAAACCAGTCTAAATCTGTGATAGTGAGCACTTCTCCTTTGCTGAGATAATCCATCCCACCCCACAGGTGTGCCATATCAAGATGCTGATTAGACACCATGATTAGTGCACAGGTGTGCCTTAGACTGCCCACAATAAAAGGCCACTCTGAAAGGTGCAGTTTTATCACACAGCACAATGCCACAGATGTCGCAAGATTTGAGGGAGCGTGCAGTTGGCATGCTGACAGCAGGAATGTCAACCAGAGCTGTTGCTCATGTATTGAATGTTGATTTCTCTACCATAAGCCGTCTCCAAAGGCGTTTCAGAGAATTTGGCAATACATCCAACCAGCCTCACAACCGCAGACCAAGTGGCCTTTTATTGTGGACAGTCTAAGGCACACCTGTGCACTAATCATGGTGTCTAATCAGCATCTTGATATGGCACACCTGTGAGGTGGGATGGATTATCTCAGCAAAGGAGAACTGCTCACTATCACAGATTTAGACTGGTTTGTGAGCAATATTTGAGGGAAATGATGATATTTTGTATGCGGAAAAAGTTTTAGATCTTTGAGTTCATCTCATACAAAATGGGAGCAAAACCAAAAGTGTTGCGTTATATTTTTGTTGAGTGTACAATGCGTGGTTTGGGTCTGGGGAGTTTGGTATTCCTGACTACTGCAATCGCAGAATGGTCACTCAAATCATATCCAAAAACCCAGACATCAGAATACTTGTTGGGGGGGGGCATTTGTTATTATTAAATCGAGGAGTGATGATCAAGAGGGATGTTTGATATTGGGTCAAGCTGGACAGTCTGAGTTGAGAGTTGAGTCTATTAACTGCTTAATTCAGAGAGTCACAGATAGATTTTAGGCTATCAGAATCTGAAGGACAATCAGTCATGGTTTAGGTCTCCCACTAGCACTAGCTCACCAGGGTTTAGCCCTGAGATACAATTATTTAAAGATCTTAGAGCCTTGCAGCAGGCTGAAGGGGGCCTGAAGAGCCCATGACTGCGAGGGACTGTCGCTGCTGGAATTCAACAACTGTTCAACAGTTCAACAGTTCAACAGTTGAACAACAATTCAACTGTTTGCTAATTGATACAGAGGAGAGTCACATTAAACTTGTTTTTATATTATATATATTAGGGTGCATCAAATTTGAATATTTCAAAATATCAATTTGGCTGGCATTGTTCTAATTACATGAAAGTGACTTTTGCAAAGTTTTGAGGAATTCCATTGAGATTTAGGGGTGCCACCTAACACATGAACTTTTGTGAAATTACAAAAAATGTGCAATTTTTAGTCTAATTGCCAAAAGGTTGACCTGGAAATATTGAGTACAGTGAACGTTTATATAGTAACATGTTCTGTAGGGTTTATCAAAGTAAAAGTTGTTTGTTTGCCCTTTGGGCAACTTGGGCATTTCTCAGAATTCAACTTTCAAGATTTTCCATTCATTTGTCCTGTAGACAAAATGAATGGAGGTCAATGGGACATGCTCATGTGGACTTACCAAGGTTGTGCAGCAGTGATGGATGTCGGACACACATATAAAGTTTAATTGACTTTATTGTTCAACACAAGGGGCAATACTTACGCACTGGAAAGAACAAACCCTCTCTAGTGGCTAACTCACTGCCAACTAACAGGGCCTAATGGTAGTAACTGACACGAACTAAACTTCACACTTAATTGCTCAGTCTGTGCCACAGTCTGCTCCACTGACATCACCAGGGAGAAAAAGAGAGGAAATGAAACTTGAACTCTGAACCTAGCCAGTGCGTCTCCCCCGAGATATGTCTCCCCAGCGGCGAAGGTTTGGCTGTTGGCTGCGGTCATGTTCAACTGCCCGCAGCACATTCTGCAGGTGCTGCTCCTTCCTGGCCACTGCAACGAAGTCAGACGTGAGTTTCATGCCATGCTCAGCACAGTCATTGACCACGTTCATTGCACATACATTGACCTCACTTTTTTTGAACGCCCATTGGTCGCCCATTCCATTCACATCGAGAGACATAAATTCTGGATCAATGTGTAGCTGGTGCATCCAAAACCAGCAATCTTTATTGGCGAGGTCAGCCAAGCTGGTGTTTGGCAAGAGGGTGGGGAACTTTGGCTTGCCAAAGCCAGTGCCAAAATGCTGCTCAGGGATGTGCATGGGGAGATCAGTGGGCTTGTGCTCCAAGATCGCACTGGCAAGTGCACGCTTGTCATCCTTGGGCACCTTTCTGCTGAAGAGAGCCAGAAGTAGCATCTCACCTGTCAAATACCAGTGATGCCTCTCCGGTGCCTTGATCACTGATGCTGCAATACCCTCATCTACAGCCTTGTATGCCTGCAGGTGGTGGTAGAGTATCAGGTCATTCAAGGCAGCATCTACAGCTTTCTCGCAGGTCAGCCACCACTTGCATAGATGTGTGTAATGAAAATGGCAAATGCCCAAATCTTTGGTACCTGCTGCTGTGTGCCCTGGGGAAGCAACGTGATGTGCTGCTCCATCAAAGCCAGCTTTAGAGTATAGAGCAGCTTGGCCATCGATCGTGCCTTGTGGAGTGCTCCTGGTAGTTGGAAGGTCACTGCAGTCTGCTCTTCACCATCTGCATCCAGAAACATAAGACACAGCTGCACAATCCCACGGTAGTCACCTCGCTTGTGGTCAGTCACTTCTTTTGCGCACAATGTGATGGTTATTTTGAAAAATTTAATTATTGCTGATTTAAAACTGGAGGAGTCTTTCCCCGTGCTGGAGGAGTAATTCATAAAGAAATGGAAATGACTGTAGAATCTTCCTTAGTTGAGGAAATTAAAATGAAATGAGTTTAAACTTGCAAGATCACGGCTATTATGCATGACAAAAATTGTCAGTCTTAACATCGTTTTACCTTTTTTCTGCATAATTCTATGATGGGAATGTAATAATTAGATGTAGGCAGACTGGCTCACATTGTACGAAGTGAACTTCTGACTCATCTTTGTCGCTTTCAATGTTGTATACCAGCAGTGATCCATAATGCATCAGTGCGTGCCACATGGATGACACCAAGTGTACATCCCACTTCATTAATTCATCCATAATGAGTTTTGCAGCATGTAGGAGACGCTACCTTCGAGGGAGCCCCAAGAGTCAAAGCTAATTAAAATCAGAATCTTAAACTGCGATGTACACACATCTGCCTTTTGTTTGTAGAGGAAAAAACGCACAAAACACACTCTCTCTGTTGTGTGATTGTATGTTTGGACTGCACGAGGACACTTCAGCACTAAATTACGAAAACACAGCCAAACCTACACCAGTATCCTCGGCATGACGGAGGGGAACGCTCATTGTCTCGTCGTTTGTGTACATTCACTTTTCGCAGCTGAAAATAAAAGTTCACACTCCCTTCAAGTGCGATGTTCTTGTTAATTGCTTGAGAGATGTGTGATCAACATCTCCGGGTTACAGGAACTGAGATGCTGCAGCCGCGTGCTGGATTAAACTCCCGCCTTCTGCAGCCACCACAAACTCCTCAAGGGCATCATCAGCTGTGAAAGCAACTTGATTTGTGTGCAGCCCGTCTCGCCTTGATTCTCTCACTACTGATTAAGCAGCCGGAGCGTTGCACATATTGAGTGGAAGTGCAGGCGTCTCCGCCAGAAGCTGCAGGAAGGTTCGAGAAAACTGCACCAGGTTAAAGAGCAACGGAAAAAAAATGGCCCTCACCTTTAATCAGGCTCACCTTCAGACACATTCCCATTTTTATTATTATATATATATATATATATATATATATATATATACAATTTTTTCTTTTCTTGTTTGTCAGCTTCATTAGCAAACATTTCATGTGATACTTCACACGTATTCAAACAGAGAAACTTTCGCAAACAAATTCCCATTTTGAAATGAAATGAGCTAATGTGTCAATGTTTCGGTGTAACAAAATGAATCAACAATCACTTGTTTTTGAAATTCTGTAGCAGATAGAGCAGTTGCCTCACAAAATGAAAGTCCCCATTCCAAAATGAAATACATGCGTTTCAGTGTAATGTCGTATGAAGTTTAAAGCCAGAAGTCTCTCGCAGTTTGACGTTAAAAAAGGGGAAAGTTACTAAAGTGAGGTTTTATCTGAACAATAAACCAATTCCGACGGTCGAAGAGGAACCTGTGAAGAGCCTAGGAACGTGGTACACATAAAGCCTGAATGACAGTGAGAGGGTACATGAGGTTCAGAAACTATTGAAAGATGGTCTAGAGCGTATCGATCGATGTCAGTTACCAGGTCGGTTGAAGTTATGGTGTTTCAAGTTTGGGTTAATGCCCAGGTTACTGTGGCCACTGATGGTCTATGAGATCAGTTTTACATATGTTGAAAGAATGGAAAGACGGATCTCAGTACAGATAAGGAAATGGCTTGGTGTGCCCAACTGTTTGACCAACATCAGTTTCTATGGTCACAAGGCCAAACTATCCTTGCCATTTACAGCTTTGTCTGAAGAATTCAAAGTGGGAAAGAGTCGGTTGTTGATGACCCTACGTGATTCTAAGAACCCCGTTGTTAGGAACACTGCACCAGACATTAGAGCAGGTGTCAACTGGTCTGCATCGAGTGAAGTGGATGAGATGGAATCAAGATTGAAGCACAAGGACATAGTTGGTGTTGTTCAAAGTGGGCATGCTGGGGTTGGTGTGAACCCTATGATGTTCTTTACTTCCGCTACGGATGTTGAAAAGAGGAGTCTGGTTGCTGAAGAAATCCGTTTGAACAAAGACCAGAAGAGGTTAGCATGAGCAGCAGGTATGGTGCAGCAGGGGACAGTGGACATCATGGGAAGATACTGAACCTAGGAAGCTATCCTGGAAAGAGATTTGGGAATGGAAGAGTTGACCCTGAGGTTTCTGATTAGTTCGACATATGATGTGCTGCCTTCACCTCACAACCTAAAGAAGTGGCACAAGTCATTGAATGATAAGTGTGTTTGTGGGAAAGTTGGCTCACTGAGGCATGTGCTATCTGGTTGTAAGAGAGCGTTGGATTTCGGACGGTATACTTGGAGGCATAATCAGGTTCTGGGAGCAATTTCAGGTGGCCTTAGCGAAGAGATTGGTAAGTTAACTCTATCACTGAAATTAAAGATGCTAGAGTTGATGTTCCATTTGTGAGGGAAGGCTTCAGGTCAAAGCCTGCGAGTTTGAAGATCACTCGGAAAGGAATCTTGTCCTGCGCAAATGAATGGAAGTGTGAGGTTCATATTGGTGTCCAATTGGTTTTCCCTGTAAGTGTAGCGACGACGAATCAGCATCCGGACCTGCTTGTCTGGTCAGAAGAGAAGAAGATAATGGTGTTGGGCGAGTTGACAGATCCCTGGAAGAGAACATAGAGTGTGCCCAAGAATTTAAAAAGTCTCAGTATGTTGAACTGGTAGAAGAGTGTCGTAGCAATGGGTGGCATACGCATCTTTTCACAATTGAAGTGGGTTGTCGAGGTTTTGTTGGAAAGGCCTTGTTGAGTTTTCTCTACAAGCTAGGGATCAGCAACAAGATCATAAATTTGGCGATAACATCAGCCGTCAAATCGTCCATCTGGATTTGGCAGAAGTTTAAGGCAGACAGAGGTGGTGTCTGACGAGACACTGCTGGCCCGCCCTTACCACGTAGGTCGTATTAGAGGTAAAGGGCGGAACCAACCTGGTGAGGTAGTCTACACTGACAATCTGTCTGCGTGCTAAGCGTTTCGTTTCTCCTGAATCATTGTTTCAATTCCTTGTTTTGAAAAGTTGAACCAAAACAAAGTGTTTGCCTTCTGAAATTATTCCTGTTCTCAAAGTGAAATGACTCAATGTGTCAGTGATTTGGTATAACAAAATTAATCATTGTTTCAGTCACTTGCTTTGAAACTTTGACTCAAACAAAGCAATTGCCTTGCAAAACGAATATGGGTTTCAAAATTTAATGCAACAATTTTCTGCTTAACAAAACAAATCGTTTCAGATAATGACTTGTTTTCAAACTCTGAAGCAGAAGGAGCAGTTGCCGCACAAAATGAAACCCCATTACAAAATGAAATGCGTGCGTTTCAGTGTAACAAAATTAATCACTGTTTCAATAACTTGTTTTGAAGCATTGAACCAAAACAGAGCATTTGCCTTACACAGTTATTGTCTTTATCAAAGTGAAATGGGTCAATGATTTGGTATAACAAAATGAATCACTGATTCACTCTCTTGTTTTGAAAATTTTGAACCAAACATAGCAATTACTTCACAAAATGAATCCCTGTTTCAAAATTTAATATATCAGTGTTTCAGTGTAACAAATTATTTCAGTCAAAGGCTTGTTTGAAACTTTGTTGCAAAAAGACCAATTGCCACACAAAATGAATCCCCATTTCAAAATTAAATGTGTCAATGTTAAATCATTTTTTAAGACAATGACTTGTTTTGAAACTTTGAAACAAACTCAACAGTTGCTTTGCAAAATGAATCCCTGTTTTGAAAGTCAATTAGCCAATGCTTCAGTGTTACAAAATAGATCACTTTACAACTAGAAACTCAAATAAACTATGACAAAACAATTCACTTTTCTAAACACTCAAAACAAGTTACATCAGTTACTTCACAAAGGTGAAAAGGGTTCAAAATTTGCCTTTCAAAATGCTGAAGTTAAATACTTCAATTATTCTTTGTTTAGATGAAATTAACCAGATGTTTCACATTTTTCATTCACTTTATAATAAAAAAAGTATTTAAAAAAGTATTCGCATCACTTTTTCCACATTTTTGTTACAGCCTTATTCCAAAATGGATGATTTTTTTTTTACTCTAAATTCTATACACAATACTCATAATGACAATGTGAGTTTTTTTTTTTAATTATTATTATTTTTGCAAATGTATATTAATAATAAAAAAAACTAAGAAATCACATGTACACAAGTATTCACAGCCTTTGTCGTGAAGCTCAAAATTGAGCTCAGGTGCATCCTGTTTCCAGTGATCATTCTTGAGATGTTTCTACAGCTTAACTGGAGTCCACCTGGGGTAAATTCAGTTGAGTGGACATGACTTGGAAAGGGACACACCTACCAGCACAAACCAAGCATGATGTCAAAGGAATTGTCTGTAGACCTCTGAGACAGGACTGTCTCGAGACACAAATCTGGGGAAGGTTACAGAAACATTTCTGCTGCTTTGAAGGTCCCAGTGAGCACAGTGGCCTCTATAACCAGTAAATGAAAGAAGTCAGATCCAGCAGGACTCTTCTTAGAGCTGGTCGCCCGTCTAAACTGAGCGATCGGGGGAGAAGGGCCTTGGTCAAGGAGGTAACCAAGAGCCCAATGGTCAGTCTGTCAGCATTCCTCTGTGGAGAGAGGACAACCTTCCAGAAGGACAACCATCTCTGCAGCAATCCACCAATCAGGCCTGTATGGTAGAGTGGCCAGATGGAAGCCACTCCTTAGTAAAAGGCACTTGGCAGCCCACCTGCAGTTTGTCAAAGGCACCTGAAGGACTCCTCTGACTCTCTGATTGAACTATTTGGCATGAATGCCAGGTGTCATATTTGGAGGAAACCAGGCACTATCTCTACAGTGAAGCATGATGGTGTCAGCATCATGCTGTGGAGATGTTTATCGGCAGCAGGAACTGGGAGACTAGTCAGTATTGAGAGAAAGATTAATGGAGCAAAGTACAGAGACATCCTGGATGAAAACCTGTGTAACGGAGGCCAGCAGGTGTCACAGTGCAGATGTAGTTAGTAAACCTCACTCCCAACAGCTCAAAAGGATTCTCTGGTCACAAGGCCAGAGCCCTGGGTTTTAGCCTTCTGGTTAGAGAGTCCGACTCCCATGCCGGAGATCGTGAGTTCGTGTCCCGAGGGGAGCGAATGGGTGGAGTCATCACAACACATCATGCACTCTGCAGCCGCTACAACCTGCGCCAGAGCACTCTTGATGTCAGACTTGGGCAACGGTTCATCTTTTCAGCAGGACAATGACCCAAAACACACAGTCAAGATATCAAAGGAGTGGCTTCAGAACAACTTCACGAATGTCCTTGAGTGGCCCAGCCAGAGTCCAGACCTGAATCTGATTGAACATCTCTGGAGAGATCTGAAATGGCGAAGCACTGACACTTCCCCATCCAACCTGATGGAGCTTGAGAAGTGCTGCAAAGAGGAATGGACAAAACTGCCCATCTGTGGGTTTGCTAACATCTCATCCACTTTATGAATTTTAAATGCTCTTGAAAGAAGTCAAGATGAATAAAAATAAAATAGCTGAACTAATTTCCCTAAAATTAATGAGCCTCTGTTGTTATTTACCAATCCCAACTAAAAATCAACTCACTTCTTCCCATCTATAGTCTCAATGTACAATTTGTTGAAAATTTAAGTAGACGTTATAGAGACCACAGTTACATGTAGGTATGACTTTGGCGGCATTCCGAATGATTTGGTTGTCAATGAAGAAGTTGCAGAAGACATACAGTACATCTCAAATCAGTGCAGAAGAAAAGAAACCTGCAATTTCATTTTCATTTTTTTTTTTTTTTTTTTTTGGTTTCACATAAATGAACCTGTCAGACCATTCTGCTGATTAAAATCAGACCCCGTAATTGCATAGTACAGTGCAGCATGGACACAAATTGTTGAGTTGTCGAGTGGACGAAAAACACGACCCGTGTGATGAAATTTGTCTCTGTTAAGAATCTCCTTTCACATCCTACGGGATCAGACCATCTCGCGGTTTATCTCTGTAACAGGAGCCGTCACACAGGCCATACGTCGCTGTCGGAGGAGCCCAACGCAAACGTCACAAGTCGCCATTAATCACATGAATGTGTCATGCATTACACAGAGGTGGCTTCACCACATCTGCTCTTCAGTCATATATCCTAATCATCGCCATATCAGCGCTCCAAATCCATTCATGAATACATTATTCAAATTTACTTCATTAGAAAAGTCATTTCAGCCGGCAGTTAAGTCCACCTCAGACTCAGAGAACGGCGCTAATGACATTATGTTTCTTTGTAATTCTCTCTCCTCTTTGCAGTCAGGATATTGGACTCATTTACTTGAATTTACAGCGTTCTTCATGATTCTAAAGGAGCAATAGCAATTAATAAAACTGTTTTCTTGCGTTTGTAAGCAAAATCTCATTAAAAATGAATTTCTAATGTTTGAACACTTTCAGGGCTTCAGGTAACTTCTTGGTCATTGGAAAAGCCTAAATGATGAAGGTGTCATTAGCCAAATGAGCTAAATTGACGCTCCCGATGCTGCTCCCTTCTATGTCAAGTGAATTATCGGTACTATGTAATAGTACCGGTGAGCATGAAGACACTAATGGCTACAGTGATTAAGCATTTGAGCCCAATGACCTTGTCCACCCAAATGATTGACCTCTGGTTGACCTTCCAGTGCAATTCCGGAATGCACCTAAGTGTCGCCACATCAGGACCTTTGGATGAAGAGACACTTTTAGGGTCAACCTTCACTGACATACCAAGATGAGTAAAAATCACATAATGGCCTGGGAGGAGCCAACCAAGACACAAACAGCCAGACATGACCTTGGCCCCATTTGCTGACCTTTGGCAAGTTTGATGTCACCAGGACAATTCCAGAATCACCCCGATATGTGTGTGTCTCAAGCTGGCTTTTAAATTGAAGAGAAAACTTAAATTGATTTTTGGCTAGAATTTCCTTGACCAGTTGATTGACCTTTGAGAAGTTTTACCTGGCATAGATAATTTTAAAAACCCATAGTAGGATGCATAATGGAACAAGAAAGTACAATTTGATCCTTGAACCCCAGTGTTTTACCTTCAGTAAATTTGATGACACCTAAAGAATTCTGTAGAGCAGATAGCTCAGTGGGAGAAGGAGCTGGCCTGTCAATGTGAAGACCCAAGTTAAGTTGAGGAGATACACTGAAAAAACTGGTCCCTCTCAAAATAAGCCAAATCATCCCAAATCTAGCCAAACTGTCTTGCATTACGCAACACAATCTGCCCAATGGGGTAAGAAAAATTTACTTGGTTAGAATTCTCAAAACTAGCAGGAATGTGTAGGCACTGAATACTCAAAATGTGCCTTAAAAACTAGACAGAATTCTTATTTTAAGATTAGCCTCTGTCTTAAAATAAGGAAATCAATCTTGTTCCTTTGCTTGGATGATTGAAATCCATGCCTTTCCTTGTTACTGGTTAAATACAGCTTGATATTAGCTGGAAAAAGTAATGAAGGAAAAGTGAGATACATTTTCCCAAAATAAGACTTTTCTTCTTATGTAAAAAAAAAAAATACTTGACAAGATTATTTTTCTATTTAGACAAAAATTAAGTCAAATTTTCTTTAAACAAGTCTTTTTTTTTACTGTCTTAGACGTTTTGCAGTGTAGTTTGGTGGGCGATTGAGTTGGGCTACTAATAATGTAGGTCTGGGTTCAATTCCTGCTCATGCTACCAATCTGTGTCCTTGGGCAAGTCACTTAAACTGCATTGTCTGAGCCCACCCAGCTGTAAATGATTACTGGCCTTGGCGAAGGAAACATCCTGCATCAAAGTGGCATCCAATCCTGAACAGATAGAATCCAGAGATAAGCATCTGCATCAACGGGCTTCAGAGCCTATACAGGACATGCTTCTTCTTCTTGGTATTTCCAGACCCCACTTATGTGTGCCACGTTTGGTGGATATTAGAGTGACAAACCAAAATATGGATCATGGACCCCGATGGGCTTGACCTTGACAAAAACAAAGTCTGTAGTTGACCTTCATCTGCATATCATGATTGGTGGAAATCAACAGAAGAACGTGGGAGGAGGAGAGGAACAAAACCAACCTGACAAAGGCTGCTGAAATTATAGTTTGAGTTTTCTCAGCACGGTGAGTCGACTTTACGTGACTGTGTGACATCAGTCATGCTGCAGCTAGCTGCAAGTTTGCTTATATTTCATTGCTGTAATGTGATCTCAAGCTTGTAATCGTGCTATTTTATATTTTATAGGCCTGGCAGCTGGTCCCGTTGACCTTGAATCAATATGCGGCGAGTCTCCCTGTAAGTTATTTTATGTTTTATGGACGTTTTCAACAGCAAAACTGTGTTTCAAGACAAAAGTACCGCGGCCGGTGCGTCTAGCCCCGAGGATTAGGCCGGTTTACGCTGCAGAAGCACAGACAAGATTATCCGAGTGCAGATGAAGTCTTTCTCACCCTGCCATGAACTAATCTCACACGGCTGCAGGTACAAGTCTCAATGTGCCTGTTGACAGAGAGCTGGAGGCACATTTTACCCCTGAGTGGAACAATGTGGCTCTGCTCCATTCACCAAGGACCAACCAAGGAGATTTGACATGGAACACCCACTCCCCAAGGCCCTATATTCCAGAACCGGCAGGTTTTTTTTAATGTTTTGTTTTGATTGTTAGTGTATTGACATATCCCCATCTCTGATGACCTATTGTGTCCCCAAATTCTAAAATGCTGATGCACTTCATGTAATAATTTTTATGAAAGGCTCCATACAAGTTTGGTGTTTTTGTGTCAACTCAACTCTTTAGTTATGACCTACTGGAGCCCAAAACGCTTTGGAAATTGAACTCTGGCTATTCAGCAGCAGGCACGGGACTCATTTGGCCGTTCTTTGCCTGCAGTGCAACAACAAATAAAAGCGGTAACACTCTTGCATTAACGAAATGGACTGAAGAGGATGGAATATTTCATTTCCAATCTGACCCACGCTAAACGTGCAACACAGAAAAGTACACGAGCCCTGCTGGCTGGATGGACTGTGTCTGAAAACATCCAAAACACATTAAATGCACAGTACTGTGCAAAAATCTTTGGCATATTTTTTCATTAAAAAAAGACGTTGCATAAGTAACGAAAAGTTTATTGAGGCCATAACTTTACATACACCTTCTCTTAAAAAAAAAGTTCTAAATCATATTTCTGTAAGAGCATATATTCAAATTTTATAAATCATTACATGTAGTCTGTCTGTAGTTTTCTCTGGGCCCCTCCCCAATCGGAACGGGAGTGACATGTTTAGCCGCATGTTCTCCTTGAATTGCTTGCTGTCTTAGTGGTGTCCAAAAAATGGTGGGCTTCATAGATAATTGGCAAAGCTTCTGGGGAAAACCTGGTCTTGTTAGGAGAGACGGCATCCATCCCACTTTGGATGGAGCAGCTCTCATTTCTAGAAATCTGGCCAATTTTCTTAAATCCTCCAAACCGTGACTATCCAGGGTTGGGACCAGGAAGCAGAGTTGTAGTCTTACACACCTCTCTGCAGCTTCTCTCCCCCTGCCATCCCCTCATTACCCCATCCCCGTAGAGACGGTGTCTGCTCCCAGACCAATAACCAGCAAAAATCTATTTAAGCATAAAAATTCAAAAAGAAAAAATAATATAGCACCTTCAACTGCACCACAGACTAAAACAGTTAAATATGGTCTATTAAACATTAGGTCTCTCTCTTCTAAGTCCCTGTTGTTAAATGATATAATAATTGATCAACATATTGATTTATTCTGCCTTACAGAAACCTGGTTACAGCAGGATGAATATGTTAGTTTAAATGAGTCAACACCCCCGAGTCACCCCGAGGGGGAGGATTAGCAGCAATCTTCCATTCCAGCTTATTAATTAATCAAAAACCCAGACAGAGCTTTAATTCATTTGAAAGCTTGACTCTTAGTCTTGTCCATCCAAATTGGAAGTCCCAAAAACCAGTTTTATTTGTTATTATCTATCGTCCCCTGGTCGTTACTGTGAGTTTCTCTGTGAATTTTCAGACCTTTTGTCTGACTTAGTGCTTAGCTCAGATAAGATAATTATAGTGGGCGATTTTAACATCCACACAGATGCTGAGAATGACAGCCTCAACACTGCATTTAATCTATTATTAGACTCTATTGGCTTTGCTCAAAATGTAAATGAGTCCACCCACCACTTTAATCATATCTTAGATCTTGTTCTGACTTATGGTATGGAAATAGAAGACTTAACAGTATTCCCTGAAAACTCCCTTCTGTCTGATCATTTCTTAATAACATTTACATTTACTCTGATGGACTACCCAGCAGTGGGGAATAAGTTTCATTACACTAGAAGTCTTTCAGAAAGCGCTGTAACTAGGTTTAAGGATATGATTCCTTCTTTATGTTCTCTAATGCCATATACCAACACAGTGCACAGTAGCTACCTAAACTCTGTAAGTGAGATAGAGTATCTCGTCAATAGTTTTACATCCTCATTGAAGACAACTTTGGATGCTGTAGCTCCTCTGAAAAAGAGAGCTTTAAATCAGAAGTGCCTGACACCGTGGTATAACTCACAAACTCGTAGCTTAAAGCAGATAACCCATACGTTGGAGAGGAAATGGCGTCTCACTAATTTAGAAGATCTTCACTTAGCCTGGAAAAAGAGTCTGTTGCTCTATAAAAAAGCCCTCCGTAAAGCTAGGACATCTTTCTACTCATCACTAATTGAAGAAAATAAGAACAACCCCAGGTTTCTTTTCAGCACTGTAGCCAGGCTGACAAAGACTCAGAGCTCTATTGAGCTGAGTATTCCATTAACTTTAACTAGTAATGACTTCATGACTTTCTTTGCTAACAAAATTTTAACTATTAGAGAAAAAATTACTCATAACCATCACAACAAACAGTTGCCCCAAGGCGCTTTATATTGTAAGGCAAGGCCATACAATAATTACAGAAAAACCCCAACAGTCAAAACGACCCTGTGAGCAAGCACTTGGCGACAGTGGGAAGGAAAAACTCCCTTTTAACAGGAAGAAACCTCCAGCAGAACCAGGCTCAGGGAGGGGCAGTCTTCTGCTGGGGCTGAGGGAGAGAACCAGGAAAAAGACATGCTGTGGAGGGCAGCAGAGATCAATCTCTAATGATTAAATGCAGAGTGGTGCATACAGAGCAAAAAGAGAAAGAAACACTCAGTGCATTATGGGAACCCCCCAGCAGTCTAAGTCTATAGCAGCAAAACTAAGGGATGGTTCAGGGTCACCTGATCCAGCCCTAACTATAAGCTTTAGCAAAAAGGAAAGGTTTAAGCCTAATCTTAAAAGTTGAGAGGGTGTCTGTCTCCCTGATCTGAATTGGGAGCTGGTTCCACAGGAGAGGAGCCTGAAAGCTGAAGGCTCTGCCTCCCATTCTACTCTTACAAACCCTTTGAACTACAAGTAAGCCTGCAGTCTGAGAGCGAAGCGCTCTATTGGGGTGATATGGTACTACGAGGTCCCTAAGATAAGATGGGACCTGATTATTCAAAACCTTATAAGTAAGAAGAAGAATTTTAAATTCTATTCTAGAATTAACAGGAAGCCAATGAAGAGAGGCCAATATGTGTGAGATATGCTTTCTCCTTCTAGTCCCCGTTAGTACTCTAGCTGCAGAATTTTGAATTAACTGAAGGCTTTTCAGGGAACTTTTAGGACAACCTGATAATAATGAATTACAATAGTCCAGCCTAGAGGAAATAAATGCATGAATTAGTTTTTCAGCATCACTCTGAGACAAGACCTTTCTAATTTTAGAGATATTGCGTAAATGCAAAAAAGCAGTCCTACATATTTTTTTAATATGCTCATTGAATGACATATCCTGATCAAAAATGACTCCAAGATTTCTCACAGTATTACTAGAGGTCAGGGTAATGCCATCCAGAGTAAGGATCTGGTTAGACACCATGTTTCTAAGATTTGTGGGGCCAAGTACAATAACTTCAGTTTTATCAGGGGGTCGTTTTGACCGTTGGGGTTTTACATAATTATTGTATGGCCTTGCCTTACAATATAAAGCGCCTTGGGGCAACTGTTTGTTGTGATTTGGCGCTATATATAAAAAAAAATTGATTGAAAATTGAATTGATTATCTGAGTTTAAAAGCAGGAAATTAGAGGTCATCCATGTCTTTATGTCTGTAAGACAATCATGCAGTTTAGCTAATTGGTGTGTGTCCTCTGGCTTCATGGATAGATAAAGCTGGGTATCATCTGCGTAACAATGAAAATTTAAGCAATGCCATCTAATAATACTGCCTAAAGGAAACGTATAAAGTGAATAAATTGGTCCTAGCACAGAACCTTGTGGAACTCCATAATTAACCTTAGTCTGTGAAGAAGATTCCCCATTTACATGAACAAATTGTAATCTATTAGATAAATATGATTCAAACCACCGCAGCGCAGTGCCTTTAATACCTATGGCTCCAATCAGGCTCATCTGGAAAAGCTTCCACAGTCCCTGAATTACAGTGATGGATAAAATGTTTAAAAAAATGGTAAGAATCAACAGTAAGTTACAGAATTGTGGAAGCTTTTATGGCATTTTTAAAAATTCAATTTGTGATCATTTTTAAATGATTCATCTTTATTGTTATGAAAGGTCGCTTGACTGCTTTGCACATTTATGAAAAAAAATCAATTACAAGAAAGTATTGGCAACATTCTTTCATGTAAAATGTTTGTGATGAATTAATTTTGTAATGAAATGTGACTGACAGCTTTTGGAAGAGATCTGAAAATTTGAAGATGTTGACAAAACAATATTTAGAGTAAGTTTTATTTCTTGTTAAAAGCAGCGCTCACATGGTGGTAAACTTACATCTTAAAAAATTTCCTCAAATATTGTTCCACAAACCAGTCGAAATCTGTGATAGTGAGCACTTCTCCTTTGCTGAGATAATCCATCCCACCTCACAAGTTGTGCCATATCAAGATGCTGATTAGACACCATGATTAGTGCACAGGTGTGCCTTAGACTGCCCACAAAAAAGGCCACTCTGAAAGGTGCAGTTTTGTTTTACTGGGGGGGATACCAGTCAGTATCTGGGTGTGACCACCATATGCCTCATGCAGTGCAACACATCTCCTTCGCATCATCCGTGAAGAGAACACCTCTCCAACGTGCCAAACGCCAGCGAATGTGAGCATTTGCCCACTCAAGTCGGTTACGACGACGAACTGGAGTCAGGTCGAGACCCCATGAGGACGACGAGCATGCAGATGAGCTTCCCTGAGACGGTTTCTGACAGTTTGTGCAGAAATTCTTTGGTTATGCAAACCGATTGTTTCAGCAGCTGTCCGAGTGGCTGGTCTCAGACGATCTTGGAGGTGAACATGCTGGATGTGGAGGTCCTGGGCTGGTGTGTTACACGTGGTCTGCGGTTGTGAAGCTGGTTGGATGTACTGCCAAATTCTCTGAAACGCCTTTGGAGATGGCTTATGGTAGAGAAATGAACATTCAGTACACGAGCAACAGCTCTGGTTGACATTCCTGCTGTCAGCATGCCAATTGCACGCTCCCTCAAATCTTGCGACATCTGTGGCATTGTGCTGTGTGATAAAACTGCATCTTTCAGAGTGGCCTTTATTGTGGGCAGTCTAAGGCACACCTGTGCACTAATCATGGTGTCTAATCAGCATCTTGATATGGCACACCTGTGAGGTGGGGGATTATCTCAGCAAAGGAGAAGTGCTCACTATCACAGATTTAGACTGGTTTGTGAACAATATTTGAGGGAAATGGTGATATTGTGTATGTGGAAAAAGTTTTAGATCTTTGAGTTCATCTCATACAAAATGGGAGCAAAACCAAAAGTGTTGCGTTTATATTTTTGTTGAGTGTAGATGGTTTAGTTTCATGTTAAACCGTCTCTGTTTGAACTTGAACGTTTCAGGCAACTAACCTGCTCCACTTCAGAATGGGTGTGGGGCCAAAAGCAGGTCCTTTCTATTTAAAGAGACAGGCACAGAAACAGGTCCTGGTACCCTAATGAAAAAAAAAAAAAAACAACAACAACATAGAACATTGTTTGTTTCATTTCTCCTCTGAGGTTGTTGGGCTAATTTCCACCAAACCTGTTGTGTGCATGTTGGTTGACCACCGGAATGCCCTTAAGGGGTTTGGTTTGGCAAAACTTAAAGGTCTTTGGAGTCAAAGGTCAAATATTTGATTGATGTTCTTGGCTTATTCCACCAAACTTAAAATGTAGATGACAGTTATCCCCAGAGTTACCCTCACAGGGTTTGTTGTTGGCAAAGGTCAAAGACATTGAGGTCAAAGGTCAAAATCGTGATTTTCACTCTGATGTCCACCAACCCACATACATATGTATGTGGGTTCTGGAATAGCCCCGTGACATCAAGTTTACTAAAAGTCAATCACTGGAGTCAAGGTCATTGGGGTCAAAGATCAGTAGCTATTTTTTTTTTTTACTGTGCACATATGGGGGTGGAAATTTCCCAGCAAGCTATCCCCTGCTGGGATAGCTCCAAACCCCCATGACCCTTAATGGGCGTAAGCGGTTGAAGATGAGTCAGTGTGATTTCAGTTGGTGATCTGAAACAATAACCGGGTGGAACTGAAACTAAACCATGTGCAGCTTTCTGAGGTTTAAAAGCTGATGTGACAAAATAAGTTTATTCTGTGGCTTAGTGACACCGAAACGGCCCACAGCTGCTTCACAATAAAGCTCTGTGCTGACATGCAGAATTTGAGTTGTTGCTTTGTTCTTGAAGAAATTGAAACAAGGGAGTGCCCCTTTAACTGACAGAACATGTGTAATTAATAGCTTTCAAATATAAATATTACCTATCACAACAACCGTCAAATCAAGCAGCAGTTAAGGAGGTTTGCCTCCATCTAGTGGTAAAAACCATAATATCAAAGCAGTCTAATTCATCTGATCTTCAGATCTGATTTTGGCTTTAATATTTCAAAAACAATGCAAATAATTCAGGTGAACGCATGCAAACAGGTCTCTGAATGATTACCTCATTCAACCTGTAAAGAATCCCAGAGACAGATGGTCCAAATTAACTGTGTGCTTTTGGAGTAAATAACAGTTGTACAACTGCATCATTTAATATTTCATTCATTCATTCAATTTTATTTGCAATTTTAATTGCTTGTTACATGAGTTGGAATATTTTCATTACATCCCAGCAGAGGGCAGGCATGCACATCAACTTTAGGACCCTATCTTGATTATCTGTAGCATATGATGTACTGTAAAGCGCATGGCAGTGATGGAGTCAAAACAATCTCACCCAAGTGACAGAGTCATGGCCAACACCAGAAGCTATTGAAACAAAGACTTTAAGGAGTAGAGACAAAGTCAAGACCACAAGAGGGTAAGTCCAAGTCTCAAGTGCGAGTCCCACCCTGCATGACGCACAGAAAAATATGGAACACGCAAACACAGACACAGCTGATCTGAAAGATTCACATTACCATTAAATACCCAAATACAAACAAACACTAAGAGCTGAACACAAAATACTGAACAATATACAGATTTGTGGGTGAAGGCACCTTGACACTTGCACGGATTTAACCCCACAGTGCCGTGCAATTCGTTTGGCCAATGCAACAAGCTGGACGCCACACTTTGTGCCGCTAAATGCTGCTTTATATAAAATAATTATTTAATAGTGGATTAATCATTTCCTGTCAGACTTGGCAGATGAAACCACCTCTAATCGCTCTGGAATCACAGAGGAATTTTCTACAGCTGCAACTGTTCTCGTGTGCTTCATGACGTGGAGAATGTATTTGGAACCGTCTCAAAAGTAATTATTTTGTAATATTTATGTTGTAGTGGCTTGGTACAACAACCTTCTTATGAGTACCTGTAAATTATGTTTATTATAGATTTAACATCTCGTCATAATCGTTCAGCAGAGGTGGGCGATACCGGGAATTTTGGTATTGATCCGATACCAAGTAAATACAGGCCCAGTATCACTGATATCAATACCGATACCGATACTTTTTCATATTTAAGCTTCATAGATCCAAAGGGTCCAAAGAGCTAGGCTAGAATTTGCCAACATTGTACATGACAACAAAATACTTTATTATCACAATCAACATTTTTGTTTAAAAAATATCACTCAACACAACTTAAAACAAATCTCCTGAGCTAGAGGGCTGACAAACCACAATACAAGGGTGCGCTGCTCCGTGTTGTGCGGACACGGCGCAGCGCTGCTCGTACATACAGAGAGTAGACGTTGATTAATCTGCGTGCGCAGCAGTCAGTGCGTGCGGAGAGAAAAAAGCTTGAGTATCTATCTTTTTACACGAGGATCGATCCGCCCACCTCTATCATTCAGATGAGCTGCACAGTGATCAGTGTTTGCAAACTAACTTTGAAAAGTTACTTCATTACTTACTTTTACAGTTATATTTTTCAGTACTTTATACAGTTACAGTACTTCATTAGCAGCTGTGAACTGCTGTCAGCAGCTGCTGAATGTAATGAATAAAGTAACTCTATATAACTTGGTTATTTTTAGGATTTATTATTCGGAAAAGTAACTATTAGTTACTTTGCTGATTAGTTACTTTGCTGATTGCTCAGTCTTAAGAGTAACCAAGTTAGATTACTAGTTACATTACTTATTATTTGCAAGTTTTCTGCAGATTTTAATAAAGTAATTGCATGAAGCTGCTAATGAAGTAACTGCATAAAGTAAAGTAACTAAAAGAAACTTTTCAAAGTTACTTTGACAACACTGGCTGTGATACGCTGACACAGTGACGCGCAGTGACACATAATGTTTTTGAACTGATTGTGTAATGTTCACGTGTAGTTCACAAAATTAATGCGTGCCAGAGATTTTGAACATGTCAAAATTTTCTTTGTGCACTTGCATTAAGCTGTGCACAGTTTACAACAGGTTTACTATGAGTTTACGCTTTATCACGGCAGATTGTGTACCAGTGCAGGGATTAAATTCATGCAAGTGTCAAGGCACCTTTACTCATCTGTCTATGGTGGCCAAGAGAAGCCACGACATTATAAAAAAAAACACATGAAACATAAATATTAAAACACCTGCAGCAATTAGACAAATCTAACCAAGAGAACACAACAATTTAATTTCATAGCGTGTCTGCTGCAAATCCACGCAACGCACCAGAAAACACAAACAAACTACAAAGCTCCGCAACAAAACAAAAGTACTAACAACACAAATGTTTCTTCCTGAAGATGTTTACTGACTTCTACTTTTCAGTGTATTTCAAATAAAATGGACAAATATGAAAATATAGCTGGTTTATGCAGAAAATAACCAATAACGTAAGTGAACAAGATAATAGTGCAAGCACGATGCATCATGGGTAAATGTCCTCAAGCAGGAACCTTTTGTGTTCGTACTTCCGTTGTGTTGTGGCTGTTTGCAGCTTATCTGTGTTTTGAGTGCATTGTTTCATGTGCTGTAGGTTAAAGCTGTACGGCCTTTCAAATTTCACAAAACTAACAAACTTTAGTTTCTACTGAAATCTAAACATCATAATACCTGTTTATTTTTTGTAACATGTTTAAAATTACAGCTCATTTGAATGACGAGAACATCTCCCCTGGGGGGAATTCCATAGCGAATATTTTCTTTTCCGTCTATCGCCATCTACAGGAGGAAGTGCATGTGTGAATGCATGACGTTTTGCCTGTACAAGTCTTGTAAATCACTTCAGAGGTGTTATCTTGTTTCAAAAACAGCATTTTTTAAAAACAAAATACATGAGAGACAAATTAGATTTATACAGAAATAAGCTGCTTTGGAGCATTTTCCACCATCTTGGTTTATTTTGTTCAAGTGAGCAGCCAGCTGATGTCATGCTGCCTTTCTTTATGCCCATTGGCTGTCACTGTGTGCTTCCCAACATCCATCGCACAAGTCGTAGGAAGCCCCACGTGATCTGACATTGCTACCAAATGTAAATCATGGCTGTCTGATCGCTGGAAGTTCTGCCCTTCAGGGGCAGAAATTAATAGTCTTAAACAGACAGCATGAATTTTGATCATATTGGCAATGTCATATTATGAATCCTTTATTTAAAGGTTAATGTGTAAAATTATAGTCATACCAAAGAAAATTATTTTTATGACTTAAATCTTAAAAAAAAAAAAAAAAAAAACAGAGGCCTTACAGCTTTAAAGTTGTGCTCTCTGTGCTTGGAATTATTTCTCAACTTACAAGACATTTTTGAAGTGACTGCTTGCTGTAGAATCAATTTATTTATTTATTACTAATTTTTTCTGCATTTGCAAGTGTTTGTTTAATTGGTTAGTGTGCCCTCTCTTGGCCACAGTGAATTCTTCGGGAATCATCATTAGTAAAATTATTCACAACTAAAAACTATAATTTTCTCTGTTTTTTAAACAACATAGTATTTATTTATTTATTGGGTTGTTTTTAAATCAACAACACGTCCCACATCAACATGCAAGTAATGAAGAGCAACAGACTCTTCTGTTTTACAGATTTAAGTTCGCTTTTCAGCTAATGCTTCATCTTCAGAAGAGTTCTGTCCATTTCAATTTTTAAGCAGCATTAGAACTCGTCAAACATTCAGTGACCCAACTTCAAATAATTTAGTGATTTAATCACAGAATTTCTTAGAGGTGTGTAGAGCTATTTGGTGCACATCTAAGGTAGGATATTAAAAATATATACATTGATTTCAATCAATGTAGCATCAAAAAATTCAACCTAAAAAAGATTCAACCAAAAAAAAAAAAAAAAAAAAAAAATCAACCTTAAAAATTAGAGAAGCAGGAGAAGCAATCAAAACCGGTCTCAATAGTCCAACATCCAGCCAATCACGTTTTGCTCCATTGGTCATGTGACACCAATTTGAAAGAAGAAGAAGAACAAGATGCGATAACATTGCTGAAAGTTGGATTACTTCTCCCTGCTTTTCCATTTTGGAGGTTGTTTTTTTTTTTTTTTTTTTTTAGGTTGAATTTTTTGAGGTTGAATGTTTGAGGTTGAAATTTTTTTAGGTTGAATTTTGTTTAGGTTGAATTTTTTAGGTTGAATTTTTTGAGGCTGAATATGTTGATGCTAAACAAATCAACTTTAGAAATTCAACTTCACACTCTGATTTTGATGTTAAAAAAAATTGACCTTAAAAATTCTAATTCAAACTCTGATGGCACAGACAATGAAGGTTAAAAAAAAGTCCATGAAATTATTTCTTGTCAGCTTCACAGTCACAAAACAGAATTGGAAATGTTGATGTGAGCAGCAAATGTTATTATTCGTAATTAAATATCCATATGCCTTCTGATGATGACAGGCCTTCTATCAGGTCAAAGGTTTCTTCACCTTTAACGCTTTTGGCTTTTTTATGAAGCTTTGACAAGTTATTTATGCAGTTTCAGGTGACGACCACTAGATGGCGCTGTCTTCAAACAGATTGGGTCACTGCCGCAATCTCCCACATCACAAAACTGACACAAAACGTCATGACCTCAGACTTTCAATGTAGATTATAAAGCTATAATTCAATTCATTCATTCATTCATTCATTTTCTATACCTTCTTACTCTGATCACGGAGGTTCCAGGAGGTGCTGGAGTCTGTCCCAGCTGTCATAGGGTGAGAGAGACGGGCTCAACCCCTGGACAGGACGCCAGTCTGTCACAGGGCCAATAACTAAGTTGCAATTCAATCATTTTTAAACATTAATGAAAATATATACTGTTCTTAACATAATCACTTATGTCAGACAAACAACGGAACAATACACAAATATATTTACATGAATCATTGAATAGAATTACCTTTCAAAACTGCTTTTAAACTTAAAGGGGTCATATTGTACAAAAAAAAAAAAAAGCAGCCTTTTGGCTGGGGTTTCTCCTTAAAATCCTCAAAATCCCCAAATCTGTGGAATTGGCCAAACTATAAGCAGATTTACGGACACAAACTCCTCCTTTCTAACCTTTGGCAAGGGGGTTCGGCCCACAGAGTTACATATATGAAAGTTAGAGTACAAACTCCCTATACTGCTAATGCCAACGCGACTGTGCCTACATGGGCGCATGGCCGCCATTACCAAAGACGGCAAAAAGGACACAAAGTATCCCGATGTGCAATACAGCGTGTGTACTGTAATGCCGAGGCCAGAAAGCCAGAAAGAAAACAAAATGAACAACAACAAAAAAATTGAAATTAAAAAGCCAAGACAGGCACAGTTGTTTGCCCTCTTTGGTACTGGCACAACATGCTCCTTGCCAGCACACAGGCCAGGTGCGAGTCTACCCTCTAGCTTTCATATGTAACTCTATGGTTTGGCCTTCCAGCAGTAGCTTCTTTCCATTTAAAAGCAGTCTTTAAAGCAGACTATAACTCAACTTTTCTAGACTGACCCCAATGGACAAAAATCTCTATCTGGATGAACAGCCTGAACATGACCACGCCATTTTTCATCCTGAATGTTACTTCAAATACAGCTATATTTTCTAAACTGCAGCAGCTATAGATTTTCCAAGGTATCCAAAATGTTCAGAATCACCAGTACTTGTTTAGGAGGGTCAAAGAAAAGTGTAAATTTCTATTTTTATATTTTAAGAGAAAACAAAGGGGGGGGGGGGCAGAGTTGAATGTGGCAGAGCTGAAAATGCTGCGATTTTCTTTGAGATTGATGAGGATGGACAAGGAATGAGCATATCACATGGACAGTAGAGGTAGGACGGTTTGGAAACAGTCAGATTGTTTAGGCAGGTACAGAGGAGGACACAGGCTATATAGGGAAAAGGATGCTGAGGATGGAACAGCCAGATAGGAGGAAAACAGGGAGGACAAAGAGGACACTAATGGATGCGAGGAGCAAGGACCTGCAGATGGTTGGTGTGACAGAGGAAGATACAGAGGATAAACTGAGATGGATGACCTACTGTGGTGACCACTAATGGAAGCAGGCAGAAGAAGCAGAAAAGAACAGAAGATTTGCATGTTTCATACAAGTTGTCGCCCCACCACAAAACAGTCATGCTTCCACCAAACCCCAAAAAACAAACCCTCTGGAGCCACCACTGAGCAATTGTCTTCTGTGTTCTGTTGGGCGGACTTGGCCTCGTGCATCTGATGAGCACTCATGTATCAGGAAGGTCAAAACCACTGTTGAAAAATCATTAACCATCCTTTTAGTTTCCTTCATGCTCTGTATCAGTGAGATCAGCAGTGACAAGGACAAGAAGTAGGTGTGACTGAATTTCATTTTGAACTATTTTCACGTCTCTTTTTTTTCCGTCCTCACTGGGCGATGAGAATTGAATTGCAGATGTCAGTATAGCCGTAACCTCATCCGGCAAACGGGGGCAGCGCGCAAGGTTAAAGCTGCATTTGTGTGTGAAAAATGAACGGCTGCTCCATAAAACAGTGTGTTTATTAACATTTTGGAGCCGGCTGTCCCATCAGCTCTTCCACAGGACCATTGAATCATGTAATTTCTGTCACGGGTGAAAGATGTGAGGGTAGCAAAGCGGGACAGCAGAACTCACGAGTGCTCAGGTAAAGGACTGTGAAAATACAGCCACTGCAGACCGCCAGCTGGAGAGTCTTTCATTTCATATTCATTAGAAAGGTTCTTAAATTAACGATGCATTGTCCGCCACGCGGTACAATAAGACGTAATAAACATGCCAAGAATATTTACGGCACTACACTGGGATCATCATGTATAGGCTCTGAGAACTTGACATGACTATGACATGTTACCGTGCAGTCCTCTTACCCGTATGTGATGCACATCACGTGTTGTTACCCCCCGTGGATGATAGTGCACGTTTTCGGTGCTCTGTGCCCATTCCTAACAAACAAAGAGCAGGCTAAGAAGGTAGTTTAATGGGGCTACCAATATGTAGACCCTGGGTTCAGTTGCTGCTCATGCTGTGTCGTTGGATAAGACACTTATCTGCATTGTCCCAGTCCACCCAGCTGAAAATAAAGTCATACTAACTTATGTTTTTTTTTAAAATACTGATAGAATAACTCCATTATGTCAATTCTGTCATTTGTACAAACTTAAAATATAACATATATATTTTAATGTTGAATAAGGCACTAATTCTGAGGTTTTGTAACAAACACAGACCGCAAAGCATTCTGGGTAAAAGTGCTAAACAGTGATTGGTTCAGTAATCCATTATGTAAACCAACACGTTAATGTGACATGTGTCGTGTGTTGGTTTAAAGATAAATGTGCTTTTGTAAAATATTCCATTTTTATTTGTAAAAACAGGCATTTTTACGGAGCCCTGGAAGTGTCATCGCAATTGCATGTTTTAAAACTTTTATGATGTTGTAAAACGTGCACTCAATATAGTAAGTAAGTAAATTTATTTATATAGTGCCTTTCACAGACATAAGGCCATGTACACACGTCGGGTATTTGTAAAACCGAATATCTTACCCTTTCAGTTTGGGGAAAAAACTTCATCCACACTACGTCGTTTAAAAAAAAATCCATCCACATCGAACCGTATAAATGTGTTGTAATTAGTCTGCCAAACCTTTGGGTGGCGGTACTGATTAAAATTCTATCCAATCAGGAGCCTTAATCTCTTGTCGTCACTTCCACAAAAACTAAAACATGGCGCCAACGTCGTTCGTGTGGACCGATAAGGAGTCGAATTACTTCTAACCGTAGTTTTAGAATACAAAGTTAACAATATATGCACACAAAAGTGCTGGACAATGGACAATACCAACACTTTGAGAGCAGCCATGTACCCAAACGTTAAATACTGTCATGAACACTCCTGGCCAGTAGATGGCAGTAGCGGCCTTGAAAAAATGTCATACAAAATATCAGATAATCCATGTCTGCTACATTTAAGATGCGTGGAATTTAACAAACGCAATACACTAACGTCTATAAACCCAGAGAATATATTCACGAGAGTTTTAGGCACTAGAGTTTAATGCTGTTATCTGTGGACCCTGAACAGAGTGTCTGAAATGCATTTGTCCTGTCGTGAACGTCTGAGATTACCTTATGCTACCCATAATGCATTGCTGCCTGGCACAGCATGTGCTCACAAAACCTTAAAAATTAGCAATTACTTTAAACCGAAAACATATATCTGATATTTTGCCTTTTAAAATTCAGACATGATAATAATTTTAAATAACTTGTCTAAAGTGAATGGTTAAAATTTGAACCATAAATTAAACATGTATGCCTCTGGATGACTTGGTGACATTGTGATTATGTTAGTATGGTGTTAAAGAATGATTTTTTTTTTTTTTTTTTTGGTCACCTCCTTTGATTACAGACAAATAGATGGTATGCCTATTAGGGAGCTTTTAACAGGTGGGTCTTAACAGCTTTAACAATTTTAAAAATGTTTTTCATTGTTCAGCTTAGTTTAGCACATTATTTGTCTAAAAGTTATCAGACAGTAATTCATCGGAAGATAATTAGTCCGATGATGGTTTTTAAATTTATCTTAAAAGATAATCCGATAATGAAAACATTATCTTCAATAATTATCTGTTATCGGATTATCGGAAGTGTGCTCACCACTGATAATATGTGTGCCATGTTTGGTGGACACAGACTGATATCCTGTCCAGGGTGTACCTCACTTCATCCCCTGTGACTGCTAAGATAGGCTCTATCGTGCGTGGCGACAAATGTACATTTTGTCTTTTGACCCAAATGACCTTGACCTTTGCTAAAACAACTGCTTTAAACAATGTTAATTCATTAATTATTAACCTTTATTTAATCATTATTCATTCTTCAAAAAGAGCATTAGGAACGATTCTCAATGTAGGTATCAAGATCACACCAGTTCATTGTTATTAATCTAAAATATTAAACTTCATGATATTATTGCATGCAATTAATGTATAAAGTGAAAAATAAGCAACTGCCCCTCAAAATTCAATAATTTTTCAAGGAGAGAGAGGGAAAGTATAATTTAAGGGGCTTGTATTATTTTAAAATTGCTGGCACTCGGATGACCAGGATGGCTCCTGTGTTTGTACTTGTGGACCTAAAATATGGAATAATCTGGTTAAGGAACTCAAGCGATGTCCAAATGTCAATCAGTTTAAAGGCCAATATAAGGAACTGACGTTTTCTGAATATGTGAAAATTGTCTAAATTCTCTGAATTCTCTGAAAATTCAATTCATGTTGAAGGACTATATAGCTGTTGAATAAAGTATAGGACAATTAAGTTATTGATTTTGGATTTTTTTTGGATTATGCGATATGTGCTCTTATTGGTGTGGATATGATGAGGAATTTGAGTCTATTGATTATTTAAGATGTCTGTGTTTTGCTGTTCTGCTCACTTTGTTTTGTTGTGATAAGTAAAAGTTGCTGAGGTAAAAGGTGTAAGTGTATATAAGCTTTGCTTCTACCTATATCCTTTCGGTTGCATGGGTTGACTGACTGAGAATCAGTTTTGTTTTATTTTGTTTTGTTTTATTTTGTTGCAAACTTCTTCCTTGACCAGAATAAACTTGAACTTGAACCAGATAAAAGCCCACTGAGATCGAAACCCTCTTTTACAAGGGTGACTTGGCCAAGAAAGCCCAATACAAAAGTCATAATAGCCAGGTTAACATCATCATGATAACGTTGATAAGAAATATAATTCAATCATCTTGGTTATTGTAAATTGTAATGATGTACAGGATGAAACAAATTAGAATTTAGAAATACTGGCAATCTGTGCAAAAGAATTCTGTTTGAAATCTCTTAAAATAGAGTGGAAGATGTTCAAAGAAATGAACCCAGACAGTTTCATTCAGATTGGAGGACATTCCAATCAGAGGGAGCAGAAAAATTAATAGGTTTCTTTCCCGTTTCAGTGAGGACACGAGGTACATGAAAACATAAGATATCATTCTTGCGCAGAGCATGACGGCATTCTAATCTCTGAAGTAAACTGGATAAATTGGTTGGAACCAGTCCAATATGAGTTCTGAAACCAGAGTTATCCAAAGTTTATATGGCCTTGCAGTCAGAGAGGGCATGCCAGCTTTGGTATAGAACTCACAGTTGTGTGTGAGGCAGCTACAACCAGTGATGAATCTCAAGGCACAAAGATACAGCGGGATCAAGGTCTGTAGACAACTGGTTGAAGTGCACATATACACGACATCGCCATAGTCCCAGTTGGGGCAAGAAGGTAGCAGTTATCAGGGGCTTCTGACCACTTAAGGAGAAACATGATTTAATTCTATAAAGGAAGCTTGAGAATATTACCTCAAACAGTTTTAATTGATGGTATATTCTCCAAGGAAAGCTGTGACTTCGAGAAAAAAAAATATTTTGGATTTTTCTGCATTCAAGACTAGTTTGAATTTCTCCAGACGGCCCTGCACTACATCAAAAATGGACTGGAAAAAAAAAATCAGTTTCACTGAGTTTGAACAACAATACATTACAGCGTCATCAGTATAAAGATGATAGAAGGTGTTTGATAGGTTTGCACACAGGTCAGTAGTATAAATTGTGAACAAAATAGGTCCTAAAACTGAGCCTTGAGGAACACCTTTTTTGACCTCAAGGAAGGTGGAATTACCACTGCGTCCTACTTGCCAAATAGTTTGCAAACCAAAAGACAGCATGTGCAGAGACACCATGTTTATAAGAATTTCTAACAAGAGACTGTGATACACAGTAAATACCTTCAAAAGATCAAGAAACAGTGCAACACAGAACTTTTAAGAAGGCATGTTTCTGTTCTTTTAAAAGGTCTCCAATTTCAGTGGAAAACCAAGGATTGTTCTGCCCCTTAATTCTGAATTTATGCAATGAAGCATGTTTAATAATTAGCCTCAATAATTCATTATAGAAAAACTGCCAGGCCAACTCAATGTCAGCAAGGAGAGATATTTGATTCCACTTGATAGTAGAAAGATAATACAAGAAAGCCTGTTCACAAAAGTGTTTAAAATCTCTTAAATACACTCAACAAAAATATAAATGCAACACTTTTGGTTTTGCTCCCATTTTGTATGAGATGAACTCAAAGATCTAAAACTTTTTCCACATACACAATATCACCATTTCCCTCAAATATTGTTCACAAACCAGTCTAAATCTGTGATAGTGAGCACTTCTCCTTTGCTGAGATAATCCATCCCACCCCACAGGTGTGCCATATCAAGATGCTGATTAGACACCATGATTAGTGCACAGGTGTGCCTTAGACTGCCCACAATAAAAGGCCACTCTGAAAGGTGCAGTTTTATCACACAGCACAATGCCACAGATGTCGCAAGATTTGAGGGAGCGTGCAGTTGGCATGCTGACAGCAGGAATGTCAACCAGAGCTGTTGTTCATGTATTGAATGTTCATTTCTCTACCATAAGCCGTCTCCAAAGGCGTTTCAGAGAATTTGGCAATACATCCAACCAGCCTCACAACCGCAGACCAAGTGGCCTTTTATTGTGGACAGTCTAAGGCACACCTGTGCACTAGTCATGGTGTCTAATCAGCATCTTGATATGGCACACCTGTGAGGTGGGATGGATTATCTCAGCAAAGGAGAACTGCTCACTATCACAGATTTAGACTGGTTTGTGAGCAATATTTGAGGGAAATGATGATATTTTGTATGCGGAAAAAGTTTTAGATCTTTGAGTTCATCTCATACAAAATGGGAGCAAAACCAAAAGTGTTGCGTTTATATTTTTGTTGAGTGTACAATGCGTGGTTTGGGTCTGGGGAGTTTGGTATTCCTGACTACTGCAATCGCAGAATGGTCACTCAAATCATATCCAAAAACCCAGACATCAGAATACTTGTTGGGGGGGGGGCATTTGTTATTATTAAATCGAGGAGTGATGATCAAGAGGGATGTTTGATATTGGGTCAAGCTGGACAGTCTGAGTTGAGAGTTGAGTCTATTAACTGCTTTAAATTCAGAGAGTCACAGATAGATTTTAGGCTATCAGAATCTGAAGACAATCAGTCATGGTTTAGGTCTCCCACTAGCACTAGCTCACCAGGGTTTAGCCCTGAGATACAATTATTTAAAGATCTTAGAGCCTTGCAGCAGGCTGAAGGGGGCCTGAAGAGCCCATGACTGCGAGGGACTGTCGCTGCTGGAATTCAACAACTGTTCAACAGTTCAACAGTTCAACAGTTGAACAACAATTCAACTGTTTGCTAATTGATACAGAGGAGAGTCACATTAAACTTGTTTTTATATTATATATATTAGGGTGCATCAAATTTGAATATTTCAAAATATCAATTTGGCTGGCATTGTTCTAATTAACATGAAAGTGACTTTTGCAAAGTTTTGAGGAATTCCATTGAGATTTAGGGGTGCCACCTAACACATGAACTTTTGTGAAATTACAAAAAATGTGCAATTTTTAGTCTAATTGCCAAAAGGTTGACCTGGAAATATTGAGTACAGTGAACGTTTATATAGTAACATGTTCTGTAGGGTTATCAAAGTAAAAGTTGTTTGTTTGCCCTTTGGGCAACTTGGGCATTTCTCAGAATTCAACTTTCAAGATTTTCCATTCATTTGTCCTGTAGACAAAATGAATGGAGGTCAATGGGACATGCTCATGTGGACTTACCAAGGTTTGTGCAGCAGTGATGGATGTCGGACACACATATAAAGTTTAATTGACTTTATTGTTCAACACAAGGGGCAATACTTACGCACTGGAAAGAACAAACCCTCTCTAGTGGCTAACTCACTGCCAACTAACAGGGCCTAATGGTAGTAACTGACACGAACTAAACTTCACACTTAATTGCTCAGTCTGTGCCACAGTCTGCTCCACTGACATCACCAGGGAGAAAAAGAGAGGAAATGAAACTTGAACTCTGAACCTAGCCAGTGCGTCTCCCCCGAGATATGTCTCCCCAGCGGCGAAGGTTTGGCTGTTGGCTGCGGTCATGTTCAACTGCCCGCAGCACATTCTGCAGGTGCTGCTCCTTCCTGGCCACTGCAACGAAGTCAGACGTGAGTTTCATGCCATGCTCAGCACAGTCATTGACCACGTTCATTGCACATACATTGACCTCACTTTTTTTGAACGCCCATTGGTCGCCCATTCCATTCACATCGAGAGACATAATTCTGGATCAATGTGTAGCTGGTGCATCCAAAACCAGCAATCTTTATTGGCGAGGTCAGCCAAGCTGGTGTTGGCAAGAGGGTGGGGAACTTTGGCTTGCCAAAGCCAGTGCCAAAATGCTGCTCAGGGATGTGCATGGGGAGATCAGTGGGCTTGTGCTCCAAGATCGCACTGGCAAGTGCACGCTTGTCATCCTTGGGCACCTTTCTGCTGAAGAGAGCCAGAAGTAGCATCTCACCTGTCAAATACCAGTGATGCCTCTCCGGTGCCTTGATCACTGATGCTGCAATACCCTCATCTACAGCCTTGTATGCCTGCAGGTGGTGGTAGAGTATCAGGTCATTCAAGGCAGCATCTACAGCTTTCTCGCAGGTCAGCCACCACTTGCATAGATGTGTGTAATGAAAATGGCAAATGCCCAAATCTTTGGTACCTGCTGCTGTGTGCCCTGGGGAAGCAACGTGATGTGCTGCTCCATCAAAGCCAGCTTTAGAGTATAGAGCAGCTTGGCCATCGATCGTGCCTTGTGGAGTGCTCCTGGTAGTTGGAAGGTCACTGCAGTCTGCTCTTCACCATCTGCATCCAGAAACATAAGACACAGCTGCACAATCCCACGGTAGTCACCTCGCTTGTGGTCAGTCACTTCTTTTGCGCACAATGTGATGGTTATTTTTGAAAAATTTAATTATTGCTGATTTAAAACTGGAGGAGTCTTTCCCCGTGCTGGAGGAGTAATTCATAAAGAAATGGAAATGACTGTAGAATCTTCCTTAGTTGAGGAAATTAAAATGAAATGAGTTTAAACTTGCAAGATCACGGCTATTATGCATGACAAAAATTGTCAGTCTTAACATCGTTTTACCTTTTTTTCTGCATAATTCTATGATGGGAATGTAATAATTAGATGTAGGCAGACTGGCTCACATTGTACGAAGTGAACTTCTGACTCATCTTTGTCGCTTTCAATGTTGTATACCAGCAGTGATCCATAATGCATCAGTGCGTGCCACATGGATGACACCAAGTGTACATCCCACTTCATTAATTCATCCATAATGAGTTTTGCAGCATGTAGGAGACGCTACCTTCGAGGGAGCCCCAAGAGTCAAAGCTAATTAAAATCAGAATCTTAAACTGCGATGTACACACATCTGCCTTTTGTTTGTAGAGGAAAAAACGCACAAAACACACTCTCTCTGTTGTGTGATTGTATGTTTGGACTGCACGAGGACACTTCAGCACTAAATTACGAAAACACAGCCAAACCTACACCAGTATCCTCGGCATGACGGAGGGGAACGCTCATTGTCTCGTCGTTTGTGTACATTCACTTTTCGCAGCTGAAAATAAAAGTTCACACTCCCTTCAAGTGCGATGTTCTTTGTTAATTGCTTGAGAGATGTGTGATCAACATCTCCGGGTTACAGGAACTGAGATGCTGCAGCCGCGTGCTGGATTAAACTCCCGCCTTCTGCAGCCACCACAAACTCCTCAAGGGCATCATCAGCTGTGAAAGCAACTTGATTTGTGTGCAGCCCGTCTCGCCTTGATTCTCTCACTACTGATTAAGCAGCCGGAGCGTTGCACATATTGAGTGGAAGTGCAGGCGTCTCCGCCAAGAAGCTGCAGGAAGGTTCGAGAAAACTGCACCAGGTTAAAGAGCAACGGAAAAAAAATGGCCCTCACCTTTAATCAGGCTCACCTTCAGACACATTCCCATTTTATTATATATATATATATATATATATACAATTTTTCTTTTCTTGTTTGTCAGCTTCATTAGCAAACATTTTCATGTGATACTTCACACGTATTCAAACAGAGAAACTTTCGCAAAACAAATTCCCATTTTGAAATGAAATGAGCTAATGTGTCAATGTTTCGGTGTAACAAAATGAATCAACAATCACTTGTTTTTGAAATTCTGTAGCAGATAGAGCAGTTGCCTCACAAAATGAAAGTCCCCATTCCAAAATGAAATACATGCGTTTCAGTGTAATGTCGTATGAAGTTTAAAGCCAAGAAGTCTCGCAGTTTGACGTTAAAAAAGGGGAAAGTTACTAAAGTGAGGTTTTATCTGAACAATAAACCAATTCCGACGGTCGAAGAGGAACCTGTGAAGAGCCTAGGAACGTGGTACACATAAAGCCTGAATGACAGTGAGAGGGTACATGAGGTTCAGAAACTATTGAAAGATGGTCTAGAGCGTATCGATCGATGTCAGTTACCAGGTCGGTTGAAGTTATGGTGTTTCAAGTTTGGGTTAATGCCCAGGTTACTGTGGCCACTGATGGTCTATGAGATCAGTTTTACATATGTTGAAAGAATGGAAAGACGGATCTCAGTACAGATAAGGAAATGGCTTGGTGTGCCCAACTGTTTGACCAACATCAGTTTCTATGGTCACAAGGCCAAACTATCCTTGCCATTTACAGCTTTGTCTGAAGAATTCAAAGTGGGAAAGAGTCGGTTGTTGATGACCCTACGTGATTCTAAGAACCCCGTTGTTAGGAACACTGCACCAGACATTAGAGCAGGTGTCAACTGGTCTGCATCGAGTGAAGTGGATGAGATGGAATCAAGATTGAAGCACAAGGACATAGTTGGTGTTGTTCAAAGTGGGCATGCTGGGGTTGGTGTGAACCCTATGATGTTCTTTACTTCCGCTACGGATGTTGAAAAGAGGAGTCTGGTTGCTGAAGAAATCCGTTTGAACAAAGACCAGAAGAGGTTAGCATGAGCAGCAGGTATGGTGCAGCAGGGACAGTGGACATCATGGGAAGATACTGAACCTAGGAAGCTATCCTGGAAAGAGATTTGGGAATGGAAGAGTTGACCCTGAGGTTTCTGATTAGTTCGACATATGATGTGCTGCCTTCACCTCACAACCTAAAGAAGTGGCACAAGTCATTGAATGATAAGTGTGTTTGTGGGAAAGTTGGCTCACTGAGGCATGTGCTATCTGGTTGTAAGAGAGCGTTGGATTTCGGACGGTATACTTGGAGGCATAATCAGGTTCTGGGAGCAATTTCAGGTGGCCTTAGCGAAGAGATTGGTAAAGTTAACTCTATCACTGAAATTAAAGATGCTAGAGTTGATGTTCCATTTGTGAGGGAAGGCTTCAGGTCAAAGCCTGCGAGTTTGAAGATCACTCGGAAAGGAATCTTGTCCTGCGCAAATGAATGGAAGTGTGAGGTTCATATTGGTGTCCAATTGGTTTTCCCTGTAAGTGTAGCGACGACGAATCAGCATCCGGACCTGCTTGTCTGGTCAGAAGAGAAGAAGATAATGGTGTTGGGCGAGTTGACAGATCCCTGGAAGAGAACATAGAGTGTGCCCAAGAATTTAAAAAGTCTCAGTATGTTGAACTGGTAGAAGAGTGTCGTAGCAATGGGTGGCATACGCATCTTTTCACAATTGAAGTGGGTTGTCGAGGTTTTGTTGGAAAGGCCTTGTTGAGTTTTCTCTACAAGCTAGGGATCAGCAACAAGATCATAAATTTGGCGATAACATCAGCCGTCAAATCGTCCATCTGGATTTGGCAGAAGTTTAAGGCAGACAGAGGTGGTGTCTGACGAGACACTGCTGGCCCGCCCTTACCACGTAGGTCGTATTAGAGGTAAAGGGCGGAACCAACCTGGTGAGGTAGTCTACACTGACAATCTGTCTGCGTGCTAAGCGTTTCGTTTCTCCTGAATCATTGTTTCAATTCCTTGTTTTGAAAAGTTGAACCAAAACAAAGTGTTTGCCTTCTGAAATTATTCCTGTTCTCAAAGTGAAATGACTCAATGTGTCAGTGATTTGGTATAACAAAATTAATCATTGTTTCAGTCACTTGCTTTGAAACTTTGACTCAAACAAAGCAATTGCCTTGCAAAACGAATATGGGTTTCAAAATTTAATGCAACAATTTTCTGCTTAACAAAACAAATCGTTTCAGATAATGACTTGTTTTCAAACTCTGAAGCAGAAGGAGCAGTTGCCGCACAAAATGAAACCCCATTACAAAATGAAATGCGTGCGTTTCAGTGTAACAAAATTAATCACTGTTTCAATAACTTGTTTTGAAGCATTGAACCAAAACAGAGCATTTGCCTTACACAGTTATTGTCTTTATCAAAGTGAAATGGGTCAATGATTTGGTATAACAAAATGAATCACTGATTCACTCTCTTGTTTTGAAAATTTTGAACCAAACATAGCAATTACTTCACAAAATGAATCCCTGTTTCAAAATTTAATATATCAGTGTTTCAGTGTAACAAATTATTTCAGTCAAAGGCTTGTTTGAAACTTTGTTGCAAAAAGACCAATTGCCACACAAAATGAATCCCCATTTCAAAATTAAATGTGTCAATGTTAAATCATTTTTTAAGACAATGACTTGTTTTGAAACTTTGAAACAAACTCAACAGTTGCTTTGCAAAATGAATCCCTGTTTTGAAAGTCAATTAGCCAATGCTTCAGTGTTACAAAATAGATCACTTTACAACTAGAAACTCAAATAAACTATGACAAAACAATTCACTTTTCTAAACACTCAAAACAAGTTACATCAGTTACTTCACAAAAGGTGAAAAGGGTTCAAAATTTGCCTTTCAAAATGCTGAAGTTAAATACTTCAATTATTCTTTGTTTAGATGAAATTAACCAGATGTTTCACATTTTTCATTCACTTTATAATAAAAAAAGTATTTAAAAAAAGTATTCGCATCACTTTTTCCACATTTTTGTTACAGCCTTATTCCAAAATGGATGATTTTTTTTTTACTCTAAATTCTATACACAATACTCATAATGACAATGTGAGTTTTTTTTTTTAATTATTATTATTTTTGCAAATGTATATTAATAATAAAAAAACTAAGAAATCACATGTACACAAGTATTCACAGCCTTTGTCGTGAAGCTCAAAATTGAGCTCAGGTGCATCCTGTTTCCAGTGATCATTCTTGAGATGTTTCTACAGCTTAACTGGAGTCCACCTGGGGTAAATTCAGTTGAGTGGACATGACTTGGAAAGGGACACACCTACCAGCACAAACCAAGCATGATGTCAAAGGAATTGTCTGTAGACCTCTGAGACAGGACTGTCTCGAGACACAAATCTGGGGAAGGGTACAGAAACATTTCTGCTGCTTTGAAGGTCCCAGTGAGCACAGTGGCCTCTATAACCAGTAAATGAAAGAAGTTCAGATCCAGCAGGACTCTTCTTAGAGCTGGTCGCCCGTCTAAACTGAGCGATCGGGGGAGAAGGGCCTTGGTCAAGGAGGTAACCAAGAGCCCAATGGTCAGTCTGTCAGCATTCCTCTGTGGAGAGAGGACAACCTTCCAGAAGGACAACCATCTCTGCAGCAATCCACCAATCAGGCCTGTATGGTAGAGTGGCCAGATGGAAGCCACTCCTTAGTAAAAGGCACTTGGCAGCCCACCTGCAGTTTGTCAAAAGGCACCTGAAGGACTCTCTGACTCTCTGATTGAACTATTTGGCATGAATGCCAGGTGTCATATTTGGAGGAAACCAGGCACTATCTCTACAGTGAAGCATGATGGTGTCAGCATCATGCTGTGGAGATGTTTATCGGCAGCAGGAACTGGGAGACTAGTCAGTATTGAGAGAAAGATTAATGGAGCAAAGTACAGAGACATCCTGGATGAAAACCTGTGTAACGGAGGCCAGCAGGTGTCACAGTGCAGATGTAGTTAGTAAACCTCACTCCCAACAGCTCAAAAGGATTCTCTGGTCACAAGGCCAGAGCCCTGGGTTTTAGCCTTCTGGTTAGAGAGTCCGACTCCCATGCCGGAGATCGTGAGTTCGTGTCCCGAGGGGAGCGAATGGGTGGAGTCATCACAACACATCATGCACTCTGCAGCCGCTACACCTGCGCCAGAGCACTCTTGATGTCAGACTTGGGCAACGGTTCATCTTTCAGCAGGACAATGACCCAAAACACACAGTCAAGATATCAAAGGAGTGGCTTCAGAACAACTTCACGAATGTCCTTGAGTGGCCCAGCCAGAGTCCAGACCTGAATCTGATTGAACATCTCTGGAGAGATCTGAAAATGGCGAAGCACTGACACTCCCCATCCAACCTGATGGAGCTTGAGAAGTGCTGCAAAGAGGAATGGACAAAACTGCCCATCTGTGGGTTTGCTAACATCTCATCCACTTTATGAATTTTAAATGCTCTTGAAAGAAGTCAAGATGAATAAAAATAAAATAGCTGAACTAATTTCCCTAAAATTAATGAGCCTCTGTTGTTATTTACCAATCCCAACTAAAAATCAACTCACTTCTTCCCATCTATAGTCTCAATGTACAATTTGTTGAAAATTTAAGTAGACGTTATAGAGACCACAGTTACATGTAGGTATGACTTTGGCGGCATTCCGAATGATTTGGTTGTCAATGAAGAAGTTGCAGAAGACATACAGTACATCTCAAATCAGTGCAGAAGAAAAGAAACCTGCAATTTCATTTTCATTTTTTTTTTTTTTTTTTTTGGTTTCACATAAATGAACCTGTCAGACCATTCTGCTGATTAAAATCAGACCCCGTAATTGCATAGTACAGTGCAGCATGGACACAAATTGTTGAGTTGTCGAGTGGACGAAAACACGACCCGTGTGATGAAATTTGTCTCTGTTAAGAATCTCCTTTCACATCCTACGGGATCAGACCATCTCGCGGTTTATCTCTGTAACAGGAGCCGTCACACAGGCCATACGTCGCTGTCGGAGGAGCCCAACGCAAACGTCACAAGTCGCCATTAATCACATGAATGTGTCATGCATTACACAGAGGTGGCTTCACCACATCTGCTCTTCAGTCATATATCCTAATCATCGCCATATCAGCGCTCCAAATCCATTCATGAATACATTATTCAAATTTACTTCATTAGAAAAGTCATTTCAGCCGGCAGTTAAGTCCACCTCAGACTCAGAGAACGGCGCTAATGACATTATGTTTCTTTGTAATTCTCTCTCCTCTTTGCAGTCAGGATATTGGACTCATTTACTTGAATTTACAGCGTTCTTCATGATTCTAAAGGAGGCAATAGCAATTAATAAAAACTGTTTTCTTGCGTTTGTAAGCAAAATCTCATTAAAAATGAATTTCTAATGTTTGAACACTTTCAGGGCTTCAGGTAACTTCTTGGTCATTGGAAAAGCCTAAATGATGAAGGTGTCATTAGCCAAATGAGCTAAATTGACGCTCCCGATGCTGCTCCCTTCTATGTCAAGTGAATTATCGGTACTATGTAATAGTACCGGTGAGCATGAAGACACTAATGGCTACAGTGATTAAGCATTTGAGCCCAATGACCTTGTCCACCCAAATGATTGACCTCTGGTTGACCTTCCAGTGCAATTCCGGAATGCACCTAAGTGTCGCCACATCAGGACCTTTGGATGAAGAGACACTTTTAGGGTCAACCTTCACTGACATACCAAGATGAGTAAAAATCAACATAATGGCCTGGGAGGAGCCAACCAAGACACAAACAGCCAGACATGACCTTGGCCCCATTTGCTGACCTTTGGCAAGTTTGATGTCACCAGGACAATTCCAGAATTCACCCCGATATGTGTGTGTCTCAAGCTGGCTTTTAAATTGAAGAGAAAACTTAAATTTGATTTTTGGCTAGAATTTCCTTGACCAGTTGATTGACCTTTGAGAAGTTTTACCTGGCATAGATAATTTTAAAACCCATAGTAGGATGCATAATGGAACAAGAAAGTACAAATTTGATCCTTGACCCCAGTGTTTTACCTTCAGTAAATTTGATGACACCTAAAGAATTCTGTAGAGCAGATAGCTCAGTGGAGAAGGAGCTGGCCTGTCAATGTGAAGACCCAAGTTAAGTTGAGGAGATACACTGAAAAAACTGTCCCTCTCAAAATAAGCCAAATCATCCCAAATCTAGCCAAACTGTCTTGCATTACGCAACACAATCTGCCAATGGGGTAAGAAAAATTTACTTGGTTAGAATTCTCAAAACTAGCAGAATGTGTAGGCACTGAATAATCAAAATGTGCCTTAAACTAGACAGAATTCTTATTTTAAGATTAGCCTCTGTCTTAAAATAAGGAAATCAATCTTGTTCCTTTGCTTGGATGATTGAAATCCATTGCCTTTCCTTGTTACTGGTTAAATACAGCTTGATATTAGCTGGAAAAAGTAATGAAGGAAAAGTGAGATACATTTTCCCAAAATAAGACTTTTCTTCTTATGTAAAAAAAAAAATACTTGACAAGATTATTTTTCTATTTAGACAAAAATTAAGTCAAATTTTCTTTAAACAAGTCTTTTTTTTTTTACTGTCTTAGACGTTTTGCAGTGTAGTTTGGTGGGCGATTGAGTTGGGCTACTAATAATGTAGGTCTGGGTTCAATTCCTGCTCATGCTACCAATCTGTGTCCTTGGGCAAGTCACTTAAACTGCATTGTCTGAGCCCACCCAGCTGTAAATGATTACTGGCCTTGGCGAAGGAAACATCCTGCATCAAAGTGGCATCCAATCCTGAACAGATAGAATCCAGAGATAAGCATCTGCATCAACGGGCTTCAGAGCCTATACAGGACATGCTTCTTCTTCTTGGTATTTCCAGACCCCACTTATGTGTGCCACGTTTGGTGGATATTAGAGTGACAAACCAAAATATGGATCATGGACCCCGATGGGCTTGACCTTGACAAAAACAAAGTCTGTAGTTGACCTTCATCTGCATATCATGATTGGTGGAAATCAACAGAAGAACGTGGGAGGAGGAGAGGAACAAAAACCAACCTGACAAAGGCTGCTGAAATTATAGTTTGAGTTTTCTCAGCACGGTGAGTCGACTTTACGTGACTGTGTGACATCAGTCATGCTGCAGCTAGCTGCAAGTTTGCTTATATTTCATTGCTGTAATGTGATCTCAAGCTTGTAATCGTGCTATTTTATATTTTATAGGCCTGGCAGCTGGTCCCGTTGACCTTGAATCAATATGCGGCGAGTCTCCCTGTAAGTTATTTTATGTTTTATGGACGTTTTCAACAGCAAAACTGTGTTTCAAGACAAAAGTACCGCGGCCGGTGCGTCTAGCCCCGAGGATTAGGCCGGTTTACGCTGCAGAAGCACAGACAAGATTATCCGAGTGCAGATGAAGTCTTTCTCACCCTGCCATGAACTAATCTCACACGGCTGCAGGTACAAGTCTCAATGTGCCTGTTGACAGAGAGCTGGAGGCACATTTTACCCCTGAGTGGAACAATGTGGCTCTGCTCCATTCACCAAGGACCAACCAAGGAGATTTGACATGGAACACCCACTCCCCAAGGCCCTATATTCCAGAACCGGCAGGTTTTTTTTAATGTTTTGTTTTGATTGTTAGTGTATTGACATATCCCCATCTCTGATGACCTATTGTGTCCCCAAATTCTAAAATGCTGATGCACTTCATGTAATAATTTTTTATGAAAGGCTCCATACAAGTTTGGTGTTTTTGTGTCAACTCAACTCTTTAGTTATGACCTACTGGAGCCCAAAACGCTTTGGAAATTGAACTCTGGCTATTCAGCAGCAGGCACGGGACTCATTTGGCCGTTCTTTGCCTGCAGTGCAACAACAAATAAAAGCGGTAACACTCTTGCATTAACGAAATGGACTGAAGAGGATGGAATATTTCATTTCCAATCTGACCCACGCTAAACGTGCAACACAGAAAAGTACACGAGCCCTGCTGGCTGGATGGACTGTGTCTGAAAACATCCAAAACACATTAAATGCACAGTACTGTGCAAAAATCTTTGGCATATTTTTTCATTAAAAAAAGACGTTGCATAAGTAACGAAAAGTTTATTGAGGCCATAACTTTACATACACCTTCTCTTAAAAAAAAAGTTCTAAATCATATTTCTGTAAGAGCATATATTCAAATTTTATAAATCATTACATGTAGTCTGTCTGTAGTTTTCTCTGGGCCCCTCCCCAATCGGAACGGGAGTGACATGTTTAGCCGCATGTTCTCCTTGAATTGCTGGCTGTCTGAGTGGTGTCCAAAAAATGAGGTGGGCTTCATAGATAATTGGCAAAGCTTCTGGGGAAAACCTGGTCTTGTTAGGAGAGACGGCATCCATCCCACTTTGGATGGAGCAGCTCTCATTTCTAGAAATCTGGCCAATTTTCTTAAATCCTCCAAACCGTGACTATCCAGGGTTGGGACCAGGAAGCAGAGTTGTAGTCTTACACACCTCTCTGCAGCTTCTCTCCCCCTGCCATCCCCTCATTACCCCATCCCCGTAGAGACGGTGTCTGCTCCCAGACCACCAATAACCAGCAAAAATCTATTTAAGCATAAAAATTCAAAAAGAAAAAATAATATAGCACCTTCAACTGCACCACAGACTAAAACAGTTAAATATGGTCTATTAAACATTAGGTCTCTCTCTTCTAAGTCCCTGTTGTTAAATGATATAATAATTGATCAACATATTGATTTATTCTGCCTTACAGAAACCTGGTTACAGCAGGATGAATATGTTAGTTTAAATGAGTCAACACCCCCGAGTCACCCCCGAGGGGGAGGATTAGCAGCAATCTTCCATTCCAGCTTATTAATTAATCAAAAACCCAGACAGAGCTTTAATTCATTTGAAAGCTTGACTCTTAGTCTTGTCCATCCAAATTGGAAGTCCCAAAAACCAGTTTTATTTGTTATTATCTATCGTCCACCTGGTCGTTACTGTGAGTTTCTCTGTGAATTTTCAGACCTTTTGTCTGACTTAGTGCTTAGCTCAGATAAGATAATTATAGTGGGCGATTTTAACATCCACACAGATGCTGAGAATGACAGCCTCAACACTGCATTTAATCTATTATTAGACTCTATTGGCTTTGCTCAAAATGTAAATGAGTCCACCCACCACTTTAATCATATCTTAGATCTTGTTCTGACTTATGGTATGGAAATAGAAGACTTAACAGTATTCCCTGAAAACTCCCTTCTGTCTGATCATTTCTTAATAACATTTACATTTACTCTGATGGACTACCCAGCAGTGGGGAATAAGTTTCATTACACTAGAAGTCTTTCAGAAAGCGCTGTAACTAGGTTTAAGGATATGATTCCTTCTTTATGTTCTCTAATGCCATATACCAACACAGTGCACAGTAGCTACCTAAACTCTGTAAGTGAGATAGAGTATCTCGTCAATAGTTTTACATCCTCATTGAAGACAACTTTGGATGCTGTAGCTCCTCTGAAAAAGAGAGCTTTAAATCAGAAGTGCCTGACACCGTGGTATAACTCACAAACTCGTAGCTTAAAGCAGATAACCCATACGTTGGAGAGGAAATGGCGTCTCACTAATTTAGAAGATCTTCACTTAGCCTGGAAAAAGAGTCTGTTGCTCTATAAAAAAGCCCTCCGTAAAGCTAGGACATCTTTCTACTCATCACTAATTGAAGAAAATAAGAACAACCCCAGGTTTCTTTTCAGCACTGTAGCCAGGCTGACAAAGACTCAGAGCTCTATTGAGCTGAGTATTCCATTAACTTTAACTAGTAATGACTTCATGACTTTCTTTGCTAACAAAATTTTAACTATTAGAGAAAAAATTACTCATAACCATCACAACAAACAGTTGCCCCAAGGCGCTTTATATTGTAAGGCAAGGCCATACAATAATTACAGAAAAACCCCAACAGTCAAAACGACTCCCTGTGAGCAAGCACTTGGCGACAGTGGGAAGGAAAAACTCCCTTTTAACAGGAAGAAACCTCCAGCAGAACCAGGCTCAGGGAGGGGCAGTCTTCTGCTGGGGCTGAGGGAGAGAACCAGGAAAAAGACATGCTGTGGAGGGCAGCAGAGATCAATCACTAATGATTAAATGCAGAGTGGTGCATACAGAGCAAAAAGAGAAAGAAACACTCAGTGCATTATGGGAACCCCCCAGCAGTCTAAGTCTATAGCAGCAAAACTAAGGGATGGTTCAGGGTCACCTGATCCAGCCCTAACTATAAGCTTTAGCAAAAAGGAAAGGTTTAAGCCTAATCTTAAAAGTTGAGAGGGTGTCTGTCTCCCTGATCTGAATTGGGAGCTGGTTCCACAGGAGAGGAGCCTGAAAGCTGAAGGCTCTGCCTCCCATTCTACTCTTACAAACCCTTTGAACTACAAGTAAGCCTGCAGTCTGAGAGCGAAGCGCTCTATTGGGGTGATATGGTACTACGAGGTCCCTAAGATAAGATGGGACCTGATTATTCAAAACCTTATAAGTAAGAAGAAGAATTTTAAATTCTATTCTAGAATTAACAGGAAGCCAATGAAGAGAGGCCAATATGTGTGAGATATGCTTTCTCCTTCTAGTCCCCGTTAGTACTCTAGCTGCAGAATTTTGAATTAACTGAAGGCTTTTCAGGGAACTTTTAGGACAACCTGATAATAATGAATTACAATAGTCCAGCCTAGAGGAAATAAATGCATGAATTAGTTTTTCAGCATCACTCTGAGACAAGACCTTTCTAATTTTAGAGATATTGCGTAAATGCAAAAAAGCAGTCCTACATATTTTTTTAATATGCTCATTGAATGACATATCCTGATCAAAAATGACTCCAAGATTTCTCACAGTATTACTAGAGGTCAGGGTAATGCCATCCAGAGTAAGGATCTGGTTAGACACCATGTTTCTAAGATTTGTGGGGCCAAGTACAATAACTTCAGTTTTATCAGGGGGTCGTTTTGACCGTTGGGGTTTTACATAATTATTGTATGGCCTTGCCTTACAATATAAAGCGCCTTGGGGCAACTGTTTGTTGTGATTTGGCGCTATATATAAAAAAAAATTGATTGAAAATTGAATTGATTATCTGAGTTTAAAAGCAGGAAATTAGAGGTCATCCATGTCTTTATGTCTGTAAGACAATCATGCAGTTTAGCTAATTGGTGTGTGTCCTCTGGCTTCATGGATAGATAAAGCTGGGTATCATCTGCGTAACAATGAAAATTTAAGCAATGCCATCTAATAATACTGCCTAAAGGAAACGTATAAAGTGAATAAAATTGGTCCTAGCACAGAACCTTGTGGAACTCCATAATTAACCTTAGTCTGTGAAGAAGATTCCCCATTTACATGAACAAATTGTAATCTATTAGATAAATATGATTCAAACCACCGCAGCGCAGTGCCTTTAATACCTATGGCTCCAATCAGGCTCATCTGGAAAAGCTTCCACAGTCCCTGAATTACAGTGATGGATAAAATGTTTAAAAAAAATGGTAAGAATCAACAGTAAGTTACAGAATTGTGGAAGCTTTTATGGCATTTTTAAAAATTCAATTTGTGATCATTTTTAAATGATTCATCTTTATTTGTTATGAAAGGTCGCTTGACTGCTTTGCACATTTATGAAAAAAAATCAATTACAAGAAAGTATTGGCAACATTCTTTTCATGTAAAATGTTTTGTGATGAATTAATTTTGTAATGAAATGTGACTGACAGCTTTTGGAAGAGATCTGAAAATTTGAAGATGTTGACAAAACAATATTTAGAGTAAGTTTTATTTCTTGTTAAAAGCAGCGCTCACATGGTGGTAAACTTACATCTTAAAAAAAATCTGATTGGATTATTTTATATGTCCAAAACACGCCCATGAGTAATTAAATGCTGGTATTATCATCAATCCATCCATCCATCCATGAAACGTGCTTATGCCCCATGAAAACAGCATGAAATGAAGATGGACACACCCCAAATGCATTGCACGATGTGCTTTGACGGTCGTGACGGGGACCAAAATGTCTGAAGAGCACAAAATATTGACAAAATCATCCAATAGTCCAATCAAAATAAGGTTAGACCTCACACTAATTGCAAGAGAAATGAAATCACTTATTTTGTTCCTTTAGGTACATCACATAACATATTAAAAATCCCCAAAACTTCCATGAGTGGAACATGGATTTTTTTCATGCTTTAATATTTTGCATAATTAGGGACCTGTCGAAATTGGGGATCATCACAAAAAAACTCTTTAAAAAACGATTATGACATCAGTGAAGTTAGAGTTAACTTAAATCTCTCTAGTTAGGGCTTATTTTTCTTACTAAATGTCAATTATCTTTGTTTACCACATTCCTGGGGAAGGGGCGGGGGGGTGTCATACTATGGGTTCCCCTACCGCACTAGAGTACCGGTAGAAGCAGATTGAGGAATTCAGTCAAGGTGGCATTGTCTAGGATGAGCAATGTTGCAAACGTCATAATTCTCGAGGTTATCAGATAGAAATGTCAGAGTTAACTTTGTCAGTCTTCTCATCAGACATGTTTTTACAAATACCCCTGCATTCCCCACAAGCTGGATTGCACGGAACTCGGAGTTGCCTACAGCCACAATGTTTGGTTCCGCAGCCAGATTTGCATCTGCAAACTAACTTTTGCAGTTCTTTTGGGGCATAGGCCATATCACTTGATATTGGAACTAATGTCCCCCCTTGCACCTTCCAGCCCCATTCCTGAGCATTTAATTCAAGACCCTGCCAAGTCTGTACCTGGTGATACACCCTCAGAGAATGGTACTTGGCCTCCGCTTGTGTTGGCGGGAGCAATTTGGGGTAAATAACTTGTTTTCTGGTGGCTAACAGTTCTACATATTTTGTGTGTCAAAAATTGTTTAAGTTGTCCTTTCCCTTGTATATTGAAAGTAGTGCCTTTTCTCCAGCTGCGACTATGTGAGATTGGGAAGCTCCCGCTGTTTTTGAAAGCCTCACCTGCCTCAAGAAATGATTTGTTCTTCACCAGTGAAAGACCCAGAGCCTTTCCTTGTCCAAAGAACCTTGATGTCGTGTCACATCCAAGGACTGCGTGCAGAAACAGGATATTACTGCAAATCTTGTCACCTAGGACTTCTTGCACTCTGTGGATGTCAAGGAAATGAGCAGGAGATCCGGATTTGGGTGGTGGTTTGAAATATATTTTCTTATGTTTCTTTGATGTGTAACGGATTAGCAAAACTAGGAGATCAGTGTCACTGCCAACTAATATGGTGTTTCTTTTTCTTGCCACATCCAGAGCAGTCTTAACAATCAGAACATCAGCATCTCCTTTTGCATGTGAGATCTCACACCCTGCCATTTCTAGATGTTTCCCAAGAAGGTGAATAAAGTGCTGCTTGTTGTCTTTGTTTGCCAAGAATTCATCCTTTTTCATTTGGAGAGGCATGTTTGCATTGAACTGAATGCTCAAAGCTGACTTGGTAGCTGTGCATCGGGTTTGCATGCCAAACTTTGGAGTTGGTCCACTCTGGTAACCATCAAACACTATGACTGGTGTCCCATACTTTTTAACATGGGAGACAAAGCTTTGGCAGGTAGCATATTAGGCAGACTATTGCCTACATCCCATGGGATTTTATGCAGGAGAGCACCTCCATCAAGGACATACGTATGTGGGTTTTCCAGTTTCAGTCTGTTTCTGCTCATCATCACATACTTTTCCAGCCTTATTCCAGATGGCATTAGCAAGAACGGGCTTATTTGCTTTCAGGAGGACATTTCTTTTTTCAAATACAGCCTGAGGATAGCCAGAGTTCATAGCAGAATGTTTCCTCGAGACTTTCTGCGTGCTAACCATGACCTATCTTTGGAAGAGGAGAAGAGGGTCAGTGGTTACACCATCACCATCATTTGCAATCTTTGACTTCGAGTCCATTGTTACATCTTGGTCCTTTTTCCTAAATGTGTAGTTCATGACGTGTTTCCCCTGAATTCCCTCCAAGATCTTGCAGCCAACATCCTCTGCTTTCTCAGCATTCACATTTTCTGTTGCTACCACACCATTCACTAAGTTTCAGAGATTTTGATCATTTCCAAAAACGTCCTTGTCCTGAATGAATGTGACGAGCTTATTCACATCATCTGCAACTCTTTTCTGGTATGCCACTGACAAGTCCCTATGCTGTTCACTCGTAGTGTAAGCAACCGACGTCAGATTCTGCATCGCCTGATTGACCTCAGCACAGACAGGACTGGATAAGGCCCATAAGAGTCTTTGGGTTTCGGTCATTCCTCGCCCTCGTCAGTCCTCCTGTTGTCTTCAAACTTCGCATGAGGACCTGTTCGATCACAAGGTCTGGGTCATTTTGTACATACAAAATGAGTGGTATCACTCTATTTGCTATAATTCATCACCAGGAAATTGAAATGTTAGTAACCTGAAAACTTCAAATCGATGGTCAGGGGTAGGGGTACCCCAGTTATGGGTACAAGCAACCATTTTATGTACTTCTAATCATTTTCATCTGAAAGAGTGGCCCAAAAAACAGGGTTAGACACCAAATGGAATGAAATCCTGAAAAAAAAAACATATTTACGGTATTTTTTCATACCCTATACACAACTGAAAAGGCCAGACACAATGAAATCAACCTCGAAATTCACCATGTTCCACTCTTTGGATTTTTGGGGATTTTGAGTCAGAAGTAGGGCAGGCTCAGAGGAAAGGAATACAAGTGGTTTCATTTCTCTTGCAATTAGTGTGAGGTTTGGCCCTTTTTTGGCTTAGATTGACTGGACTACAAGGGAATTCCCAAGGTGAAAGTACATAAAGTGAAACCAACTGTACCCACAGAAACGGTGGAGCAAGATACAAATATCCAACTCCAATGACAACTTTTAGTGTATGTGGCATTTAGTAGGAGAGTAAGCCCCGCCCCTTTGCATTTCCCCACACTCATTAGACAACCAGAAAACACAATCAGGATGTTCCCAACAACAACAAAAATAAAACACTGCCATTTTTATTCAAGACTGTGTGTAAAATGGTTCACAAAATAAGATGTTTTGTTATTAATTCCACTAATGACTAATGTTTGTTTTGATGACTCATTTGAAAGGAAAACGTCCAACTGAACACCATTTCATATTTAAAACTCCTGCATAAAGTTATCTTATCTTATCTAAGATTTGTTTCTCATGGAGTATTTCTGAAAATTAAGTCCTTCATGTGTCATTGAATATGTTTTAATGAAACCCCACCCCCATTTTGGCTGCCATTTTTGACGCCATCTTGAACGCCATCTTAAATATCTGTTTTAGGACCGGTTTTGATTTTACCAAACATCCCGGGGTCATCTCAGGAACCTAAAAAAAAAAAACCTTAGGCATATTTTTTCTTTAAAAAAGATGTTGCATAAATAATGAAAAGTTTATTGAGGCCATACTTTTTTCATACACCTTCTTCTTTGAAAAAAAAGTTCAAAATCATATTTCTTTAACGGCATATATTAGATTTTACCAAACATCCCGGGGTCATCTCAGGAACCTAAAAAAAGTTGGTGTGGTTGAGTACTGCTGGAGGTGGAAGTGGTGTGTGTGTGTGTGTGTGTGTGTGTGTGTGTGTGTGTGTGTGGGGGGGGGTGCTAATTGCACAGATTATAGTCAATCAGAGGCCTAGAATGTTATCAGATCATATCAGAAATCATCACAAATTAAAGAAATTGTCTCCTCTGATTGTCATTTCAAATGGCACAAATGAGCCTGAGCTCATTAGACTGCTGGGACCAGAAGAGCATGATGGCGCTCAGTCACGTAGCCATCATTCTTCACCCCAAACGGCCTTAACTTGCCACCCTACCACGTAAGAGCTAACAGTATTATGGTTATTGCATCGTTGCAGCCTGCGTTGGCCCAGTTGGTGTTTATTTTCCTAACACTCCGTGTCCACAGACGATGGCAGTGATCCATTCTGACAGCCAGAGGCTGAGCGACAGATTCCACACAAGAGGAAACCCCAAGGTAATCATTTGCATTTGTTTTTTATTGCAATCATTAGGACTCCCCTGCCGGGCCCTCTGCATGAGTCTGTGTGACAGACCCCATGTTTTATCTGGGAGTCAGGAGAGGCGTGTTGCTGGGAGCGAGCTGAGAACTACAGTACGCTGCACTGATAAAGAAAACAAGCCGGCTGCCATGAATCAGACGCACTGAAGGCTGCGTGCACTTACATCTGTTTAGTGGATCTGGATCAGCGCAGCTTTTTTTAAATATAAAGAATCTGTGATCAAAACAACAGAGGACATTAATTAAAACGCTAACGACTACTGCCAGTTTTCTCAGATGGCAGCATTCAAAGACGTGAAACTATTTTAGTTCTGAATTCATTAATAGGAAAGCCGGGACACATCACAGCGGAGACCACCGGCGGCCAGAGAGGAAAGACACAGGGGATAAAAGGGAGAGGAATGCTTGATCAGGCTGGCCGGGGTTACGACCTCTTGCTCACCCTCCCCCACAGTGGAGGTCGGGCAGATGACAAGTGGTGGTTGAAAATGGCTACGCCTCAGCATCTACAGTTCAACATGAGGTCCAACTTCCTTTGAACCATCTCAGGTTCTCCTGGAGAAAGATACTACACTATCCCTGCAGATAAATCCTCTCTAGTGGAGCCAAAATTCCCTCTAATAGAAATACGGAAAATATATGATTTAGTAAAAAATTAAATAAATAATAAAATAACTAATGAGGTATGCAAATCTCAAAAATAAAACTGAGGAACTATTTTCTTAGGCGCCTCTGGTCATAGCATTGATGAAACATGAGCAAAAGCACTTTGGAGACTCAAGCAGAGATTTGATCACTTGTCTTGCATTAAAATCCCTCTCAGTTCCTCTCCATCATGAAGCTGCTGAACTGGGGATGCAACACACTAAAGTTGCAGAATGCAGAGCCACAGAAGACTGTAACTCCATCATAGTTGTCTTCGTGGTTTCCCTCACTAGTCCCCCTTTTGTACAGTTTCTCAGTTTTTGAGAACTAGCCTCTACAGTACTATACTGCATTTATACCCTGCACACTGGTGAAGCAGTGAAACAGGGAAATGTTTTCACTAGTGTGAGTGTGTGTGTGTGTGCGCGCGAGTGTGAATGTCTGTTTGTCTGTGGACAAGATAACGCCAAAATGTCTTTACGGATTTCCTTCAAACACTGAGGGAATATTACTTTGACAGATACCTATAATAGGAGTTTGGACAAAAGTCAAGGAAAACATGGTCCGATTTCTTTTTTTTTTTTTTTTTGGTATATCAAAGATGAAGACGACGAAGAAGAGGAGGAGAACGTTTCCACAAACAGCGGGAGAAGAAGAAAACTAGAAGGATGGAAATGAGAGTGGGGACTTTGAATGTTGGTAGTATGACTGGTAAAGGGAGAGAGCTGGCTGATATGATTGAGAGGAGAAAGGTAGACATATTGTGTGTGCAAGAGACCAAGTGGAAGGGAAGTAAGAGCAGGAGCTTTGGCGGTGGGTACAAGTTGTTGTACCATGGTGAGGACAGGAAGAGAAATGGTGTTGGGGACATTTTAAGGGAAGAGTATGTTAAAAGTGTGTTGGAGGTTAAGCGAGTGTCTGACAGCGTGATGAGTGTGAAGTTGGAAATTGAAGGGGTGATGATGAATATCAACAGTGCATATGCCCCACAGGTAGGTTGTGAGATGAAGGAGAAAGAAGATTTCTGGAGTGTGTTAGATGAGGTGGTGGAGAGTGTGCCCAAGCATGAAAGAGTGGTGATAGGAGCAGACTTCAATGGGCATGTTGGTGAAGGGAACAGAGGTGATGAGGAAGTAATGGATAGATATGGTATCAAGGATAGGAATGGGGAAGGACAGATGGTCGTTGATTTTGCAAAAAGGTTGGAAATGGCTGTGGTGAATACCTACTTTAAGAAAAGGAAGGAGCACAGGGTAACATATAAGAGTGGAGGAAGGTGCACACAGGTGGACTACATTCTTTATAGGAGATGCAAGCTAAAAGAAATCAGAACCTGTAAGGTGGTGGCAGGAGAGAGTGTCGTTACACAGCATAAGATGGTTGTTTGTACGATGACTTTAGAGAAGAAGAAGAGAGTGAGAGCTCAACAAAGGGTCAGATGGTGGAAGCTGAAGGAGGAAGACTGTTGTGTGAAATTTAGCGAGCAGGTGAGAGAAGCACTGGTTGGAGGGGAAGCAATTTTGGACAACTGGAAAAGTACTGCAGATGTGGTGAGGGAGACAGCTAGGGCAGTACTGGGTATGACATCTGGACAGTGGAAGGAAGACAAGGAGACTTGGTGGTGGAATGAAGAGGTCCAGGAAAGCATAAGGAGAAAGAGGTTGGAGAAAAAGTTTTGGGATAGTCAGAGAGATGAAGAAAGTAGGCAGGAGTACTAGGAGATGCAGCGTAAGGTGAAAAGAGAAGTGGCAAAAGCAAAGGAAAAGGCATATTGCGAGCTGTACAAGAAGTTGAATAGTAAGGAAGGAGAAAAGGACTTGTACTGATTGGCCAGACAAAGGGACAGAGCTGGAAAGGATGTGCAGCAGGTTAAGGTGGTAAAAGATGCACATGGTAATGTGCTGACAAGTGAGGAGTCTGTGCTGAGAAGGTGGAGGGAATATTTTGAAGAGCTGATGAATGAAGAAAATGAGCGAGAGAAAAGGCTGGGTGATGTGGTGAGAGTAAGTCAGGAAGTACAAGAGATTAGTAAGGAAGAAGTGAGGGCTGCTATGAAGAGGATGAAGAGTGGAAAGGTAGTTGGTCCACATGACATTCCAGTGGAGGCATGGAAATGTCTAGGAGAGATGGTAGTAGAGTTTCTAACCAGATTGTTTAATAAAATCTTGGAAAGTGAGAGGATGCCTGAGGAGTGGAGACGAAGTGTGCTGGTTCCTATTTTGAAGAACAAGGGTGATGTGCAGAGCTGCAGTAACTACAGAGGCATAAAGTTGATCAGCCACAGCATGAAGTTATGGGAAAGAGTAGTAGAAGCTAGGCTTAGAAAACAGGTGAAGATCTGTGAGCAGCAATATGGTTTCATGCTGAGAAAGAGCACTACAGATGCAATGTTTGCTCTGAGAATACTGTTGGAGAAGTACAGAGAAGGCCAGAGAGAGTTACATTGTGTGTTTGTGGACTTAGAAAAAGCTTATGATAGGGTGCCAAGAGAAGAGCTGTGGTATTGTATGAGGAAGTCTGGAGTGGCAGAGAAGTATGTTAGCGTAGTGCAGGACATGTACAAGAATAGTGTGACAGCGGTGAGATGCACAGTCTGAATGACAGACTCATTCAAGGTGGAGGTGGGATTACACCAAGGATCAGCTCTGAGTCCTTTCTTGTTTGCAGTGGTGATGGACAGGTTGACAGATGAGATCAGACAAAAGTCTCCATGGACTATGATGTTTGCAGATGACATTGTGATCTGTAGTGAGAGTAGAGAGCAAGTTGAGTCTTGTCTGGAGAGGTGGAGATATACTTTGGAGAGAAGGGGAATGAAAGTCAGTAGAAGCAAGACTGAGTACATGTGTGTGAATGAGAGGGAGCCCAGTGGAATAGTGCAGTTACAAGGAGTAGAAGTGGTGAAAGTAGATGAGTTTAAATATTTGGGGTCAACTGCTCAAAGTAATGGAGGGTGTGCTAGAGAGGCGAAGAAGAGAGTGCAGGCAGGATGGGGAAAGGTGGCAGGAGTGATTTGTGACTGAAGAATATCAGCAAGAGTGAAGGGGAAAGTTTACAAGACAATAGTGAGACCAGCTATGTTGTATGAGATTGTGACACTAACAAAAAGACAGGTGGCAGAGCTGAAGATATTGAGATTCACTTTGCGACTGACGAGAATGGACAAGATTAGGAATGAACATATCAGAGGGACAGCTCAGGTGGGACGGTTTGGAGACAAAGTCAGAGAGTCGCGATTGAGATGGTTTGGACATGTGCAGAGAAGGGACCCAGGGTATATAGGGAGAAGGATGCTGAGGATGGAGCCACCAGGCAGGCGGAGAAGAGGGAGGCCAAAGAGGTGGTTTATGGATGAGCTGAGGGAGGACATGCAAGTGGTTGGTGACAAAGAAGAAGACAAAGCAGAACAACAACAACCAAGAAGCTGCGATGGATGGTCTGAACCTTATATTGATCAGCAAAACATTTGTGATTAATTGATGTGAATAACTTTGTAATGAAATCACACATAAGACATATGATGAAGTCATATATTGTTAAAAACAGCATATGTATATTTACTTGTATATTTATATTGTGGTGTGCAGAGCCCTCTGACCACAGCCCTCTGGTGTCTTTCATTTCAAAGTTGAGATAAATTGAGATAAAAGTCCAAGAACTTCTTGGACTTTTTAAATATCCCTGTACTTTTGAGTGACTTGGGCATGTTCATGTATCCATCCCCTGACTTGTCTGAAGAAAACTGGCTACAAAAGTGATGTTCTGATTTTAAACCCCCTAAGATCCGGAGGTTCTCATGAAACAAAACTTAGTATTATGGTCTAGACAACCAAAAATCTCATGTCCACATATGTGGATGCCAGGCCCTAGGAGGTTAAAACTATTTTGTTACTTAATTTGTACACATGGGCTTTAGTTAATGCATTTTTTCCTTTTAAACCCCTTTAAATTTAACCTGAAAACCTACATTTGAAGCACATCTTGTTTCATTTTATCTCCATGGTGATGGTGCACAGATACTGACAGTAAGACCCTCCGGCTGCTCCCTTGTTTGCACTCGGGGTCGCCACAGCAAATCCGAGGTGGATCTGCATGTTGAATTGGCATAAGTTTTACACCAGATGCCCTTCCTCATGCAAGTCCCCATTACATGGAGAAATGTGGCAGGGGTGGGATTTGAACTGGGAACCTTCTGCACTGAAACTAAGTGCTAGCAATGGTGCACAGAGGCGAAATGTTAAAAACTGTGTCACTGTCCAAATACTTATGGACCAGACTGTTCTGCTCACTCATATCAAAAATCATCACTCAGTTATTTACGCTGGCAAAGTTGGCACACTCATCACATCCAATCATGTTTATCCACATCTTGGTAAAGCTCTATTTAACAGGTGTTTACACGCGCCACTGCCTTTAATGGTGGCTGTGAAAACATTGTCCCGCTTCTTCACCCTCCTTTTTATGTACCTCAAGCTAGAAAATGTTTATTTTCAGGACCCACTGCTCACATCTTTTGGTGCAGTAGTATCAGCGACGACACTGTATCCTCTTAATACGAGGAACAAAATGGCATCAATTCACATCTAGTTGAATTTCCATGCTGGGAGCTGGGGATACACTCAGTCAACCCTGAATAGATGATTTTTATTTATTTTTTGTTTGCTTTACTATTTTTTTAAACATGTTAATTGAATTTTCTCAAAATAATTTGGATAAATTAAAATTTGGGGGCCTATCTTGATGTTCTATGGCACTCATATACACTTGGGGCAAGTTGAACTCCACAATGCTATTTACACTGCAAAAAAATAAAATAAAATAAATGTGCACAAAGCATTGCACAGTGCCCAAAGGGGTTGTAATTTGCCAGAGAATTAGTCAATGGCAGGTTTTGTAAATAACATTAAATCAGATTGTGGCCTGTCGTTGCCTTTAACCCTCTAAAGTCCATCAATGCCCCAACGTACTTTTTGTTATATTAATATTCATAGATCAGTGACAGAACATCAAAGAGACTTCATTCAACCACTTCCTGAAATTTCAAATTCTCTCTTACAAACCCTCTAGCTAGCGTAAACTATAAGGCACTCAGGCAGTGAATACATCCACCAAGGCCACATATTGCTTAAAATGCTCGGATACCGGATCCAAAATATATTCCAGATCAAAGTCAAAATAAAATGTCTAGGACTCCAAAATGTTCTAGGACATTATAAATACAAATACACAAAAGCTGATGAAAACATTACCTCTTTGATGGCGGTAGAGACAGTACAAACCAGAGTTTTTAACTTTACATTTTAGAATGGCTGGGGGGGGGGGGGGGGGGGGGATCCTTGTCATTTGATTAGTGTTTTGTATGTCACCAGACATGGATTATTCATCCCATTTGTATTGTGTTGCATTTAGCGTGCAAATTTGGTTCCATGTGTTTGTACCATTGCACGCTGTGACCACCGCGCGCACATACTAGTGGGGGCAGCATTTAGCTAAACATGGCGAAGTTTGTTTTGCCGACAGATGACAATTTGAACAAGCTAATTGACTGTGCTAATTCTTCACACAAAATAACAAATCCAGTATGCTGTAAGCTGCCTGGAGGTGTGAAGACCTGTTAGGATGAAGAGGATGAAGTACGGATGAAAAGCTGGACACATTTCTGATGCAATTTTTCGCTGGACTGAGGAAGTACACAAAGTCAGTCCATGGCATCACGGACTACATCATTAGAAGTGTTTATGAACTATCTGACTGTTTTTGCAAGTTGACTGAGAACAATTTTGGACTCATATTTAAACTGTTGGACTTTTGACATTAAAGCACTAGTGATGCACATCAAAATGTAAGTCCCTTTTCTGTTGTTTATAAATTAATAAATTATCAAATGACAAGGATCAGTTTGAGATATTTTAGACATTTTAGAAATAATTTTTTTTTTCATTCTTTCAATGGAACATTCCAGCTTTCACCTCATGAAATATTTGTACCATTGAACTCCAACATTCATTATTTGTATACCATTGTCAGCATGTTTGCCTTAGTTTTGTACTATCATAATGGACATTCCTGTGCACAGACCGAGTATGCATGCATCATAAATGTGCTGATGTAAATCTATCTGAACATTGTAAACATAATATATAAAGTTGACCGTGTGTGTGTGTGTGTGTGTGTGCATGT